>NC_092713.1:132112574-133446949 GCF_047496885.1 Scyliorhinus torazame | reverse complement strand
TTTTTTGGTCACGAAGGGAAATTTATCATGGCCAATCCCCCTAACCCGCACGTCTTAGGAGGAAACCGGAGCACCTGGAGGAAACCCACGCAGACACGGGGAGAACGTACAAACTCCGCACAAACAGTGATCCAGCAGGGAATCGAACCTTGGACCCTGGCGCCGTGAAGCCACAGTGCTATCCACTTGTGCTACCGTGCCGCCCCAAAAAATTGGATGAGGTGTGGAGTGAGGCATTCGCAGGGTGAACTCCACATCCTCATGCGCGAGGCTTGGTTTAATCCAACTTAAGGTAGGTTTTCGGGCACACTTGGCTAAGTCCAGAATGAGTCACTTCTTTTTAAAGGTGGAGGTCAGATGCAAGTGCTGTTCAGGAGGCCCGGCTAACCATGCACACGTGATCTGGTCCTGTCCCAAGCTTGTGGGTTTCTGGGTCCCCTTCTTTAGCATATCAGCAATTCAGTAGATTGAGCTGGAGCCCTGTCCTTTAGTGGCCATATTTGGGGTCTCAGACTCACTGGAACTACAGACAGGCAGGACCAATGTCCTGGTCTTTGCCTCGCTGATTGCCCGGAGGAGAGTATTGCTGAGGTGGAGGTCTCCATCTCCACTGAGTGGCTCGTTGTGGTTGGGGGACCTGATGGAGTTTTTACACCTGAAAGTTAAGTACACCATGAGGGGAGCAATCAAGGGATTCTACCGGAGATGGCAGCCTTCTATTGTTTATTTCAAGGAATTGGTCACTGTTAGTTGTTCTGAGGGAGGGGGATTTACGTTTTGCGAGGAGCTGTTCTAGTTTTCTGTTTTTTATGGTCGATATATGTAAATTTGTTTATTTTTTCTATTTTGTATTCTATAAATTGAAAAATGTGAAGAAAAAATATGTACTTTTTAAAAGAAAGAGACGACATACACAAAGATCGCTCCTACTTAGCAAGCAACATCTATTCATCAATAACCTGCTCATGGGTGGCCAGTCGGGTTGGCAGAACCACTCAGCGTTTAACCTCATTAGAGGATTGATCAAAGGATGAGGGAAAGAGCTGAATGCCAGAGTAACTGCCCTCAGTGAGCTTTTTGAGGATGATACCAAGGAGCCCTAGCAAACCTAAGTCCACCCGCCGGATTTATAGTTTCCAAATAGGAGATGGTTGTTGTTGTTAGAGGCTCACCGTCAAAACTCCTAATGTTGGAGTTCTACAAGGCAGTGTCCTTGGCCCAACCAACTTCCTTCTATCATAATGCAGGAGTGGAGCTGTGGCTGATGATTTCAGTGTTCAGTTTCATCCACAACTTCCCCAATAATAGAGCGACCCAGTCTTCACAGTTGCGGAAGAGGATATTACATAAGACATTCCAGGGAAATTAATAATGAATAAAGGATTGGAACTCACTAAAATTAATGTAAGCAGAAGAACTGAATAAGAAAAAGTAATGGCACTAAAGACTAACAAATCCCCAGGATCAGATAGTTTGCCCCTTCAAAGCTTTTAAAGGAACTAGCTGTGGAAATTACAAATACTTTATTTATAATCTGTCAACTTGATTCAGGAATTCTCCTTTTACATTAGAATATTACAAATGTAACTGCAATATTTAAAAAAGGTTTGCTACCCCAATCAGGAAATTACACTCCAGTTAGGCCAAACCATTGAATGTTTAAACATCTGCTTTCTCTGCAGAACAGGACAAGCAACTGAGGCACTGAAAGAGCAAGACTCTGAGTAGGTTAATTTCCTCTCGCTCTCCTTCCAACTTGCAAGTTGAACCCTGTCTGCTGATTTTGACTATCCAGGTGCTGCAGACAGAGATTTTAAAAATAACTCAACCCATTGCTGTTGTCTCCAGAAGAACAGGTACATGGTTTGTCTACAGCTTTAAACCATCACAACACCAAAAGCAGCAGGACCACGGGGTTCAGCCTGAAGCCAGCTGAATCACCAACCTTCAAGAGCCATATATACCTTGAATTTTACTTAGTCTATCCTCCCAACTCTGAATCTGTGCACGTGTGAACGTTGAGCACACCTGGTTAAGCAAAATAAAAGCTATTCTCTTTTCTTTTTTTAAAAGTAAAGAAAACCTGTCTGATGGTGTCTTTTATGATCATGGCTCGTAAAACACTCACTAAACTGGCAAAAAATCCATTTTTTAAACAAACCTTTTGCTATTCAGTAAGGAGGGGGAAAAGTGGGCAGGCATTCGACCCCCCTCATCTGATTGTAACAAGGAGAGGATGTCCAAGAACTTAGAGAGAGGCGAGCGGATTAGAGAGACCCAACATGGATTTGTAAAAGATAGGTTATGTCTAATAAACCTAGCTGAACCTTTTGAGGAAGTGACAGAGAGGGGAATGTCTATGAGTGTATTTTATATGGACTTCCAGAAGGCTTTTGATAAAGTTTCACATGACAGACTAAGAGTTAAAATAAAAGCTCATGGAATAGAAGGAAAATTATTGACCTGACTAGGAAATTGTTTAGGCGACAGAAAATAGGAAATTGTGATAATGAGTATGCAAATTGGAACTAATGGTCCTCCACAAGGGTCTGTGCTTTATTTAATGCCTTGGATAAAATTATAGAGACCCATATATTTGCTGATGACACACAGATGTGGGGTATAATATGTAATATATAAAATTACAATAAAGTATTGTTATAATAATAATAATCTTTATTAGTGTCACAAGTAGGCTTACATTAACACTGCAATGAAGTTACTGTGAAAATCCCCTAGTCGCCACACTCCGGCGCCTGTTCGGGTACACAGAGAGAGAATTCAGAATGTCCAATTCAACTAACGAGCACATCTTTTGGGACATGTGGGAGGAAACCGGAGCACCCGGGAGGAAACCTACGTCGACACGGGGATAACGTGCAGACTCCGCACATAGTGACCCAAGTCAGGAATCGAACCCGGGACCCTGGCACTGTGAAGCACCAGTGCTAACCACTGTGCTACCTTGACACATTGATAGATAAAGTAAGTAAGTAGGCATAAATCTGGCTTCTGGATTTTACTGCAGGTAAGTGCAAGGGCATCAATTATCAACCTAAAAATGCTAGATCTGAATGTTTTTTAAACGGTGAAAGGCTAGGAACAGTGGAGGCTGCAACACAATGTCGGGGTTCATGTGGACAGGTCACTAAAACACTGTGCTCGATAACAAAAAAATAATCAAAAAGGCTAATGGAATATTAGTCTTTCTATTTAGAGGGCTAGAATTTGAGGTGAGGAAGTTTTGCTACAGTTGTACCAAGCCTGATCATGCCACATCTGGAATATTGTGCAGAACTGTAGCTACAGCAGCTTAACCTCAAGAAAGACTCCACTTCCTCTCCACCATTCATCATTATCTAGCACTGAATGAATTCTGCCAAAGGCGTTCTGCAAGTATTTTCTACAACTATGTGAGAATGGGTTTCAGTTAACTCCTCTCTACTGCTCTTGAAAAAGACCTGCAGTTTACTTGGCAACTTCCTCTGTATGCCTGGAACATTGCTAGGGAATTGGCAACAGAAATCGATATCCAACATTTTTTATCAAATTATTTTAATATAAAATGTTAAGTTGTAACATTGAGTTAATGTACCTGATTGTGGATGTATCTCAATCCTTGAAGCATTTCCTTAATGATCTTCAAAGAGCATTTGCAGTTGGAGCATGTGTGGCAGTGATTTTCTATCCACTTTTCAAGTGTCATCTTGCAAAAATCCATCTGAATTAGGCGCCGATGAAAAATATTCAGAGGAAAAAAAGTCAAAATCATATTTTTATTTGAATCAGAGATGGAACAACTTCTGTTTCTACATAAAAGGTTAAAGTAGAAAATACATGGCTGAAAGTAAAGAAGGAACAATTTATCAGAAAGTCTTTAAACAACATTCAGCTATTGGTCGTCAAAGTCTTGCAAGATTTCTACACAAAGCCTTTCACACAGACAGAGAATCCAGAGAAACATTAGATTAGGCTCCTTACCTTAATGAAAAGAAACCTAAGCTTCTTCAAATGTTCTTCATCAGAGTGCTTTAGAAAATTCTGGTAAAATAAGACAGCGAATCATTAACCATGAGAGAAATTCCCTGAGCAGTTTTAACAGTTCAAATGTTTGATGTGCAACAATTGGGAATTACAGTCGGCCATTTCCACCCTAGCCAAATAATTGAAAAGCGCCACTAATACTAGTATCAGAATGATAAATACTATTTTCCATTCAGTTGGACTTTTGTTGATTGAAAACCTCAATTTTGTCCTGCAAAATATCATCAACACTCCCTCCAAATCGCTTCCCTGAACACATATTGTCCAAAGGTCTGTTTTAAAAATGCATTTGCAAACCAAAGCACATCACACTCAACTTCACACTTAACTTCACAAGACCACATCTTATTTTTTAAGCAAATCAAACTACCTAATTAAACAGTGTTCATTTGTGTGACAGATTAATTTGCCTTATATTCATGCATCAAATTTGACTTTGACCAATCAATTAAATCCACTAACTCCATGTCACGTTGACCCCAAGCATGAACTTGTCTTGTGGTTCGCCAAGAAATGTAGCAACGGGGGCAGCACAGTGGCGCAGTGGTTAGCACTGCTGCCTCACAGCACTGCAGATCCGGGTTCAATCTCGACCCCGGTCACTGTCCGTGTGGAGTTCGCATATGCTCCAGTGTCTGCGTGGATCTCAACCCCAACACGCAAATATGTGCAGGGTAGGTGGATTGGCCACGCTAAATTGGAAAAAGAAGAATTGGGTACTCTAAATTTTTTTTAAAATGTAGCAACACCTTTGATTTAAAATCACTACAATTATTTCATTAAATTCAAGTTTCATTTTCTATTGGCCAACTGTGTAGCTCATGGTGATTTAATGAGGGATTAGCAATGTCAGATAGCGTTCTTACGCATTTCAATTACGGTCAATTAATCATGTTAATCATTTAATAGTATACTACTCAACAACGTCAATGCGATATGATTAACTTGCTACAATATTCCCCATCCAATTTTGCTTCTTCATTCTAATGTTCCATTCTACATTTGCCAGCAGCCGTCTGGAACTTTGTCTAAGTGGGTATTCTTCATGTGTGAGTCGAAGTAGCAAGTGCCACAAAGCTAAATGATCGACAGAGCAACTCCATCTCTGCCCGGTCTGTTTTCACAGGAGATCCCTACTTCTGCATTTTCTGCTAGAGATCTCTGTACAGTGATCGCAAGCAGAAATTCTCACTCACCGAGCCTGGAGGCACAGGGATTAGTGTAGTTTTTCTGCTTTGTAGACAACAGTAATCAAACACAAGACAGGGAAAGGAGCAAGAGCTCAAAATGATACTGCATAGAGGGAGGCCATTTGTTCCATTATGTCCATGCTTGCTTTTTAAAAGAGCTCGCCAATTAGTTATATTGCCCTGCTCATTCCCCATAGTTCTGCAAATGTTTCCCCTTCAAATATTTACCCAATTCCTTTTTCAAACCTACTTTGAATCTACTTTCTTCGGCCTTTCAGGCAGCGCATCCCAAATCATAGCAACTCGCTGCATAAAAGCAATTCTTCCGATTTCCCCTGTGGTTCTTTTTCCGATTTCCCCTGTGGTTCTTTTTCCAATTTCCCCTGTGGTTCTTTTGCCGATTACCTTAATTTTGTGCCTTCTGGTTATCGACCTGACTGCAAGTGGAACAGTTTCTCCTCATCTATGCTATTAAAATCCTTCACTATTTTGAAATCTATTACATTTTGGAGAGATGATGGATGGTAGTCTAGTCATCCAGAGGTCCAGGCTAATTCCCAGTAGGTTCAAATCCCACCCCAGCGGTGGCTGATGGAATTCAAATTCAATCAATAAAACCTGGAATCAATTGTCGTAAAAACCCATCTAGTTCACTAATGAATGCCGTTTCGGCAAGGAAATCTGCTATCCTTACTTCGTCTTGCCTTCATGTGACTCCAGATCCAAAGCAGTGTGGTTAACTCCTGGCTCAGTTCAAGGGCAATTTAGGATGGGCAACAAATACCAGCATTGCCAGTGACTCCCACATCCTATGACAGAATAAAGAAATAATGATTGCTCCAGGGAGAACAATACCAGCTTCTCTAGTCTCTCCGAAAGACAGAAGTCCTTTGTTCCTGGCACCATTCTGTTCGGAACCCGCACCAAGATTTTTATATTCTTCATAAAGTGAAGTACCTGGAATTGTTGACTCTGGCTGGAATATTCCAGCCATTCCCACCGGCGGTCCCACCGAAAGCAAACCCCCGCTGCGGCTTCCCATTTGTGGGGAGGGTGCATAAAACAGCAAACCCAGTTGACAGCATTACGACCAGAAGGTCCCGTCACCAGTCAGTGGCGGGCCACCCCCGCCGCCGCAAAATACGAGGGGAGGCGCAGAAAATCTCACCGACTGGGTAGAGAGTTTCTTATTTGCATCTAACCTCTTTCAGAACATGCCACATGATGGAGGCACCCTTGTGTCCCTACACTGATCATCAATCACTAACAGGCAACTACAGAATTGGGATGAAACACTCACTACTGTTTCCTGAACTTCACTTAAGCGTTCAGCCTCAGTGCTTCCCATCTTTAATTCCTCGACAACACCTGCTGGAAGTTTGAGTTTTGTAGCTGGAGGTACAGACAATTGATTGTCTGCGATAGAATCAGCGTCTGAAAAAAAATTTTTTCATTTCACAACAGTCAGTGTGAATCGCAAGATCGTGAAGGGTTAACAGTGTTTTATGGTTTTATTTCAGATCTCCAGCATCTGCAGTATTTTGCTTTTTTTTTAGAAAATATTTTATTGAAGCATTTGTAATTTTCACAGTTTAAACACTTTAACATTTCTTAAACAACCGCGCGAGCCGATACACGCAAAAAAATATAAGAATAATATCCCCTATACCCCCACCCTATTTCCTAATTATCCGTATATTAAGTTCCCTGTCCTTGTCTTACACTACAATGCCTCCCATTTTCCTACCCCCCGCTTACTGCTGATGTAGAAGTCGATGAACGGCTACCACCTCCGGGCAAATCCCCGAATTGAGTTATGGTTACCAAAGGTTGTTGATTACAATTTAGCAAGTGTTGGCGATCAGACAGAATTGAGTGTATGATTTTTTTTTAAAAACCTGAATGCAACTAAGGTTTTCAAACTGATTGTTTTGTTATTTTTGTAATACCTCCATCCATTTTCTTTTCCCTCAAACCGAGAGATGTGCATGCACACACTTCAGCTTGGAAAACAATGCTAGTGAGATCCAAATGTTAATATGGATCATTGTTCACTCTGGGCAATGTAATCTGACCAACTGTCACTGTTTTTATAACTTTCCCTGCAGCAGCATTGGGATCTGGTTATTTTTATCAAATTGTACTTGTCCAACCCAAATTTGTGTTTTGTTAAACAAGATTGCATTGATTGTAGACTTTTTTTTTTGCCATGAATGCAACCCTATAATTTAAACTTGCGTGGAATTCCTTTACAACTGTTCTACTGTAAATCAGTGAGCTGCATAATTTCGAGAATAATACAAACATACCAGTGTGCTGTATAATTCCAAGAATAATACAAACATATCAATAGACAGTGAAAGAGTTAAGTAAGAGAGTGGGGTTGTTGGGTTCTACAGTGGCTGAATAGTCCAAACCTGGATCCACAGACTCTGCCACAGGTTTGGCAGGTGATGTTTAATGAGGTGGGTGGGACGCTTTGGATTCTGCATTCTCTTTTTGCTGTTTATGCTTAGCTTCCACCTGCTCCACCCCGTGATGCTCGAGTTGATTGGCACCATCGCGGATGCGTTTCCAGTTTGTGAGTTCTAAGACGAGCGATTCCCACATGTCGATGGGATGTCGCATTTATTTAGGGAGGCTTTCAGAGGGTCCTTGTAGCGTTTCCTTTGCCCTCAGCAATTGCGTGCCATTGCCATTGGGCAGCACGGTAGCACAGTTGCTTCACAGCTCCAGAGTCCCAAGTTAAATTCCCGGCTTGGGTCACTCTGTGCGGAGTCTGCACTTTCTCCCCATGCCTGCGTGGGTTTCCTCCGGGTGCTCTGGTTTCCTCTCAGTCCAAAGATGTGCAGATTAGGTGGATTGGCCATGCTAAATTGCCCTTGGGTTAGGGGGGTTCCTGGGTTATGGGATAGGGTGGAGGTGTGGGCTTGAGTAGGGTGCTCTTTCCAAGAGCCAGTGCAGACTCGATGGGCCGAATGGCCTCCTTCTGCACTGTAAATTCTATGATTCTAAGCAAACTTGATTTTTTTTTCCAGGCTGAGAAACCCTGCCATATCGCTGACCCACACACCTGATTCGGGGGCTCCGAGTCCCTCCATCCCAGCAAAATCCGTCTCCAGGCCACCAGTGAGGAGAAGGCCAGAACAACAGCCTCCCTCCCCCTCTGGGCCCCCAGATCTTCCGATACCCCAAATATTGCCAATGCTGGACTTGGAGTCACCCTCCCTTCCAGGACCTCTGACAAGACGTCTGCAAATCCGTACCAGAATCCCCTCAACTTCAGACACGTCAGAAATATATGTACATGATTCGCCGGGCTTCTACCACAGCGTTTGCCCCAACCCGTCTATTACTTCCCCAAGCCCAATTGGTGCTCGCAAATCCTCCACCAACTCATCTAGCCTCGGGAACTCTAGCCCCCCCCCAGAAATCACTTCATCCCCTCTTTCCCGGCTGGGGGTTCCAATTTATACAATTTACTGTAAAACTCCCAAAACACATCATTCATCGCTGTCGGATCCAGAACCACCTTCTCCCCTGTATCCCTCACTTTCCCCATCTCCCTCGCCGCCTCCTGTTTCCTCAGCTGGTGTGCCAGCATCATGCTAGCTTTTTTCCCCATATTCATACACCGCCCCCTTTACCCTCTTCAGCTGTCCCTCCGCCTTACCCGTGGACAGGAGCCCAAATTCCAGCTGCAGTCTCTGACGCTCTTTCGAAAGCCCGTCATCCGGAGACTCCGCATACCTCCTATCCACCTGTAAAATTTCGCCTACCAGTCTGTCCAACTCCGTCTGCTCAGCCTTCTCCTTCTGGGCCCGAATGGAGATGAATTCACCCCTGATAACCGTCTTCAGTGCCTCCCAAACCACCCCCGTCAAAACCTCACCCGAGTCATTGATGCTTACGTATCGCCGAATGGCCTCCCTCACCCGCTCACACACCTCCTCCTCCGCTAGCAGCCCCACATCCAACCTCCATTGAGGACACTGGGCCTTTCCTTTGCTAACTTGCAAGTCCACCCAGTGCGGGGCGTGGTCTGACACCACTATTGCTGAATATTCAGTATCTACCACCTCAGCCAACAGCGTCTTACCCAGAACAAGAGAGTCTATCCGGGAATACACCTTATGCACATGGGAGTAGAACGAGTATACCTTACTCCTCGGCCTCCCAAATGTCCACGGATCGACCGACCCCCGCCCCCGCGCTCCATCAACCCCCCAAGCTCCTTCGCCATAGCGGATACCTTCCCAGACCTCAAACTCGACCGGTCCAACCTTGGATCCAGGACCGTATTGAAATCTCCCCCCATAATCAGTCGATGTGATTCTAGGTCCGGGATCTTCCCCAGTACCCGTCTCACAAACTCAGTGCGGGGCATATATACTTGCCAATACCATGGCCATTCCCTCCAGCTTCCCACCAACCATAACCTATCTACCTCCCGGGTCTGCTTCTATATTCCTCACCTCAAATGCCTCCTGCTTATTAACCAAGATTGGCACCCCCTTGTTTTAAAGTCTAACCCCAAATGGAACACCTGTCCAACCCATCCCTTCCTTAACCTAATCTGATCCCCCCCATCTTCAGATGTGTCTCCTGCAACGTGGCCATGTCGGCCTTCAGTTGCCTCAAGTTCCCCGCCCCCGTCCCTGCCGATCAACCACAACCTCTCCTAAGCCAGTCTTTGGCCCATGTCCCGCACCTCCCCTGGCCCGTCCTCGGGCAACTACCGTCATCAACTCTCCTCCACTTTGAAAGTCCCCTCTCCGTCAGCAGTATAGTCTCACATCAGTCCCATCTCTGCTGGCATCGAGGTGGACTGTTCCTCATGCTCCTCCGCCAGCTCATCCATCCTCTGGATGTCCCTGGGCTGCCAGTCTCGGCTCCACGCGATCAACCACCTCCTTGATCGAGTCCGCCGCCCGGGCCAGATCCTCCAAACTTTCCTTCCACTGCTGGGTGAACTTCTCGTTCAAGAAACTCACCAACTGGTCCATCGACCGCTGAGCCGGCAGGGCGGACCCTGCCCGTCCGCCATCTCCGCATGCGTTGTCCACTCCTCACTCGCCTCAACCAACTGGTTCACTTCTTTCCTGGCACTTCCGGTCTGCAGCTCCATAAACTAGGGGGTCACTCTCTTCTGCTCTCACTTCTACACCTTTTTCCTCCAAAATTCCTGCTACAAACCGGCTTAAAGGCCACAAAAAGACCACTATGTGTGGGACCTGCCAAATATGCGACAACTCACTCCATGGCCGCCACCGGAAGTGTGTTTAAATTTTTAAGACACAGTATTTGCGATTAGTCGGAAATTAATTACTTCTTTTATTGTTATGACAGACATTCTAATAAATAGAAATGTTTTGCTGAACATCTGTATGTAGTTGGTATTTCATGACATTGTGACATCCCAAAGCATGTCACAACCAAATCATTATTTTGAGCTATAATGTAGGAAATGTGACGGCCAGTGTGTGTACAGCTGAGTCCCACAAACAGCAATGAAATAAATGATCAGATAATATGTTTTGGTGATGGTGGTTGAGGGATAAATATGCCAGGATGCCAGGGATAACTCCCTCGTTCATCTTTGAATAGTGCCCTGGGATCCTCTGTGTCCACCTGAGGGGGCAGATTTGGTTTAACATCTCACCTGAAAGACAAAGGAAATCAGTCTAAGAATTACAGACGGGCAGCACGGTGGTGCAGTGGTTAGCACTGCTGCCCCACGGCGCTGAGGACCCAGGTTCAATCTCGGCCCCGGATCACTCTCCGTGTGGAGTTTGCATATTCTCTCCGTGTCTGCGTGGGTCTCTACCCCACAACCCAAAGATGTGTAGTGTAGGTGGATTGGCCATGCTAATTTAGGGGTGGCACGGTAGCGCAGTGGTTAGCATTGTTGCTTCGCAGTGCCAGGGTCCCAGGTTCGATTTCCGGCTTGTGTCTCTGTCTGTGCGGAGTCTGCATGTTCTCCCCGTATCTGCGTGGGTTTCCTCCAGGTGCTCCGGTTACCTCCCACAAGTCTCGAAAGACGTGCTATTAGGCAATTTGAAATTTCTCAATTCTCCCTCTGTGTACCCGAACAGGTGCCAGAATGTGGTGACAAGGGGCTTTTCACAGTAACTTCATTGCAGTGTTAATGCAAGCCTACTTGTGTCGATAAAGATTATTTGCCCATTAATTTTTTTTTTAAAGATTGCAATGATAACACTGACCTTGGCATTCAATTGGGTTGCTGTCTGTCCACTCTACAGAGTTTTCACACAGTGGAGGTGCTGCTGCCACGATGGGGTCGTACGAACTGTCACAAGGATCACTGTGAGATTGCTCCATCCATTCAACATTCACCGGATGCTCCAGTTCTTCAATCCAAGCATGGTGATAGTGCACAACGTTCCTGTGATTTAGCTTTGAAAGAATCTTCACCTCAGTCAGGAAGGTGCTTTCAGCACATTTCTTACTGTGTGCAAGGTGGATGCACTTCACTGCATAGGCTTTCTCCTCAAGACTGCGGAATACCTGAGAAAAAGTAACCTAGGTGATTGGAGTATATGTACAGAATGACTGATACTTGGAAGTAATTAAAAGGCATCGATAGAGGGAACTTCTGGTGGTGTTATGTAAGGGGAAGACATGCATGAGGTGGCACCTGCTGGAGTACTGGACTTTTTGCCCTTTTTTTAAAAAAACCCACAGAATTAATGGGATACGGATTCTATGTAGGTGACATGCCCAGAAAACCCAGGGGGGAAAAAAGCAGGACAGTAGATGTTCATCAATGGAATCGGAGGCCTCTCAGAGCTCATGGCAGAAAAAATGGCGGAGGCAGCCTTTTGGGGAGTGGCCACTCCACTAACGGCCGAGGTGCTTTTGAGTACCTTGCCGAAATAATTCAAGAAGCACTGGCGGGTTGCATCAGAGAACCTCCGTAAATCGATGGAGGAGGCCTTGGCCCCATCCAAATGGCTCTGGAGAAGACCAACAAAACGGTGAAGGCCCATGGAGCTACGATACACGACACAGAAGTGGCCTTTTCGAGACATGGAGATCAGACTGTCTCACTGTACATGGAGATGTCTCTGGTCGCTGAAGGCCGAGGTGAACGATTTAGAGAATCGAACCGGGAGGCAAAATTATCGAAATGTGGGGCTGCCAGAGGGGATGGAAGTCCCAACTCCCACTGAGTACTTTGCGGAGATGTTTGAGAAGATGGTGGGGGAGAATGAATTCACGTCCCGTACACTCCAGTAGAGGCCGCACTCTGAGGTGCGGTAATAGTGAAGTTCCATAGCTTTAAATAGAAAGAGCGGGTTCCGAGATGGCCGAGCGAACATCACGATTTCAAATGGGAAGGCCATGCCATCAGGTTTAACGAGGGTGTGGGGGCAGAGCTAACGAAGAAGAGGCTGCGTTCAACATAGTCATGGTCACCGTGTACAAACATGGAGTCCAATTTGGTGTGGTGTGCCCGGCATGGTTAAGAGTGACTTCCGAGGGAAAGGACTCTTTATTTGATGCTCCAGGAGAGGCGGATTCCTTTGCAAAGAAACACAGGTTGGGCGTGATGTAATTGGGCTTTTTGGATGTTGAACGGGCATGTAGAATTGTTTGGGTTCCATGTTTATTTTTGCATTTCCTGTTCTTGTTGGGGTTGAATCTTTACCGTTTGGCTCAGGTCTGGGTTTTAGTCCTATGTGGAGTTCTGTTCTGATTGTTATGAAAGTATACAGCTCTCTGTTGGAGATCCAATGGTTTGTGGGCTTATGGGTTTTAATATCTTGTTATGTGTAACCATTTTTCTTCACTCTAATTGGAAGTCGCCCTGCTAACCTAAGAGTTAGCTAACACCAAGGATTGACTGCAGCTCATTATAGTAGTTCTGTTTTTCAATAGAGCTCAGATTTCTTGTTTTGTTTAGATTTAGGTTTGTTGGAAGTAGATTTTTGTTGTTTATGTCCATCTTGCTGTTACCCGTGTGCATATTTGGGTGGGGATGTATCAGAGGGCGAGGACAGGGGGTAGTTTGCTGACGGTGACTGCAGATTTTTCTTTGTTCAGTTTTGTGATTTGGTTTGGCACCATCTTGGGTGGGCCTGGTTGCTGTACCTTTTTTATATCTGTTGGGGAATCTCCCTTGGTGGAAATGGCTGACTGAGAATGAATGCGGGTGGGAGACCCCAAATTCATTTGGTCACCTGGAATATCAGGGGGTTGAGTGGCCCAGTGAAAACATTGAGAGTATTTGCTCATCTTAAGAGTTTAAATTCCGACATGGTGTTTTGCCAGGAGACCCATTTGCGGGCCAGAGACCAGACAAGGCTGCGGAAGGGTTGGGTGGGCCAAGTCTTTCATTCGGGCTTCGATGGTAGGGCCAGGGTTGCGGAAATATTAATCAATAAAAGGGTTCAATTTTCTGCCACTGGATCTTGGCCTACCCCCAATGGTAGACATATTAGTGTCTGTGGCTCCTTGGCGGGGACTCTGGTGGTTCTGTTTAATGTCTATGCTCCAAACTGGGACAATATGAATTTTATTTATAATTTACTGGTCTCCCTCCTAGATTTGGATTTGCATCAGCTTATTTTGGGTGGGGACTTAAAATTGTGTTCTGAACCACAGTCTGCATCGGTTTAAGCCCAAATCTCTGACTCCATGAGGAGTGGCCAGAGGTTTGATATTTTGCATGGAGCAGATGGAAGGGGTGGTTCCTTGCTGCTTTTTTCACCCAGGTGATAGCACAACATTTCATGTTTCTCACATGTGCATCAGATATACTTGCGGATCTATTTACTTTGTGGTGGATAGGTCTCTCTTCCCTTCTGTGGTGGCGGCTTTACTCAGCGATTGTGATTTTGGATCATGCCCCACACTTTGGCACAAGAGTGCCAAACCCTCCCAGCATGGAGATTGGACAAGGCATTATTAGTGGACAAGAAATTTTGTGAACGCATGTCCACCGTCATTGGGAAATATATAAAATGTAATGAAAATGAGTCAATCTCGCCTTCTATGCTGTGGGAAGCCCTTAAAGAGGTCCTCGGGGGAGATTGCCTCCTATAAAATTCACATGGTGAAGAGAATGAGGGTGGAGCGGCAGAGGTTGATGGACTGTTTCCTTGAGGTGGACCACCAAAACTTACTTGCTCAACCCCGGAGTTGTCGGCAAGAAGGAAAAAGCTGCTGACACACGAGTTGTCAGCGGACAGCGTGGTGGGCCAGCTGCGCCACTCGAGGGGTATGTTTATGAATACGGGGAGAAGGCCAGTCGTCCTTAGCTCACCAGCTGAAGCGGTAGGCAGCTTCCTGGGAGATTGTACAGGTAAGCAACTCGTGTGGCAGTCTGGTTTCTATCCCTCCTCAGGTCAATATTACTTTTGAATCATTTTATCAGGGTCTATATAAATCGGAATCTTCGGCTGAGGGATCGGTCATGACTGACTTTTTAAGACAGCTCATCCATCCCAACTGTGGAGGGGGGAGAGGAACAAGGTGTTGGAATCCCCATTGGGCCCAGAGGAAATCGTGAAATGCATTGGGTTGATGCAAATTGGTAAAGCTGCTGGTTGAGATGGCTTCCCCACTGAATTTTAAGAAGTTTTTAAGAAGTTTGCGGAGTAGTTGGTACCTTTAATAATGGATATGTTTAATGATTCCTTCACCAAGGGTTTGTTGCCCTCCACCCTCACAAAGGCCTCTATCTCCTTGATTCGCAAGAAGGACAAAGACCCAACAGAGTGTGGGTCATATAGACCAATCTCACTCTTAAATGCGGACATTACGTTACTTGCCAAAGTGACAGCATGGTGGTGCAGTGGTTAGCACTGCTGCCTCATGGCGCCGAGAATCTGGTTTGATCCCGGCCTCAGGTCACTGTCTGTGTGGAGTTTGCACATTCTCCCCATGTCTGTGTGGGCCTCAGCCCCACAACCCAAAGATGTGCAGGGTAGGTGGACTGGCCACGCTAAATTGCCCCTTAATTGGAAACAAAAATGAATTGCATACTTTAAATTTTTAAAAAAAGAAAGAAAAAAAAAGTTTCTTGCCAATGCTGGCCCTGTGGCTGGAGCCCTGCCTCCCAGAGGTGATCTGGGAGGATCAGACAGGCTTCGTTAAGGGTCAGCAATTGTCGGCCAACATGCGTTGCCTGCTAAATGTTATCCTTTTCTCCCACCTCCATACCGGAACCGGAGGTGATTGTTTCCCTAGATGCCGAAATGGTGTTTTGTAGCGTAGAGTGGGAATATCTTTTTGAGATTCTTGGGGGGGTTTGGATTTGGTCACAAGTTTATCTCTTGGATTCAATATTGTACAGGGCCCCCACTGAGAATGTTCATATGAATGCTCTTAACTCTGGCGACTTCCCATTGAATAGGGGTACGAGACAGGGGTGTCCACTGTCTCCACTCCTATTCGCCTTGATAATAGAACACTTGCTATAGCGTTGATGCCCTCTGTTAAGTGGAGGAGGATAAATCAGGGGGAAATGGAGGGGGGGGCGGGGGTGAAGCATCGGGTTTGCCATTACACGGATGACCTACTTCGCTATATTCTGACCCAGTACCCTCTATGGACGAGATAATGAAGCTGCTTTGGAGTTTTGGCTCCTTCTCTGTGTACAAGTTGAACTTGGATAAGAACGAATGCTTCCCGGTCAACCCCCTGGGGAGCAGAACCCAACTGGGAACGCTACCTTTTTGCCTTGCCAAGACTAGCTTTCATTATCTAGGGATCCGGGTGGCCCACAATTAGGACTTACTTCAGAATTTAAATTATACTAGTCTGCTTGATGGTGTCAAGTCCAACTTACAGAGGTGGGATAATCTCCCGCTGTCCTTGGCGGGCAGGGTTCAAACTATTTAAATGAAAGTACACCCGAGATTTTTATTTCTTTTTCAATGTCTTCCCATTTTTCTCCCCCAAGTATATATCCAACTCCCTTTTGAAAGTTGCTATTAAATCTGCTTCCATCACCCATTCAAGCAATAAACAAATGCATTAAACAAATGCTGCCCCATCTTAATTTGCTAATTATCTTATATCACTGTTCTCTGGGTACGGACTCTCCTGCCATTCAAAATAGTTCAAACAAATGAAAGGCTCTACTTACAAACAAAATAACTTCACCTACCTTATATACAATACTGAATCCACCTTGGCCGATGCATTCAATATCCGTATACCCTTTCTGCTGCAGGACTTTTCTTACTTTGTCCAATATAATCTCTGTGCGCCACATCATGTGAACCTATATAATGGACATGCTAAGTTCTTACGGGTAAAATTATAACTGTAAATTAAGCAGGTTCATCTAACCATTTGGTAACTTCAATTCTTACTTCTAGACAGAAAATGCAAACTTTGATTTCTTCAGGTTTTCTATAATGGTTTGCTGAGTTTGTGTCCTCGGTAGTACAAATACCAGTTTCCATTTGATTACTCTGTTGCATAACCTCTCACGGTTATTACATTTTGAATATCCTGAGAGCCTCCAGTACACCCTTTCCTGCCTTTTGCATTCTCTGCCCACCTGCTCCATCCTTGCCCAATTTTATCAATACCACTTTGACAAAGGGTCATCTGGACTCGAAACGTTAGCTCTTTTCCCTCCCTACAGATGCTGCCAGAGCTGCTGAGATTTTCCAGCATTTTCTCTTTGGTTTCAGATTCCAGCATCCACAGTAATTTGCTTTTATCAATACCACTGCAGTTATGGCCTTAGTAAAACCTGCTTTTTCTCCAAATGCACCATTCTACACACTTCCTTTGCTTTGTATCTTAGATCATAAGACCATAAGACATAGGAGCAGAATTGTCCGCTCGGCCCATCGAGGCTGCTCTGCCATTCAATCATGGCTGATATTTTTCTGATCCCCATTCACCTGCCTTCTCCCCATAACCCCTGATCCCCTTATTAATCAAGAACCTATCTATTTCTGTCTTAAAGACACTCAGTGATTTGGCCGACAACCTTCTGCGGCAAAGAGTTCCACAGATTCACAACCCTCTGGCTGAAGAAATTCCTCCTCATCTCTGTAAAACAGGAGCGTTCCTTTAGTCTGAGACTGTGTCCTCTGCTTCTAGTTTTTCCTACAAGTGGAAACATCCTCTCCACATCCATTCTATCCAGGCCTCACCGTATCCTGTAAGTTTCAATAAGATAGCCCCCTCATCCTTCTGAACTCCCAACGAGTACAGACCCAGAGTCCTCAACCGTCCCTCATACGACAAGTTCATTCCAGGGATCATTCTTGTGAACCTCCTCTGGACCCTTCCAAGGCCAGCCCCTCCTTAGATACGAGGCCCTAAACTGCTCACAATACTCCAAATGGGGTCTGACCAGAGTCTTATACAGCCTCAGGAGTACGTCCCTGCTCTTGTGTTCTAGTCCTCTCGACATGAATGCGAACATTGCATTTGCCTTCCTAACTGCCAACTGAACCTACACGTTAACCTTAAGAGAATCATGAACAAGGACTCCCAAGTCCCTTTGTGCTTCTGATTTCGTAAGCATTTCCCCATTTAGAAAATAGTCTTTGCCTCCATTCATCCTTCCAAAGTGCATATCCGCACTTTTCCACATTGTGTTCCATCTGCCACGTCATTGCCCATTGTCCTGGCCTGTCCAAATCCTTCTGCAGCCTGCCCTCAATACTACCTATCACTCTACAGATCTTTGTATCATCTGAAAACTTAATTTTCCAGCATTTTCTCTTTGGTTTCAGATTCCAGCATCCACAGTCATCTGCCTTCAGTTCCTTCTTCCAGATCATTAAATGTATATTGTGGAAAGATATGGTCCCAGCACAGACCCCTGAGCACAGACCATCTTCACTGCATTGAAATCAAGATTGAATACAAAATTCTTTTATTCAAAGTTAATCTTTCCCAAATGGTCAAAATTATGGAAACCTCTCTCTCCTTCAGCAGCCTCCAATCCACAAAATGTGAAATCTTGGTATCTCCCACCATGAAACCTTGGGGTGGATTCTCCGATGCCCAAAGTCACGATTGGGATTCCCGATCGGGCGGGTGGAGTGTCCCACAAAAACAGGTTTGGAATGTGTTCCGATCCCCCACAGGTGGCCTAAGCCGTTAAGCTTCTTTTAGTGTGGTGAGAAGCTGTCAATCATCGCAAGAATGTTATAAACATTGTGGGTATCATCAAAGCAGGGTAATGGAGATGCATTTGAGTGTGAAGGGAAAGGTAGATGAACAACCCACCAAGCACCTCTTTCTGGACTAATAAAACTGTCAATAACTGGCTCGTGAAATATATTGCTGTGTGAAATTGAATGGGAGTTTTGTATTTCAAAGGCTGTCAAGGGATTTGAAGCACTTTCACACGCTTTTGAGGTAGCCTCTGCACTTGTACCAGCTTCTACTTTAAACACTTTTGTCTGAGGCAGCACGGGTTAGGTAAGGGAAAGTGAAAATGTAGTTATCTTGCACTGTATTGCCTGGACTGCTCTTCAGCTTTCAGGCGGAGTGACTGATGGGGGTCTTTGATGGCGGGTCTCCAATGGCCGGGGGGAGAGAGAGGGATCAGTGGGGTCACCCTCACACGTGCTTGCTGTGGTGGGGGGAACACGTTATTGTGGTGGTGGTTGGTGGTGGTGGTGGTGGGGGGGGGGGGGGGGGGGGGGGGGGGGGGAGCAGGATTAGAATTGTGCAGTGGGGGGCAGCTTGGGATCGGGCTTAGCTCAAAATGGCAGCCCGATAACGGGATTCTGACAGAATGCTTATATTTGCTCAGTTAAGGGGAGAGTCTCACACTGGGCCCCATTCCCAGATTAGCAGAAACCAGTCCCGATTCCCCACTGGCAGGACCACTTAGGCTCCAGAATGGTAAATCCAAGCCTTTACCTTTATCAGCAGACCTGGTATAAGTCAACATTTAAACTTAAATTTACCTCATCTTCTCAGCTACGTTTCCAAACTTGGTGTTTTTCTGCACTATTGGCCTTGGCCTATCCCCTGGGTTTTAAACAATCAATTGTAAAATTTGGCTCTCTCTATTGAAACACTATTTGCTGTTGGAAACAGAGCAGCACCCCCCCCCCCCCCCCACGCCGTGTGGGAGAATCACTGGGGCGCCGCACGAGTCCCACCACGTTGCCCCGGCACGCAATTCTCCCCCCCCCGGGAGAATCACTGGGGCGCCGCACGAGTCCCACCACGTTGCCCCGGCACGCAATTCTCCCCCCCCCACACCCACCCACCGCCCCCCCCCAACCGGCACGGCAAGAATCACGGCTGGCCGCTGGGAGAATCGGTGCTCGCCGTTGCAACGGGCGAGCAGTGATTCTCCGGCCCGGATGGGCCGAGCGGCCTGCCCAACACGACAGGTTCCCGCCGGCACCGTCCACACCTGGTCGCTTCCGGCGGGAACAGCGCAGGAACGCTGTGGGGGGGGGGGGGGTGGTCCTGCACTGGGGGGGCCTCAAAAGGGGTCTGCGCACCGATCGGCGGGCCGGCCTCTCTGAAGGAGGACCTCCTTTCCTCCGCCGCCCCGCAAGATCCATCCGACTCTTCTTGCGGGGCGGCCTCGGGGAAGGACGGCAACCGCGCATGCGCTGGTGACTTCAATTATGCGGCACTGGCCGCGTCATTTACGCGACGCCGCGTTTACGCGTCGCCAAGGCCCAGCGCACGTAAATGACGCGATGTCGCTCCTAGCCCCCTAGGGGCGGGAGAACAGGGGGCTGGGAGCGGGCTCCGACGCCGGAGTTAAACACTCCGGTTTTCACTCCGGCGTCGGGACTTAGTCCCCCGATGGGAGAATTGCGCCCCTTAACTCTGCTTCTCTCTCGCGAGATGATGCCGGAATAAGGGGCTGGATTCTCCGCACCCCGACGCCAAAATTGCGGCCCGCACCAAAGCGGAGAATCCAGTTTTCCGCATGGAATCGGGACCGGTGCCGGACCCAGGACCCCAAAAGTACTGAGAGAGTACGCCGCGCCGCGTATCGCCTGCCTGTGGCCATTGCTGGAGGCCCTCTCCGCCAATCTCCACCCCCGGCCGAAGGCCCAACAGCGTGGATCTAACATGGTCCTGCCGGTCGGGATACTATCGTGGCGGTTGCAGACTCCACAGCCGCCATGGTCGGGGGCGGTCCAATCGGAGGGTAGGGAGGGCCTTATACGACACCGCGCTAATTTTGCACGTTCAGTCCGGGTCGGGAGTGTGGCCGATTGGGGGCACTATTTGGAGGGTCCAGCTCCGCGATCCGAGTCCACCATGGAGCACGGTGCGGCCGCTGGAGGCCGCCGCCGTGTGCATGCGCAACCTCTGACCCAGAAATGCGGGGGGCCTGTATCTGCAGCAAAAGCTGCGAGATTCCCGGTGGTTCACTGCTAGCCCCCTGCAGGGCTATGAATGTGTGGCCTTTTCAGGCCAGTTTGTCTGTCATGAAAGGCCACAGTTTTTACAATGGTGTGGGGACACAGTCCCAAAAACAGCGAATCCAGCCCTGATATCCAGCATCTGCTGTATTTGGAGTCTGAAATAAGAATGTTATTTTGTCTCTGTGCCTTAAGACTACCATTAATGGCATTGGTATAACCTTTCTGCAGGTGTGAAAGTAGTGATGGGTTCCAACAAATCACACACTCAATTGACTAGAGAAACCTCCAAATGCTGCTGGTAGTACTAATTCTATATTTCTTGGAGTCCCAAATGACTGATGATCTCCAATACTGCCCCTCTCATGGCGGTCATGAGGAATTTATAATCTCATTGAAGGCATTTATTTTCCATCTGCAAGCTGCAATACCAGAACCATAGGTGGGAAGTCATGAATTCAAATCCCACCATGGCAGCTGGTGGAATCGAAGTTCAATTGGTAAAATCTGGAATTAGAGGCTTGTCAAAGTAATAGTGACCATGAAACTATTCATAGAACCATATCATAGAATTGTCGACGATCGGAAAATCCCATCTGGTTCACTACTGCCCTTTAGGGAAGGAAATCTGCCATCCTTACATGGTCTGGCCTACATGTGACTCCAGATCCACAACAATGTCTATGACTTTTTTAATGGCCTAGCCTCTGAAATGGCCTAGCAAGCCACTGGATTAATGAGGGATGGGCACCAAATGCTGGCTTCACCAGCGATGTCCACATCAAATGAAAGAATAAGCACCTGCGGCGGGATTCTCCATTTCAGAAAGTGGTTGACGCTGGGACTTAATTGGTGGTGTTTTACGACAGCAAAATTGGCACTGTCCCCAGAGCAATTCATCAACCGTTAATGGACTAGCAACGGTGCCATGTGGAACACGGTCGATTTCAATGGAAAACAGTTTCCGATTCGCCATTGGGATTGACACTCGAGGCTGACAAGCTGCAGCCACATACAAGCACTCCACTCCCCACACACTCATCCCAGCCAAAAAGATGGCAACAAGAGGAGCAGCATCCCGATTCACTGATACTGTACTGGAGACCCTGCTGGACGCAGTGGAGGAGAGATGGGTCACTCTGTACCCTGGAGTGGGAAGCAGGTTACCACCCGCCGCCGTGCTCTGGGCCTGGGCACAGGTGGAAGAGGCGCTCAGCGCCGTGGACAACACCGTCAGGAACTGCCAACAGCACCGTGAAAAACTGTACAACCTCCTCAGGGCGGCCAGGTTGAGTAGGCAGCACTGTGCCCCTGGCACTAACCTCCGACCCACACACCTGTAACCCCACCCCTTCCCCACCACCTGGATGTGACCGGACCCCCACCCTGCACCACCTGCCAGCACCCATACTGGCTGCCATGGCCAGGTGCCCTGGCCACGAAGGCCACCAGCTATCGACCCCATGAGCTGCATGCGTCTGACTGTCTAAACTGTGCATTGTCTGTCTCCCCCCTGCCCCAGGAGAAGGTGGCCCGCAACCGCCGGGAGAGGGAAAACAGCGGAGAGGGACCGCCGTACCTGCGGCCCCTCGAAGAGGCCGGGAAGCGTTGAGTGTGCCAGGATGAAGGCGTCGTGAACACTGCTCACACACCAGTGGCACGTTTATAGAGTGGAACCCCGTTCAATTTGTGAAGATCAGCTTATCATCTGCAGGTGCTCGTAGGGTGACATGCAGCCGTTGATCACCCCCTGGGCCTGGGGCATCTCAGTGACGGTGGCGAACCCCACTACTCAGCCATCCTGGTGGGCGCGTTCCACATTGAAATGGATGTATTGTGCCGACAAGGCATATAGGGCCTCCATGATGGCATGGATGTACCCGTGCAATCTCGGATTGGTCCACACTCGCCGCCTGGAGGGATCACGTGGTATATACGTTCAGGACGACCGTCACCTTGACGGCCACCAGAAGTGGGTGATCTCTCCCATTCCCCCGCAGTGCCAGCTGTGCCATGAAATGGCAGATATGTCGCACTGTCCCCCTGCTAAGCCGGAGTCTTCAACAGCATGCCCGGTCCGGCAGGTCCTTGAATGACAGGCGCTGCCGGTACTCACAAAGCCAGATGAGGCGTTTCCTTTCCACCTCCTCCTCGGCCTTTTGGGCAGCCGGTTCTCCATCCTCACAGACTGCCTCCTGTTCCTTGGAGCAGGCTCCACCTTGCAAAGTCCTCCTCGAGCAGCTCCAGCCCCAGTGCATCCCTAGGTCTGCGGCGACTAGGATGAAAGCCACCAATCCTTTTTTTTTTTTAAATAAAACATTTTTGTCCAATTAAGAGACGATTTAGCGTGACCAATCAACCTACCCTGCACATCTTTGAGTTGTGAAGGTAAGACCCATGCAGACAAGGGGAGAATGCGCAAACTCCACAGGGACAGTGACCTGGGGCTGGGGTCGATCCTGGGTCCTCAGTGCCATGAGGCAGCAGTGCTAAACATTGCGCCACCGTGCCGCCCTGAAGGCCACCAATCCTGGTTGAATTCTGAAGTCCATTGTCTGTAGGGCGTGACGGTCAGACATGTTAGCATGGTGAGTACCCCCGTGCCCAAACTGGTCCACCGGGCTACACGGTGGCCCTGTCCTGCGCTGCACATCCTGCCCCCGCATGTCCCCTTTCCCCTTCGCCCATTCCCCCTGGCACCCTGTCCTCCGCACCCCTGGCCCCATTGGAGTTTCTAGCCCTAGCGCCTGTCCCTGCTGCCACGGGCACAGAAGGCTGGCGCTTCCTATGCTAGCAGTATGCTCAGTGGCCCTGTCTGGTGCCCTCCTGTAGTGGCTGCTGTGGGCGATCTCATGAAGATGGCCGCCAAAAGGGTCTCAGGTCACAGGACGGGAATCGCAGCAGGCTGCCTCCACTCCGGTGTACCGCCTGGGGATCCACCTAGGCACAGCCCATAAGGCCAGAAAAGTAGACACCTAGTTAAGTTACAACGGGTCCAGCACATAGGTTAGGGGCTAGGGCACAAACCTGCATTTATACATGTTCACTTACTCACAATAAACACGTTCACAACATTACAACCTGCCTCAGTGCTTGGTCAGAGGTTGTAAGGGAGGGCGGTATGGTGGTGCAGTGGTTAGTACTGCTGCCTCATGACGCCGAGGACCCAGGTTCAATCCCGGCCCGGGGTTACTGTCCATGTGGAGTTTGCACATTATTCCTGTGTCTGCGTGGGTCTCACCCCCACAACCCAAAGATGTGCAGGGTAGGTGGATTGGCCACACTAAATTGCCCCTTAATTGGAAAAACTGCACGCATCATTTTTCGACATCGGCCATTATCCTAGACGCAAACCTGATGGCTTAGGTCGCTCGGAGCCATCTTCCATTACGTGGGTTAGCTTAGCCCCGATGCCATAAGGGGGATGCAACGCAGGTCAGTAAAAGTGGCCGCGAAGGGCCAAAATAAGTAAGCAGTCTTGAAGAAGAAAGCTGCTGGTTTACTCTGGCAAATGCTGCCTGTTGCTCGGCCCCCCATGCCAGGAGTTGTCCTTTTTTTTTTTTTAAGCAGTTTATAGAGAGCCAATAGTGTGGCCAACCCTGGGAGGAACTTGACCAGCTGCAGGAAAGCCTGAAATTCAATGGCCCCCCCTGGCATTGGGGCTCGGCGGATGGCCTGGACCTTCTCCCCCATGGAATGCATACTGTGGCGGTCCATGCGGTACCAAAGGTACACCACCTCAACTGCAATGAAAACGCGCTTCTCTCGGCAGAGGGGACGCCCCAACGCATTGAAGTACTTCTGCCAAGTTTCGGAGGTGCTCCTGGTTGGATGAACCGGTTCTCAACACATCTGTCTAAGTAGACCGCCACGTGCGGTAACCCCCTCAAGATGTTTCCATGATCCTCTGAAATATTGCACATGGTGAGGCGACCCCAAATGGTAGCCAGGTGTACTCAGAGCCCCCAGTGCATGTTGATGGTGACAAATCTTCTTGACCCAGGGGCCAGGACCAAATGGAAATACGCATGGCTCATATCTAGCTTAGTGAATGGAAGGCCACTCCTGAGCTTGGCATACAGATCCTCGATCTTGGGGACTGGATAATGATCCAAGTGTGATACTCGATTTACTGTTTTATAATCCCCGCAGATACGCAGTGACCCGTCGGGCTTTATTACCGGTACAACCGGCGGTGCCCAGTTGAAAAATTGTACAAGTCTTATGATCCCCAGGTTCTCCATGTGGTCCAACTCCGCATCTACCTTTGCACTCAAACCATATGGAACTGGGTGGGTGCAGAAAAAGGGTGGTTGGACCATGGGGTGCACGCTTATTCGGGCTACGGCCCCCCCTGATGATGCCCAAACCTTCCTGCAATACAATCAGAAATCTGGCCAATATGCCTTTGGGGCTATGTGTGCATTTGGCAAACCCTCAGCCAGTCTAAGCGAAGGTGCCGGAGCCAGTCACGCCCCAACAGGCTCGGGCCGCACCCATGTACAACGACCAGTGTTAAATTGTCTGACTGCCGGCCTTTTGCAACAGGGACAATGATCGTGCACGCAAACGCAAAAGGTTCCATGTGGGTCGCTAGCCTTGTGTTGGTTTCCTAGAGAATCAGCAGATGAATCCCAGAAGTTATGCAGTCAAAAGATATGGCGATGAATGACACATGCAGCTCCCGAATCAAGTTCTATGCGGTTCACGTGGCCGTTCACCTGGAGCAAGATTTGGATGCGAGCGATCTTTAGTGCCGTGACACAATGTTGTTGGTACCGTTCGTTATCGTTACCCATGTAGTGGGTCCTGTCACGGGCAGGGCGGTCACACTGGGCAGTATGGTGGGTGGGAGGCTCCTCTTGTGCCCCTGATACTTGCGTCCACTGCAGGCCAGTAATCATATTCCCGGTCCTCCCGGTCAGGGGTAAAGGTCCGGCAGTGTCCCTGGGGCCTTTTCCAGATTCTCGCCCCTGGCATGTAGGTGTTCCAATGCTGGGGAATGGGTTCCTCGATTCTAGCGGGGTACATTGAACACCGTCATCCCCTGGAGTTCTTGGACACCCTGTTCGCCGCTTTGCCTGAATATTGCAATTTCCAGGGCTCTTTGGAGGTAGAAACTTGCCTCGGCAAGTAGTTTTCTTTGCACGGCCGCATCACGGATCCCACATACTAACCAGTCGCGTAATGCTTTGCCCAGGGTTGGGCCAAACTCACAGGTCCGGAGGCAGGCCAGAAACTCGCTGATACTTTCATCCTGGCCCTGGATGGCCATGTGGAACTAGAAATGGTGCACTATCAACGACGGCTTCGGGTCGAAGTGCTCCCCCACCAAGTCTACCGGGGAGGCAAATGAGTGCGTACCTAGAATGTCTGGGTGGGTTAGCTTCATGAAATCTCGCGAGGCGTCGCAACCGGGCTCTTGCCCTCACTTGTTGTGCTCCAGATTTGCATATTCAAGTGAGCAGTTAGTCTCGCTTGAATAGGCCTGCGCTAGAGTTACCCAAGGCACAGAATCAAATGGCCTCACCTCGGAGATCTCGCTGTGGTGCCATTTAGCACTGGTTTCCAAAAACATGGACCAGGCATAACAGGGGCTTCGGGGTAGTCAGGCTCTGGGCAGGGTGGTACCCTGGCACTCATGTTTACACTCGGGCACCATGGCACTTCCAGTATGGCACCCTGACAATGTCAGCTGGGTGTCATCCTGGCAATGCCAGGGTGCCTAGATGGCACTTCCAGACTGGCAAACGCACTGCCAGGGTGCCCAGGTGGCATCTTGCCTGTGCCGAGGATCGGGCCCGAGGGTGCCCTGCCCTCATGAGGTGGGGTGGGGTGCAGGGGGCCCCTGATTGGTAGATAAGGGTGTTTGGGGGTCCAGATACCACTGCTGGGGGTCAAAAGATCAGGGCACCATTTTTGAGCTTGTTAGTGCAGGAAAGCAGTCTAAGTGTGGCGTTGTCGGGGGTTCCTCGCCGAGGCCCGAAAACATAAAAACGTAGAAAATAAGGAGCAGGAGTCCATCATTCATTCATTGTGATCATGGCTGATCATCCAACTCAATAGCCTAATCACGCTTTCCCCCATATCCTTTTACCCCTTTGCCCGAAGTGCTAGATCTAGCTGCTTCTTGAAACCATACAATGTTTTGGACTCAACTACTTCCTGTGATAACGGATTCCACAGGTTCACCACTCTCTGGACGAAGAAAGTTCTCCTTATCCCTGTCCTAAATGGTCTACAGACTGTGACCCCTGGTTCTGGATACACCCATCACCGGGAACATCCTTCCTGCATCTCTCCTGATCAGTTTCTATGAGATCCCCCTCATTCTTCTGAATTCCAGCAAATACAATCCTAACCGTTTCAATCTCTCCTCGTACGTCAGTCCTACCATCCCAGGAATCAGTCTGGTAAACCTACGCTGTGCTCCCTCTATAGCTTGTACATCCTTCCTCAGATAAAGAGACCAAAACTGCACACACTATTCCAGGCATGGCCTCACCAAGGTCCTTGGGGAAAAGAAGCAGAGTCCCATTTAATAGCAGGACTCAGTGTTGCAAATGGCAGGAAACACCCCGCTAAACACATCCGAAGCGGGACTTTTTTTTCCATTAAACCCGCCCTATGTATTTAAGACATTAATTTCACTCTATTGCAAATTATAATTATGATGTGGAGATGTCGGCGTTGGACTGGGGTGAGCACAGTACGAAGTCTTACAACACCAGGTTAAAGTCCAACAGGTTTGTTTCAATGTCACTAGCTTTCGGAGCGCTGCTCCTTCCTCAGGTGAATGAAGAGGTCTGTTCCAGAAACACATATATAGACAAATTCAAAGATGCCAAACAATGCTTGGAATGCGAGCATTAGCAGGTGATTAAATCTTTACAGATCCAGAGATGGGGTAACCCCAGGTTAAAGAGGTGTGAATTGTACCAAGCCAGGACAGTTGGTAGGATTTTGCAGGCCAGATGGTGGGGGATGAATGTAATGCGACATGAATCCCAGGTCCCGGTTGAGGCCGCACTCATGTGTGCGGAACCCCGGAGCGGAGAAACTACGTCATCTTCTTCACAGCCTTCAACACGTCATTGATGACGATGAACATCTTGCCAAGGTCATCCCCACACCCCCAATACTTGCCTTCAAACAACCGCGCAACCTCAAACGATCCATTGTTTGCAGCAAACTACCCAGTCTTCAGAACAGTGACCACGACACCACACAACCCTGTCATGGCAATCTCTGCAAGACGTGCCAGATCATCGACATGGATACCACTATTACACGTGAGAACACCACCCACCAGGTACGCGGTACATACTCGTGCGACTCGGCCAACGTTGTCTACCTCAAGCGTGGTACATTGGCGAGACCATGCAGACGCTGCGACAACGAATGAACGGACATCGCGCAACAATCACCAGGCAGGAATGTTCCCTTCCAGTCGGGGAACACTTCAGCAGTCAAGGGCATTCAGCCTCTGATCTCCGGGTAAGCGTTCTCCAAGGCGGCCTTCAGGACCCGCGACAACGCAGAATCGCCGAGCAGAAACTTATAGCCAAGTTCCGCACACATGAGTGCGGCCTCAACCGGGACCTGGGATTCATGTCGCATTACATTCATCCCCCACCATCTGGCCTGCAAAATCCTACCAACTGTCCTGGCTTGGTACAATTCACACCTCTTTAACCTGGGGTTACCCCATCTCTGGATCTGTAAAGATTTAATCACCTGCTAATGCTCGCATTCCAAGCATTGTTTGGCATCTTTGAATTTGTCTATATATGTGTTTCTGGAACAGACCTCTTCATTCACCTGAGGAAGGAGCAGCGCTCCGAAAGCTAGTGACATCGAAACAAACCTGTTGGACTTTAACCTGGTGTTGTAAAAATTATAATTAAAAAGAGGACAATTAGCACATTTACTACCAGCTTTACTGTTAGAATTCTTCAATGTGATTGACTGCTTACCCCGCTTGATGACATCACTGTTGCTGGGTGCCTGAAGATTCCCTTGACTTCACCCTGGATTCAAAAGTGAGGTTGGAAATGGTGAAATCCGCACCACTCAGTTTGCTAGATTTTTGTACAAGCAACTTATTTTCTTCAGGGTCAGTGGTGAGTTGCGTCGCTTGGCTGCGAACTGCAAAATCCAGCTTAAAGGGTTCTGACAAATTCTGGAGGTGCTGTTCCTAGTCTTCAGAAGATCTGAGCCGTCTCAAATCCATAATCTACCATGTTCGGGCCAAACGCAAGGCTCAGCAGAGCAGGAAAATCTGAGGAAGGGGGGGGGGGGGTGGAAGTAAAGGTAAATTGCTTAAAGGCATTGACCCAAAACATTTAAACCTTTTTTCTCTCCCTCTCTCTCTCTCTCTCTCTCTGATACTGCTTGACTTAATTTGCTGCTGAATAATTTCGAACATATATGCTTCAAGGAAGAAAAGATCCAGGTGAATCTACGAGAAAATGAGCCTGAGTTGGAAACAAGGTCTGACTGTTCTGAAGCGCAATGGCTCGACACTGGAAGCATCACAAAGAGCTTCCTGGCTTCTGCTATATCTGCCCCCAGCAGGCCCACAAAAAGTGGTGTACTTAACTGTGGTCCGGTACCACTAAAATCATTTCTTTACAATTCCCCTGCTCGCTCAAGGATAATAATTACCGAAAGCAAACCCAAACAATTGGAGTACATGACGTACAACCCGCCGAATTGTTCCTGCATGGGAATAAAAGCCTGCAGTATTTTCAGAGCAGGGCCCCTTTAAGACCCGGAGCGCGCGTTGTCTTGCCTCCGCTCAGCAGCAGTCGGGCAGCGGGGCTTGTGATTGACACCGCGTTCTGAGCACGTGAACCGCTCCCGGAGAAAACTCGCCGCGAAACCTGGAACGCGCGTGCATGGATGGAGGCGCGCGCCCGCGCAGCGCGGGACTGTTGCGGGTTCCCTTTCCTTCCACCCGATCGGTTGGGCGCTTCGTGTACAAGTGCCCTTTCCTCGTGTATAGACCATTTAATCTCAATGTTTCTGTGGAAATATGTTTTTTTTTAAAGTACTTTGTCGTTCAGAGTTACTGATTTGTTTCAAAAGGTATTTAACTTTAAGTTCAGAGTTATTCACAAAGTATTTCAGTGAGTGAGGATATGAGGAAATTCCTCTCATCTCATTCAACACCTTCAACTCTCCATTCAACTCCCCAAGTGTTAAAAGATTGGGAGAGTGATTCCAGAAAAATAAATGGATTTACTATTTAGACACAAATATTGCATGATCCAATATATTCTCAAAGCAATGCAGGATTTGTTGATTTCATTTGACCTGGTCCATTGATAATCTGGAACGCAGTAATAATGTTCAATTGTATTTAATCTGGCCTGACACTAAAATAACTAGTTAGCTTCAACTCATAGAGACGCACTCTTAATAGGCACTGAATTAGGGACAGACATGGCAAGCTGTGCATGACAAAGTTAATTTTGTTGGTTTATTTTGTGACATATTCCCAGTTTAAGGCAAAGACAAAGTTGTCACGACGAAGAAAACCATAGGACTTCCGGTGGCAGCCATGATGTGAGTGGTCGCATATTTGGTGGCTCCCGCTCGTGATGGAATTTTCAGACCTTTCCCCGGCTAAGGGGTGGATTTGTTGATTTAAAAAGGTGCAGGAGGGGTGGTAGGAGAGAGTATCCCACCGGTGGATCGATTCGTGGACCAGAAGTGGTTTAAAAAGAAAGGAACAGTTGGAGAAAGCTGGAGTTGTGCCTTTGACACAGGTGCAGATGGCGGAGGGTCAGGGATCGGCCCTGCCCTCTCAATGGTCGACGGAGCAGCTGGTGGGCTTCCTTAACGAGAAGTTCACCCAGCAGAGGAATGAGAATCTGGAGGACCTGACTAGGTGGTGGACCCAATAAAAGCGGGGATTGACTGCCTGTAAACGAGGTTGAAGGCCAAGAGCCAGGCTATCCAGAAGGCGGAGGAGCTGGTGGGGGAGCACAAGTAGCAGCTTGCCTCGATGGCAGCCAAGATGGGGATGATGCGGAATCAACAGAGGCGGCTGCAGGAGAAAGTGGAGGACCTGGTGAATCGGTCTCCCAGGCAAAATCTGAGGATCGTGGAACTGCCGGAAGGCGGCGAGGGAACGGACACTGGCGCATATGTTTGAGAAGCTGCTGGGTGAGGGGTCATTTGAACGACCCTTGAAAGTGCACCGGACGCACAGGGCGCTGATGAGGAACAAACCGCTGAGGGCTATGGTGGTGTGCCTGCACCGGTTCCTGGGCAAGGAGCAGATCCTGAGGTGGGCCAGGCAGACGAGGCGATGTACCTGGGAGGGTAACGAGCTGTGTGTGTACCAGGACTGGGTGCGGAGTTGGCCAAGAGGAGAGCTGGCTTCAACAAAGTGAAGGCGGCTCTCTTTAAGAAGGGGATGAAATTTGGCATGCTGTGGGTGACGTATAAGGGTCGGTAGCTGTACATTGGGACGCCTGAGGAGGCAATGGAATTTGTCAGGGACAATGAACTGGCAGGAGATGGAGGACACTGAACCTTGGAGGAGATGTTCTCTTTTTGTTCCTTGGGTTTGTTTGGGTGATGTGTGTATTGTGTTTGGGGCCATTACTCTGTGTTTGTTCTTGGTGTGGGATGGTGGGTTGCTCTTTTCTTTGTGTTGGGTGGGTGTTGTTAAGTTTGCACTGGGGTAGTGTTTGAGTGTGGGGGGAGGGGAATCAGTGGTGGGTAGGATGCTCAGCACTATGGGCGGGGGCTACCAGGCAAGCTGGGTGGGCTAGTTCATGGCAGCACAGTGGAGGGTGAGCAGGTGGTTGGTGTGTTGATAGGGTTTGGAGTTGTTATTTTGTGGTGGAGGGGATGACTGCTGTCAGGTGAGGGGGTTCTAAAATGTGGTATGGGGAGGGGCGATGACCGTGGACGCCCGAGAGCGGACCTGAGGAGGTGCTGGGCACGGGCTGGAGGCTGGCCCAGGAGAGGCTGTGGTTGATCGGTAGGGGGGAAGGGAGGGGGGGTGGGGGTGGGGTGGGTAGGGAGGGGGTGGGCGGGGGTGAGAGGGTGGGCGGGGGGGGTGCCCCCTACCATGCTGATCACATGGAACGTACGAGGGTTGAATGGGCTGGTCATGAGGGCCCGTGTGTTCACACATTTAAAGAGTCTAAAGGCGGACATAGCTCTGTTACAGGAAACACATCTGAAGGTGGTGGATCAGACTAGGTTGAGGAAAGGGTGGGTAGGGTAGGTATTCCATTCAGGATTACATTCTAAAATAATGGGGGGGGGGAGATGCCGTTGGTGCTGGTGAATATTTATGCTCTGAACTGGGATGATGTGGAGTTTATGAGGTGGGTATTGGGGAAGATCCCTGATCTGGACTCTCATCGGTTCATAATGGGGTGGAATCTAACATGGCTTTAGACCCAAGGTGAGATCAGTCGAGTTCGAGGTCGTTGGCGGTAGCGAAGGAGCTGAGGGGGTTTATGGGTCACATGGAGGGGGTGGATCTGTGGAGGGTTGGGAGGCTGAGGGCAAAGGATATTTCATTCTTCTCGCATGTGCACAGGGTGCCCTCCCAAATTGTCTTTTTTGTCTTTGGTACAACGCTTTGGCGGGGATGGTCGACATTGAGTATTCAGTGATAGTGTTGTTGGACCATGCAACGTATTGGGTGGACTTGCGGGTGAATAAGTGAAGGGGCCAGTGCCCGCAGTGGAGGCTAGATGAGGGGCTTTTGTCGGATGAGGAGGTTTGTGAGCGGTGAGGGAGGCCGTTTTGGGGGTATGAGGAGCTGAACGACACAGGGGAGTTTCGCCCGCCGCGTTACGCAAAACATTGAAGGCAGTGGTGAGCGGGGAGTTTATTTCGATGCGGGCACACAGGGAGAAGGCGGAGCGGGTGGAGATGGAAAGGCTAGTGAAGGAGATGCTGCAGGTGGACAGGAGAGACTCGGAGGCCCCGGAGGCGGGACTGTTGAAGAGGCTGCAGATGGAGTTTGGGTTGTTATCCACGGGAAAGTGGTTGAGGACGGTGAGAGGAATGGTTTATGAATATGGTGAGAAGGCGAGCAGGACCAATTGAGGAAACAGGAGGCAGCGTGGGAGATTGGGAAAGTGAAGGACAGGGGCGGGATGCAGTTTTGAACCCAGTGGGGGTGAAAGGGGTGTTTAGGGATTTTTACAGTAGGCTGTATGAGACGGAACCCCCAGCCGGGGTGGAGGGGATGAGGTGGTTTTTGGAGGAATTGCAGTTCCCGAGGGTGGAGGAGGACCTGGTGGAGGGGCTGGATGCCCCCATCAGCCTGGTAGAAATGGTGGAGGGGGTGGAGGCAATGCAGTCGGGCAAGGATCTGGGCCCAGATCTGGGCTCTGGATACCCAGTGGAGTTCTATAAAAAGTTCTCGGGGGTCCTGGGGTCCTTGTTGGTGAGGGCATTTAACAAAGCGAGGGAGCGGGGGGGTGCTCCCCCCGACGCTGTCGCAGGTCTCGATCTCCTTGATTTTGAAGCAGGATAAGGATCCAGAGCAGTGTGGGTCATACAGGCCGATCTCACTGTTAAATGTGGATGCCAAGTTAATGGCCAAGGTTTAGGCCTCGAGAATTGAGGACCGTGTGCCAGGGGTGATAGGGGAGGACCAGACGAGGTTTGTGAAGGGGAGGCATCTGGCAGCTAAATCAGGAGGCTACTAAATGTGATAATGATGCCCCCGAGGGACGGGAGGTGGAGGTGGTGGTTGCCATGGACATGTAGAAGGCCTTCGATTGGGTGGTGTTGGGACTAATTGTGGGAAGTTTTGGGGCTGTTTGGGTTTGGGCAGGGTTTTGTGGATGTCCGGCTGCTGTACCAGGCACCAGTGACAAGTGTGCGGACAAACTGGGTGAGCTCGGACTATTTTAGACTGCACCGGGGGAAGAGGCAGGGATGTCCGCTCTTTGCCATGGCTATAGAGCCATTGGCAATGGAGCTGAGAGCGTTGAGAGACTGGCAGGGGATAGTACAGGGGGGGGGGGGGGGGTGCACATGGTCTCACTTTACGCAGACGGTTTGTTACTGTATATTTTGGACCCGGTGGGTGGTATTGGGGTGATGATGGGGATCTTCGAGGATTTCGGACGGTTTTGGGGGTATAAATTGAATATGGGTAAAAGCGAGGTCTTTCCGATCCAGGCAAGGGGGCAGGAGAAAAGACTGGGGCAGATGCCATTCAGAGATGGTGGGGGGGGGGAGTTTTCGATATTTGGGCATTCAGGTGGCGCAGGGGTGGGAGCAGCTGCATAAGTTAAACCTGGCTCGGTTGGTGGAGCAGGTGAGAGGGGACTTTAGGAGGTGGGATGCGCTCCCATTGTCCACGGCGGGGAGGATTCAGACGGTGAAGATGGCGGTCCTCCCGAGGTTCTTGTTTGTATTTCAGAACCTCCCAATCTTCATTCTCAAGGTGTTTTTCAGGAAAGTGGAATGCGGTGATCTCGGGGTTTGTTTGGGCGGGTAAAGCCCCGCAAGTGAAGAAGATGCTGCTGGAGCGGGGTTTGGGGGGAAGGATTCTGGCTCTCCCGAACTTTATAAATTACTACTGGGCGGCGAATATAGTGATGGTCAGGAAATTAATGGATAGTGGGGGAGGGGTCGGTGTGGAAGCGGATGGAGGAAGCCTCATGTAAGGGCACTTGTTTATGGGCGCTGTTAATGGTACCTCTGCCGTTCTCGCTGTCCAGGTACTCCACAAGTCCAGTAGTGGTGGCGGCAGCACATGGGGCTGGAGGGGGCGTCGGTGTGGGCACCGATATGTGGCAACCACCGGTTTGCTCCAGGGGGGCTGGATGGGAGGTTTCGGGGGTGGCAGTGGGCGGGGATCGAGCGGTTTGGGGATTTGTTTATCGATGGGGGTTTCTGTGTTTGGAAGAGTTGGACGAGGAGTTTGAGCTGCCCGGTGGGAATGGGTTCCGTTACTTGCAGGTGAGGAACTTTGTGCGGAAGCCGGTATCGACCTTCCTGCACCTGCCACCCCAGGGGCTACAGGATAAGGTAGTGTAGAAAACGGGAGTAGGGGAGGGGAAGGTATCGGAAATCTATAAGGAGATGATAGACTGGGAGGGAGCCCCGATAGGGGAGTTTAAGCGGAAGTGGGAGGAAGAGCTGCGTTGGGAGTTGGAGGCTGGGTAATGGGAGGACGCCCTGAGGCGAGTCAATGCGTCCTCATCGTGTGCCAGGCTTAGCCTTATACAATTTAAGGTGGTCCACAGGGCGCACGTGACTGTGGCCCAGATGAACAGGTTCTTCAATGAGGTGGAGGATAGGTGTGAGCGGTGTGCAGGTGGGCCTGCGAATTGTGTCCATATGTTTTGGGTTTATCCAAAGCTTGGGTGATTTTGGCAGGGGTTTGCCGGCATCATGTCCGAGGTATCGAAGGCAAGGGTAGTTCCGAGTCCAGAGGAGGCGATTTTTGGTGTGTCAAAAGAGCCAGGAGTCCAGGGGGTGAGAGAGGCCGATGTCTTGGCCTTTGCCTCCCTGGTAGCCTGGAGATGGATATTGTTAGCATGGAGAGACTCGGAGTCCCCGAAGTCGGGGGTATGGGCTAGTGACATGGCTGGGTTACTCAAGATTGAGAAGTTTAAGTTCGCCCTGAGGGGATCAATGCTAGGGTTCGCCTGAAGGTGGCAGCTGTTTATCTACTTCTTTGGGAAAAATTAAACTGTCAGCTGGGGGGGGGGGGAATGGGAAGGGATGCGGAGTTTGGTAAGGTGGAGAAAGGTTGGAGGGGGATTGTTGTTGGGGTGTTGTTTATGGAAGCCATGTTGGCTGGGTTTTGTTTTTCTTGGTGTATAGTTGCTTATTCTGTTAAAATGTATAATATAAATGCCTCAATAAAATATTTTTCAAAAAAAAAGAAGACAACCATAAAGGTTGACACAGTGGTTAGCACTGCTGCCTGACAGCGTCAAGGACTCGGGTTCGATCCCGGCCCCAGGTCCATGTGGAGTTTGCTCATTCTCCCTGTGTCTGTGTGATCCCATCCCCACAATACAAAGATGTGCGGGGTAGGTGGATTGGCCACTCTAAATTGTCCCTTAATTAAAAAAAAAAGAAAACCACAAAACAATTGTCCCAAAAGAGGGAAATTCTATAAAACCCAATCTTGAATTGTGAAAATCTGGTGAGGGGAATGTTCACTTCGAATGTAAGGTGGAATGGATGGTGGTGGATTGACTGTTCGTTATACACCCCGGTCGGTGTCCATGCAAAGGCAAGTGCAGTGTACAGTTGCAATTGCAAAAGTAACATTGACCTCCACTATGTCAGCCATAATACCAAGCAAAACAGCTCAGTTGCCTCCTAATGAAAGCAGATCTTGAAACCTACCTTGCTCATTCTTGTTAGTGTAATAAATTTCTTCTGACAAAGTGCAGCGTGGGGCAAGGTTGAAGGATGCGGTTACAACACCAAGTGCCATTCTTTCCACTTTGCAGCCAAACTGCTATTTTCCTCTTTCCTCCAAACATTTTCTACATCCCCCTTCTCTTCTGTCAGCAATACTTCCAGCTTCCCCTTGGTGGAATTTGCAGACCTTTCCCTAACCTCCCACCTTCCTCTTTCTCTTTTTCCTGACGAACACCCTCTCTGGTTAATATTGCTCTTCTGCATTCAATTTTCAAAATATGTTGGTCACGGTGAATTCCGAACCCTTATTCTGTGTTGCTGGCTATTGTCCATCAGATTTTTCACAATTGCTGTGCAAATTTGCTGAACCTAGGTGACCCCTCCATTATCAGTGCACATGTTTGACAGGCATAAGTGGTCAACTCACTTGAGATCACAAGAATCTTGGGCGGGATTCGGATTCTCCGTCTCACCAGCCGGCCAATGAGGTTTCCCATTGTGGGCAGCCCCACGCCGTCAGGAAATCTCCGGGCTACCAGCGTAACGGAGAATCCCGACAGCAGAGAATCCAGCCCCTTATCTTTATGAATAGCCCAGGTCAATATGTAAGCATAAATCCCATAGCAATAATGAGATGTGACATGAAAGGAAAGAGACAAGTTAATCTAATATTGCCTTAATTGTTGGCCTTTAACTTCCTGCTGCAATAACCCAGCCTCGAGCCCCCTGGAGTGATTGTTCTGCATAATTGCAGAAGAGTGCTTCTTTCACTAAAGATATTCAATTGGTTCGCAACAGGTTTGTTCTAAGCAATTCTATTTTGTAGCCCAAAGCATACAGGAAACATGACCAGAATGTAAAGCAGATAATTTAATACCCGTGACCTTTGGTTTGCCATTTACCACTTTCCTCCTTCAATAACTGTAGTATTGGAAATTTGATGATGAAACCATTTTGACGGTGAATAAAAGTTATTTTTAAACCACACTTGGCTGACTCTCATTTTTGATAGAGTGAGTGGCCATAGAAACATGATGCAGAACACCCATCAGAACAGTTTGGATTCACAGTACAAGCCCCTCAACCTTCCTGTGACACTTGGTTGATTTGGAGTAACACGCCTTTGGAGTTATCTCATAAATGACTGAAAAGAGTTTTAAGTTGTAAATGAAGAATCCTTAATGTGCTGCAGCACCATGTAATAGTTTTTTTTTAACTTTCCGTTGGATCAGTCTTGAAAAATAACCTGAGTAGGACAAGGAACAAGTGTTAAGTCAGGAAGTTGGTACAGGGGAAAGGAGTGCTCCATTTTAGACCTTTTTTCAATCACCAGTGGATGGTAAATATTCTCTTTGGTCTCCAAACTAGGAGGTCTGCTGTTCTTCAGCTTTGTAAATTAATAGCCAATTGAGTAATTAAATCAATAAGGTTTGATGGGCATGGCAGGAGTGGTGGTGTGCGATGACTGCAACATGTGTGAATCAGTGCAGTCTTTACCAATAGGTAAAAAAAGGTTAAATCCCTATAGTCCCTGATGACCATAGGCTGCTTTCCCCTTTGAGGGAGAGAGCTGACTGGAGATGATTTAACCTGAGGATCACCACACATCAGGTGAGGGGCAAGGTTGAGCATAACATCAGCCAGTACAGAAATTGCAGGTATAAGACAGTGCTGGCCTTGCTCTGCATCACGGACCAGCTGTCTAACCAAGTGAGCTAAACCCTTACTAATATCTAGAAGCTTGAGCCAAAATTGGGAGAACAGACCCGCAGGCTAGTCAGACAACCTGATATAGCCATTGAAGGCATTGCCCCAGATGCTACCATTACCATCCTTGGCTATGCTCTGTTCCACCTGCAGGAGAAGCACCAAAGATAGTGGCACAGTGCTGTACAGTGGGGGCAAGGTTGCCTTCGGAATCCCTGACATTGACTCTGGGCACCATAACATCTCATAGCCTCAAGGTAAACATGGGCAAGGAAACCTTCTGCTAATTACCACCTACCTCCATTGCCCCCACCTCCTCAGAGGTATTCCTCTGTGTTGAACACCACTTGGAAGAAGCCCTGAGAGTGGCAAGGGTGAAGAATGTCCTCTGGGTTGACGACTACAATATTCATCACAAGATGGCTCAGTAGCACCATTGCTGCCTGAATCCTAAAGGACAAAGCTGCTAGAGTGTGTCATAATATACACCAGTATATCATGGTGCAGACGCACACTGATGGATACACAGTGGGACCAATCAACACACACAACACCGCAGTGTTGCTCGTTTTAGCTTTAGTTTAATTGCTCTTGTTCTATCACCTTTGCTCTTGAGTCGCCAGGTATCTTTCTGATACCGCCACGTGGTTCAAGTCCGAGTAATGATCAATAATCCAACACACTGCTTAGTAAGAGTTAAATCAACGCACATTTATTATATACAGTAATCAATACTTATACATTAATTCTACTTCTAAGCTACTTCCTACAACTAACAGGCCAATACTTAACTTTGGAAATGGCCCACCAGGTCAGGGAAACGAATGGCCTTTTGTATGGGTTCTGAGCCTGCGGGATTCAAAGCTGGTACAGGTCGATAGCCAAGGAGTGCCTATCTCGTAGCGAGCGTTGGAGTAAGACTTACGATTCTAGCGGCTGTTGCAGAAGGTCGGCAGAAGGCAGCAGGGGTTGCAGCAGGGTGAAGAAGGGTCGATTTGAACTTGGACTCTATTCTTATAGTCCCCAGGGACTTCCCGCCTTTCGGGGCGGACCCTGTACCTGGTTCCAAGTGATTGGACTTCGTCCCAATCACTTGGTTCAATATTCTCCAATACTGGAGCGATTCCTTGATCAATGGGCGGTTTTGGGGTGGTCATTCACCTCTCTTTGTGTAGGCTCCTGCTGGCGCCGAAAAGTCTGGGTTGGCTTTGTGTGTCTAATTTGTTGCACATTGTTCCCGGGGATTGCTACTTAATATTCAGATGGCTGGTGTGTTGTTATGCTGATGGCTGCAGGTATTGATTCTGTCTGGCCTCCCCAGAGGTGAATACACAGTTTTACCTGCAGCTGCCTGTTTGAGTCCTGTTGGCTGATTTTCCCATCAGCCTCTTCCATTTGCCATTTTAAATCGGGGTTTGGCCATTCTAATCGGGAGTTAGCCATTTTAACTGGCTACAGCAGCCAAACACCAGTTAGAGCACACGCACTATAAAGATGGGGCATTAGAGTTCCCGCTCATTCGAGTTGCAGCTAGCTAGGAGGACAGAGCTCACAGCCTGTAACACAGACATTCACCATGTGCTGAGTGCATCGACTGGTTAGGACAAGGCAAAGGTCTTTAGTTAAAACTAGTATCGTGTTAACCCACAGTCAGAGTATGTTAAACAGTTAATGATTCAATAAAATAGGGTTGCACTATTTCAAATGTTGGTGACCTGTATGTGTTCCACGGATCCAGAACACCCAACACATCAGAGTGGGTCTACAATAGTTGGTGTAGCCATCTGAGATGGCCACCTGCAGAGTACCATGGGAATTGTGGCCAACCTAGGACTCAGACAGATACAGAGCTTGTGTGAATTTGCAACACAGATAGTTAGACCTGATCGAAACCCCCGCTCATTTGCATTCTAATGGCCCATTTCCCCAGAATAGGACTGCACTCAAGAAACCAATACAGACACAGAATGGTCGGCACCATCCCCTTTTACTGAGAGAGCCCAACTGCCAATGTCAATGAGCACTAAGGACCCGCCCAGCCACCAAGGCACCCACCCCTTTATTGGCCAAAATCGAAGGCAGTGATCGATGCCTGTCGAATTATCGGGTCCAAGATTAAGGACCGCCCCAAAGAGCACGAAACCCTAGAGGGATAAAAAAAGAAACACAGCCATGTGTTCGGTCTCTTTTGGACCCGGCCTGTGCCAGCCACCTTTGAATCCGGCCTGTGCCAACCCAACTGCAGCATAACGACCAGACAGCCAAGTTCAAGAACAACGATCGCTACCTGACAGATGAGCCCAGCAGAGTCACAGCCACTTCTTCAAACCAGCCATGTGAGATCAAGGTAAAGGCCTTATCAATCTGCACAGCGCCAGTCACCCTGAAGTTAAGTATAGGTTATTGTAGCTGATAGGTGTAGTTTAACTTGTAGTATATGTGCTTGCATGTCGAAATAACACTTGTGTGTAAATAAACCATCTTTGAACTTGAACTGACTAACTGGTTTGACCGATATACGGGAAAGCCTTGTGATTCAGTAAGAGAAATAGAAACACCCACAGTATTGGTGACGCTGTTGGGACATAACGTCATATCATAAATAGAACCTCATCACATTATTGGCAACATTATTGGCGACTCTGATGGGATAGCATTCCGATTAGCAACATTGGTAAGGAAACCAACAAGAGGAAACAAACATACTTGACCTCATACTCACCAATACACCTGTCACAGATCTGTCTGACTATGACAATATCAGTAGGCATGACTGCCACATAGAACAGTCCTTCTGGAGATGAAGGCCTGTCTGTTTCTTTAATTTTTCCAATTAAGGGGTAATTTAGCATAGCCAATCCACCTACCGTGCACATCTTTGAATTTTGGGGCTGAGACCCATGCAGACACAGGGAGAAACTGCAAACTCCACATGGACAGTGACCCGGGGCCGGGATCGAAGCCGGGTCCTCGGAGCCCTGAGGCAGCAGTGTTAACCACTGTATCACTGTGCCGCCCCTGGCCCATCTTAAAATTGAGGATACACTCCACTGTGTTGTGTGGCATTATTACCGTGCTAAATGGGATTGGTTTCGAACAGGTCTAGCAACTCAAACCTGAGCCTCCATGATGTGCTATGGGTTATCAACAGCAGCAGAATTGTATAAATTCATAATCTGTAACTTCATGGCCTGGCACAGCCCCCAGTTTACCATTACCACCAAGCCAGGGGATCAACCCTTGTTTAATGAAGAGTGCAGGAGGGTCTGCCAAGCGCAACTCCAGGCATATCTAACAATGATATATCAACCTGGTGAAGCTATAACACAGGACTTCACGCATGCCAAACAGCAGAAGCAGCAAGCGATGAACAGAGTGAAGAGATCACACAACCAACAAATCAGATCTAAGCTCTGTAGTCCTAACACATGCAGAATGCTGGTCGAAAATGAAATAACTGTAATAATAATGAGCCTCCACAAATATCCCCATCCTCAATGAAGGGAACGCCCAGCACATAAGTGCAAGAGACAAGGCTGAAACATTTGCAGCCATCTTTATCCAGAAGTGCCGTGTGGATGATTCATCTCGACTTCGTCCTGAGATCCACAGACTCACAGATGTTTGTCTTTAGCCAATTCGATTCACTCCACATGTAATCAAGAAATGCCTGAAGGCACTAGATGCTGCAAAGGCTATGGGCCAAAATAATATTTCAGCAATGGTCTGAAGACTTGTGCTCCAGAATGAGCTGCAACCCTAGGCAAGCTGTTCCAGTGCAGCTACAACACTGACATCTACCCTCCATCATAATGTCAGAAGTGGGGATGTTCGCTGATGATGGCACAATGTTCATTCTCGACTCCTCAGATAATGAAGCAGTCGGTGTCCATATGCAGCAGGACCTGCAGAACATTGAGGCTCGGGCGGATAAGTGGCAAGTAACATTTGTGCCACACAAGTGTGCAGTGAACTAATCCAAGGAGAAAAAATCCAATCATCTTCCCTTGACATTCAGTGGTATTACCATTGCTGAATCTGCAACCTGGGCATTATCATTGATCAGAAACTGAATTGGAACAGCCATATAAATACTGCGGCCACAAGAACAAATCAGGTAGGAATTCTGCAGCGCGTAACTCACCTCCAAAATCCCTAACATCTGTCTACCATCTACAAGGCTAAAGATAGAGCCATAGAATTCCTACAGTGCAGAAGTAGGCCACTTGGCACCTCAGGTCTGCACCGGCCCTCTGAAAGAGCACTCTGCATATTCCCTTCCCTATCCCTACCCCCATAACCCCATCTAACCTGCACATCTTTGAACTGTGGGAGGAAACCGGAGCACTCTGAGGAAATGCACGCAGACATGGGGAGAAAGTGCAAACTCCACACAGAGAGTCACTCAAGGCCAGAATTGAATTTGGGTCCCTGCTAACCACTGTGCCACCAAATTAGGAGCGTGATAGAATACTCTTCACTTGCATGAATGAGTGCAGCTCCAATAACGCTCAAGAAGTTCAACACTTCCAAGGCAAATCAGTCCTCTTGATTTGCATCCCAACCACCACCTTCAACATTCACCCTTCCATCACCAATGCACAGTAGCAACAGTGTGCACCATCCACAAGATGCACAGCAGCAACTCACCAAGAGACTGTCAAAAGTACCTTCCAATTTGCAAACTCTACCACCTGGAAGGACAAAGTACCAGAAGCATGAGCACACCACCACCTGGAAGTTCCCCTCCAAGCCACACAACATCCTGACTTGGAAATACATTCCTGTTTCTTCATCATCATTGGGTCAAAATTCTGGAACTCCTTTCCTAACAGCACTGTGAGTATACCAACACCATATGGACTGCAGTGGTTCAAGAAGACAGCTTACCACCACCTTCTCAAAGGCAATTAGAGATGTGTAATCAATTCTGGTCTTGCCAGTGATGCCCAGATCCCATGAAAGAATAAATAATTAAAATAAATTCCTGCACAATTATACTGCAGTTTGAGCAACTTTGGCTCAGAGTTGCTGAGCGGTAGTCTGAGTTGCAGGGATTGTGGAGCAGTGGGGAGAGGGAGAGTTACGTGGACAATTTGTTACAGGAGGCCGTCGCACCGCTCAGTCCAATAGTTTAGAGTTAGTCAGTTGCCAGGGACAGGAGGTTGTGAATGTAAGTCAGGCAGGTATGGGTTCCAGCAGGTAGTGAGAGAGGAGCCCCAGTCCTTGACTTTGACCAACAGGTATGAGGTGCTTGCTACCTGTGTGAATGAGAAGAAGGACCGCAGGATGGATGAGCAAACTGACCATGGTATTATGGTGCTGATTGCTTTTCAAATGGGGAGGAGCAAAAATGAGTGTGGTAATGATAGGGGACAATACAGTAAGGAAGGTGGATATTGTCCTCTGCAGCTGCCATCATGAGCCAGGAGTTAAAAAGCATCTCCTCAGGGCTGGAGGTCAATTTGGAGTGGGAAGGGGAGGATTCTCAATGTGGTCCATAAAGGAACCACCCATATAGTGAGACCTAGGAATAATGTTCTGCTGAGAGTGTTTGAGGAGTTAAGGTCCAAATTAAGATGCAGAACATCAAAGGTACATCGGCAGGATTCTCCATTCTCCCAGCTGTGTGTTTCTCAGTGGCATACCATTCACAGGCGGCAGGATCCATTACCCCCGCGGCTTGTCAATAGGATTTCCCAAAGAAGCTACCCCATGCCACCAGGAATCCCATGGGCATGGGTGCATTGCTGGTGAGGAAAGAGAATCCCAACAGGTGGAGATTTCCAGGAATTATCTCAGGATTGTTGACTGAGTCACATGCTAATTGGTATTAGCAAATTAGAGAATTAAAATGTGCTCAAAGAATGGGGCGGAGCAAAAGGGGTGCAATTCACTGGGAACTGGCAACAGCCCTCAGGAAAGAGAGAGCTGCTTCTTTGGGACGGGATCCACTGAAACTGGGCTCTGATCAGTGTCCTGGCAAACCACATAACCAGGGCTGTGGATTGTGCTTTAGGCTAAACAGAGATGGGGTGACAAGTGTGGGTAAAGAGAGATTCAGAAACCCAAAACGTAAGGTCAAGACAACAGAATATTGTTGAGGTGTGGGCAAAGACAAGCAGGATGGAACAAGAGGGGACAGAGAGTTTAACTGTAATTGTGCATCAGCAGGTTAGGTCCATGCATAGAATACAAGTAAGAAAAATGAAAATAAAGGCTCTTTATCTGAATGCGTGAAGTATCTGCAACACAATAGATCAGCTAGGGACACAAATAGTGGTAAATAGTTAAGACATGGTTACGTTGCGACCAAGCTTGGGAAATAATTTTTTGAAATTTATTCTGTCATGGGATGCGGGCATACCAAGGTGTGCTTTTGTTACCCTTCTCTAATTGCCCTCAAGAGCTGAAGAGCCAACTTTACGCACTGCTGCGGTCACACTGACAGTGCTCGTGCTTAGTACAGCTGAGTGGCTTGCTGGGCCATTTCAGAAGGCGTCAACCACATTACTGGTTCCTGGAGTCCAATGGAGGTCAAATCAGGTAAGGCCAGCAGATTTTCTTCACTAAAGGATGTCAGTGACCACGTAGGTTTTTTATATTTTTATTTATTTTTCCACCTAATGGGCAATTTAGCGTGGCCAATCCACCTACCCTGCACATCTTTGGGTTGTGGGGGTAAGACACACACAGGGGAGAATGTGCAAATGCCACACGGACTGTGACCTGGGGCCGTGATTGAACCTGGGTCCTCGGCGCCGTGAGGCAACAATACTAACCACTGTGCCGGTTTTTAATGACAATTGATGATAGTTTCATTATTGAGACTGACTTTAAATTCCAGGTATTTTTAATTAATTAATTGAATTTAAGTCCTGCCAGCTGTGGGATTTGAACTCATGCCCTCAGGCCTTTAGTCTGCACCTCTGCATTACTTGCCCAGTGATGTTAGGCAGTGGCATAGTGGCATTGTCACTGGACTAGTGATCCAGAGAACCAGGGCAATGCTCTGGGGACCCGGGTTCGAATTTCAAATCCCACCACGGCAGGCTACAAAAAAGTCTAATGATACCCATTGTCGTTAAAAACCCATCTGGTTCACTAATGCCCTTTAGGGAAGGAAATCTGCCATCCTTACCTGGCCTGGCCTACATGTGATTCCAGATCCACAGCAATGTGGTTGACTCGCAAGCCATTCAATTCAAAGGCAGCTAGGGATGGGCAATTAATGCTGGCCTAGCCAGCAGCACCCACATCCCATGAAAGACTTTTTTTAAAATCCCACCACCTCCCCTCAACATTCTCGGTACATAATATTTTGGAAAGGCAATCAGAGAGGCAAAGGAATTTAGTTAAGGATGGCATAAAGATATTAGTGAGGAAGAATCCTGACTCAGAATGTGACAAAGTAGAATCAGCATACGCAGAGATTAGGACTAGCAAGAGTCAGAAAACAGATGAGAATAGTTTATAGGCTGCCTAACAGTAGATACTTTGTTTGGACAGAGCATTAATCAAGAAATTATTGGAGCATGTAACAAAGACAATGAAATAATTGTGAGGGGATTTAATCTTCATGTAGACTAGGACAATCAATTGGCATGGGTGATATCAAAGATAAGTTTTTAGAATGTTTTTCGTGGTAATTTCCCGGAGCAATACATTGTGGAACCAACAAGGGATAAAGCTACTTTAGATTTAGTATTGTGTAATGAGGCAGGGTTACTTAGTAATCTCATAGCAAATGATCCACTGGGAATGAGTGATCATAATACAATTGAATTCCATATTAAATTTGAACGGGAAAGCTACAAACAAGAATCATAGAATTAAGCAAAGCTAATTATATAGGTATGAGGGGAAAACTGGTTAAGGTTGATTGGGTAAGCCGACTGAAAGGTATGATGGTAAATAAACAGTTGGAAACATTTAAAGAAATAAATCAAAATATTCAACAAAAATAAATTCTATTGACAACTTCCGGTGGTGGTCATGGCATGAGTCGCACATTTGGTGGCTCCCGTTTGAGGTGGATTTTTTTGGTCCTTCCCCGCATTAATTGTGAGGTGTTTGAGGGCAAAACGTGCATGAGTGCCCAGGGAATGTAAAATTCCCCTAGTAGGGCTGGTGTATGGCTCATCGGACGAGGAGTGTCATGATGAAGAGAGAGCAGTTGGAGCAGGAAAGTTTTTGTGGTGCGACACAGGTGAAGATGGCAGAGAGCAAGTGGACAGCATTGCCGCCCAGTGGTCAATGGCGCATCTGGTGGCATTCCTAAAAGGCAAATTCCAGCAGCAGAGGAAAGAGGCCTTAAAGGATTTGACCAAGATGGCAGAGCCACCTCGGGCTGCAGTCGAGCACGAGGAGCAAAGGCAGGAGGCTCAGGGCCTGATAATCCAGAAGGTGGAGAAGTCGGTGGTGAGCAGCCAGATTAGGGTGAGAGAGAAGCTGGAGGACCTCGAGAACTGCTTCAGGAAGCAGGATTTGAGGATTGTTGGGATGCCCAAAAGCATTGAAGGTGCAGAGGCTGCTAGGTTTGTGGCGAGCATGTTGGTGAAGCTGATGGGGGAGGGGGTCTTTGGCCGACTCTTCAAGGTAGGTCTGGTGGACAGGGCGCTGAGGAGGAGGCCACAGGTGGGGGAGCCACCAAGGATGAAGGTGGTGGGGCTGCATCGATTCCTGGATAAAGAGAAGGTCTTGAGGTGGACAAGGCAGACCAAGCAATGCACCTGGGAGGTGAGTGAGCTGCGAATTTACCAAGACCTGGGTGCAGAGCTAGCCAAGCGGAGGGCTGGGTATAATCGGATAAAGACGCCCTCTACAAAAAAGGGGTGAAGTTCAGGGTGTTGTACCCTGCTCGCCTATGCTGATGCATCAAAAATAGGAACTTTATTTTGACTTGCCAATGGAGGCGATGGACTTTATGGAAACTGTAGACTCGGAGGAGTGGAAGGACTTTAGTGAGGAGTTAGGTGTAAATTGTGGGGCTTATTGGGTGTGTAGATTGGGGGGGATCACGACAGGGGAGCGGAGAAGGCGAGTGGGCCTTTTGTTTTTCTTTGTTGGTTGCTGGGAAGTTTGGGGGGGAAGGGCGGATTGTGAGGGTGACACGATGTCAGAGGTCTTGGACGGGGTCACCATGCTAGCTGGGTGGGCTAGTTAATGGGAGTAAAGTGGGGGCTGGCAAGAGGAAGGTGTAGGAGAGTGGGGAATGATTTGATTCTTTGTTTGGCTGTGTGGGGGGTGGGATGGTTGCTAACAGGGATGTGGTTGGTGTGACGCAGTTAGAAAGTGAGAGTTGGCGGCGGACATCTGGGAGCGGGCCTGGAGGGGCTTGTGACATGGGCCGGGGGCTGGACTAAAAAGGGGTATGGCTGATCGGAAGCCTGCTTAATGTTACTTTGATGCCCTTGGAGGGTCAGGAGGTAGAGGTAATAGTGTCAATGGATGTGGAGAAGGCTTTGATCAGGTGGAGTGGGCCTATTTGTTGGAGGTGTTATGTCGGTTCGGGTTTGGCCAGGGGTTTGGGTATTGGGTTTGGCTGCTGTACAGGGCGGCGATGGAGAGCGTTCGGACGAACAGGACGAGTTTGGGTTACTGCTTTTCGTCTTGGTGATAGATCTGTTGGCAATGTCACTCAGAGTGTCAAGGGGTTGGAAAGGGATTGAGCGTGTTTCGTGAGGGGAGAGGTGCCGACCTCCCGGCGCTGCCGCCTCTGGTGTTGCAGGACAAATTGCTGTCAGAGGATGATATAGAGGAGGGGAGGGTGTCAGATATCTCCAGTGAATTCATGGCGAGGGAGGGTGCCCCAGTGGAGGAGACTAAGTGTAAATTGGAGGTGGAATTGGGAGGGGAGGTGCAGGCCGGGACGTGGAATGCGGCCTTGTGGAGGGTGAACGTGTCCTCGTTGTGTGCGAGGTTAAGCCTCATCCAGTTTAAAGTGGTGCATAGGGTCCACATGACAGTTGCAAGGATGAGCCTGTGGTTTGGAGGATAGATATGTGCGAAGTGTGGGGAGGCCCATAAATCACGTCCACATGGTTCGGGCGTGTCCAAAGCTGAGGGTGTTCTGGCAGGAGTTTGCAGACATAATGTCCGAGATTCTGGGTGTGGGGGTGGCCCCGAGTCCGGATGTGGCAATATTCAGTGTGTCAGATGATCTGGGAGTCCAGGTGGGGAGAGAGGCCGGTATATTGGCCTTTGCCTCCCTGATAGCCTGGAGATGGATATTGTTCTGTTGGCGGGACTCGGAGTCGCAGAAGGCGGCGATTTGGGTGAGTGGCCTGGCAGAATTCCTGGGTTGGAGAAGGTCAAGTTTGCTTGGCGGGAGTCGGAGGAGGGGTTCACATGGAAACCATTCATTGATTTATTCAAGATGGATTGAAGGGTCAGTGGGCGAGTGGGTTGGGGGACAGGGAGGGGATGGATAAAGGGGTAAAGTTAGGAAGGCACTGTGCGGTGGCGGTGTTGGTATTGGGGGAGGTTGGAGATTTGTGGTTTCAGTTCATGTTGATATTTTGGTCTTCTGGGGCGTCATTCTCCGACCCCCCGCCGGGTCGGAGAATGGCCGTTGGCCGCCGTGAATCCCGCCCCCGCCCCCGCCGAAGTCTCCGAAGGGAGAAAAGTCGGCGGGGCGTTAATGGCGCCGCTGCCGCGGAGAATGTCACGGGTCTGCGCAAGGCAGCCGATTTTCGGCCTGCCGATATTCTCCCTTCCGGATGGGCCGAAGTCCCGTCGACGTGATGACCGTTCACGTCGACGTCAATCAAACCTCCTTTTCATCGGCGTGACCCGGTGCTCCAGGCTCACGCCGACCAGCGAGGAGGTGAGTGACGGCCTGGGGGGTTGGCTCTGGGCAGGAAATGGCGTGGCCGCAGACTGATTGCCTGAGGAGAGGTGTGTCTCGGCTTGTGTGTGTGTGCGGCGGGGGGGGGGGGGGGTGGTTAGAGTAGGCTGGGCTCCGGGGGAGTGCCGGGAGGGGGTCCGTGCCGGGGTGGAGGTTGGGGGTTGGGGAGGGGGTCCGTGCCGGGGTGGAGGTGGGGGGGGTCCGTGCCGGGGTGGAGGTTGGGGAGGGGGTCCGTGCCGGGGTGGAGGCTGGGGAGGGGGTCCGTGCCGGGGTGGAGGTTGGGGGTTGTGGAGGGGGTCCGTGCCGGGGTGGAGGTTGGGGGGGGGTCCGTGCTGGGGTGGAGGTTGGGGAGGGGGTCCGTGCCGGGGTGGAGGTTGGGGAGGGGGTCCGTGCCGGGGTGGAGGTTGGGGGTTGTGGAGGGGGTCCGTGCCGGGGTGGAGGTTGGGGGGGGGGTCCGTGCCGGGGTGGAGGTTGGGGAGGGGGTCCGTGCCGGGGTGGAGGTTGGGGGTTGTGGAGGGGGTCCGTGCCGGGGTGGAGGTTGGGGAGGGGGTCCGTGCCGGGGTGGAGGTTGGGGGGGGGGTCCGTGCTGGGGTGGAGGTTGGGGGTTGGGGAGGGGGTCCGTGCCGGGGTGGAGGTTGGGGGTTGGGGAGGGGGTCCGTGCTGGGGTGGAGGTTGGGGGGGGGTCCGTGCCGGGGTGGAGGTTGGGGAGGGGGTCCGTGCCGGGGTGGAGGTTGGGGAGGGGGTCCGTGCTGGGGTGGAGGTTGGGGGTTGGGGAGGGGTTCCGTGCCGGGGTGGAGGTTGGGGGGCGGGGTCCGTGCTGGGGTGGAGGTTGGGGGTTGGGGAGGGGGTCCGTGCCGGGGTGGAGGTTGGGGGGGGGGTCCGTGCTGGGGTGGAGGTTGGGGGTTGGGGAGGGGTTCCGTGCCGGGGTGGAGGTTGGGGGGGGGGTCCGTGCTGGGGTGGAGGTTGGGGGTTGGGGAGGGGGTCCGTGCCGGGGTGGAGGTTGGGGGTTGTGGAGGGGGTCCGTGCCGGGGTGGAGGTTGGGGAGGGGGTCCGTGCCGGGGTGGAGGTTGGGGGTTGGGGAGGGGGTCCGTGCTGGGGTGGAGGTTGGGGGGGGGTCCGTGCCGGGGTGGAGGTTGGGGAGGGGGTCCGTGCCGGGGTGGAGGTTGGGGAGGGGGTCCGTGCTGGGGTGGAGGTTGGGGGTTGGGGAGGGGTTCCGTGCCGGGGTGGAGGTTGGGGGGCGGGGTCCGTGCTGGGGTGGAGGTTGGGGGTTGGGGAGGGGGTCCGTGCCGGGGTGGAGGTTGGGGGGGGGGGTCCGTGCTGGGGTGGAGGTTGGGGGTTGGGGAGGGGTTCCGTGCCGGGGTGGAGGTTGGGGGGGGGGGTCCGTGCTGGGGTGGAGGTTGGGGGTTGGGGAGGGGGTCCGTGCCGGGGTGGAGGTTGGGGGTTGTGGAGGGGGTCCGTGCCGGGGTGGAGGTTGGGGAGGGGGTCCGTGCCGGGGTGGAGGTTGGGGGTTGGGGAGGGGGTCCGTGCCGGGGTGGAGGTTGGGGGGGGGTCCGTGCTGGGGTGGAGGTTGGGGAGGGGGTCCGTGCTGGGGTGGAGGTTGGGGAGGGGGTCCGTGCCGGGGTGGAGGTTGGGGGGGGGTCCGTGCTGGGGTGGAGGTTGGGGGTTGGGGAGGGGTTCCGTGCCGGGGTGGAGGTTGGGGGGGGGTCCGTGCTGGGGTGGAGGTTGGGGGTTGGGGAGGGGGTCCGTGCCGGGGTGGAGGTTGGGGGTTGGGGAGGGGGTCCGTGCTGGGGTGGAGGTTGGGGGGGGTCCGTGCCGGGGTGGAGGTTGGGGAGGGGGTCCGTGCCGGGGTGGAGGTTGGGGAGGGGGTCCGTGCTGGGGTGGAGGTTGGGGGTTGGGGAGGGGTTCCGTGCCGGGGTGGAGGTCGGGGGGGGGTCCGTGCTGGGGTGGAGGTTGGGGGTTGGGGAGGGGGTCCGTGCCGGGGTGGAGGTTGGGGGGGGTCCGTGCTGGGGTGGAGGTTGGGGGTTGGGGAGGGGTTCCGTGCCGGGGTGGAGGTTGGGGGGGGGTCCGTGCTGGGGTGGAGGTTGGGGGTTGGGGAGGGGGTCCGTGCCGGGGTGGAGGTTGGGGGTTGTGGAGGGGGTCCGTGCCGGGGTGGAGGTTGGGGAGGGGGTCCGTGCCGGGGTGGAGGTTGGGGGTTGGGGAGGGGGTACGTGCCGGGGTGGAGGTTGGGGGGGGGGTCCGTGCTGGGGTGGAGGTTGGGGAGGGGGTCCGTGCCGGGGTGGAGGTTGGGGAGGGGGTCCGTGCCGGGGTGGAGGTTGGGGAGGGGGTCCGTGCCGGGGTGGAGGTTGGGGGTTGGGGAGGGGGTCCGTGCCGGGGTGGAGGTTGGGGGGGGGGGTCCGTGCTGGGGTGGAGGTTGGGGAGGGGGTCCGTGCCGGGGTGGAGGTTGGGGAGGGGGTCCGTGCCGTGGTGGAGGTTGGGGAGGGGGTCCGTGCTGGGGTGGAGGTTGGGGGTTGGGGAGGGGTTCCGTGCCGGGGTGGAGGTTGGGGGGGGGTCCGTGCTGGGGTGGAGGTTGGGGGTTGGGGAGGGGATCCGTGCCGGGGTGGAGGTTGGGGGGGGGGGTCCGTGCTGGGGTGGAGGTTGGGGGTTGGGGAGGGGTTCCGTGCCGGGGTGGAGGTTGGGGGGGGGTCCGTGCTGGGGTGGAGGTTGGGGGTTGGGGAGGGGGTCCGTGCCGGGGTGGAGGTTGGGGGTTGTGGAGGGGGTCCGTGCCGGGGTGGAGGTTGGGGGGGGGTCCGTGCTGGGGTGGAGGTTGGGGGGGGGGTCCGTGCCGGGGTGGGTGATGGGAGGGCAAATGAGTTGGTCCACCTGGCCAGGTGCCAGCCTCCAACAGTTGGACCCATGCGGTCCATGCCACCTGGCTGGGGGGAGGAGGGAATATGGGCAATGATGACATGTCGTCGTTCCCCTCCCCCCCACCAGGTCGTCATGTTTTCAGATCATCCAGCGATGTTGGCCGCCGTGGTGGCAGCCGCTCATGTCTATGTTGCCCTGGATGAGGAGGAGGAGGAGGAGGAGGAGCGTGCCAGAGAGGCGGCGCAGGCTGCCGCAGAGGGGCAAGCGGCAGCCGCCCAGGCTGGAGGGACACCTGACCGACAGGACGAGGAGGGGGAGGAGGACGTCGCGGCCCCACGGCAACGGAGGCACCCGAGGGCGCTCCGTGTGTACCGGCCCCGGCAGTCATACCAGGACCTCACGGACCGGGAATGCAGGAGGAGACTCCGGATGAGCCGGGAAACCGTGGCACACATCTGCCACCTGCTGGCACACCTGTCACCGCGTGGCACTGGCGGGGGACACCCTCTCCCCGTGTCCGTCAAGGTTACGGTGGCCCTGAACTTTTATGCAACGGGGTCATTCCAGGCACCGAGTGGGGACCTGTCCGGCATATCGCAGACATCGGTGCATCGGTGCATCCGGGCAGTGACAGATGCCCTTTATGCCATGGCGCACCGCTACATCCGCTTCCCCGTGGACCGGGCCAGCCAAGATGCCCGGGCCGTGGGCTTCTCTGCCATTGCCGGGTTCCCCATGGTCCAGGGCGCGATCGATGGGATGCACGTCGCCGTGCGGCCACCTGCAGATAACAGGGCCGTGTTCACTAATAGGAAGGGGACCTATTCGATGAACGTACAGGTGGTCTGCGAACACCGCATGATGATCCTGCACGTCTGCGCCCGTTACCCAGGCAGTGTACACGACTCATTCGTGTTGTCGCGGTCATCCATCCCCGGCATGTACGAGGGACGCCATCCCCGGCTGAGGGTCTGGTTGCTGGGCGACAGGGGCTACCCATTGCGATCGTGGCTGATGACGCCTATACGGAGGCCACGCAATGAGGCGGAGAACCGCTACAATGATGCCCATGTAGCGACAAGGGGAGTGATCGAGAGGTGCTTTGGCGTGCTGAAGATGCGTTTCAGGTGCCTGGACCTCTCTGGGGGCGCCCTCCAGTATCGGTCAGATAGGGTCGGCCGCATCATTGTGGTGTGCTGCGTCCTGCACAACATAGCCCAGCAGAGGGGCGATGTGCCGCAGGCAGAGGAGGGCGGAGTGGAGGAGCAGCAGGAAGAGGCCCAGTCCTCCCCAGATGAGGGGGATGGGGGCAATGGTCAGGGCAGACGGGGTAGACACAGACGGGTGGCTGTCCACCGTTACCGGCTGGCCCAGCGGGCACGGGACAGACTGATAGACGCCCGCTTCACTGACTAGATGGGCGTGGGAATCGGGTAGTATGGCCACAGACCGCACACCATGACAACAGCCGACCACCCACACCCCCCACCCATCCATCCACCCAGCACCATCACCCCCCTCCCCAACCCCACACACCCCACCCGCATGCACACCACCCCCCCACTCCCAATTGCCGATCCACCGGCGGCACAACGGGCCGGGCTCACCCAGTTGCGGGTGGACGCGTGTCTATCGCAGGCCATGGAGAATGATGACAACCCGCCTCCGATGAGCTCCTGGCTCTACATCGTTGGACTATGTCTGACCCATGGCCACAGTACCACCATCCACCCGGACCATCCCTGCATGCGGCTGTGACACTGCAGCGCACGGTCCCGTCCTCTGCCCGGGGGATGTTGATGGCGGCCCAGGGGGAAGGGGGCAGACTCACCTGGGGCTGAGGTAAGACCACCCCTCACACACACACTTGCGCTCAACGTACATGACACCCCCGCACACTTTGGACAGAGCACAAAGGCAGCTTCGGTAGGTGTAACATTGACTTTAATAACCAAAGGAGTTCATGCACGTGCCCTAGCGCCTAAAACTCATCTGTGCCCTGCACCCGTGCCAACTTACTCAGTGTCTAATTGTTTGGCCTTACGGGCCCTTTGACTATGTCTACGTGGTTCCCCAGACGGTACAGCAGAACTGGAGGTGGACTCCTGTGATTCCTGCCCTCTGACACTGGATCCCTTTGGCGGCCATTTCCTGGGGCGTCCTGGCCTAGATGGGCCAGGCTGCGGCCCGGGCGACTGGGATGGCGAGCTGCCAGCCTGTCCTGCCCGTTGCCCACCCGATGCACCTGGGACGGAAGGGGGGGAGTCCGAGGTGTCGCGGTGTACCGGGACCTCCCCTACAGAGGGAGCCGGGACGGACCACACCACCTCCTCCTCCCTCGGCGTGCCCGATGGCCCCCAGGCCTCTACATGGGTGGGGGATGCGAACGGACTGGCCATCCGACGTGCCCCCGACATCTGGCGCTGCCAGTCCTGGAGGCCCGTGCTGGTATCGACAGGGGTCTGCAGGTTTGCAGCCATGGAGCCCAGGGGGTTGTCGAACCCTGTCTGCGACAGTGCGACGCCAGCTCGCACATGGCCACTGGCGCCGATGCCCTCAGCGATGGCCTGCTGAGACTGGGCCATGGCCTGCAGAGACTGGGCCATGGCCTGCAGAGACTGGGCTATGGCCTGCTGAGACTGGGCCATGGCCTGCTGAGACTGGGCTATGGCGTTGAGCGCCTCTGCCATCTGGCGCTGGCACTGGCTCATGGCCTCCTGTGAGAGGGCAGCCATTTCCTGGGCCACAGACGCTGCCTGCACGGAAGGCCCCAGGCCTCGCAAACCGTTCCCCATGTCTGACACCGTCGCACCCATTGCCTCCACCGCGGACGCCACCCGTGCGGTGTCAGCCTGGGTGGCACGCATGACCGGGACCACTCCCAGCTCCTGGACGCGGGTGGACTCCTCCACCTGCGACCGCAGCCGCCGCAAGCCACCAGTCACCCTATTCGCTCGTCTCCGTGTCGGTGGTTGCATCGGATCTATGTGTGGGTGTGGTAACTGCAGGAACCCGGGATCCATCTGGGCGGCAGATGTTCGCTTGGCCTGGGCTGCCCTCCGACCGCCCGGTCCCTCTGCTGCTCCTACCTCCACCTGCTGTACCGGGACGGCTGTGTTGTGCGCACCAGTGAGTGTACCAGACGCCTCATCACTAAAGTGCCCAACCGTGGTGAGTGTTTCTGCGATGGTGGAGGGTGTTGGTGACAGCAGTGGCGTTGTGTCGTGCTCTTCGTCCCACTCTGAGTCCATGGCACTTTGGGGTGGGGGTTCGTCTCCACCCATCCACTCTGAGTCACTGTCCGGTATTTCGTCTTCCCGGGTAGGGGTGTCCTGGGTAGTGCTGTCCCGGGTAGTGCTGTCCCGGGTAGGGGTGTCCTGGGTAGTGGTGTCCCGGGTAGGGGTGTCCTGGATAGTGGTGTCCTGGGTAGTGGTGTCCTGGCTCGGATGTGACGGGGGCCTGTGGCTGCCCCCCTCATCGCTGGGTGGTCGCTCCCGCACGTGACGGGGGGGTCGTCTCCCTGTTGCTCCAGGTCTCTCCGTCTCCCGTGGTCTCCGAGGGGCATCCTGCGGGCGTCGCATGCTGGAGGGTTCGGGTCTCTCCGTCTCCCGTGGTCTCCGAGGGGCATCCTGCGGGCGTCGCATGCTGGAGGGTTCGGGTCTCTCCGTCTCCCGTGGTCTCCGAGGGGCATCCTGCGGGCGTCGCATGCTGGAGGGTGCGGGTCTCTCCGTCTCCCGTGGTCTCCGAGGGGCATCCTGCGGGCGTCGCATGCTGGAGGGTGCGGGTCTCTCCGTCTCCCGTGGTCTCGGAGGGGCATCCTGCGGGCGTCGCATGCTGGAGGGTGCGGGTCTCTCCGTCTCCCGTGGTCTCGGAGGGGCATCCTGCGGGCGTCGCATGCTGGAGGGTGCGGGTCTCTCCGTCTCCCGTGGTCTCGGAGGGGCATCCTGCGGGCGTCGCATGCTGGAGGGTGCGGGTCTCTCCGTCTCCCGTGGTCTCCGAGGGGCATCCTGCGGGCGGTCTGCATCTGCGGGGATGGGTGCCTGGACGTTTGGTCCTGCGATACACAATGAAGCATGCATGGTTAGACATCAGGCAGTGATCAGGTGATACGGGAGAGGGGGATATAGGGGAGGGGGGATATGGGGACGGGCTGTTGGTGGCTCACTTGCTCGTGGGGCCCCGACCTCTGCATCAGCAACCTCCCGGTCCTCAGGTCCGCCAGCCAGTTCCAGGGCCCTTTCCTCGTGTACGGTCAGTGGCCTCTCATCAGCGGGCCCTCCTCCAGTCCTCACATGCTCCCTATTGTTGTGTGCGCGCTTCTCCTGGGGGGGGGGTGGTGGCAGGGGTAAAAGGCAACAGTGTTAGGCAGGTATATGAATGCACGCCATCGGTTGCGCGTGCATTGCAGAGGTTAAGGTTAGGGCTGGATTCACTTGGGGATATGGTGGATATGGGGGAGGGGGGATATGGGGGAGGGGGGATATGGGGGATATGGGGGAGGGGGGATATGGGGGAGGGGGGATATGGGGGAGGGGGGATATGGGGGAGGGGGGATATGGGGGATATGGGGGATATGGGGGAGGGGGGAATATGGGGGATATGGGGGAGGGGGGATATGGGGGAGGGGGGATATGGGGGATATGGGGGAGGGGGGATATGGGGGCGGGGGGATATGGGGGATATGGGGGAGGGGGGATATGGGGGAGGGGGGATATGGGGGAGGGGGGGATATGGGGGGGGGGATATGGGGGATATGGGGGATATGGGGGAGGGGGGGATATGGGGGAGGGGGGGATATGGGGGAGGGGGGGATTTGGGGGAGAGGGGATATGGGGGATATGGGGGACGCTCACCCTGCCTGCTCTGACGAGGTCGTTCACCTTCTTGTGGCACTGGGTGCCTGTCCGTGGTGTTAGGGCCGCAGCGGTGACGGCCTCTGCCACCTCCCTCCACAGACGCCGGCTGTGGCGTGGGGCAACTCTGCGGCCGTGCCCGGGATACAGGGCGTCCCTCCTCTGCTCCACCGCATCCAGGAGCGCCTCCACATCGCGTGACTCGAACCTCGGGGCTGAGCGACGGCCAGCCATCAAGTCGGGTGTTGCGGTCGGCTGTTCCGGTCGGGTGGGGGGGAGCTGCGCGGCCTTATGAGCCGTCACGCCGTGCAGCGCGTATGACGCTGCACGGCGTGAACCACTGCGCAAGCGCGGATCCCGTTACGTCGCTGCTAGCCCATTTCGGGCCGCAGACTATCGGCCCATTTTTATGACGTGACGCAAGTGGGATTTGCGCCGTTTTTTGCGCCGATCGGCGGAGTTTCCGCCGATAACGGAGAATTTCGCCCCTGATATTTTCCTTTTTTAGGAAAGATTTTTTTTAAATTTAGAGTACCCAATAATTTTTTCCTAATTAAGGGGCAATTTAGCATGGCTAATGCACCTACTCTGCACATCTTTGCGTTGCGGGGGTAAGACCCATGCAGACAGGGGGAGAACGTGCAAACTCCATGTAGTGATATCATGGTTGTGTTGTAATTCACCGACCGACCACCAAGAGTCTCATTAGTACATAAGTGAATGTTAGAGTCAGGTGACCTCAGGCTGACTAGGGAGCTGGGAGAGAGGTTGCTTCTGCATGTTCATACTGTTATTCATCTGTTGTTTTGTATATATTTGATCCACAGTTAATATTAATAAATCATTTAAAGCTTTAGGTACAAGTGTTCTTGTAATATAAATCAGGCCATCCGATGAGAACATTACACTCCACATGGGCAGTGACCTGGTGCCGGGATATATTTCGACTCCCCAGCACCATGAGGCAGCAGCGCTAACCACTGCGCCACCATACCACCACGCCGTCTGATATTTAAAAAAAAATAAATTTAGTGTACCCTATTAATTTTTTCCAACTAAGGGGCGATTTAGCGTGTCCAATCCACCTACCCTGAACATCTTTGAGTTGTGGGGGTGAAACCCACGCAAACACTGGGAGAATGTGCAAACTCCACACGGACAATGACCCAGAGCCGGGATCGAACCTGGGACCTCAGCGCCGTGAGGCAGCCATGCTAACCACTATGCCACCGTGCTGCCCCGTCTTCTGATATTTTCATGTATATATGTAAAAAGCCTTGAATAAAAATATTTTTAAAATAAATAAATAATTTTGAAAAACAATAGCTCAGCAAGAAAGATCCATCTGTAGCTTGCTCGGGAAGTTAAAGATAGTATGGTCCCTTAGAAGCAGACATAGGGGAAATTATCATGGGGAATGAGGAAATGGCAGAGGCATTGAACAAATATTTGTGTCTTGCTTCGCAATAGAAGACGCAAGTTACATGCCAGAAATAGACGGCAGCCTAGGTGCTGAGAATGAACAATTAAGGTAATTCACATTTGCAGGAATACTACTGGAGGAAGTTAACGGACTAAAACCTGACAACGCCTGAAGACCTGATGGCCTACATCCTAAGATTCTAGAAGGGGGAGTTACAAAGAATGTTAGCGATGGCTAAGATTTCCCCAAATTCCCCAGTTTCTGGAATGGTCCCGATAGATTAGAAGCTACAAATGTAACTCTGCTATTTAAGAAAGGAGGGAGAGAAAACAGGGAACTGCAGGCCAGTTAGCCTGATATCAGTCATCGGGAATGTGCTGGGATCTATTATTAAGGAAGGATTGGCCACGCTAAATTGCCCCTTAATTGGAAAAAATGAATTGGGTACTTTAAATTTATTTGAAAAAAAGAAAAAAAAAACTTTCATCGAATTGGCTAATGAGTCTTTTTTGCTTTCCAATTGGTGTAGGTAGGCAGTGCGTCACAAGGTTGGATGTGTTGGCCGACTGTAGGCTGGAGCGGGGGGCAAGTCACGGTGTGAATCCTCCGGAATATATTTAATTACAGGCAACAATCTATTCTGTAAAAGGCTGAATGATCCAATACGCCAGTCTAAACCCCTCAAAACTAAGTCGAAAATGACATGTCGCACCCGTGCCACTTATGCCCAGCTCCAAGCTGCCGCCATTGTCATGTGTACTGCTTCCTCAACAACACACCAATTCCAAACTCTGATAAAACCCCTCCCTAGTCACCGCCTTTCTGTCAATCTAAAAGAAATTCACTCCCATTCAACTGCATAGCACAGATTCTCACAATGTAAATTCTTAATTAAGTTTTATTCTTTCACGGGATGTGGGCATTGTGGCTAGGCCAGCATTTATTGCCCATCACTAATCCCTCTTGAGAAGGTGGTGGTGAGCTGCCTTCTTGATCCTGCTGGAGCCCCTGTGGTGCAGGTGCACCCACAGTGCTGAAAGGGAGGGAGTTCCAGGATTTTGACCCAGTGACAGTGAAGGAACAACCAATATATTTGCAAGTCAGGATGGTAAGTGACTTGGAGCATAACTTGCATGTGATGGTGTTCCCATGTGTCTGCTGCCCTCGTCCTTCGAGATGGTAATTGTCACGGGTTTGGAAGGTAGTGCCCATTCACCACACAATTGAAGATACCAATAGATACATCTCCATTCCATTCATTCCTAGCAAACTTAACCATACTTGGTAAGTTCTTTACAATGTACGAACGTTAAAAGAATGAAAGGAGGAAACATTATTCAGTTGCGTAATATAAATTATCCCACACCCCACATTTACTCTCCCCCATCATAGACTCCACACACCCATTTAATCCTCTTCCACACCCCATGTACACTCTACCCTATCATAGACTCTACCCACCCATTTAATCCCCTTCCACACCCCATGTACACTCTACCCTATCATAGACTCTACCCACCCATTTGATCCCCTTCCACACCCCATGTACACTCTACCCTATCATAGACTCCACCCACCCATTTAATCCCCTTCCACACCCCATGTACACTCTACCCTATCATAGACTCTACCCACCCATTTAATCCGCTTCCACGCCCCATGTACACTCTACCCTATCATAGACTCTACCCACCCATTTAATCCCTTCCACACCCCATGTACACTCTACCCTATCATAGACTCTACCTACCCATTTAATCCGCTTCCACACCCCATGTACACTCTACCCTATCATAGACTCTACCCACCCATTTAATCCCCTTCCACACCCCATGTACACTCTACCCTATCAGAGACTCTACCCACCCATTTGATCCCCTTCCACACCCCATGTACACTCTACCCTATCGTAGACTCCACCCAAATATTTAATCCCCGTCCACACCCATGTACACTCTACCCTCTCATAGACTCTACCCACCCATTTAATCCCATTCTATACCCCACATTCACTCTCCCCATCATAGACTCTACCCACCCATTTGATCCCCTTCCACACCCCATGTACACTCTACCCTATCGTAGACTCCACCCAAATATTTAATCCCCGTCCACACCCATGTACACTCTACCCTATCATAGACTCTACCCACCCATTTAATCCGCTTCCACACCCCATGTACACTCTACCCTATCATAGACTCTACCCACCCATTTAATCCGCTTCCACACCCCATGTACACTCTACCCTATCATAGACTCTACCCACCCATTTAATCCCTTCCACACCCCATGTACACTCTACCCTATCATAGACTCTACCCACCCATTTAATCCGCTTCCACACCCCATGTACACTCTACCCTATCATAGGTAATCAAGAATATTGATGCCTCCTCATCAAAGAAATACCTATTGTACAGAATTCTAATAGACTAAACCAATAATTAATTTGAACAACTCTGGGACATGTTCCTGACCTTAAGTGTGGGAGTCTGAAGTAACATCTCGGAATGAAGATAATACCTCAAGGTTCTTCGATAATTGTCCATTTCAAATGGTGTGTGAATTGATTCAGCGTTTGTGACTCGTCAAAGATAGTTCCCATGGTGATGACATCTGCCCTTACTGTTTAGACGAATGGAACGCTGCTGAAGAAATCTTTGACAAACCTGTTCTTTGCTTGGGAAAGCAGTAAAGTTAGGGTTGACATGTTCTCTTTTCATGAGGAAGGAAGTCACACACCAGTGACAAGATGGTGTGTGTTGAGTGCAATTTATCTCAATATGTTATTGGGGTTGGAAAGAAATTGCATTAATGGAGCACCGTCCACAATGTCGGGAGGCATTTATGAAGTGTAGTCGCTGTCATTATATAGCAAACACAACAGCCAATCTGTGCACAGAAAGATCCCACAAACAGCAATAACAATGATGATCTTTGTGATGTGGGTTGATGCCATGGGATCATTTACGCCCACCTGGGAGTGAAGAACATCTCATCTGAAAGACTGCGCCAAGGCAGTGCAACACTCCCTCAACACCGCATTGAAGTATGTGCTGAAGTTTCAGGAGTGGGATTTGGGGCCGGAGCTCTCTGACTCAGAGCTCAGCTGGCTACACACTGAGCCTGGTTGATATCACTCACTTGAGACCCAGGGATACTGTGGGCTGATCTTGTTGCGGACATACTCACTGTAATGCTCGCTTTCTGAAGTTCAGAGGAAATTGTGATGGTCACTCACTGTAATTTAAGTGTAAATCAGTCAGCAGCTTCTGGCGACCACACATGGGCAGTGAAATGTGGAAATCAGGAATTGGAATGCGAGTGCCCTGTTCCTTCAGAAGCTGAGCAGTCCATTACTTTGCCGAAAAAGTGGCTACACAATTACAAGGAATTGTTGTGAAGCTGTTTTACTTGTATATAATATATGTTTACATCGGAGGTGCAAACATATAAATGTTTTTAATTAGAATTTATCAGTATTAGTATCTCTTCTTCTATTTTCTAAATCCCCTTCACTGTCGCTGGGTCAAAATCTTGGAACTCCCTACCGAACAGCACTGTGGGTGTACCTACGCCACGTGGACTGCAGCGGTTCAGGAAGGCAGTTTGCCGCCAACTTCTCGAGGGCAATTAGAAACTGCCGATTGATGCTGTCCTGGGCAGCGACGCTGACATCTCATGAATTAATTTTTTTAAAACTAGAAATGGGATTGGAGTATAATAAGGAAGTCTTGCTACAATTGTACAGGGCTTTGCTGAGTACTGGGTGCTGCTTTTGTCTCTTTGTCTAAGTAAGGATATACACTTGCATTGGAGACGGTACAGCAAAGATTCACTAAACTGCTCCTGCGATGACGGGATTGTCCTATGATGTGAACCCAATTAAACTGAGTATAGAAGAATGAGAGGTGATCTCATTGAAACATACAAAACATTGAAGGGAGTTTGATAGGGTGGACACCGAGAGATTGTTTCCGCTGGTTTGGGAATCTAAAAGACGGGGGCCCAGTTTCGGGATAAGGGGGTAGATCATTTAGGACCAAAAGGAGGGGAAGTTTCTTCGCTCAGAGGGTTGTGACTCCCCCACCCCAGAAGGTTGTGGGTGACAGATTTCCTTCCCTAAGCCATTAGTGACCTTGATGGGTTATTAGGACAACCAGGGTTCCAGTACAATACATGGAAGGAGATCTTATTACCATTCCCTGGCCATAGGCCACAGTACCTTGGTGTTGGGTGGAGGTGTTGAGTTTGGGTAGGGTGCTCTTTCCAAGAGCCGGTGCAGACTCAGGGGGCCGAATGGCCTCCTTCTGCACTGTAAATTCAATGATAATCTATGATTAATCTAGGACAAAGGTTCGGCACAACATTGTGGGCCGAAGGGCCTGTTCTGTGCTCTATGTTCTATGTTCTATGTAAGTCTTAGCAGTGCACTTGGAAAATCACAGTATGATCAGACAAAATGTACATGGTTTGACAAGTTGATCATTTTTTATTAATAATAATATTAATAATTGCTTATTGTCACAACTGAGGTTGCAACTGGTATGGTAGATATAGGGGAACCAATAGAAGTCGTATCCCTGGATTTCTAGCAGTCATTCAATAAAGTGCCACACAGAAGCTTAATAGTTGAGATGAAGGCTCATGGATTTGGGGTAATAAATTAACATGGATAGAAGAATGGTTAACAGACATGGAGCAAACTACATTTAAAAGTAAAACAACTAGCTGTGAGGCACGTTGGGACATCCTGAGGCTGCTTATTTTTTCTTTCTCGCTAATCAACTTTAGAATTACTCTGAAAATACTTAGATTGTAATTGAAGAACTCAATGGTTGAAAAAGCGTTGCAAGAATATTTTGGCACAATATGTTTATCATGAAAACTCGTTCCAATTCATTTTGGAAACGCAGCAAAATAAGTTCAAGTGTTCTTCAAATATTCATTTAGAAATACCTCTTGCATGATTGCTAAAGTAACATTTTATTCTTTATTGTATCTGCATTGAAGATTAATGTGCATTGCATTGTATTTTAAATCCAAATCAAAAGCCTTTATAAGGCAATAAAGAAAAGGCAAGAGATGTTTACTGCCATACAAACGCGATATTAGAGCTATTTGATTTAACTCCAGACAGGAGTTGCAGTATGAAATATGTTTATTACTTTTATTCATGGATAATTGTTGATACAATTTGATGCATAAAACAGTAGATCAAATAGGGATGGATGCATTTATTGTATTTGTCAAATGACTTGGTATTGTGAACTGTATGCTGTAGTGATGTTTTTGTTAGGACAACCTATTTATTAGACTCAAACACTAATCTTTGCAGTGCAGTCAATTCTGTAGAAACTTTGGATCATGCTAGTATAATTAAGATCAGTTCCAAGCACAGTTATATACCAGCCTGAGGCAGCCTGCATTTTTAACAGTGTAAGGATCCTCCTGTTTAAACCCTGTTTGTTCCCTGTTTCCCCCTTTCTATAATTTCTATATACTACAATTTTGATCCATGGATGATTAATGGGACTGTGACTTTAATGCAGACTCTGCCTTTAATTCAAGGTGGAGTGATCAGTGATGACTCAGTTTGTCTGACTTGGCTGGTGGCCAATGAATGGCCCAGAAAGTTGAGATTCTGCCCAGCACCAGATGGTGATTAGATATTTTTCCTCTGAGGTGCTTTTCAGTGCCAAGGCTGATTTTTCATTTCACTTTCAATTCTGAAGTCTGGATGAAGGAGCTCTAACTCTCTCTCTCTCAAAGATATGATGAATTATCTCTAAAAATCCAGTGTAAGAACCAATTTACCTGGGGCGGATCTCATCTTCCACTCTGTAATTGGCCTTCTTCCTATTAAATACTTTTAGTTTAGATTGTTCCTTGTCCTTTTCTATCACTAATCTAATGATATTATGATCACTATTGCCTAAATTTCCCTTCAGACACTTAATCGACTTGACCCAACTCATTCACCAGAACTAGATTCACTCCCCTCCGGCAGGCCCACAATCCTTATGTTCTGCCTGCGTGACCGGTTCTCTAGATCTTCAATCTTCTCCTCGAGCCGCCTCTGCTGGTCTCGCATGAGCCCATCTCTGCTGCCATCGAGGCAAACTGCTCCTCGTGTTCACCCTCCACCTCCTCCATCTTTTGGATCACCTGACCCTGGGCCATCAGCTTCGTCTCAACACGATCGACCACCTCCTTGATCGAATCCACCAGCCGGGCCAGGTCCTCAAGTCTCTCCTTCCGTTCGGTGGTGAGAGGTGAGGTGATTTTGTTTAAGGCCAGGGTGTAATAGAGGAGATGTTGGAGGTAGATAGGGGTTATGCAGAAGATGGGATCCAACGAAGCTGGAAAAGAGGAAGGAACTACAGGCGAGTTTTGACCAGCTATCTACCAGGAAGGTAGTGCGCCAACTGAGGCGAGCAAGGGGTGCAGTTTATGAACATGGAGATAAGGCAGGTCAGCTCCGGAGGGAAGCTGCAAGGGAAATTGTTCAGGTGAGGGACAGGGCAGGGAAGTTGGTGGTGACTCCGGATCTGATTAACAAGGTTTTTGAGAAATTTTATGAGAGGTTGTACAGGTCAGAGCCACCTGGGGGGAGACTGTGAGATGCAGGAATTTCTAGATGGGTTGGAGTACCCGAGGTTAGGGGAGGGGGACAGGGCTATATTAGAAGGAGCAATAGTGGAGCAGGAGATAAAGGATGCGATTGGGAGGATGCAGTCGGGGAAGGTGGCAAGGCCGGATGGGTTTCCGGTGGAATATTATAAAAAATTCAAGGATAAGCTGGCACCCCTGATGGTGGGTATGTTTGAAGAGGCGATAGGGAAGGGGGTGTTGTTGCCACAAACATTGGGGCAGGAATTATTTCCCTGTTGCTGAAAAAAGATAAGGATCCGACGGAGTGTGGGTCGTATCGGCCCATATCACTTCTGAATGTGGACGCAAAAGTATTGGCGAAGGTACTGGCGGGTAGGCTGGAGGAGTGCCTCCCGAAGGTGATAGGTGAAGATCAGATGGGTTCGTGAGAGGGAGGCAGCTGTTTTCAAACATTAGGAGGGTTTTGAACGTCGTTATGGCACCGGCAGAGGGGAAGGAAACAGAGGTGGTTGTGGCGCTGGACGCTGAGAAGGCGTTTGACCGGGTAGAATGGGGGTACTTGATGGCAGTTCTGGAGCGGTTTGGGATTGGACCAAGATTTGTGAACTGGGTAAAGCTACTATATAAGGAGCCGAGGGCGAGTGTCCGCACAAACATCAGCTCGAGATACTTTTCTCTCCACCGTGGGACGAGGCAGGGATGTCCTATGTCCCTCCTGCTGTTTGCACTCGCGATTGAGCCATTGGCCATCGCATTAAGAAGTTTGGGGGTATGGAAAGGAATGGTGCAGGGGGGATAGAGCATAGGGTGTCCTTGTATGCCGATGACTTGCTGTAATATGTGTCGGAACCGAGTGTGTCGATAGGGGGAATATTGGAGGTGCTTCAAGTGTTTGGGTCTTTCTTGTGGTACAAACTAAATCTCGACAAGAGTGAGTAATTTGTGGCGTCTCAGCCGGGGGTGGGGGCAGGGATGGGGGGGCTGCCATTCCGTAGGGCAGGGACTCACTTTAGGTACCTGGGGGTGCAGGTTGCCTGGGAGTGGGGGGTACAATATTTCTAGTTTGGTGGGAAGAGTGAAAGCTGATCTGGCAAGATGGGATGGTCTCCCTCTGTCACTGGCGGGTCGGGTACAGGCGGTTAAAATGAACGTGCTGCCGCGATTTCTGTTTATTATTCAATGCCTGCCGATTTTCCTGCCAAAGGCTTTTTTCAGAGAGATTGAGGGAAGGATTACTTCGTTCATATAGTGGCCAGAGTTAGAAAGGTGCTGCTACAGAGGGGAAGGCAGGCAGCGGGTTTGGGTCTTCCGAACCTGATGTATTACTACTGAGCGGCGAATGTGGAGAAGGTGCAGGGCTGGGCAAGAGGGGTTGATTCCCAGTGGGTCAGAATGGAGGAGAGTTTGTGCAGGGGATCGGGGCTGAAGGCACTAGCAACAGTGCTGCTCCCGATAGCCCCAGGGAAGTACTCAGGGAGTCCTGTAATAATAGCTTCATTGAGAATTTGGAGGCAGTTTCGCCAACACTTCGGGTTGGGTTTAGGGTCAAGGGAAATGCTGATTCGGGGGAACCACAGATTTGAGCCAGGGAGGTGGGGTAGACATTTTCAGAAATGGAAGGAGAAGGGGATTAAGACACTAAAAGATATGTTTCTTAGGGGTCGGTTTGCAGGATTGAAGGAGCTGGAAGCGAAGTATGGGCTGGAACAGGGGGAAATGTTTAGATACATGCAGGTTCGAGATTTTGCCAGAAAGGATATACAGAACTTCCCAGAGGAGCCGGCCTCCACATTGCTGGAGGAGGTGCTGACAACAGGGGGACTGGAGAAGGGGATAGTGTCAGAGGTTTACGGAGCTATTTTGGAAGAGGAGAAGACACCACTGGAAGGGATCAGAGCAAAGTGGGAGGAAGAGTTGGGAGAAGATATGGAAGAGGGGTTCTGGTATGAGGTGCTCCGGAGAGTGAATGCCTCCACCTTGTGCGTGAGGTTGAGGCTGATACAGCTGAAGGTGGTGTACAGAGCACACCTCACGAGGGCAAGGATGAGCCGATTCTTTGAAGGAATAGAAGATGTGTGTGAATGTTGCGGGGGGGGGGGGGGGGGGGGGGGGGGCTAATCACGTTCATATGTTTTGGTCCTGTCCAAAGCGAGGGGATTACTGGAAGGAGGTTTTTAGGGTAATTTCTAAAGTGGTGCACGTGAAACTGGACCCAGGCCCCTGGGAGGCCATATTTGGGGTGTCGGACCAGCCAGAGTTGGAAACGGGTGCGGTGGCAGATGTTGTGGCCTTCGCCTCGTTGAACGCCCGAAGGCGGATTCTGATGGGATGGAGAGCAGCCTCTCCACCCAGTGCCCTGGCGTGGCGGGGGGATCTGTTGGAATTCTTGACTCTTGAGAAGGTTAAGTTTGAACTGAGTGGAAGGATGGAAGGATTTTACAATTCATGGGCATTATTCATCATGCACTTTCAAGAACTGGATAACATTGAACATTAGTTCGGGGGGGGGGGGTGATTCCTGATTCCTTTTTGCCATTTGTTTGTGTGAACATGCGGGCTAATGTTTTGGGTTTGGTGGGAGGATGGGATCGTTGTTATTGATATGGGGATTGACATATTTGTTACTGATTATTGTTTGTTGTTGGTGGATGTAAATTTGGGGGGAAATGTGAAAAAGGAGGAGAATAAAAAATATATATTTTTTAGAAGTCTCTCCTTCCGTTGCTGGGTGAACTTCCTGGTCAAGAAGCTCACCAGCTGGTCTGTTGACCACTGAGCTGGCAGGGCCGCTCCCTGCCCCTCCACCATCTCCACGTGCGTCGCAGGCGCCGCACTAGCTCCAACCGACTGATTCCCTCTTTTTCGACCGCTTCTGGCCCTCAGCTCCATACACCAAAGGGTCAATCTCTTCCACTCACTCCCACCTCAGATGCACCTGTTAATCGGGGAAAAGGTCCCAAAAAAATGCCACGAGTGGAGCCACCAAATGTGCGACCACTCACTCCATGGCCACCACCGGACGTCATGGAATTTTAGTTACATGGTCAGATTGGAGAAGCTGGTGATGTTCCCCATGTGTAGCGGTAATGTAACTGGGCTAGTACCCTGAGATCCCAGGAGTTCAAATCCCACCCTGGGAGCTGGTGTACTTGAAATAAAATTAATATAATCTGCAATATAAAGCTAATCTCAATAACGCTGAGTTACAGGACGGCACAGTGGTTAACACTGTTGCCTCACGCCGCCGAGGACTCCGGTTCGATCCTGGCCCTGAGTCATTGTCCGTGTGGAGTTTGCACATTCTTCCTGTGTCTGTGTGGGTCTCACCCCCACAGCTCAAAAGATGTGCAGGTTAGTTGGATTGGCAATGCTAAATTGCTCCTTAATTGGGAAAAAAAAAATTGGGTATTCTGAATTTATTTTTTTTAAATGCTGAGTTTAATGACCAAGGAAGCCAGCGGTAGGAAGGATAAAGATTTATTTTACTTTAAATATAAGGTTTGCCCACAGCAGTAACTATATCCATCGCAGTTCCTGTTGGGACAACCAACCTGCTGATCCCTGCTCGGGCCAACTTTTATGCTCAGTTAATCAAGCCCCAGTTGAGTGGGCCTCCGGCCCCTACTTGGGAAGCTCATACTCCATGAGTCCCACGGAGAGATCAATAATGATTTCCCCGTGGGTCTCATGAGGGTTAAGGCACTGGCCATGAAACTATCATCGTAACAACTCCATTGGGTTCACTGATGCCCTTTAGGAAAGGAAATCTGCAGCATTTACTTTGTCTGGCCGAAATGTGACTCCAGTGTTGTTAACTCTGAACTGTCTGACCTAGCAAGCCATTCTGTTCAAGGGCAATTAGGGATGGGTAACAAATGCTGGCCTTGCCAGTGGTGTTCACATTCCCTGAAAGAGAAATGGGAGGTTGAGTAAGCTGGAGTGGGTAAACAAAATTATGCGGAGTCTAGACAAAGTGTAAAGGGAGACACAATTCCTATTGAAGCAGAGGACACCAATTTAAAGTGATTGACTAAATAACTAACTGTTGAGGGGAAAATGTGTCACTGTGAGGGGAAAATATTTTTGTGCAGCAAGTAGGTGGGATCTGGAATACACTGCCTGAGATTGTTTTCAAAAAGCAATTGGATAAGCAGCAGAAGACAAAACAGCCATAAGAATATTGAATGTTGGAGTGGAAATGAGTGGTTGAATGGTTTACTCCTTCTGGGAAAGAGTAGGGAAGTGGAACGAGCCGATTTGCCCTTGCTCACAACCAGTGCAAACATGACGGGTCAATTGGCCTCATTCTGTGCTGCAAGCATTCTGTGATACGATATCAGCTTCAGGGGACACCAGGTTTTATTTTGTTCCACATACTTTAATCTGATAGAAAACAATTGAATCTTCAATTGTGAGTACTTTAGATTGGAAATGTACGAAGCTGACTTGTATTCATATAAATAACCAAGTTGATACAGTTTGTAATTCGGCTGCCAGTCACCAGGGGACACTGTTGTTCAAGAAAATGGCTCCAAGACCTGTTGCAACGTCTGTGCCCAGTTTCGGTTACAGATCATAGATCATAGAATTTACAGTGCAGAAGGAGGCCATTCGGCCCATCGAGTCTGCACCGGCTCTTGGAAAGAGCATCCTACCCAAGGTCAACACCACCACCCTATCCCCATAAGCCAGTAACCCCACCCAACACTAAGGGCAATTTTGGACACTAAGGGCAATTTAGAATGGCCAATCCACCTAACCTGCACATCTTTGGACTGTGGGAGGAAACCGGAGCACCCAGAGGAAACCCACGCACACACTGGGAGGTTGTGCAGACTCCGCACAGACAGTTACCTAAGCCGGAATCGAACCTGGGACCCTGGAGCTGTGAAGCAATTGTACTAACCACTCTGCTACCGTGCTGCCCCAAATAATAATACCAGAAATAATTTTTACAGACTGTCTTATTGAGTGAGAATTTTAGAAATTCCTCATAATACATCTCCAGGATGTGATGGTAGCTATTAAGAATACGACATAAGAAAATAATAAATAGGAGAAGGAGTAAACCACTCATTTCCACTCCAACATTCTATATTCTTATGGCTGATATTCTACCACAACTCCATTTTTCTGCCCACTCCCCATATCCCTTGATTCCCTGAATTTCAAAGATTCACAACCTTCTAAGTGAAGATTTTTTAAAATTCATTTACAGGATGTGGGCGTCATTGGCTAGTCCATCATTTATTGCCGAGCGTAGCTGCCTTTGAGAAGATGGTGGTGGGCTGCCTCCTTGAACCGCTGCAGTCCCTGAGCTGCAGGTACACCCTCAGTGTGGTTAGATAGGGAGTTCCAGGATTTTAACCCAGCGACAGAGAAGGAACGGCAATATATTTCCAAGTTGGGGTGGTGAGTGACTTGGAGGGGAACTTCCAGGTGGTGGGGTTCCCAGGTAATTGCTGTTCTTGTCCTTCTAGATAGATTAGATTAGATTTTGATTTAGAGGGCGGCATGTGGCGCAGTGGATAGCACTGGGACTGCAGCGCTGAGGACCCGGGTTCGAATCCCGGCCGTGGGTCACTGTCCGTGTGGAATTTGCACATTCTCCCCATGTCTGCATGGGTTTCACCCCCACAACCCAAAGATGTGCAGGTTAGATGAATTGGCCACGCTAAATTGCTCCTTAATTGGAAAACAAATAATTGGGTACTCTAAATTTAAAAAAAAAGATTTAGATTTATTGTCACATGTACCAAGGTACAGTGAAAAGTATTGTTCTGCATACAGTTCAGGCAGATCGTTCCAAACATGAATACATAGAACACACTATAAATACACAATGTAAATACATAAACATGGACATCGAGTGTAGCATCTGGAATATAGTCCTACAACTGTAGAGAAGATGCGTAGAAAGATCCGTTCAGTGCATAAGGGATGGCACGGTGATGCAGTGGTTAGCACTGCTGCCTCACAGTGTCAAGGACCTGGGTTCGATCCTGGCCCTGAGTCACTGTCCATGTGAAGTTTTCACATTCTCCCAGTGTTTGTGTGGGTCTCACCTCCACAACCCCAAGAGATTCCGGGTAGGTGGATTGGCCACTCTAAATTGCCCCTTAATTGAAAAAATATATTATTGGGTACTTTAAATTTATTTTTAAATAAGTTCAGTCCATGAGAGGGTCATTCAGGAGACTGGTAACATGGGAAATATGTTGTTTTTGAATCTATTGGTGGGTGTTCTCAAATTTTTGTATCTTCTGCCCCATGGAAGAGGTTGTAAGAGAGAATAACCCGGGTGGGAGGGGTTGTGCTGCACCCTTTCCCAAGGCAGCGTGAGGTCTAGACAGAGTCAATAGATGGGAGGCGGTTTCACGTGATGGACTGGGCAGTGTACATGTCTCTCTGTAGGTTCTTACAGTCATGGGCCAAGCAGTTGCCATACCAGGCTGTGATGCAGCCAGATAGGATGCTTTCTATGGTACATCTATAAAAATTGGTAAGAGCCATTGTGGACATGCTGAATTTCCTTAATTTCCTGCGGAAGTAAAGGCATTGTTGTGGTTATTGGTCGTAGCATTGACATGGGTGGACCAAAACAGATTGTTGGTGACGTTTACACCTTGGAATTTGAAGCTTTCAACCATCTCCACCTCGGCACCATTGATATAGACAGGGGTGTGTACGACACTTCACTGCCTGAAGTCGATGAGCAGTGCCTTAGTTTTGCTGAAATTAGGTGTCATTACACCATGCCACGAAGTTCTCTAACTCCCTCCTGTACTCTGATTAGTCGTTGTTTGACATCCGACCCACTATGGTCGTGTCATGGGTGGAGTTGGAGCCGAATTTTGCCACACAGTCGTATGTGTATAGGGGGTATAGTAGGAGGCCACAGATGATAGTGGTCGTGGATTTGGAAGGTGCTGCCTAAGGAAACTTGGCAAGTTCCTGCAATGCATCTTATAGATGGTACACACTGCCACTGTTCATCGGTGGAGGAGGGATTGAATGTTTGCGAAAGGGGTAGAAATCAAGTTGGTATTTTTGGAGCTGCACTCATCCAGGCAAGTGAAGAGTATTCCATTACACTCCTGATTGGAGCCTTGCCGATGGCAGACAGGAATTTCTCCTACTCTCAGTCCTAGGTGGTCAACTCCATTCCCTGCAATCATTTCGCAGCGGGGGAAATAACCTCCCAATGTCTACCCTGCCAAACTCCGTCAGCATCTTAGCCAATACAATAATAAGGGTGTGACAACCGATCCTAATGCCTTAGGTTCAGGATGGGGAAATTAGCTGGAGTTGGTATCCAGTGGTGCCTGTTAAAAGTGCATGTATGTGGACATCAGCTGCAGACAGACAGGTTTGGCCTTGACAAGGAAGGTTCCCATGGACAACGGACATTTACCAACAAGCCTATCACACAAATAACGGAGGTTGGGGCAAAGTAAGCTACCTGAAAAATGTGCTCATCAATAAATCGCAACATTACTGTGCTGCAGGATCACAATTCCACTCAATTCAAATTGTTTCATCTGATCGCAACAGTTTACCCATGACAAATTTCATGAAGTGGAATGCTACAGATAAAAACAGAACATCTAGCATGTCTATCTTCTATGCCACATTTTCTCTCTCACACTGATGTGTTGGGTGTTCTGGATCACATACAGGTCACCAACACTTGAAATAGTGCAACACTATTTTATTGTTTAAACATACTCTGACTGTGGGTGAATACGATACTAGCTTTAACTAAAGACCTTTGCCTTGTCCTAACCAGTCGATGCACTCAGCACATGGTGAATGTCTGTGTTGCAGGCTGTGAGCTCTGTCCTCCTAGCTAGCTGCAACTCGAATGAGTGGGAACTCTGATGCCCCCTGTCTTTATAGTGTGTGTGCTCTCACTGGTGATTGGCTGCGGTGTTGTGTGTGTTGATTGGTCCCACTGTGTGTCCATCAGTGTGTGTCTGCACCATGATATACTGGTGTATATTATGACATCCCCCTTTTATAAAAAATGTACCTGCGTGACAATAAATGGTGTATGGTGAACGTTCCTGACTACGTGTGTGCGAAATATTTACAGGAATATGTACATGAAAACTAAGCTATTTACATGGGAAGGTGCCTGGTGCAGAAAAACAGTGTGTCACAAGAATAACGAGATGAACACTATATACAAACCACTTGAACGATTAAACGGAAGAACAGAACAAATCAGAAAGTCAATAAGTCCGCAAAGTTCACAAATTAAGTCTCTGAGGTGGGTGACAAATTCTGGTTGACCGCCTCAAGGGTGGGTCAGGAGCCACCAGCTGAGGAGCGGGCTGGACTGCGTCAGAGTGAGGAGGATGCAGAGTGACCGGAATCTCTGCATAGTCCAGGTCAGGGTCAACAGGAGAGCTTGGCAATGGTCGAGGATCACGTAGCGAGCGCGGAACGAGACGAAGGGCAAGTCGATTGTGGCGCAGAATGGAGCCATCCGGTAGACGAACCAGGAACGAGCGGGGGGGCCACCTGCCGAATAACCACAGCGGTTGCAGACCAGCCATCATCCGGAAGATGGATGCGGACGTTGACATCTGGAGCCACAGCAGGGAGATCAGCTGCACGGGAGTCATGAGCTGCCTTGTGCTGTGCACGAGACAGCTGCATTCGTTGAAGGACCAGAACATGGTTGAGTTCTGGAACATGAATGCACGGCACCGTCGTCCTCAGGGTGCGGCCCATGAGCAGCTGGGCTGGCGACAGGCCAGTGGACAGTGGGACCAAGCGATAGGCCAGCAAGGCTAGGTAGAAATCAGACCCAGCATCGGCAGCCTTGCAGAGGAGCCATTTGACTATGTGGATGCCCTTCTCCGCTTTGCCGTTGGATTGGGGGTACAGGGGACTGGATGTCACATGCACAAAGTTGTACCTCCTGGCAAAGTTGGACCATTCCTGGCTTGCGAAGCAGGGGCCATTGTCCGACATCACAGTTAGTGGGATGCTGTGTCGAGCAAAGGTGTCCTTACAGGCATGGATGACTGAAGACGATGTGATGTTGTGTAAACGTACCACCTCCGGGCAGTTTGAAAAGTAGTCTACAATCAGGACATAGTCCCTGCCCAGTGCGTGGAACAGGTCAATGCCCACTTTGGTCCAAGGGGACGTGACTAATTCATAGGACTGTAGGGTCTCACATGGTTGGGCCGGCTGGAAGCGCTGACAAGTGGGACAGTTGAGCACTGTGTTGGCTATGTCGTCATTGATGCTGGGCCAGTACACTGCCTCTCGGACCCGTCAGCGGCACTTTTTCACGCCAAGATGGCCCTCGTGTAGCTGTTCCAAGACGAGCTGGCGCATGCTATGCGGGATGACAATGCGGTCCAGTTTCAGGAGAACACCATCTACTACCGCCAGATCATCTCTGACGTTATAGAACTGCGGGCATTGGCCCTTGGGCCACCCGTCTGTTAGGTGGCGCATGACACGTTGTAGCAAAGGGTCAGCCGCCGTCTCGCGGCGAATTTGGACGAGGCGTTCATCCGTGGCAGGTAGATTGGAGGCCTCGAAGGCCACATGGGCGTCAACCTGGCAGACGAATCCCGCTGGGTCACATGGAGTGTTGACAGCCCTGGAAAGAGCGTCGGCAATGATGAGGTCTTTGCCTGGGATGTATGCCAGCTGGAAATCGTATCGCCGGAGTTTTGAGAAAAATACGCTGGAGGCGGGCGTCATATCGTTCAAGTCTTTCTGTATTACATTGAGCAACGGGCGATGGTCGGTCTCGACGGTGAATTGAGGAAGGCCGTACACATAATCGTGAAACCTAACCACACCGGTCAGAAGGCCCAGGCACTCCTTTTCTATCTGCGCGTAGCGCTGTTCCGTGGGGGTCATGGCGCGTGACGGATATGCAACGGGGGCCCATGATCGCGTTGCAGGAGCACTGCCCCAATGCCGGATTGGCTGGCATCGGTCAAAATTTTGGTCTCTTTTGCTGGATCAAAGAAAGCTAAGACCGGGGCCGTGGTGAGTTTGGTTTTGAGTTCTCTCCATTCGCGCTCGTGGGCAGGAAGCCATTGGAAGTCTGTTGTCTTCCTGACCAGGTTCCTGAGAGCCGTGGTATGAGAGGTGAGGTTAGGGATGAACTTCCCTAAAAAGTTGACCATGCCCAGAAATCTGAGGACCGCCTTCTTGTCCTCTGGCATTTTCATGGCTGTGATAGCAGCCACCTTGTCCGCATCCGGCCGCACACCCAACTGGGAGATGTGGTCCCCGAGGAACTTGAGTTCCATCTGACCAAAGGAGCATTTGGCTCTGTTGAGGCATAGGCCCTGCTCACGAATGCATTTGAACACGTGCTGGAGTCGACTGACATGCTCCTACGGGGTGGTGGACCAAATGATTATGCCGTTGACATAGACGCGAACACCTTCAATGCCTTCCATCATTTGTTCCATGATCCTGTGGAACACTTCTGAAGCAGATATGATCCCAAACGGTATTCTGTTGTAACAATATCTGCCAAAGGGGGTGTTAAATGTACACAGTTTCCTGCTGGATTTGTCGAGCAGGGTTTGCCAGAATCCTTTCGAGGCGTCGAGTTTGGTGAAGAGCTTGGCGCGAGCCATCTCACATGTGATCTCTTCGCATTTGGAAATCGGATAATGCTCCCTCATGATATTGCAATTCAGATCCTTGGGATCAATGCAAATTCTCAGCTCGCCGGAAGGCTTTTTTACACACACCATGGAACTGACCCAGTCGGTTGGTTCCATAACGCTGGAGATCACTCCTTGGTCCTGGAGGTCCTGCAGCTGCTGCTTGAGGCGGTCCTTAAGGGGTGCTGGGACCCTGCGAGGTGCATGCACCACAGGCATGGCGTCTGTTTGAGTAGGATCTTGTAAGTATATGGGAGCGTGCCCATGCCTTCGAAGACGTCGCGGTGCTGGTCGATGGTGTCGTCGGGTTGCGCCCTGAAGTCAGCATCCTGGAAGGCGGACGTGTCATCAGGAGAGAGAGAGTGAACTCTTTGAACGAGGTTTGGCAGCTTGCATGCCTGTGCGCCAAGCAGAGAGTCCTTCAAGGAGCCCACGATCTCGAAAGGAAGGATGGCTTTTCGTGACTTGTGCGTCACTTCGAGTTGGCATGAGCCGGTAGCAGGAATGATGTTGCCATTGTAGTCCAATAGCTGGCAGGCTGATGGAAGAATGGTTGGTTTGACACGAAGGCTTTGGAAAACAGACCACGCCATGAGATTGGCGGAGGCACCAGTGTCCAGGCGGAATCGTTTTTAGGACCGATTGACCGTCAGGGTGGCACACCACTCATCGTCTGGATCGATGCTGTATACCGACAGCGGCTGGTGTCTTTGCTTCGGGGACAGCCTGTTTTTCGTTACGACACCGACTCGAAAAGGCGCCTTTGGGTCCTCGGTGTCACTGCTGTGTGGGAGGTCCGCATCGGACTCGGTGACCGTGGGTTGAATTGCCTGAACATTCCTGCTCGGCTGGCTGAAGCGATATGAAGTGGCAGGCTGAGCTGCTCGGCAGAAGGCAGCATAGTGGCCAAGTCTGCCACATCGTAGGCATTGTCGAGATTTTGCAGGGCATTGCCGCTTTAAATGGGCAGAGCCACAGTTGCCGCACGTCGTGACGTCAGCACGTTCGCTGTGCCACCGCGCATGCGCGGTGCGGTCGAGCGTGGTGCGCGCCTGCGCATTACGTTCCTCTACGTCGCCGTCCCCTCGTTTGGTGCGCACAAGCGCGGGAGTCTGTGAAAAGCACGCAAAATGGCCGCCCTCATCCAGGCTGACGCCCTGGAGGTGCTCAATCACTTGGACCCATTCCACCTCGTGGGGACCTTGCCGTTTCAGCCACTTGTATATGGGAATACCGACTCGTGGCGTTTTTCATGTAAGACACAGGTCTCGATGGCGGTCGCTAGGGTGAGTTCCTTTACTTTGAGGAGCTGCTGATGTAGGGGGTCCAACTGAACACCGAAAACGATCTGGTCGCATATCATGCAGTCGGGGGTGGGCTCGTAGCTGCAAGACTGCGCAAGGATGCAGAGGTGCGTGAGAAAAGATTGGAAAGGTTCATCCTTACCCTGCAAACGCTGCTGGAACACATAGCGCTCAAAACTTTCATTCACCCCTACGCTGCAGTGAGTGTCAAACTTGAGGAGGACCATCTTGAACTTTGTTTTATCTTCGTCATCCGCAAAGGTGAGAGAGTTGAAAATGTGGATGGCATGGTCTCCGGCCGTGGAGAGGAGGAGATTAATCTTCCTGGTATCCGAGGCATCCTCCCTGTCTGTGGCTTCGAGGAAGAGCTGGAAGTGCTGTTTGAAAATCTTCCAGCTGGCTCCGAGGTTGCCGGCGATGCGGAGCGGTGGCGGTGGGCTGATGTTGTTTCTGTTGCAGGATGACGGAATGCTGGCGGAAAGCAGATCACTTGCAGGTAGGTCTAAGAAGTGCTAATGTCCGTCAACTCCTGGTATCATGATGCGTTGGGTGTTCTGGATCACATACAGGTCACCAAAACTTGAAATAGTGCAACACTATATTAATGAATCATTAACTGTTTAAACACACTCAGACTGTGGGTGAATACGATACTAGCTTTAACTAAAGACCTTTGCCTTGTCCTAACCAGTCGATGCACTCAGCACATGGTGAATATATGTGTTGCAGGCTGTGAGCTCTGTCCTCCTAGCTAGCTGCAACTCGAATGAGCGGGAACTCTGATGCCCCCTGTCTTTATAGTGCATGTGCTCTCACTGGTGATTGGCTGCGGTGTTGTGTGTGTTGATTGGTCCCACTGTGTGTCCATAAGTGTGTGTCTACACCATGATATACTGGTGTATATTATGACACACACGATCTGTCACATTTAGCTATGTGTAACATCCAGCACAATTTCTTCTCCTACGATTTGATCATATGTAAATTCTTCCAGTTGATTGTCTTGTATGCAAATTTTTTCTTTTTCATTACTAAATTAGGAACCAGAACCCAAGGCACCATAATTATGATGCAACAAGTTTACTCAGATCGTTTCCACTTCAAATGTGCACATAGTCATTTATAATGGGAATATATTAAAACAGACAGAACATACTGTGTAAGTTTAAATTAATACTGAATTGGAACTGTACATCAAGGGTTAAGTATACTCAACTTACTAACCACACTTCAGCTGGTAACTACATCGTTCGGAACTCCCTGTGTACAATAAAAGAAGATTTGTGATTATATAGTGTCTTTCACAAACACAGGATGCCCCAAAGCACTTTGCAGCCAATGAGGTATTTTTGAAGTGTAATCACAGCTGTAATATAACAACTGATTTGCACCTAGCACGGTCCCATAAACAGCAATGTGATAATGACCAGATAATCTGTTACCGTGATGTTGATTGAGAGATAAATATTGGCCAGAACACTGAGGATAACTTGTCCACTCTTCGTCAAAATAATACCATTGCATCTTTTACATGCACGGGAAACTGAGCCTGCAGGTAACTTTTGTTTATTCGATGTGGGTGTCGCTGGCTAGGCCAGCCTTTATTGCCCACCCCTAACTGCCTTCGGGAAGGTGGTAATGAGCTGCCTTCTTGAACCGCTGCAGTCCTTGACGTGTAGGCATACCCGCAGTGATGTCAAGGAGAAGTTGCAGGATTTTGACCCAGCAACAGTGAAGGAACAAGGATATATTTCCAAGTCAGGATGGTGAGTGACTTGGAGGGGAACTTGCAGGTGATGATATCCCCATATATCTGCTGCTTTTGTCCTTGAGGTGATAGAGATTGTGAGTTTGGAAGGTTTCATAGGTGCCTTGGTGAGTTGCTGCAGTGCATCTTGTAGATGGTACACATTGCTGTCACTGTGCATCGGTGGTGGAGGGAGTGAATGCTAAAGGTGGTGGTGGATGGGGTCAAAATCAAGCGGGCTGCTTTGTCTTGGATGGTGTTGAGCTTCTTGGATGTTGTTGGAGCTGCACTCATCCAGGGCAGGTGGAGACTATTCCATTACACTTCTAACTTGTGTCTTGTAGGTGGTGGACAGGTGTTTGGGGAGTTAGGAGGTGAGTTACGTTCTGCAGAATTCCCAGCCCTTGACTGCTCCCATAGCCATAGTATTTATATGGCAGCTCAAGTTCAGTTTCTGATCAATGGTAACTGTTACGTTCTAGTGCGTTGTAATGATTGAGTCAGTGTACCAAAGAATGTCTAGTTCGTGACTAGTTAAGATTTATTAAATTACAATAATGTGCGTAGAAAACAATACTAATACTACTAACGAACTGTAAACTGTTAACAACTAGAATACGAGAGCTAATATTAAACACGACTAGCGACGACGACTCTTCACCCAGACTCCTCGAAGTTGCAGTGTCATGTGTTATAGTTCTACTGCCACCAGCTGGTTGGAGGTCTAACATATTAACATACAGAATTGCTTACACACATCATTACATTATATATATACACCATTTCAACCAATTTTCATACATATGATATGCATAGCATATCAATTCAGATTATTTACAATTACAGTGTCCACTACAGATTCAGTCTGTCATGCTTCTTTCGATGTCTCGTTGACCGTCTCAGATTTTCATGATCCGCCGAATCTGCTTGACATTCTAGTGGCTCTGAAGATGCCTCTGTTGGAACTGCATTACTCTGTGCATCTTCAGCTTGTACATTTGATTCTCGTTCAGGTTGCGTTGGTTTGGATAGACAGAAGGTTTCACACACAATCATCTGCTGACAGCGAAGAATCAGGTTGCTGAATTTTTAACAAAGTTCTTCTGTTTCTCTTGAGTATCTGTCCTTGTCTGTGATGACTGTGTAGGATCTCGGACCTATCTTCTATATCACCTTTGCACACTTTGACCAGCCATCAGGATCCTCCACCCTTAAGGTGGCATTGTGTTCCAAAGGTTCTAGAGACCTGGTTGACCTGCTGTTGTATGTTTTCTGCTTCCTCCTTTGAGACTGCAGTTGATGTTTTATTTTGTGATTTGCTTGTTGATTTGAAAGTCACGGCAACGTTGTTCTTATCTTCCTTTTCATCAATAATTGTGATGGTGACAAACCATTGCCCAAAGGTGATGCTCGATAATCGATATGGATCATCCTGGCTGTCCATCGATTATTAAAGTAATTGTTTTACTATTTGCACACTTTCTCTGCCTTTCCATTTGACTGTGGATATAAAGGACTGGATGTGACAGGCTTGGAGTTGTACTTCTGCGCAAATTCCCTCCATTGCTGACAACAGAAACATGGACCATTGCCACTCATGACAACCTGTGGAATGCCATGACGTGCAAAGATAGCTTTAGTATGCATTATAACACACTTGGCTGGCGAGCTGGATAACTATGCCACTTCAGGAAAACTGGAAAAGTAACCTACAACCAGTAAATACTCTTTCCCTTCGAGATAAAACAAGTCTATCCCTACTTTCTGCCATGGAAGTGTCACTATGGCGCCCATCTTCATTGGTCCTTTTGTTTGCCTATGTGGGAATTTTTGACATGTTGCACATTCCTCTACCATCCTTTGAATATCCTTGTTGATCCCTGGGCAATATACTGTGTCTCGTGCTCTCTTTTTACACTTTCAAATTCCGAGGTGGCCCTCATGAATTTTTTGTAAAATTTCGGCTCACAAAGACTGTGGTATTATTATCCCTTGTTGCCTTAGTAGGAATCCATTGGCTACATTAGTTCTGCTCTGATGTTGTGGTACGTTGAACATGCCCTTTTGGGCCATCCCCCATTAAGATTCTTGATTAACATCTGCAGAACATCATGCTTTTTGGCTTCTGCCACTATTAGTTTCGATTTTGCATCAGACACCGGCAGTGTCTCCGTTATCAGATTGACATGCACTTGTGCGTCATCTTCAATATGATTGTCTTCCAGCACAGCTGTAGCTCTTGATAGTGAATCTGCAACTACAATGTGCTTGCCTGGGGCGTAAATTAGATCACAATCGTACCGCTGGAGCTTCATCATCATTCTCTAGATGCGTGGTGACATCTCATTTAGGTTTTTTTTGACGATGGCTACCAATGGTCTGTGATCCGTTTCTACCAGAAAGGTTGGTAGGCCATACACATAGATATGAAACTTTTCCAAGCCATTACCTGGTCCAAGACATTCCTTCTCAATTTAAATGTATTGGCACGTAGAGTTGGTCATGGATCTAGACACATAGGCAACCAACTTCCAATCCTCTCCATTTTCTTGCTGTAACAAATCTGCACCTAACTCATCCTTCGACTCATCAGTTGCGATTTTCGTTTTCATGGACGGGCCGAAAAATGCTCGCATTGGAGCTGTTGTCAAAGCTGTCCTCAGACTTAGCCATTCTTGCTCATGCTTATCTGTCCATTCAAAAGTATTCATCTTCTTGATAACTCCTCTCAGACATGTTGTCTTGGCTGACAAATTTGGAATAAATTTATCTATAAAGTTGATCATTCGTAATATCCTCAGAACTCCTTTCTTGTCTGACGGTCGTGGCATATTCATTATTGCCTGTATCTTCACTTGAACTGGTTGTACGCCTTGGGCAGTCAACTTTTCCCCCAGAAACATGATTTCTTCAATGCCAAATTGACACTTGGCTTTGTTCAACCTTAGCCCATACGTCGTAACGCTCTGTACTTTGATGAGTCGGTCGTTGTGCTCTTCCTTCGTAGAACCCCATACTCTTATATCACCAACATACACACAACTCCTTCAATACCTTCCACAATGTGCTCCATTTCCCTGTGAAAGATTTCAGGTGCGGATATTATCCCAAGAGGCATTCAAAGAAAACAGAAGCGCCCAAAAGGAGTGTTAAACATACAACACTTTGTACTCTCTTCATCCAAGTTCAGTGGCCAAAAACCCTGCGATTGATCCAGTTTACTGAAGCATGTCCCATCTGACATTTTGCTCATTATTTGTCCATGTTTCTGTATTGGATAATGGTCTCGTTTGATGTTGACATTAAGGTCTTTAGGATCCATGCAGATTCTTAAATCGTTATTGCATTTCTTTACACACACCATTGAATTTACCCAATCTGTTTGTTCTTCAATTTTCTTAATGACCCCCAGATTCGCCATTCTATCAAGTTCAGCTTTCAACCGATCCCTTTATGGTGCTGGTAGTCTCCGAGGAGCATGTATTATGGGTTGTGCATTATCCTTTAGTTGAATTCGGTAAGTAAATGGCAATTTACCGAAACCTTGAAAAATCTCCGGAAATGCTTATACTATTGAATCCACCGATCCACTGTGCGCATTCAAAGCATAATCAGCATTATATACTCTATTGACTAATTCACGTGTTTCACACGCTTCCACACCTATTAATGATTCACAATCTGTGGTACAATTGAAAATTTCACTTTATGGATTCTATCTTTGACTTGAACTTCAAGCTCACCCACGCCTAAAGAATGAATCCTTTGACCATTGTAATCTTTTAAAAATACTGGTCCGTTCAAAATATGGGCTTGATTTTCATTGCTTCAATATCCGTGATACTGTTAAGATTTGCTCTCATTCCTGTGTTAAGTTTGACATTTATAAACGTTTGATTTATGAGTAAAGAAACTGTCCAGTTATCTTTATTTACAATACATATTTCATTATTACTACTTCTTATGTTCATCGAAAACATTTCATTTTGCTTGGCTACATCAGCCCTGTCTTCATTCGTAATGACATCAATGAAGAATGTATCCTCTAAGTTAATTTTTTCAACAGTGTTTATAGATTTTTATGAGTCGATTTTTTTGTTGGAAAAACACTGCTTGGCAAAGTGTTTTTTGCCTTTGCACTTCGCCCACATTTTCCCAAAGGCGGACATTGCCTCTGTAAGTGCCTATTTCCACACCGCTTACACAAAATGGTGGCATCTGGCAATCACTTAAAATGGCCGTCGCTGTTGAGTTTCTTTTTGGGTGCATCACAACATTTATGGGATCGTCTTCATTCCCGATTTTTGCACCTAAACTTCTCATGTTTAACGTGTTGATCTGCATCTTCAAGCTGGAACTCATTATCCCATAAAAGACGTTCATGCATTTTATTGTTTTTTATGCCAAATACGATTTGACCCCTGATCATTGATGATTTTAATGTGGCAAAATTACATATCTGAGCCTTTAATTTTAGATTCGTGAGAAAACTGTCGAACAACTTGCCTGTCTGCTGTATGCGCGTTTTGAAAATGTATCTTTCAAAAGTTTTGTTCTTCTTTGGGGTAGAAGGCTCATTGAACTTTTTAACAATGGCATCAAAGTTCTCATGATCTGCCTCTCGCTCAAATACAAATGTGTTAAAGATTTTGATCTTCTGTGGACCTGCTAGAATGAGCAGCAACGTTATTTTTCGCTCATCAGGCTGTGCCTGTAAATCTAGAGCCGCTACGTATAAGGTAAACAGCTGCTTAAATTTGCATCTACGTTATCAGTTACACATAGTCATTGTGGTGTTTACAAGCTATCTATCTTTTTCTTCGGTGACCAGTTGAGCGTTGAGATGAGTTCTGTTGATGCTCTTCGTTGATTCGTAGATTGTTTTTTTAGTAGTACCATTTCCTAAGTTCTTTACTTCAGATTTTCAATTCATAGATCACCACTCCTGTACCATGTTATGTTCTAGTGCGTTGCAATGATTGAGTCAGTGCACCAAAGAACGTCTAATTTGTGACTAGTTAAGATTTATTAAATTACAATAACGTAGGTAGAAAACAATACTAATACTACTAATGAACTGTAAACTGTTAACAACTAGAATACTAGGGCTAATACTAAATACGACTATCCATGACAACTCCTCACCCAGACTCCCCGAGGTTACAGTGTCACATGGTGTAGTTCAACTGGCACCTGCTGGTTGGAGGTCTAACATATTAACATACAGAATTGCTTATGCATAACCCCAAGATGTTGATAGTGTGGGCTTCAGCAATGGTAATACTGTCAAACTTCATGGGGAGATGGTTAGATTCTCTTTTGCTGGAGTTGATCATTTTCTGGCACTTGTGTAGCTCAAATGTTACTTGCTAATGATTACCCCAAGTCTGAATACTGTCCTGGTCTTGCTGCATCTGGACACTGACTACTTCAGTACCTGAGGAGTTGCAAATGGCATTGAACCTTGTGCCATCAACAGTAAATATCCCCACTTCTGACATTATGATAGAGGCAAAGTCATTGGTGAAGCAGCTGAAGGTGGTTGGGCCGAGGACACTATCTGCAGTGATGTCCTGTGACTGAGATGATTGACCTCCACCCACTACAACCATCTTTCTTTGTGCTAGGTGTGACTCCAATCAGTGGAGAGTTTCCCCCCAATTCCCATTAACTCCAGTTTTACTATGGCTCCTTGGTGCCACACACTGTCAAATGCAGCCTTGGTGTCAAGAAAATGATCGGTAGGATGCAAAACTGGATTTATTACCACAGGTAAACTAGGCTACTTCATTCCCCGAAGCGTTCTCCCGCGCTGACCTTCACTTAGGGTGGTGTTTTTATACTGCATGGGCTCCCCTCATTAAGAAGAAGCCCCGCCTCGTTACCGGGGAAGTTCGTACTCAGCAGAGGTCGTGGGAACTTGATGGTCCACACCACGTGAGTTCTGTAGGGGTGTTACTCTCCTCCCCCACCAAGTCCTGAATGGTGTTTGCAACGGTGGAATCACGTGAGGTCCCTTTTGTCCGTTTCGCCTAGGGTTAGCACTCGGGCGTCATCTCCGCGGGGTCCGGAGGGGTGTACCAGATGAGAGATCAACTGGGCCCGTGCAGCAGGCTCGGCATCGGAAACCGGGTCGTCGAACTCTGCTGGTGGCTGAGTCTACATTTCAGAGTTGGAGTCTGAAACATCCACATCTGCCATCTCGGTGTCCTGGGGTTCGGTGACCAATGGGGCCAAAGGCCTTGACAGCTGCGGAGGAGGCAGAATTTGTGGGGCCGGGACATCAGATCGGGTATAAGACTGCGTAGATAGTCCATGTGCTCGTTGAATTCGCGGCCCTGTGCTCATGCCTTATACGAGACCGGCCCGATGAATACCAGACATGTGCCGAGTCGCCCAGGAGAAGGTTGCGCAGGGGCGTACGCCTGGCTATGTCCGCCCGGACCGTCCTGGCTGCAACTGACATTCCCACCAAGGTCCAGAAGCACCAGCTTCAAATGAGTGCAGAGGCAGCAGCCCATGAGCAGTTTGGATGTTGAGACACCGTCGTGCATATGGCGTGGTCCAATAACGAAAAAGGAACCTGGCTAAAGGCATCTGCAGGGATCCCATGGTCTGCTTCTTCATCGCCCGTTTGAAAATTTGGATTGTATATATGTCCAACACATATTCATAGACGGCCATCAATAGAACCCAACATTGGCTTGATGTGGGAGCGATGGGGGGAATTGTCCTGTATCCTTAAATAATCCCAGCGAAGACACAGCGTTAGCACTATGAACGTATGACCATAAACATACTGGTGGAACCTCTTTACTCCAAACACTATGCCCAGACGCTCTTTTTTGATTTGGGAGTAGTTACGCTCGGCGTCGGCAAATGTCCCAGAGGCAAATGCGATCCATGCGCTGGGCTCGGACAGCCCCAACCCCATAAGGCGAGGTATTGCGCATTAGCAAGAACGGCTTGGCAGCGTCGAAATGCGTTAACAAGCATGACGATGACAGCGGTTTTTTAACTGAGCCCATTCCAATGGCTGGCCCTTTTTCAATAACCTATGGAGGAGGGCCAACAGGGTTGTAAGATTGGGGATGAGTTTCCCGTAGTAGTTGAGGAGCTCCAGAAACAAATAAAGTTCCATCGGCCCTTCCGGGACGGGGGCCTGTCAGATTGCTTGCACCTTGTCCTCGATTGGGTGGAGGTCGTGGCAGTTCACATCATATCCCAAATATGGCACTTTAGCAGCATGGATTACACATTTCTCCTGGTGCAGGCGAAGCCCCAGCTGCCTCAAAACCTCGGCCAGGTTCTGTAAATGTTCTTGGTCAGAAGCTTTGAAATTAGTGCGTCGTCCAGGTGACTGCCACGCATGGCAAACCTCATAGGATATTCTCCAGAACCCACTGAAATGTGGCACAAGTGGAAGAGACCGCAAAAGGAAAACGGGTGTGTTCTTACAGTCCCAGGTGTGTATTCACTGTAACAAATTTTCGGGACCTTGGGTCCAAAATCAGTTGGAGGCATGCGTGGTTCTGGTTTAGAGGTCTGGTTTAGCACAGGGCTAAAGAGCTGGCTTTTAAAGCAGACCAAGGCAGGCCAGCAGCACGGTTCAATTCCCATACCAGCCTCCCTGAACAGGCGCCGGAATGTGGCGACTAGGGGCTTTTCACAGTAACTTCATTTGAAGCCTACTTGTGATAATAAGTGATTTTCATTTTATTTTCATTTCATGTCCAGCTTTGTAAATGTTTGGCTGCTGCTGAGCTTCACATAAAGGTCCTTTATGCGCAGGATGGGATAATGATCCCAGCGAGATACTCTGTTCACGGTCATCTTATAGTCACCACAGAGGCAAACGGAGCCATCAGACTTCATTACGGGTATGACCAGGGTCGCCCAATCAGGGCGGATTATGCCCAGCCTTCCAGTCTATGTCCACCTTCAGTCTTAAAGCGCATGGGACTGGTCGGGCACGGAAATAGCGTGGTTCCAACGGTGGGTCAACACTGATCTTGGCCGCTGGTCCTTTGATGGTGCCCAGACCAGGAACACCTCCTGGAACTTAGCCAAAACACCCTCTGGTCCATTTTGGTACATATGGCAGACTCGCTTTCCATTGAGGCGGAGGTGCTGCAGCCAATCACAGCCCAGTAAGCTCGGCCAGTCTCCGTGCACTACCAAGGGTAGACTGAATGACTGTTGCCCCTATTCGACCAGGACCACCGAGGTACCTGTGATGGCCAATATCTCACCTGTGTACGTGGCCAGCTGGGCGTCTGTATCTCGCATAATCAGGGCCTGATTGCCCGATCTGATGTGGTCAAATGTGCGGCGGCTGATCATGGAGACTGCTGCCCGGTATCTAACTCCATCCCAATGGAGTGACATGGCTCAGCACCACTCTTGGTATCACTATGCAGTTTAACTGCTGGTACAGTTATCCAAATAATATGCCTGTGCCCAGGGAGGGCAGTCGTGCCTGGTGGACATCAGGGGGTTGGGCCTTCTCTTGGGCATCTGTTGTCCTAGTCTTGGCTGCCTGTTGTTGGCCCACATCTGTGGTTCAGGTCTTCCTGGTTGAGGGAGACTGCTCCACAACCCTCCAGGCCCCTTCAACGGCATTCTGGCTCATCGCGGTCGTGGCCCCAAGATCGGGGGGCCAGCCTCTTCGGGCCTCAGAATTGGTGGTTGGAATGTAGCCAGGCATCCCAAGATCAGGACAAACATTCGTTGGAGCTCCTGGACCCCAGCTCATGCTTTTGCGGGAAATAGCAGTCTCAATTGCTCGCTACAAGTCCAAATGGGTTTTTGCGAGAAGCTTCCATTGGGTCTCTGCGTCATGGAATCATGTTGTATACAGTGTCTCATCCAAAAGGTAGCTTCTCCAACACGAGTGGCATCTTTGATTTTTGCATTGCGTTCCTGGAGTGGGACTTGAACCCTTAACCTTCCACCGCAGAGGTACGAGTGCAAGCAACAGAGTCACAGCTGACAGAGACCACAGGGGCTTCTCTTCAAATAAAAATCATGAATTTCCTGTCTGGGGGGCAGCACAGTGGCGCAGCAGTTAGCACTGCTGCCTCACGGCACTGATGTCCCAGGTTCGGTCCGCGCTTTGGGTCACTGTCCGTGTGGAGTTTGCACATTCTCCCTGTGTTTGCGAGGGTTTCGCCCTCACAACCCAAAGATGTGCAGGCTAGGTGGATTGGTCACGCTAAATTGCCCCTTAATTGGAAAAAATGAATTGGGTATTCTAAATTTTTATTTAAAGTGAATTTCCTGTCTGTCATACATCTCCATCACACTCCAAGCATCAATCTGAAAATTTCAAAACACAGTAGAAAATGATACATAAAAAGTTAGTCATGTGGATTATGAAAACTCCACAGAAGATATTTTAATTGAGACAGGAGAGAATACCCGGAGCATGACTGGCTTAATAATTAAAAGAGAGAAAGCTGAGGCGTTAATTTTGACAACAATTAAACTTTGATCTCAGCCAGAGCTTAATTAACAGAAATTAAATGATGTATCAGTAAAGGGACACTGCCACAGCAAAACAATGCTTTATTTACCACTTGGAACACACACCCGCCCTTATAAAGGGCATTGCAACTGGCTGAGTGAGAAATGTCATGGGAAACCTGTAGGTTACACGAGTTTAGCATGTGTCCATCTGACTGCAAACATTAACACAGAATAGCATACAGCACAGAAGGGGGCCTTTGGGCCCGTTGTGCCCATATTAATTGAAAAGGAGGGGATCTGATGAAAGTTCATAGATTTAAAGCATTAACTCTCTTTCTCTCTCCACAGATGCTGTCAGGGCTTCTGAATATTTCCAGCATTTCCTGTTTTCAGCTCTCGTTGCCTTGCGATGTTCTGGAGGAGCTGCACACCTCAAATTTTCTGTTTGTACTACTTCCCCCACAGGGGGCATCTGAGAAATAACCAACCCCAAACATCACTGGTGAATGTTGTTAAGAAGAATGACCTTCTCGGGTGCAGGCGCAGCAGCTAACACATCTTGATGACATTGATAAACCACTAAAGCTTCCATTCATCACTTGTGTTGCCGTTTGCATTCCTCTCTGCAATAATACATTAAATGCTCTTCTAATCTATGTAACAGATTCTCAGATAGTTGCAGTCTCTGTAAGATGCCACCCAAGTAAATCCAACTTATGTTGGGATTTGTACATGTTTTGCTCTTGCGACAGAGTAAAGTTCAAATCACATGTTTCAGTCTAAATTCAAATGTCTGCCTTTTGTGGTTCATCGTAAAGTGCCGCAAGACCCAAGCATCATTCATGATGAGTGACATCTACTCGTTTTAGTTTAAAATATATCACCCCTTAAAAAGAGATACAGCACCATTTCTAATAAATGTCACTCTTTCTGGCACTCCTATTAGGATGGCACTCCTGTTAGGTTTCAAATGTTGACACCTGAATGGCTGACAGCAATGAAAGTCGCCACCATCCCAGAGGACCATCAGCTGCATTCCCCTTTGCCAGAGAGAGCTGACTTGTGGTGATTTAACCTGAGGGTCACCAGTTGCTCAAAGTTAAAGATAACTGGTCCCTACCTATTTCACATGTCACAATAAGGTAACATTGCCATAGTCCCAGATGACCATCGGTGCTTTTCCCTTTGAGGGAGAGAGAGCCAGCTGGTGGTGATTTGACCTGAGGATCACCACACTTCAAGTGAGGGGCAAGGTTGAGTAGGCACTTATCCTTACAAAGAACATTGCTACTGGCTTAGTGAGAAATGTCATGGGACATCTGTATGTTCCACAAGTTTAACATCAGCCAGTTCAGGAATAGAGCCCACGCTCTATTCCTCACTCTGCTCCATGAACCAGTTGCACCCCCCCGCCTCCCCCCCCTCCAACCCCCACCCCAGAAATAGCACGGCAGAGTGAAGGCTGCTTCAACAATGCTATATTTCTCCAGGTTTAGATGATGTTGTTGAACTCTTTAAGCTTATGCTTGTGGTTTGGTATCACCTGCCCTCTGCTTTTGCAGTCTCACCTTGCAATACCGTCTCCACCTTGTGTGGAATCCAAAATGTGAGGCACACAGTGATTTACATTTTTAATGGGATGATTTTCTGCGTTTCAGCTTTACCACTTGGTTGGCAGTGAAACATTCTACTTTTTGGGGGGTGATACAGTACAGATGTAGGGTGCCATGTTTCCAATTCACAAAAACAGACATAAGCCTTCCCTGTGCTTCAAGTAGTATTACTATTGCACCATAGAGGCTCCAGTCCTTTTAGTGCCAAAGGAAGAAAGAACTTGCATTCATGTAGCATCTTTCATGGTAGCAGGATTTCCCAACCCATTTCCAGTCAAAGACAACTGTTTTTTTTTATCGACTGTGGCCATTGGTGTAATGTAGGAAATATGGCTGCTAAGCTGTGCAAAGCAAGCCCCCACCACCATTTTGTGTTAATAATCAGATGTCTGCTTTTACCATCGGCTGAGGGAAAGGTATTGGCCAGGTGTTATAACCTGCCTGCTTACCATTGGCTGGGGACTAATGACAATCCCACAATCCTGTGGGAGTATGAGCTTCCCCAATGAGGGGGCGGAGAAACCATTAGTAAACTCCATGTATAAATAAAGCTGGCCAGTTTGGAACCAGCAGGAAGGAGTGTGCAGCAAGGGAAGTTGCTGCTGCTGTTATAGATATATATGTTATTGTAAATAAATGTTATTACTTTGTATCCTTAAAACTCGTGCTGGATTCTTCGTGGCCCTCACAAAACTGGCGATGAGGGTTAAAGTGAATAGCTGCCTACACTGCTGAAGCCACCACCCTGGATTTTTGTTGGATACAGGTTGGAAGTTATTTTCTATTACAGCATGCCTCCGTACGGACGTTTGGATGTTTTGGATGCTGCGCTGGAAAGCTGGAACCAGTACGCACAACAGATGCGTTACTATTTCCGGGCAAACAATATCACCGAAAACGAGCGCCAGGTGGTCATATTGCTCACCGCCTGCGGCCCGCATACGTTTGGGGTGATTAGGAGTCTTACGTACCCAGCTGCGCCAGACACCAAAATGTTTGATGAACTTGTGAATATAGTGGGGCAACATTTTAACCCAACCCCGTCCACGATAGTCCAGTGTTACCGGTTTAATACCGCTGAGAGGACCCCTGGAGAATCCCTTACCGATTTTCTATCCAGGCTACGCAGGATTGCGGAGTACTGTGACTATAGTGAGACTTTGTCAGAAATGTTACACGACCGTTTGGTTTGCGGTATTAACAATGCAGCCACCCAGAGAAAGTTGTTAGGTGAGCCAACATTGACTTTTCAACAGGCCATTCAAATAGTATTGTCCTGAGAGAGCGCAGAACGAGGAGTGCAGGAGCTACAGGGAATGGAAGTGCATGCCTTGGGGCGCAACCCCTTCCATCCGAAAACGCCCCCCCGCACTCCTGCGGTACCTTGGGCGAGGCGACGTCCAGACCGACGCCAGTGGCCGTCGGACATTCCTCCCCGAAGGGAGCCTTCTCCAGAACCAATGGATGAGGAGCCATGTCCGTGTCAGACTTGTAGGCGCCGACCCCGTCGCGGACGCTGGTCCTGGGGGCGCCAGAAGCACCGTCGTTCCAACCGAGCTGGGACCAGCCCAGGGGCCGTACCTTCCATGTGGATGAACCTGCGGCGACTGCTCCTGTGGACATGGAGACGGAGGATGACTGCCTGCAGCTGAATTGTGTGGCAGCTCCCCGTGTGGCCCCCATTAAGGTGACAGTACGGGTCAATGGTCACCCGCTTGAGATGGAGTTGGACACTGGCGCAGTGGTCTCCGTGATCGCCCAGAGGACCTTCGACCGCATCAAGCAGGGTAGACAGACGCTTACATTAACCGACTCACAGGCCAGGTTGGCCACCTACACGGGGGAACCACTGGGCAGTGCAGGAACTATAATGACCACTGTTGTTTATGGACGCCAGGAGGGGCGTTTCCCACTTATCGTGGTCCACGGCCATGGGCCCAGCCTGTTGGGTCAGGACTGGTTGCGCCATTTGCGGTTACAATGGCAGCACATCCTCCAAACAGTTTCTAAGGGTTGACTGAGGCGTTAGGACGATACCCAGATGTATTCCAGCCTGGTTTGGGGAAAATAAAAGGGGCCGTAGCCCGGATCCAAGTCGAACCAGGAGCCACGCCGCTCTATTTCCGGGCGCGCCCGGTGCCTTACGCCTTGCTCGAGAAGATGGAAGGGGAGCTCACTCGTTTGGAGAGTTTGGGTATTATCAGGCCCGTCCGTTTTGCTGACTGGGCAGCAACAATTGTACCTGTAATGAAGCCAGATGCCACAGTTCGCTTGTGTGGCGACTATAAACTTACAGAGAATACAGCTTCCCGACTCGACCGATATCCAATGCCTCGCATAGAGGATCTCTGCGCGAAGCTTGCAGGCGGACTCTCATTCACAAAATTAGATAAGAGTCACGCCTACCTACAGTTGGAGCTGGACCTTGCCTCCCGACCATATGTAATGATTAATACACACCGGGGCCTGTATGAATATACACGGTTGCCCTTTGGAGTATCCTCTGCCAGCGCCATTTTTCAACGTGTTATGGAGGGCATTTTGAGAGGTTTACCATATGTCGCTGTCTACTTAGATGACGTTTTGATTAGAGGGACGTCGGAGCAGGAACATTTGGAAAATCTGGAGGCTGTCCTTAGACGCATTTCGGAGGCTGGAGTCCGTTTATGTCGCACAAAGTGCTTATTTCAGGCAAAGGAAGTAGTCTACCTAGGTTATCGGGTGGACCGTGAAGGTTTGCACCCCGTCGCAGAGAAGGTGCGTGCGATTCAACAGGCCCCCGCCCCGACTGACACTTCGCATCTTCGTTCTTTTCTCGGTCTCGTAAACTATTACGGGAAGTTCCTCCCCAATCTGGCAACTATGCTGGCCCCGTTGCATCTTCTGCTAAAGAAAAATCACCCCTAGGTTTGGGGTCAGCCGCAAGAAACCGCTTTCCGCTGGGTAAAACAACAATTGTCGTCGTCTGGGTTACTAACCCACAATGATCCTGGAAAGCCTTTGCTCGTCACATATGATGCATCCCCATATGGTATTGGGGCCGTCCTGTCCCACACGATGGAGAATGGGGCCGAGCGGCCGATAGCTTTCGCCTCCCGCACATTGACTGCAACGGAAAAAAAGTACGCGCAGATCGAGAAGGAGGCCCTGGCAGTGGTCTTTGCGGTGAAACATTTCCACCAGTACGTGTATGGCCGCCACTTCACTATCGTAACTGATCATAAGCCTCTGCTGGGACTTTTCAGAGAGGATAAGCCAATACAGCCCATTGCTTCCGCACGGCTCCAGCGCTGGGCTTTGTTGCTCGCTGCATACGAGTATTCTCTGGAGCACAAACCAGGAACGCAGATAGCAAATGCCGACGCACTGAGCCGATTGCCTTTATCGACCGGCCCCATGTCAACCCCCACGACCGGTGAGGTGGTTGCAACCCTAAATCTTATGGACACCTTGCCTGTCACGGCATCACAGATCCGTGAGTGGACCCAGACGGAGCCAGTCCTGTCAAAGGTTCGGCACATAGTCCTGTATGGTGGGCAGCATAGACAGCTCCCAGGCGAGTTGCGGGCATTTTCCTCCAAGCTGTCAGAATTCAGCGTGGAAGATGGCATCCTCTTGTGGGGGACGCGTGTGATTGTCCCAGAAAAAGGCCAGGAGCTGATACTAAAAGACTTGCACAATGGGCATCCAGGTGTGACCAAAATGATAATGTTGGCCCGGAGTTATGTCTGGTGGCCAGGCCTCGACACTGACATTGAGAAGGTGGTCCAAAACTGCTCCATTTGCCAGGAGCATCAGAAGCTTCCGCCGGCCGCGCCCTACATCACTGGGAATGGCCAGGGCGGCCTTGGGCGCGCTTGCATGCAGATTTCGCAGGCCCTTTTCAAGGATCCATGTTCCTTCTATTAATTTTTTTTTTTTTTTTTTTTTTTTTTTTTTTTTTGCAATAGTAAATCATACACTTTAATCTCCGTTATTATACAGCTGGTAATCAAAGGGACAGAGACCGGTGATACATTATCTGCAAGTCTTGAAATTTCAGCAGAAAGAGAAGAATGGTCGTTAGCATCTGATTCCCATTCCAATCGCCATGAAGGTTCCAAATGTGCCTCCGCTCTGCATCATGGTCTTCCCCACACCACCCAGCAGCTCTCGCCCCCTCAGTCCCAGCCGGAGGCATGAGAAACTGCCAAAAAGTGCACCAGCCGCCATGCCAACTGCACAGCCCATCATGAAGCCCATTCGAACCCTGTTGAAGCAGCTGGGCTGTGACTGCCCGTACGGTCCCACTGCGACTGGCATTGGGGGGGGGATTCCGATTCCCGGTCCTTCAGGCCGACATCACCCTGAGGGAAGTCGTTCCTTCTATTAATTGACGCCCAGTCTAAATGGCTAGAGGTGCATAAGATGCAGGGGACAACGTCCTGCGCAACAATTGAAAAGATGCGTTTGTCTTTTAGTACGCATGGCCTCTCCGAGGTGCTGGTCACGGATAACGGCACTCCATTCACGAGTGAGGAGTTTGCGAGGTTCACGAAGATGAACGGCATCCACCATATCCGTACTGCCCCTTACCACCAGGCTTCAAATGGGTTGGCAGAGCGCGCAGTGCAGACATTCAAAAGAGGCCTAAAGAAGCAGTCTTCCGGATCAATGGACACGAGACTGGCTCGCTTTTTGTTTACGTATAATACCACCCCCCATGCGGTGACTGGGGTAGATCCCGCAGAACTCCTAATGGGCCAGAGACTTCGCACCCGCCTTAGTATGGTGTTCCCGGACATTGGCGCAAAAGTACGCCGCACACAAGAACGGCAGGGACAGGGATTTTCTCGGCATCGGCCGATTCGGCAGTTTGCGCCCGGTGACACAATGTTGGTTCGGACTTTTGCTGGTGGTGCCCAGTGGGTTCTTGGCGTAATCTTTCGCCAAACGGGCCCTATATCTTACCAGGCGCAAGCCCAGGGTCGTCTCCAGCGCAAATATGTAGACCACGTTCGGTCCAGAAGACTATCCCCTCCAAAGATTCCCCGCCCCCGGAGCTCATTTCTACAGCCGCAGAGACCAGAGATAAGGGAAGGGAATCCTCACAATCTTCCTCTGGTGCCTCAGTCAAAGCCTGCGCAGGTCGTTACAGAACCGAATGGAGATAGAGACGCTGACATGACGGAGGCAGCAGCCTCTGACTCCGAGATGGAGACACAGGACGCATCAGAGGGGTAATTCTCGAGTCCACGGGCCGTGGATGTACAACCGTTACGTCGTTCATCACGGAAGCACCGGTCTCCGTCTCGTTACATGCCACCTGATCCAGCGCCGCGTGCAAATGGTGTCCAGCCTGCGGCAAAACGAGTCCGACGCCCTCCTTCGCCAGGGTCTTCGGTGGATTCCTTGGACTTTGGGGGGAGGGATGTTATAACCTGCCTGCTTAGCATTGGCTGGGGACTAATGACAATCCCACAATCCTGTGGGAGTATGAGCTTCCCCAATGAGGGGGGGGCGGAGAAACCATTAGTAAACTCCATGTATAAATAAAGCTGGCCAGTTTGGAACCAGCAGGAAGGAGAGTGCAGCAAGGGAAGTTGCTGCTGCTGCTGTTATATATATATCTATGTTATTGGAAATAAATGTTATTACTTTGTATCCTTAAAACTCGTGCTGGATTCTTCGTGGCCCTCACAAAACCAGGAGAATGCGGTTCTTCTCCAATGTATAGTACTGTGACATCTTTAACATCCATCGCAGAGGACGGGTGGGTCCTCAGTCTAACAAGTGCTACACTGAAGTGTCAGTCTGGGTTAATGTATCCAAACCTCCAGATTGGGGGCTTGAACACACAATAAGAGACAAAAATACCACCCGCTCTGCTATAACTGACACCTAACGGTGACCGTGATTCAAAAGTAATTTATTTTGTGAAGCTTTAGACGAGTTGCTGCAGGAATGTATTATTATAAATAATTAAATAAAGGAGGATTCTTTGGTGCACACTGGGGCTTTCATTGGGATCTATTTACCAAATGATGAAGGCCACATAAAAGTACATCCTTTCCTCTGTCAGAGTTACTCCGTTGGAGCCAGAATCAGAGAATCATGCTGCTGCTGAGAAAGATATCTTTTAAAAATATATATATTTTATTAAAGTTTTCAAACACAATTTTTCCACCTTACAAATCAACAAAAAAGATAACACATAACTAATAAATAACATTATTAACACAATAACTGATCAATAACACAATCTAAATAAAATAGTGATATAACAAAGTAACAAAAAATAGTGCTCCCCCCCCCCTCCACCCCAACCAGAACAAAACAGGTTGCCCCCCCCTTCCCTCCCCCTCTGGGCTGCTGCTGCTGACTATCTATTTTCCCTTAACGTTCCGCGAGATAGTCAAGGAACGGTTGCCACCGCCTGAATAACCCCTGAACCGATCCTCTCAACGCAAACTTAATCCGTTCCAGTTTTATGAACCCTGCCATATCGTTTGTCCAGGCCTCCACGCCGGGGGGCTTCGCTTCCTTCCACATGAGTAAGATCCTTCGCCGGGCTACCAGGGACGCAAAGGCCAGAATATCGGTCTCTTTCACCTCCTGCACTCCCGGCTCCTCCGCTACCCCAAATATAGCTAACCCCCAACCTGGCTTGACCCGGACCTTCACCACCTTTGAAATCACTCTTGCCCCTCCCCTCCAGTACTCATCCAGTGCCGGACACGACCAAAACATATGTGTGTGTTTCGCCGGGCTTCCCAAGCACCTCCCGCACCTGTCCTCCACCCCGAAGAACCTGCTCAGCCTCGCTCCCGTCATGTGTGCTCTGTGTAGAACCTTGAATTGTATCAGGCTAAGCCTAGCACACGAGGAAGAGGAATTTACCCTGCTTAGGGCATCAGCCCACAGACCCTTCTCAATCTCCTCCCCCAGGTCCTCTTCCCATTTTCCATTCAGCTCCTCTGCCAGCGCCTCCCCCTCCTCTCTCATCTCCTGATATATTTCGGACACTTTGCCCTCCCCGACCCATACCCCCAAAATCACTCTATCCTGGATCCCCTGTGTCGGGAGCAGCGGAAATTCCCTCACCTGTTGCCTCGTAATCGCCCTCACTTGCATGTATCTAAAGATATTCCCCGGGGGCAACTCATACTTTTCCTCCAGCGCTCCCAAGCTCGCAAGTCCCGTCAATAAACAAATCTCCCAATCTCCTAATTCCTGCCCGATGCCAGCTTTAGAACCCTCCGTCCATCCGTCCTGGGACAAACCGATGGCTGTTCCTGATCGGGGACCACACCGAGGCACCCGTCACACCCCTATGTCGCCTCCATTGCCCCCAGATCCTTAAGGTTGCCGCCACCACTGGGTTTGTGGTATACCTTTTCGGGGAGAGCGGTAGCGGCGCCGTCACCAGCGCCTTTAGGCTCGTTCCTTTATAGGACGCCATCTCCAGCCTCTTCCACGCCGCCCCCTCTCCCTCCCTCATCCACTTGCGAACCATTGCCACATTGACGGCCCAGTAATAATCGTCCAGATTCGGCAACACCAGTCCCCCTCTGTCCCTGCTGCGCTGCAGGAACCCCTCCTCACCCTCGGGGTCTTCCCTGCCCACACGAAACTCATAACACTCCTATCTATTTTCTTAAAAAAGGCCTTAGTGATCAAAATGGGGAGACATTGAAACACAAAAAGAAACCTTGGGAGGACCATCATTTTTACCGCCTGCACTCTGCCCGCCAGTGAGAGCGACAGCATATCCCACCTCTTGAAATCCTCCTCCATCTGCTCCACCAGCCGCGTCAGATTGAGTTTGTGTAAAGTTCCCCAGCTCCTAGCTACCTGAATCCCCAAATATCGAAAGCTCCTTTCCGTTCTCCTCAACGGCAGGTCGTCTATCCCTCCTTCCTGATCCCCGGGGTGTACTACGAAAAACTCACTCATCCCCATATTAAGCCTATATCCCGAAAAATCTCCAAACTCCCTCAATATCTGCATAACCTCTGTCATCCCCTCCACAGGATCTGCCACATACAGCAGTAGGTCATCTGCGTAGAGTGACACTCGGTGTTCCTCTCCTCCTCTAACCACCCCCCTCCATTTCCTAGAGTCTCTCAACGCTATGGCCAGTGGTTCAATTGCCAGCGCGAACAGTAATGGGGACAGAGGGCACCCCTGCCTCGTTCCCCTGTGTAACCGAAAAACTCCGATCTCTGCCGATTTGTGACTACACTTGCCACTGGGGCTCCATAGAGGAGTTTAACCCAACTGACAAACCCCTCCCTGAACCCAAACCTCCTCAGCACCTCCCATAAATACTCCCACTCTACCCTATCAAATGCCTTCTCTGCATCCATCGCTGCCACTATCTCTGCCTCCCCCTCCGCTGGGGGCATCATTATCACCCCCAACAGCCGTCGCACGTTAGCATTCAGTTGTCTCCCCTTTGCAAACCCTGTCTGGTCTTCATGCACCACCCCCGGGACACAATCCTCAATCCTCATCGCCAGCACTTTTGCCAGCAACTTGGCGTCTACATTCTGGAGTGAGATAGGTCTATATGACCCACATTGCAGCGGATCTTTATCCCGCTTCAGGATTAATGATATCATCGCCTCCGACATTGTCGGGGGGGTAGAGTCCCCCCTTCTCTGGCCTCGTTAAAGGTTCTTGCCAACAGCGGGGCCAACAAGTCCACGTACTTCCTATAAAATTCCACTGGGAACCCGTCTGGTCCCGGGGCCTTCCCTGCCTGCATGTTCCCCAGCCCTTTAGTCACCTCGCCCACCCCGATTGGCGCCCCCAGACCTGCCACCTCCTGCTCCTCCACCCTCGGGAACCTTAGTTGGTCCAAAAACTGTTGCATTCCCACTTTTTCCTCCGGGGGTTGGGACCTATATAGCCTCTCATAAAAGGTCTTAATACCTCATTTACCTTCCCTGCACTCCGCACCGTAGTTCCCGTTCCATCCCTAACTCCCCCTATTTCCCTCGCCGCTATCCTCTTACAAAGCTGGTAATTCGTATCTCATGCCCTGTGCTTTCCTCCACTGTGCCTCTGCCTTCCCTGTGGTCAGCAGGTCAAACTCCGTCTGAAGTCTTCGCCTCTCCCTGTATAGTCCTTCGTCCGGGGCCTCCGCATATCTTTTATCCACTCTCAAAATCTCCCCCACTAATCTCTCCCTTTCTTTGCCCTCTTTTTTCTCCATGTAAGCCCTAATGGAGATCAACTCTCCCCTAACCACCGCCTTCAGCGCTTCCCATACCACCCCCACCTGGACCTCACCATCATCATTAGCCTCCAGGTACCTTTCAAGAGAAAGATATCTTAAGGTGCTGAGGGGAAAGTAGTGAAAGTCGCATGTGAAAGTTGTTGTTTTGTGCTGCTTCGGATAACACAGGCTGCTACTTGATGCAGTCTTAACTAAAGGATGCTCCAGACTCTGAAATGAGTTCAACGTGTTTATTGAACTATTAACACAGTTCTCAAATGGGCAGCACAGTGGCGCAGTGGATTAGTCCTGCTGCTTCACGGCGCCGAGGTCCGGGCTCTGGGTCACTGTCCGTGTGGAGTTTGCACATTCTCCCCATGTTTGCGTGGGTTTTGCCCCCACAACCCAAAAGATGTGCCGGCTAGGTGAAATGGCCACGCTAAATTGTCCCTTAATTGGAAAAAAAGAATTGGGTACTCTAAATTTATTTTTAAAAACACAGTTCTCAAATGAGTTCGACTCTCTGCTAATCTAACTGGAGTAACTCAGTCTAACTCTACCAGCTTGCTCTACGCCACGTGCTGGGTGTGATGCTGTGGATCAACCCTGTCTAACTCTCTAGATGTCTGTCTGTGGAAAGAGGCAGGGTGTGAGTGCGTCATCCCTTTTATAGTGTTTATGTCATGCCCCCTTGTGGTGATGCCACCTCTGAGTGTCCTGACTGCCCATTGGTTGTGTCCTATTCTGAGTGTTCATTGGTTGCATGTTTGCATATCATGACATCTCCCCTTCTTTTTTTAGATGTATATACATGTGAATGTGTCTGTTTAATGTGACTGACTGAGGAATGCAGAACAGAACAAACAAAACAAATGCTCATAAGTCCAGTCTCTGAGGCTTGTGTCTGATCCTCATCGACTGCCGAAGAGATGGTGGAGGGGATGACGGTGTCTTGACAGGCGAGTGGGAGGCACGACTGGTGGCCTCGTGATTCGAGCTGTCTGGAGGTGTCAATTCGACATGTGGAAATGGAGGGGAAAGTGGTTATGGGCATCAACTTTTCGCAGTGCCCTGCGATTCCTTCGCACAATGGAGCCATCAGCCATATGTATGAGTGAGGATCTGGGCGCGGCCTGTCGAACAACGACAGCCGGAGCAGACCACCCACCATCCAGTATCTTGATCCTGACCGTGTCTGCCGGGGATAGCACGTCCAGATCGGTGGCATGTGCGTCATAGCCCTGCTTCTGGCTGTCGGGAAGCTGCTGCATCTTCTGCAGCACCGGGAGGTGATCAAGGTTGGGCAGGCGTATGGCTGGAAGCGTCGTCCGCAGGTCCCTGTTCATCAGCAGTTGAGCTGGCAACATGCCAGTGGACAAGGGAGTTGCCCAGTACGCAAGTAGTGCAAGGTGTATGTCGGAAGCGGAGTCCGAGGCCTTGCGGATGAGCTGCTTAACGATGTGCACCCCTTTTTCGACTTTGCCGTTGGACTGCGGATAGTGCGGACTGGCGGTGACATGCCTGAAATTGTAGCACTTGGCAAACGTGGCCCATACAGTCGCGACCATTCACGTGGAATAGGTCAATGCCAACCTTGGACCACGGAGAGGTCTCTAGGTCATGTGGTTGCAGCGTTTCCCTGCTCTGCGCTGGTTGGAACCTCTGACAGGTTTCGCAGTTCAGGGCTTTTGTGAGGCCAACGAAGAATCCAGCACGAGTTTCAAGGATACAAAGAAATAACATTTATTTACAATATCATACATATACAACAGCAGCAGCAACTTCGCTTGCTGCTTACCCCCTTCCTGCTGGTTCCAAACTGGCCAGCTTTATTTATACAGGGAGTCTACTAATGATTTATCCGCCCCCCTCATTGGGGAAGCTCATACTCCCACAGGATTGTGGGATCATCATTAGTCCCCAGCCAATGGTAAGCAGGCAGGTTATAACATCACCCCCCCCGCCGCCCCCGTCCCCCCCCCCCCCCCCCAAAGTCCAAGGAATCCGCCGAAGACCCTGGCGAAGGTGGGCGTCGGACTCGTTTTGCCGCAGGCTGGACACCATTTGCACGAGGCGCTGGATCGGGCGGCATGTAACGAGAAGGAGACCGGCGCTTCCGTGATGAACTGCGTAACGGTTGTACATCCACGGCCCTTGGACCCGAGGATTCCCCCTCTGATGCGTCCTGTGTCTCCATCTCGGATTCAGACTCTGCTGCCTCTGTCATCTCGGCGTCTCTATCTCCATGCGGTTCTGTAACGATCTGCGCAGGCTTTGAGTGAGGCACCAGAGGAAGATTGTGAGGACTACTTTCCATTGTCTCTGGTCTCTGGGGCTGTAGAAATGAGCTCCGGGGGCGGGGAATCTTTGGAAGGGATAGTCTTCTGGACCAAACGTGGTCTACAAGTTTGCGCTGGAGACGACCCTGGGCTTGCACCTGGTAAGATGAAGGGCGCGTTTGGTGAAAGATTACGCCAAGGACCCACTGGGCACCACCAGCAAAATTCCGAACGAACACTGGGTCACCGGGCGCAAACTGCCGATCGGCCGATGCCGAGAAAATCCCTGTCCCTGCCGTTCTTGTGTACGGCGTAATTTTGCGCCAATGTCCAGGAAAACCATGCTAAGGCGGGTGCAAAGTCTCCGGCCCATTAGGAGTTCTGCGGGAGCTACCCCAGTCACCGCATGGGGGGTGGTCCTATACGAAAACAAAAGCGAGCCAGTCTCGTGTCCATTGACCTGGAAGACTGCTTCTTTAGGCCTTGTTTGAATGTCTGCACAGCGCGCTCCGCCAACCCATTTGAAGCCAGCTGGTAAGGGGTAGTGCGTATATGGCGTATGCCATTCATCTTCATGAACCTCGCAAACTCCTCACTGGTGAATGGAGTGCTGTTATCCGTGACCAGCACCTCGGGGAGGCCATGCGTACTAAAAGACAAACGCATCTTCTCAATTGTTGCGCAGGATGTTGTGCCTAGCATCTTATGCACCTCTAGCCATTTAGACTGGGCGTCGATGGGACTTCCAGTGACGGCGGGCGGGAGGCAGCCACACATTGGAGGGCTCATGTTCAGAACGGCATTTTCGGGGAGTATCGCCCGGTCCTAGGGCCAGCGACGGCAGTAAAAGTCGGGAGATAGCGCAAGGAGAAGAAGGATGTCGAAAAACACCAAAAAAACAGCTGGGAAAAAAGCGGCTGAAAGTCCGTTGGAGAGGGGAAAGGTCACCGCGGGGTCAACAAAGAAGATGGAGGCTGGAGCACCAGGGGAGGCCGCAGTGCTTATGGCTGAAGAACTAACTAAGGTGATGGCTGCGGAATTCCAAAAGCAGTTGGTGCAGATTGAGAAATGCATGGAGACGGTGAGGAAGGAGATGCGGGAGGTTTTCAATGTGCTGGTGGAGGAGGCGGTTTCCCCGGTGAAGACGGCGGTGGCGAGCACAGTGGCGGAGGTGCGAGAGCAAGGGGAGGCGCTGAAGGAAGTGGAGGAGACGGTATTGCAGCATGGTGATCAACTTGCGTCGATGGGGAAGGAGATGCGGAAGGTGATGGACACGAACAAGAATCTGCGAGGAAAAATGGAAGATCTGGAAAACAGATCCAGGCGACAGAATTTGAGGGTCGTGGGGCTGCCCGAAGGAGTTGAAGGACCAAAGCCGACTGAGTATTTTGCCGCGATGCTGGCAAAACTACTGGGGGAGGGGGAGGACCCCTCCCAATATGAACTGGATCGGGCTCATCGGTCGTGGAGGCCTGTACCAAAGGCGGGTGAGCCACCAAGGGCAGTGACTCTGTGCTTCCGTAGGTACAGTGTGAAGGAGAAGGTCCTGAGCTGGGCCAAGCAGAAGCAGGTGGTGCAGTGGGCTGGAGCTGGTGTACGTGTATACCGGGACTTTACGGTGGAGCTGGCAAGGAGGCGGGCTGCCTTCAACCAGGTGAAGAGGGCACTGTACATTGGCAAGGTGCAGTGTGGCATTGTATATCCAGCGAAGCTGAGGGTGACTTACAAGCTCAGGGACTTTTATTTTGGAACGGCGGAAGCAGCGGAGGAGTTTGCGAAGGCAGAAGGACTGTGGCAGAACTGACAAATTGAGGAATGGTCATGTGCCGATGTAACCTCATGACTGTATTTTCTTCTTTTTTTTGTATCACTGCGTGCGGGTGTATGGGCTAAAGGAGCCAATGTTGCATATATTTGGACAAGGGAAGTGATGGGACTTTCACTGGAAATGAGGGTTCTTTGGGGTGTAGGTGGATATGTGGGGTTTGTGTGCTAAAAGGGGATCTTTGGGCTTTCCTAGGGCCGGGCAAGGGGGAAAGGGACCCGGGTGGGGGCCTCCACGCTGGCCGGTTTAAGCCGGCCAGTGAACGGGAGTGAGGTGGGGGGAGGGGCTGCGGCCATCGGAGCCTGACAGAACAGGGTCCGAGTGGTCTAGCCGGGGTGGAAAGTTGGGGGGAGGGAACCGAGGTTGGGGGAGGGAACTGAGGTTGGGAGGAGGAGTTTTAGAGTTTTAGAGTTTTAGAGGCTGGATGGCGTTGGTTGGGGGTGTGGGTGGGTGGGTGGAGAGCTGTGTAGATTAAGGGTGACTACGGGTAATCCCTAATTCCTTTTTGTTGTTTGCTTATGTAAACAGGCGGGTTGAGGTTTGGGGGTTGGTGGGCGGATGGGATCCTTGTTATTATGGGGATTGACATATCTTGTTGATTATTGTTCATTGTTGATGGGTGTAAATGAGGGAGAAAACGTGAAAAAGGAGGAGAATAAAAAATAAAAAAATAAAAAAAATAGACTGGGCGTCGATTAATAGAAGGAACATGGATCCTTGAAAAGGGCCGGTGAAATCTGCATGCAAGCGCGCCCAAGGCCGCCCCGGCCATTCCTAGTGATATAGGGCCGCGGCCGGCAGAAGCCTCTGATGCTTCTGACAAATGGAGCAGTTTTGTGCCACCTTCGCAATGTCGGCGTCAAGGCCTGGCCACCAAACATTTACATTTTGGTCACACCTGGATGCCCATTGTGCAAGTCTCTTAGTATCAGCTCCTGGCCTTTTTCCGGGACAATCACATGCGTCCCCACAAGAGGGTGCCGTCTTCCACGCTGAATTCTGACAGCTTGGAGGAAAATGCCCGCAACTCGCCTGGGAGCTGTCTATGCTGCCCACCATACAGGACTGTGTGCCGAACCTTTGACAGGACTGGCTCCGTCTGGGTCCACTCACGGATCTGTGATGCCGTGACAGGCAAGGTGTCCATAAGATTTAGGGTTGCAACCACTTCACCGGTCGTGGGGGTTGACATGGGGCCGGTCGATAAAGGCAATCGGCTCAGTGCGTTGGCATTCGCTATCTGCGTTCCTGGTTTGTGCTCCAGAGAATACTCATATGCAGCGAGCAACAAAGCCCAGCGCTGGATCCGTGCAGAAGCAATGGGTGGTATTGGCTTATCCTCTCTGAAATGTCCCAGCAGAGGCTTATGATCAGTTACGACAGTGAAGTGGCGGCCATACATGTACTGGTGGAAACGTTTCACCGCAAAGACCACTGCCAGGGCCTCCTTCTCGATCTGCGCGTACTTTTTTTCCGCTGCAGTCAATGTGCGGGAGGCGAAAGCTATCGGCCGCTCGGCCCCATTCTACATCTTGTGGGACAGGACGGCCCCAATACCATACGGGGATGCAGCACATGTGACGAGCAAAGGCTGTCCAGGATCATAGTGGGTCAGTAACCCAGACGACGACAATTGTTGTTTTCCCCACCGGAAAGCGGTTTCTTGCGGCTGACCCCAAACCCAGGTGTGATTTTTCTTTCGCAGAAGATGCAATGGGGCCAGCATAGTTGCCAGATTGGGGAGGAACTTCCCGTAATAGTTTACAAGGCCGAGAAAAGAACAAAGATGCGAAGTGTCAGTCGGGGCAGGGGCCTGTTGAATCGCGCGCACCTTCTCAGCGACGGAGTGCAAACCTTCGCGGTCCACCCGATAACCCAGGTAGACTACTTCCTTCGCCTGAAAGACGCACTTTGTGCGACGTAAACGGACTCCAGCCTCCGAAATGCGTCTAAGGACAGCCTCCAGATTTTCCAAATGTTCCTGCTCCGATTTCCCTGTGATCAAAACGTCATCTAAGTAGACAGCGACACACGGTAAACCTCTCAAAATGCCCTCCATGACGCGTTGAAAAATAGCGCAGGCAGAGGATACTCCAAAGGGCAACCGTGTATATTCATACAGGCCCCGGTGTGTATTAATCGTTACATATGGTCGGGAGGCAGGGTCCAGCTCCAACTGTAGGTAGGCGTGACTCATATCTAATTTTGTGAACGAGAGTCCACCTGCAAGCTTCGCATAGAGATCCTCTATGCGAGGCATTGGATATCGGTCGAATCGGGAAGCCATATTCACTGTAAGTTTATAGTCGCCACACAAGCGAACTGTGGCATCTGGCTTCATTACAGGTACAATTGGTGCTGCCCAGTCAGCGAAACGGACGGGCCTGATAATACCCAAAGTTTCCAAACGAGTGAGCTCCCCTTCTACCTTCTCGAGCAAGGCGTAAGACACCGGGCGCGCCCAGAAATAGTGCGGCGTGGCTCCTGTTTCGACTTGGATATGGGCTACGGCCCCTTTTATTTTCCCTAAACCGGGCTGGAATACATCCGGGTATCGTCCGAGCACCTCAGTCAACCCTCCAGAAACTGTTTGGAGGATGTGCTGCCATAGCAAGCGCAAATGGCTCAACCAGTCCCGACCCAACAGGCTGGACCCTTGGCCGCGCACCACAATACGTGGGAAACGCCCCTCCTGGCGTCCATAAACAACAGGGGTCATCGTGGTTCCTGCAATGTCCAATGGTTCCCCCGTGTAGGTAGCCAACCTGGCCTGTGTGTCGGTTAATGTAAGGGTCTGTAGAGGCTTCCGGGTGCGGCGATGACCAGCTGAGTCGCACGTTTCGGCAGCTCCCTGTGAAACGGACTTTTGGGCTCTTGATAGGAGCCCCAACGGCAATTTTAACGGCTGAAAACACCGTGCGGTAAACCAGAAGGGTGTTCCCCCTGGACACGGATGGAAAAAGGAGAGGAAAGTGGCCGGATTGCAGCGGATCCTTTGGAACAACGGCAAGGAAGGCAAGCAGAAACCAAGATGGCGTCGGAAGGTGGCAGTTTCATATGGGGCCCTGAACAACAAGAGTTTTTGAAACGCTGCGTGGAGGAGATAAAAAAGGAAATGAAGAAAGAGTTGTTGGCCCCGATATTACAGGCGATTGAAGGGCTGAAAGAGGAACAAAAGACCCAGGAGCAGGAGCTTCGGGTCGTGAAGGCGAAAGCAGCAGAGAATGAAAACGATATACAGGGCCTGGTGGTGAAGTCGGAGATACAGGAGGCACACCAGAAACGATCTGTGGAGAGGTTGGAGGCACTGGAAAATAACGCAAGGAGGAACAACTTGAGGATTCTTGGCCTTCCTGAAGGTGTGGAGGGGGCGGACGTCGGGGCATATGTGAGCATGATGCTGCACTCATTAATGGGAGTGGAGGCCCCGACGGGTCCGTTGGAGGTGGAGGGAGCATACCGAGTTATGGTGCGAGGATCGAGAGCAGGAGAAGCTCCCAGAGCCATAGTGGTGAGATTTCTCCGTTTTAAGGATAGAGAAATGGTCCTTAGATGGGCGAAGAAAACTCGGTGTAGTAAATGGGAGAACGCGGTGATCCGCGTCTATCAAGATTGGAGTGCGGAGGTGGCGAGAAGGAGGGCGAGCTTTAATCGGGCCAAAGCGGTACTTCACAAAAAAAAGATAAAGTTTGGAATGCTGCAACCGGCAAGACTGTGGGTCACATATCAAGGGAGGCACCACTACTTTGAGACGGCGGATGAAGCGTGGACTTTTATTGTAGAAGAAAAATTGGAATGATTGGACTACAAAAATGAACGTTTGGACAAAGTGGTGGGACGAGTGGGGGGGGGGGGCGAAGAGGGATTGTATGATTAATCCTGCGGTATGGTAACTTTTCTTTCTCCCACAGGTGGTGATGGGGGGAGGTGGGGAGGGAGAGGAGATGGGGCGTTGGCCATGGGAGGCGGGGCCGAGGGAGAGGCTTGGTTCCCGCGCTATGATAATTATGGCGGGAATAGAGAAGCAGGAAGGAGGGGGCGCCGCACGGGGCGAGCCGTGATCACGGGGGGAAGCCGAGGTCAGCCAGAGTTTGCTGACTTCTGGGAGCAACATGGGGGGAGTAATTACGCTAGCGGGGGGTCTAGCGGGGGGGGGGGAGGGGGGAATTACTGGGTTGCTGCTGCTGGGGAAAGGGGGGAGTGGGTACGGGAAAGGATGGGCGGGGGGGGCACCGTCTGGGAGAAATACAGCTGTGTGGGAACTGGGCGAGAAGCTGGAAAAAGATGATGGCTAACCGGCAAGTGGGGGGGGTGGGAAGCCCCCCAACTCGGCTGATCACGTGGAACATGAGGGGGCTTAACGGGCCGATAAAGAGGGCACGAGTACTCGCACACCTTAAGAAACTTAAAGCAGATGTGGCCATGTTACAGGAAACGCACCTGAAACTGATAGATCAGGTTAGGTTGCGCAAAGGATGGGTAGGGCAGGTGTTCCATTCGGGGCTGGATGCGAAAAACAGGGGGGTGGCTATATTAGTGGGGAAGCGGGTAATGTTCGAGGCAAAGACTATAGTGGCGGATAACGGGGGCAGATACGTGATGGTAAGTGGCAAATTACAGGGAGAGATGGTGGTGTTGGTAAACGTGTATGCCCCGAATTGGGACGATGCCAATTTTATGAGGCGAATGCTAGGACGCATCCCAGACCTAGAGACCGGAAAGCTGATAATGGGGGGAGACTTTAACACGGTGTTGGAACCAAGGCTGGATAGGTCGAAGTCCAGGACTGGTAGGAGGCCGGCAGCAGCCAAGGTGCTTAAGGATTTTATGGAGCAGATGGGAGGGGTGGACCCGTGGAGATTCAGTAGACCTAGGAGTAAGGAGTTCTCGTTTTTCTCCTATGTCCATAAAGTCTATTCACGCATAGACTTTTTTGTGTTGGGTAGGGCATTGATCCTGAGGGTGAGGGGAACGGAATATACGGCTATAGCCATTTCGGATCATGCCCCACACTGGGTAGACTTGGAGATAGGGGAGGAAACAAGAGGGCGTCCACCCTGGAGAATGGACATGGGACTAATGGCGGATGAGGGGGTGTGCTTAAGGGTGAGGGGATGCATTGAAAAGTACTTGGAACTCAATGACAATGGGGAGGTTCAGGTGGGAGTGGTCTGGGAGGCGTTGAAGGCGGTGGTTAGGGGGGAGCTGATATCAATAAGGACACATAAAGGGAAGCAGGAAAGTAAGGAACGGGAGCGGTTGTTGCAAGAACTTTTGAGGGTGGACAGACAGTATGCGGAAGCACCGGAGGAGGGACTGTATAGGGAAAGGCAAAGGCTGCATGTGGAATTTGACTTGCTGACCACAGGCACTGCAGAGGCACAATGGAGGAAGGCGCAGGGTGTACAGTATGAATATGGAGAGAAGGCGAGCAGATTGCTGGCACACCAATTGAGGAAAAGGGGAGCAGCGAGGGAAATAGGGGGGGTGAGAGACGAAGATGGAGAGACGGAGCGGGGAGCGGAGAGAGTGAATGAAGTGTTTAAGACATTTTATAAAAAATTGTATGAAGCTCAACCCCCGGATGGGAGGGAGAGAATGATGGAGTTTTTGGATCGGCTGGAAATTCCCAAGGTGGAAGAGCAGGAAAGGATGGGATTGGGAGCACAGATCACGGTAGAAGAAGTGGTGAAAGGAATTAGGAACATGCAGACGGGAAAGGCCCCGGGACCGGACGGATTCCCAGTTGAATTTTACAGAAAATATTTGGACTTGCTCGCCCCGCTACTGACGAGGACCTTTAACGAGGCAAAGGAAAGGGGACAACTGCCCCCGACTATGTCAGAAGCAACGATATCGCTTCTTTTAAAGAAGGAAAAGGATCCGCTACAATGCGGGTCCTACAGACCAATCTCCCTCCTCAATGTAGATGCCAAGGTCTTGGCCAAGGTAATGGCAATGAGAATAGAGGAATGTGTCCCGGGGGTGGTTCATGAGGACCAAACTGGGTTTGTGAAGGGGAGACAGCTGAACACGAACATACGGAGGTTGTTAGGGGTAATGATGATGGCCCCACCAGAGGGTGAAACGGAGATAGTAGTGGCGATGGATGCCGAGAAAGCATTTGATAGAGTGGAGTGGGATTATCTGTGGGAGGTGTTGAGGAGATTTGGGTTCGGAGAGGGGTATGTTAGATGGGTGCAGCTGTTGTATAGGGCCCCAGTGGCGAGTGTGGTCACGAATGGACGGGGATCGGCATATTTTCGGCTCCATAGAGGGACAAGGCAGGGATGTCCTCTGTCCCCATTACTGTTTGCACTGGCGATTGAGCCCCTGGCGATAGCGCTGAGAGGTTCCAAGGGATGGAGGGGAATACTTAGGGGAGGAGAAGAACACCGGGTATCTTTATATGCGGATGATCTGCTACTATATGTGGCGGATCCAGCGGAGGGGATGCCAGAAATAATGCGGATACTTGGGGAGTTTGGGGATTTTTCAGGGTATAAATTGAACATGGGGAAGAGAGAGCTGTTTGTGGTGCATCCAGGGGAGCAGAGTAGAGAAATAGAAGACCTACCGTTGAGGAAGGTAACAAGAGACTTTCGTTACCTGGGGATCCAGATAGCTAAGAATTGGGGCACATTGCACAGGCTAAATTTGACGCGGTTGGTGGAACAGATGGAGGAAGATTTCAAGAGATGGGATATGGTAGCATTGTCAATGGCAGGGAGGGTGCAGGCAGTTAAGATGGTGGTCCTCCCGAGATTCCTCTTTGTGTTTCAGTGTCTCCCGGTGGTGATCACGAAGGCTTTTTTCAAAAGGATAGAAAAGAGTATCATGGGTTTTGTTTGGGCCGGGAAGACTCCGAGAGTGAGGAAGGGATTCTTACAGCGTAGTAGGGATAGGGGGGGGCTGGCACTACCGAGCCTAAGTGAGTATTATTGGGCCGCTAATATTTCAATGGTGAGTAAGTGGATGGGAGAGGAGGAAGGAGCGGCGTGGAAGAGATTAGAGAGGGCGTCCTGTAGGGGGACCAGCCTGCAGGCTATGGTGACAGCCCCATTGCCGTTCTCACCAAGGAACTATACCACGAGTCCGGTGGTGGTAGCTACACTGAAGATTTGGGGACAGTGGAGACGACATAGGGGAAAGACCGGAGCACTGGGGGGGTCCCCGATAAGAAACAACCATAGGTTTGCCCCGGGGGGAATGGATGGGGGATATGGAATTTGGCAAAGAGCAGGTATAACGCAATTGAAAGATCTATTTGTGGATGGGAAGTTTGCGAGTCTGGGAGCGCTGACCGAGAAATATGGGTTGCCCCAAGGGAATGCATTCAGGTACATGCAATTGAGGGCTTTTGCGAGGCAACAGGTGAGGGAATTCCCGCAGCTCCCGACACAAGAGGTGCAGGACAGAGTCATCTCAAAGAAATGGGTGGGGGACGGTAAGGTGTCGGATATATATAGGGAAATGAGAGACGAAGGGGAGACTATGATGGACGAACTAAAAGGGAAATGGGAAGAAGAGCTAGGGGAGGAGATTGAGGAGGGGATGTGGGCAGATGCCCTAAACAGGGTAAACTCGTCGTCCTCGTGCGCCAGGCTAAGCCTGATTCAGTTTAAGGTATTACACAGGGCACATATGACTGGAACACGGCTCAGTAAATTTTTTGGGGTGGAGGATAGGTGTGCGAGGTGCTCGAGAAGCCCAGCGAATCATACCCATATGTTTTGGTCATGCCCGGCACTACAGGGGTTTTGGATGGGGGTGACAAAGGTGCTTTCGAAAGTAGTAGGAGTCCGGGTCGAACCAAGCTGGGGGTTGGCTATATTTGGGGTTGCACAAGAGCCGGGAGTGCAGGAGGCGAAAGAGGCCGATGTTTTGGCCTTTGCGTCCCTAGTAGCCCGGCGCAGAATATTGCTAATGTGGAAAGAAGCCAAGCCCCCGGGGGTGGAGACCTGGATAAATGATATGGCGGGGTTCATAAAGTTAGAGCGGATTAAGTTCGTCCTAAGGGGGTCGACTCAAGGGTTTACTAGGCGGTGGCAACCGTTCGTCGAATATCTTGCGGAAAGATAGATAGGGGAGAACAAAGAAGGCAGCAGCAGCGGCCCAGGACTTGGGGGGGGGGGGGGGGGATGGGGGGGGATGGGGGTGGTGGTGTGTGGCCTGAGACAAGGCAGTTGCCAATTAGGGCTAGTTTTTATTTTTTGTTATTTAATATTTATTTATTTGTTGTTGTTTTTGTTTAAATTTAAAAAGGTCATTATTATCTGTATTGTTACAATGTTGTGTAAAGGATGCACAATGTACTGTGTTGGTTGACCAAAAATTTTCAATAAAATATTATTTAAAAAAAAAAAAAAAATGTAAGGGTCTGTATACCCTGCTTGATGTGGTTGAATGTCCTCTGGGCGATCATGGAGACCGCTGCGCCAGTGTCCAACTCCATCTCAAGCGGGTGACCATTGACCCGTACTGTCACCTTAATGGGGGCCACACGGGAAGCTGCCACACAATGCAGCTGCAGGCAGTCGTCCTCCGTCTCCACGTCCTCAGGAGTAGTCGCCGCAGGTTCATCCACATGGAAGGTACGGTCCCTGGGCTGGTCCCAGTTTCGGTCAGAACGACGGCGCCTCTGGCGCCCCCAGGACCGGCGTACGCAACGGGGTCGGAGCCTACAAGTCTGACATGGACATGGCTCCTCATCCATTGGTTCTGGAGAAGGCTCCCTTCGGGGAGTAATGTCCGACGGCCACTGGCGTCGATCCGGACGTCGCCTAACCCAAGGTACCGCAGGAGTGCGGGAAGACGTTTTCGGACGGAAGGGGTTGCGCCCCAAGGCATGCACGTCCATTCCCTGTAGCCTCTGCACTCCTCGTTCTGCGCTCTCTCGGGACAATACTATTTGAATGACCTGTTGAAAAGTCAATGTTGGTTCATCTAACAACTTTCTCTGGGTGGCCGCATTGTTAATACCGCAAACCAAACGGTTGCGTAACATTTCTGACAAGGTCTCACCATAGTCACAGTGCTCCGGAATCCTGCGGAGCCTGGTAGAAAGTCGGCAAGGGATTCTCCTGGGGTCCTCTCAGCGGTATTAAACCGGTAACGTTGGATTATCGTGGACGGGGTTGGGTTAAATGCTGCCCCACTAAATTCACAAGTTCATCAAACGTTTTGGTGCCCGGCGCAGCTGGGTACGTAAGGCTCCTAATCGCCCCAAACGTATGCGGGCCGCAGGCGGTGAGCAATATGACCACCTGCCGCTCGTTTTCAGTGATATTGTTTGCCCGGAAATAGTAACGCATCTGTTGTGCGTACTGGTTCCAGCTTTCCAGCGCAGCATCAAAAACATCCAAACGTCTGTACAGAGGCATGGTGTAATAGAAAACAACTTCCAACCTGTATCCAACAAAAACCCAGAGAGGTGGCTTCAGCAGTGTAGACAGCTATTCACTTTAACCCTCGTCGCTAGTTTTGTGAGGTCCACGAAGAACCTAGCACGAGTTTTAAGGATACAAAGAAATAACATATATTTACAATAACATATATATACAACAGCAGCAGCAACTTCGCTTGCTGCTCACTCCTTCCTGCTGGTTCCAAACTGGCCAGCTTTATTTATACAGGGAGTCTGCTAATGATTTCTCCGCCCCCCTCATTGGGGAAGCTCATACTCCCACGGGATTGTGGGATTATCATTAGTCCCCAGCCAATGGTAAGCAGGCAGGTTATAACAAGGACCATGTCCATGAAGTCCTGGTTGATGCCGGGCCAGTAGACAGCTTGCCGGGCCCTGCGTCTGCACTTTTCTACGCCCAGGTGTCCCTCATGAATCTGCCGCAGCACCATGCTCTGGAGACGTAGCAGGAGGACTATCCTGTCCAGCTGGAGCAGGATGCCGTCGATCAGCGCCAGGTCATCCTTGGCGTTGTAGAATTGAGGGCATTGCCCTTTCTGCCAGCCATTGCTGAGGTTGTGGATGATTCGCTGCAACAGGGGGTCTTTGGCCGTCTCTTCTTGGATGAGAACGATCTTCTCATCTGTTGCCAGGAGAGTGCTTGCACACAGTTGTACCTGCAATTCAATGGGCTGGATGATCTCCGGTGGTTCAGCTGGGTGAGTTGACGGAGCGGGACAATGCATCGGCGATGATGAGCTCCTTGCCAGGTGTGTATACCAAATTGAATCATACCTCTGGAGTTTGAGCAAAATTCTCTGCAAACGAGGCGTCATGTCGTTCCGGTCCTTTTGGATGATGTGGATCAGAGGCCTATGATCCGTCTCAACAGTAAATGTTGGCAAGCCGTAGACATAATCATGAAATTTGAGGATGCCGGTGAGAAGACTTAAACACTCCTTCCCAATCTGTGCATATCTGGTCTCAATGGGTGTCATTGCCCGTGACCCGCATGCTACTGGTACCCAGGATGACGTGTCGTCTCTTTGAGGCAACACCACCCCAATGCCATCCTGACTCCCATCTGTGGATATCTTGGTCTCTTAGTCTGGGTCAAAGAATGCAAGGACGGGTGCAGTGGTGAGCTTGGCTTTCAGCTCCAGCCACTCTGTTCAGTGCTCCGCCTTCCACTCAAAGGTGGTTGATTTTTTTCACCAGGTTGCGTAGGGCCGTGGTGTGTGGCCAAATTCAGGATGATCTTGCCAAGGAAATTGACCATTCCCAGGAAGCGCAGAACTGCCTTCTTGTCCTCGGAGACTTTCATTGCCTCGATGGGTTTAATTTTGTCTGTGTCTGGGCTCACACCGTGTCGCGAAATCTGATCGCCCAGGAACTTCAGCGTGGATGTCCCAAAACAGCACTTGGACCTGTTTAGCTTGAGGCCATGTTCATGTATGCGTCGGAATACTTTCTTGAATCGCGACACATGTTCCCCTGGGGTTGTGGACCAGATTATGATATCGTCAACGTAGACACGATTCTATTCCCTCCATCATCTGTTCCATGATGCGATGGAAAATCTCTGATGCCGAGATGATGCCAAATGGCATTCGGTTGTGCCAGGACCCGCCAAAAGGCGTGTTGAAGGTGCAGAGCCTTCTGCTGGATTCTTCAAGTTGGATTGCCAAAATCCTTGGGATGTGTCTAATTTTGTGAAGAAGCCATCTCACTCGTGATTTCTTCCCTCTTCGGGATGGGGTAATGTTCCCGCATAATGTTTTTGTTTAGATCCTTGGGGTCAATGCAGATGCGTAGGGCCGCCGAACACTTCTTTCCGCACATCATCGAGCTGACCCAGTTGGTTGGTTCAGTGACCTTGGAGATGATGCCTTTTTGCTGTAGACTCGTGAGCTCTGCCTTCAGGCACTCTCTCAGTGGAGCAGGGACAGGCCGTGGTGCGTGGACCACTGGCTTGGCATCAGGCCGCAGTAGAATTTTATACTCATACGGCAGTGTGCCCATCCCGCTAAATACATCTGGGTACTGGGTTAGGATGTCGCCGATGCTGGCCTGAAGATCCGAAAGGGACGGCGTCGTGGTGTAGACCCTTTGAATGAGGTTCAGTTGCTTGCAGGCGTGCGCACCTAGCAGGGATGCCCTGTCTGGTTTAACAATCTCAAAGCGTAAGCTTGCTTGTGTGTGTCGGCTGGACACCTGCAGATGGCAGGACCCCAGTGTCTTGATTGCGTTTCCATTGTAGTCCAGGGGTTTTCAGGCAGCTGGAAGGATTGTGGGGGGCTTCTTGATTCTCTTGAAGTCCACCTGCGAAATCAGGTTGGCGGAGGGACCTGTGTCCAGATTGAACTGGTTGACCTTCATTACTGTATGCCATTCGTCCTCGGAATCCACGGCCAGGATTGATTGGACTCGCGATGTGTCCGGTGTGGCGTATTCGCACTTTGTAATAATGCCCACTCGGTACGTGTTGTCCAGGTATTCATCGTCTGGATCCGTCGCACTGCCTGGATCAGAGTCATGCATTCGGTGTTGCACACTTCTGATGCGCCGCTGTCAGAATTGGGAGCACTGGCTCCTGACTGGTGGTGCAGATCTGTACAGGGCTGCATAGTGGTTTGGTTTCCCACAGTTTAAACAGCGTTTGCCTCTTGCAGGACAGTTTTTAAAAAATGGATGGTGCCGCGGTTCGCACACGTCATGACTTCAGCATCATGACGCTCAGTGTGTCGTTGCGCATGCGCGGTGCGGTTCTCGGACATCTGCATCTGCGCAGTGCTGTTTTCGGTTGCTTCGTGTTCCCGATCACATTGCGCATGTGTCGGGCCCCGGGAAGAGCGCGCGAAATGGCCGCTTTCATCAATGTGGAGGCGCTGCATCCGGGAGATGGCCTGAACACTCTCCACCTCATGGGAGGCTCGTTTTTCACTTTCTGCCATTTTGTACTGTGAATAGCGATTTTTAGAGTGCTCATGCACAGTACACGTTTCAATCGCGACTGGCAGGGTCATGTGCTTGATTTTCAACAATTTCTATCGCAGAGGATCAGAGTGGACTCCAAAAACGATTTGGTCTCTGATCATGGAGTCAGTGATATCACCAAAGTTGCAGAATTGCTCTAGCAGTCTAAGGTTAGTTAGATAGGAGTTGAAGGATTTATCTTTACCTTGCATCCTCTGCTTGAAGATGTAACGCTCGAAGATTTCGTTGGTGTCCACTTCGCAGTGGCTGTCGAATTTGTCCAGGATTGTTTGGTACTTTGTTTTGTCCTGCCGTTTGGAAAAGTAAAAGGAGTTAAAGGTCTCTATCGCATGGTCACCCGCAGTGGTGGGTTGTAGCCACCTAAATTGGCCAACTCCCGATTAAAAATGGCGAACGGCAAAGGTTGATGGGAAAGTCAGCCAACATAGACAAACCAGCAGGTGCAGGTTTGCTGTGTATTTAGCTCTGCAAAAGGCCAGACAACATCGATACCAGCGACCATCAGCATAACAATGTAGCATCTGGGTACTGATGACATACTGATGAGCAATCCCTGGGAACAATAAGTAACATTTGGGACAGACAAAGCAAGCCAGACTCCCCGGCGCCAGCAGGAGCCAACACAAAGGAGGTGAACGAACACCTCAAGACCGCCCATCGATCAGGGAACCGCTCCAGTACTGGAGAAATCGAACCAAGTGATTGGGACAAAGTCCAATCACTTGGGACCAGGTACAGGCTCCACCCCGAAAGGCGGGAAGCCCCTGGAGACTATAAGAGTTAAGCCTTAAGTTCAGCTCTCTCTCTCTTCGTCTTGCCCGGGTCACCCAGCAACACGAACCAACATTGACCGTGACCGGTGCAGTGACCACCGACAGAAGTAAGTCTTAATTCAACGCTCGCTACGAGATAGGCGCTCCTAGCTACTTCGAATCCCGCAGGCTCAGAACCTGAATGAAAGGCCATTTGTTCCCCTGACCTGGGGCCAGTCCGAAGTTAAGTCTAGGCCTGTTAGTTGTAGAAGAAGCTTAGACGTAGAATTTGTGCATGAGTAGCGATTACTGTGTACAATAAATGTGCTTTGATTTGAATCTTACTAATCGGTGTATTGAGTTATTGATCATTACTTGGGCTTGAACCTCGTGGCGGTATCATAAAGATACCTGGCGACTCGAGAGCAAAGGTAATAAAACAGAGCAATTGAACAAACCGGAAAGTTAGCAACAGAGTAGAAGAGCTATCTTCCTAGCATTGGTCGCACCATTGAGGTCGGATGCTTCCACGTATAGTTGAAATTTCTGCTTGAATGATCGCCAGTTGTCACTAAGATTGCCGGTGGCCCTGAGCTGATGAGGAGCCTGAATCTTGTCCATTGTGGCTGTATTCAGTAGCTGGTTGTCACAGATCTTGCTGAGTTGAACTAAACAGATTGAACAGTCACTCCTGGTATCATGTTGTGTTATGCTACTTCGGATAACATAGGCTGCTACTTGATGCTGTCTTAACTAAAGGATGCTCCAGACTCTGAAATGTGAAATGAGTTCAACGTGTTTATTGAACTTTTAACACAGTTCTCAAATGAGTTCGAGTCTCTGCTAATCTAACTGTAGTAACTCAGTCTAACTGTACCAGCTTGCTCTAAGCCATGTGCTGGGGTGTGATGCTGCTGATCAACCCTGTCTAACTCTCTAGATGTCTGCCTGTGGAAAGAGGCAGGGTGTGAGTGCCTCATCCCTTTTATAGTGTTTATGTCATGCCCCCTTGTGGTGATGCTACCTCTGAGTGTCCTGACTGCCCATTGGTTGTGTCCTATCCTGAGTATTCATTGGTTGCATGTTTGCATATCACGACAAACGTTACGCCTTTGTCAGTCTTATGTCGGTATCTTTTCGAACTACTCAGATATTTCTGGAGATTGAACTAAATGTTTTGCAAAGAAGCTCAAGTGCTCCTTTGTAGCCCACGCTCCCTGTCACATTGTGCACAAGTTAGCTTTATCTCTTCTTGCATTGCAGCACAGACTTTACTTATTGCAGTAGCGAGCTTGAGAATAAATTTGCACAGCTTTACCAAGGTGAATATTCTGCCCTGGAGGTCCCTGATGTAATATTCAAGCATTTGCACGCCTTTAAAATTCAAACCACCCAGATGTCCCTTCAAATCCTGAAGGCTGCACATGAATATGTTTCTTTCTTCATTTCATTCACACCATTTGACTGGTGGATTAAACAAGATAATGAGGGCAATGAATTAAACAGATAGTGTGAGGAGTTGTGCGGCCCACCCCAACCTAATGGAATGTTCCATTTGCACATGGGTGTATTGGAAGAACAAAAACCTAGTATTGAACCTGTTTATGCCTAAGATCATATGGCTTCGTGGAATACTGACCAATGTAAACAAATTATTCATGGCAAAGAGCAAGCTGAAACCTGGTGGGCATACTTTAAAAAATATATTTTTATTCTCCTCTGTAGCCACTTAAAATGGCCAACTCCCGATTCAAAATGGCGAATGGCAAAGGCTGATGGGAAAGTCAGCCAACAAAACAAAAACCAGCAGCTGCAGGTTGGCTGTGTATTTACCTCTGGAAAGGCCAGACAATATAGATACCAGCAACCATCAGCATAACAAAACAACAGCCATCTGCATACTAATGAGCAATCCCCGGGAACAATAAGCAACATTTAGACACACAAAGCAGAACCAGACTCTTCGGCGCCAGCAGGAGCCTACACAAAAGGAGGTGAACGAGTACCTCAAGACCGCCCATCGATCAGGGAACCGCTCCAGCATTGGAAAAAATCGAACCAAGCGATTGGGACAAAGTCCAATCACTTGGGACCAGGTACAGGGTCCACCCCGAAAGGCAGGAAGCCCCTGGGGACTATAAGAATTGAGCCCCAAGTTCAAATCGCTCTCTTCTTCTCCACCTCTTCGCTCTCTTCACGCTCTTCTTCCTACCCGGGTCACCCAGCAACAACGAACCAACATTGACCGTGCCCGGAGCAGTGAAGATCAAAATCGTAAGTCTTAATTCAACGCTCGCTCCGAGATAGGCGCTCCTAGCTACCAATCCGTACCAACTTCGAATCCCGCAGGCTCAGAACCCGAACGAAAGGCCATTTGTTTCCCTGACCTGGTGGGCCAGTCCAAAGTTAAGTATAGGCCTGTTAGTTGTAGAAGTAGCTTAGACGTAGAATTTGTGCATGAGTAGCGATTACTGTGTATAATAAATGTGCTTTGATTTAAACCTTACTAATCGGTGTATTGGATTATTGATCATTACTCGGACTTGAACCTCGTGGCGGTATCATAAAGATACCTGGCGACTCGAGAGCAAAGGTAATAAAACAGAGCAATTGAACTAAGGCAAAGTTGGCAACATTATTTGGCGACTCCGCCGGTACCCGATCTAGAAGTGGAAAACCACTCCGGGAGAACCCAGAATTTGAATTAGAGATCCAATTGGAAACAGAAAACCACAAGTGTTCAAGCAGTTCTGATCAATACTCATAAATTCGGAAGTGTGTGTATGCATGCGTAACTAACAGGGCGATAAGGTAATACTGATAGATTTTTTGTTGCGACAAAACTGTCGGAAGTTTGTATTTCGGAAAGTAGCAAAAGCCGTACCCGTATTTACAGCACCGCCTTAATACCCCTGTCCCAAATTTGAAGAGCAGCATTTGGATTAATACCCCTGTCCCAAATTGGAAGAGCAGCATTCGGATTAAAACCCCTGTCCCAAATTCGAAGAGCAGCATTCGGATAGGAAAGATGGCAATGCAGGCAATGCAGTGCCTAATGAACCCAGAGGAATTTGCGGTCGCAGCAACCAGCAGCAGTAGAGTGGGACAATGTCCCATTTGGGAGGAAGTGATCAGGAAATATCTCAAAGGGAAAGGATGGCCCCATTGGAATGAATTCTGTGACAACGAGGAATCAGGTCCCGGGAGTATAGGACATACTTGATGGGAGAACCTGAGCGAGATCCACAAAAAGAGCTCAGGGAAAGCTCGCAATCCGATGGCAATCGTGCCCTGCTTGGTCGTTAGGACGCTCTGGAAAGAAGTTGAGGGCATACATCGAATGAATAAGGTTGATGTAAGCGAGGTAGAAAAGGAGAATTTGGAATTGAGAAGGAAGTTGGCAGCAAAAGATGGAGAGCTGGAGGATGCCAAAAGGGCACACCAGTCTTGTCTGGCGCACTTAAGCAGCTTCCAGTCTCAATACGAAAAGGCCTATCAGGACACGCAACGTGCAGTCCTGGTACGTGAAGAAACAGAAAAGCAGGTAGAGGCATTACAGAGACAGTGTAGTGACCTCAAGGCAGCATTAAGAGCACTCCATGCTGCCACCACAGAACAAAGACAAAGCACATTAGATCACGCAAAGTGCCGGAAGCAGATTGCAGAGCTGCAATCGCTGCTTTCAGTTCAGAAAGGTTTCCAGGAAACCTTTGGAGAAAAATTAGATCAGGAAGACGGCCCTCATTGGGACAAATTGAATGAAACAGCGCAGAGATATGTTCAGGGAACATGTGCGCAGGGAAAGCCACAAAAGAGGAAAGCGCCCCGACCCCCCACAGAGCAGATAGTTCAAGCTCCAATGAACCCAGTCACCACCCACCGCACAGCCACATCGGACGATGCGGAATTTCTATACTCCACCCCCTTAACAGTGACCCAATTACGGGACGCGTGCGAGAAAATCACACCATTCCTCCCCATCTCAGACCCCCACCATTTCTTAGCCACAGTCAAGCATCAGGCGACCATGTACGGCCTGGATGAGCGAGAGCATGTCATGCTCACAGTTTTAAGTTTAGACCCTTCAGTAGCAGCAGCCCTTCCTGACCCACAGAATGTAGGAGGAGGCACCCTTGCAGAAATGCATACCGCGATCCTGGATGCGATCGGGTATAACCGGGGTGACCCCATAGATGGCCTCAACAAATGTAGGCAAAAGAAACCCGAGCACCCCACAGCGTTTGCTGGACGCCTGTGGATCCACTTTGCAGCAGTCTTTGGAGATTTAGACCGTGCCCATTTGTCCCCAGACAACATGGCCAAATGGACCCGCACCCTTATCTCCCATGCCACAGAAACAGGACAGAAAGCTTGCACAAGTTATGATCCCTCAGAGGAGGCCCATAACGAGAAGTGGGTAGTGAAAAGATTGTCCCGCGCTTGGGAGCAATCTATACAAAGTAAATCCGCAGTCAAGAATCCCGAGGAAAAGCAGGCCGGAGCAAATATGCAGGCAGTAAAAACACACCAGAACCCCGCATGGGTGAATGAGGGAGAGAACAGCCCCCCACCCAACTGTCACTGCGGACAGTTGGGACATTTCGCAAGAGAGTGCGATGCCCCTAAAAAGCCACAGAGCCCAGCAGACGGGCACTCTGAGTAAGAAAAAGACAGAGCCAATTCATAGCGTTAACGCCCGTTCAGATCAGACCGACTTGACCGGAACGGACTGACGGTGTACGGGCTCCCCCAGTTGGGTCTGCGACACCCTTTGGGATAGGTCCGGACGACCGGTAATTGCAGCTAAAATTCGGGGACAGCCCATCGAATTTCTCTGGGACACAGGAGGGTCCCACACCACAATAAATTCCTGCACCATGTTTCAAAAAGACACATGGCCCACTACAGCCACCATCACCCTCAGCGGCTTTACGGGCCACTCACAGCAGGGACACATCACAGCCCCTGTATCCATTCAAATCGGTACCATCACCACCAAGCACCCCGTAGTTTTAGTTGACCTGCCCCACACAGCAGGACACATTCTGGGAATCGATTTCATGAATTCCCACAATATTTCATTTGATCCAGTCAACCAGTGTGTCTGGAAGATGGCAAAATCCGCAAGAGCCCACACAACGCTCAACATATGTGAATACGCGAACAAAATTAGCGCAGTCGGCGAATTTTGGTTCAACCCGACCATGCTAAGTACAGGCAAGCAGGTTAGGGCAGTTCTGCAAAAGAACAGGGCAGCATTCGCGACCCACAAGCACGACTGTGGACGGATGACTGGCTCCGTACAAATAACAGGACCTGACCCTAGACCCCAAAAACAATATGGATTTCCCCAAGAGGCAGAGGGAGAAATCTCAAAGGTAATAGAAAGCTTATTAGAGCAGGGCGTACTTAGATCAGTAGCCTCCATTAATAATGCCCGGATTTGGCCAGTGAGAAAGCCCGATGGATCATGGCGACTGACCATCGATTACCGGGAACTCAACAAAATCACCCCCGCAGCAGCCCCCACAGTAGCCACAAGACCATGCTCAAGCAGGGACTCAATTCCCGATTCTTTACGGTTTTGGATGTCAGTAATGGATTCTGGTCCATTCCATTGGCAAAGGCGTGCCAGTACAAATTTGCCTTCACCTTTAAAGCACAGAAGTACACTTGGACATGCCTGCCACAAGGATTCCACAACTCCCCCTCCATTTTCCACCGACAGCTGGCAAATGGTTTAGCCAAATTCTCTCGCCCCGAATGTCTGGTTCAGTACGTAGACGACCTACTACTGCAAACAGACACCAAGGAAGAGCACATTGAGCTTCTGTCCGAACTCCTGGAACTCTTCCACTCAATTGGTTGTAAAGTCAACCCCAAAAAGGCCCAGATTTTGGAAGATAAGGTGATATATTTGGGAACAATTATCACACATGGTAAACGCGAGATCGAGCATAAAAGAATTGACTCGATTGCTAAATTGCCCCTTCCCCAGAACGTTTCAGCCCTCCGGTCGTTTTTAGGACTGGTTGGCTACTGCCGAATCCACATTGACGGTTTCGCCAGCAAGGCAGCACCCCTCTCAGACCTCCTAAAGAAAGGAGCCCCCTGGGAATGGCTTCCGCAGCATACGGATGCCGTGGACTCTTTAAAACAGGCATTCATAGCAGCCCCCGCACTACAAGTTCCAGACCCGCTTTCCCCTTACGCTATAGAGGTGGTGATCACAGACCGCACTCTTTCGGCCGTGCTCCTCCAAGAACGGCACGGCCAGTTAAGGCCCGTAGCTTACGCCTCCAAAATTTTAGATGCTGTGGAGCAGGGATTTTCAGCCTGTGAGAGGCACCTGCTCGCAGTATTTTGGGCAGTGCAGTATTTTTCATATATTACCGGACTGAACCCCATCACAATTCTCCCCGAACACACCCCCACCCAATGTTTACTGGACGGACGACTCAAGGACGGTACAGTAAGCCAGATTAGAGCAGCGAGATGGACACTTCTCTTGCAGGGACTGGACATCACTGTTAAAAGGACAAAGGCGCACACCTATTTAGCCGACAACTTACAATACCCCTGAACCCCCCCTGAATGTGAAATTATCTCTCCACACCATGACACAGGCCCCTTTATTGCTAAGACACCCCCCAGAAAGATAGGTAGTTCAAACCAGAGCCCTCAGCACACAGACACGTGTGAGCCATAAAGATCTATGTGGATGGATCTTCCACAGTCTTGGATGGGAAGCGCATAACAGGTTGCGGTATCTATGTCGAGGACGCGCAGGGACGCGCCCTCGAGGAAATATCGATAAAACTGCCAGGCCACTTAGGCGCGCAGGCAGCAGAGCTCGCGACCATCGCATATATAGTGGAACACCCAGATTCCTTCCTCAGCCCAGCAGACATATACTCGGACAGCCTCTATGTCTGCAACAGCCTCATGGAATTCCTGCTCCTGTGGAAAGCAAGAGGATTTGTTTCCGCAAACGGAAAACCCCTCCCCTCAGCCCCATTGCTCCGTCACATTTTAGAGAGAGCCCAGAACAGGACTTTTGGGATAATCAAAGTTCGCAGTCACCATCGTTCCTCCCCCCCTGGAAATGTGAAAGCCGACGCACTGGCTAAAGCAGGTTCCAGGCATGGATCCTTTTGGACACCCCCCGAAAGCGCACCAGTGAGTGCAGTTCAGGTCTCACAGACTAAGATCGAGGATCTAGTGGAGGCCCAGAAGCAGGACAGCAACCTCAGGGAGATTGTAAAAGGAAAATATCCAGCACCCTATGAGAGATTTAAAAATGCACTGACCACACATGACGGTGTGGTGTTAAAAGACACCCTTTATGTGGTTCCTGAACAGGACAGGAATCAACTGATTTGTTTGTTCCATGACGGTCATGGACATCAGGGAATCGATCCCACTATAGCCCATCTCAAGCAGCTTTGTTGGTGGCCGAATTTAAAGGAAGATGTAAATCACTACATCAAGAATTGTCTTATCTGCGCCCAGAATAATCCGGACAGATATGCCAAAAAGGCTCAACTCAGCCACACCTGACCCGTTAACGGCCCCTGGACTAACCTCCAGATTGATTTTATAGGACCATTGCCCCCTTGCAAGAATGGCTATAAATATGTACTTGTGGTGATAGACAAGTTTACGAAATGGGTGGAAGCATTCCAAGCCCGCACAAACACGGCAAAAACCACAGCCAAGATTTTGACCCACCACATCTTTACAAGATGGGGACTCCCCTGCAGCATTGAATCTGACCAAGGCTCCCATTTTACGGGACGTGTCATGCAGAACGTCCTCACGATATTTGGCATCACCCAAAAATTCCACATAGCATATCAACCACAGTCGAGTGGTATCGTGGAGCGCATGAATCGGACCCTAAAATCCACCCTCAGAAAAATGGTCCAGCAGAACAACACCACTTGGGACTCAGTCCTCCCTTTTGCGCTGATGTTTTTGCGGAATACAATTTCAACTTCCACAGCTTACACCCCACACACCCTCATGACCGGGCGCCCCATAAAAGGCACAGAATATTTATTCGGTTTAGACTTGACCAGCCCCGTGGTGACGGCCCTCACACACGAGAAAGCAGTGGAGCAATTAGTTGAAAATGTTAAAACGGCTCAGCTAGCAGCCGTAATAAAATTGGGCACCAGAAAGAAACAGAGCAAGGCTTGTTTCGATAAGACAGGGCATGCGACTGAGTACAGTATCGGACAGCACGTTATGCTCTCTGTATATAACCCCAGCACATTCCTGTCCCCAAAATACTCGGGTCCGTACTCCATTGCGGATGAAGTAAGCCTTTCCGTATATATAATAAAGTACCCCAACGGTAAGACTGCGTGGTTCCATATAAACCAGCTGAAGGCATACGGAACACAGTCTAACCACTCACACCACGTCATGCTCGACGCAGCACACCACGCCCCGCCCACAGCCAACGTAACCCTACCATCCCCCAACACGTCCAGCCCAGCCACGGACCCGACCTCGACTCCACCCCCGAAATATACACTCCGCCCCGGAATGGCCACAGACTGCAGCAGCAGAGACAGCGACTGTGACTCGGACGATAGCCACAGCTCGCCTCCCTACTATCCCCATGCAACAGGCCCCACACCCAGCAAATCCGACTACGATCCGAGTGATCCCTTCATGATCACTTTCCTAAACAAACCCCACCACCGACCACCGACCTACAATGATGACCCCGATTCCGTCCCCACACAGCTAGACACCAACTATTGGCACCGAGGTAACTCGTTCCGACTCGTCCGCAACGACGAGAGCGACCCCACCTCACCCCATGCAGCCCTTTCAGCACTGATACACTCAAGAGTTTGGCACCCGGGAGAAGATGACGACCTTGAGTCTGACTCCCAAACCGAGAACCCCTTTGCGACCCTGTTCGCAACCGAGAACTGAGGTGTCCAGATGATGTTTTAAAAGGAACCACTTGGGAGAAGTGGTTTCTTTTCTGTTGGAACCTGCCGCATGTTTTATGGTGTTTGTAAGTTTGTTAAATGTTGCATGTCCGACAGGAAAACATTTTTTTCGCAGGCCCACGCCTTTTCGGCAGAAACCTCTGAGGACTTGCCCACAGAGACTCACTATTGCCAGACACTAGTTCAACGGAACTAGCTTGTCTGCAGAGACTTGTTAAGGTCCCAGACGCCAGTTCAGTGGAACTCGTCTGTCGACGGAAACCCAGACCCCCGTTCATAACTGCCCTTCTAGTTCGAAGGAAAGAACCACTACGGCAGCCCCACCACGATGACTACATTTCTTGCCCGTTCTTGTCGGTTGCTCAGGCAGTGGAGAAACGGCTTGGGACCCGCCCTGCCTGGGAACCCCCCCTCTGGTCAACTACGCTCGGGTAGGGGAGACACGGCATTGGTAGCCGTCCTACCCGGGGACTCCATCCAACTCTTACCCGTCGCGGCCCATACGCACCTCATTTTGGCAATTTTAGTTCAAAAAGTTTTGTTTTGTTTCAGGTAACCCTTAGGCTGCCAACCAAATGCTATTTACATCCTGAAACATTTGGATGGTAAATTGCGCAGTCTGCGAGATGGCTCGCACTGGTTCACTATTGGGAAGTGTGTCTTGTCCTAAAATTCATTTTTTGAAGAAAAAAAAATGAGGGAGTCACACACAGTGACCAATTATAAAGGGAGTAATTGGCACTAAGGGACAGACGGACTATCGTACGAGATGTTAAACAAAGATAGTTACAGACACCAGGCTTGTTTCCACAGAACTCCAGAAGCTCCAGGACCGGAGAAGAAAAGAAAAGAAAAGAAAAGAGAAGAGCCATGAGGACTTCCTCCACATGTCCACATGGGTCATCATCATACTAATGGACATTTGGTTGCGAGTGAACGCGAACCCCATGACTTCAAGCCCCCCAGCCGTTAATGTTTCACTTCCCCACAGTACCCAAAGCCCAGTCACCAGCGACACCACGCCATCTTGGTGTGCCAGGTTTATAATCTGGTACTCTCTGTCATATGTAATAGAAACCTTACTGGTATTAGCGATACTCTGCTGCATCGTGCAGACTATGTGTCTAAGGAAATGGAGAAGGAGAGCCTACCGTGCTTGAACCCCGGTATATAGGATCAGATCCCCTATTTTCGGATACGACCAGACCCCCGACCCCCACGATCTATAATAAAGAGCATTCACTTGCGTTTGTATTGTAAATAAAGAAATGTAAAGAACTGTTCATGAGCAAATTATACGATCCTGTGCTTGACTGCCATGCCAGGAAAAATGTGTATAAACTGCTATGATTTTGTTGTATGGTTGAGGAAGGTAGAATGATGAAATGTTTAAGTGAGTGTAGTGTATTAAGAATAGTTAGAGCTTCCCAGTTTATTGCTTTGTAATGCATGTCCCTGTTTGACATAGCGCCCTTAGAATTGTCAGTTAAAATTTTTTGCATAGTTATGGTCAGTGCAGAGGCCATGAAGGAAGTGCCCCCCCCCCCCCAGGTCAGGGAATGGAAAGTAACATAGTTATGTGATCCTTCACGCTTTGCATTAGGATCACAAGGAGGGTATGTAGCCACTTAAAATGGCCAACTCCCGATTCAAAATGGTGAACGGCAAAGGCTGATGGGAAAGTCAGCCAACAAGACAAAAACCAGCAGCTGCAGGTTGGCTGTGTAATTACCTCTGGAAAGGTCAGACAATATTGATACCACCAACCATCAGCATAACAAAACAACAGCCACCTGCATACTAATGAGCAATCCCCGGGAACAATAAGCAACATTTAGACACACAAAGCAGAACCAGACTCTTCGGCACCAGCAGGAGCCTACACAAAAGGAGGTGAACGAGCACCTCAAGACCGCCCATCGATCAGGGAACCGCTCCAGCATTGGAGAAAATCGAACCAAGTGATTGGGACAAAGTCCAATCACTTGGAACCAGGTACAGGGTCTGCCCTGAAAGGCGGGGCTATAAGAATTGAGCCCCAAGTTCAAATCGCTCTCTTCTTCTCCACCTCTTCGCTCTCTTCACGCTCTTCTTCCTGCCCGGGTCACCCAGCAACAACGAACCAACATTAACCGTGACCGGAGCAGTGAAGATCAAAATCGTAAGTCTTAATTCAACGCTCGCTACGAGATAGGCGCTCCTAGCTACTAATCCGTACCAACTTCGAATCCCGCAGGCTCAGAACCCAAACGAAAGGCCATTTGTTTCCCTGACCTGGTGGGCCAGTCCAAAGTTAAGTCTAGGCCTGTTAGTTGTAAAAGTAGCTTAGACGTAGAATTTGTGCATGAGTAGCGATTACTATGTATAATAAATGTGCTTTGATTTTAATCTTACTAATCGGTGAATTGGATTATTGATCATTACTCGGACTTGAACCTCGTGGCGGTATCATAAAGATACCTGGCGACTCGAGAGCAAAGGTAATAAAACAGAGCAATTGAACTAAGGCAAAGTTAGCAACATCTCCTTTTTCACATTTTCATCTAACTTTACACCCACCAACAAACAATCAATGGTAACACCTTTTATGTCAATCCCCAGGCCAACAATTCCTCTCCCACCAACCCGCAAACAACCTCAACATTTTAAATACAAACATCAAAGAAAAGGATTCAGGAATCCACCATCACCCCATACATACTCACCAACAACGTACACAATCCAACACCCCACCCCCACCCCAACCCTCCCCCCCAATGTTCGATGTCATCCAATTCTTGAAAGTGCATACTAAACAAAGCCTATGAATTGTAGAACCCTTCCAACCTTTCCCTCAACTCAAACTTCACCTTCTTGAATGTTAAAAACTCCAACAGATTCCCCCGCCAGGGCACAGGGTGGAGAAACTGACCTCCACCCTTACAGGATCCGCCTTCGGGCGATCAGCCAGGTGAAGGCTAAAACATCTGCCTCCGCACCCGCTTCCAACCCCGGCCGATCCGATACCCCGAACATGGCCTCCAGAGGACCCGGCTCAAGCCTCACATGTACCACCTTAGAAATTACCCTAAGCACCTCCCTCCAATACCCCTCCAGCTTGGACAGGACCAAAACATATGAATGTGGTTTGTGGGCCCACCCACAATGTTCACAAACATCCTTTACCCCCTCAATGAGTCGGCTCATCCTCGCCTTGTGAGGTGCACCTTATACACCATCTTCAGCTGTATCAGCCCCATCTTCACGCACAAAGTTGAGGCATTTAACCTCTGGATCACCTCACACTACAACCCCTCTCCCATGCCCTCTCCCAACTCTTCCTCCTACTTTGCATTCATCCCCTCCCATGCCCTCTCTTTTCCAAGAATCGCCCCATAAATCGCCGGCACCACCTCCTTCTCCATTCCCCCTGTCGTCAGTACCTCCTCCAACAGTGTGGAGGCCGGCGCCACCGGAAAGCTCTGTATCTCCTTCTTAGCAAAATCTCAGACCTGCATATACCAAAACATTTCCCCCTGGCCCAATCCATATTTCGCCCCCTGCTCCTTCAATCCTGCAAACCAGCCCCACCAGAAACAAATCCTTTAATGCCCTGACTATCTTCTACTCTAATCTCCGAAAACTCCCATCCCACTTCCCTGGCTCAAATCTGTGATTCCCTTCAATCAGCATTTCCCTTGACTCCGCCCCCAACCTAAAGTGCTGGCGCAACTGCCGCCAGATTTTCAATGTCGCTATTACTACCGGACTCCCTAAGTATTTCCCCGAGGCCATCGGGAGCGGCGTTGGTGCCAACAACCTCGGCCCCCAATCTCCTGCATAGACTCTCCTCCATTCTAACCCACTGGGAGACCCCCTCTAACACAGCTCCTCACCTTCTCCATGTTTCCGCCCACTAATAATATAGTATAATCGGAAGTCCCAACTACCCTTACTGCCGTCCTCTCTGCAATAGCACCTTCCTAATCCTAGCCACCTCCCCTCCCATATAAATGAGGTAATCATCTTTTCAACCTCCTTGAAAAATGCCTTTGGCAGGAAGATCGGCAGACACTGAAAAATAAGCAAGAATCGCGGCAACACAGACATTTTAATTGCCTGTACCCGACCTGCCAGCGATGGAGGGAGACCATCCCACCTTGCCAGATCCGCTTTCACCATCCCCACCAAACTAGTAATGTTATACCTATGGAGCCCCCCCCCCCCAATCCCGTGCCACCTGCACCCCCAGATATCTAAAGTGAGTCCCCGCCCTATGGAATGGTAGCCCCTCCCCCCCCCCCCCCACCCCTGTCCTCACCCCTGGCCGAGACACCACAAAATATTCACTTTTATCTAAATTTAGTTCATATCCCCAAAAAGACCCAAACACTCAAAGCAGCTCCAATATGCCACCCATCGTCACACCCGGTTCCGATACATACAACAGCAAGTCGTCCGCATACAAAGATACCCTATGCTCGGTGGCGCAGTGGTTAGCACTACTGCCTCATGGTGCGAAGGTCCCAGGTTCGATCCCGGCCTGGGTCACTGTCCAGTGGACGCTGTGCATTCTCCCTGTGTTTGCATGTGTTTCACCCCCACAATCCAAAGATGTGCAGGGTATGTGGATTGGCCACGCTAAATTGCCCCTTAATTGGAAAAAATGAATTGGGTACTCTAAATTTTTTAAAAAGATACCCTATGCTCTACCACCACCCCCCTCCCCACCACACACTATCCCTTTCTACACCTCCGAACTCCTCAACGCGATGGCCAATGGCTCAATCGCACACGTGAACAACAGGGGAGACATAGGACATCGCTGCCTGGTCTCATGGTGCAGAGCACAATATCCCGAATGGATGTTATTCGTGCGGACACTCGTCCTCGGCTCCCTGTACAGCAGCCTTACCCAATCTACAAATCGTGGCCCAATCCCAAACCGGCATTAAATACCCCCACTCTACTCAGTCAAACGCCTTCTCGGCGTCCAATGCCACAACCACCTCTGTCTTCGTCCCCTCTGCCGGCACCATAACCACATTCAACACCCTCATAATGTTCGAAAAGAGCTGCCTCTCCTTCACAAACCTCATCTGATCTTCCCTAGCACCTTCAGGAAACACTCCTCCAACCTACCCGCCAATAACTTTGCCAACATCTTTGCATCCACATTCAAAAGTGATATGGGCCTATACGACCTACATTCTGTCGGATCCTTATCCTTCTTTTTTAAAATAAATTTAGAATACCCAATTCATTTTCTCCAATTAAGGGGCAATTTAACGTGGCCAATTCACCTAGCCTGCACATCTTTGGGTTATGGGGGCAAAACCCACACAAACACGGGAAGAATGTGCAAACTCCATGCCTCAATTGGTACACCACCTTCCTTGTGGACAGCCGGTCCTCCTCCTTATCCACCTTTGCCGTTTAACGATATCACCTCTCCCTCACCACTGCCTTCAAAGCTTCCCATACCACCGCCTGCAAGACCTCACCCGTACAATTAAACCGCACATATTCCTCAATCACTTTTCCAATCTTTCATAAAACCCCCAGTCCCCCAACAGCCCCACATCCAATCTCCACCCCTGCGTCTGCACTATTCCCTTCTCCAACACCATATCAACCCAGTATGGCGCATGGTCCGATATCGCAATTGCCGAATATTCCGACCCCTTGACACCGGTCAACAGTGACTTTCCCACCACAAAAAAATCTATCCGCAAATAGACCTTATGAACTAAAACCTGTTGAGCATACTTAAAAGTGCACAGGAAAAATCCAGGCACTTATGTCAAACTTAATTATAATTTTAATAAGCTATCAGTTGCTTGATATCATTTTAAAATAACCCATTGGTTATCTATAACTTGAGCGACCATTTAATGTTTAGCAGCCATTGTATAATGAAAAAAATATTGATGCATCCTCGTGTGCCATTCAGAGTTGTGCTTGACTTAATTTCCAATTACGATGTGCATGACTTTCCCCACAAATGTATGTAAACAATGGTCCATTAGGCCAGGACAGTATTTTGCAGGATCGAGACTATGCAGATCTCTGAAGTTTTAGTTAAAGACTAATTTAAAAAGTAACATTGATTTGACTGTTTCTGTGCTGCTTCTTAAAATCCACTCAATCACCTGCTCTGCTTCATTTAGTTTACCATTTACTGAAAGCAATTCTATTACAAATCAGGTTTCAAGTTCCAACGGAGCCTTTTTTGGCATTTGCTAGTGTACAGTGAGAATCAAATTACAGTTCGGGTTTCCTGTCCACTTTCTGGTCATTTAGACCAAATGATGTCAACTTTGGCTCCGAAGCAGCACCCTTTAATCTGAGACAGCTAATTGTGGATCCAATGCTCTTTGGATTGAAATGTTAAACAAAGACATAAAAAAAGATACTGTAGCGCTGTTTTAACAGAGCATGAGAGATCTGCCAGGGTCCTGGCTAACTTTCAGTGCTCAACCAAGTGCCATTATAATCAAACTAATCATTTGTTGCTGTTTGTGGAATCTTGATGTGCCATTGCTGGATCTGGCTATGTAACAATAATGACTGCACCTCAGATGCTTATGGATTCCTTTGGGATGTTACATTGCTGTGAAATATGCTATCTAATTGCAAATTATTTTGTTCTTAAATTAGATACCTCTTTTTGGGTGGCAGAGTAGCACAGTGGTTAGCTCTGTTGCTTTACAGCGCCAGGGTCCCAGGTTCGATTCCCGGCTTGGGTCACTGTCTGTGCGGAGTCTGCATGTTCTCCCTGTGTCTGCGTGGGTTTCCTCCGGGTTCTCCGGTTTCCTCCCCCAAGTCCCAAAAGAAATGCTGTTCGGTGAATTGGGCATTCTGAATTCTCCCTCAGTGTACCCGAACAGGCGCCGGAATGTGGCGACAAGGGGCATTTCACAGTAACTTCATTGCAGTGTTAATGTAAGCCTACTTGTGACACTAATAAAAATTATTTTAAGATTACCATTGACATAGCTAGCCAGAATGTTATTGTGAGTTTGCAAATGATTTACAAAGCAGATTCTCATTGCACCATGTCAACTGGATAACTTGTGCAGCCCTCCAATACATTTATATGTACAGACAGTAGAATCTATGCACAACTGATGTGGTGAATATACATTGACGTGAGAGATGTACTGTGGGAGTAATTATTAACTGATGGGGAGAAAAATCCAAAAATAACTATATGCTAACCATGAACTTGTGTCAGTAGCAGACTTAACCCAAACTAATCTCACCAAATGGTGACAAATGGCAATCTGGCAATGTAAAGTAGGCACGATCTGGGTTATGTTGCAATGAGATTTCCAACTTGTTGGGCTTTTTTTCCCCCAATTTTCATTAGATATTTTGCACCATTTTTGTTTTTACCAAGTCTGAGGTTTTAGCACTGATTTTAAGTTTCTTACATTAGAAATGTTAAATTCAGAATAAAATCTGGAAAATAGGAAGAGAAAGATTTGAAAATGAGCCTATTCAGTCTCGCATGCTTTACTGGTCCAATTGGACACCTGAAATGTGTTTATTAATATAACATAAGAACCAATGGAAAGCTTGGGCTGCCAAGATATTATTCTAGCCTTCGATGAGTATATATCTCCATTTCTTTATCATGTCACCAAAGTAAAGGTGAAACATAATTTCCAAACATAAAGGTCATAACAGAAAATCAGAAGCCATACATCTAACTTTTGTATATTCTTTGCAAAAAAATACTTTATTCATGAATATCTGAAAGAAAATTACAAAACATTGCAATAATATTCAAGTTTTCGACATAGATAAAGTTTTACATGTAATATTCACTGTATACCAAACAGCCTGAGGGGGTTCTATACAATTCCCCTCCCCTTGGTGTGCTATAGCTGAAAGGTCTTAGACAGCTACCTTTCCCCATTGCATCTCTGTGGCAGCTTCCCCAAGATTTAGTGCATGTATTAGCACATAGACTTTGATTGGATTGGATTTGATTTATTGTCACGTGTACCGAGGTACAGTGAAAAGTATTGTTCTGCCTACAGTCCAGACAGATCGTTCCATACATGAATAAACATAGGACATACATAAATACATAATGTAAATACATAGGCACAGGCATTGGGTGAAGCATACAGAGTGTAGTACTACTCAGTAGTATGCTTCACCCAATGCCTGTGCCTATGTATTTACATTATGTATTTATGTATGTCCTATGTTTAGAGTGTAGTACTACTCAGTAGAGAAGATGTGTGAAGGAATGTGCCAGTCTGCAACACTCAGTTGGAGACAACACTTTGCCCTGGAAGACCAACAGGTTTCGGGCAGGCCGAAGAGCATCTTTCATCGGGCTGATGATCCTCCAGCAGCAGCTGATGTTTGTCTCAGTGTGCGTCTCTGGAAAGAGCCCATGAGCACAGAGTTCTGTTTCACGGAGCTGTTCAGAATGAACCTCGACACGGTGACACAGTGGTTAGCGCTGCTGCATCATCGTGTCAGGAACTTGAGTGACAGTCTGTGCGAAGTTTGCATGTTCTCCCTGTGTCTGCGTTTGTTTCCTCTGGGTGCTCTCGTTTTGTTCCACAGTCCAAAGATGTGTGGGTTAGGTGGGGTTACGGGGTTACAGGTGGGGGAATGCGCCTAGGCAGAGTGTTCTTTTGGAGGATCGGTGCAGACTCGAATGGCCTCCTTCTGTAGGGATTCCATTAAAAATCACCTCATTTCTCTTCTTTGCAAAGGCACGTTGCACAAAGATATGGACAATGGTCTCTTCCCCACCACATTCACCTCAAAGGCAGTGTGCAGGCAGGGTGAGACTCTGTGCGTGTAGGAAGTATCTGATGGGGAGGGCCCTTCTCACCACCGGCCAAGCTGGTCTTGGTGCTTATTTGAAAGATCTGATGATGAAGAATTCTGCCAAATGACTTTGACAATTTGCTCAGGGAACCATCTGACAGGATCTGCAATCTCCTTTCCCCTTGGGCCTCTATGGGTACATGCAGACCACTCACTGCTTGACGGACTTGCGGTCAAAGGTGTTTCTTTGCATAATTTGTGGCTTTTATTTTCAGCAGTTTGCTACTGGTAAAATTATTTGATGTCTCCTTGCATAGAGAGCTGGGCTGCATTTACAGTTGGTGCGCTGTCTGTAAGGCTAAGGTTGTCAGCACAATTGAAGAGTTGCATCGAATTTTGTTCCTTTTTGTGTGAATTTGTTTATAGCACAGCTCATGTATAAATTGGAAACAATACGCTTGCTTCTCGATATTTCCATGCACCATCTTGGGATGTCCTAAAGCCCTCTATAGCCAATTAAATGCTTTTGAAATATAGTCACAATATAGAAGTGGGGAAACAAAAGTGGGCAGTCAATATGCATCATTCCACAAACTGCAGTGAAGAGAATTACCGTATAATCTGTGTATGTTTTTTTTAGGGTCATGTTGCTTGTCGACTCAGTTACCCTTTCAAGCAGATGTCACTAGAAGCTAATCAGAAGTATCACCCGGCTGGGTATGCCAAAAGCAATTGCTGTATTTCAGGTTCAGGTCACTTAACTTAGTATAGGTTTCAAACCTTTTCTGCATGGGTGAACACACACTAAAGAGGGAGGCACAGTGGCAGAGTGGTTAGCAGTGCTGCCTCATAACGCCAGGCACCCGGGTTCAATTCCGGCTTAGGGTGACTGTGTGAGGTTTGCACATTCTCCCCGTGCCTGCGTGGGTTTCCTCCGGATGCTCCGGTCCCCTCCCATTCTCCAAACGTCTGCAGTATAGGTGGATTGGACATGGTAAAATTGCCCCTTAATGTCCAAAGATATGGGGCTGGATTCTCCACACCCCGACGCCAAAATCGCATCCGGCGCCAGGATAGAGAATCCACTTTCGGGCATGGAATCGGGACTGGTGCCGGTGCCCTGATTCTCAGGGCCCCGAAAACGCGCCGTGTATCCCCTACCCGTGGCCATTGCTGGAAGCCCGCCCCGCTATTCTCCGCCCCCATCGGCCGATGTTCCGACGGCGTATTTGTAATATGGTCCCAGCCATTCGGGATACTCACGTGGCGGCTGCGGACTCAGTTCGCGGCCGCCATTATCGGGGGCGGGCTGATCGGAGGGCAGGGGTACCTCATATGGGACCGGGCTATTTTTGGGGGGACGGTCCAGGTCGGGCACGCGCCCGATCGGGGGCACTATTCAGGAGGTCCAGCTCTGCGGTCTGAGTCCGCCATGGAGCACGGCGCAGCCGCTGGAGGCCGCCACCATGCGCATGCGTGGCCTCTGACCGGGAAGTGCGGGGGCCCGTATCTGCAACAAAAGCTGCTAGATTCACGACAGGTCCCTGCTAGCCCCCTGAAGGCTATGAATATATGCCCTTTTCATGCCAAAAGGCCACAGTTTTTCCGACAGCGTGGGGGCATAGTCCCTGAAACGGGAAATCCAGCCCCTGCAGGTACGGTGGGGGAGTGGGCCTAGGTAGGGTGCCCTTTCAGAGGGTCATTGCAGACTCGATAGGCTGAATGGCCTCCTTCTGCACTGTACGGATTCGATTAGCTTCTCTGGTTCAGTTACTCAGTTTAGACCATTGGAAAGTTTGCTTTAAAAATGTAGATATCTAAACAATACATGAGGATCAGCAGGAACAGATTACCCTGGCAACCAAGGAAATTGAATTTTCTGTGTGCCAGGTCCTCTGACGACAAGGGTCAGTTTGACGCCCCCCCCCCCCCCCCCGAGCCCCCGCCAAAGAAACACAAATTGTCCTGTGTCTCAGCAGCCAGCCAGCAGGGGCGCTGTTGAGAGCCGCCTGTCCTTGCCACAGCCGTTTCCCTGCATGTCCATTGAAAAATCTCCCTGCCGAGTGAGCCACCAGCAATCACTGGAACTCAATTAGATTGTCACAATATTATTCAACTTTCAATGTCACAGTTCTGCCCTTTTAACAATGTTCAGCAGAGCGTTGAGTCTGTTTTTTTGTGGGGGATACATACACATTTCTAACACAATGAAGAGTGTGTGTTTTATTGGGATGGCTGTGCACAGTAACATGGAAGTTGGGTACAGAGGGATGACATTGACATACACGCCGCCCCTTTGAAGTCTCCGCCGGCTAATTGCGGCAATAGGACCAGGAACACATTCCCTCCAGACACAGGTATGGGAGTATCACGGCCAGCACATTCGCATTCCTCTCCCTGCTCCTGCTTCTCTACCCTCCCCAGGGTGGGGGGAAATCCAGGAAGCTTCTTGAGTTCTCCAGCCACACGGAGCGCAGTGATGTAACTTTACGCCAATAAAAATCGGGCGGAATTCCCGGCGCTGGCCAATGGGAGGGAGTTAGGGTTTTTTGTGTGTGTCGGCTGACTTGGGAAGTGTCGAGATGGCGCTGCTGGAGGGAGAGGGAAAGGCAAGCGGGAGGCTCGAGCAGCAGCAGCCCGGTAGCTGAGCGCTGGCTGCCGGCACAGGGCAGCTCAGGCACCGCTCTCTCCCTCACAGAGCCCACCGCAGCATCGGGCTGGGCTGGGCTCCCTCTTGTCTGTGTGTATGCAGAGCAGGGCTCGCAATCCACAGCAAGCCCGAGCATTTGAACAAGATCAGCAATTGCCAGCCTGCCGTAGGTACATGGTGTGGCATCGGGGCTGCTTTAAAAAGCCGCCCCAGGAGAAACCCGCTAAAGTTTCCCTAGTTAGTTTCTGGATGTTATGTAGTCCATTATATCTGGAGCAGGACACTTCCCCGCTGCAAGCCTAGCTTGGGGCTTTTTTGTTTGTTTGTTGTTGCTTTCGCCCGGGCTGTTTTCTCGTTCCAATTGTTTCACAAACATGCCAAGCAAAACCAAATACAACTTAGTGGATGACGGACACGACTTGCGAATTCCTTTGCACAATGAAGAAGCGTTCCAGCATGGGATCAGCTTCGAAGCGAAGGTTTGTAACTTCATCCGCGCTTCCCTCCAAGCAGCCGCTTCGCGAGTTTGTGTCGAAGGAGCTCTTAATTCTTTATGAAGACTCGCCTCATTGATTTACCACCTCCCCTCTTTTTTTAAATTTTGTTCAAAACAGTACATCGGGACATTGGATGTACCCAGACCTAACAGCAGAGTGGAGATCGTCGCTGCCATGAGAAGGATCAGGGTGAGTGAGTGAGTAAATCAGTGATTGACACCAAAAGAACATCAATCTGGCTGCATTGTATACTCTAGTTGTGTGCCGCTTAAAGGCTCCAGTCAACGGTCGCATGTTAGTGGCAGAAAGAATTGAGATCTGAGCTTTGTAACTGCAGTCAGTACAAGTGGAGCCCGGTTGTTGACCCAAGATGTATTTGGGCAGCATTCATATACTTCCCCGATGACAGTCAGACGTGTTAACAGACCAGACAGAAGCGGGGTCATGACTGGAATTGTGCAGTTTTATGTTCAACCTTCACTAACTGCTCTGCCACCACGCGAGTTCAGAACTGGGAATGAGCAAGGAGCCATGCCTTCGGAGAATTTGTTAGTGTGAAGCGAAGTAAGGTCTTGGCAGTAACCAACAGGACACACCATAAAACTTGGAATTCACAATCCGAGTTTGTGATATCAGTGCTGGATTGGGTCACTGCATTGTGGACACTAGAAGCCCAGTCAACAGTTTATTTGAATACCTGTGCATGACTCCAGATGAGGAGCACCTCATCAATCCAGAGGATAGTCTGCCTGTTGTCCAGTGGGTCAGATGTATAGCACACAATTTTGGTCCATTTAATAATGAGGTTTCGCGAAACAAAGCTTCATTTGTTATTTGATGTGTAGATATTGTGTTTTTTAGGTGTACAAGAGCAGAATATCTGAGTGGACTTGTTCAGGGTTATTTTGTTGGAACTCGTGCATGTGTCACCTCCATAACCCACATGTCTACCAGAAGCAAGACCTTGCATTGGTATAGGAAACACCCTGAGGCACAACGATTTATAGTCGGATATAAATCTAGCCTAGTTATCAAGGATGGTTTTAAACTGTTTGCAGCACAGGTGCAGCTGAGTAACAGGGTTGTCTCGGTTATGTATCTCAACCGATGGCAAAGTCTGAGTTGTGGCTTGATTAGAAACACAGTCATGTCTAAGTCCCACACCAGAGTCTTCAGCAGGTAATCTGGTACTGAGGGAGTGCTGCACTGTCGAAGATGCTGCCCTTCAGATGAGGCAATAACGCCTCAAGTGTTTGAAGAAAAGCTGGAGACTCTGCCCCCACCCACCCCTAGTGTGCAGATCAATATTAATCCCCTAACTACATCACCGAAACAGTGTGTCTGGCTGTGTGCCTTTTTGCTCTTGTGCAGTAGTCCCTCAGGCTTCCACTGATGTCACTTCGGATTACGTGCTCCCATTTCTCAAGTGGGGCTTCAATTGACAACTCTTTGCATTCCAGATTTAAGGTGCTATCGCTGGGCCAGGCTGACATTTAGCTGTTACCTCGGTAACCTATTACCCACAATGCTGTGTGATTCACCACTGAAAGCCCACTGTGCAAAAGACTTTATAAATTCTTGGGGTGCGGGCACAGCAAGTAGCTGTAGAGAAGAATATCGGAATATCCAGGAAGCTAGCCCCCCATCATATTATCATATACTACATGACTGCATCATTGTCTCCCGTTCTATCAGAGAGATGTTACACTTTTGGACTAGGAAATTCTTGAACTTGGAATGTTGTATTCATTCCAAGTTTGGATCTGCTAATCCCTGAGTTACTGGCGCGAGATAATTAATGCTTGCATTCTTTCCATTCTTAGGAACATTGTTTTTTATACATTACTGAGAAAAGTTGGACCTCCAGATATTTTGCTTGCTCTGTTGTATTCCAAAGCTGATCTCTAGAATCCCAATATTTCTACCGTTGTGTCAGATGTGTGATATGATTACACTCTCTTGTATTCCCTGAAGTATATTCCAGATGGGGGACAATGAATGTATATTGATTGACAATTACGCTAAAATTGTCATGGGCCAGTGCTTAGAAACTCCAAAGTCTATTGTGAAGTTCACCTTGCCTATAACCTTTATGTTGAATTTGACTAGGATGAGCACAAAAACTGCTTCAGGTGGTGATTCATCAGACTTCCGAGGCGCTTTAATCAAAACAAGGTTTATTCTAAGAATGTAGTTAACATATCTATATATATATATATTTAAACACAGCAAGAATTTTTAAATCAATTACAAACGAGAAAACACAACAGCTACAGTAATCTGTGTATATAACACTTAATGAATTCCCCCTTGGCTGTTCCAATTCAATAACATAATCCAATAAACCAAAACCCCTTTCAAGGGAGTGGCCCAGCCATGGTACACTGTATTCTCACTTGAATGGGACTGGTCCTTTCCCTGAGATTCTGATCTAGTTTCAACCAGCAGTTTCAAACTCCTTCCGGAAAACAACCCTGGGCAGGATTCTCCAATCCCGCGGCAGAGAGTCCACCCCGTCGCTTTTTATGACCGCGTGAATGGGCCGCTCCCACGTCTAATTCTGGCCCCTACAGGGGGCCAGCACGGTTCGCGCAGCTGCAGATCCCAGTGCGAACTGGGTGCTGCAGGATCTGCGCATGTGCAGTTGCGCCGGTGCCAACGCGGACATGCGCAGTAGCGCTGGCGCCAACGCGCGCATGCGCAGTGGCCTCCTTCAACGCACCGGCCCCAACGCAACATGGCGCAGGGCTAAGGGGCCGGCGCGTAGGAAAGGAGGCCCCCAGCTACAGAGGCTGGCCTGCCGATCGGTGGGTGCCGATCGCGGGCCAGGCCACATCGGAGGCCCACCCCACAGGCCGCCACCCGACCCTTGTACGCCGAGGTCCCGCCGGCCCAGAGCAGGTTAGAACGGCGCCGGCGGGACTCGGCTCTTTTCCTACGGCTGCTCGGCCCAATTGGGCCGGCCGCGTAGAGCGTGTTTCGACGTGTTTATATTTGCACTACTTGTTCTCTTTGTACCTTAGGTCTAGTGGACGAGTGTCACATGACCTCTAAGGCTACGGGCCAAGTGCTGGAAAATGGGATTAGGATAGATAGGTGCTCGATGGCTGGCAAAAACTCTTTCTGTGCTGTAAAACTCTATGAATCTGTGACAAGGTCAACATTGATACATCCAAGAAAAAATCTGCAATGATCGGGAGACATAGTAGTTTTCTTGCCCATATATTTTCCTGTAAGCACACACACATATTCATAATTTCCAACTGAAATTACTAACGAGAGATTGAGGATCCTGACTTTTTTCCTAACTTTGAGATGATGCTTTTATGAATATGGTTGCTTCACTGCTCTAACTCGACACAGGTCAAGCATCCAGCCTGTAAAGTACCTTGTCTGTATGCCTCAATTCATATTCAGTGATATATTTTCCACCTCATGTCCACATTTACTGTGAGTTCTGTATTGAAAGCAAGAAACCATGTAAACCTGGACCAGGAGCCCAGCTTTTTTTAGCCAAGAAATTCTACCAGTAACAATATTCATTTTAAGATCAAAACTTTCCAGATACTGATAAATGTCAACATTATTTTTTTACTCTCACTAGATCTTTTGAGTTTGAATACTTTTGTGTAAATAATTAACAATTATTATGAGATGTCTGGTTCAGTGATGCCACAGACTTCCTGATGAAAAGAGGTTTTTAATCGATGTGGCTGCAGTGCCCTGATCACTGAAGCACACTGGGTTTATGACGACACCTGATGCTGTTAATTCTACTCTCCCACACTGGAATTTAAGAGCTTCCTCCTTCCCCTGTTGAAAGGAATACTTCTACTGAGATTCCTTTATTAACAGGTAGTTTCCAAAAATGCAAGGAGGATCTTCCATCTTGGTGAAGATGCTCATCCCCCTCACTCTTCACTTCTCTCTCCATCTCTCTTAAAAGCCTTAAATCATGTTACATAGAAAATAGAAGCAGGTGTAGGCTATTCACCCTTCAGAGCCTGCTTCGCCATTCAATATGGTTATGGCAGATCCTCTGTCTCAACACCATACTTCAGCACTCTCCTCCTACCTCTCGACACCTTCAGAGTCTTTTCATGATTTGGCTTCCACAGCTTTCTGTGGTAGAGAATTCCATAGGTTCGCCACCCTTTGAACAAAGAAATTTCTCCTCATCTCATTCCTAAACAGCCTATCCCATATCCTGAGATTGTGAATCCTTGTTCTAGACGCTCCCAGGCAGAGAAAATAGCATCCCTGTATCCAGTCTGTCCAGCCCTGTTGGGTATGGTTGCAAAGTTGGTAGCTTCCAGCAGCCTGTCAACGTTCACCTAGATGTCAGTTGTAGCAGTCTGCCCCTCACCCCTTCCCCAACACGTGGCTTCTCTCTCGCTCTCTCGCTCTCTCTCTCTCTCTCTCTCTCTCTCTCTCTCTCTCTCTCTCTCATCCCCCCCGCCTCATATTTCCCTGTCATCCTGGCTGAAATAATTTTGCTGATTGTAGTGCAGCACTTAGTGCAGTCTCACACGCATCACTGTGCCCCGCGGTACTGTGCCCCGCATTGCGTTGAGGAAACATTCATGAAAGATGAGTTTTCAGGATATGAGGAATTGCATGAAAGTGGACCCATTCCACTCCACCTCCCATTGAAGTATTATTGTGGAATGAATCCTCTTCTTTTTTAAAATAAATTTAGAGTACCTAATTATTGTCCAATTAAGGGGCAATTTAGTGTGGCCAATCCACCGATTCTGCACATCTTTGGTTGTGGTGGTGAGACCTATGCAGACAGGGGGAGAACATGCAAACTCCACTCGGACAATGACTTGGGGCTGGGATTGAACCGGAGTCCTCAGCGCCTTGAGGCAGAAGTGCTAACCACTGCGCCACCGTGCTGCCCCTGGAATGAATCCTGATTGACTGGCAAAAAGTAACATTAATGGAACCAGTGCATTCTAGATGTTAAAAGGGAGCTGAAAATCCCTTATCTAGGCAAGAGAGTTTACATTTGAAATTGGTGGCCCAGTGTAAACTAGAAGCCACAATAGTTATCAAATGTGACATTGGAACATAGAAACTTTCTTGGTTGTAATGTAAACTTTGCAGACCTCCACTGGAATTAAGTAAAGTGGATTCATGTCAGACAACTCATATAATTTGTTGAGTAAATCTGTTTCTGTTCAGTAATATCTCTTTGTTTGCATTCTTGTCCATTAATTAAATTGAATAATATGACAGAAATAGGACAAAATGTTCTTTGATATTAGCTGAAACTAGCCTTGTACTGTTGGATGGAACTGTTCCTATTGTTATTCTGTCATATTTTCCAGACCTCCACCTTTGCAATATTTTAGCATATTGGACTTGCTGCAATCTGTTACAGCCTACGGCTCCTCTTCCATAAATATTAAGCCTGATGTTTATTAATTCCGATTGCATGTAGTAGCTAAATGTCTGCAGCCACCTGCCTGTGCCTTCCCTAGAGGAAAGACAGATCTGCGTTTGTTGTTTGCACATGGTCCCGCGGTTTAATCATGCATCTTGTCTTGTGGCTTGAAGGACCTGCTGGTGATGGGGTGGGTCCATCTGGTGTCCCCCATCCCCAGCCAGTGCCACAGCTGGAGCCCCCCCCCCTCCCCCATGTGTGGCGAGCAGCGACGGACGGGAGCCATATTCCTGTGACCCAAGATACCCTGGAGCTCGAATCCGGGGATGACACTGATTTCCCGTCACAGTTGTCTCCAATATCTTCCACCAGCCCAGACACACTCACCTCGGTTGAGCACTTAGAGTTTCCTGCAATACTACCTGGTGCGCACCACACTGCTCATCTGGTACACCAGGTAGAGGCAGGAACTCCCGAGAGGGCAGACATCAGGAGGACAGGCCAACCTCCTGAACCAGCTGCCATCCAGATGGGTTTCGGGCTTCTGGAATGGACAGGCCCATCGGTTGTGGAGATGCAGTCACAGAGCCAGGGACTACATGAGGAGTTGTCAGTGAGCATCCAGCACCTGCAGGTGCAGTTGGAGGAGTCCAACCGATTGCAGGAGAAGGTGCTGAACGCGAGTGCCACCCAGGGTAATACCGCACGGGTGCATTCCGTGGTGGAGGCATTGTGGGTGAAGGTTTTGGCTGTGGATCAGCATGTCCAAGGCCTGGGATGTTCTGTGCATGTACTGGCCGAGGCCTAGGACAGGGTTGCCGCCTCACAGGCAGCCATGTGCGTGAGCCATCTGGAAATTGCAGCAGCACTTCTGAGTGTGGCCCAGTCACAGCGGGCTATGGCTGAGTATGTCAGCAGCATTGCCCAGGCGCTGGCAGGTGTGCCGCAGATAAGAGAGGTGGCCCAGTCCCAGAGAGTGATGGTGCAGTCACTGGCTGATGTGACACAGGTCCAGAAGGTGGCATAGTGAATGGGTGATGTGGGGCAGTCTCAGACAGCAAGGGTCCACTCCCTGTACTCCATGGCCGTGAGCATGAGAACCCTGGTCGAGACCAGAGTGGGCCTCCAGGACTGGCAGTGCCAGGTGGCGGGGGAGTTTCAGGGGATAGCTTTGCTAACATCCCCATCCCATGGAGTAGCCTGGGGGCCACCGGATACCCCAAGGTAGGGGGAGGTGACTCTCGCAGACGCTCATAGGGGGACATGCCTTCCGTTGATGGCGGCAAACCCCGCTGCCCGGGCATCCTGGTGGCCTCTGCGCACATTGAAATTAATGCATTGTGCCGACTGGGCATATAGGGCCTCCCTGCCAGAGCAGACTCACCGAGCTCTAAGAGTTCTGGACAGGCCCCCACTCGGTGCCTGGAAGGACTACGTAGCGTAAAAGGTTCAGGGTGACTGTCACCTTGACGGCCACCAGGAGCAAGTGCCCTCCCCCATTCCCACATGGTGCCAGGTGCGCCATGATCTGACAGATATGTTGCACTGTCCCCCTGCCCAGTCGGAATCTTCGGCATGCCCAGTTCGGCAGGTCCTCAAATGACCGCTACATACGAGACCTCATCCGGCCTCTTTGCATCTCCTGTCGGCCTGTTGGGCAGCCGGCTCTCCATCCTGGATGGCTGCCTCCAGTTCCTCCACTGCCGCAGCTTCCTCCTCCTCGAGCAGTGCCAGCTCGTACAGCCGCAGTGCATCCCCCAGGGCTGCGGCGACGAGCAGGAATGCCACCATTGCTGGTTGAATTCCAATATCCATTGCCTGCAGGGGGTGAAAGGCCGACATGTTAGTATGGTGCATACTACCGTGGCTCCAGTTGGCACTGCGGATTCTGCCCCTGCATATCTCCCCCCATCTGCGCACCACTGGTCCTGCAGTGCCCAGCACCTTGGGGCCTGTGGCCCTGGCGCCAGTCCCTGCTGCCAGGGGTGCCATCAGCTGGCACTGCCTATGCCAGCGGTATGCTCCGTGGGCCTGCCTGGCACCCCCGTAGGGACTATGTGGGCATTGCACTGGGTGGGCCGACTGATGCACTGTCTGCGGATAGAGGCCAGTTGGGGTGGGGGCACCCATGTGGCCATCTGTCACTTTGCAGAACCAGGGGTTAAGGTGGGTGGTCAGTGGGGTGCGCAGCAAGGTGGTTGCTTCGCAGGCCGCAGCAATGGCGGTACGTGCCTGGACACTACCCCAGTCCTGTAAGAGGTCACCCTGGTCACATGCGCTCCCCCCCCCCCCTTCAATCCCAGCCTGTCCGGCCAGTGTCCAGCCCGCCAGCTCACAGTCGCTCCTGTGTCCTACCTCCTCTTTCTCTCCCACATCAGCCACGACACCGGTTACACAATTTTTAAAAGCACAAGTGAACCACTCCATCGGGAATTTGGTCCATCGGAGGCGGAAATTCGCGGAGGCCCCGGAGAGTACCGGGTCGGGCCGCTAATAATATGCAAACAATGTGTACTGTGCGTGCGTTCTGGAACGCATTGATGCCGTTGTCAAGGCGACGGAGAATTGCGATTTGGCTTCAAGTCGGCGCCTGCTGTGCTTTCGGCACGGAACCGATTGTGTTTCCCAATTTCGGCATCAGCCAATGGAGAATCCCGTCCATAATATCCAATTGTCACACAATTTGTAATAATGCAGGGGCATTTGCAATGAATGCTTCCAAGAAATGTATTCATACAAAATTCACATAGCCATAATAAGAACTTGGAAAATCACAGGCAGGTTGGCTAGCATGAGTGGGGACCGTGCTGTTGGTTTCAGAAAGGTTGAGAGAGGCTTTGGATAGTGTTGTGGTGAGCCTATATAGTGAATGGCAGTGGACACAAAATGCATCTTTGGAAGCAGGAGATGCAGGGGCATCAATCCACTATTTTATTTAAAACATTTAGCGGCCCAATTCATTTTTTCCAAATAAGGGGCAATTTAGCGTGGCCAATCCACTTCGCCTGCACATCTTTGGGTTGTGGGGGCGAAACCCACACAAACACGGGGAGAATGTGCATACTCCATGCGGACAGTGACCCAGAGCCGGGATCGAACCTGGGACCACGGTGCCATGAGGCAGCAGTGCTAACTACTGCACCACCGTGCTGCCTATCTATCCACTATTGATGGATAGGATTACATGGGATATATGACACAGAAACAAAGCATTTGACCGAACCTGTCCACCCAAATGTTTATGCTCCGCTGAAAGCTCCAACATCTTTCTTTATCAAGGTCTACCATCATAACCATCTACTCCCCTCTCGCATCTGCTTTTCTAGCTTACCTTTAAGTGCACCTGTATTATTTGCTTCAACCACTCACTGGAGTAGCCAGTTTCACACTCTTGCCCCTCTTTTGGTAAAAAAGTTTTGTCTCAATTCCCTACTGGATTTCTTGGTGGCCATCTTATATCGATAACCTCTGGTTATGTTCTTCCCCACAAGAGGAAGCATTCTCTCCATACCCTCTCTATCAAAACCTTTCAGAATTTTACATACTTTGATCAGGTCACCCTTCAGCCACCTTGCTTCAAGAGAGAAAAGATCCAGCCTGACTATCCTTTCCTGGTGCGATCAAGGTCCTGGAAAAGTCTGAACTGTCGCACAGCTTCTTGGTGAATGGCAGAACTGATTTCTGTCTTGTGCTGTTCATTTATATCTTTGGTTTTCAGGAGCACATACTGCCTCTTTAAACCTTGCTTCTGCTAATTGTTGCACCAAAGGCCCCAACTTCTAATTTGTAACAACATACGTATTGCTACCTGAGCAGTTTAATTTTGATTTGCTTGGTTCGTTAAGCCCCACTGTTCTGTGAAAATTAGTGTTCATTTGGCTACCTTGTAAATTTGACCATTTAGGGGGATGTTGACCAGTTGTGACAAACTAACTTACTACTTTTGTGAAGTGGGCAATGTTTGGGCCACTTTTAACCAAGGTACTCGAAACTGAGGCAAACGTTGCTGTCTCTGATTAGGGACGCTGTGCTTAGTTAGGAACCATGGGTACCAGATTTAGCCCATGAGCCCCATTATATAGCTCTGGAAGTTCTGGTGGAATTGTTTTCTATTTGTGTTGTTGATCACCCGAGTTCCTCTGGTTGTAGCGTTTTAAATTCCACAGCCTTGGAGAATTAGATAAGACCAGATCCTCTTTGGTGGCATGGGGTCTGTTATTAATGAGTGATAATTTATAAACATCACTCTCATTATTTTCTTTCCACCAATCTCTTGCCCTAAGAAATTCAAAATGCTGCAAAAAACTGGCAAAGATATAAGTTCAGAGAGTGAGCAGTGGAAAGATTGTGGTATCATTGAGAGAAGCAAACAAAATATGGCGTAGCGGACAGATTAGCAAAATTCTAGACAGTTTGGGGGTTGGGAGAATTTTTAATGGTGGGGATTTGGTACTTTAACATGGACATTGTCATGACGATGGAGGAAAACCCTGAACTGCGTAAGGATATATTGAATTTTTAAATAAGACCTGAAGTTTAAAAATAAACATACAATCCAAAGACAGCTGAGGTTTTTAATTCAGTCACTGTCTGAATTGCTGGATACCAAGAGAGAGACAATGGAATCACACAAACCATACACAAACTAACTGCCATCTCCTGTGGAGATAATGGAGACTGATTATCATCTCAGCAGGACTGATGTCCTGTGAGCAATGTCTCAGGATGGTTTGTGGATTTTTGTCATCTAGAAGTATAGAAAGACTGGGGTAAAAACCAGCTGCAAAACCTGGTCAGTGTCAATTATTGCTGGGTGTGTCGGCATGTGATGCAGGAGGAAAGACAACAGCAAACCCCTGCTAAAGCTTTGCTGAAGCAAGCCAAGTTGGCAAAACCACAGCTGGGAAGGAAGCAAGGCAGCTTCTTGGCTAGACTGCAGAACACTGGAATCTTGAAACCTAGAGTTCACCTTCTGAAGTCCGTGCTCCTGGAATCCCGAAATTCCACCTCCACAACATTCCACCATCTACTTCTCACAGACAAGTCAAACACTGATTTGTGTACAGATATATTTTTTACTAACTTACTTTTAGACTCCATTCTGATTTCTAATCTATGAATGCATATGCTTCACCATGTTTCTCGTATTTAGTAGTCAATAAACTCACACTTTTTCCTAAACTCAAGAAAGCCTGGTTGAATTATCTCCTTTTAAAACATGTGTATTGTTACTGGAGAAAGGTATCCACAAGGGAAGACATCCTTTTAAAATTAATCTTGTTGCGACCAACCGAGGGGGTTGAATAAAGGAAGGAAGCTATTCTTCCTTCCTCACTCGGGGCATAACAACGTCTGGAGGAGATATTTTAAAAATGGAGAGATTGCAACTGGGATTTAGGAAACCTCGTCTGGAGACCGGTCATAACAATATCTAGAGGTTTTGGAAGTTGACATTTCATGTATAGGAATTCTGTTTTTTAAATCCTCATCATGGGTATAGTGTTGTTAACAACTGCAAATATTACTATGTTTGAAATAATATTGGATGCTTTTCCATTAAATGTGTAATTCTGCTGAGGAATTTCTGTTGGACTTTGGTGTTTACTCATTAATCTGACTCGTGAAGATGACATTTTAATCCTGAGTGACATTCTCTCTTGTCATCGCACATTGATCTAGCCCCACTGTCAAGGGCTTGGGTAAACTGGCTTCTGTGTGCAGAATAAACAGTTGTTATGATCCCCAAGGGGCAACTGGAAAGCAAAATAACAAATTTGCCAAATAATCCCCAAATGAAGAAATTACCAATAAAATTCCACTTTTCTTGGTTTTTACTTTAAATTCAATCAGAATCCATATCAATTAAACATGAATTAACAGGCAACTTATGGTTGGTACAAACTTTAAACTACACCTGAATAACAGATACAGCTGTGCCTAGCCATAGAATTGTTCAAATTGCAATCTGTGCTCTAACCCTGACTTCAACTTTCTGTCCTTTTAAACTACATTACACACACCGCTCCTTGTAAATGTGCCTTCTCTGTTCTTCTCCTTCTGGAGGTCTCCTTTGTTCACCTTTTAGGTCTGCCTTCCACAAGACTTTCTTGTTGGCACTGCTTCCAGGTTAATGATCGCCATGGCGAGGGCAGCACTGTGGCACAGTGGTGTTTGCTAACTTTTGGTTGGCTCTTAAATGTTGCTCGTTGTGTCTTTACTTAATTTGCTCTGCTTCTATAACCTTTGCTCTAGAGTCGCCAGGTATCTTTATGATACCACCACGAGGTTCAAGTTGAAGTACTGATCAATAACTCAATACACCAGTTAGTACGTTTCAAATCAAAACACATTAATTATACACAGTCAATCACTACTCATGTATAAAACTCTACTTACTAGACTATCTCTAACATTAAAAGGCCTATACTTAGTTTTGGAACTGGCCCACCAGGTCAGGGGAACAAATGGCCTTTTGTTCGATTATGAGTCTGCAGGCTTCAAAGCTGGTATGGACTGGTAGCTAGGAGCGCCTATCTCGTAGCGTGCGTTGACTGGAGACTTACTTGGTTGATGCGGCAGCTAGGCGGGCCACGTTCAAGGGTTGTTTCGAGCTGCTGAGAGACCCTGCCAAGAAGGACAAATTGAACTTGGGGACTCTTATTTTATAGCCCCCAGGGGCTTTGCGCCCTTTTGGGCGGACTCTGTACCTGGTTCCAAGTGATTGGACTAAGTTCTGATCACGTGGATCGATTTCTCCAATACTGGAGCTGCTCCCTGATCGCTGGGCGGTTCCTAAGTGTCCGTTGGCCTTCCTTTGTCTTGGCTCCTGCTGGCGCCGAGGAGTCTGGCTTGGCCTTGCTTACCTCAACTGTTCCCAATTGTTCCCGGGGATTGCTCATCAATATGTAGATGGTTGTTAGTTTCAGTGCTGTCTGGGTTCCTGCAAGTTCTGATTACAGGAAACTTTGCACCTGCTTGTTTTTCCTGCGTTGGCTGAATTTCCCTGCATTCTTAGCGGATCTCCATTTTAAAGTCGGGAAGTGGCCAACCCAGGTGGCTACAGTGGTTAGCATTGCTGCCTCATGGCGCTGAGATCCCAGGTTCGATCCCGGCTCTGGGTCACTGTCCGTGTGAAGTTTGCACATTCTCCCCGTGTTTGCATGGGTTTCGCCCCACAATCCAAAAAGATGTGCAGGGGAGGTGGATTAGTCACGCTAAATTGCCCCTTAATTGGAAAAAATTAATTGGGTACTCTAAATTTTTTTTTAAAATGATCGCCAGGGCACATGGACCAGTATTTCTTATTATTTAAGAAAATTATAATTGTTGCCTTTTACGGTTGGTAAAACATTTTAAAAATAAATTACAGATTCAATTTTCCTTGCTGTACTGCTTCTAGGTCAAAGGTCATCACACAATCAGTATCCTGAATACTGGTATGATGATGCTTTCCTGGACAATGTTGACCTACTTTCTGTGCTTTGTTGGTCTCCTCAGAACCTGTGTCTTGCTTTTGTGGTCATTTAGTGATTTGTACACAGAGAATATGAACATGTATTCTGTGATGTCATCCTTGATCTTCTGTGCTGCCACTGACACAACGGTCTTTGACAGCTGACTAAATGTCTCATGTGGATTACAGTTGGCTGCTTAATTTATCCACTGATCCACGTGCCAGAAAATCCCTTCTGATTCATAGTTTGAGCGTGTTTGCGTAGGTCTCGCCCCCATAACCCGAAAAGATGTGTAGGGTAGGTGGCCATGCTAAATTGCCCCTTAATTGGGTACTGTGGTGATATGCCTTTGGGCTACATCATGGATGGTGTGCGACCTCCAGCCAGCAGCTGGCAGTGCAGACACACCATGCGGTCTCAAGACCAAGGTTATGTGACCAGCACACATCCGGCCATCTTCAAAAGAAGATTGAGAGGGTAATAAGACATACAAGTGAATGCTCGGTACAGATTCCAGAGGAGTAATAAGCAGACTCCATGATAACATGCTCGATTCCATGATAACATGCTCTGTAACAGATTGCTATCTTGCCACACGAGACTCAATTAGTGTTTGGTGGATTACTTCGTATAAAGGACCAAACACAACAGGTACAAGTTTATGTTTTAAAAAAAAAATGATTTGTAATTTGAGTTGATTGCTAAGTGTTCCTAAAGAAGTGATGCCATCACTGCATGCAATTCCATTTTCTTCATTTTTACCATGTGTTCCAGTGAAGCTCAACACAGGCTGGAGAAACAACACCTCATCTTATCATTAGGCACTTCACAACCTCAACACTGCCATTAACATTTCCTTTGTCTTGTGCCCTGTTATTTTTTTAAAAATATATATTTATATTCAAATTTTTCAACAACTCCACCCCCCCCCCCCCCCCCCCCCCCGCCCCCCCAACAAAAAGAAAGAAACAAGAACACAACAATCAGAAATTATACATTGGATTTCCCCATATACAATAACCCCCCATATAACATTTAAAAACACAAAGGGAAAAAAAAAACACCTTCACCCAAACGCCACCCCAAAAGACACTTTCCCCCCCCCCCCCCCCCCCCACCCCCCCCCCCGCTCTTGGGCTGCTGCTGCTGCTGACCTCCTAACGCTCCGCGAGATAGTCTAGGAATGGTTGCCACCGCCTGAGGAACCCCTGCACAGACCCTCGCAAGGCAAACTTTATCCTCTCCAGCTTGATGAACCCTGCCGCGTCATTGATCCAAGCTTCCACACTCGGGGGGGGGGGGGGGGGGGGGGGGGCTTCGCATCTTTCCATAGTAGCAAAATCCTCCGCCGGCTACCAGAGACGCAAAGGCCAGAATACCGGGCCTCTTTCGCCTCCTGCACTCCCGGCTCGTCCGGTACCCAAATAATGCTAATCCCCAGCTCGGCTTGACCCGGGCATTCACCACCTTGGACATAGTCCTCGCAAAACCCCTGCAAAACCCATCCAGCGCCGGGCACGACCAGAACATATGGATGTGATTTGCTGGGCTCCCCGAGCACCTCCCACATCTGTCCTCCACCCCAAAGAACCTACTCAACCTCGCCCCTGTCATATGCGCTCTGTGAGTAACTTAGGCTGAGCCTGGCGCAAGAGGGGAAAGAATTAACCCTACTCAGGGCATCAGCCCACAGACCCTCATCTATCTCCTCCCCAAGCTCCTCCTCCCACTTGCCCTTTAACTCCTCCACCGAGGACTCCTTCCTTCAGCTCGTGGTAAATCGCCGAATCCTTGCCTTCTCCAACCCATACACCCGAAGTCACCCTATCCTGAATCCCACATGCCGGAAGCAGCGGGAATTCCCTTACCTGCCGCCTCACAAACGCCCTCACTTGCATGTACCTGAAAGCGCTTCCCGGGGGTAACCCAAACTTCTCCTCCAGCTCCCCTAGGCTTGCAAACGTCCCATTGATGAACAGGTCCCCCATTCTGCTAATCCTTGCCCAATACCAGCTCCGAAACCCCCCATCCATCCTTCCCGGGACGAACTGATGATTCTCCCGAATCGGGGACTAAACCGAGGCTCCCACCTCGCCCCTGTGTCGCCTCCACTGCCCCCAGATTTTCAGCGTCGCCGCCACCACCGGACTCGTGGTGTACCTTGTCGGCAAGAGCGGCAGCGGTGCTGTCACCAGCGCCCTCAGGCTCGTGCCCACACAGGACGCCATCTCTAGCCTCTTCCATGCCGCCCCCTCTCCCTCCATTACCCACTTACGGATCATCGCCACATTGGCTGCCCAATAATAGCCACACAAATTCGGCAGCTCCAGCCCCCCTGTCCCTGCTACGCTCCAGAAACACACTCTTCACCCTCGGGGTCTTATTCGCCCACACAAATCCCATGATGCTCCTGCTTACCCATTTGAAAAAGGCCTTGGGGATCATAATGGGAAGGCACTGGAACACAAAGAGATACCTCGGGAGGACCGTCATTTTGACCGACTGCACCCTACCCGCTAGTGAGAGTGGCAGCATATCCCATCTTTTAAAATCCTCCTCCATCTGCTCCACCACCCACTTCAAATTGAGCTTGTGCAGGGCCCCCCAACTCCTAGCTACTTGGATCCCTAGGTACCGAAAGCTCCTTTCCGCCCTCTTCAGCGGTAGTTCATCTATCCCCCTTCCCTGGTCCCCTGAATGCACCACAAAGAGCTCACTCTTCCCTACATTGTGTTTATACCCCAAAAAGTCCCCAAACTCCCTAATGATCCGCATGACCTCCGCCATCCCCTCCACTGGATCCGCAACATACAACAACAGGTCACCGCATACAACGACACCCGGTGTTCCTCTCCCCTCCATTTCCTGGACGCCCTCAGTGCCATGGCCAGCGGCTCAATTGCCAGTGCAAACAACAATGGGGTTAAGGGGCACCCCTGCCTCGTCCCCCGGTACAGCCGAAAGTACTCCGACCTCCGCCAGTTCATAGCGACACTCTCCATCGGGGCTCTATATAGCAGCCTGACCCAACTGATGAACCCCTCCCCGAACCCAAACCTCCGCAACACTTCCCAAGATACTCCCACTCCACCCGATCAAAGGCCTTCTCCGCGTCCATAGCTGCCACTACCTCCACTTCCCCCTCCACCGAGGGCATCATAATCACATTGAGGATCCTCCGCACATGTGTATTTAGCTGCCTACCCTTCACAAATCCCGTCTGGTCCTCATGAATCACCCCGGGACACAGTCCTCAATTCTCATAGCCAGCACCTTCGCCAGCAACTTAGCGTCAACATTGAGGAGCGAGGTCGGTCTATACGACCCACATTGCAATGGATCCTAGTCTTGCTTCAAGATCAAAGAAATCAGCGCCCTGGACATTGTCGGTGGCAAGGTCCCCCCCCTCCCTCGCCTTATTAAAAGTCCTCACTACCAACGGGCCCAGCAGATCCACGTATTTCCTATAGAATTCAACCGGGAACCCATCCGGCCCTTGGGCCTTTCCCGCCTGCATGCTCCCCAATCCTTTAACCAGCTCCTCCAGCCCAATCGGCACCCCCAAACCAGCCACCTCCTCCTTCTCCACCCTCGGGAACCTCAGCCGATCTAGGAATCGTCGCATCCCCTCCTCCCCGCTAGCGGCTCAGACCTGTACAGATCCCCATAGAAGTCCCTAAATACCTTGTTTATTCTCACCGCACTCCGCACCGTATTCCCCCCTCTATCCTTAACGCCACCAATCTCCCTCGCTGCCTCCCTCTTACGAAGCTGATGTGCCAGCATCCGACTCGCCTTCTCCCCATACTCATACGTCGCCCCCTGCGATTTCCTCCACTGTGCCTCTGCTTTCCCCGTAGTCAACAGGTCGAATTCCGCCTGGAGGTTCCGTCGCTCCCTAAGTAGCCCCACCTCGAAGGCCTCTGCATACCTCCTGTCCACCCTTAAAATCTCCCCCACCAATCTCTCCCTCTCCCTCCCCTCTCTCTTCTCCCTGTGGGCCCTAATGGAGATTAGCTCTCCCCTGACCAACGCCTCCCAGACTACCGCCACCTGCACCTCCCCGTTGTCGTTGGCCTCCAAATATCTTTCAATACACCCCGCACCCGCCCGCACACCTCATCCGCCAACAGTTCCACATTGAGGCGTATTTATAGCAAGTAAATATAGCAACAAAGGAGACCCTCCGGGCAGTGGTGGTTGTGGTGACATGCTTGTACACACAAATGTATGTAGTTGTATATCAGTGCATATAGTATCGGTACAACCTCCAACCAGCAGGTGGAATCAGACATCTATTACGTGAGTGGAGACACCCGTCAGTTGGTAGTAGGAAGTACGAGAGGATAGTCGCAGTTAGAATAGTTCCAGTAGAACTCACTGAATTAATTTTGTAATTATTGTGTGTCCAGCAATCTGTTATCTTTCCACGTTTGTGTTAATAAATCATCTTTCTAGTTAAACAACTGGATGTTCTGTGTACCTCATTGCAATGGCCATATCGCAGAACACAACAGTGGTGTTTGACTGTAACTAGTAATGAACATCTTTGTGCTTTTCTAAACTACTGTTTATGCGTAGCTGCTTTCCTCGGATCTAACATGCCCTAAGCATTATTTTCCAATCTCTCCTAGCTCACACCTATCTCAGACCTGCTACTTTGTTCCACCTGCCCCACCCCTTCTTAAAGAGTATAAATCAATCACATTTCTCCCTCTCTTCAGCACTGAAGAAGAGTCACGTGGACTTGAAACGTTAACTCTCTTTCTTTCTCCAGTATTTTCTGTTTTTTCTGTCAGATTTCCAGCATCCACAGTATTTTGCTTTCACATAAGTAAATTCTTGTATGGTCTCGGAAATAAATTTGTGCTGTCACGTTTAAGCGTAGTTTAGCATTGTCAGTACATAAGCATCATGTTCCCATTGTGTCCTCTTCACTTTTCCCTGTTGGACATTGCATTTGCTGATGTGGTCGCTGAACTGTTAAAATCCTGAAACAATCCAGGCCATCTATTTGATCAATGTAGAGGTTGTTAAGCAAATGAAAGTTTCAATTGAAAGGAAAAATTGGACAGCGCAATAAAGCGGTAGTTACGGGCAACCGAGCAATTAAGCGTGGCTACATCATGGTTGAACACTGGAGTACACAGATACATTGGGAGAGAAAGAGGATATTTGGGAAATATCTTTTATTTGCTAGCGTCAATGAATAAAGACAGCATGCGAATAATGCAAGGGGACCAAATTGCACTGAGGGAAATATTCCCAAATTTGGCATGGACTCAGATGGGAAACTTAATTGGGAGGAGAGGGAAGCATAATTGCTTTGCAGAGAGAGTTTTTAATCTGCTTGTGCAGTAGTCACATCTAAAACAACATTGTAATGGGTCGCCTGAGATTAAAAAAAAATATTGCTTGGTCAATAACAAACCAAAATTCAATTATGTATCATATCAAGTTTTTCTTTTTGTCGATAAATGTGTCGTATTTTATGATGTACCTTTGTTGTCAGGATAATAATGTTCTCTGGTGTTGTGCTCTAACTTCTATCCATGACAAAAATGTAGTTATTTGGGAATGTCAGTTCAAAGATCAACAAAGTCTGTAGAGTGGACAGGGGAAAAGTGTGGCCAAAAGGGATTGTATACCAGTGAGAATTTGCATCTCCGGGAAGGTTTCATTTTGTGGACTAAAATTCAAATAATTTGAAAATCTTGAAGGAAGTCCACATGTACTTGTTTAGATTTTCATTGTATATTGTTTCTGAAAGGCTGGATTACTTCTTTTGAAAGTGTTCAAGATTGAACATGCAGCAAGAAGTGAACAGCTTTTGGAAGTGGCAAGTTTCATGGTGCCACACCAATTCCAGGCATTGGCCATCTCCAGCAAGAGAGAGTCTAATCACCGCCTTCAACAGCATGGCAATCACTGAACCTCCCACTGTCAATAATCTAGAGGTTACCACTGGCTAGAAACCTAAACTGTTCCAGCCATGAATGGCAGGTTACAAGATCAGGTGAGAGGCTAGGAATTCTGAACAAGTAACTCGCCTCTTGACTCTACGAAGCCTGTCCACTATCTACAAGACACCAGTCAGGAATGTGACGGAATACGCTCTACTTGCCTGGATGAGGGCTGCACCAGCAACATTCAAAGCTTCACACCAATCTGAACAACTCAGCCCAGTTGATCTGCACTCCATCCACTGCTGGAGCATCATGTCTGCAGCAACTTGCAATGGGTTCAACAATAGCATCTTCCCAACTCGCAAAAACTGCAACAACCAGTAGGGCAAAGATATCAAATAAATGTGAACATGACCACCCGCAAGTTCCCATCCAAGTCACATTCCACCCTGACTGTTCTTCACTGTCGCTGAGTCAAAATCGTGAAACACTCTCTTCAACAGCCCTGTTGATGCACCTACACGACAGGGACTGTAGCAATTTATGAAGGCAACTCACCACCACTTTTTCAACACCACCTTCTCAATGACAATTATTGGAGGACAATAAATGGCTTTGCCAGCGACACTCACATGCTATGAATGAACATGGGGGGAGGGTGGGGGGAAGGCAATGCATCACTCCCCATAGAGATGGCTCTGTTTATTCATGGATTTATATTAGTAATTTTACAGGCTTTGGGCATTTCTGGCTAGGCCAGCATTTATTACTCATCCATGAGAAGGTGATCAGGTATCAGAAGCAAATACATATTTAAATTATTTTTTGACGTATGTGTTGCAGTGCAGAATATGAGAACAAGTGAGGTGTGTTTTGTAGGGGAACTTCTGTTGACTGTGCCTTGAGTTAGTGCATATTAAGGTTGTTTCTGTAGCTCTTTACAATGAGGATATAAATCATACAGCTACCAACAAAGAGTTTTTAATGAAGACATGGTAATATTGCCATTCTATTCAATTGTATTTACTTGTTTTCACTATCGCTATGAACCATCGTGATTGTGGCATCAGGGTGAGAAGTCCATGTGATAGTCTTTTTGTTTTCCTCCTGAGTTTTTTAGTACTATCTCCACTACTTAATACCCCGTTTATGCTCATCAGTCACTTATCTCAGCCAGAAAAATTGTCATTTTGCAATTGCATTCACATGAATTTCAAAATTGGCAGTTAACCTTTTTAAAATAATCTTTATTGTCCCAAGTAGGCTTACATTTACATTGCAATGTAGTTACTGTGAAAAGCCCCTAGTCGCCACATTCAGGCGCCTGTTCGGGTACACAGAGGGAGAATTCAGAATGTCCAAATTACCTAACAGCACATCTTTCGGGACCTGTGGGAGGAAACCGGAGGAAACCCACGCACACACGGGGAGGATGTGCAGACTCCGCACAGACAGCGACCCAAGCTGAGAATCAAACCTGGGACCCTGGAGCTGTGAAGCAACAGTGCTGCCCAAAATTGCCAGTTAACATAAGTGATCTGTTTACATTGAGCTGACTCTAGATTCTCTCTCTTTTTCCCCCCTCCCCTCCCCGAATCCTCTTTCCTAACTCACATTCCTGCAGATTTTAAAGTAAACATTTTAAATGTGGTTTCTTAAGTGGTGGCATCCTTGCATTCAGTTGCATAGCAAGTACAATATTGTTATGGTACCATTCGGCCTTGCTTGAGGGAAAAGCATAGACATTTTAATCTAGTCCCCTTATGTAAAAAAGATTATTTTAATTCATTCATGTGATATGGGTGTCGCTGGCTTGACTAAACATTTGTTGCCCATTCCTAATTCCCTTGAGCAGAGTAGCTTTTCAGAGGGCATTTCACAGCAGGGTGGTACAGTGATCAGAACTGCTGCCTCACAGCGCCAGGGACGGGGGTTCGATGCCAGCCTTTGCCGACTGTGTGGAGTTTGCACGTTCTTCCCCGGGTGCTTAGGTTACCTCCCACAGTCCAAAGATGCCCAGGTTAGGTGGATAAGCTGTGATCAATGCATGGGGTTACGGGGGTAGGGCTGGGTGTGAGCCGAGGTAGAATGCTCTTTCAGAGGGTTGGTCCTGACTTGATGGTTCGAATGGCCTCCTTCTGCACTGTAGGGATTCTATGATTAAGAGTCAACCACATTGCTGTGGATCTGGAGTGACATGTAGACCAGATTTGGTAAGGATGGCAGATTTCCGTCCCTAAAACACACTAATGAACCAGTTAAGAGATGTCAAGCAAAATTTATATTTGAAATTCAAGTTCCATCATAAGTTACATTTCTGTGGGTGAAGCATGATGGCGCAGTGGCTAGCACTGCTGCCTGACAGCCCTGAGGTCCCGGGTTCGATCCCGGCCCCGGATCACTGTCCGTGTGGAGTTTACACATTCTCCCCATACTTGCGTGGGTCTCAGCCCCAAAACCCAAAATAAATGCAGGGTATTAGAATTCACCACTCTAAATTGCTCCTTAATTGGGGTGGAGGGGGGGGGGGGGGGGGGAGGTGAATACTTTAAATTTATTTTAAAAATAATTTACTGAATACTTTAAATGTATTATTTTTTTTAATTTACTTTTCTGTTTTACAGATTCTCCACCTGAAGTACAATAAGACTTTATTTGAGACTAGGATAGAGCAAAATTTAAGAAGTGCACTTACTGGTTGACAGTATTGTGTTTCACATGTGTGTATAACGTTTGCTGATGCATTTCTGCATCTTTTTTCAAATTGGGGGAACTCTGGTGGCATGCATGTAATCAAGCACACCAACCAGCAAGAGTGTGGGATAAAATCACAAAGATTCAAGGCATCAAAGTTAATTTAAATCTGGAACCAAATTGCATTGAGTGCTAAGGAATATTGCAACTGAATGAGCCAAGATGAGAGTGCCCCATGTGATTGTGACTAATTTTGTCTGTCTTGCTGCCAGTCCTGTTTGAGACTCAGTGAAGATCTGTTAAAAACTTTGTTAAAGGTCATTTTTATGTATGTTTTTATAATACCTGCTGGTTTCCAAATCTCAGGCATTCTGATTTGAATCAAAAGTCATAAGAATCAAAGTCTCAGTGCAAAAGTTAGTGAGAAAAGGGAACAGCAAAAACTTTGAACCAAGGTTCTGCTACTTGACTTGCCCTGATAAATAGGAGGCTTGTATACCTTGAGGTGAAACCAAGGATATCTGTGCCATGCATCATGTTGGGAATCTTTCCCACTCAGCTAATGGCAGAAAAGATCCATTGTTTCATTTACTAATGATGGAGTCAGAGTTTTGACCAATGCTTGGATTCTTTGTGCATGAAGATTGTTTGGTTTTGTTGATAAGGCTGTTAAATCCATTAAAGAGACTTGTATTTTTGGTTTCTTCACTCTTTTCTCCTATGATTACAATTATTTTTATACCAGTGAAGTGAATAAAACTATATGATCAAAATGATCTTGGGATGATCTGAAGTGCATAATTAGTTAAAATTTAACGTAATGTCAAGTTGTTTGACGTTTGCTTTTTCTGATTGTAATAGAAAATAGAAAACATGTTGGTATTAACAAAGAGTGAATTAGCAGCTACATATTATTCAATTTCATTTGCATATAGATATTTCTTATGCCTTTTATAGTATTAAACTTGAACATTGTCGAAAAAGAGACCTTTTGCCAAAGCTTTTCATCTTGCACTCATCAAGACAAACAGAAAGGTACAAATTTCAAATGACCACAACAAATTATATCGGAGCAACAAAGGTGTTGATTTGGTTGGTAAGTTGAACCGAGGCATTGTCATGGGGAAAAAAAATCCAAAAATTTATTATGACCAGCTTAGGAGGAATGAACTGGCTACTCTTCTATTCAGCCCCCTTGGTTGGTTGCACCAACGTTCTTTAGATTTTCCTATCCTTGTAAATGCCTTTTCCAATCCCAAGTGCATTTATTTGTTAATAAGGAGCCAATCAAACCAAGTTTGCTTGGGTCAAAGAAAGAGAGGGGAGTAAGTTCATTTGTTACTAAACATGGGAAAAATGGCGGCATCAACGCAGATAGGTATCAGAAGTAAGAAAGTGAGTCCAACAAACTGTTTAGAATATACAATGAAGTCCTTTGCTTGTCTTTGATGCATTGATTTTTGAACAGTGTGGCCGTTTTAAGTTAGTTGGTTTCTTGTAGAGATCTGAAGTTGACTTTGTTCAGGTCTTCACTTTGTTGAAGATATTCTTTCAGCTTCCTGGAGAGGGAGAGATTTTTTTTTCTGCTCTTTTCCAGCAGTTCTTTGTTCCCCTGCTTGTTCTTTTCTCTTCGGATTCCACAACAACGCCTCCGCCAATCAGTGCTGACTTCCCAAACACTTCTCCTGTGCCTTTCCAAACAGTTCGCACCTTTATCTCGTGTAGTGGAAATTGTTGTGATCTTTTGAAATTTGACCTGATGTGCAAGATGGAAAACTTTGGCAACATGTCTTTGTTCAGCAATATGCTCTTTGTCCATCACATTCTATATACTATGATTGATAATGCATTATCATATCTTGGGCTTAACCAATGTTCTGCATATATTAGGGCAAGGTACGAATATTTAAGAAATCCGTGTTCTTTAGCCTTAAACCGAGGAATTTACATGTTTCCTTTAAATGGTTACTATCCACCCCAGGCAAGGTTCCCCAAGGTTGTTGATTTGGGCAATACCTGTCAATTTGTCACCATATTGGAAACCCGGGTGAGGAGGGATTACCTAGTTTACTGTTTTTATTTTGCCTCCTCTGTTGGTCACAAGAAGATTTAATCTTTAAAGGGTCTCTTTTCGTGAACACCTTTTTCCAAGATCCCAGGCTTTCCCAAGTTAAAGATAGTGATCGGGATTCTCCGATCCAAATTCGTCCCAAAACCACTGTCTGCAAGAATGGAGAAGTTGACGCTCAGCCAAAACTCCAGTCATTGCAGTGGGACCAGATAATCCCACGCCAGTGGGATTCTGGCCTGTGAGAAAGTGGAAAAGCACATGGATATACAGTCAGACAGATTAGAAGGGAGAATAGTTCAAAGTACGTAAATATGTGTTTAAATGGTATACGGAACAGTACTTGACTCCTAAAAAGTAGATAATTGAGCATTGTGGCTGTTGTGATTTCAGGTTCCAGTAGAGTTGGCTTCAGCAGGTGAATAGTCAGTTTTACAATTCAAGTGTTCTGTAGTTTGGCCGGGAATCTTCCCGTCCTCTTGTCAGATGTGGTCTTTGCTCACTTCACTGACTTCCGCAGTCAGGGAGAGAGACAGAGATCCAAGATATACCTGAAACAATAGCTATTTGCAGGGTACTGTCTGTGTGCTTGATGGCTTTTACTTCCGTGTCCAACTTCCGGCACTTGTTCTCACAGAGCACTCACTGACAGACAACCTGGAGCAACTCTCAGCTGTCTTTTAATCCATTCATTGCACATTCCAAGTGGGAAGGTGAATCCACAAAACCGGCCTGGGCATTGCACAGGAAGTCTCTTGATGAGATGGCCATTATATCGCTTTGTCTCCACCAGAGATGGCAATTAGTTTCTGGATGTTCTGGAAGTACCTTGGCTGGTAACTGAGTGTGGTTCCATTGTCTTTTACACTCAAACCCTCCATCACCGATGAACAGTGGCAGTAGTGTGTACCAACTACAAAATGCACTGCAGTAACTCATCAAGGTTCCTTGGACCGCACCTTCCAAACCCCACCCACTACCATCTCGAACAAGAGCAGCAGATGCCTGGGATTCCCCTCAGGTTGCCCTCAAAGTCACTCACCAACCAGACTTGGAAATATATCGCCGTTCCTTCACTGTTGCTGGGGCTAAATCCTGGAACTCCCTCCCTAACAGCACAGTGGGTGTATCTACACAAGAACTGCAGTGGCTCAAGAAGGCACCTCACCACCACCTTCTGAAGGGCAACTAGGGATGGGCAATAAATGCTGGTCTAACCAGCGAGGCCCACATTGCATAAATGAATGAAAAAAAATCACCCTGCAACAATGGCTTGTGTCCATTTAAAAAAAAATAAAAAATAATAATTCTGGTTTTATTTGAAGTCCAATATTTCCAGTCATAATCTGTTTTTGTTCTTCCTTCATTATTATGACTGTTGGATTTCTGTTAAATTAGTGGATGGATGAATTTCATGTGAATAGTCAATGAAATATTCAAAAGGCATAGTTTCAAAATATATTTATGCTGCTCAAAGCATTGAAATCAGTTTATGCTTCCAGAATACCTTTGCATCGTCACTACTACAGAATTAATTATTTGGTGCTTGAGGGATCTTACCACAACCAAGTGAAATTTGAAATTAAGGACCAAGGTTTAATTATGGAGTCAGTTTATACGCTTGAGAACTCAAATTTAAAAAGGCTGCGGAGTAGATGAACCTTGGGTTGCAGGTGTGAGCTAGCCTGAGTTTGGGGTTGGAATGTAACATGATGAATAACAGCCGACAGACTAGTGCAAATCTGTTAACTGATCAAATTCTGACTTTTGTGATGCTTACAATAATCTGGAAAGGATGTTGTCATTGTCAAAACATTGATAAGATCATAGTAATTAACTATCATGGAGCAGCAGCTTTCACAGAAATAGCAATATCACACGTGCACATCTGGATTATTTAGCAGTTTAGACTCTTGGTAACTATGCAAACTGGTTCTGGCTTCTGCTGTTTTGAACCCCTTGATCCTTATGTTACACTCTGCAAATTCTGTGCTAGGATTCTGCTAGTTGTGATGAATATAGAAATTGTTATGTATTATATTTCATATTTGTGGCAGAAATGTTATTTAAAAATCCTGGTTTAAAATATATACAGGGGTACATCTGCTAAAGCTGTAATTAAGGAGTCTTAAAAGGTGGGGTAGTGACTTGGTTTGAGAGATGGCTAATGGGATATTGTTTTGATTGCTGGCGATTCTCTGGCAAGTGGATAATTTTAGGGATTGTATTTAGCCGTAGTTGAGCAGTTCATGGGACATCTTAGTGGAATACAGATGATGTAATTAATGGGAGGATCCCTCTGTCTGTAGTTTGCAGGTTTGCCAAATGCTGTAAGGTTGAGCAGCAGAGCCTGACAAGACATAGATTTTCTTCCTCCAAAGGTCCACACAGATAAGCAAGTAACCTGTTTTGCTAACTTTATTTTAAATAGCATTTGAACTGTATTGGGTTGCATAATTGGAATTCATGTCTGGTACAGGGTAAAAGGTTTTAAAAAATTTAATCATTATAAAGCTATTTATTTAATAATGTAGTTAATTCTGTGTTGAAATGAAAGTTAATTTTAACATTGAACATACCTAATCGGTCAGAATCATCACTCTTGGTGTGAAGTATCCTTTCCTCAAAATGTTACAAATTGTTTGGGATTCTTGTCTGATAAAGTTGGGGTCTGGTCTAGTATCCTAATGCTGTATAAAATGTTATTATTGATTTGTCAAAGGTTCCAGCTTTTAGATTGACTGACTGTGTGAGGAAGGGCAGCAAGTATTTCTTCGAGCACAGTTTGCCAAATCCACAATGGGGCCTGAGGGGCATTTAGTTAGCTGAGGTAGCTAGATGGCTAGAGTGTGGCATAGAATGACGGGAATGACATTGGTTCAAGCCTCATACCAACTGTGGTCGTTCATGGAGGCCTGCCTCCTTACCTTGCCCTACGCTTGATGTGGAGTGGCACCCCCCCCCCTCAAAAAAGCTATGTACTCAATTATCTCTCTCAAATGAGGGTGGTTCTTCATGAGCTATTGTTAATTACCTATCTTGGAGCCTGTATTTTCTTGCTTCCATTTTGTTGCTTAATACTTGATTTTCTTCATAACAAGAGTAAAGCATGACGTTGAAACTTGAGAGAACAATTTCTCGTAGTTACTCCTTTTGTAGCCACGTAAAATGGCTGATTCCCGATTTAGAATGGCCAAACCCCGATTTAAAATGGTGAACGGAAGAGGCTGATGGGAAAATCAGCCAACCGGACTCAAACGGACAGCTGTAGGTAAAACAGTGTATTCGCCTCTGGGGAAGTCAGCCCAGACCGATACCTGCAGCCATCAACATCACAACAACCCAGCCATCTGCATTTTAATCAGCCATCCCCGGGAACAATTGCTACAAATTAGCAATTGAAAGCCGACCCAGACCTTTCGGCGCCAGCAGGGGCTAACACAAAGAAAGGTAAACGACCACCCCCCGATCATGGAATCGCCCCATTATTGAAGCATATCGAAACAAGTGATTGGGACCAAGTCCAATCACTTAGAACCAGGTACGAGGTCCGCCCCGAGAGGCGGGAAGCCCCTGGGGACTATAAGAATAGGGGCCAAGTTCAACTCGACCCTTCTCTTCCTGCTCGCAACCTTCGAGACCCTTCTACAAGAAACTGCATGTCTTACTCCAGCGATTGCTACCAGATAGGCGCTCCTGACTATCGACTTGTACCAGCTTTTGAATCCCGCAGGCTCAGAACCAATTCGAAAGACCATTCATTTCCCTGACCTGGTGGGCCATTTCCAAAGTTAAGTATTGCCCTTTAGTGGTAGGTAGTACATAGAAAATACAGCACAGAACAGGCCCTTCGGCCCACGATGTTGTGCCGAAGCTTTGTCCTAGATTAATCATAGATTATCATTGAATTTACAGTGCAGAAGGAGGCCATTCGGCCCTTTGAGTCTGCACCAGCTCTTGGAAAGAGCACCCTACCCAAACTCAACACCTCCACCCAACACCAAGGGCAATTTATCATTGGCCAATTCACCTAACCCGCACATCTTTGGACTGTGGGAGGAAACCGGAGCACCCGGAGGAAACCCACGCAGACACTGGGAGGACGTGCAGACTCCGCACAGACAATGACCCAAGCCGGAATCGAACCTGGGACCATGGATCTGTGAAGCAAGTGTGCTATCCACAATGCTACCGTGCTGCCCTTAAGAACAAATAAATCTACACTATATCATTTTCCCGTAATCCATGTACCTATCCAACAGCTGTTTGAAGGTCCCTAATGTTTCCGACTCAACTACTTCCACAGGCAGTGCATTCCATGCCCCCACTACTCTCTGGGTAAAGAACCTACCTCTGATATCCCTCCTATATCTTCCACCTTTCACCTTAAATTTATGTCCCCTTGTAATGGTGTGTTCCACCTGGGGAAAAAGTCTCTGACTGTCTACTCTATCTATTCCCCTGATCATCTTATAAACCTCTATCAAGTCGCCCCTCATCCTTCTCCGCTCTAATGAGAAAAGGCCTAGCACCCTCAACCTTTCCTCGTAAGACCTACTCTCCATTCCAGGCAACATCCTGGTAAATCTTCTTTGCACCTTTTCCAAAGCGTCCACATCCTTCCTAAAATGAGGCGACCAGAACTGTACACAGTACTCCAAATGTGGCCTTACCAAAGTTTTGTACAGCTGCATCATCACCTCACGGCTCTTAAATTCAATCCCTCTGTTAATGAACGCGAGCACACCATAGGCCTTCTTCACAGCTCTATCCACTTGAGTGGCAACTTTCAAAGATGTATGAACATCGACCCCAAGGTCTCTCTGCTCCTCCACAATTCCAAGAACTCTACCGTTAACCCTGTATTCCGCATTCATATTTGTCCTTCCAAAATGGACAACCTCACACTTTTCAGGGTTAAACTCCATCTGCCACTTCTCAGCCCAGCTCTGCATCCTATCTATGTCTCTTTGCAGCCGACAACAGCCCTCTTTACTATCCACAACTCCACCAATCTTCGTATCGTCTGCAAATTTACTGACCCACCCTTCAACTCCCTCATCCAAGTCATTAATGAAAATCACAAACAGCAGAGGACCCAGAACTGATCCCTGCGGTACACCACTGGTAACTGGGATCCAGGCTGAATATTTGCCATCCACCACCACTCTCTGACTTCTATCGGTTAGCCAGTTCGTTATCCAACTGGCCAAATTTCCCACTATCCCATGCCTCCTTACTTTGTGCAGAAGCCTACCATGGGGAACTTTATCAAATGCCTTACTAAAATCCATGTACACTACATCCACTGCTTTACCTTCATCCACAAGATTGGTCACCTCCTCAAAGAATTCAATAAGATTTGTAAGGCAAGACCTACCCCTCACAAATCCATGCTGACTATCCCTAATCAAGCAGTGTCTTTCCAGATGCTCAGAAATCCTATCCTTCAGTACCCTTTCCATTACTTTGCCTACCACCGAAGTAAGACTAACTAGCCTGTAATTCCCAGGGTTATCCCTAGTTCCTTTTTTGAACAGGGGCACGACATTCGCCACTCTCCAATCCCCTGGTACCACCCCTGTTGACAGTGAGGACGAAAAGATAATTGCCAACGGCTCTGCAATTTCATCTCTTGCTTCCCGTAGAATCCTTGGATATATCCCGTCAGGCCCGGGGGACTTGTCTATCCTCAAGTTTTTCAAAATGCCCAACACATCTTCCTTCCTAACAAGTATTTCCTCGAGCTTACCAATCTGTTTCACACTGTCCTCTCCAACAATATCGCCCCTCTCATTTGTAAATACAGAAGAAAAGTACTCATTCAAGACCTCTCCTATCTCTTCAGACTCAATACACAATCTCCCGCTACTGTCCTTGATCGGACCTACCCTCGCTCTAGTCATTCTCATATTTCTCACATATGTGTAAAAGGCCTTGGGGTTTTCCTTGATCCTACCCGCCAAAGATTGTTCATGCCCTCTCTTAGCTCTCCTAATCCCTTTCTTCAGTTCCCTCCTGGCTATCTTGTATCCCTCCAATGCCCGGTCTGAACCTTGTTTCCTCAGCCTTACATAAGTCACCTTTTTTCTCTTAACAAGACATTCAACCTCTCTTGTCAACCATGGTTCCCTCACTCGACCATCTCTTCCCTGCCTGACAGGGACATACATATCAAGGACACGTAGCACGTGTTCCTTGAACAAGTTCCACATTTCACTTGTGTCCTTCCCTGCCAGCCTATGTTCCCAACTTATGCACTTCAATTCTTGTCTGACAACATCGTATTTACCCTTCCCCCAATTGTAAACCTTGCCCTGTTGCACGTACCTATCCCTCTCCATTACTAAAGTGAAAGTCACAGAATTGTGGTCACTATCTCCAAAATGCTCCCCCACTAACAAATCTATCACTTGCCCTGGTTCATTACCCAGTACTAAATCCAATATTGCCCCTCCTCTGGTCGGACAATCTACATACTGTGTTAGAAAAGCTTCCTGGACACACTGCACAAACACCACCCCATCCAAACTATTTGATCTAAAGAGTTTCCACTCAATATTTGGGAAGTTAAAGTCGCCCATGACTACTACCCTGTGACTTCTGCACCTTTCCAAAATCTGTTTCCCAATCTGTTCCTCCACATCTCTGCTACTATTGGGGGGCCTATAGAAAACTCCTAACAAGGTGACTGCTCCTTTCCTATTTCTGACTTCAAGTAGAATTCTACAAGTAGAATTATTGTATAAGTATTAATTGCTGTATATAATAAATGAGCGTTGATTTAACTCTTACTACGTGGTGTGTTGCATTATTAATCATTACTTGAGCTTGAACCACTTGGCGGTATCAGAAAGATACCTGGCGACTCATGAGCAAAGGTGACAGAATAAGAATAAAGTAAACTAAGGCTAAAACGAGCAACACTTTTATTATGGATAGAAGAAAAGGGAATTTATCTAAGTTGTGTGATTATTTTTTCTCTTTCTATTTTAACTGGTGTGTTTGGTGACCCGAATATGTTAGGAAGCTAGCGTGTGGGTATACAGATCATAGCTGTTACAAGATGAGGTACCTTTGTTTCTTGGCAACTTAATCGCCCAACAATCACCATGCAAGGTAAGCAATGGACTCTTACCTGAACATTAAAACGTATGTATTTTCTGTGACTGGTGAGGCTAGGACAGTGTGCTTTTGTTACAAATAACATTTTCATATTAATCTGATCAAAAGATAAAGTGAGTTGTGACCTGTGTATTTGTATGTCTGCATAATTCTACTTTGCAAAGCCACCCTCATTAGGGTTGTAGAAAAGCCAGTTTTTCAACTATTACTGAAAGGAAAGGAGTGACTAACCTGAAAGTTGAGATGTCGTCCAGGATTTCAGGTTTGGTATTTGTCTAAGATGGGCAGGACTGATAGCATGTTATTTCTAGACATTTGGGAACACATTTATTGCTACTGCAAGGAGTTCCACTCTTCTGACCTACATCATGAGCAAATACCTTTTTGTTTGTATTACTCCCACAGTAACAATTAACTAAAATATTGTCAAAAGTTTTTTATGTAACAGAGATCCTGTGCAAAGAAAGAAAGCATTTGCATTTGTGTAACGCCTTCCCTCCTGGGAATTCCCCAGACACTTGTGACCAATGACAAAAAGTTTAGTCTCTAGTATTTGGAGGCAGATATGGTAGCCAATTCACTCACAGCAAGGTGCCACCAATAACAAGGAGAGGATTGACTAGTTTATTGTATTTTGCTAATGTTGGTCGATAAATGTCAATTGGGACTCAAAAATGCTTTATTTGTTCTCTGTGAATCATACCTTGGGATGCTTTTGTTCTCCACCTGAGTGAGCAGACAAGTTTAATGAGCTGAATTTCCTTTTCTGGCCAATTTTTTTCTGCTTGGTAAGATTCTCCAGAGCACAGGCCATTATTAATGACCCCATTTGACACTTGTGCCTGCCTCCTACACAGAATCTTATGGCTTTCCTGAACCACCAGTGGTTCTGTTCCATTATCTGCAGAAACCGAGTCACGAGGTCACCTGTTACTTCCCAGGTGGCAGTGGTGTCTTCATTTTCGGTCAATCCTTTCTGCCAGGGCTGCTTAGAGCTGAGGACAGACTGCAGTGACGGTTCCTAAATGGCTTGTGTGGCTAGATTAGTGAATACCTTACAATACTGTTTCTCCAGGGTCTTCTAGTCTGCTGCACAGAGCAGTACGTCACCATGTAAATATGCCCAATGATGGAGCATGTGGAAGAGAATGACACCCACCTGCTGTGCTCCAGGCAGCATGATATTGGTAATGAGCCAGAAGATATCACTGCTGAAATAGCATTTTAGATAGCATCAGCGGTGTGTCAGGCTGCCATAGAAGTAAAGTCTTGCATTGTCCAAGCGGACCCCTCCTTATCTTCAAGAAGCAGTAACCTGATGGTTACGCCAACACATTGTCCTATAGTGCTAAATCAACCACTGCGACCAATTAAAGGCCACTAAGAGCTCATCAGCTGGCATTCCAACAGTGGCTGGAGGGGCCCATGCCTCGGGGGTGGGGGGGGTTCCGGTGGCGGCGATGAGTTAGTGAGCCGCACATTTGGTGGCTCTCACTCCGGCGGGATTTGAGGACCTGGTTCCCCGGGTTTTGTGGGTTTGCGGAGCGCTGGAAAGACGGTCACGGAGGTGCTGAGGAACGGGCAGAGTTGCATGGAACTGCGGGAGAGCAGAAAGCAGCGAAAACGGGAGAGAAAGGGACAAAGGCAAGGTGCAGGGGAAGCTCACCCGGGAGCAAAGATGGCGGACCTACAGACCTCGGACCCGGCGATCCAGCAGGTGCTGGAAAACATGCTGCTGGTGATAAAAAGCAGTTTTGAATCGTTGAAGCGGGATAACTTGGACCCACTTCAGAAGGCAGTGGATCAATTGAACCAGAGACTGGATGCCCAGGACGAAAAGGTTAAGGAGCTGGGGGAGGCGGTGGAGGAGCAGGCGGACATGCAGACAGTGACTGCGCTAGAAGTCGACGGGTTGAAGGAGAGACAGAGAAGACTGCTGGACAGAGTGGAGGAGCTGGCAAATAGAGCCCGCAGACAAAATCTGAGGATCATCGGCCTCCCGGAGGGGGCTGACGGAGCAGATGCCACAGCGTTTGTGGCTGACGATCAGGTTCCACAGGTTTGTGGAGAAGGAGCGGGTGCTGCAGTGGGCAAAGAGCGCTCAGAGCAGCACGTGGGATAACTGTGTCCTTCACATTTACCAGGACCTAAGTCAGGAGGTGGCCAGGCGGCGAGCAGCCTTTAAACAAGTTAAGGAGGTGTTGTTCAAAAAGCACGAAGTTTGGTCTGCTCTTCCCGTCTGTTCTTCGTCTTTGGGTCACTCATCAGGGCCAACACCACTACTTCTCCGAGCCCGAAGAAGCGATGGACTTTGTGAGGGATCGGGGCTGGTCCCGAGAAAAGGACCCACGGACGCAAGCTAGGGTCCGAGAATTATCGTTTTGGGGGATGCCTACTGTGCCTGGACTGACGGTCGACTGTTTACTGCTTTAAAGGTGCCATGCGTTGTATTTTTGGGCAGCTTTTGCCTCCGGGGGTTGCGGGGGGGGGGGAGGGGATCCCCCTCTCGTATGCTCTTTTTTTTCTCTCTTTTTTCTGTTGTTGGTACCTTCCATCGTGTTCTCTGGGTGTGCTGGAGCCTTCATTGTAACATAAAGGTGGCCGGTAAGCAATGGGGATTAAAGATGTTGGTTGGGTTTTTTTTATGTCTATGGTTTTTATGTTTGTTTTGGGTGGGTGATATACGGGTACTGTGTTACTGTGTTGCTATTTTATTAGTGCTCAGAAAGGGACGTGGGTTAACACTTTTCTGTGTACACAGCTGGAACTGTATTGAACCTGGAGCAGCCTCGCGGTGCTGTTTGATGTTTACATCTTGGTTGATCTTTCCCATTTTAGTGAGACTGCTCCAGTGGGTCGGAGTGGAGGATGGTGTGTTGATGAGTGGGGTGATGAGGTCGGGGAAACAGTGGGAATGAGACAAGTGGGCGCCGGAAGGGTAAGTCACCGGGCTAGCAGATTGGCTAGTCAAGGGAGTCAGGTGGGGGGTGTGAATACAGCCAGTAGATGGCAGCGGTGGGGCTATCGGGAGATGTTACTGGGGGGGGGGTTATTCTGCTGAAGTGGGAGGGGTCTGAAGTAGGTAATGGAGAGGAGGTCGGGGGTGGAAGCGGGCAAGAGGCGAGCCAAGAGCGGCGCGGCGCATGGGCCGGGGGCGGGCCCAAGAAAGGTTATGGCTGACCGGCGTGTGTGGGGGGTGGGGGGGGGGGGGGCGATGTGCCCCCCAACCAGGCTGATCACCTGGAATGTCAGAGGACTAAATGGGCCAGTTAAAAGGGCACGTGTGTTCGCGCACTTGCGGGCTCTAAAGGCGGTCGTAATTATGTTGCAGGAGACACATCTGAAAGTGTCTGACCAGACTAGGCTAAGGAAGGGCTGGATCAGCCAGGTTCTCCACTCGGACTTGGGTTCTAAGTCCAGGGGGTAGCAATCATGATCAATAAACGGGTTCAATTTGAGGCGGAGGGTGTAATCGCAGACGGTGGGGGCAGATTCCTTATGGTAAGGGGCAAGCTGGAGGGGAAGGGAGTGGTGCTGGTGAACATATATGCTCCGAACTGGGACGACGCTGACTTTATTAAAAGAGTGCTGGGGAAGATCCCAGACCTAGACTCACGTAAGTTGATAATGGGGGGGACGGGACTTTAATACGGTCCTTGACCCGGTGCTAGACCGGTCATGTCCCAGAACGGGTAGGCTCCCAGCAATGGCAAGGGAGCTGAAAGGGTTCATGGAGCAAATGGGGGCTGTGGACCCATGGAGAGCCAGACAGCCGACGGGAAGGGGCTACTCATTCTACTCGCATGTTCATAAAGTATACTCTAGGATTGATTTTTTAAATCTTGAGCAGGGACTGTGTAGGGGAGGTAAAGAATACGGAATACTCGGCAATCACTATCTCGGACCATGCCTCGCACTGGGTGGACCTGCAGGTCGGGGGGCGAATTACCAACGCCCACAATGGAGCTTAGACATAGGATTGTTGTCGGAGGAGGCGATATGTGAGAGACTTCGGAAGTGTGTGCAAAATTACTTGCAGGTGAACGATACGGGGGAGGTTTCAGCAGCGACCCTGTGGGAGGCGCTGAAGGCAGTAGTGAGGGGGGAGCTGATCTCAATTCGGGCTCACAGGGCGGACAGAGCAGAAATGGACAGATTGGTTAAGGATATTCACCGGATAGACGAGGAGCAAGCGGGGTCCCCATGGGAGGACCTACTCAGGGAGAGACGGAGATTGCAGGAGGAACTGGGGGTGCTATCCACGAGTAGGGCCGTGGAACAACTTAGGAAGGCGAGGGGAGTGGTGTATGAGCATGGGGAGAAGGCCAGTAGATTGCTAGCGCAGCAACTCTGGACGAGGGAGGCGGCCAGGGAAATAAGTAGAGTGGTGGACAGGAAGGAGAGCCAAGTGGAGGACCCGTCAGGACTGAATAAGGTATTTCGGGACTTTTATAGTAAGCTTTACACTTCAGAACCCTCAGAGGAGCCGGAGGAGATGAAACGGTTCCTGGACGGAGTAACCTTCCCAAAAGTAGGCAGGGGACTAGTGGACGGGCTGGGGGCCCCGATTAGAGCGGAGGAGGTACTGGGGGGACGAAAGGCCATGCAGACGGGAAAAGCCCCGGGATCGGATGGATACCCAGTAAGAGTTTTATAAAACGTTCTTGGACATAGTGAGACCGGTCCTGACTAGGGTTTTTAATGAGGCGAGGGACAGAGGGACCCTGCCTCCGACGATGTCGCAAGCCACCATCTCGCTGATATCAAAGTGGGACAAGGACCCGGAATCCTGCGGGGCATACAGGCCAATCTCCCTGATCAATGTGGACGCTAAGCTCCTGGCCAAGGTCCTGGCGATTAGAATAGAGGACTGCGCACCGGAGGTGATTGGGGATGACCAAACAGGGTTTGTGAAAGGCAGGCAGCTGACAGACAACTTGAGAAGATTGCTTAATGTGATTATGATGCCCCCGACGGGCAAGGAGGTGAAGGTAGTGGTGGCAATGGACACTGAAAAGGCCTTCGACTGGGTGGAGTGGGACTATTTGTGGGAGGTAATCGGTTGGTTTGGGTTCGGGGAGGGACTGGTTAATTGGGTCAGACTATTGTACCAGGCCCCAAAAGCTAGCGTTAGGACGAACAGGATAATGTCAGATTATTTCAGACTACACCGCGGGACCAGACAGGGGTGCCCACTCTCGCCGTTGCTGTTCGCGCTGGCCATAGAGCCGTTGGCGATGGCGTTGAGAGCTGCAAAGGGGTGAAAGGGAATGACTAGGGGTGGGGGGTGGAACATAGGTTCTCTCTCTATGCGGACGACCTGCTTCTGTACGTGTCGGACCCACTGGCCGGGATAGAAAATCTCTTGGAAACATTGAGGAAGTTTGGCCGGTTCTCAGGGTACAAATTAAATATGGCCAAGAGTGAGATGTTTGTGGTGCAGGCAAGGGGCCAGGAGAATAGACTGAAGGAGCTGCCATTTAGACTGGTTGGGAAAAGTTTCCGGTACTTGGGGATACAGGTGGCACGTGACTGGGGCAGGTTGCATAAGTTAAATTTGACTAGAGTAGTGGAACAAATGAAGAGGGGGTTTCAGAGATGGGATGCACTCCCGCTGTTACTTGCGGGGAGGGTGCAGACGGTAAAGATGACAATCCTCCCCAGATACCTGTTCATCTTCCAGTGCCTCCCGATCTTTATCCCACGGTCCTTCTTCAAAAGGACCGGCAAAATCATCATGAGCTTTGTCTGGGCGGGAAAATCCCCGCGGGTGAGGAAGGCGATGCTTGAAAGGAGCCGCAGCGAGGGGGGTCTGGCATTGCCGAGTCTGAGCAACTACTACTGGGCGGCTAACATAGCCATGATAAGGAAGTGGATGGTGGGTACGGGGTCTATCTGGGAGCGGGTGGAGGTGGCTTCGTGCAGGGGCACCAGTTTGGCAGCCCTGCTCATGGCTTTCCTACCGCTTGCGCCGGCCAGTTACTCCACCAGCCCGGTAGTGGGGGCGGCCCTGCGGATTTGGGGCTAGTAGAGAAAGCATGCAGGGGAGGTGGGTGAGTCGGTCTGGGCTCCAATATGTGATAACCATCGATTCGCCCCCGGGAACATGGATGGAGGGTTTCGAACATGGCGGCGGGTGGGGGTGGGGAGGGTGGGCGATATGTTCCTGGAGGGGAGCTTCGTGAGTTTGAGGGATTTGGAGGAGAAAACTGGGCTGGAAATGGGAAATGACTTTAGGTACTTACAGGTGCGGGACTTTGTACGCAGACAGGTCCCATCCTTCCCACGCCTCCTGCCCATAGGGATCCAGGACAGAATAGTCTCTAGAGGAGAAGGAGGAGAGGGTAGAGTCTCTGATATTTACAAGATGCTCATTAAGGGAGAAGAGTCCCAGACGGAGGAACTGAAACTCAAATGGGAGGAGGAGCTCGGTGGGGCGATGGAGGACGGGCTGTGGGCGGAAACCCTGAGTAGCGTAAACTCAACCGCAACATGTGCCAGGCTCAGCCTGATTCAGTTCAAGGTCGTTCACCGGGCCCACATGACGGTGGCTCGGATGAGCAAATTCTTTGGGGTAGAGGACAAGTGCGCTAGATGCGCGGGAGGACCAGTGAACCACGTTCACATGCTTTGGGCATGCCCTAAGCTTAGGGGGTACTGGGAGGGATTTGCGGGGGTCATGTCCCGGGTGCTGAAAACAAGGGTGGTGATGAGTCCAGGGGTGGCAATTTTCGGGATTTCGGAAGACCTGGGAGTCCAGGGGGAGAAAGAGTCCGATGTTCTGGCCTTTGCTTCCCTGATAGCCCGGCGGCGAATACTGCTGGCATGGAGGGACTCAAAACCCCCGAAGACCGAACTATGACTTTTGGACATGTCAAGTTTTCTGGGTATGGAAAAAAATCAAGTTCGCCTTGAGGGGATCTGTGTTGGGGTTCGCCCGAAGGTGCCAACCATTCATCAACTTCTTCACAGGAGAGTGAATGTCAGCAAGGCGGGATGGGGGTGGGGGGGGAGATTAGAGTAGGAGAGATAAATAGACGGGTAGTGTCTAAGGGAGAGGAGCGGGTATGTGCATTCTGGTTTGGTTGAAGTGTTGGTTTTTCGTTGATGTTTGCATATTTCTGTAATCTGCAACTGTTTCCAATGCCAAAAAATATCTCAATAAAATTGTTTGTTTAAAAAAAAAAAGATGCCCATTGCCCACATGATGAATTATGAAACCCCCGTTCCCCCAGCACCCCCTCTTGACTGGCCCTGGATAGCCCCACAAACTCACTTTGCCTCTCACCTTGCCTCAAAAACCATCCCCACCATCGCAGGTTGAGGCCTGCTGCAGTCCCAGTTTCCAGTCTTCCGGGAGGTGCTGCTGACCCTCCAATTGGCAGGCAGAAGCCCTGTTGTTGGACAATTGGGGGACTTGCTGAAAATGGCTCTGGATGGGGTTGCACTTGGCCCTCTGGCCTTTGGACTGGGCCACCTTCAGTCAATAACTTCGGCCCAATACCTTTCATTACGCCAACCTTGGGATGCTGCTCTGGGATAGTGGTACATGGCTTTGATGTGTTAACCCGAGGCTGCACTTGGACCCAGTGCATCAGCAAAACATCTTCTGTACTTTGAGAGGAGACATGGAAAATCTACGCAGATAAAGGAAGAAAAGAAGTAGATTGCCTGCACTTGGGGTTTTGTTTAATGTGAAATCAACTTCAAGTGAAATTGCTCATCAGGAAATTGCAAATAGATTGATGGGTTAGATACAAATCTCCTTGTTTAGAAGAAATTAAAGAGCAATAACTGTAGATGTCGCGCAGCAAACTATTACAAATAAGTTACACATTCAAAAATTAAAATATTTAATGATTAACAATTGAGAGACTTTTTCAAAATTAAATTGGCACGGCTTTCCGTTGTTGTCCATTCAAAAACGTGCTTTACTACTACAATGATGACTTGTGAGCCTTTACGCCTGTTTAATAAAGCTCTCGATGACTATATTCCCAATTTGTGCTTCCCTGCCCTTGCTACTGAGACTTTTCACCCTGCAGTTAACATAGGCATCCGTCAGAGCATATGTATAAAGAGCTGCGCAAAAACTAGGAGGGCGGTCCGATTTGGCTTGATGAGAAGGTTTATCCGGCCAATTCACCATTCTAGTGACTCGGGTTACAGAGACGCTGGTAGGAGGAGTGTCAAAATTGTAACTGATTTCTGCTGACTGTATACTAAAATTATAGGGGATAGATTTTGCTCTACTCAAATTATAGACTCTAGCACAAAGAATATGGTTACTCTGGCAATTAAATACGGAAATATTCCTGAATGTGTTTACAACATTCTTATAGCAAGTAGTGAACAGTAGAAATTATACTGTGAAGTTTGATATACAGGTGCTTTACATTCCCTCGCCTGGTATTTTAACAGAGGCAGTAACGTCTTGAGTTAAGATGACAGTCAAGATAATTCCAATCAAAAATATTGACTGCCTTTTGGATCTTAATTTCAGGGCCAGGTTTCGTTAATTTGAGAATTCGGAGATCAGTCACTGGCCCTTTACAGGCCAACCTTGCTCTTCCTTTCAATGAAATAAATGGAAAGAAATTCGAGCCAAGTTCATTAGGTGCAAATCAGATGAGCACTTTCTGGGGTTGGAGAAATGAGTTTAACCAACAACTGGAATTTAGCTGACTCTAAATGTAACTTTTATTTTATTGGAGCAGGAAGGGGAGCTGGCAGGGCAGTACGGTGGCAAAGTGGGTTAGCCCTGTTGCCTCATGGCGCCGAGGTCCCAGGTTCGATCCCGGCTCTGGCTCACTGTCCGTGTGGAGTTTGCACATTCTCCCCGTGTTTGCGTGGGTTTCGCCCCACAACCTAAAGATGTGCAGGCTAGGTGGATTGGCCACGCTAAATTGCCCCTTAATTGGGGAAAAAAAAATTTGAATTGGGTACTCAAAATTTTTTTTAAAAAAGTTAGCAGAGAGTCGAACTCACAGAGAACTGTGCTTTAAAAAAAAAAAGGAAGGGGAACTGGCAAGGAAAGGGGTCGACCACGGGATTTTTAAAAAAAATCATTTCATAGAATTTACAGTGCAGAAGGAGGCCATTCGGCCCATCGAGTCTGCGCCGGCTCTTAGAAAGAGCACCCCTTAGAAAGAGACTCTTAGAAAGTCCACACCTCCATCCCAACCACAGTAACTACACCCAACACTAAGGCCAATTTTGGACACTATGGGCAATTTTGCATGGCCAATCCACCTAACCCGCAAATCTTTGGATTGTGGGAGGAAACCGGAGCACCCGGAGGAAACCCACGCACACACTGGGAGGATGTGCAGACTCCGCACAGACAGTGACCCAAGCCGGAATCGAACCTGGGACCCTGGAGCTGTGAAGCAATTGTGCTATCCACAATGCTACCGTGCTGCCCCATTTGCGTGATATGGTCGGCGCTGGCTGGGCCAGCATTTTTTGACCGTCCTTGGTTGCCTTTCAAAATGTTGTGGTGGGCTGCCACCCTGAACAACTGCAGTCGGCGAGGTGTAGGTTCACCCACAGTGCAGTTAGGGAGGGAATTCTTGGATTTTGACCCAGCCACGTGAAGGAGCGGCGATATATTTCCAAGTCAGGGTGCTGAGTAACTTGGAGGAGAACCTCCAGGTGGTGGGGTTCCCAGGTATCTGCTGTCCCTCTAGATGGTAGTGGTCATGGGTTTGGAGGTGCTTTCGAAGTAACCTTGGTGAGTTCCTGTAGTGCATCTTGGGTGAGTGATAAAGGAATGGCATATATGTGAGGGGTAGCAAAGATCTGGATGATGAAGCATGTCAGAAATCAGATAAATATAAAGTTAATGTCCTATGCGCAGCAGGTTTCTGATCCTGGGTTGCAACACTTTTTTTTTAAAAAAAGTATTTTCCCCCAAGAAATAGGTTGACTTCAGTAGAAATGATTTATGGTCTCTTTCTTCCACGAACAAATGGGTATGAATGTACGCTTTGTGAAGCCAAGTTGACCCGAGAACATTTTGACACAAGCTGGCTGGGCTGCTGCTGTGTGTGGAGACCATCAGTGCAGAAATGCCCATGGTTTTGGGTCTATTTGTTTCTGATTGTAACGAGGATAGAGTTTCTAAAGAAAAAAAAATCTCGTGTTTGCACAATTTCTGAAATATTGAAACAATCGTGTTGTAATGCTGGAAAGAGCAGCCAATTTGCATGAAGCAAGCTCCCAGAAAGAGCAAACTCTCAACCAGTTAATCTGTTTAAATTCATGCTACGGAATATTTTTGTGCCCAGAGCGGAAGACAGAGCCTCAATTTAACAACTCATCCAAACGTTGGCACCTGAGGCAGTGCAGCAGTTCACCTGTGCTGCTCTGAGGTGTAGCCTAGATTCTGCCCTCATGACTCTGGAGTGAAACGTAAACATTCTAATTCATGCAAAAGTGCTACAACTGAGCTATAGCTAACACCAAAAATGTTTTGCATTCAGTGAATTAACAATTAATGAGTAACATTCAGCACTGTCGGGCAGCGCAGTGGTTAGCACTGCTGCCTCACAGCGCTGAGGACCCGGGTTCGATCCCAGCCCTGGGTCACTGTCCGTGTGGAGTTTGCGCATTCTCCCCGTATCTGCGTGGGTTTCACCCCCACAACCCAAAGATGTGCAGGGTAGGTGGGTCGGCCACGTTAAATTGCCCCTTATTTGGGAAAACAAGAACTGGGTACTCTTGTTTTTAAAAAAAAAAAAGAAGAATTCAGCATGGTGTTCCAAAAACGTTGGGCGGGATTCTCTGATCCTGAGGCTAAGTGTTCAACGCCGTCATGTTTCTCGACGGCATCAACATGGCCTTAGGAGCAGTGATTCTGACCCCTACAGGGGGCCAGCACGTTACTGGAGCGACCCACGCCACTCCAGCTGCCGATCCCTGGTGTCAGATGGGCGCTGCGTGTCTGCACATGCGCAGTGGAATCAGCGCCAACGCGCGCATGCGCAGTGGGACCAGCGCGATTGGCCCGCATGCGCGGTGGCTCCCTTCTCCGTGCCGGCCCCGACGCAACATGGCGTAGGGCTACAGGGGCTGGCGCGCAACAAAAGAGGCCCCAGCCCGAGAGGCCCCGATCGCGGGCCAGGCCACAGCGGAGGCCCCACCCCACCAGGCCGCCCCCCCCCCCCCCCCCCGGATGCATTCACGCCGAGGTCCCGCCGCGTAAGACCAGGTGTGAACGGCGCCGGTTTGACTCTGGCTTTATTGTACGGCCGCTCGGCCCATCCCGGACCAAGAATTGCCGGTGGCGGCCGCGTAGAGTGGTCCCCGACCGGCACCGCGTCGGCGCAAGCCAATGGCGCCGATTTTCCACTCTCCGGAGAATTTGCGGACCGGCGACGGGGCATCGTCGCGCATTTTGCACCCGTCCCGGCGATTCTTCGGCCCGGCCTGGGCTGAGAGAATCCCGCCCGTTGTGTTTCATAATGTCCAGAACCTTTCGACCCTCCTTGGATAAATCAGGAAGTGATGCCAGAGGTTCCACCTCTTGTTTAGAAATCGGGAGTGGGATAAACCTCTGACTTTGGGAGAATGGCACATGAGCATATACATGGATAAAACAATTTAATGAGTGAGCGTGAAGTGATTCACTTCAGGAGGAACGACAAGGAGTAACAATGAAGCCTAAATGTTACTATTTGGAGAGTGGTGGGGGGTGTCGAGGACAGGCCCTGTGCCAGAACAAAGGAACCTGGTGATGCATATTCATAAATCCTTGAAAGTGGTCCTGAAAACTTGATAAGGCACTTAAAGCGTACAGGATACCGGACTTTGTAAATAAGGAAATTGAATATAAAAGCAAGGTCACCTTGCTAAACCTTTTACATACCATTCGTTAGGCCTCAGCTGGACTATTATCATAGAATCATAGAATTTAGTGCAGAAGGAGGCCATCCGGCCCATCGAGTCTGCACCAGCCCTTGGAGAGAGCACCCTACTCAAGCCCACGCCTCTACCCTTTCCCAGCAACCCCACCTAACCTTTTTTTGGACACTAAGGGCATTTCTGCATGGCCAATCCACCTAACCTGCACATCTTTGGACCGTGAGAGGAAACCGGAGCATCCGGAGGAAACCCATGCAGACACAGGAAGAACGTACAATTTGGGGCATTACTCTTAAGAAAGATATCAAGGCATTAAAGATATTAAAAGATTATTATTATTAAAGAGGGTACAGAGGGGATTAAGAGAATTATTCGAGGAATGATGGAGGTTCTGGCATCAGATAGATGTGGATAGATTGGAGAAACTGCAATTTTTGTTTTCTTTGATCAAATGAGGTTAAGGGTGACCTAATAGAAATGCCCAATAGCCTCCTGTGCTGTAAGGTTCTTTTATTTATTTATGGGATATGGATGTCGCTGGCAATCCCATCAATTATTACACATTCCTAATTGCCCTTGAGAAGATGGTGGTGAACTGTTGAATACCATGTGGTGCAGGTACACCAACAGTGCTGTTAGGGAGAGAGCCTTTGGCCCAGCGACAGTGAAGGAACGGCAATATATTTTTGAAAACCGGATGCTGAGTGACTTTGAGGGGCACTTCCAGGTGATGGTGTTCCCATCTGTCTGCTCCCTTGACCTTCCAGATGGTAGTTGTCATGGGTTTGAAAGGTGGTGTAAAAGGAGTCTTGGTGAGTTCCTGCAGTACATTCTTGTAGCTGGTACACACTGCTGCACTGTTCTTCAATGATAGAACAAATGATTGTTCATGTTGTGGATGGGATGCCAATTAAGCAGGCTGCTTTGTCCTAGATGGTGTCGAGCTCCTTGAGTGTTGTTGGCGATACACTCATCGAGGCAAGTGGAAAGTATTCCATCACACTCCTGACTTATGCTGTGTGGATGGTGGACAGGGTTTGGGGAGTCAGGAGCTGGGTTGTTCCCACAGAATTCCCAGCCTCTAATGTGCTGTTGTAGCCGCAGTATTTATATGGCTGCTCTAGTTCAGTTTCTGGTCGATGGTAAGTGTTAGGATATCGACAGTGGGGAATTTGGTGATGATAGTGCCATCAAATCTCCAGAGAATATGGTTATATTCTGTCTTGTTGGAGATGGTCATTGCCTGGCACTTGTGTGGCATGAATGTGACTTGCCACTTACCAGCCCAAACCTGAATATTGCCCAGATCTTCTTGGATTGCTTCAGTATCTGAGGAGTCCCAAATGTTTCTGAACATTGTGCAGTTATCCTCAAACATCCCCATGTATGACCTCATGAATGAAGGAAGATTTTTATGAAGCAGCTGAAGCTGATTGGGTACAGGACTAATGTCCTGGTACTGGGTTGATTGACTTGCAATGACCACAACCATTTTCCTTTTGTGCTAGGTATGACTCTACTGGCAGGAAGTTTCCCCCCTGATTCCCATTAACTCCAGTTTTGCTAGGGCTCCTGGATGCCACATTTGGTCAAATGCTGCCTTGATGTCAAGGGCAGTCACCTGATCTTGTCTTTGGAGTTCAACTCTTTTGTCGATATTTGGACCAAGGCTGTATTGAGTGCAGGAGATGAATTGCCCTGCCAGAATCCAAACTGAACATCAGTGTGCAGGTTATTGCTGAGCAAATGCCACCAGGGCGCACTATTGATGACCCTTCCAACACTTTGCTGATGATCAAGAGTAGACTGATGGGATGGTAGTTTGTCAGGTTGGAATTGTCCTGTTCTTTGTGGACAGAACATGCCTGGGCAATTGATGCCACTGTTGTAGCTGTACTGGAACAGCTGGGCGAGAGGTACGGCTAGTTCTGAGGCGCACATCTTCAGTATTGCCAGAATTTTGTCAGGGCTCATTGCTTTTGCAATATCCAGTGCTTTCAGCCATTTCTTGATATTATGTGAAGGGAAACACATTGGCTGAAGACTGGTATCTATGATGCTGGGGACAACAGGAAATGCCAGTATGGATCAACCACTCGGCACTCCTGGTTGAAGATGATTGCAAATACTTCAGCCTAGTCTTTTGCACTGATGTGCTGTGCTCCTCCAACATTGAGGATGAAGATATTTGTGGAACCTCCTCCTCCAGTGTGTTTAATTGTCCACCACCATTCATAACTGGATGTGACAGGACTGCAGAGCTTAGATCTGATCCATTGGTTATGGAATTGCTTAGCTCTGTTTATTACGTTCTGCTTCTGCTATTTGTCACGCAAATAGTCCTGTATTGTAGCTTCGCCAGGATGACGCCACATCTTCAGGTATCCCTGTTGCTGCTCCTAGCATGCTCTCCTGCACCACTGGGGTTGGACTTCTGGCCTGGTGGTAATAATCTTTATTATTGCCACAAGTAGGCTTACATTAACACTGAAATTATGTTACTGTGAATAGTCCATAGTCGCCACATTTCGGCACCTGTTCGGGTAAACTGAGGGAGAATTCAGAATGTCCAATTCACCTAACAAGCACATCTTTTGGGACTTGTGGGAGGAAATCGGAGCACCCAGTGAAACCCTCGCAGACATGGGTAGAACATGCAGACTCCGCACAGACCATGACCCAGCGGGGAATCGAACCTGAGTCCCTGGTGCTGTGAAGCAACAGTGCTAACCACTGTGCTACTGTGCCGCCCATTGATGATGAAGTGGGGTTATGTCAGGCAATGAGATTACAGATTGATTACAATTCTGCTGCTGCCATAGCCCACAGCACCGCATAAATGCCCAATTTTGCGCTACCAGATGTGTTTGAAATCTATCCCGTTTAGCATGGTGGTAGGGCCTCACAACACGATGGAGGGTATCCTGAATGTGAAGACAGAACTTAGTCTCCACAAAGACCATGGAGTGGTCACTCCTGATAATCATGGACACGTGCATCTGCGACAGGTAAATTGGTGAGGATGAAGTCACGTAGGTTTTCTGTCTTGTTGGTTCCCTCACCACCTGTCCAAGACCCATCTTAGCTATGTTCTCAGCCAGCTTGATGAGTTGTGATGCTATCGAAGCACTCAGTGATGTACATTAAAGCCCTCTCCCCGCATACAATCTGTGCCTTCAGTGCCTCCTCGAAGTGGTGTTCAACATGGAGGAGTACCTATTTGTGCTGAAGTGGGGGGACAATAGGAGGTGAGCAGCGAAAGGTTTCCTTGCTCATGTTTGACCTGATGCCATGAGACTTCATGGAGTTCAGATTTGATGTTTAAGCCTCCCAGGGCAATTCCCTCCCGACCGTAAACCACTGTCGCCAGCTTTTCCTGTCAATGGGACAGGTCATAACCAGGGATGGTGATGGTGGGCCTGGGACATTGTCTGTAAGATATGATTCTGTGAATTGACTACATCAGACTGTTGTTTGACATGTCTGTGGGACAGCTCTCTGAATTTTGACACAAGCCCCAGATGTTAGGAAGGAGAACTTTTTGGGGTCGACAGGGCTGGGTGTGCTGTTATCGATTCTGGTGCCCAGGTCGATGCCACCTGTTTTTGTTCCTTTTGGCCATTGTAGCATTAGTAGCCTGCTCAGTATACCACTTTCTTTCACTCTTACTTTCTTGCTTCTCTTGTCTGCACTTTTTCTCTCATGATTTCTCTTGCTGTCGTGTTTTCTGGTGCTGACCTTTTATTTGAAGGTGTAGGAGCCACTCATTGATATTATGCTGTCAACTCACAATATGGGTGGGTTTTTTGTGGGAAAATCTTAGCTGAAAATCTGGACTTTAGCTATTCAGTTTATGTTTTATTAAGCTGCTTTCTCAAAAGAGCCACTATTTGACAAACAATCAGACGACTGGCAATCTTATCACCGGCTTAGCCCCTTTCGTGGAATGGAACCAGGCATGTGCAAACCCATCCAGCCAGACAACAGTGGAGGGCATTGGAGGAGGATAATGTGGTTGATCATGTCAAAGTCTGCAGATTTCCACAGAGCCTCTGCTCCTGAATGTCCTTTGTGTGCCTGTAGTGCACGCTGAGGGCTCCGCCATGTTCCACACTGCCATTTTTAAAAATTCAATAATAATATCATGGAAATATTTCACACACTTGGAACATCAGAACAAGAGGAGGCTGTTAGATTCTCCAGCCTATTCTGCCATTTAGAACATACATTGCAGAAGGAAGCCATTTGGCCCATCGAGTCTGCGCCCGCCCACTTAAGCCCTCACTTCCACCCTATCCCCGTAACCCAATAACCCCTCCTTTTTTTTTTGGACACTAAGGGCAGTTTAGCATGTCCAATCCACCTAACCTGCACGCCTTTGGAATGTGGGAGGAAACCGGAGCACCCGGAGGAAACCCACGCAGACACTGGGAGAACGTGCAGACTCCACACAGACAGTGACCCAGTGGGGAATCGAACCTGGGACCCTGGCGCTGTGAAGCCACAATGCTATCCACTTGTGCTACCGTGCTATCCATTAGACCATCACTGATCTGTATTTTAATTCCATCTTCCCACCTTGATTCTACATTCCTTACTGAACAAAAACCCTTTTTTAATTGACCTATCCATAACTGCTTTACAGGGGAAAGAGTTAGAGTTTTACTACCCTTTTCTTCCTAACATTGCCCCTAAATGGCCTGGGTGTAATTTTCAAGTTGAATCCCCTTGTTCCAGATTCTCGCAGTAGGGGAAATAATTTGTCTCTATCTGACCGATCATCTTAAACACTTCAATTAGAACAGCCCGTGGTCAAGTAATTTATGATTCAATAATTACCGGAGACTGCGGCTCTAATCCCTGGCTGAAGTGTTTGTGCTTGTGGTCACATCCTAGTGCGCTGTGCTTTCAGTGAGACTGAGTGTAAAATGAGAATGATGTGTTACGTTTTTTACTGTACACACCGTGGAGTCTGTGTTCCAATGTCTCGCTCCATACTTCCTACAGTTCTGTCTTGGCCAAGTCCTTGGGCAAGCTGATGGAAATCCTGTTTGGGAACCAAATGCAGCAGCTGTGTGTGAACTTTGGAAGAGCTTGAGGAGATAGTTTAACATAACTGTGAAGAGAAGTGTGCACTGATGTTGATATGCTCCAAGGCACTAATCTTCCAAAGGAAACTGCTGATATGAATGGGTTATTTATGACACCTAAATTTAGTCACCAACACTTTTTATCAGTTTGGGGGAAGGGAAGGCTGGAGTATAGGTTGCAGAATATGTATTGAATTCTTCAGAGCAAATAATATTTGGAAATCCGATTTACATCCCTCAATATGAAACCCTGCCCCTGATTACCCGAACTACAAAATAATCAACCCATTCTGTATTAAAAGCACTTTTAGTTTTTTTAGAATACCATGATTGTCAATTGAAGGCTGTTTCCTCTTAACTCCAGATAGAAAACATCCACTTAATTTTGGGGCTTTTCAGAGCCTGTCCCTCTTCAACCATAAGGCGCGATTGAACGAAATGGTAATAAAGTTCCATGGCGAGTGTGTTTAGCCGCGTGTTTCCTGGCGCTCACAGCACTGAGAAACACATAGCTATACAATGCGACTCGCTTTAAATCAGGTGGAACACATGGCCAATGCTGCACATGGCCCTGTTTTCTACACAGGTGCTCCACCAGCTGGAACTGTTCAGTGTAGTGCAAGATCGGGATGCCATTTTTAAATGCTGTCCCATTCTGAGGCCCCCCGATGCAATCCCCGCCCCAACGCAATATGAAAGCACCCCCCCCCCCCAATGCAGGGCACCCCTGGCCAGATCACCAACACACAATGCTAGCTTGGCATCTTGCCAGTGCCAACCTGGCAGTGCCCTGCCACCCTAGCACTTTGGCAGTGCCAGGTGGCACTGCCATGGTGCCAAACTGGCAGTGCCAGGGTGTCCAGGCAGCACCAGCAGTACCATGATATCACCCTACCCAAAGGGCATGCACCTGGTGGCCTCCAATCTCCTGCAAGACCCCCACGAGTGCTTTCCATCTGGCCCTGTCTGTGCGGACCAGTGCTCAGTGGCGCTGGCTCGTGGTCGCCAAGGAAACGGGATAGATTCCATGCCTCGGGCAACTCGGGAATCTGCACATTAAAATGAGCCTAGGTGTCTTGCTTTAATATGCAGATTATCCCGCCCACAATGGGCGGAATTTACATCGCAGTATCTCACAAGATCATGTTGGATCTCACAAGTGTTGTGAGCTGGGTAGATCCCTGGGGTGTGGTCTCCCAGCTTTTATTGGCCACACTGCACTGTTGTTGGACCGTGCCCATAGAGTGCACATGTACAAAAAAAACAAGAGATCTTTTCAAATTGAACTACTTTTCTAGTTAATTTTGCCAATAAGGCAACAGGAGTATGTCATTCAGCCCCTTGGACCCATTCCACTATTCGATTAGATCATGGCAGATCTGTGCTTAACTCTATTGACCATACCTGGTAGTACTCTGACCTAACAATAATAATCCAATATTCGTATAGATCGTGCCCTGAGGCTTTGGTTGTCATTCTACTCACCTCAGTCCATGCAGCACGCTGCTTGGCAAGTCAGTACTGAATGGTAAAAAGATAATTCGAGGGTGTATAGAATAGAAATTGGGAAGAACAACATTTGTGCGTTGAGGACCTTTCTTTTCTTAACTTTTTTGAGAATATACTGAAAAGGCTATTGGGTTACACAATCCGCTTCCATTTGTTTTGGAATGGAAACATATTCTTCCCTTAGTATATATCCAGAACTAAATTGCAACATTTCAAAATCTCTTAGCTTGTTAATGTAAAGATTAATTGTTTCCACTTTGGTAATTACTTTTTAAAAAAAAAGTATTTCAGTTTAGAGCTAGCAATATTCCCTGTACTTCCCTACTTGCTAAGTGATGCTGTTTTCTTCACCGAAGTACTATGCACAAAAAAATGCCGCAATTGGTTTCTTCCTTAGAAAGTGATAGAAACACAACACCCAAGTCATTGTCTGATATGGTAGGACACTTGCCTTTTGAGTCTGGAATTTGTGTTCCAACTTGGCAATAGAACTGGTACACGCTAGCTAATCTTAACACTTCATTGCAGTATTGCGAAAGCGCTGTGTTGGAGCTGTTGGACTTTGGGTGAGTTTCGTTAGTTGAGGAAGATGGCGGTAAGAGAACAGAGGTTTACTTAGCTATATACAAAGTTCTGCTCAAGGCAGATCTTACTCCCACTTTAATCCTTACAGGAGACCCCATTCCCATGGTCTACCTGGTTTGCCACGCCTCACGAGACGTCGCAATGTGAAGCCCGCCCATTGTGGGCAGTCTCACTTTTTGGCAAATCTGCATATTAGAGCGAGACAACTAGTCTCACTCTAATATGTAGTCCCCTCCGGTATCCAAGGCATTGGGACCTATCCCTTCGCCTTGGAGACCTCAGGTGAGCACCATTCAGTGCTGGTCTCCACAAACTGGGACCAGATGGAACGGCACTCGTGATGGTTTCCCAGGGGATTGGAGGCCCTGAGGTGCATGTCCTCTGGGCAGGGTGTACCCTGGCACTGGTGCCAGCCTGACACCCTGGCACTGCCACCTGGGTGCCAGCCTGGCACTGCCAAGCTGGCTTCTTTTTTTTTTTGCATGGTGGTGATTGGGCAGGGAGTGCCCTGGGGGGATGGGTTGGTGTGGGTGACCCCCCTTCGAATGAGTGGGAGGTTTTGGGAGGGTTTCAGGGGTCGAGTCAGGGGCTCGAGAGATCAGGATGCCATTTTTAAATCACCCCACAACCAAAAGATGTGCAGGGTAGGTGGATTAGCCATGCTAAATTGCCCCTTTAGTGGATACTCTAAATTAAAAATATATATATAGTTAGCGTTGTGTTTCTCGGCACTGTGCGAAACACTTGAAACACAATGCTAAATGCGCTCGCTATGGGACATAGTTCCCATTTGGTTAAATCACGCCCCACGAGTCATATGGTTCCCCCGTGGTCCTCGTGGGGGGTATAACAGTGAGACCTTAAACTCGAACTGCACAAAATCCGAGGATGCTGTTTTGAGAGAAAGAGCAGCAAATTCCTCTTTTCAATCGGTGAGCACAGAATTCTTCACTGATTTGTCAACTCACCCAGTTCTAATATCGCACACTGCGCTGATATCTTCAAGAATGTGGTTCAAGAACTGCAGCAAACCCTTGACCTTCAGTGACTTATTTGGCGAGTCCACTTGCCATTGTGCTGCAAGTCCACCAGGAAGAGAGCGTGTCAACTGAGCTGAAAAAAGGCGATCTTCAGTCACTGTTGTCCTCTCTGGGCTAGGTAGGGCAGAGGCCGCCCAGTGCATTTGTTCTTGACCTCTCACTTGGCTGCTGTGGAATACTGGCTGAGGATAGGATCAGCCGGGACTCTGCGTTTCTCCATGGTCAATTAAATGGGCTTGTGCACACTATGGTTGCTTGGTGGTTTATGCGGAACTGTAGCTCACTAACAGCTGTAAGAGGGGGAAAGGATTAGGTGTGCAGAGCGTGGAATACAATGCCTTTCAACAACCGTTTGTTTCAAAATTTTAACAACGCTCTACTTCTAATATGGAAAGACCATGAATAGGAAGTAGACCGACAAGGGAGAGTCAAGTAGATTTTTAGAAATATAATTTATTCAGAATTTCATTTAGTGCAATTCCAATACATTGCTTTGAATTTATACCAGCCTGCAATAGAGACGTTGCTGACAAACAATTAAAGATTGATCTATTCTTGCTGTCATATTCAAGACCATGCATCTAATACAGTAATGGCTAATCATTCAATTACCAGGTTATCTTTGCATGTTAACATTTTGAAGACAATTTAAATGCCGCAATTGATCGGTATCTGTTGCAAAATATATTTAAATTTACATTATATGAAATGGCTTTGAGACATGCAATCCTTTATACAGGCTCTTAAAAAGATGAATGCCAGATATATTAAACTGACAGCTGTTATTGAATCTTGTACTTAAAAAAAAGTGAAACTGGTTTGGAAATGATTTGGCTTCTGTTAGTTCTGCACAGAAGTGAGACTGAGGGAGATGCTTCACTGTAGTAGGTTGAACACTTCTGGAGTTCTGTTTGAATTCTCACTATTATGACCCAATGCATCTCCTCACACTGTTTACTGAAGATGACCTTTCCACTAAAAAGTCTGCCATATTATTCATGTCACGAAATTCACACCAGGCCGAAGACTTCTCCACTTCAGTTGGTAATTGTGAAACTTTGTAAGCACCTGGGTACCAGACTTTGCAACTACATACCTGGCTTCATTTGAGGGCTTTGCTGTTTACATCCCTTTACAAGCCCGTCACGACTATTAACAAATGTTGCAGGACCAATCTGTTCTCAGTTTGTTGTCAGTTTATTGTCTCGGTTACTTCAATTAAAATTGGCATACGTGAGAGGACCATCTCTGGAAAGCTATTCTTAGACACTTTGTGATATGTTGCTGTCATGACCAATCTGGCATTGTGCAAGGGATGATTTTATATGTAACAGAATAGTGTTGGAAATGTGCCAAATCCATATCACGTGTTCGCAATTATTTGCAGTGAATGCTTTGCCTGACAGTACCATAAAGTGAAGGAGACACAGTGGGGGAGGAGGTGCATGGGGCATTCCAGAGGCAGGGTTTATGAAATAAAGACATTTTTATCATGCCTATGCCACTAGCTTGTTTCAAAGTGCTCAAATTTGATGAGCTCAGAGTTGATGAGCTGGAGTCTGAGCTTCAAACACTGAGGCACATCCGGGAGGGGGTGACTGGACACTGTTTCAGGAGGCAGTCACACCTGTCGAGTAAGTAGTTTAAATCCTGCCAGTGGCCAGGGACAGCAGGGTGTGACTGCAAGTCAGGCAGGTAAAGGGAACCAGCAGTCAGGAACTCAGGAGCCTCAGCCCTTGACCCTGTCCAACAGGTATGAGGCACTTGCTCCCTGTGCGGATGGCGAACAGGGTTGCAGGAAGGATGAGTCAGCTGACCAAGGCACCATGGTTCAGCAGGCCATTCAAGGGGAGGGAGTAAATAGGCAAGTTGTAGTTGTAGGGGATTCGATTATCAGGGGGATAGATAGTATCCTTTGTGAGGAGGATAAAGAGTCCCGCATGGTATGTTGCCTGCCCGGTGCTAGGGTGCGGGACATCTCTGACCGGCTTGAAAGTATGCTGGAGAGGGAGGGGGAGGATCCAGTTGTTGTGGTCCATGTCGGTACCAACAACATAGGCAAGTCTAGGAAAGAGGACCTGTTTAGAGATTATAAAGAGCTAGGATTCAAATTAAAAAAACAGGTCCTCAAGGGTCATAATCTCCGGATTACTGCCCAAGCCACGTGCAAATTGGCATAGGGAGGCAGGAATAAGGGAAGTTAACACGTGGCTGAAAGAGTGGTGTGGGAATGAGGAGTTCCTTTTCATGGGACACTGGCATCAGTTTTGGGACAGGGGGGACCTATACCGTTGGGATGGTCTCCACCTGAACCGAGCTGGGACCAGTGTTCTGGCGAAAAGAGTAAATAGGGTGGTCAATAGGACTTTAAACTAAAGATTGGGGGGGGAAGGGAAAGTCAGGGAACCAAGAGGTGAAGTAATCAGCGGGGAGCGTAGCTGCTTAGGAATACAAGAAAACACGAACAGACAAAACTCAAGAGTGGTTACGATTGTCCCCATCCCACAAAATATGACAGTGTATGGAAAGGCTCAGTAAACCAAGGTCCACCACACTAAGAAAACAAAAAGGGCCGGTCAATAGAGAATTAAAGGTGCTATATTTAAATGCGTGCAGTGTACGGAACAAGGTAGATGAGCTTGTGGCCCAGATTGTGACTGGCAGGTATGATGTGGTAGGCATCACAGAGACATGGTTGCAGGGGGTTCAGGACTGGCATTTAAACATCCAGGGACTCACAACCTATCGAAAAGACAGAGAGGTGGGCAGAGGGGGCGGGGTTGCCTTGTTAATTAGGAATGAAATTAAATCAATAGCATTAAGCGACATAGGGTCAGATGGTGTGGAGTCTGTGTGGGTAGAGTTGAGGAACCACAAAGGCAAAAAAACCATAATGGAAGTTATGTACAGTCCTCCTAACAGTGGTCAGGACCGGGGGCACACAATGCACCACAAAATAGAAAGTGCATGTCAGAAAGGCAAGGTCACAGTGATCATGGGGGATTTCAATATGCAGGTGGACTGGTAAATAATGCTGCCAGTGGACCCAAGGAAAGGGAATTCATTGAATGCTTACAGGAGGGCTTTTTGGAACAGCTTGTGATGGAGCCCACGAGGGAACAGGCCATTCTGGACTTAGTGTTATGTAATGAGCCAGACTTGATTAAAGATCTTAAAGTAAGGGAGCACTTAGGAGGCAGTGATCATAATATGGTAGAATTCAATCTCCAATTTGAAAGAAAGAAGGTAGAATCAGATGTAAAGGTGTTACAGTTAAATAAAGGTAACTACAGGGGCATGAGGGAGGAACTGACGAAAATCAACTGGGAGCAGAGCCTCGTGGGAAAGACAGTAGAACAGCAATGGCAGGAGTTTCTGTGAGTAATTGAGGACACAGTACAGAGGTTCATTCCAAAGAAAAGAAAGGTTATCAGAGGGGGGATTAGGCAGCCATGGCTGACAAAGGAAGTTGGGGAATGCATCAAAGCAAAAGAGAAAGCCTATAATGTGGCAAAGAGTAGTGGGAAGTCAGAAGATTGGGAAGACTACAAAAACAAACAGAGGATAACAAAGAGAGAAATGAGGAAAGAGAGGATCAAATTTGAAGGTAGGCTAGCCAGTAACATTAGGAATGATAGTAAAAGTTTCTTTAAATACATTAAAAACAAACGGGAGGCAAAAGTTGACATTGGGCCGCTCCAAAATGACGCTGGTAATTTTGTGATGGGAGACGAGGAAATAGCTGAGGAACTAAATAAGCACTTTGTGTCAGTCTTCACAGTAGAAGACATGAGTATTATCCCAACAATTCCGGAGAGTCAGGGGGCAGAGTTGAATAGGGTAGCCATCACAAAGGAGAAAGTGCTAGAGAAACTAAGAGGTCTAAAAATTGATAAATCTCCGGGCCCAGATGGGCTACATCCTAGAGTTCTAAAGGAGATAGCTGAAGAAATAGTGGAGGCGTTAGTTATGATCTTTCAAAAGTCACTGGAGTCAGGGAAAGTCCCAGAGGATTGGAAAATCGCTGTTGTAACCCCCCTGTTCAAGAAGGGAACAAGGAAAAAGATGGAAAATTATAGGCCAATTAGCCTAACCTCGGTTGTTGGCAAGATTCTAGAATCCATTGTTAAGGATGAGATTTCTAAATTCTTGGAAGTGCAGGGTCGGATGAGGACAAGTCAGCATGGATTTAGTAAGGGGAGGTCGTGCCTGACAAACCTGTTAGAGTTCTTTGAAGAGATAACAAATAGGTTAGACCAAGGAGAGCCAATGGATGTTATCTATCTTGACTTCCAAAAGGCCTTTGATAAGGTGTCTCACGGGAGACTGCTGAGTAAAATAAGGGCCCATGGTATTCGAGGCAAGGTACTAACATGGATTGACGATTGGCTGTCAGGCAGAAGGCAGAGAGTTGGGATAAAAGGTTCTTTTTCGGAATGGCAACCGGTGACGAGTGGTGTCCCGCAGGGTTCAGTGTTGGGGCCACAGCTGTTCTCTTTATATATTAACGATCTAGATGACGGGACTGGGGGCATTCTGGCTAAGTTTGCCGATGATACAAAGATAGGTGGAGGGGCGGGTAGTATGGAGGAGGTGGGGAGGCTGCAGAAAGATTTAGACAGTTTAGGAGAGTGGTCCAAGAAATGGCTGATGAAATTCAACGGGGCAAGTGCGAGGTCTTGCACTTTGGAAAAAAGAATAGAGGCATGGACTATTTTCTAAACGGTGACAAAATTCATAATGCTGAAGTGCAAAGGGACTTGGGAGTCCTAGTCCAGGATTCTCTAAAGGTAAACTTGCAGGTTGAGTCCGTAATTAAGAAAGCAAATGCAGACTTCCGGGTGCGGCGATGACCAGCTAAGTCGCACGTTTCGGCAGCTCCTGTTGGAATGGACTTTTGGGCTCTTACGAGGAGCCCCAACGGCAATTTAAATGGCCAAAAACACTGTGCGGTAAACCAGAAGGGAATCCCCCCCCGGACACGCATGGATAAGGGAGAGGATAGCGGCCGGATTGCGGAGGATCCGCTGGAGCAGCGGCAAGGAAGGGAAGCTCAAAGCAAGATGGCGTCGGAAGGTGGCCGCTTGTTATGGGGCCCGGACCAACAAGAGTTCATGCGCCGCTGTGTGGAAGAGCTGAAAAAGGAGTTGAAGAAGGAGCTGTTGGCCCCGATATTACAAGCGATTGAAGGGCTAAAGGAGGAGCAGAGGACACAAGAGCTGGAGCTTCGGGTCGTGAAGGCAAAGGCTGCTGAAAATGAAGACGAAATACAGGGCCTGGTGGTGAAGACAGAGATGCACGAGGCACAGCACAAAAGATGTGTGGAAAGGTTGGAAGTACTGGAGAATAACTCGAGGAGGAAGAATCTAAGAGTTCTGGGTCTTCCCGAAGGGGCGGACGTCGGGACATATGTGAGCACGATGCTTCACTCGCTAATGGGATCGGAGGCCCCGACGGGCCCCTTGGAGGTGGAGGGAGCTTATCGAGTTCTGGCGCGAAGACCGAAGGCTGGAGAAATACCCCGAGCTATAGTGGTGAGGTTTCTCCGCTATAATGACAGAGAGATGGTCCTCAGATGGGAGAAGAAAACTCGGAGTTGTCGGTGGGAGAACGCGGTGATCCGCGTGTACCAGGATTGGAGTGCGGAGGTGGCGAGAAGGAGGGCAAGTTTTAATTGGGCTAAGGCGGTGCTTCACAAAAAGAAGATCCAGTTTGGAATGTTGCAACCGGCGAGATTGTGGGTCACACACCAAGGGAAGCACCACTACTTTGAGACGGCAGAAGAGGCGTGGACATTCATTGTGGACGAGAAGCTGGAATAGTCGGGCAAGAGAAAGAACTTGTGGGACAAAGTGGTGGGGTGATTATGTGGGGCGAGGAAAAAGGGGGGGGGGGATGTTTTTTTCAATTTGTTAATTTTGCGATCCTGGAACTTTTCTCTCTTCCCCATGCTGGGGGGGGGAATGGAGTATGAGGAACTGTGGGCGCTGGCCATTAGGGGCGGGGCCGAGTGGGAAACGCGGGCTTTGTTCCCACGCTATGGTAATTATGGCGGGAACAGGTACGCAGGAAGGAGCGGGCCTCGCACAGTGGGGGCCGAGGACAAGGGGGGAAGCCGAGGTCAGCCAGAGTTCGCTGACTTCTGGGAGCAACATGGGGGGTGCAACTACGCTAGAGGGGAATCTAGCGGGGTGGGGGGGGGTTAACTGGGTCGCTGTTGCTAAGGAGAAGGGGGAGCTGTTATGGGATGGGGTGGTCGAGGCAGGAGGGCGCCTTCGGGGGGATATACCGGTACGTGGGAACCGGGTGAGGAGCTGGGTTAAAAAAGGGGATGGCTAATCGACGAGGGTGGGGGGGGGGTAAAGAACCCCCCAACCCGGCTGATCACGTGGAACGTGAGAGGGCTGAACGGGCTGATTAAAAGGGCACGGGTACTCGCACACCTAAAGAAATTAAAGGCAGATGTGGTTATGTTGCAGGAGACGCATCTGAAACTGATAGACCAGGTCAGACTACGTAAAGGATGGGTGGGGCAGGTGTTTCATTCGGGTTTAGATGCGAAGAACAGGGGGGTGGCTATCTTAGTGGGGAAACAGGTACTATTTGAGGCAAAGATCATAGTGGCGGATAGTGGGGGTAGATACGTGATGGTGAGTGGCAGATTGCAAGGGGAGGCGGTGGTTCTGGTGAACGAATATGCCCCGAACTGGGATGATGCAAATTTTATGAGGCGTATTTTGAGACGTATCCCGGACCTGGAGGCGGGAAAGTTGGTAATGGGGGGAGACTTCAATACGGTGCTTGATCCAGGGCTGGACCGGTCGAGGTCCAGGACCGGGAGGAGGCCGGCAGTGGCCAGGGTACTCAAGGACTTCATGGAACAGATGGGAGGGGTAGACCCCTGGAGATTTAGTAGGCCGAGGAGTAAGGAGTTCTCATTTCTCTCCCATGTTCACAGAGTATACTCCCGGATAGACTTTTTTGTCTTGGGAAGGGCACTGATTCCGAAGGTGACAGGGACGGAATATACGGCCATAGCCATTTCGGACCACGCTCCACATTGGGTAGACCTGGAGGTAGGAGAGGAAAAAGAACAGCACCCACTCTGGAGAATGGATATGGGCTTATTGGCGGATGCGGGGGTATGTTTAAGGGTGAGGGGGTGCATCGAAAGGTACTTGGAGCTTAATGACAATGGAGAGGTTCAGGTGGGAGTGGTCTGGGAGGCGTTGAAGGCAGTGGTTAGAGGGGAACTGATATCCATAAGGGCACATAAAGGGAGGCAAGAGGGTAAAGAAAGGGAGCGATTGCTGAAAGAACTTCTGAGGGTGGACAGGCAATATGCGGGGGCACCGGAGGAGGGACTGTACAGGGAAAGACAAAGGTTATATGTGGAATTTGACCTGCTGACCACGGGTAAGGCAGAGGCCCAGTGGAGGAGGGCACAGGGTGTACAGTATGAGTATGGAGAGAAGGCGAGTCGGCTACTGGCCCACCAATTGAGGAAGAGGGGAGCAGCGAGGGAGATAGGTGGGGTGAGAGATGAGGAGGGAGAGATGGAACCGGGAGCGGAGAGAGTGAACGGGGTGTTCAAGGCATTGTATGAGAGGTTATATAAGGCTCAGCCCCCGGAAGGGAAGGAGGGAATGATGCATTTCATGGATCAGCTGGAATTCCCTAAGGTGGAGGAGCAGGAGAGGGCGGGACTCGGAGCACAGATTGAGATGGAGGAGGTGGTAAAAGGGATTGGGAGCATGCAGGCAGGGAAGGCCCCGGGACCGGACGGATTCCCGGTGGAATTTTATAGGAAGTGTATGGACCCACTGGCCCCGCTTTTGACGAGAACCTTTAATGAGGCCAGGGAAAGGGGGCAGCTGCCCCCGACTATGTCGGAGGCAACGATATCGCTCCTTTTGAAGAAGGAAAAAGACCCGCTGCAGTGTGGGTCCTACAGGCCCATTTCCCTTTTAAATGTAGATGCTAAGCTCCTGGCTAAGGTGATGGCGACGAGGATAGCGGACTGTGTCCCGGGGGTGGTCCACGAGGATCAAACTGGGTTCGTTAAGGGGAGACAGCTGAACACGAACATGCGGAGGTTGCTAGGGGTAATGATGATGCCCCCACCAGAGGGGGAGGCGGAGATAGTGGTGGCGATGGCCGCCGAGAAAGCATTCGACAGAGTGGAGTGGGATTATCTGTGGGAGGTGCTGAGGAGATTTGGTTTTGGAGAAGGGTATATCGGACGGGTACAGCTGCTGTATAGGGCCCCGGTGGCGAGCGTGGTCACGAACAGACAGAGGTCTGACTACTTCCGTCTTCATAGAGGGACGAGGCAGTGTTGTCCCCTGTCTCCGTTACTGTTTGCATTGGCGATTGAGCCCCTGGCCATAGCACTGAGGGGCTCCAGGAAGTGGAGGGGAGTACTCAGGGGAGGAGAAGAACACCGGGTATCTCTATGCGGACGATTTGTTGTTGTATGTGGCGGACCCGGCGGAGGGGATGCCAGAGATAATGCGGATACTTGGGGAGTTTGGAGAATTTTCAGGATATAAACTGAACATGGGGAAAAGTGAGTTGTTTGTGGTGCATCCAGGGGGGCAGAGCAACTGAGATATCTGTTCGTAGACGGGACGTTTGCGAGTCTGGGAGCGCTGACGGAAAAATATGGGTTGCCCCAAGGGAATGAATTTCGATACATGCAACTGAGGGCTTTTGCGAGGCAGCAGGTGAGGGAATTCCCGCAGCTCCCGATGCAGGAGATTCAAGATAGAGTGATCTCAGGGACATGGGTGGGGGATGGTAGGGTGTCGGATATATACAGGGAAATGAGGGACGAGGGGGAGATCATGGTGGATGAGCTGAAGGGGAAATGGGAAGAAGAGCTGGGGGAAGAGATTGAGGAGGGGCTGTGGGCTGATGCCCTACGTAGGGTAAACTCGTCATCCTCGTGCGCCAGGCTAAGCCTGATACAATTCAAGGTTTTACACAGGGCGCATATGACCGGAGCAAGGCTCAGTAAATTTTTCGGGGTAGAGGATAGGTGTGGGAGATGCTCGAGAAGCCCAGCAAACCACACCCACATGTTTTGGTCATGTCTGGCACTGCAGGGGTTCTGGGTGGGGGTGGCAAAGATGCTTTCGAAGGTGGTGGGGGTCCGGGTCGAGCCAGGCTGGGGGTTGGCTATATTCGGGGTTGCAGAAGAGCCAGGAGTGCAGGAGGCGAAAGAGGCTGATGTCTTGGCCTTTGCGTCCCTAGTAGCCCGGCGAAGGATATTGCTTATGTGGAAAGAAGCCAAACCCCCGGGCGTGGAGACCTGGATAAATGACATGGCAGGATTTATAAAACTAGAACGGATAAAGTTTGCACTAAGGGGTTCGGCTCAAGGGTTCACCAGGCGGTGGCAACCATTCATTGACTACCTTGCAGAACGATAAAGGAAATGGGAAGGTAACAGCAGCAACCCAGGGGGGAGGGGAGGGGGGGGGGGCCCGGGCGGGTCCTCAGGGTGCTTTTGTATAGATATTTGTATTAGGCTATGTATATCGGATTGTTTGATTTTATTTTTGGAGAGTTATTATTTTTGATATGGCAGTTGCCATTTAGTTTATATATATATATATATATATATATATATATATATATATATATATATATATATAATTTATTTATTTGTTAAAAACGGCCACTGTTATTTATACTGTTTTATTGTTGTAAAAAGGAAAACCTGTGTATTGTTTTGTTTGGCCAAAAAATTTGAATAAAATATATTTTTTAAAAAAAGAAAGCAAATGCAATGTTGTCATTCATCTCAAGAGGCTTGGAATATAAAAGCAGGGATGTACTTCTGAAGGCTTTATAAAGCATTAGTTAGGCCCCATTTAGAATACTGTGAGCAATTTTGGGCCCCACACCTCAGGAAGGACATACTGGCACTGGAGCGGGTCCAGCGGAGATTCACACGGATGATCCCAGGAATGGTAGGCCTAACATACGATGAACGTCTGAGGATCCTGGGATTATATTCATTGGAGTTTAGGAGGTTGAGGGGAGATCTAATAGAAACTTACAAGATAATGAATGGCTTAGATAGGGTGGATGTAGGGAAGTTGTTTCCATTAGCAGGGGAGACTAGGACCCAGGGGCACAGCCTTAGAATAAAAGGGAGTCACTTTAGAATAGAGATGAGGAGAAATTTCTTCAGCCAGAGAGTGGTGGGTCTGTGGAATTCATTGCCACAGAGGGCGGTGGAGGCCGGGACGTTGAGTGTCTTTAAGACAGAAGTTGATAAATTCTTGATTTCTCGAGGAATTAAGGGCTATGGAGAGAGAGCGGGTAAATGGAGTTGAAATCAGCCATGATTGAATGGTGGAGTGGACTCGATGGGCCGAATGGCCTTACTTCCGCTCCTATGTCTTATGGTCTTATGGTCTATACATATCTCTGAAGAGCAAGATCTCAATTTGTGCAATTTAACAACCTTGACCAAAAAAAGAAATGAGAGACAGTATGAAACTAAAAGAATGAACTTCAACAATGTGAGGAATAGTGGTGATCCTGCAAACTAGAAGAAATATAAAGAACATCAAAGGGACATAAACAAAATAAGGAGAGTGTCAGAAAAGAGATGAGAAAACCCTTAAAGTGAATATCAAGGATAACACTGAAATGTTTTATCAATATGCTGCGGAAAAGAGGGTGACTAAGGGAGAGGTGGCCTCTTAAAGACACAGTACGAAGTCTTACAACACCAGGTTAAAGTCCAACAGGTTTGTTTCGATGTCACTAGCTTTCGGAGCGCTGCTCCTTCCTCAGGTGAATGAAGAGGTATGTTCCAGAAACACGTATATAGACAAATTCAAAGATGCCAAACAATGCTTGGAATGCGACCGTTAGCAGGTGATTAAATCTTTACAGATCCAGAGATGGGGTAACCCCAGGTTAAAGAGGTGTGAATTACATCAAGCCAGGACAGTTGGTAGGATTTTGCAGGCCAGATGGTGGGCATTCACCTGAGGAAGGAGCAGCGCTCTGAAAGCTAGTGACATCGAAACAAACCTGTTGGACTTTAAACTGGTGTTGTAAGACTTCGTACTGTGCTCACCCCAGTCCAATGCCGGCATCTCCACATCATGACTCTTAAAGACAGACATGGGTGACACTATGATTGAAATGAAGGTTGCTAAATGATTACTTTGTTCACCATGCAGGATGTGAACAGACTACTAGTGGTACAAGGAAATCAAAAGTAAATCCAAGGGAGGAACTTATAGATATAAAAGAAATATAAAATACGAATGAAAAAGCAAAACTAATAATAAGAAAATTACCAGGGCATGATATTCCCAACCCCAGGATTTAAAATAAGCAGGTGAATGAATTGTAGATGCACGAATTAGGATCTTTCCTAATTTCCTGGGCGGGATTCCCCCGCCCACCACCATGGGGCCTTTTCCGGTGGTGGAGACGTTTCACCATTGGCTGCCGGTGAGAACTTCTGGTCGCGCCGATGTCTTTGGCATTTTGCGTGGCTCACCCATCCCGCCGTCGATAAACCGCTATGTGGGAGTTACCTTCGGTGGGACTAGAAGATCCCACCAGCAGGAAAGACCATAAAATCCTGGCCTTGATTCGATAATTGTTTCCTTGGACTGGAAAATTGCCAATGCCATCCTATCATTTAAGATTTGTGGGAGGAATAACCCAGGAAATTACAGACCTATTGGTCCAATTCCTGTTGTGGGAAGGTTTTTGGAATGTGGTATTAAAGATAGAGGGCCTGAGCACTTGGAAAAATATTGGGACTGGTCAGTAAGAATCAGCATGGACTTGTAAAGAATAAGCATTGTATAACTGACTTAGTTGTACTTTTTGAGTAGTCACTAACTTGTAGATATGCGTGTATTTGTGAATGGTCTTTGTATTGGCTTCCAGAAGGCATTCTGTGGTCTGTGGAATAAATTAGATGCGATTGAAAAAGGTTTCATGGGTGGCACAATGGTTAGCACTGCTGCCTCACAGCAGCGAGGACCCGGTTTCAATTCCGGCCCCGGGTCACTGTCCATGTGGAGTTTGCACATTCTCCCCGTGTCTGCATGGGCTCACCCCACAACCCAAAGATGTGCAGTTGTGGGTAGATTGGCCATACTAAATTGCTCCTTAACTGAAAGAAATGAGTTTCAGCTCATATGATGATAGAAAATAGGCCATTCAGTCCCTCAAGCCTGTTCTGCCATTAAGCAAGGTCATGGCTGATCTCTTTGTATTTTGAGTTTCTATGTTCCCATCTCCCGATAACCTTTGACTGCCTAACAAGAGTCTACGTACCTCCTGCTTTAAAAATATTCAGTGACCCCCTCTGCTTCCACCGGCTTCTAAGGCAGAGAGTTCTAAAAGTCCGTCAACTTTTTTTTGAGAGAAAATTCTTCTCTCCCGGCTGTTGTGTCAGAGGAGAAACAGATGGAGATGGGGTTGGTGGATCATTGTGCTTTCTATAAGTTTTACTTCAAATCTCACTTAAAAGCATGTCAGTCCTTCGTCGAGTATTGAAAGGAATAGGCAGCTCCCAATGCCACATTTCTATATTTTAAAATGAGCGAAATATTCCCACGTTCTGCTGAGTCATTGCAAAAATGGAGAATTCCTCCATAAGGGATTGTTCAAACCTCTAACCTATACTATCTCATCACATATTGCCTCTGCGATATGATTGGGCTTGATGAAATTGGCTCTCTTTGATATCTTTTTGCCCAAGCGTGGGGACTGTACGGATGTTTCAAGGTTGTTTCTCTTAGGTTGTATTAAAGTTTTGAATTCCGAACATTTCAATAAAAGCTTCTACAGAGATTTCCTGTCCCCCCCCCCCCCATGAATTCCTTACAACTTAAGCTTTCTTAAGTGGGTGCTATTTGAATTTTGCCAGCTGCCCAAGTCACAGTGCTGAATTGTTGCAGATAAAATAATAGCTCGACATTCCTGAGGAGCAAATGGAATGTCGATTGTTATTGGCTGCATAGTTTGTAGCAGAAGTTCAATTGCTTACTTGATGGCCTTATTACAGGGCTTAACTTATGTCAATAAATTTGAAGATTTATAGCTCCTGTTGGTATGCCACCATGGATTCTTATTGTGATTAATGTTCCCGAGAGGTACCGGTCGGTATCACTGAGCTAATTGAGGCTGCTTTGAAAAGAACTGTGATGCACCAACTTAAGTTTGGAATGTTTCCATCTCTTGCACAGCTCCCTAGATGAGGAAGGCAAAGGGCCTGCTTCTCCTATTATGTCAGCAGTTCCGTTCCCCTTCCCCATTTGTCTTGTGCTTAAATGTGCGAGAATTTGCCTGTTAACTACCGTGATATTTTCATGCTAGTTTGAGTTACCTGACTCACAATAGTAAAAGCTGGTACCTTACAATAACAATTCACCTTGGTCGAGCCGTGCACCAGCTCCATGAACCATTTCAATCTGAAACTCTCTTGAGGCAATACCCCAAAACGCATTCATACGTGAGGAAAATGTACTTTCAGAGGTGACTTCAATATGGCACCAATTTGGATGCTGGTCACTATAGTTCAGAATTTATTAACAACCCAATCTCTCTTTGTCCCAGTCACTTGAAGGTCTGCCTGCACTGATTACTGCAGCCTCTCTGCTGCTTGCTAGTTTAAATTTTGGGAAGAAAACCGTATCTTTCCACCTCCCCCACCCTTACAACTTTGCCATATTGAGGTATTTTACTCCATGCAGCCAGCACATGTTCCCTGCAATGAGTATTGCTTGACAACCTCTGTCTGACTGAAGTACTGTATCAGCATTGATGACGTTTATTGATTTTAAAAAAAATTTATTTGCAAACCTGAGGGACCTTTTGGAAGTAAAATTTACCAGCGAATAGACTTGGCATATAAATCACATGCACAACAAAACAAATACTTTTGAAATTTGATCTGATTGTTCAAGCTTTTATGTAATTGAATTTCAATTTGTAATCTGGGGGAAAAAATGGGAGTTTTTTTTCTTGAAGCGGAAAGCAGTAACCATGAGCTGATTTTTCTTTAACGTTAAGCTGATTTTTTTTATTGGTGCGTGTTTTAAAAAGAATCGTATAGTTAAAAATTGAAATGCCTCAATAGACTTTTTTAGTTTTTTTTCTGTACTCTGCGGAACTGTTCCCCATTGCACTTTGATCTCCTGCATATTTTCCGTTTTATATTGATTGAGTCAAGTTGAAATGCCTACAAATCTCTGCATCTCACCTTGACCAGATAACCAACTGGTGATTTAATTCAGCCTGCATTTGAACAAAGCTGCCCTGACCTCCAGCAATCCCACTGCGAGATGATCGAAGGTGAACTGTCACTTCCAACAGTTGTCAATCTGCTCTTTATATGGCTTGTTGGAATTTATTTAGAGTATAGAAAATTTTACAGCGTTGCAGTATTTTATATTCTCGGTCTCAAAGCAGTTTAAATCAATGAACAACCTTTCAAATGTTTTTGCTTTTACGCAAGCCAATGTGGTAGTTAATTTGCCCGTGTGTCAGCCTTGGCTCAGTTGGTAGCACCTACCCTGAGGCAGAAGATTGTCGGCTCAAGTCCCGCTCCAGGAACTGTGTGCAACATCAAGAATGACGTTCTCAAGCTGACTGGAGTGCTGCACTGTCTGAGGTGCTGGCTCACAAATGTGACATAAACGCAGGGTTCCGTCTGCCCACTCGGTTGGTCAGAAAGGTGCTGTTCAAAGAGAACGGGAGTTCTCCCCGTGTCCGCTATATAGTTTATCCATCAACCAACACCAAAGGAAACAGATCAGCTGGTCCTTATCTCAATCTGGTTTGGGGGAGCTTGCTGTGCACAAATTAGCTGCGTGTTTCCTACATCACAACAATGGCGAAGCTTCAAAAGGACTTCATTTTTAAAAAAATTTACCCAATTTTTTTTTTACAAGGGGCAATTTAGCGTGGCCAATCAACCTACTCTGCACATCTTTGGATTGTGGGGGTGAGACCTACGCAGACACTGGGAGAATGTGCAAACTCCACACGGACAGTGAACCGGGGCCAGGATTGAACTCTGGCCTTGGTGCTATGAAGCAGCAATGTTAACCACTCTGCCGCCCCAAAAATACTTCATTGGCTGAGATTTTGAATGGCACTTTATAAGTTGGAGTTCCTCTTTCCTTCATTATAGTAAGATCTCACAATTGGCAAATTGAAGGAATAGCCAAATACTTTAGACATAGACATAGAATTTACAGTGCAGAAAGAGGCCATTCGGCCCATCGAGTCTGCACCAGCCCATGGAAAGATCACCCTCCCTAAGCCTACACCTCCACCCTATCCCCGCAACCCAGTAACCCCATCTAAACTTTTTGGACACCAAGGGTAATTTAGCATGGCCAATCCACCTAATTTTGTTTGAGGTTTCTTATTTTTACCATTATTACAATCCCATACTGGACCGAACCCCCAAAAGTTTAGCTTATTTTGTAAGACTGTGCGTAAAGAATACTTCGCTCCAGGAGTGACTGCACAAAAAAAAGGATTTGTTATTTTTAAAACACAACTTTATTAGTAACAGTATTAAAATCTTTAACGTCACGCCCAAAAATAGCTTGCAATAACCCCTTAAGCAATACTACTAAATATAGTAAATACTGAATTACTATTACTCTTAATTACTATCTCTATTCCCAATTAAACAACAAGAAAGGAAAATCCTCTCGCTCCCAATCCATCCTACAACCCAATGGCACAATACTTGCTTTCTAGAACAGATTTGGTTCCGGTTCGAACCCTTGCAGACTCCAGCTGGATGTCTTACAAAAGCTGTTTTAGCTTTCCCCCTTGTCCTAAGACAAGTCTGCACTGCTCTAAATACTATTAATCTTTAAAAAAATTATCTGCCTTACTTGTGGACCCAGTATTAGCCAGATCAGAACTCGCTCAAAACGCTTTCTCAAAATGTCTGAATGCCTTAGCTCCACCCAGCAATAACATCATCTACCAATGCTCAAAACACATTGACTCCCCTCTAGTCAAATAGCCCATGCTATTACTTTATTTTAAAATTTAAAGTACCCAATTCTTTTTTCCCCAATTAAGGGAAAAGTTAGCGTCGACAATCCACCGAACCTACACATCTTTGTTTGGTGGGGGTGAGACCCACGCAGACACGGGGAGAATGTGCAAACTCCAAATGGACAGTGACCTGGGTCCTCGGCGCCGTGAGGCAGCCATTCTAAGCGCTACGCCACCATGCCGCCCAAGCCCAGGCTTTTACGATGGTCAATTTCACCTCTGGCACCTAAAAGCTTTCTGGTCTTGTAAAAAATTATTATTTTTTAAAACATGACTATTGCAGTCAAACACACTCTAACCCAAGCTTTTAACCCTGAAATTGCCAAATATGTATAATTCAATATACCTAAAATCCTGCATTCATCACACCCTGCCGTGGGAGTGTTTACAATTAATTAGATTGGAACACAATCCAATGTCTTATTTAAAAGAAAAACATTATTCGCGGGATTCTCTGAAAATGGGGCTATGTCCCCACGCTGGCGGGAAAACCGGCGGCAACCATTCCGGCGTCAACAGCCCCCTAAAGTGAAGAATTCTCCACTTTTCTCGGGGGCTGGGTTGACGGCGGAGTGGTTCCCGCAGCTCCAGCCAGCGCCGAATGGCCTGTGCGAATTCGCCCATGCGCGGAACGGCCGGCGTGATCTCGCGCATGTGCGGACCGGCCGGCGTATTTCCGCGCATGCGCGGGGATTCCCTTTTCCGTGCCGGCCCCCGGGCAATATGGCGGAGCCCTACAGGGGCCCGGCACGGAGGAAATAAGGCCCCCCATGGAACCATCCCGCCTGCAGATCAGAAGGCCACCGTGGCCTTCCCTGCGCTCCCCCCCCCCCCCCCCCCCCCCCCAGGACCGCCCCCGCACACTTACCTGCCAGGTCCCGCCGTGCATGAGGTGAGTAATTCACGGCGACGGGACTGGGCAAAACTTTACGGCCTCTCGCCCCATCGGGGCCCGGAGAATCGCCGGGGGGGGGGGGCGCTATCAACGGCCCCTGACAGGCATGGCGAGAATCCTGCCGGCCCCCGAGAAACGACGCCGGAGAATAGGGCAGCCGGTGTCAGGGCGGGATTCGCGCTGTCCCCCGGGGATTCTCCGACCCAGCGCAGGGTTGGACAATCCCGGCAAATATCTCCAAGTTTATCAATTTATAATAATAATAATAATAGCTTATTGTCACAAGTAGGCTTCAATGAAGTTACTGTGAAAAGCCCCTAGTCGCCACATTCCGGCACCTGCTTGGGGAGGCTGGTACGAGAATTGAACCCACGCTGCTGCCTTGTTCTGCATTGCAATCCAGCTATTTAGCCCAAGTGTGCTAAACCAGCCCCTTATATGCTGAAGCTTGGAATGAGATTTGAACTAACAACCCCTGACTCTGATGTGAACGTGCTACCAAGCAGGTATGAGGAACTATTTGTCATATTGGTGAATCTCATCATATCCATGGTCTTTTGGGCTGAAGTTTTACTGTACTTGGTATTAACTCAAATCAATGAGAGCTGGCCTCCTGGAGAGTGTCTCAGGGGTTTGGAGTATTGTGAGCAGTTTTGAGCCCCGTATCTGAGGAAAGATGTGCTCGCCTTGGAAAGAGTCCAGAGGAGGTTCAAAAGAATTATCCCTGGAATGAACAGCTCGTCATATGAGGAATGGTTGAGGACTCTGGGTCTGTACTCGTTGGAGTTTTGAAGGATGAGGGGGGATCTTATTGAAACTTACAGGATACTGCGAGACCTGGATAGAGTTGACGTGGAGAGGATGTTTCCATTAGTTGGAAAAACTATAACCAGAGGACACAAACTCAGACTAAAAGGACGATCCTTTAAAACAGAGACGAGGAAGAATTTCTTCAGCCAGAGGGTGGTGATTCTGTGGAACTCTTGCCGCAGAAGGCTGTGGAGGCCAAATCACTGTGTGTGTTTAAGACAGAGATAGATAGGTTATTGATAAATGAGGGGATCAGGGGTTATGGGGAGAAGGCAGGAGAATGGGGATGAGAAAAATATCAGCCATGTATGAATGGCGGATCAGACTCGATGGGCGAGTGGCCTACGGCCTAATTCTGCTTCTATGTCTTATGGTCTTCTGGGTCTCGGGGATCTAGTCTTCTGGGTTATTCTATCCTGCCTTGTGTTTTGAGCTGAACCTAAAACACTTCCATGTTGGGGCAGACGCTGCAGTATGATTACACCCTTCTCTGAAAATGTTCCAATTGCAAAATAAAACCAGAAGATATAAAATTGATTGGTCCTCATCGAAATGCTTCCTGATCAAAGCATGGGTCTGTCATTCACTTCACAGATGCTGACTGATCTGTGCATTTGTAGTATTTTGTTTCTTTTTTAAGATTTCTCAATTTAAAAAAAAAAAAAAAAAAAATTTAGAGTATCCAATTGTTTTTTTTCCAATTAAGGGGCAATTTAGCGTGAGCAATTCCCCTACCCGGCACAACTTTTGGGTTATGGGGGTGAGACCCACACAGATACGGGGAGAATGTGCAAACTCCACATGGACAGTGATCCAGGGCCGGGATCGAACCTAGGACCTCACTGCCGTGAGGCAGCAGTGCTAACCACTGCGCCACGTGCCGCCCTAGATTTCTCAAATTGTTTTTTTTTCACCTTCAACTTCTGTTTATCTTTTGCTAAACCATTGTTGTTAACATGCTAGTACGCAACTCCATCAACAGGTCCATACTCAAGCCAGAATGTAGAATGTTTGGATTTATGAGAGGATGACAGAAATCCTGAAGTCCAGTTAATTTGACATTCATTTTTAAATCCTCCACATGGTAAGTAACTAATAAAATCATTTGGTGTCACATTACTTGACATTTCACGTTTGCTAGTGCTCAAAGGTCATCATGCAAACTACATTGCCTGATTTCTGTTTCCATAATCTCGCAACTCTTTTTTTTTTTAGTGGTTCAGTTTCTACTTCAAGTTTGTCAAAATTACTTTGCAGTAAGTGATTGTTCTGACTAGATGATCTCTTGCCATAGTATATTTCTAATTTGTAATCCACACTGCTTGTTTTTAAATTCTTTTATGGCCTGCCCTACCCTACCTCTGTAAACACAGGCCGGAAATTGCGGTCAAGTTCACAGCCCCTGCCAATTCTGGACCTGTTACACTACTTACCATCTGATTTTTCTTCCGCTAACCCCTCCCTACATTTTTCCACATGTCAGAGCAGGTATAATGGACGAAGGCCAAGGTTTAAACATTGCTGCCTCTCTTTGGAAACTATCGCTTTTCCTACTAACTGAAATCTGTCACATTCTTAGCTGAATCATCTTGTAAGGTTTTTCAGGTAAATACTGTCCCATGGCTGAGTGAAAAATGTGAATGCAGCTGGATTTAATTCTGATTTGAAGCCAATTAATTTGTGGAAACATGCTCATTGGGGAAAGTATTTTTTTGTCTTCCTGTAATACCTAACGGTAAAGCTTAATGGGTGTCCTGGTTTGCATCTTTCTAACCTACGATAGCCGCAAAGGTTTGATTATGATTGGTCCAATATAAATGGCTTGGGTGTAGGGGAGATGAAACAAATGGCCAAATAACCTGGCAAAGCCTTAACGCAGGACTTCATTAGCATTCCTTAGCTTGGTTTGCTGCCTGTCCATTGGGCTGGGGGTAGGGGATGGGGGAAACCAGTGACAGAAGGCCGCAGCTGTGGACCCCTTGGGGACGGTTGCTGACAAATCGAGAGGGTGGAGAGGCCCAAAATGGGGAAGAGGCCAAAGGGAGCACTTCTGCCCCACGGAGTGCTGACTTGAAACCAGCAGGACCTGCCTCCCTTTCAATGCAGAGTTTCCCTGGGAAATCAATGCAACAACTTTAACTTTTAAATTGGGCTCCCAATCGCATTGTGTGATCCTTATTTTATATATATATTAATGAAGTGTTCCACTTTGGATGGTGATATCTGATGTCCTTTAAACAAATGGCAGTTGGGGTTTCATTTCCCATACTTTTTACCCTCCCAAAAAAAAACCTTCCACTCATTGGTGGGGCTAATATGGAGGCCAATATGCCTGAAGCTTTCTGAACACTTTGGAGATAAGCTGTGTATATTCCATGGAGGAGAGATGTTAAAAGTTAACTAACTGATGCAATAATGAGTGAGAGGATTTGTAATCTGTGCCAACAGATTGCGGCCTTCTGTTGAGTGACAAGAGGTTCAAGCCAGACACATTCCTATTATCTTGGTATCGGAGCTTTGGAAAGTTACGAGCATACATTGCATATGTATGGATGCTGGTATGTCTCTGTGGATGAACTGTTTCCATGCGCATTGTTCAGGTTAAAATGGTGCCTGTGTTACACAATATCCCTCTGGGACGTGGTATTGTTTATTCTGAGATGCAGTGCAAGCTGCAACAATCAACTAATAATCCAATAAATTTTGTCCCAATCCCAATGTGCCAGTTTGAGGAGTTCATGAGTAAAATTGTCCATCAATTGTAACCAGTTAATTGGTCCTATTCAAGAAGAAACCCTGAAATCCTTACCAGCCTGGCCTAAACGTAACTCCAGTCCCAAACTAATGTGGTTTTACTATTAATTTATTTCTTAAGAGACCCATTGAGCCACTTGTAAACAAAATGCTACCAGTAATTTCAAGAAAAAGGATTGACAACATTTTCTCAGGGCAAGATGGTTGGTAAATGCTGGCCTTTCCAGTGAAGACTAGGGATGTTTAAGAAGCCCACAAACTTGGCAGACTTGTTGGGCATAACTGTTTTGTCTGATTTCTTTCCTCAAACATGGGGGTCAGTTTAGCGTGATGCCACCACCAAACGCATCTTCCCTTCACTCCCTCTGTCAGCATTCCGCAGAGACCGTTTCCTCCGAGACAATCTAGTCCACTCCTCCACCACACTCAGTACCTCTCCCATCACCCATGGCACTTTCCCATGCAATCGCAGAAGGTGTAACACCTGCCCCTTTACCACCATTAGCACCCGGTTTCCCTGGGGTTCTGTGGCTATGACTCATTTTTCATTCTCACTCCACAGTATAATATTTCCCACTTTCTTTGTCTGTTAGCTTTGGCAAAGAGTCATCGGACTCTAAATGTTAGCTCTTTTCTTTCCTTACAGATGCTGCCAGACCTGCTGAGATTTTCCAGCATTTTCTCTTTCGGGTCAGTTTAGCTCAGTTGGCTGGATGGCTGGCTCATAATGCAGAGCAACGCCAACAGTGCAGGTTTAATTCCTGTACTGGCTGAGGTTATTCAGTAAAGCCCTACCTTCTCAACCTTGTCACTTGCCTGAGGTGTGGTGACGCTCAGGTTAAATCACCACTAGTCAGCTCTCAAAGGGGAGAGCAACCTCTGGTCCTCTAGGATTGCGGCGACATTTGCATTCTGTATCCGACAACAACCAGCAGCAATCAATGGATAGCCATTGGGACGGTAAATAAAAAGAGAAAGTGCTGGAAAAACTCAGCAGGTCTGGCAGCATCTGTAGAGGGACAAACAGGGTTAAAGTTTCAAGTTCAATGTGACTCTTCCTTGGAACTCGGTGGGAGTGGAATCCCTAAACCAGGGGCATGAAGTTATTTGTAGTATTTTCTGCTTCTGCCCTGAGTGAAATCAGCAAACTCCAGTAAATACTTGTGGTCAAATAGGACAGCTTCCTGGTCTGTGTGACCCAGCTGAACCATCAGGTCATATTTTAAACCTAAATGACTGCATCAGCTGCCAAAAATTGAGGCTTGACTGGTTCCTGCAACATAATTGATAATGCATAATATTTGTTCAATATTGGTATCCAACCTTGACTGTTAATTTGTACTCTTTTAGTTTAAAAGTGTTTGACTTCTATTTATTGATAGCTGGCAGATTTGGGAGGTGAATGACCAGTTTACCTCCACCAACTAATTTTACGCAACCCCATTGCGATTGATGCAATGGTGACCTTTATTAGTGTCACAAGTAGGTTTACTAACACTGCAATGAGGTTACTGTGAAAATCCCCTGTTGTCTATGAAATTCAAGAATAATTTCGCCTGAGAATATTCAAATAGTCTTTCTGATAACATTTGTGAAAGGACTGTTTGTTTTCCCTGGCTTTTTTTACCATAGTTCATTCTGTCCTCGTTTTGAGATTTGGATTTAACTAGTGATTAGTGCTGCCCATTCAAATCGAGTGCATTGTTGATTCAGAGTGCCAGGACTGTCAAAGTCTGTATTGTGCAACTGCCGCAGAACAGCCTGAATCTTGATGAATACAACATGGAGATTTGAACATGATCTTTCCATCGGTCCTCATAATCCATTTGTTTGCACGGCTCTGCTTTCTGGGCACGTGAATGCTGGTATGTTGTTATTTATGGTCATCTCACCCCTGCTAAGTGGACAGATGCATGACGGTGCCGCCAGAGCTTTTAGGCCACCAAGCCCACCAAATTCTCTTTCTTGCCTGCAGTCCAAAGGCTGGCTGGCACCAACCAGTTGCTATTGTTGTAATCCCAGCTGTGTGACTGCACTGGCTTTGCAAACTGCACGCCTTTCTGTAGCTTGACTGTTGCTATTGTGTTTGCCTCATTCATTCCTTCAGCGTTGACATTAACATTGGTTAAGACCAAGGCAGCCAGCAGCCACATCAACATGATTTAGAGAAAGCCCACAAAGGTAAAACCGCACTTATCACCTAGCCATACATAAATATGTTATTTGAGAACAATTAGGTCTTAATGATTAAGCGATATGGCTGTAATAAGTACCGAGGACATTCGGCCTATATGCTATAGCAGGTATCAGAGCTCCAAAATTTAAACGCAAAAAAGAAAGTATGTTTATGAAAAGGAAATTCAATATTGCCAGATTTGTATCTCCCTCTTTCACAAGCTAGAACTTGGGTTTGGTCATGTTGATAGGGTCGACAGTCATGCCTGAAGGTGATGACCCATGTTGGAAAGAGAATCAGTCTTGATGACTGCCCTGATCACTATCGAGTGAGGCAAGCATACTCACAGGGCCAAACCGCCTATCATTGCTCGACAGGCTACTTCTGATGGTGTTTCTACACTTGCTGCTTCTTCGGGAGATGGGGTGTTCCAGTAAATTGCTGCCAGGTATGGTGACTGTTGCAGACTGCTATTTCATGTCATTTGCTGTAAAAGCACTTTGGCTATATGTATGCAGGGTTTTTTTTCCTGCACCTTCCCCCATCGTTTTATGAAATGGACGCAACACATCTTTATTGGCTTAGCGGTTCCAGAGCTAGCAGGATGTCATTGACAGGTTATCATCTTTTTTCTTTCACAGGATGTTGGTGTCACTGGCAAGGCCAGCATTTGTAATCCCTAATTGCCCTTGAACGGAATGGCTTGCTAGGCCATTTCAGATGGCAGTGTTAAGCATGAGCTGCATGCTGTGGGTCTGGAGTCACCTGTAGGTCAGACCAGGGTATCCTCCAAAGGACATTAATAAATCAAATGGGTTTCTACTGCGATCAATGGTAGCTGTCATGCTCACCATTACCGAGACTAACTTTAATTTAAATTTGACCAGCTGCTGTATTTGAACCAATATCTGGGGTAGTCTGGGCTTCTGGATTTCCAGTGACATTGCCCCTACACCACCATCTCCCCAGTTACTGTCAGGCTGGTTTTCTCGGGTGTTTGACAAGAGTTGGAATTTCTGAATTTGTTAGGTGACAGTTTTGTGCAGCTAGAACAAAATGGTAGACCCGCGAGACTGAGAACACAGGAGGCATTTGAGGGAGCATGTTCAAAGTGTTAATGTAGGCAATATAGACCAGACAGATATGTAGTTTGTGTGGTGAATGTATAATTACTGATAATTCACCAGTGCACTGTATTATGTCATGTTATGTTATTAACCCTGTGGGCTCCACCTATGGGCCATTGTGTGGCTTCACCCACAGGGGTATATGTTGGGGCATGTATGGGCTCCGCCCATGGCTCCACCCCTTTAGAGGAAGTATAAGAGCAGCTGACCTGCGGGGCCGCCTTCAGTATTGTACCGGTCGCAGGCAGGCTCAGTTCTAAGCTGATTAAAACCATGGTTTACTTCTCCACGTGTCTTCGAGTGAATTGACGGTCGCATCAGTTTGTAGTTGTGGCCATGATTGAAAATAGGTGGCAGCACAGTGGTGCAGTGGTTAGCATTGCTGCCTCACGGCACCGAGGTCCCAGGTTCGCACCCGGCCCTGGGTCACTGTCTGTGTGGAGTTTGCACATTCTCCCCGTGTTTGTATGGGTTTCGCCCCCACAACCCAAAGATGTGCAAGGTGGATGAATTTACCACACCAAATTGCCCCTTAATTGGAAAAAATGAATTGGGTACTCTAAATTTATTTTAAGAATGGCCGAAAATAGAACATACAGTCTGGGAAATTTATTAAAACAAATGTACCAGGTGGTGGTGTCATTGTTTACTCCGATTCAAGGCACATTTTTTTTCTACTTTGATGCTTCAAAATACTTGAGTTAATTACGTTTCAGGGTAAAGTTGCTGGTTCTTAATTCTGTTGACCACACAAAAGGCTCTGCTGGTGTGTGTGTGTGTGTGTGTGTGTGAGTGCGTGCAACCTGTGAGTAACGTTCCAAAAGATGCATTTCAAATTCTGGTTGTCAGTCAGAAACTGAAAAATGTCAGCACCCTTGCTCAAAATGAAGGTGCATTAACCTCCAGCAAATTATCATTTTCTTTTTAAAAAAAAAAAAAAAAAAATTTAGAGTACCCAATTCTTTCCAATTAAGAGGTAGGGCAATTTAGCATGACCAACCCACCTACCCTGCACATCTTTTTGTGTTGTGAGACCCACGCAGACATGGGGAGAATGTGAAAAATCCACACGGACAGTGACCCTGGGGCTTGGATCTAACCACCGCACCGTCTAGCTGCCCCAAATTATTGTTCTCTAACCGAGGTATGGTGCTGTTCAGCAGCGGTGTGGGCATCATGCCTGGTCTCCAGTATGAGACACTGGCTAATTGTTGGGTTTGTGTCAGTTTGTAAGAAATGAGTAATCAAATTGTTTGTCCAAATGTGTTGGTTGTGGGGGTGGGTAGGAATAGAATTAGTGATAGAACCTAAGTTGTAACAGGAGACTTCCTATAATTAAAAACATAGAATATTTACAGCAGGGAAGGAGGAAAGAGATCATGTGGCTGGCTGAAAGTAGAGTTTTAATTAATTCGCATTCAGCGTGTAAGAAAGCAAGTAATAACTTAACAAATATAGAAATCTAATTACATTAACTGTTTGCTGGGATGCCTTAACTTGGAGGTCCGTGCTGTCGTGACCCTAAACCTGCAATTCATCATACAATGCAATGTGCCAATGCACACAAATAAGCCAATACTCCAGCAAATGACATTGCTAACAATGTAAAGAATCAATTCATAAAATGTTCTGGATTGCAACATGTGCTCAGAATTCAGCATACCTAAGTTTAAAGAAAAAGCATGCATGCAATATTTTTAGATGAGTTTGAAGTCCCATCGTACTCCATGACCAACTTTATATTCCAATTGCACAAGTGCCCCGATGTTTTAGCAATTTAAAAAAAAAAAACTTTTTCAGTTGGGACAGTGGCCTGCTCAAGCATACAAGGTGCACACAGAAAAGCTGATGGCAGTATAATGTCAGCAGGTTGCTTCCTTGGGTACTGTTACATGATCTCTATTATTGTGTTCTCTCATGAGCCATCAAGAAGCTGCCAGGTAGATGAAAACATTTCTGACCCTTTTGAACCCAGAATGATACTTCAAACAAAGCATTGCTGCCATATCTTGTACTTTGCCACACCATTTTACTGCATTTGAATTCCTGTATAAACAATACTCTTACATTTGGATCGTTTCCAGAATTTAAGCTATGTTAAATTAAATGACAGTGAGTCAACATGTCACATGTTAGGTTTAGAATAGAAACACCCACTGCTGATTAGTGTAATAATTCTAGGAGGCATGAGGTGAAAGACCGAGCTGGTTTATTTTAAAATGAAACCACTACTGCAGCACACAAAAGAAACGTCCCAGCCCAGGACTTTTGAGAACTGCCTGTCCAGGTCTGGGAGCTAAGATCCCGCTAATAAGCCCCAGCAGCCTCTGCCCACACACCATAGGAACTCTTATTCTGCGAAGCCCCTGGGAGATCAATCAGTAATCCCCTCATGGGGGTTATCAAATCTTATTTCCTCGAGTCTGAATCATCCCCCTCACTATCGTGGCGATGAGGCCTCTTTTGTCGCTTGGCACAAGGCTGCGAGTCGGCAGCTGGTTCAACCGGATCAAGGGCCGTGAAGTGGACTGGCGATCGCCGTTTCCTTGTTGAGCCCCGAAGGGCCAAAGATGGAGGCTTGTCTTCGGTGCTGACTTCCCAGACCAGTCTTTTCCAGCATGACTCCTGGGATCTATTGGGAGCCATCTTCAAAGTACCTCAACATAGATGGCATCTCATGTTTTGAAGTCCTTTCATGTCTTCTGGTGTCATAGTTCCTTTTTTGGGTCTCCTGCTGTGACATCAGCTTTCCAATTGGGGAAACAGCAGTCTGAGCCTGCTGTGCAGTCGTCCCATTAATATTTCCCCTGGTGTGATTCCCATCGTCGTGTGTGATGTGGTTCTAAGGAACTGGGCCAATTGTGTATCCAGGGAACCAGCAGGCTGTTTCTTCATGCCGGTTTTGAATGTTTGAACTGCTTGTTCGGCCAGGCCATTTGATGATTGATGGTACAGCTCCATTCTGATGTGTTTAATGTCACTTGACTTCATGAATACCTGAAATTTTCCACTGGTAAAAGGGAGTACCATTACTGGATACAATGTGTGCTGTGGGTACAGAGACTTTGCCAGATTTTTTCTATTGTTGCATGAGAAGTCATGGGAGGACCATAATGAGGAACATCGATCCCAAGAATAGGCCAGCAAAGACCACGTGCACCCATATCCGCTGTCTTCCTGGCCATTCCCATGGTGCAAACAAGCCAATGGTGTGAATTTCTGGTTCTTCTAGTACTCCCTCAACCAGTTTCTCGATGTCTATCTTGAGACTGGGTCTCCAGATGTAGCTCCTTGTGAATATGTTCATCTTGGATACCCTGGGTGTCCATTGTGTGATTCCGTCAGGGTTGGGCGCCAACCTGGGCGGGGGGCGACTACTCGGGCTCCCCACAGGATGATGCCATCTTTTTTACTCAGCTCTTTGATGTGTTGGGTACTCTGCTACACAGACGAACCAACACGGTTGCGAATGGTACAACTCAGTTTTATTACTAACATTTATTTACAGTGGTAAACTGGTTACTGAGGTTCAAACATAACCCTAGAATCTGTGGACCTATTCCTAATACTATCTTGTAGTGGCACTCAGCACATGGTGGATGTCTGAGTGGCTTGCTATGAGTTCTGTGCCCTGAGCGGTCTCCTGCTGGAATCCCCAGTAAGTGTCGTGTTCCCTGTTTTGTACTATGTATGCTCTTGGCTGTGGTGTTGTGTGTGTGTGTGTTGATTGGTCCGTTGATCTGTCCATCAGTATGTATATGTTTGTGCTATGATGTTTATCTGAATATCATGACACTCTTGATGTTTAATGAGGAAGGGCTTCATCAGTCCTTGGATTCCGCCATGGAGGATCATATGGCGCTATTTTGCTAATGTGGCTCATTCTAGGCCCACGTTTGAATCTGCTTTGTGGATACTGGCAAAGTATCTAGGAAGTTCAAGGTCATGATGACTTCTTCAAATGCCAGCAGAGGGGCCAAGTGTGGACAACAGGAGGCACCTCTGGGCATACGCGTTGGCAATGTGTGTTCCTGGGTGGTGCTCAAGAGTATTTGTAGGATGCTAACAGTAATGCCCAGTGTTGGATCTGAGCCGAGGCGATGGGGGGAATCGCTTTATCCCCTTTGAAAAGGCCCAGCAGGGATTTACGGTATGTTTATGATTGTGAAATGTCGGCTGTAGACATATGGGTAGAATTTCTGCCCAAGAATAACAGCGAATCCCTCCTTTTCGATCTGAGAATAGCATCTTTCTGCATCTGCCAAGGTTCTGGACGCATATGCTATATGTCTCTCTGTGCCATCGTCCCATCGATGGGAACGGACTGCCCTTAATCCAAATGGAGAGGTATCACATGTTAATGCCAGTTCTCTCTCTAGGTCATAATGAGCCAGGATGATGGTAAATGCTGCTTCACCTTTGTGAAGGCTTCATCCTGCGACGTTACCAGGACCACTTCTTCGGGTGTTTTTTTTAACAGCATGGCAGGGATAGTAAGAAAGTCGCCAAGTTTGGGATAAATTTCCAATAGTAGCTCATGAAACCTGGGAAAGATTTTAATTCTGCGTATTTTGCAGGATTGGTGCCTCTGTGGCCTTAACGTTATACTCCCTGGTGCGCAGGCCTTTTTTTTTTTGTTGACTCGGTACATGAGGTAGGTCTCTTCGCCTGTCTGAAGCGCACAGTTTTCTCATTTGAGATGGGCACCTGCATCAGAAATGACCTCAAAACCTCCTCCCAAATTTTCTAGATGCTTTTTTTCCCTTGGCTCCTGTGATTAGTACGTCGCCTAAATGTATTGCTACCTTGGGTAACCCTTGGAGAATGTTCTCCACCATGCATTGAAAAAAGCTCATGCTGACCCGACTTCAAAGGGCAGGCGTGTATATTCGTACAAACCCTTATAGGTGTTAATCGTCACATACTTCCTGGATGACTCATCTAGTTTTAGCTGGAAGTAGGCATGATTCATATCTAGTTTGGTGAAGGTTTGACCCTCTGCCAGTTTGGCATATAGATCTTCTATGCCTGACATGGGATACCGATCTAAATGTGAGGTATTGTTAACTGTTAAATTGGTCCATCTTTGCGGGGACTATAATCTGTCAGGCTTGAGCACGGGATTACTGGTGCAGCTCATTCTGTGAACTACACTGGTCGTATTATCCCGAGTTTCCTAACCACTTGAGTTCGGTCTCTACTTTGTTAAATAAAGCATATGGGACTGGCTGTGCCCTAAAATATTTGGGTAACCTGTCGGGGCCCACAAATCTTTGCCCATGCCCTTCATTGTACCAACACTTCTTCGAATACCCAACGGTATTTGCCAATGACCACAGGTTCAACGGTTCCCAGTTATAAAATTTGTATCTAGTCTAGACGGATCCTCCGGAATCCGTCTCTGCCCAATAGGCTGGGTCCTGGTCCTCGAACAACTATGAGCCATCTGCTGCCCATAGGTAACCCGGGACATAGTGATCCCCATAATCTTCAACGGTTCCCCTGGCCCTGGTGTCTCACAGCCTGGGGGCAAGATGCCCATCTGGAGATGCCGGAAGTCTGTTCTCTGATGATGCAGATGGCAGCTCCAGTATCCACCTCCATTTGTAGGGAATAGTCATTGACTGAGAGAGTTATCTTTATCAGGGCAACCTTAGGGGTGATGATGCAGTTTAGCTGCATGTCCTTGAGGGACTGATAGACTTACAAGGCCCGCGCCGGAGGTGGTTTTGGCTTTCGGCCTGGGCCACACGAGTACTGCTGATTCTGGCAGTTTTACACAAGTTTTATCCCTCCGGGAGACTTCCTGGTCCTCCCAGGGGTATAATGCTGTGCTTTGAGATGTCGGAATGTCCTGGCTGAATGTTGAGTTGGTGGTTGGTGAGGCACGTGGGAGCCTTCACTGGGACTGCTGGCTTTTCTGTATTCTTCTGTATGAGGGTCCCTCCCTTAAACCCCCCCCCCCCCCAACGCGCACACACACACGCACCCCTTGGAGTTCTTGGGCCCTTTCTTGGCGTTCTCCAAGGATCATGCTAATTCTATAGCCCTTCTGAGGTCTAGGCTTGGTTCTGCCAACAATTTCCTTTGTATTGTTAGATTATTGATCCCACACACTAGCTGGTCACGTAGCATCTCGGTCAGAGATGGGCCAAACTGGCATTATTTGGCCAGCTTCCTTCATCTAGCCAGAAATTGTGTCGCATATTCCCCAGGGGTCCACACAGCTGTTTTGAATCGGTAATGCTGGAGGCTTTGGATCGTAATGATTCTTCACTCGATCCACAAGCTCATTGAACGTTTTGTGTCAGAGCCTGCAAGATAAGTAAAACTCTTAATGCTGAACATCCGGGCCCCTCATGTTCTCAAAAGGATTACTTTATGTCTGTTATCCCCTCCTATGACATTGGCGTGGGCGAAGTAGCGGCATATTGGGTGAAAGATCAAACTGGTTTATTTTAAGCTTTAAAAGAAAAGATTGTTCATACGATGTGGGCAACATTGGCTATGCCAGCATTTATTGCTCATCCCTGAGGGCTTATAAGAGTCAACTACATTGCTGTGAATTTGGAGTCAGGTGTAGGCCAGACCGGATAAGGATGGCAGATTTCCTTCTCTAAAGAACATTAATGAACCAGATGGGTTTCTACAACAATTGACAATGGTTTCATGGTCATGATTAGACTTTTTAAGTTCTGATATTTATTGAATTCAGTTCCACAATCTGCCATGGTGGGATTTGAACCTGGGTCCCCAGAGCACTACCCTAGGTCTCTCGATTACTAGTCCAGCGTCAATACCACTATGCCCCTGCCTCGCCGCTGCTATGCGGCACAAAACAAACGTTCCAGCCCAGGACTATCAGGAACTGTCAGTGGCTGAGAGCTACGTTTCTATCGAGTCTCCGCTAGGTGAGCCTCCACTTGCTCACCATGGGAACTCGTAATCTATTAAGCAGACGGGAAGATTAATCAGTGATTTCCCCTGTGGTCCTCGTGAGGGTTATCACAATTAGTTTTAAAACTGCTCACAAGGTGCACCCAATATGATTGCAATTAAGAAGATTTTGGAGCTGGAGTGATTCCAATTTCTACTCCTGTTTCCGTTGATGTTAGGGTGCACATTTCTTGAAATGATTAAAATGTTCTTTGTATATACGTTTTGCTTTGTTTTTGAGTTATGTTAAACTCAACCACGTATTATTCAGTTTTTAAACAACATTTAGGAAGAAGGGGCGTCATTCTCCGACCCCCCGCCGGGTCGGAGAATGGCCGTTGGCCGCCGTGAATCGGGCCGCGCCGGTTGGCGGGACCCCCGTTCAATTCTCCGGCCCGGATGGGCCGAAGTCCCGTCCAGAAATTGCCTGTCCCGCCGGCGTAAATCAAACCTAGTATTTACCGGCGGGACCAGGCGGCGTGGGCGGGCTCCGGGGTCCTGGGGGGGGCGCGGGGCGATCTGACCCCGGGGGGTGCCCCCACGGTGGCCTGGCCCGTGATCGGGGCCCACAGATCCGCGGGCGGGCCTGTGCCATGGGGGCACTCTTTCCCTTCCGCCTCCGCCACGGTCTCCACCATGGCGGAGGCGGAAGAGACTCTCCCCACTGCGCATGCGCGGGAAACCTTCAGCGGCCGCTGACGCTCCCGCGCATGCGCCGCATTTCCGCGCCAGCTGGCGGGGAAACAAACGCCATTTCCGCCAGCTGGCGGGGCGGAAATCCCTCCGGCGTCGGCCTATCCCCTCAATGTTGGGGCTAGGCCGCCAAAGATGCGGAGCATTCTGCACCTTTGGGCCGGCGCGATGCCCGTCTGATTGGCGCTGTCTTTGGCGCCAGTCGGCGGACATCGCGCCGTTGGGGGAGAATTTCGCCCAAGGTGTCTGAGCCAGAGTTGGAGGCTTGGGAGAGATCCGTGGTCCTTACCTGATAGTTAGATGAAACCTCATCGAACACCTGAGTAACTACTAAACTGATCCCTCTTTTCCTACTCCTCCCCTCAGCCACTGACATACCCCTACCATCTGACCACCCTCATGTCCTCCTGATTAAGTTGAGACCATTGAATCAGGTCCTGGATCTGCTGGTGGGGCCCTTGATGTGTTTTCCCCATGCCTTATTGCATGGTGCGAATGCCACCCCTAAGTTGCGCCCATGTAAATATTGGGGGGAAGGACCGGAGCAGACTTAGCTTTTGATGGCATTGTTTCCCTGCCCTCCAGCCCCTCTTGTGTCCCTAGAAGACTCTCTGTATTAATAAGAGATTAGGATTTATTTTGTTGCTTTATGTGAGGTAATAGTGAGCTTTATGATAATGGGCAACTCTAGTGCGGCATTGGCTGTAGGTGACTCAAGTGAGGCATTGGCTGTAGGTGAGCCGAGTGCGGCATTGGCTGTAGGTGAGTCGAGTGCGGCATTGGCCGTAGGTGAGCTGAGTGCGGCATTGGCCGTAGGTGAGCCGAGTGCGGCATTGGCTGTAGGTGAGCCGAGTGCGGCATTGGCTGTAGGTGAGCCGAGTGCGGCATTGGCTGTAGGTGAGCCGAGTGCGGCATTGGCTGTAGGTGAGCCGAGTGCGGCATTGGCTGTAGGTGAGCCGAGTGCGGCATTGGCTGTAGGTGAGCCGAGTGCGGCATTGGCTGTAGGTGAGTCGAGTGCGGCATTGGCTGTAGGTGAGTCGAGTGCGGCATTGGCTGTAGGTGGCTCGATTGAGGCATTGGCTGTAGGTGAGTCGAGTGAGGCATTGGCTGTAGGTGACCCGAGTGAGGCATTGGCTGTAGGTGACCCGAGTGAGGCATTGGCTATAGGTGGCTCGATTGAGGCATTGGCTGTAGATGAGTCGAGTGAGGTATTGGCTGTAGGTGAGTCGAGTGCGGCATTGGCTATAGGTGGCTCGATTGAGGCATTGGCTGTAGGTGAGTCGAGTGAGGCATTGGCTGTAGGTGACCCGAGTGAGGCATTGGCTGTAGATGAGTCGAGTGAGGCATTGGCTGTAGGTGAGTCGAGTGAGGTATTGGCTGTAGGTGAGTCGAGTGAGGTATTGGCTGTAGGTGACCCGAGTGAGGCATTGGCTGTAGGTGACTCGAGTGAGGCATTGGCTGTAGATGAGTCGAGTGAGGCATTGGCTGTAGGTGAGTCGAGTGAGGTATTGGCTGTAGGTGAGTCGAGTGAGGTATTGGCCGTAGGTGAGTCGAGTGCGGCATTGGCTATAGGTGGCTCGATTGAGGCATTGGCTGTAGATGAGTCGAGTGAGGCATTGGCTGTAGGTGGCTCAAGTGAGGCATTCACTGCAGGTGACTTCCCTTCAACAGCAATTGCTAATGAAACATGTGGGGTTTTCTGTATTTGCCGTACTTGACCCGGAGATGAGCATCTGGTCTCATTTATGTACCATCACTAACACAACATATTGCCACTTCTGTAACATCGCATTGACTTCACGATTGTCTCAGCTCATCTGCTGGTGAAACCCTCATTTATACCTTCGTCACATCTAATTTGACTTTCCAATGCACTCCTGGCTGGTCTTTCACATTCTGCCTTGCATAAACTTGAGGTTATCCAAAACTCCTCCCCATGTCTTAATTTGTGCCAAGTCCCGTTACTCCATCTCCCCTGTTCTTGCTGACCAATATTGGCTGTAATGTTCCAATGACACTTTACTGTATCTTTTGATTCAGTACTTTGCAGCCTTCCGGAATCAACATTGAGTTTAGCAATTTAAGATTGTAATCTCTGCCCCACCGTCCCATGTTTCGATTTAATCTGGCTATTCTCCTCTTTCTTTTTTTTTTGTTTGCTTTTGAAGAGCGGCTGCTCGTTCTTCTGCCACTGACACCTTCAATCTTTTGTTTTTTTTACTTGCCCCGTTCATTAACCTGAAATGTTAACTTGTGTATTATGTATTGGACAGCATGACTGCTGAGTATTTCTGGCACCATCTTCCAGATTTCCAGCATCCGCAGTTTTTTTGGCGTTTGTAATATGTACTCTTGTTATTTTCAATTCTGGTTACCTGAGCTGACAGACTTGAGGTGAGCTCTGATTCTGTTATGAATTGTGACGACCAAAGAGATGTCGGCAAACAGCAATTGGGAAAGTAACGGGACTTGGGTGCAAGTTAAGACATGGGCAGCAAGAGTTTTGGGTGACCTCGAGTCATGTGGGAGACCAGCCAGGAGTGCATTGGGATATGCAGTCTCATGGTAATGAAGGTGTCAAACAGAGATGGAAACGGGTTGTCTTAGTGAAAATAATAACCTTTTATTGTCACAAGTATGAAGTTACTGTGAAAAGCCCCTAGTCGCCACATTCCGGCACCTGTTCGGGTAAGCTGGTACGGGAATTGAACCCGCACTGCTGGCCTTGTTCTGCATCACAAACCAGCTGTCAAGCTCACTGGGCTGGCACATAAATGAGAGTAGATGCTCATCTCTGGGCCAAATATGAATTACAAAATACCACTAGTTTGTGTACTCTGATATGAACTCAGCCTGACCTTGAGTTCATTTTCTAACTTCTGACCCACACCTTCTCCCCCAACCCAATCCACTCAATTATTGACAGCTTGAGTCACCCCGAAGAGGAAAAGTTGGATAGACAAAATTACAAAAATCAGCATGACTCAGAAAGAACAAGGATAAAAGAACTTTAAAAATTGATTGTAGTCGAGAACAAAAAGGTACACAATAGGATTAGACTCTGAGCAGAATGACATAAGAAACTGAAAGGACAGTAGATGAAATGAAAATCACATTGAGATTTGGCAATTTCATGAGTGGAAAATCTTCTGCGATGCCCTACCTCCTGAATTCCCCCAAAAAGTGTCACTCAATCAAAATGTTTTGAATGGCTTCCTGATATTTAATTTTTTTCAACATTGGCATCTTGAACTCTGGCCTGTAGTCCCCTTTTGCCTTTGGGTTGAGAAATAATGATTTTCATGTACTTCATAAATACTTGCGGTCAACTCTTGTCATCTCTGCCTGGTGTTGCAGCTTATTTGTGACAGAATCGATGAATTGTTACTAAAAGACCAGATATTAAAATGGGATATAATTCCTTTCAGCAGATGGCCTGCCTAATATTTCAAGACAAGGTTGGCAATCTTGGCACCATTTGAAATCTGTCATCTTCAAGGTCCTTTGGACTAAACCACCTCTTGAGAAATTAAAAGCCTTTTGACAATAGGTTGCCCCCTTGCTTTGGTCTGTCAGATACCATTTGCAGATCTCTGTAGTCTGATGAAAAGTCATTTATTCTGAACAGCAATTTCATGTGCTTGGCCTACCACCACCTAGATGAAAAAACTGATGTAGACAAACGTGACTTACTGTCCTTTAATGTCTACGAGATTAACTATGAACATGCAGATCATCGGAAATCATTCAGCACACCAGTAGGTAGAAAGAAAGGCTTTCATTTATAGAGGTTTTCATGACCTTGGGCTGCCCCAGAGCACTTTGCATCAAGCCTATACTCCGAAAGTAATGTGAGAAACGTAACATATTGCTGCACATTGCTTGATGGACAAATATTGGCCAGCGCACCAGGGATAACTCAGACCTGCTCTTCAAAATAGTGCAACTACAAGCAAAATACTACGAATGCTGGAAATCGGAAACAAGAACAGAAAATGCTGGAAAAACTCAGCAGTCCTGGCAACATCTGTAGAGAGGTCTCCCCACAGATGTTGCCAGACCTGCGTGTTTATCCAGTGTTTTCTGTTTTTACTTCAAAACAATGCCATGGGCATCTTTTACATCCACCTGAGAGGGCCACTGGGGCATTGGTTAACACCTCACTTGATAAACAGCACCTCTGACAGTGCGGCACTCCCTCAGTATTGAGCCAACATAAAGTAATGGACGACTTTCAAGCCCCAAGTTAAACAGACACTGGGGCCGGATTCTCCGATTCTGGGGCGATGCCACCACGCCGGCGTGGGAACGGTGGGGTTTTATGCCAGGAAAACCGCCGCAAAACGGGCACCGATTCCCCGTTTTGCTGCAGGCGAGCAGGGAAGCAGCGTAGAGCACCCGGCTCTAGCTGCCTATACGGCCCGGAGAATTGCTGAGTCCCCCTGCTCATGGATCGGCCCTCGCCTGACTGTGGCGGCGCTGGACTGAGACCGCAGCCACCACGCCGAGTTTCTGATGAATGAGACCACACATGTCCCGCGCCGTTGGGTATTCGGTCGGTCGGGGGCGGAGCATCGGGGGTTGGGAGGGGGGGGGTGCAGGCCTCAGGAAATGGCCTGAGGCCGTTGATACGTGGCGTGAGGGGGCGGAGAATCACAAAAGCAGTGGCGTCCCCGATTTCGTTGGGAATTTGGATTCTCCGGCCATTCCCCGTTGTCCAACTTGTTCCTTGCTCTTAAAAAGAAACCAATGGAAGGGTCACATGATTAGGAAGGAGATACAGGACCAGATTCTCTGGCCTGCGAGCAACCTGTTTCTCAGCGGCAGGAGGCAGCCCATGTTGGCCGGTGGCGGAATCTTCTGGTGCTGCCACTTTAACCCCCAACCCCCCCCCCCCCCCCCCAATATATTTCCATTCCTTCACTGTCACTGGGTCAAAATCCTGGAACTCCCTCCTACACCACAACTGCAGCAGTTCAAGAAGGCAGCTCACCACCACCTTAAGGAATTAGGAATCGGCAATAAATACTGGCCGAGCCAGTGACACCCACATCTTATGAATGAATGCAAAAAAAGATGGAAAATGGGGAGTGACTTCAGTAAGATGGCAATTGAATTGTTGGGTCCACATTCAACTGTCCCATTCAACTGGGGCAGCATGGTAGCATAGTGGTTAGCACTGTGGCTTCACAGCGCCAGGGTCCCAGGTTCAATTCCCTGCTGGATCACTGTCTGTGCAGAGTCTGCACGTTCTCCCCATGTCTGCGTGGGTTTCCTCCGGGTGCTCAGGTTTCCTCCCACAGTCCAAAGATGCGCAGGATAGCTGGATTGGCCAGGCCAAATTGCCCTTGGTGTCCAAAAAGGTTAGGAGGGGTTGTTGGGTTGGGGAATAGGGTGGAAGTGAGGGCTTGAGTGGGTCGGTGCAGACTCGATGGGTCGAATGCACTGTATGTTCTCTGTTTTCTGCGATTATTCTGTGAATCTCCATGAAGAAAAGGTATCTGAATCAGCCTACCATGCAGACACCTGTTTTACATAGGCAGAGTGTTTGAATTGCTGTGAATACATTTTGGGACCATTAAGATAAGGTTTTCGCCACTGTTGTGTACGTCTCTAACATGCTGCCTGCTGATTAACATTGATAGTAACATGTAGCCCGGTGCTGCACACTCGCTATTCAGTGATTGCATGCCTCAGTAGGGGTCTCAAGTTTGTTCAAGACTAGTATCATTTAAAGCTCACTAGCGCTACTTCAAACCAGCATTCACCTCCTTAAAGGGAGGCACTTTCTGATTTCAGCAGCTGCTGGAATTGACTAGGAAAGACATTCTGAACAGGTAGAAGACTGATTAATGATGTAACAGGGAGAGAGCGCGCTGCAATGATCTCCAGCACAACACTGGAGGCCTTAATCCACAGGGTGTATGGGAAACAATGTCCTCTTCCACACATCCCCAGCCCACAACATATTTGGACTCCTTGGCGGGCTGGTTAGCTCGATTGGCTGGATGATCTGTGTGGATCAGATTGGTGCCAATGGTACAGGGTTCAATCCCCATTCTGACTGAGGTGGATTTGGGATCTGCTTCCTTGACCTCCACTTGGTGGAGGTTGTGGTACTGGTGGGTTAGCTCTGCCTTCAGGCAGAGGGAGAAGAAGAAGATGGCATATGACAAAGGTTTGTTGCACAAGATTGGTGAAGATTGGTTAAAGCACAGGAAACAGAGCAGGAATTAATGTGTCATTTTTGTTTTGGCGAGCATCTATGTTGGACCCTATTATTCATGATCAATATTAATGATGTGGCTCAGTGATAGACATCTGTCTCTGGACCAGACGCACTGGTTTAAATTCCCATTTCAGGTTTTGATGGCCACAGAAGGTGTAATCATAATGTTGCCAAATGGGTTGATTATTAGCCTTTAAACCCTTCTAATGTGCCTGATGGCAGGTGGTAAGAATGGGAGAGTTTCTTAGTCAGCCATACTGCAAAAGGCGATGTCAAGCTATTGCAGTACTTTCCCAAGCATAAGCATGGACCATTCCAATAAAAGTGGTCACCAATACCTTCTTTGGGCAGAGTACCTGAAGGCGGATTAATGACTTAGATGATGGAATTGAATGTAATAGATCCAAATTTGCTGCTGTTAAGAAGCTAGCTAAGAAAATAAGATCTGAGGAGGACACAAGGGGAATTTTAACCTGTCAGGCTGGTTGGGTGTGTGGGCTGCAGATTAAAATACTTGAAATTACTGATGGTAGGAACCCACCAGTGGTTTTAATCCAATGCATGTTCTTCAATGAGCGGGAACCCGGTGGGACAGGCAGGCCTGCTTTGAAATATGTGAAATTCTTATTGGTGTTTTGCTCCCTATCAGCTGGTCTCTGTAGAACAGTTTTAACTGCAGTGTGAGCCACCAAAATGTGCAGTCTATTTGAACACTAGCAGGTATGTTTAGTGGCTATAACTGTTTAATAAGTCTCCAGATGGCTGTTTCTGGAGCTGCCTTCAGCTGCTTTATCAAGGTAGTGACTTAGTGCTAAACCAGGTTTTTCAGTTTATGACCCCCCATCTTGGCCACCTCTTCGGCACCTAAAGTATTCAGCAAAAAATTGCCCCAATAACTCTGTCAACAACAAAGTATAATGTGCAGTTAAATGCAATCCCTTGATGTAATGAATCAAGGTTGAGTTGTAAAGAGCCTGGAGTAAAATTTATTTGTTAAGGGTAAAGTATAAGAATTGATCTCCTAAACTTTTTACCAAATATTGAGATAATTATGTGGAACTTCTTGTCACGCTACCTGAATGAATAATTGCAGTAGGTCCTGTGGGAAAGCTAAGTTCGAACTCCACCATGACATTATATAGATGGATTGTAGAATAGGGAGCTCTTGTGGCGTTTTTGCTGATTCGGAGATGAAATAGTTCCTTTCCTTTGCTTCTCTTGCTGTTCAATGCTGCTGTGGGTTTGATGTGTAAAACAACAGCAACTTCTAATTAAATAACATCTTTAATATAATAAAATGTCCCAAAGCATTTCACAGAAGGGTTATAAAACAAACTGCAATACATCGTCATGGAATTTTACAGCAAGGAAAGGGGCCCATCGAGTCTACGCCAACCATCAAGCACCTAACTATTCTAATTCCATTTTCTAGCGATGGCATTACAAGTGCTGATCTAAATACTACTTAAATGCTGGGAGTTCCCACCTCTACCACCATTTTAGGCAGTGAGTTCCAGATTCCAATCACCCTCTGAAAAGGTTTTCCTCGCGTTCCCTCGAAATCTCCTTGCCATTACCTTAAATTTATGCCCCCTGGTTATTGGCCCTTTCACTAAGGGGAAAAGTACCGTCCTGTCCACCCTATCTATGTTTCTCAATTTTATACACCTCAATCAGGCCCCCCCTCCGTTTTCTCTGCTCTAGGGAAAACAATGCCAGTCTGTCCAGCCTCTCTCTTGATAGCTGAAATAATCCAGCCCTGGCAACATCCCGGTGAATCTCCTCTGCACCCTCTTCAGTGCAATCACTTCTTTTTTTATCGTGTGGTGACCAGAACTGCATACAGTATTCCAGCTGGGGGCTAACCAGCATTTTATACAGCTCCAGCATAACCTCCTTGCTCTTATATCCAATGCCTTGGTTAATAAAGACAAGAATCCCGCATGCCGCCTCAAACAGCTGATAAACCTGACCTCTCTTCAGAGATGTGTGAACATGCACACCAAGGTCCCCTTGATCCTCTGTACTTCCTGGGATTCGACCATTCATTGTATATTCCCTTGCCTTGTTAGTCCTCCCAAAATGCATTACCTCACATCTTTTTATGATTAACTTCCATTTGCCAGTCTTCTGTTCACTGAACCAGCCTGTCTATATCATGCTGTAATCTTAGACTTTATTCCTCACTATTTACCACACCACCAAATTTTGTGTCATCTGTGAAATTTAGCATACCACCTACATTCACACCAGATCATTAATGTACACTACAAACAAAAATGGACCCCGCACTGATCCATCTGGAACACCACTGGATACAGGCTTCCAGTCACAAAAATAACCGTCAAACATCATCCTCTGCCTCGGACCACAAATCCAGTTTTGGATCCAGTTTGCCAAATTGTCCTGAATCCCATGGGCTCTTCTTCACGTGGGACCTTGTCCAAAGCCTTACTAAAGTCCATGTAGACTACATCAACCGCGCTACCCTCATCTGCACACCTAGTCACCTCTTCCTCAAAAAATTCAATCAAATTTGTAAGACATTATCTCCCTTTGACAAAACCATGCTGACGATCCTTGCCTCTCCAAGTGGAGTAAGAAATCTTACAACACCAGGTTAAAGTCCAACAGGTTTGTTTCAATGTCACTAGCTTTCGGAGCGCTGCTCCTTCCTCAGGTGAATGAAGAGGTATGTTCCAGAAACATATATATAGACAGATTCAAAGATGCCAGACAATGCTTTGAATGCGAGCATTAGCAGGTGATTAAATCTTTACAGATTTCTCCACATCATGGCTCTCCAAGTGGAGATTAATTCTGCCCCTCAGAATTTTTCCAGTAGTTACCCAACCACTGAAGTTAGACTCACTGGCCTGTAAATTCCTGATAATAATAATGTTTATTATTGTCACAAGTAGGCTTACATAACACTGCAATGAAGTTACTGTGAAAAGCCCTAGTCGCCACACTTTGGTACCTGTTCAGGTACACTGCGTAAGAATTTGGAATGTCCGATTCATCTAACAAGCACATTTTTGGGACTTGTGGGAGGAAACTGGAGCACCTGGAGGAAACCCACGCAGATACGGGGAGAACGTGCAGACTCCGCACAGACCGTGATCCAAGCCGGGAATCGAACCAGGGGCCCTGGCGCTGTGAAGTAACACTGCTAACGACTGTGCTAACGTGCCGCCCTGGTCCGTCCCTACTTCCCTTCTTGAATAATGGCATATTAGCTGTCCTCCAGTCCTCTACCACCTCTCCTGTGGCCAGAGAAGATTTGAAACTTTTCATTCCAGCCGTTGCAATATTCTCCCTTACCTCCCACAGCAACCTGGGATGCATCTCATCTGGCCCCAGGGATTTATCCACTTTTAGGCCCGTTAACATTGAGAGGGAGGGGTTATTAATAGTTTTAAGTCATTCAAGTAAATCGCAATGCGCCTCCCTGATATCTATACCCACATCATCCTTCTCCTTTGTGAAGACAGATGTAAAGTACTCATTTAAAACCTCACCTATATATTCTGGTTCTCCACACAAATTGCCACATTGGTTCCTAATGGGCTCTACTCTTACCCTGTTCAACCTCCTGTCCTTAGTATACTTGTAAAAAACGTTTGGATTTTCCTTTATTTTACCCGCCAGTGTTTTTTCATGCCCCCTCTTTGCTTTCCTTATTTCTTTCTGAAGTAACTATTGCGTTTTTTATATTCCTTTTAGAGCATCCGCTGTTTTGAGCCCTTGGTATCTGCCATAAGCCTCCCTTTTTATCCTTATCCAACCCTGGATATCCCTTGATATCCAGGGTTCTCAAGATTATTGTTCCCACCCTTCACTATCATGCGAACATGTTGGCCCCGTACTCTTCCTATTTCCTTTTTGAATAAATCCCACTGCTCTAATGTAGATTTTCTTACAAGTAGCTGCTTCCAGTTAAAATTGCCCCCCCCCCCCCCCCGATTGTCATCCATTCCCTTCCTGCCTGTGGAGTCTGAGCCTGTGATGCGACCACCTCTTTATACGTGTGATCATCCATAAAAATATTAAGGCAGATGACCAAAAAGCTTGGTCAAAGAGTTAAGTTTTAAGGAGTATTTTAAAGGAGATAAGAAAGATGGAGGGAATTCCTGAGCTTAGGGCCGAAGCAGCTGAAGGTACTGGCACCAATGGTGAAGCAATTAACATGGTGACCAGAATGAGAGGAGCGCAGATACCCCGGAGATTACAGAAATAAAAAGTTCCAGGTCTCAAACCATTGGGCTGGTCTTTAGCTGTGTGATAGTTGCTGCAGTTCAGCTACATTGCCAAACCTGTATGCCACAAAGAAAATCCAGGAAGGAACTACTACTTCAGTGAAAAGGAAATAATGTACCTGAAAAATGTGAATGCTTTGGGGGACCCTGATGATCAACAGCTTGAAGCCATCACATCTATGTTAGGTGGCAGTAAGGCAAAATGGATGTTGGAAAGCATTACAAGGCTTTCCTTGTAATGAATAAAACAGTGAGGTAGTCCTAGCACTTTATAAACCATTGCTATAATTGCATTTAAATTGCTGTTCTGGCATCACATGACTAAAAGGACATTATAGCTAGTGAAAGTGCACAAGAGAGCAACCGGAATGATTAAGGAGTTGGAGGGATTAGACCATAAGACCGTAAGAGATGAGAGCAGAATTAGGCCACTTGGCCCATCGAGTCTGCTCCGCCATTCAATCATGGCTGATATTTTCTCATCCCCATTTTCATGCCTTCTCCCCATAACCCCTGATCCCCTTATTAATTAAAAACCGATCTATCTCTGTCTTAAAGACACTCAGTGATTTGGCCTTCCCAGCCTTCTGCGGCAAGGAGTTCCACAGATTCACCTCCCGCTGGCTGAAAAAAATCCTCCTCATCTTTAGATTAGATTGTGAGGAGTGTTTATGGCATATTCTCACTGGAAAAGAGAATGCTGAGAAGTGACATAATTGCTGGGTTTAGAATTCTAAGGAGACTGAATATTATAGATCACGCCGAGCTATTGCATCTTGTCCACAACAATTGAACAGGGTGTATACACAAAACTAATCTGAAGAAACAGGATTTTGGTGTGTGAGCCGTCAGTCTACAGAGCAAGCTGCGCAAGGAGATGTTGGCGGCATTGGTTCATTCAAATGCAAATTAGATAGATTGCTTTCAGAAAAGAACATTTTGGAATATCGTTTACGAGTAATTTGAATCATAACATGCAGGTGTCCTTAGTGCTTAGTAGCAGCAGGTGTCTTTGGACTCCATCATTTGGGATTTTCCTCATGCTTGGTGTAGATTAATTGGTGGAGATTGATTGCTGTGATGAGTTAACAGTTCAGTTTATTGTTTCAACATGTCACTACCAAAATGAGGGAAGGTAGATCGATCGAGTTGGATCTGGAACTTTTTCATTCTGTGATCTGTATGATTCTTCTGCACACATGAAAATACAAGTATTGTTCCCATATTGAGGCTGCTAGGAATCCAGCTAAAAGCGGTGCTAAAGTAATGTTGCAGACAGTAGAATTGTGCAGTTTTATTGAAACATTCAAGAATAAATGTGGTTGGTATGTATTTGGCAGTACTTACTCATTTGTAATACAGATCTGGGGCGAGATTCTCCGACCCCCCGCCGGGTCGGAGAATCGCCGGGGGCTGGCGTGAATCCCGCCCCCGCTGGTTGCCGAATTCTCCACCACCGGATATTCGGCGGGGGCGGGAATCGCGCCGCGCCAGTTGGCGGGCCCCCCATCCCCCCCCCCCCCCGCGCGATTCTCCGGCCCGGATGGGCCGAAGTCCCGCTGCAGAAATGACTGTCCCGCCGGCGTAGATTAAACCACCTACCTTACCGGCGGGACAAGGTGGCGCAGGCGGGCTCCGGGGTCCTGGGAGGGGGGGGGGGGGGCGTGGGCCGATCTGGCTCCGGGGGGGTGCCCCCACGGTGGCCTGGTCCGCGATCGGGGCCCACCAATCCGTGGGCGGGCCATGCCGTGGGGGCACTTTTTTCCTTCCGCCTTCACCACGGTCTCCACCATGGCGGAGGCGGAAGAGACTCCCTCCACTGTGCATGCGCGGGAATGCCATCAGCACCCGCTAACGCTCCCGTGCATGCGCCGCCCGGAGATGTCATTTCCGCGCCAGCTGGCGGGGCACCAAAGACCAGGGGCGAGATTCTCCGACCCACCCGCCGGGTCGGAGAATCGCCAGGGGCTGGCGTGATCCCACCCCCGCCGGTTGCCGAATTCTCCACCACCGGATATTCGGCGGGGGCGGGGCACCAAAGGCCTTTTCCGCCAGCTGTCGGGGCGGAAATTCGTCCGGCGCGGGCCTAGCCCCTTAAGGTTGGGGCCCGGCCTCCAAAGATGCGGAGCATTCCGCACCTTTGGGGCGGCGCGATGCCCGACTGAGTTGCGCCATTTTGGGCGCCAGTCGGCGGACATCGCGCTGATACCGGAGAATTTTGCCCCTTTTCCGCCAGCTGGCGGGGCGGAAATTCGTCCGGCGCGGGTCTACCCCCTCCAGGTTGGGGCTCGGCCCCCAAAGATGCGGAGCATTCCGCACCTTTGGGACGGCGTGATGCCCAACTGATTTGCGCCATTTTGGGCGCCAGTTGGTGGACATCGTGCCGATACCGGAGAATTTCGCCCCAGATCTTTATCATTATCTACAGATGCAGGACCAATTTGACACCCTCACTGTCTAATTAACTGTCCTTTGCATTAGACAGAATGCCTAAAGTTACCTCTGCTGATATAAAACTAACACCATTTTTTGAAAAGGAATCAGAGGAGGGAGGGGCAGATTTTGTCAATGGAGATTGGGTATCTCGAGTTGGGAAATTTCCTGACTCAGTAGAAATCACTCTGAATCGCACAATTTCTGCAACAGGTGGGGGAGGTGAGGCCGATGCGGAATGGAGTTGGAAGCGGAGTCTCCGTACGGGTGGGTGAATGTCGATGGCCTGGTTAGAAGGCTTCTCCTCAGTTCTCTGGGACTTTCTTTCAGAAGCTGTAAGGCCCTTCAGTCCTGACTACATGGCCCCTCATATCCTCCATGTCAACTCATCACCCCACCATCTAATACCGCTCTCACCCATGTACATTTGATAGTGGGGAAACCCCTTTCCATTTATAGAATCCATTTAGAGTCCTTGAGTAATTAATCACTTATAAAAACAAACTTTTATTCCGACTCCACAGCAAAGATAGCTAATCCATTAATAACCTCTTTAAATTGTCAATCAAACTGTACACTCCGAACCCATGTTGAGATAATTGTAACTTTTTAATTCGGGCAAACATTTATTTATTTAATAAATTTAGATTAGCCAATTATTTTTCTTTTCCAATTACAGGACAATTTAGCATGGCCAATCCACCAAACCAGCACATCTTTGAGTTGTGGGGGTGAAACCCACGCAGACATGGGGAGAATATGCAAACGCCACACGGACAGTGGCCCAGGGCCGGAATTCGAATCCGGGTCCTCAGCGCCGCAGTCCCAGTGCTAACATATGCGCTGGGCAAACATTTATAATAACATTATAATAGTCCTTGGAGAAACACCAACAACAACTCTGTTAAACTGCACAAACTGATGCTAATTCTTTCTCTAACCCACAGCAGATAGAGGGATTTAAAAAAACTTATTAAGTGGCAGATGCCACCTGTTTTTTTTAATTTAAAGAAAAGAGATTTTTTTTAAAAATTCCAGATCATGGCAGTTATACAGATTCTATGTGCACTTCAAGAGAATTTATCTGTACTCTATCAACGCTAACAATAACAGCAGAATCCAACCCCTGTAATCGATTGTGAAATTTTTGGTGTCACACAATAGTCAAAATGGGGTCTGTGTGAACTCAACACTGAGTTTAAATGGCTTGCTGAGTATGGGTTTCTCTCTGTGTGATTCACATCCAATCCCTTTCCCTGCTGCTGGCAAATGGGAGCAGTGCATCTGTACCTGGGTTACCGTCCACCATTCAAGACTCTGAAAACATGGCCCTCGAGGTCCAAATAAAAATGAGCACAATTCCAGAAATCACGTGCTGCACTTCCTTAACCATTAAATCTGGTCAATTTGTTGTGGCTTCAATTTTCCTTCATTATGGAGCAGATCTTTCATTTAGTTTCTAGCGTGAATGAAGGAGCGGCTTTCATCAGTTCTAATTGGATTGCCTGGAGAAAGATTTATGCACCCTCTCCCTTATTACCACTGGCAACCTCCATAATACATTAAAACCTGTTCCTTTAGTTTTCCCTTTGTGGAACTGCAAATCCCAAATCAACCATACTGGTTCATTCACCCTAAAATACCTCTCTTGCAGCATCCAATTCGTTTTTGGATTGGTTTCAGTGTGTTTTGCTCTGTGTATCTATTCACTTTCCTTTTTGTATGAAATGAAAATGAAAAGAAATGAAAATTGCTTAGTGTCACAAGTAGGCTTCAATGAAGTTACTGTGAAAAGCGCCTCGTCGCCACATTCCGGCGCCTGTTCGGGGAGGCTGTTACGAGAATTGAACCGTGCTGCTGGCCTGCCTTGGTCTGCTTTCAAAGCCAGCGATTTAGCCCTGTGCTAAAGGAGTTTCTGATGGTCATCTTTGTGGTGTTGGGTGCTCTGGTGCACAGATGAGCCAACACAGTTGTATGTGGTACAACTCTATTTTATTATAACTCTTATAATACAGTTCGTTCTGGATACTCTGCACGTGCTGTCTCCCTGAGTGTGTTTGGCAATAGATGTGTCCTGGTTCTCCTCTGCAGCTAATACTGACCACCGGGGGTCGTGTCTGTGCTTTTATATCTTTCTGTCATTGGTTGTGGTGTTGTGTGTTCTGATTTGTCTGTTGGTGTGTCTATCATGATGTGTGTGTTTGAATATCATGACATCCCCCCTTTTTACAAAGATAAGTGCCTACGTGGTTATAAATATAATTGTGTCGTGAGTGCATCTAAGAGTGTGTGTGTGTGTTGTGTACAGCGTGTGTTTATGACGTAACTATTTACATGGGGCGATGTCGGGTGCGTCACACTAACAAGGTTGTACCATAACAAAACTTGGATGCGAGAGAAAAAAAAAACTTGAACATTGGTCCGGTCAGACGATATCTGGAACAATAAACAACAACAGGTTATAATACAGAAGTGTTTGACTTTTTGAACGTATGAGCAGCGTTATAAGTCCAGTCTAATGGGTGACCGCCTCAAGAATGGGCTGGTCCTCAAGCCGGTTCAGCTGTGGAGATTTGGGGTCACACTGGTTCACCTTGGACTGTTGGAGGTGATGCTGTTGCCGAAGTCTCTACTTTACCATTTGTTGTACTTCGTGCAGTGCTTGGTTTTTTCATTCGTGCAAATATAACATTCAACATCTTTGTTAGTGGTGCCCTGGCTGTGGTTTGGTTCTGGTGGCGATGGAAGGGGCATGATCCGTGGCACCTCCACGAAGTCATCCTTGGGAACCAGTGGAGGATCCGGCGTGTGCGTACGGTGCAGTTGCGAGCGTGGAAGGCGGCACAAAGCCCGCTGATTGCGCCTACGCACCAATCCATCCGCCCTGCATGCCAGGAACAAGGTGGAGTCTGTTTTCTTTTTATGTTTGTGGTGGACGGCATCTTGTAGCCGATGGGTCGTTGCCATCGAAGTAGCACCATCACTAATATCATACAAGGCGATGACTGTGCCAGATGTGGAAGTTGGCCGAGACCGTGTACGCTGGTTCCGGCCACCTGCTGTGCCGGAAGGGCGACTCCGCAGAGAAACGTCGAAGCATGTCGCCTTGGAGAGAGAATTGTTGCTCGCATCAACGTCTGGCGATGGCGCGAATTGGTGTGTCCATCTTGGACCGCCGGTGCTGGTTGCCACTGCCGACCCAGTGGGACTGCCACGCGATCCATTCCCTGTCGCCGTGGCATCTGCCGTCACCCTGAGCGTGCCATCACCGAGGCCGCGACACCGCCCGTCCGGAGCAAGGTCTGGCGTGCGCAAATCAGAGTCGGCGCTTGGCTGCTCCCCATCTGGAGTCCGGTCTGCCTTCCGTCGATGCCCCCCGTCCGGAGTCCCAACAGGTTCACTGGAGGCAGCCGAGATTCCCTGAAGCTGCACTTCTGGAGTCGGAACATGCAGGAATGCACCAACCAGTGGAGAGGCTCGAGCCATCGAGGGTGGAAGCGGTGCGCCGCCACCGCAGTCGTCAGTGGTCCCACCGTGATCGTCGAGTGCCTCGGTACGCACTAGGCGAGGTCTGTCACCTTGCACCTTTTGCATGGGAAGTGGGATGCTGTCGTCACTCGTCTCACATCCCGTGGATAGATCGTCATTAGCAGCTTGCTGTTCACTAGGGTTGGGTAAATTGTCAGAGTTTTCATCTGGTGGTGCACACCATGTCGGTGGACTGTCATTGTCTTTCCATTGTCCTTCATTTGGGCTTTTCTTCTTTGGAACTTTAAATCTTCCCCCAGACATTGCAGAACCTTGTTTATTACCCCCAAATTCTCCCATATGTATGGTCTCGAATATAGGATCCACTGTTTCTATCGACATTGTACCATTTTCCAAAGAACATTCCGTTTCACTTTTCTTCTCAGGTACCTCATATGTAACTTTGTTTAGTGTACATGCCTTCATGGTCTCTGGGTCTGATTTTGCTGGGACTGGCATGGTCACAGTCTCTCTTTTACTGTTCTCAATTGCCCACATTATACTCCCCATACATAACTGCTTAATCACTGGGGTTAGTGTGGTACAATGGATAATCGGGTCGACCTTATCTGCATCTTCACCATTAGTGGAAAGCACACTTGGTTCACTTGAAACTGCTGTGGGTTTTAAATTCGTTATCTGGCTACTCGATGTCGGTGTCCTCAGGATTCTTGCTCCAATGTTCTGCTCAATAATCAGTGGAGTGTGTATAGGTTCAATGCAATTAATGTTCCCCTCAAGGTTTGAAGATTCATTACTGACTAACTGCTGGTCTCCGAAGTTGGGATTTTGCGGCATTGTGTTGAAGGGAGACATTTGTCCCTGCTGTAGATATGATTCAGGTTGTGTTATTTCCATTACCTGAGGATCAATGTCTTGTCCATTTTTTCGATCCGTACTAAAACACTGGCAATTCTCAGTCTGCTCCTTGCAAGTTAAACATTCAATTAATTTCGTTAGCAAATCCTCAGCATCCTTCTGTGGCCGTGCAGCATTATTAATCTCTGTTCGGCTACAATGATCCTGAAGGTCAGCGCATAAACCTTTTTTCTTCGGGCTTGGACGAGGCGATTCCTTTGGCTTGTCTTCAGTTGGGCTTGAACAGTCTTCAGCGCTGTGCCCTTCATTGTAGCATGAGAGACCGTCATGGTCATGCTGCTGTGTAGTGGAGCATGGTAGGCTGTTATAGCCTTCTTGCTGTTCACGTGAGCATGGCAGACTTGCATCGTCTGCCGCTGGTTGGTCAGGAGAGGTTGCTAGACCCTCATGGTCTTGTTCCTGCAAGGACTGCGCTCTGGAGTCTTGCGTTCCTTCCATCGTGGAGTCCGTCCACGAGCTCTCTGTGGAGGCTTGTGACACTGGAGTCACTTCTTGTTCGTGCAAGGACTGCGCTCTGGAGTCTTGCGTTGCTTCTATCGTGGAGGCTGTCCACGAGCTCTCTGTGGAGGCTTGTGACACTGGAGTCACTTCTTGTCCGTGCAAGGACTGCGCTCTGGAGTCTTGCATTTCTGCAATTGTGGAGTCTGTCCACGAGCTTGCTGTGGAAGCTTGTGACACTGGAGTCACTTCTGGTTCATGCGAGGACTGCACTCTGGAGTCTTGCATGTCTTCTTTCATAGAGTCGGGAACGTTGAGCGGGACGTGGACCACGCTCTGTGTGGCAGCAGGGCACTCTCCGTGTGCTTGCACCGCTCCCTGTCTGTTAATGTCAGGCTGCAGCATCATCCGGTACTGATAAGTTGGAACGTCATATCTGCTGGATTGAAGATCCTCAAATCCGAAAAATGAATCCGCATCTGCGTCGGATTCAATGTGGGGGCCGCCAATGTGCAACACGAAAGGTTCGTCCGAGTCATAGTCATATAGGACCACGGAGCTATCATTGGGCTCGCGAGGTCCGGAAACACTGTAAAAATCGTCATCGAAGTATTCAAGGTCGGAATCATCGGCTTGTGCGTAGGTAACTGCTTGTCGGAGGGTTCTTCGGAGGTCAAATTCATCTCCTGGGTCAATTTGCGGCACTGTGCTGTCATTCCAGGTGAGGGAAGGTTGTTTTACAGCTTTAACAGATTTTTGTTTTTTTGATTTGGGACGTTTCCCTTTTAAATTGGATTTGGGACATTTCCCTTTTAAATTGGTGCAGTCTGGGGCCTCTGACATCCTGACGCTCGGTATGTAGCACGTAGGAAGCGACTGCGCATGCTCAGATCGCTGTTCCTTTACCGATGGCCGTTTTCTTGACTGCGCATGCGCAGCATCTCGCGCATGCGCAAACGAAACTTCCGGTTCTGCGCACTTCTCGCGCAACTGTGCTAGCGTTATACCTTTAGCAAGATGGCCGCCGACCTCGACCCAGCCTTCTCTCAGGCCCGGGATTTCGGGCTCCGGGATCCCAGCCACGAGGTGAGTACTGCAGCTTTTCTTACCTTTAAGTGCCCATTGGATTGCGTATTCTTCACAGTACTTGGAGAATTTGCCCAGGACTGCCTGGTAATCGTACCTTTGCTGCCTCCTGAAGAACCTGAACCTTCTGAATATTTCTCTTGCCCTTGCACCGGCGACGGTGAGGAGAAATTCAATTTTTTCCCTATCATCCAGGTCTTTGAGTTCAGCTGCCACCAGGAACAATTAGAAATTTTGCCGGAATCGCCGCCAGTTTTCGTGGAGGTCGCCGTGGCACTGGAGCGCCTGCGGAACCGGGAGCTCGTACATCATGCCTGGGCACTGCTGGTTGTCTGTGTACACTGAGGTATGCCGGCAGGTATCGATCCACTCCTGTACCATGTGGTGTTGGGTGCTCTGGTGCACAGATGAGCCAACACAGTTGTATGTGGTACAACTCTATTTTATTATAACTCTTATAATACAGTTCGTTCTGGATACTCTGCACGTGCTGTCTCCCTGAGTGTGTTTGGCAATAGATGTGTCCTGGTTCTCCTCTGCAGCTAATACTGACCACCGGGGTCGTGTCTGTGCTTTTATATCTTTCTGTCATTGGTTGTGGTGTTGTGTGTTCTGATTTGTCTGTTGGTGTGTCTATCATGATGTGTGTGTTTGAATATCATGACAATCTTAGATTTGAGTTTTATTAATTTAAACCGAAGACTCCTTGTAAAGGTAATATTTTGAATTCACCATTGCTATTTTTAAATACATCTTTATGATCATTTATTGATGCTTCCGTTCAAGGTTTTCTTTTTGACAAAACAACATTTCATGTTTTAAGACTAAAAAGGTTATTGACTAAACACTACCTTTGTGCGCAACTTCTAATTTAAACCACAAAGTGGAATGTTTGCCTTTTCTTTCAGTACAACCAGAAACACACTTCACAGATATACTTTTACACTCTCCATTAAGTGGGCATTCAATTCTCCCAGAACAATCCAAGGTGATTCTTGGCTCCAGTAGGTTTACTTGTCTTTTCTCAGCCTGGCAACTTTTAAACTCAGAACAGTCTTTCACAGTGAGGTTTATTTTAAGGTGGAGATTATTCTTCCTCTCTCAAACTGAGCAACGCTTCCAGCCTCATTTTAATGCCTGAATTTGTTTTATTCAACCTGAGGTCTATCTCCCACCCTCATTCAGGTGTGGTGAACCACCAGCCTATATTTTCCCTTTTTTCTTTTGCCCTTCTGCGGAGATAACGTACAGTGGGAAGTGTCTATTTGTGATGCCCCAGGCATTGTTACTGTGGGTCAGCTTGATTAACCAGTTAGTATTTTCCTGTTTGTCCTCTCCGCTGCTCTGAAATGCCAGTGATCCAAGGTAACTCTACAATTTGGACCTGTAGAATTGTATTAGTGATCTATTTAAGGCTATTAAAATAATTGTCCCTTCCTTCAAGTTCACCCGCATAGTCTGAAGAAATCATGTCTTTTTTCCCCCATAATCCGTTTCAATCAAAAAGAAAATTCTGCTTTAATTCCATGACCTTGAATGTTGCTTCACCTGTATTGCGAACGGTCCTAAAAGTGGATTTACTTTTCCCCCCATGCCACACCCCCAAACTTTCTGTCCATGTGCCAATCCATAAAACTGTAACGGGGTGGGGAAAGAAAACATTGTTTCAAATTAATAAAACATGCTGGGATATTTACAACAGTTTGTTCAGCTTGCCTCTAATTATGCAAGGATATAGTGATCTTTATTAGAGTCACAGGTAGGCTCACATTAACAATGCAACGAAGTTACTGTGAAAATCCCCTCGTCGCCACATTCTGGTGCCTGCTCGAGTACACTGAGGGAGAATTCAGAATGTCCAAATTACCTAACAGCACGTCTTATGGGACTTGTGGGAGGAAACTGGAGCACCCGGAGGAAACCCACGCAGACACGGGGAGAACGTGCTGACTCTGCAAAGATAGTGACCCAAGCAGGGAATTGAACCCGGGTCCCTGGTGCTTTGAAGCAACAGTGCTAACCACTGTGCCACCGTGATGCTCACTGAGGGCCAGAGATTAACCTTGTAGCCATCTGGGATGGCCACTTCCCGATTACAAAATGGACACTTTGCAAAGATTGCAGGGAAAATGGGCAATACAGAGAAAGCGAGCAGGTGCAGGGTTTGTCTGTTGATTGGAGCCGTAGCTCCCAGACAAGACCAATACTGCAAAACCATTACCATACTAATGAGCCATCCCCGGGGACAAAAGAGTAACATTTAAGTAAACGATACCAAGGCAGACACCCCGGCGCCAGAGGAGACCAGAACAAAGCAGGTCAACGGCCACCTAGAACACGCCCAGCAATCAGGGCACCCGCCCCTTTATTGGAGGAAATCGATAGGAACGATTGGGAAACGGCCCAATTAATTGGGGCCAAGTTCAAGGCCCGACCAAATGCGCGCGAAGCCCCTTTTGGGTATAAGAAGAATCCCCTAAGAGAGAATCGCTCTCTTGCGGCCCCTGCTCTCACCAAGGAGAGACTTGCCCAACAGCAACATCAGAACAAGTAAGTCCAAGGTCAACGCATACTACGAGACAGACGCTCTTAGCTGTTATTCCGTACCAGTTCGACCCCAGCAGCCTCCGAACCGAACAACGGCCATTGTTCCTCTGACTGAGTGGGCGCCTGAAGCTAAGTATAGGCTTTAGCAGTAGTGATAGTTTAGTCTGTAGTGTTTTATGCATGAGTATATTTAACTGTGTGTGTAAATAAATGAGCATTGAGTTTGAACTTACTAACTGGTGTATCGAGTCTTTGATCAGTATTCGGTTTTGAACCTTGTGGCGGTATTGAAGGATACCTGGCGACTCTAGAGCAAAACGTAATTAGAATTAAGGAAGCGACCATATAGGCCGCCATCTTCAGAGCCAAATTAAGGGAAACACAATTAGCAACAACCTCTTCGGAGCTGGCTGATGATGCCTGTGGGAAAGGCATGGATGGAGGCTAAGAAAGGAAACAATGTTTTCTTTATTATTTGTTTATGGGACGTGAGCATTGCAGGCTGTGCCAGTATTTATTACCCATCACCTAATTGCCTTGAGGGGCATTTAAGAGTCAACCATATTGCTGTGGGTCTGGAGTCACATATAGACCAGACCAGGTAAGGTTATTCCCTAAAGGACATTAGTGAACCAGATGGGTTTTTACGACAATCGACAATGGTTTCATGGTTGTCATTAGACTTTTAATTCCAGATTTTTGTATTGAATTCAAATTTCACCATCTGCAGTGGTGGGATTTGAATCTGGAACCCCAGAGTTCTCTAGGTCCCTGGATTACTAGTCCAGTGACAATCCCACTATGCCTCCCACTCATCGACCAGGGCCCCATACTGAGCAAACCATTGAAACTGATTCTGTTGTCTGGACCGATCAGGTGGCAGCCTGCAATATACACCATGGAAAAGGTCACTAATGGTCATGGCTCGCTGTGTGTTTCACAGCCTAGCTCTGCAGAGAGGGGAAACCCTGCCAGAGGACAATATCATGGAGAGAGCTCTGATAACCCTGGGGTGAGCCATACAAGCCAGGAGTGCATATTGGTCCACAGGGAGTTCTGGATACCGGGGAACAAGAGACCATGTAATTATGTGAAGGTTCCATGAGTGATGTGTGTCTGTAACACAACAATACAATCATGTCCCTCATGAATATCCGTGTCTACTATTCACTATGTAGAATCAACAAATGAATGCCACAGAGGGACCCAAATGAACACAAACTCCCTAAAACCATCCAGCCATCCAAACCAAATCAACTCTCATCACAAAGAGAATGGGTGCAATCGCCCGGTCTCGTACACTCACGCTCAAGTGAAACGAGGCGGGTGAATAACGGGTGAATAACGGGAGAGGCCAAAATTGGAATCTCGCCGTAACGAGGCAGGAAAGCATTTATCACCACTTTAGCCCCATCTTGATACAATTAACGAGAGCCTCCCCTTATCCAACGGCCTCCCATCATTTAGTGGCCTCCCTAGCAAGTGCTCACGCTGACTCCAATTAATGCTCCTTTTTAAAAATGTGAACCTGGCAGAAGGACTTCAGTGGGGAGCCAAGGAGGTGAGTAGCCATCTTTACTATCATACAAAAGAGCCCAGCGGCGCTGGGTTTACTGCCCCTGTGCTTGGTGGGGGATGGGGGATCCTCAGTTAGGAGTTAGGGGTCCCTCCGCAGGGGTAGCCTGCCATGGGAGGGTGGGGGCATGCTGGTGGGCAACCGTGGGGCAACTGGTCGTTGCATCACTATGCCAACCCCTGGACCATGTGTACCCATTCCAGGGGCAGCCCTTGCCCTTGCCCATCTGCCCCACTGACCACCCAGAACCCCACTGACTGCCGAGGCCTCTGGCTGCGCGGCTGAAGGCTATAGCCTCCAGGGAATTGGGAATTGTGGAGCACTTCACACAGCCCAAGTGTATTCCCATGGGTGGGTGGGCCATGTGGCACGTGGGAGTCATTGCCTAGCATCCCAATCAGACCGCGATGCGGTGAGTGCCACGAGATGGGTGAGTGCCACAGGGAGGGGGCCAGTGCCCAGTCCGGTTGATGTTGTGAGCAGGTGTCCGGGGTACAGGGTCTGGGGCCAGGTGAAGGGGGCCCACCCTGACTGGGTGTTCATGGACAGGGTGTTCTCGGTAAGGGCGAGGGGGTGGGGTGGGGGGAGGATCAGTGGGAATGGAGGGTCGAGGGTGGGAGCCACCGCTGTTTGTCAGTCTAACATCCTCTCCCAATTCTTTACAGGTATTGAACGCTATGGCAGGGATGTTGGAGGCAGAGTTTTGCCCTAGTGATGCTGGTGCCACACGATGTGGCCAGACGCCAGAGAAGGCGGCAGCCGAAGCGTCTGCAGATGCTCGAGGCAGTTGCCCATGTGTCGGACCCTGCCCCACACCTTGAGGACCTGGCCGCCTCTCAGGCTAGGGAGGGGCCAGAGGGGGAATCCCACAACGGCCCAGTGTATACAGGTGTCGTTTGAATAGATGACGGACAGCGTGTGCCACAGGAGGCTCCGTCTCAGCAAGTAAACGGTGCGGCATCTGTGCCAAAACCTCGCAGACTTGGCACCACCTGGAGGAGGAGGCCACCCACTCCTGGTGGCCATCAAAATCACTGCAGCCCTGAACGTTTATGCCACGCGGCCGGCAACGCTATTCAACGTTAATTAGTCCACGTAATGAAGCCTCGTGGGTTTCCAGCCCCAATTGCTGACTCACCAGCTGATTGGCTGGGACCGCTCTCGCCAGCCCCCCCGCAAACAAGGTCGAGCAGCACTTAAACTGCACTTGCTCGCCCAACCATAGCCAGCTCACAACAAATGGTGCCGAGGAGACGAGCCCCAAGATTTGGAGATGCCGACCTGGGGAGGCTCCTGGACGCGGTGGAGGCCAAGAGGGATGTCCTGTTCCCACGAGGATCCTGGAGGGTGAACCACAAGACAGGCAATGCTGCCTGGGACGAGGTGGCGGCAGCTGTCAGCTCGGGCAGTGTGACCAGGTGGATTGGCCTTCAGTGTCGGAACAAGGTCACCGGGCAGCACGAGGGAGTAGACACCAACGTTCCCTAACCCCCCACCAAGGGAGCATCCTGCAAGGTGACCCCCATTTGGAAAAGCAAGTCACCACAGTGACCTCTACTGCCCATGCCAATGGAAGCAACCCCTCTGGAATCTCTACCCTCATCTCCACGTACCTCATGCTGTAGGTCCAGAAGCTCTGCATCTCGGTGACTTCCGAAATCTCCTCCCAGTGCCAGTGGCTGCTCTCGCTCAGTCTGCAACAGCTGGTCAGTTGACTGCGATGTATGTTCACCAGTGTGTAAGAATCCCTTGCAGGGGAGCTGCACATAGTCTATCGAGTCGTGAGCATCTGCGCTGGCGCTAGGTGCGAAGAAATAACGTGACATTCCACCATCTGAGTCCGCCTCCTCCTCCAATGTTAGTGAGGGTCCCTCAGGGCTTGTGGCTGCTGCTCTTGTTGTCTGATCCTGTGGGAGTAACAAAACGAGAAGAATGGAGGGCATCATCATTATTCAAGCTGAGTTCAGGACACACACAGGCACCATTAGGAGATTGTAGGCAATGTTGAAATTCCCTCCACATTCAGGCGGGACCATCCTCCCTGAATTGTTTGAGTCTCCACAGACAAAACCAATGTAATCTTCCTGGCAGCTTCTCCCGTTCCCGCCACCCTGCATATCTTTTTCTCTCTTCTTCCCCCCCCCCCCCCCAAACCCTCTCACCATCCATCCTCTCTGCCTCCTCACAAACCCTTTGAAACACCGTTCACAGAAGAGATCTATGAGCCTGGAGTCTTCATCCAACCTCTGCCAAAGGAATGGCTCCAGGACTACCTCCCCTAGCAGGGTGAGGAAAGCCATTGTTGCCTAGCCACCTCTGGTCCTGGATCATTCTCTGTCATTGTGCACCCACCTACTCCTGAAAGTGTAAAAAGGACATTGTCATGACTGTGCTGCGCTACCTTCAAATGGGTGACCAATTTGGGCTTTGTCAGATGCTAATATTTTGTCAGTGCTCCCTGCCAGCTGACCGGTGCTACAGTACCATCCCCTCCCCTCCACTGCCGATCAACCCCCATTCCAGGCAGAGTGGTGTCATCATCATGCTGCCTTTTATACTTGGGCAGCACAGTAGTGAACCCCACACTAGTGCTACTTTACACCCTTCTATTGGGTCCATCTCTGAAATGTTTAGACACTGAGCTGGCAGATCTCGAAAGGTCACTGAGGTTTTTCTGTCACAGCAGGCAGATTTGCCGGATGACCCCACATCTGCTGTGCTAACCAGAGTGCCACCCTACTGCCCATGGCGGAGAGACACTGAGAGATAAAGGGTTGAATTTGACACTTGCCATTCATGCGGGGAAAGGGTCAGCTACATTTGAATGTCCTTCCCTCAAGGGCAAGTAATGATTCACTACACGCATGAAAGTCAGCACCTGCTGCAATTCTGCCAAAGAATGTAACTACTTCTTGCAAAATATTACCAGCAGCGCCTCACTCACTAGGTGATGCATTTTGGAAAGTCTAATACAGGTAGTGATTATACAGTGAATGGTACAACCCTCAAGAGTATTGACAGTCAGCGAGATCTTGGTGTACAGGTCCACAGGTCACTGAAAGGGGCAACACAGGTGGAGAAGGTAGTCAAGAAGGCATACGGCATGCTTGCCTTCATTGGCCGGGGCATTGAGTATAAGAATTGGCAAGTCATGTTGCAGCTGTATAGAACCTTAGTTAGGCCACACTTGGAGTATAGTGTTCAATTCTGGTCGCCACACTACCAGAAGGATGTGGAGGCTTTAGAGAGGGTGCAGAAGAGATTTACCAGAATGTTGCCTGGTATGGGGGGCATTAGCTATGAGGAGCGGTTGAATAAACTCGGTTTGTTCTCACTGGAACGAAGGAGGTTGAGCGGCGACCTGATAGAGGTCTACAAAATTATGAGGGGCGTAGACCGAGTGGATAGTCAGAGACTTTTTCCCAGGGTAGAGGGGTCAATTTTATAGGTTTAAGGTGCGAGGAACAGGGTTTAAAGGAGATGTACGAGGCAAGTTTTTTTACACCGAGGGTAGTGGGTGCCTGGAACTCGCTGCCGGAGGAGGTGGTGGAAGCAGGGACGATAGTGACATTTAAGGGGCATCTTGACAAATACATGAATAGGATGGGAATAGAGGGATATGGACCCTGGAAGTGTAGAAGATTTTAGTTTAGACAGGCAGCATGGTCGGCGCAGGCTTGGAGGGCCGAAGGGCCTGTTCCTGTGCTGTACTTTTCTTTGTTCTTTGTATTCCCCTCTGCAAGTGCCAGCATTGATTTCAGTGCTAGAGTGCGACTTGAACCCGTAATTATGTAACTCGAGGCAAGAGTGTTACCAACTACACCACAGCGGACAAACATTGCACATTTTAAAGGGGTCCAGCATTTTTGGATACAGTAGCCTAGTGGTTGCATTAATGGACTTGCAATCCAAAACTGGTGGATTTAAATCCTACCATAATAAAGGAAACAAATTGAAATCTGTGTATTTGTGACTCATTACAATAGTGTAACAGGACAAAAGACCGAGCATTGTGTAGCTGAGGTAGCAGACAAACACACCAGAAAAAAAGTCCTGGTAGTAAGGGAAAATGAAGATTGTCAGAAACACAAAACGCAATTACAAATAATTATGCTTGGACGTCAAAATTCTTGAGACCCCACTTGGGTGACAGCGTAGGAACCAATATGTGGAAATTCCGGATCTATTTTGCGTCTTCCCGAGATGTCCGCTGTCATGTTGGGGAACTAGACCCAGGAAAAGCAGCATAATAATGAGAAAGGATAGTGTGGTACGGTCAGAATGTGGGATGGGAGTGCTGTACAAATACAGCACAGGTTCCAGCCTGAGATTTACACTGCCAGTCAGGAATGCTTATCATCCTTCTGAGCATTCCAGTTATTTATTGCAACACGTAGCCAACTGGTTGCATTTGACACATAAATCCAGCAATGATTTACCGAGTGAAATATCATGGGGAATTTTTCCAATTCAAATCAGCCGGACAGAATCACAAGAAAGAGTTCAATGATTTGGAAACCAATGCCTGAATGGGGAGCTGAGATCTATTGTTTCTTTTCAATTGGATGTTACATTAAAGTTGTGTTCTTTGCTGCTTTAGCAGTACAGCATAGGTAGAAAAAGTAGACAGTTGACCTTTCGTTTCTTTGCTCTAGTTCATTGCTTGTCCCACTATAACCCACTTCTATCCCTATTGACCTGCCTATCACATATTACCTCTGTCCACCCCGGCCACTAACGTTTCACTGGCTCTCTCCTTGCTCATAATCTGCTAAATCGCTAACTTGTTCTAGTTCTGATGAAAGTCCATCAACTAAAATATTGGTTCGGATTTCGACCCCCCCCCCCACACTGCCCTGCGTTTGACGGCAGCGGAGGCCCACCATTGGCTGGCAGTGAGACATTCCAGTACCACCTCTGTCAATGGGGGTTGGTGCAGACTTGATGGGCCAAATGGCCTCCTCCTGCACTGTAGCGATCCCACGGATTTCTACGGAGCAAAGATTATTTTACACCGCAAATTGCTATAATCTGGAATGCACAGCTGGAAAAGGTGGCAGAGTCACATTCAGCAGGTACGTTCCAAAGAGAACTGGATATATACTGAAGGGATGAGTATAAACCTCCAGGGCTAAGAGGAAAGAGCAGAGGGGTTGGATTAATTGGATAGCGTAAAAAAAATGGTCTGAATGTCCTTCTTCGGCACTATGCGTTCTAAGTATTTATGATCAAATGTGCACATTGTTTACATCTGTTGACTTGTTTGAACTTGCGTAAGACACCAGTTCAATTATACCTCACTGACTAGTCTTAAATGGCAGTGATTTAAATTGAGGGAAAAAAGGATAAAAGGCACTTGCTGGTAGGGATGAGAAATGAATCCGTTTGCTGCCTTGCGTATTGCCAGATGCAGCAAGAAGGCACTGAAGTGGAAGCAACAGAATGGAGATTGATCTAATTACTTGTATTAATAGCAAACTGACAGCTTGTTTTCCTCTCCGTCTGGCCAGCTCGAAGGAGTACCTTTCCAGTTGCCTTTACTTTTGCCTCTCGAGCAGCACTTTTTTTGATCGTATCTTTATTACAATCTAAGTTTTTGAATGTTTGTTTTTGGATGAGGGGAGTGGGGTGGAGGGAGAAACCTCAGTTCAACATTTCAGGATTGACTACCAAACTTTGAAATCTAACCGGCACGTTTTGAGGTTAACTGATGGTTATGTGAGTTAAGGATTTGTTGATGCTTCCACAATCGGTCCCAGGATGGATAATGCGCGAGCTACAACCATTGTACAGTGTAATGAGCAAGCAGCAATAACAAATGACTGCTGTGAAAGCTATCAACATTGTCAATCAATTCATTTAATTCGAAGAGGTTGATGAACAACATGTTCAAAACTTATAGTCTGAACTGTTGCAATGGGTGATAGATTTTGATAAACGTTCAGCACACAGGACATCCACCAGGACAGTGTTCCTTTGGAATGTTGTATAAAATTTTGATACAGTAATACAATGATGTCGATGGGTTCAGTTTCCATGGTAATTAATTTGAGTGTAGATTCTGATACAGAACTCTGTGATACTAAAATGCTGGCCCTTAACTGTATTGCAGTGAAGACAATGGGCAGAATTCCCCCAAGTGGGTTCAATGGTGTGCATGGGGAGAGGCCAAGAAATTATTTTCACGTCAGTGAGTTTACACCGGCATCATCCACTGGCACCCACCAGAGGCCAGTGTGAACCTCATTTGCATCCTATTAATGGGGTACATATGAAGACTCTGCACCTCCACCCCAGACTTTCTGCGATGCTGGCAGGAAAACACGCTGGCATGAAACACCTTTGGAACAATGTGCAGATGTCTGGACTCCTCTGAACAAGGCCTGGGACTGCCTTCGGAGTTCAAGATGAAGACCGCCTGCAAACCTGGAGGACCACAGCAGTGGGTGGGTTGGGGACAGGGGGGAGCATCTGCAGTAGGACCTTCCAGATCAGGTGTCCTGCAAGGCGTCCATCATTCATGGGCAATACGGTGGCACAATGGCCAGCACTGTTGCCTCACAACACCATGGACCCGGATTAAATTCCAGCCTCTGTCAGTGTGGAGCTTGTACTTTCTCCCCGTGTCTATGTGGGTTCCTCTGGGTGCTCCGGTTTCCTCCCACAATCCAAAGATATGAAGGTTAGGTGGATTGACCATGCTGAATTACCCCATAGAATCCAAACTTTTTGGTGGGATTACTAGGTTACGGGAATAGGGTAGGATTGTGGGCCGAGGCAGGGTGCTCTTTGCAAAGGTCAGTGCAGACTCAAAGGGATGAATGACCACCTCCTACACTGGAGGATTCTATGATTCCAACCTCAGATAATTCTTGGAGATCCAACTTTGCTGTCAGGAGGTCTGTCTTCAGTCCCCGAGTGCTCCCGGAGAGCTATCTTCATTTTCAGGCGCTTCACCTTCTTTCTTCAACATGGCACCCGGACACGACGCAGACTACACGCCATCCAGCCCACCACTGAATAGTGTGTGAAACATTCAGCCGCATAATTTGAGGTCGGGGTTGGAAGATTTGGTATGTTTTCCCACTAGCTGCTGCAGTGGGAAACTCTCCACTTCCCTGCTTCTGCCACGGGACCCCGTCTCAAAAAGGAAGCATTCGGCCCCAGGAAATTTCTGTTAAGTCTTTTCACTTGACGTTCTCTTGCTAATTATGATGTTCCTTGGTCTTTTGAACCTTTACATTTGGAATTACCACCTGATCGTGGGAAACCCTGGTAATTTACAGATGGGCAGTTGTTCTGGAAAGACCACATAAAAGATCGGTTTGTAATTAAAATGTTCATTGCTTCTCGGCCTTTTGGCTGAGCTCAAGCGTCAGATCAAACCCAAGATGAGGTGCGATGCCTTTTCTTCTCTGCTTGGGTCATGCGTGTGTGTCTCTCTTGCTGAATTGTTTTTTGGAGCAAGCAATGAGATAGGTTTAGGGTTTGCCCTATTTTCTCTGCGCATTGGCTTTGTAACTTTTAAGGATGGGAAAAATTAAAAAGTAATTAAAATGTTCTATGTTGCCCAAGGAAGATGATAGGGGCAGCATGGTAGCATAGTGGTTAGCACAGTTGCTTCACAGCTCCAGGGTCCCAGGTTCGATTCCCGGCTTGGGTCACTGTCTGTGTGGAGTCTGCACATTCTCCCCGTGTGTGCGTGGGTTTCCACCGGGAGCTCCGGTTTCCTCCCACGGTCCAAAGATGTGCGGGTTAGGTGGGTTGGCCATGCTAAATTGCCCTTGGTGTCCAAAAAGGTTAATTGGGGTTACTGGGTTCAGGGGATGGGGTGGCGGAGGCCTGTGCTTGAGTGGGATGCTCTTTCCAAGGGCCGGTGCAGACTTGATGGGCCAAATGGCCTCCTTCTGTACTGTTAATTCTATGAATAATTTTCTTAATAGTTGAGTAAAATGGATTTGCACCCCACTCTGTTAATGGCTATCAGAAAATATACAGTCATTCTGACCCATACTGGGTTAGCATCCTCGAGAACAGACCATAGCTAGACCTCTCCTAATCAATTAACTAATCTTTAGATGCCCAAGTGCATCCTTTCTGATCAACTTACTATTTACTTTGCTGGGCTCTTGGAGTTGATTAATTGTTTGCCTTCCAAATGGATTGAAGCCTATTTATAATGTACGAACAGTATGGGGAAATTAGTCATTTTATTCAATGTACTGTATTCTTATGATTTATTTCTTAAAAGGTATTGGTGAAAGGCAGGTCACTGGCCAGTGGATGTTTGGTGAGAGAGACCATTATTAGAGGTAGTATCGGTGCAATGCAGAAGGAGGCCATTCAGCCATCGAGTCTGCACCGACTCCAAAAGAGCACCCTACTTACGCCCACTCTCCCACCTTATTTTCGTAACCTCACCTAACCTGCACATCTTTGGACTGTGGGAGGAAACCGGAGCATCTGGAGAAAACCCACACTGACACTGGGAGAACGTGCAAACTCCACACAGTCAGCCATGGCTGAATTCGAACTTGCATCAATTTGGATCCAATAATTTTGCTATTTTAATTCTGTTTCTGCTTGAAATAAAATAGATTCAGGTGTTTTGGCTCAATAGCCATGCATTTCTCACAATCCAGGTTTAAATCTTTGCATCAAGCAGCATTGTTATGCTGGTCAAAATGCTACCATTATAAAACATGTGCCCTTCTTCAAAAGGTCCTTTCCTTAATCCATTCGAGTTTGGCACAATTGACACAAATTTAAGTTACATGTCTGCAAACGGCTGCTGACAAATTTTCACTGGCTAATCTTGACAACATAACTAGCAAATTAGAAATTTGCCATGATGGTCAGATTTCAAAGTAAATGTCAAATCTCACAACACCGCCGGCAGCCCTCCTGCTATCAATCAGCCCAGCAAAAGATGTAAGCACTTATGGCCGTGAACAAATGACCCTGTCCGTGAGGAAAGGTTCCAGGCTCGTCTGGGCCTACGCAGCTGTCACTGTTGGTGTTTTTTTTTGTAAAGCTTCAATTTGTCACTCTGGGTTCCATGAAAAGAAATTGAGGTTTGTTAAAATGTGAAGTGAATCTCCAGAAACATTTGTGAAAAATGGACAAAGCAATCAATCAGTCAGCAGTTTTTGTTTCATGCAAATACATAATTCGGAACATTGAATAGCTCGACAACATATTTGGCGGATTCTCCGACCCTCCGCGCCGGAATCGCGCCCGGCGCGGGGACAGAGAATAGATGTTCACACCGGAAATCCGGCGCGATGGCGCTTCCGCTATTTTCCGCAGACAAGCCAGTCCCACGCAGCGCCAGTTGCGGGCCATTGGAACAGGCCCTCGCGGTGATTCACTGTGTTCGACGGGCTGAACTCCCGCCGCCGTGATTTACATGTGGTACCACCCAGCGGGAGCTGGGACCCGCGGTGACGGTCCTGGTGGGGGACTCCGGCGGGGGCCTGAGCGGTGGCCAGGTCTGCGATCAGGGGCCACCAATTGGCGGAAATCGCGATCTGGGAGGGACCTATCTTCCTCTGCGCGGGCCCGCTGTGTGACTCCGCCATGTCGGCGGCACCTGCGCCGAGGTGGGCCACCGCGCACATGCGCGGACCAGCTTGCGGCCGCCGTACGGTCTGTCTAGCAAGGCCCTGCTGGCAGCCAGAGCTGCGGGACGCATGCCAGGGCTCTGATAGCCCCCTGGAAAACGGAGAATCACCCTGGAGCTTCAACGAAAAAGTCCGGAGTGATTCTCGCCCGTTTTCCGGCGGGCGTGGGGACTTAGTCCCCAGAAGGAAGAATCCCGCCCATTGTATTTTGGTGTCTCTTTTTTTCTATGATTTGGACATGGAACAAAGAGCTTAAATTATACTAAGTGGTTCATGACATTGTGACGTCCCAAAGCACTTTATTGCTTTCAAAGTTAGTCACTGTTGTACGTAGGAAATGCAGCAACCAGTTTACACAGCCAAGTCCCACAATCAACAATGAGATAATGGCCAGGATTTCTTGAACCTCCCCCCTTGGCAGTAGGAATGGGTTGCAGTTGGCCGCTATCCGGATGTTCTGTCCCCGCAAAATCAATAGTCGTTTGCGCTACTCGCCGGCTGAGCCGCCAGGGAACCTGCTGAGGGCGTCACATTTGGTGGGATCAGAAGGTCCCGCCAACGGGAAGGGCCGGGAAATCTCGGCCATTGACAAGATCAGATGTATCAGTGCTAATTATTGAGGACTCCCCTGCTCTTCAAATAGTGCCATGGGACCTTTCAGATCCAACTGAGTGGGTGGAAGAAGCGTCAGTTTAACGTCTCATCTGAAAGATGGCAACTCCAACAGTGCAGCACTCCATCAGTCCTGCACTGAAATATCAGCCCAGATTTTGTGCTCCAGTCTGAAGTGGGGTTTTAACTTGCAAACCTCTGACTCAGAGATGTGAGTCTTACCACAAAGTTATTCATGGACATTTTTAAAAAGCAGATGGTACCAGTTCTATGGAAAATAAAGGACCTACCCCTGGCAGGAATGCTAATTAAAAAAATAAGTCCTGGAATGATGGCATATATAGCGATTAACGTACAAATAATTTGGATAGACATGACTATCTGTATGATTCAAATACTGCATGGTTGTTGAGGCTTGTATTAAAATTGCATGAATGAATAGCCAATGTGGACCTGGTAATTTGAAACATTCCCATTCATGTATTATGACAGATAAATGACCAATCTGTCTTTTTGTAACATGAATAAATCTCACACCCCCATTCCATCACTGTATTTTTTGGATGAGTCACTAATGGAGATTCCCAGTAATCAGGTCTGTGCGATCTGAACATTAACAGTCTGTTGAGTTTAGGAAAAAAAGGTAAAAGTTGGCCAAGTTTACAGTTGAATTTCTCTTAAGTGTAGCACCATTTTTAGATCACCTATGTCATCACAACACAAAATGGTAACTGCCCATAGGGATTAACGGTCATTTACTGTGTTTCCACTTTTAATCAACTCTTTGGGCAAATTGAGGACCTCCTAATTTCAAAATAATTGTCGAGTGTGGTGTTTGAGTGTGAAGCATATTGTATAATCTGAGATCTGCTTCTACAACTTTGCAGTAGTTTTAAAATGTGATTAGTCAGCCAGATACTTAACCAGAATACTATTTCCTTGTTTATGTTGGTTTGAGTCAAGTGTTTATTTTGGAAGTCAACCTGAAGCAACCCTTTTTCTAGCCTGCGAGCCAAGAAAGGGAGTGGGGGGGATAAAGCAGACCAAATCAAATTTTTCCTCTTGATGTATTTGTCTTTGTTCGCATGAGTTGTAGCGATTACTGGGAGTGGGGATGTAGATTGTGCTTGACAGCTCTCCGCTCACACTACATATCACGTGTGTTCTTACTCAAGCAGGACAGGGCAACAGGAAACTCCTGGGGAAATTAGGTGGAAGCCTCATTGTAATATGAATGGGCGCCTTCTGTGTTGCAGCCAGTCTATGTTAATACAGTGCAAATGTTCTTTCGGTATGGATCCAAAAACCAGCAAAGAGCTACTCATTAAGCAAACACCTCTTCATAGGGTGTTAAAGATTGCTAAATTCTGACTTGCATGCATTCAGAATTTCAAACAACATATACCCTAGTACTTTTTTTTGAAAGCTGCGACACCTGGAGTGTTTCAGGAATTATTTAAATGAATATCCTTTCAAGGGACACTCCTTACATTGAAGTGTTTCGTTTGAGAACAGATCAACTCTGTAGAATGCGTAGCTCTGCCACACTGTCAACCCAACATCATTATAATTATGCCACCCTCCCTTTCCTCGCCTGGCTGCAAGAGATGTATTTATTAACAGCTTCCATCTCACTGAGGAGGCTTCAGGTCAATTCACATCCAACAACCTGCTCTGGACTTCCGGGTGCGGCGATGACCAGCTGAGTCGCACGTTTCGGCAGCTCCCGGTGAAACGGACTTTTGGGCTCTTGATAGGAGCCCCAACGGCAATTTTGACGGCTAAAAACACTGTGCGGTAAACCAGAAGGGAATCCCCCCCTGGACACGGATGAAAAAAGGAGGAGAAAGTGGCCGGATTGCAGTGGATCCTTTAGAACAGCGGCAAGGAAGGCAAGCAAAAACCAAGATGGCGTCGGAAGGTGGCAGTTTAACATGGGGCCCTGAACAACAAGAGTTCTTGAAATGCTGTGTGGATTCCTCCGTTTTAAGGATAGAGAAATGGTCCTTAGATGGGCAAAGAAAACTCGGAGCAGTAAATGGGAGAACGCGGTGATCCGCGTTTATCAAGACTGGAGTGCGGAGGTGGCGAGAAGGAGGGCGAGCTTTAATCGGGCCAAGGTGGTGCTTCATAAAAAGAAGATAAAATTTGGAATGCTGCAACCGGCAAGACTGTGGGTCACATATCGAGGGAGGCACCACTACTTTGAGACGGCGGATGAAGCGTGGACTTTTATTGTGGAAGAAAAACTGAAATGAGCGGGTTATTAAAAAGAACGTTTGAACAAAGTGGTGGGGCGAATGTGGGGGGCAAAGAGGGGGGTTAAAAAGGGGGGAAAGAGGAGTTTAATGTACTAATCCTGCGATGTGGTAACTTTTCTCTCTCCCACAGGTGGTGATGGGGGGGGGAGGGGAGGTGGAGGAGATGGGGCGTTGGCCATTGGGGGCGGGGCCAAGGGAGAAGCGCGAGCTTGGTTCCCGCGCTATGATAATCATGGCGGGAATAGAGAAGCAGGAAGGAGGGGGCGTCGCACGGTGCGAGCCGAGGTCACGGGGGAAAGCCGAGGTCGGCCAGAGTTTGCTGACTTCTGGGAGCAACATGGGGGGAGTAATTACGCTAGCGGGGGATCTAGCGGGGGGGGTGGGAGGGGGGAATTACTGGGTTGCTGCTGCTGGGGAGAGGGGGGAGCTGATATGGGAGGGGATGGGCGGGGGGGCACCGCCTGGGGGAGATACAGCTGCGTGGGAACCGGGTGAGGAGCTGGAAAAAGGTGATGGCTAATCGACAAGGGGGGGTTAGGAAGCCCCCCAACCCGGCTGATCACGTGGAACGTGAGAGGGCTGAACGGGCCGATAAAGAGGGCACGGGTACTCGCACACCTTAAGAAACTTAAGGCAGATGTGGTTATGTTACAGGAAACGCACCTGAAACTGATAGACCAGGTTAGGCTACGCAAAGGATGGGTGGGGCAGGTGTTCCATTCGGGGCTAGATGCGAAAAACAGGGGGGTGGCTATATTAGTGGGGAAGCGGGTAATGTTCGAGGCAAAGACTATAGTGGCAGATAACGGGGGCAGATACGTGATGGTGAGTGGCAAACTACAGGGGGAGACGGTGGTTTTGGTAAACGTATATGCCCCGAACTGGGATGATGCCAATTTTATGAGGCGGATGCTAGGACGCATTCCGGACCTAGAGATGGGAAAGCTGATAATGGGGGGAGATTTTAATACGGTGTTGGAACCAGGGCTGGATAGGTCGAAGTCCAGGACTGGGAGGAGGCCGGCAGCAGCAGCCAAGGTACTTAAAGATTTTATGGAGCAGATGGGAGGTGTAGACCCGTGGAGATTTAGCAGACCTAGGAGTAAGGAGTTCTCGTTTTTCTCCTATGTCCATAAAGTCTACTCGCGAATAGACTTTTTTGTGCTGGGAAGGGCGTTGATCCCGAAGGTGAGGGGAACGGAGTATACGGCTATAGCCATTTCGGATCACGCTCCACACTGGGTAGACTTGGAGATAGGGGAGGAAACAGGAGGGCACCCACCCTGGAGAATGGACATGGGACTAATGATGAGGGGGTGTGTCTAAGGGTGAGGGGGTGCATTGAAAAGTACTTGGAACTCAATGATAATGGGGAGGTCCAGGTGGGAGTGGTCTGGGAGGCGTTTAAGGCGGTGGATAGAGGGGAGCTGATATCAATAAGGGCACATAAAGGGAAGCAGGAGAGTAAGGAACGGGAGCGGTTGCTGCAAGAACTTTTGAGGGTGGACAGACAATATGCGGAAGCACCGGAGGAGGGACTGTACAGGGAAAGGCAAAGGCTACATGTAGAATTTGACTTGCTGACTACGGGCACTGCAGAGGCACAATGGAGGAAGGCACAGGGTGTACAGTACGAATATGGGGAGAAGGCGAGCAGGTTGCTGGCACACCAATTGAGGAAAAGGGGAGCAGCGAGGGAAATAGGGGGAGTGAGGGATGAGGAAGGAGAGATGGAGCGGGGAGCGGAGAGAGTGAATGGAGTGTTCAAGACATTTTATAAAAAATTATATGAAGCTCAACCCCCGGATGGGAGGGAGAGAATGATGGGCTTCTTGGATCGGCTGGAATTTCCCAAGGTGGAAGAGCAGGAAAGGGTGGGACTGGGAGCACAGATCGAGGTAGAAGAAGTGGTGAAAGGAATTAGGAGCATGCAGGCGGGAAAGGCCCTGGGACCGGATGGATTCCCAGTCGAATTCTATAGAAAATATGTGGACTTGCTCGCCCCGGTATTGACGAGGACCTTTAATGAGGCAAAGGAAAGGGGACAACTGCCCCCGACTATGTCTGAAGCAACGATATCGCTTCTCTTAAAGAAGGAAAAGGACCCGCTACAATGCGGGTCCTATAGACCTATTTCCCTCCTAAATGTAGATGCCAAGATCCTGGCCAAGGTAATGGCAATGAGAATAGAGGAATGTGTCCCGGGGTGGTCCACGAGGACCAAACTGGGTTTGTGAAGGGGAGACAGCTGAACACGAATATACGCAGGCTGTTAGGGGTAATGATGATGGCCCCACCAGAGGGGGAAACGGAGATAGTAGTGGCGATGGATGCCGAGAAAGCATTTGATAGAGTGGAGTGGGATTATTTGTGGGAGGTGTTGAGGAAGTTTGGTTTTGGAGAGGGGTATGTTAGATGGGTGCAGCTGTTGTATAGGGCCCCAATGGCGAGCGTGGTTACGAATGGACGGGGATCTGCATATTTTCGGCTCCATAGAGGGACAAGGCAGGGATGCCCTCTGTCCCCATTATTGTTTGCACTGGCGATTGAGCCCCTGGCGATAGCGTTGAGGGGTTCCAAGAAGTGGAGGGGAGTACTTAGAGGAGGAGAAGAACACCGGGTATCTTTGTATGCGGACGATTTGCTACTATACGTGGCAGACCCGGCGGAGGGGATGCCAGAAATAATGCGGATACTTGGGGAGTTTGGGGATTTTTCAGGGTATAAATTGAACATGGGGAAAAGTGAGTTGTTTGTGGTGCATCCAGGGGAGCAGAGTAGAGAAATAGAGGACCTACCGTTGAGGAAGGTAACAAGGGACTTTCGTTACCTGGGGATCCAGATAGCCAAGAATTGGGGCACATTGCATAGGTTAAATTTAACGCGGTTGGTGGAACAAATGGAGGAGGATTTCAAGAGATGGGATATGGTATCCCTGTCACTGGCAGGGAGGGTGCAGGCGGTTAAGATGGTGGTCCTCCCGAGATTCCTCTTTGTGTTTCAGTGCCTCCCGGTGGTGATCACGAAGGCTTTTTTAAAAAGGATTGAAAAGAGCATCATGGGTTTTGTGTGGGCCGGGAAGACCCCGAGAGTGAGGAAGGGATTCTTACAGCGTAGCAGGGATAGGGGTGGGCTGGCACTACCGAGCCTAAGTGAGTATTATTGGGCCGCTAATGTTTCAATGGTGAGTAAGTGGATGGGAGAGGAGGAGGGAGCGGCGTGGAAGAGATTAGAGAGGGCGTCCTGTAGTGGGACTAGCCTACAGGCTATGGTGACAGCCCCATTGCCGTTCTCACCGAGGAACTACACCACAAGCCCGGTGGTGGTGGCTACACTGAAGATTTGGGGACAGTGGAGACGGCATAGGGGAAAGACTGGAGCCTTGGAGGGGGGGTCCCCGATAAGAAACAACCATGGGTTTGCCCCGGGGGGAATGGATGGGGGATATGGAATGTGGCAAAGAGCAGGAATAACGCAACTGAAAGATCTGTTTGTGGATGGGAAGTTCGCGAGTCTGGGAGCGCTGACCGAGAAATATGGGTTGCCCCAAGGGAATGCATTCAGGTATATGCAACTGAGGGCTTTTGCGAGGCAACAGGTGAGGGAATTCCCGCAGCTCCCGACACAAGAGGTGCAGGACAGAGTGATCTCAAAGACATGGGTGGGGGATGGTAAGGTGTCAGATATATATAGGGAAATGAGGGACGAAGGGGAGACTATGGTAGATGAACTAAAAGGGAAATGGGAAGAAGAGCTGGGGGAGGAGATCGAGGAGGGGCTGTGGGCAGATGCCCTAAGCAGGGTAAACTCATCGTCCTCGTGTGCCAGGCTAAGCCTGATTCAGTTTAAGGTATCACACAGGGCGCATATGACTGGAGCACGGCTCAGTAAATTTTTTGGGGTGGAGGATAGGTGTGCGAGGTGCACGAGAAGCCCAGCGAATCATACCCATATGTTTTGGTCATGCCCGGCACTACAGGGGTTTTGGATGGGGGTGACAAAGGTGCTTTCAAAAGTAGTAGGGGTCCGGGTCGAACCAAGCTGGGGGTTGGCTGTATTTGGGGTTGCACAAGAGCCGGGAGCGCAGGAGGCGAGAGAGGCCGATGTTTTGGCCTTTGCGTCCCTAGTAGCCCGGCGCAGGATATTACTAATGTGGAAAGAAGCCAAGCCCCCGGGGGTGGAGACCTGGATAAATGACATGGCGGGGTTTATAAAGCTAGAGCGGATTAAGTTCGTCCTAAGGGGGTCGGCTCAAGGGTTCACCAGGCGGTGGCAACCGTTCGTCGAATACCTCGCAGAAAGATAGATGGAATGGGAAAAAGAAGGCAGCAGCAGCAGCCCAGGATCGGGGGGGGGGGGGGGGGGAGAGGAGGAACCAGAAGGACTCTCAGGGTTGTTAATATATACTGTATAATATGTATAGGTCGTTGCTACAGATAATTATATATTGGACTGTTAAATTATATTTTTGGAGAGTGTTACTTGTGATAAGGCAGTTGCCAATTAGGGTTAGTTTTCATTTTTGTTATTTATTATTTATTCATTTTTTGTTTATAAAATAGGTCATTGCTATTTGTGTTATTATAATACTGTGTAAAGGATGCACAATGTACTGTGTTGGTTGACCAAAAATTTTCAATAAAATATTTATTAAAAAAAAAACCTGCTCTGAAAAGTCTGCTCACATTTGGACAGCTGTGACAAGATCTACCTTATCATCTGAGACAATCCAAAACATTCTAAAACAAGCAACAACATTCCAAATCTGAGAACCCACAACATTTTTTTTTTCAAAAGGTCTATACCCCAATATGAAAGGATCCTTTTATTAAAAGAAAAATCCAGGATCTGCATCTGCTCCTTTGTTTCAAAATTAATCAGTTATTCCTTCGGGTATATCCTATTTATGTACCAAATTCTGTTGAGATCAAACCATCAATTTTTGAGATTCTTTTTGCAGACAAATAGACTAACCAGCAGGAGTCAGAAAAAAAAGCTTTCATCCACCTGCAGGGGTGGAGGTAATAATTTGAAAACTTGGACCAATGTTCAATGGAAATACCTTGGTTACTTGGGGAATGATGAGCAGGTTGTGGATGTCAGAGTGTTGAAGTTGTAATAAATGCTCCTGGCATGCTCCTTGCATTGTCCTTTTGAGCATTGGGCAGAATTATACCAAAATATTTCAGCGTGTCAGTATCAGACTGAAAACCAGCGTGTGCCTCTCCGGATGCACAGTCATGATTTGCGCTGTCACACTGGGGAGCGGGGCCTGGCAAGACCAGTTCCATAGAGATTGGGTCACCATCTGTAAAGTGCGCCCTGATCTGTGCTGCAAATAAACTCTTTCCCCCTCCACCTCCACCCTCAGACATGGAAGACCTTCCACAAGCATTGGGGCAAACTCCAACGCAAGTATCGGGGCACTCTACCCCATCCCCCACCCATCAGGTACTTCCCCCACCAACAGATATAAGGGGGCCCACCTCTGGCACAGCCAATGTGATATCACGTCGGCAAGGTATGAATATTCAATGAGGGGGGGATCTGTGGCTGGCAAGCCCTTTAATGATGTTGAAATTTATTATGTCGCTGGCGAGGGGTGGGGTAAATCAGGAAATGAAATCTTGCCAGTGATAATCTCATTTTCTGACTATCGTGGGATTTTGGGCCCACATTGCAGTTTACGCTGACGGCTAATGCGGGCTCAAAATTACCCCCATTGTTCCTACATATTTATTCCTGGTTTGTCCGTCCTTCTTCATCCCTAATTTAGGAAGGTAAAGTGTGGTGACTAGTTGAATGTGTGGTCAGTTATGCTATGCTTTAGAAAACCAAATTTTCTGAAATGTTCCATCAGTAGCTGACCCAACTGCCCTGCTGCAGTGAACTAATGTTGGGCAGTGAACTAATGTTGGGCAGCTATTGGCTCTTGTTTCTAATGGTTTTATTCAAGACTGTTCAAGTGACATAAACTTATACCTTCTTGGAAAATGCAATATATATCCAGGCTATGATGGTGCTTATTAGTAATCTATTTATGTTAATTATTTGCTGACTTGTAATTAGGAGCAATTTTTATAAATAACTTGATGAAATGAAGAGGAATGTTCAAAGTTCAGTTTCACGTTTATCTCCGAGCAGGCTAAATGCTGGGAAGTCACATTTTAATCTGAACTTTAGGCTTCCATAATGAACTACTATCTCAATCCAAAGTTCAAACACAAAAAGTATTTGCCTTTCATCAAGTGAAGGTTGTTTTAAATGTATCTGTGTCCTTCCCTCAAAATAATAACTCGCGACTTGGGAGCAAAACCTATATTTAAAGAGTTGGACTTGGCTTGGGGACAGCGTTCCCACCTCTGTTTGGAGACAGCAGTCCCACCTCTGTTTGGGGACAGCGTTCCCACCTCTGTTTGGGGCAGCATTCTTACCTCTTGTTCATCAGGTTGTAGGTTCAAGCCCCAACCCAGAACTTGGTCACATTCGAGGCTAAATTTCAATGTTGCTCTGATGTGCCATTTTTTGGATGTAATGTTAAGCTCGTCTGTCTGCCCATTTAGGTGACTTTAATTACGATTGAAGTTTCTCATGTGCATGGCTTAATTTGCTATAAATGATTGTACTGCACTGAATGAATTATTGCTTGCTTTCTGATTACTTTGGCTGACTTCTGCCATCCTTTGCAAATTTGGACACACTAGGCTCAGTTTTGTTCTGAGAGAATACGCACGAACAGACTCAAAAACAGCTTCTTCCCCACTGTCACCAGACTCCTAAATGACCCTCTTATGGACTGACCTCATTAACACTACACCCTGTATGCTTCATCCGATGCCAGTGCTTATGTAATTACATTGTATATGTTGTGTTGCCCTATTATGTATTTTCTTTTATTCCCTTTTCTTCTCATGTACTTAATGATCTGCTCGCAGAAAAATACTTTTCACTGTACATCGGTACACGTGACAATAAACAAATCCAATCCAATCAAGCGTGAGTCACCCAACACGCTCTGCCCCGCGCAATCTGAATCTCTCCCTCGCTGGGCTAGATCCAGATCTGAATATCTAAATAAGCCCAATTGCTCATTTAAATACCCGGACGCCAGATTCACCTGGTGTCCGGAACTCGACAACCCTGCGTAAGAGACATCACCAGGGCGCCGTTTAGTACTGGTCCACACAAATGTGGACCAGGTGTATTGGCACCTGGGTGGGGGGTGGGGTGGGGGGGGGGTCTCTCTGGCCATTGGAGACCCCTTGTTTTTCAGGGACAGGACAGGTATTTGTAAGCTATGGCACTCCCCCTGGTACCTTAGCACTGCCAAAATGGCAGTCCCAGGGTTCCTGGTTGGCATTGCCAGGGGGTCTTGCCACTTGGAGAATGGGTAACTGGGGGTTTCCAGGCGCCCCCACCCCCCCCACCAAGGTTGGTGAGTGAGGCCAAATCAATAAAGTTGGGAGGAGAAATTGGGGCTTACGGTCAAAATAACTCCCCGATTTAAGCTCGCCATCTCCAAAAATAATTTGAGTTCAGCTGTGTTTGTGAGAGAAGGTGCCTCCTTTATCGGCTTGACCTTGTCTTCCATGTGTTGTAATCCTCATGCATCGACATGATGCCCCCGGTAGTGACGGTCCTACAGTAGGTCACTTGAAAGGTGCACATCTCTTTCTTGAGGTGAAATCCAGCCTCCTAAAATCTCTTTAACATCTCTTCTAAGTTTGCTGGATACACAGCCTCTGTCAATCCAGCTATCAGGACATGGCCAAGGTATAATAATAATCTTTATTATTGTCACAAGTAGGCTTACATTATCACTGCATTGAAGTTACTGTGAAAATCCCCTAGTTGCCCATTATGGCGCCTGTTCAGGTTCACTGAGGGAGAATTCAGAAATGTCCAATTCACCTAACAAGCACGTCTTTCAGGACCCACAAGTGCAGACTCCACACAGACTGTGTGCAAGCCGGGAATTGAACCCGGGTCCCTGGCACTGTGAAGCAACAGTGCTAATGTGCTGCAGTAGCCCCTGTTGCAGACTGTCCATTGTCCTTTGGAACACTGCACATGCTAAAGACACACAAGCAGGTGCGTACACTGGAATATGTTTTGTGTGTGTTTATCGTGACATGCCCCTGGGAAACTCCACCTAATTTGAATTGCTGGTAAGCATGACTCCTATCCAGCTTTGTGTAAGATTGACTTCCTGCCAGCTTTGCATTCACGTCTTCAATTCTTGGGATTGGACATTTATCCATCCTGGCAGCCTGATTAACTGTTAGCTTACAATCGCCTCACATGTGGATGGTCTTGTCTGATTTCAATACGGGTTCTATAGGTGCTGCCTATTCTGAGAACAGAACTGGCTGAATAATGCCTAATTCCTCCAATCTGTTTCACTCATTATCCACTTTTTCTTTTAAGGCATATGGTACTGGACTTGCACTAAAGAGTCAGGCATCCACATAAATCTTAGTCTATAGCCCTTTGATTTTGTCTAATTCATCACAGGAGATACTCTCGTATTTTCTTATCAGTTCAGGCAGTTTCCCCTGCCAGCATTTGAAAAATCCCAGCCCAATTCTACTTAAAAAAAAAAATTCTGATTTTTTTAAGTGGCCGATAAGTCTTGGTCTTATTATCACTGGGAGATTGGTCGACTGTTGTCCATAGCTTACAAATACCTTTGTGATGCCTTTTATTTCTATCGCTTCTCCTATATAAGCCATCAACTTGGCAGAAATGGTCTTCCAAGTTCAATGATTGGACTCCCTCTCTTAGGTGCTGAAATGTATGCTCACCCATCACGGTGGCTGATGTCCCTGCATCCACTTCCATCTTTCAGAGGCTTCCCATTTACCAGGAGCATTACAGTAATGGGGTCTACTTGCCTGTTTTTAGATAAAACAGAGAGTTAATCCCAGAATCAAGGGTGCTGGGCTCTTCCACATTTTATACTTGTAAAACCTTAGCTGTTTGATTTCCTTGACATGGCTCTGCACTGCTTTATCAAATGTCCTCTTCTGTGACAATAAAAACACTCGGCCTCCTTTAACCAACATGATTCAGGGGTGTGGTTACCTCCACATCGGACAATCTCCTTTAAACATTACTGACCGGTTGCCTATTCTGTATCATTTTGTTTTGTTGGTGGCTGAAATTATTTCCTACTTTGCTGCTGCTTTGGCAATTTTGGTGCCACTGCTGGCCACAGGTTCCTGCCCGGACTGGTGAACGATGCCATTTTGTGCACTCTTCAGCTCTTGTACACCTTTTTCAGTGCTTTCCATGGCCAGTGCTATCTCCATTGCTCTTTTAAAATTTATGTCGACCTCTACAAGTAATCAGCGTTGAATAGCGGCGTTGTTCATGCCACAGACTAACCTATCCCGTAGCCGGTCATATAGAGTGGCTCCATAATCACAATACTCTGATTATTGTTTTAGTTTAGTAACATAAATTAAATTTGTATCTCTGGAGTATGGCTGATGGTTTAAGTTACAATTGAACCTTCACTAAATCCAGAAGCTCACTTAATGATTCAGAATTGGGGCTGTAAGACTGTGTATAGGTTTACAGGTATGAGTTCCAAAAACACTTGAGAATTGCTTTGCGTTTCCTTTCTCCTCCTCCCCTATTTCATTTGCTTGGAAGTAGTACCCAAGGCGCTTGACGTAATGTGTCCAGTCCTCTGTGGAGGAGTCAAGTCGGTTTATTCGCCTGAAGAGAGGCATTGTGGTGAGTACTTTTTTCTCCCTCGGACTTCTATTGAATCAAGATACTCACTGGTATCAGCCCAGAGGCAGTGTCAGGATTATTTATCCTCGTTGCCAGGTGTAAAGATGCTCTTTCAGCGACTCCATTACCGAACACACAAGTTATTTGTTAATAAGAATTGTACTGCAGCCTCATGGGCTGTAGCTCGCTCCCAAAATGTCTCTGCCTAGGAGCCTTTCTCACCATGAGGTGATTCCACACACTGAGTCTCTATGCGTCACCCTGTTGCTCTTATTAACCTTAGTTTTATTAGCTCTGATTATGTCACCTTTGCTCACGAGTTGCCAGGTATCTCTCTGATACCGCCACGTGGTTCAAGCTCGAGTTATGATTAATAAGTCAGCACACCGCTTAGTAAGATTGAAATCAACGGTCATTATTATGTACAGCAATCAATACTTACACAATAATCCTACTATCTATATCAAAACCTACCACTACTGGCCAATACGTAACTTTAGGAGATGGCCTACCAGGTCAGGGAAACAAATGGTTTATCGAATTGGGGCTGGCCTGCGGGATTCAAAAGGCTGATACGGGTCGATGGCTAGGAATCTCTATCGGGTAGCGATCGCTGGAGTCAAACTTACAGTTTCTGGTCGATGTTCTTGCGAAGGTTGCGAGCAGGAGAAGAAGGGAGAGAGCGATCTGAACTTGGCCCCTCACTTTATAGGGCCCAGGGGCTTCCCGCCTCTCGGGGCGGCCCTTTACCCTGAGTCCCAAGTGATTGGACTTGTTCCCAATCACTGGGTTTGATATGCTCCAATAATGGGGCGATTCCTTGATCGGGGGGTGGTCGTTCACCTGTTTTTTTTAGCCACTGCAGGTGCCGAAAGGTCTGGCCTGGTATTCAATTGCTAATATGTTGCAATTGTTCCCGGGGATAGCCGATTAAACTGCAGATGTCTGTGTTCATGTGCTGCTAATAGTCTTGGGTATCGATCTGGGCCGACTTCCCCAGATCTGAATACGCTATTCTGTCTGCAGCTGTCCGTTTGTGTTCTGTTGGCTGCTTTTCCCATCAGCCTTTTCGGTTAGTCATTTTAAATCGGGTTTTGGCCAAATTAATAGGGAATCAGCCATTTTAGGTGGCTACAACCCAGGCACGGTGACCCTTACCCTGCTGTGTTGCCCTTAAAGGGGCAACCGCCACACTAACTTACCTCCATGGCAAAATCTAGCCCAGTGACACTGCAACCTAACGTTGCTCCCTTTTTTTCTACAGACATTCCCAGCCACTTTGTCCTGGTATAATGATGGGCTTGTTTTGTCAGTCACTATCACTTTAATAATGAAGTAGGCAATAGATATAATAAGCCCTACAAAATTACACTAATCAAATCTGCGCTTTCTGCTACAAACCTGGTGTCAAGTCAGATCTCCGACAGCCTGGTGATACCATTCTGCCCTCACCTTTGCACACTGACGGGTGGCACAGTGGTTTGCACTGCTGCCTCATGGCACCGAAGTTCCAGGTTTGATCCTGGCTCTGAAACTTTTAAAAACGCTTTGCACGCTGACTGCATGGAGTGCTGTAAGAAGTGTAAACTGCACGTGTGCCACTGGTGATCACACCTTTAATTCTTTGAGATAAATACTAAAATTCCGAAAGATGTGCAGCCTGATTAAATCTCTACTCTGTGCATATATGCTGATACTGTGGTTGAGACTATCCCCTGTGTGGCTGTTGCACATTGAATAGAATTAGCAATGCTCATTACTGCACCATCAAAAGTTCAAATAGGCCTGCTACTCGGTGAAGAGTTGGAAGAGGAGTCCGATGTAAATGGGTATGATCACCCTGTAAGGTATAACTTGCAGACTTCAGAATTGTAATGGCTGCTGCTAACATAGGTACGATGTGCATGAGGCATTGGAAAAAAAAGTTAATGCCGTGTCTTGTCGATAACCATTTCAAACTGTGCAGGACTGGCTCGGAGGGATATTCTTACTACGGAGCATTGTATTGTAAAATAGCAAATTAGGCAGTCACCGGCAACAAATGGAAACTTTTAGATGACGCTATTCGCAAGATTTCACTATTTTAAACTGGTATGATATGCTCAGCCTTAAATGTATTCATTCCTTTTGAAGCTGCTTGATTTGCATCTGCCAAGCTCGAGAGAACTCTCGTCAAATGAAGCAAGTATAAATAAATATCTAGTCTGGTGAAGGCCTGTACCACTGAAAAAAAATTGTATGGTGAAGAGTAATAGTAACTGTCAAAAAGTTCCAAAGTAGCTCACGGGAATAGGATGCTCTCCCATTCCTGCAGTCATGCTCTGGAATTTTTCAGAAACCTTCCAGTGAATTTGTAGTCCAAAATGTTCTTCTGTTGGTGCACACCATGTAACAATTCACTAATTGTAATAAATGAGCTAAATGTCCTTTATGAAAAGTATTATTTAGACCCCAGCAAGATTTGTCTTAACTTCAACTCATTTGAATGAGAAACATGCTTTCTAAGTATTTTTATCCGCCCTGTGCCAGTCGCACCTCGCTTGTTATTCCAAGTTTCCTGAGCATTTTCAGTGCAGGCTTGGGGCAATCATTTTGCCTCTCTCCTCTGACAGAAATCACGGGCGCGATTCTCCGCTCCTGCGCCGGTTGGGAGAATCGCCTGGGTCGCCAAATGTTCCCGCGACGCCGGTCCGATGCCCTCCCGCAATTCACGGAGGCGGCCAAATCGGCACAATCGCATTTTGCGCGGTGCGGTACAGTGAATCGCCCGAGACAGCAAAAATGGCGATTCACCGGTACCCCCGCGATTCTCCGGCCCGAATGGGCCGAGAGGCCTGCCCAAAACTGTGGATTCCCCCACGGTGCCGTCCACACCTGGTCGCTGCTGGCGGGAACGCTGGGGGAGGGGGGTGGCCTGCAGGGGGGTGAGGGGGGATCCTGCACCGGGGAGGCCTCAAATGGGGTCTGGCCCGCGATCGATGCCCACCAATCGTCGGGCCGGCCTCTATGAAGGAGGACCTCCTTTCTTTCGCAGCCCCGCAAGATCCATCAGACATCTTCTTGCGGGGCGGACTCGGAGAGGACGGCAACCACGCATACGCGGGTTGGCGCCGGCCAACCCGTGCATGTGCGGGTGACTCCAGTTCTGCGGCGCCGGCCACGTCATGTATGCGGCGCCGACTTTACGCGGCGCTAAGGCCTGGCGCGCGTAAATGATGCGACGCCGCTCCTAGCCCATTATCGGGCCCTGAATCGGTCGGGATAGGGGCCGTTTCGCGCCGTCGTGAACCTTGACGGCGCGAACACTCTGCCTCCATTTTGGAGAATCCCGCCCCACATGTATTTTGACTGTGTCTTATTCTAGTCGGCAGAGGGATTTACACCAGTTCTGTTTCATGACCTGGCACTGAATAATAATAATCAGGCTTTAAAACATTTCAAGTCGTGATTGTTACGATGAGATACAGAATCCAGATGAAACCCTTTCTGGTGTAAAGGGATTTAAAACAAATAGATCTGTACCTCTGGCCTTCCTTAAACTGTATCGGGCCTATAGAATTTATTCAGTGCTGAAATTCCTGTGTATCACATGCTTTGTCACTGCTTTATGAGGTGGAGAAAGAAACCCTTTTGGCCAGTGAAGTACTTTTGAATTGTAGTCACTGTGACAGGCAATTTGCATACAGTTAGCTCCACAAGCTGCCGTGTGATCATGACCAGCTAATGGGCTTTTCTTAGTGATACTGATGGAGTGATAAACATTGATCAGGACACTGGGGAATGCTCCTCTACTCTTTAGAAAAAGTGCCAGTGACCCTTTTCCATCTGTGAGAGGGGTAAACAGTGCTTCGATTTAACGTCAGATCTGTTAGATAGCATGTCTGACTGTAGCATTCTCTCTCTCTCTCTCTCTCTAATTTGTGTTTTTTTATAAATTTAGAGTACCAATTCATTTTTTTGCAATTAAGGGGCAATTTAGCGTGGCCAATCCACCTACCCTGCACATCATTGTGTTGTGGGGGCGAAACCCACGCAAACACGGGGAGAATGTGCAAACTCCACACAGACAGTGACCCAGAGCCGGGATCGGCAGGGCGCCACCTCTCTCTCTAATTTGTTGGCATGTCGGTTGGATTGTTATTTTAATTTATTGTTTCTGATTCAGGTAATCTTCCAATTAGATTTGGTTTCGAGGTTCAGCAGGGAACAGCTCATTTGTCCTTCCTTGGGCCTTAGTTTCAGCTGCCCTACTTTTAACTGCTTTTTTCCTTCTGCCCCTCTACCAAGTGACTTCTCATCCTCCCTGATCTCTATCTCAGTTCATCACGTTCTCTGTCTATCTCCCTCCATATAAATTCCCAAATCCATATTCTTGGCCTTACCATTTCACGGGCTTTGCTATTCCTATTTTGCCAATTACAGATAAAGAAGGCCATTTCAGATCACATTTTTTATCCTCCATGTATACCCCTCCACCACCCACACCCACCCCAGCCAAGTATCCTTCTTTCTATGTCCATCCTAGGGAAAGGATCTCGCCCAATTCACTTACAACTACACTTTAAAAATCCCAACTGCTTGCCTTTGGCTGACCATCTGCCACATTTCTTCAGCTTCCGATCTGCTCAGTTACCCCCTCCCCTCTACTTTTCCCCTTATTGAAACCATTACTCTCACCTTGGCTAGTCCTCGTCCCCCACCCTGGACTAGAAACGGCGAACAACTGACTTGGCCTTTCCCTGCCAGATTGGGCTGGACCAGATAAAGCTTGACTGGGCCCATCTTCCAGAACTGCTCAAATTCCAGGATCAACTCGGAATGCACTCAACTTATTTTCTCTACTTCTCCTTAAACCCCTAACTCTCTCCCCTCAAGAAAATGCTGGAAAATCTCAGCAATCTGGCAGCATCTGTAGGGAGAGAAAAGAGCTAACGTTTCGAGTCCAGATGACCCTTTGTCCAAGCTAAAAGACAGAGAAAGTGGGAAATATTTATACTGTGGCGTGAGAATGAAAGATGAATCAGAGCCACAGAAACCCAGGGAAACTGGGTGCCAATAGCCACAGAAACCACGGGGAAATGATGGCAGTCCCCAGAGAGAACAAAAGGTGTGAAAGGCCAAACAGCAGAGAAACTAACATCAGATGGTAAACTGTGACAGATGTAGATGTGGGGGAGGGGAAGGGGAAGCAAAGGGGAGAAAGAATAAGGAACGGTGGATAAGATGGGGAGGGGGTTGGTAAATATATGGAAAGCCAAGAAAGAAAGAAATGGTAAAAGACAGTTAAAATGAAATGGCATGAAAACAAATTGGTCGAGCCATTTTCAATTGTTGTTGATATGGGGATTGACATTGTGGTCGCTACAGCTTATTGTTTATTGTTGGTGAGTGTAAATTTGGAATAAAATGTGAAAAAGGAGGAGAATAAAAGTATAAAGAAAAAATGACTTGCATTTACACAATCCATTATCCCTTCGCTTGGAAATGGCCCATAGTGCGTTGTGTATATGATAATGTAGGTATGTTCAGCAGCCATTAATCTCAAATGACAGTAGACTGAAAGGCTAATAAATGGTATTAGTGTGGGAGAGTGGAATGTCGGCCTGGCCACTTGGAAAACTACCTGCTCTTTTCTGAAAAATACAACTGGATCTTTAACATCTAACTACATAGGCATGCAAGAATCTTGCTTGAATCCAGAGGATGGCACTATTATGCTTCGAGCAATGACCATATCCTACAAGCAAGGATCTAACCAACACCTCTTGACATTCAATGGCATTATCATCGCTGAATCATCCACAATCAACATCCTGGGTGTTAACATTAATCAGTAACTGAACTGGACTAGTCACATTAATACACATTAATGGTTAGGAATCCTGCGGCGAGTAACTCACCTTCTGACTGCCCAAACCTGTCCACCATCCAGGACAAAGCAGCCCGCTTGATTGCTGCCCCTTCCACAAACACTGAAATCCTCCACCACCGACGAACTGTGGCAGCCGTGTGTAGCATCTACAAGGTGCACTGCATAACTCACCAAGGTTCCTTAGACAGCACCTTCCAAACCCACGACCACTACCACCTAGAAGGACAAGAGCAGCAGATACCTGGGAACCCTACCACCTGGAGGTTCCCCTTCAAGTCACTCACCATACTGACTTGGAAATATATCGCCATTCCTTCGCTGTCGCTGGGGCAAAATCCTGGAACTCCCTCGCTAACAGCACAGTGGATGTCCTCAAGCACTGCAGCGGTTCAAGAAGGCAACTCACCACCACCTTCTGAAGGGCAACTAGGGATGGGTAATAAATGCTGGCCTAACCCGTGACGTCCACATCCCGTAAATTAATTTAAAAAAATATATACTTTCTTGTATGCAGGCCACAGTGCAAATGCTGGACCCTTTTTAGAGTCAAGGTATGCACAGAAAATAAAATAGGATCTCACTGGAAATGGTATGGGATCTTGCTGTGCACTCCGGATCTGCAACTAACAGGAAAATAGCACTCCGGCTAAACGTTAGGATTCATATTTATCTAGGTGAGTCATTAGCAGAGGAAAGTACAAAATAAACAAGAGATTGATTGATTTGTTTACAATGCTGCACTTGAACTTGGAATCCCTTTCAATGCATTGGACGTGCTTGCTGTTCTTGGTGATAGGACCGTAATTTTTGGACTCTGGTAATCACAAGGAAACAGAACGCTTGTGATTCAGGCTAAGCATTCACATGAGACTGAACTCCCATGGTGTCCTTAATGAACCCTCTTCCATTTAATAGTTGGCTGGGACATAAATTGGTAAACAAGGAAAAGCAGACTATAATTATACCTCGTTTAAGACAGTTCCTGGCACTGGGATTGTCGAATCAAAATAGCTTTGAAAGGTTCAAAATAGTAAACTGTAAAAATAGAGAAAATAACAGTTCATCCATTTTCCAAGGAGCTCCTGATGGGACAGTTACAAAAGCCTAGTGTATAACTGGTACCTTTATGCATGACTCCCTGCCAACGTTTCCATCTCTCCTCCTGTGAATGCAAAAGAAAGGAAGACAAAGGATTTCTATAGCACCATTCATGACCTCTGCCCTTACCAAAGCCTGTGCAGACAGTGACATCCTTTTGAAGTGTCACACTGAACTTAAGCTTGGGTACAGTTCCACAGGATTTGGCCATCTCTCTTTAGAATTGTGTACAAGTTATACGGCAGGCGGGGCTCAGTTGACCCACGTAACTGTACCTTGCGATAAAAGGAGTGGATAAATGTAGCTGAGTCATTTGGGACACAATACCCAAATGTGATGATGCCCCTGCAAGATGTTCACATTGGCAAAGTTACTTAAAACCAGAAATGCTAGTAGTTTTTTTTTTTACATTCAAAAACAAATACAGTAGATGCTGGAAATCTGAAATAAAAACTGGTGATGGTAGAAACATTCAGCAGGTCAAGTAGCATGTGTGGATAAACAGCGGTAACATTTCAAGTCAAGGACCTTTGGATCTGAAGGCCCGTCTGATGTGTTGGGCGTTCTGGATCACATACAGGTCACCAACACTTGAGGTAGTGCAACACTATTTTATTAAAAGGTTAACTATTTAAACATACTTGAACTGTGGGTAAATACGATACTAGCTTTAAGACCTTTGCCTTGTCCTCACCATTTGTTGCACTTAGCACATGGTGAATGTCTGTGTTGCAGGCTGTGAGCTCTGTGCTCCTAGCTGGCTGCTACTCAACTGAACGGGAACTCTGATGCCCCCTGTCTTTATAGTGCATGTGCTCTCACTGGTGATTGGCTGCGGTGTTGTGTATGTTGATTGGTCCCACTGTGTGTCCAACCGTGTGTGTCTGGACCATGATATACTGGTGTATATTATGACATCCCCCCTTTTATATCAAAAAATGTGCCTGCGTGACAATAAATAGTGTGTGGTGAATGTTCCTGACTACGTGTGTGCGAAATATTTACAGGACTATGTACATAAAACTAAGCTATTTACATGGGATGGTGCCTGGTGCAGAAAAAACAGTGTGTCACACAAATAACGAGAGGAACACTGTATACAAACCATTTGAACGATTAAACGGAAGAACAGAACAGACCAGAGAGTCCATTAGTGCACAAAGTTCACAAATTAAGTCTCTGAGGTGGGCGATGAATTCTGGTTGACCGCCTCAAGGGTGGGTCAGGAGCTACCGGCTGAGGAGCGGGCTGGACTACGTCAGAGCGAGGAGGATGCAGAGTAACTGGAATCTCCGCATAGTCCAGGTCAGGGTCAACAGGAAGGCGTGGCACTGGCGGAGGATCAGGTAGCGAGCGCGGAATGAGACGTAGGGCAAGTCGATTACGGCGCAGAATGGAACCATCCGGTAGACAAACCAGGAACGAGCGGGGAGCCACCTGCCGAAGAACCACAGCAGTTGCAGACCAGCCACCATCCGGAAGATGGATGCGGACGTCGTCATCTGGAACCAGAGCAGGGAGATCAGCTGCACGGGAGTCATGAGCCGCCTTGTGCTGTGCACGAGACAGTTGCATTCGTCAAAGGACCGGAACATGGTCGAGGTCCAGGACGTGAATGGACGGCACCGTCATCCTCCGGGTGCGACCCATGAGCAGCTGGGCTGGCGACAGGCCAGTGGACAGTGGGGCCGAGCGATAGGCCAGCAGGGCGAGGTAGAAGTCGGATCCCGCATCGGCAGCCTTGCAGAGGAGCCTTTTGACTATGTGGACGCCAATGACTGATTGGTGCGTTTCTGGTATGACTGATTGGTGCGTTTCTGGTCTGATTGCCACGGGAAGGGAGGCTTGCTGGGGATTGGGCGGGGGGGGGTGGCGAGGAGGGGTGCAGCTGGCCACTGTTGCAGCAAATACTCCTAGGACCAGTGCAAAGCTAGCCCATTTGAATCATTGCACGGGGGTGTTACTCTGAATCTTTCTTGTTCAGTGGATACTTCCGAGTGTTAATGTCACTTTATGCATGGAGCTCGATGCCTGGGCTCTGCTGCTGTTCCATCACTGTGCCCCGAATTGGCCGTGGCTTCCTGTGATCCTGATTAAAGCTGCTTCTACAGGGCAGGGCTATGATGCTGGGTCTAGAGCTGTATTAACTGAATTTATAAAAAAAAAAAAAATGATTGTGTGGACGCCCTTCTCCGCTTTGCCATTGGATTGGGGGCACAGGGGATAGGATGTCACATGCACAAAGTTGTACCTCCTGGCAAAGTTGGACCATTCCTGGCTTGCGAAGCAGGGGCCATTGTCCGACATTACAGTGAGTGGGATGCCGTGACGAGCAAAGGTGTCCTTACAGGCACCGATGACTGTAGACTATGTGATGTCGTGCGAACGTACCACCTCCGGGTAGTTTGATAAATAGTCTACAATCAGAACATAGTCCCTGCCCAGTGCGTGGAACAGGTCGATGCCGACCTTGGACCAAGGGGACGTGACCAACTCATGGGGCTGTAGGGTCTCACGTGGTTGGGCCGGCTGGAACCGCTGACAGGTGGGGCAGTTGAGCATTGTGTTGGTGATGTCGTCATTGATGCCGGGCCAGTACACTGCCTCTTGGGCCCGTCGGTGGCACTTCTCCACGCCAAGATGGCCCTCGTGTAGCTGTTCCAAGACAAGCTGGCGCATGCTGTGCAGGATAACAATGCGGTCCAGCTTCAGGAGGACACCATCGACTACCGCCAGATCGTCTCTGATGTTGTAGAACTGCGGGCATTGGCCCTTGAGCCACCCATCTGTTAGGTGGCGCATGACACGCTGTAGCAGGGGGTCAGTCGCAGTCTTGCGGCGAATTTGGATGAGGCGTTCATCTGTGGCCGGTAGATTGTAGGCCACGAAGGCCACATGGGCGTCAACCTGGCAGACGAATCCTGCTGGGTCACACGGGGTGTTGACTACCCTGGACAGAGCGTCGGCTATGATCAGGTCTTTGCCCGGGGTGTATACGAGCTGGAAGTCGTATCGCCGGAGTTTGAGCAGAATGCGCTGGAGGCGAGGCGTCATGTCGTTCAAGTCTTTTGGTATTATATTGACCAGCGGGCGATGGTCGGTCTCGACGGTGAATTGGGGAAGGCCGTACACGTAATCATGAAACTTGACGACACCGGTCAAAGGGCCCAGGCACTCCTTTTCTATCTGCGCGTAGCGCTGTTCCGTGGGGGTCATGGCACGTGACGCATATGCAACGGGGGCCCATGATGAGGCCTCATCGACTTGCAGGAGCACTGCCCCAATGCCAGATTGGCTGGCATCGGTCAAAATCTTTGTCTCTTTCGCTGGATCAAAAAAGGCCAATACCGGGGCCGTGGTAAATTTGGTTTTAAGTTCTCTCCATTTGTGCTCATGGGCAGGAAGCCATTGGAAGTCTGTCGTCTTCCTGACCAGGTTCCTGAGAGCTGTGGTATGAGAGGCGAGGTTAGGGATGAACTTCCCTAGGAAGTTGACCCTGCCCAGAAATCGGAGGACCGCCGCCTTGTCCTCTGGCTTTTTCATGGCTGTGATGGCAGCCACCTTGTCCGCATCCGGCCGCACACCCAACTGGGAGATGTGGTCCCCATGGAACTTGAGTTCCATCTGACCAGACGAGCATATGGCTCTGTTGAGGCGTAGGCCCTGCTCCCGTATGCATTTGAACACGCGCTGGAGGCGACTGATATGCTCCTGCGGGGTGGTGGACCAAATGATTATGTCGTCGACATAGACGCGAACACCTTCAATGCCTTCCATCATTTGTTCCATGATCCTGTGGAACACTTCTGACGCCGAAATGATCCCAAATGGCATCCTGTTGTAACAATATCTGCCAAAAGGGGTGTTAAAGGTACACAGTTTCCTGCTGGATCTGTCTAGTTGAATTTACCAGAATCCTTTCGAGGCGTCAAGTTTGGTGAAGAGCTTGGCGCGAGCCATCTCGCATGTGATCTCTTTGCGCTTGGGGATTGGGTAATACCCCCTCATTATGTTGCGATTCAGATCCTTTGGATCAATGCAGATTCTGAGCTCGCCGGAAGGCTTTTTTACGCACACCGTGGAACTAACCCAGTCGGTTGGTTCCGAACCTCTGGAGATCACTCCTTGGTCTTGGAGGTCCTGCAGCTGCTGCTTGAGGCGGTCCTTGAGGAGTGCTGGGACTCTGCGAGGTGCATGCACCACAGGCGTGTCATTCTGTTTGAGTAGGATCTTGTAAGTATATGGGAGCGTGCCCATGCCTTCGAAGACGTGGTGGTGCTGGTCGATGATGGCGTTGAGTTGCGCCCTGAAGTCAGCATCCTGGAAGGCAGACGTGTCATCAGGAGAGAGAGAGTGAACTCTTTGAACGAGGTTTAGCAGCTTGCACGCCTGTGCGCCAAGCAGAGAGTCCTTCGAGGAGCCCATGATCTCGAAAGGAAGGATGGCTTTTTGTGACTTGTGCGTCACTTCGAGTTGGCATGAGCCAGTAACAAGAATTATGTTGCCATTGTAGTCCAATAGCTGGCAGGCTGATGGAAGAATGATTGGTTTGACACGAAGGCTTTGGAAAGCAGACCACGCCATGAGATTGGAGGAGGCACCAGTGTCCAGGCGGAATCGTATTTGGGACCGGTTGACCGTCCGGGTGGCACACCACTCATCGTCTGGATCGATGCTGTATACCGACAGCGGCTGGTGTCTTTGCTTCGGGGACAACCTGTTTTTCGTTACGACACCGACTCGAAAAGGCGCCTTCAGGTCCTCTGTGTCACTGCAAGGCTGGCTGAAACGATATGAATTGGAAGGCTGAGCTGCTCGACAGCAGGCAGCATAGTGGCCAAGTCTTCCACATCGTAGGCATTGTCGAGATTTTGCAGGGCATTGCCGCTTTAAATGGGCGGAGCCAGAGTTGCTGCAAGTTGTGACGTCAGCACGTTCGCTGCATCACCGCGCATGCGCGGTGCGGTCATGCGTGGTGCACGCCTGCGCAGTTGCCTACCCTCGTTTGGTGCGTACAAGTGCGGGAGTCCGCGAAAAGCGCGCGAAATAGCCGCCCTCATCCAGGCTGAGGCCCTGGAGATGTTCAATCACTTGGACCCGTTCTGCCTTGTGGGGACCTTGCCGCGCCGTTTCAGCCGCCTGTATATGGGAGTACCGACTGGTGGCATTTTCATGTAGGACACAGGTCTCGATGGCGGTTGCTAGGGTGAGTTGCTTTACTTTGAGGAGCTGCTGGCGTAGGGGGTCCGGCTGAACACCGAAAACGATCTGGTCGTGTATCATGGAGTCGGAGGTGGGCCCGTAGCTGCAAGATTGCGCAAGGACGCGAAGGTGCGTTAGAAAGGATTGGAAAGGTTCGTCCTTACCCTGCAAATGCTGCTGGAACACGTAGCGTTCGAAACTTTCATTCACCTCTACGCTGCAGTGAGTGTCAAATTTGAGGAGAACCGTCTTGAACTTCGTCTTGTCTTCGTCAGCTGCAAAGGTGAGAGAGTTGAAAATGTGGATGGCATGGTCCCCGGCCGTGGAGAGGAGAAGAGCAATCTTTCTGGTGTCCGAGGCACCCTCCCTGTCCGTGGCTTCGAGGAAGAGCTGGAAGCGCTGTTTGAAAATCTTCCAGTTGGCCCCGAGGTTGCCGGCGATGCGGAGCATCGGCGGCGGGCTGATGTTGTCCATGTTGCAGGATGACGGAATGCTGTCGGAAGGCAGATCACTTGCAGTTAGGTCTAAGAAGTGCTAATATGCAACCACTCCTGGTATCATGATGTGTTTGTGTTCTGGATCACATACAGGTCACCAACACTTGAAGTCATGCAACACTATTTTATTAGAAGGTTAACTATTTAAACATACTTGAACTGTGGATAAATACGATACTAGCTTTAACTAAAGCCTTGTCCTAACCAGTTGATGCACTCAGTACATGGTGAATGTCTGTGTTGCAGGCTGTGAGCTCTGTGCTCCTAGCTAGCTGCTACTCGAATGAGCGGGAACTCTGATGCCCCCTGTCTTTGTAGTGCGTGTGCTCTCACTGGTTATTGGCTGTGGTGTTGTGTATGTTGATTGGTCCCACTGTGTGTCCATCAGTGTGTGTCTGCACCATGATATACTGGTGTGTATTATGACACCGTCCTTGACCTGAAACATGAAATCTACTCAGTGCTAAGGATATTTGAACTGTCGTGACTGCTCTGTTGGATTAGGAGTGTGTTCTGTTTGGCCCAGATTATCCACAATACCATCAATACCAGGGCGCCGCAAGGCTGAGTACTTAGCCCCCTACTATACTCACTCCCTATACACACACCACTGTGGCAGAATTTGGCTCCAACTCCATCGACAAGTTTGCTGACAACATGACTGTCGTGGGTTGGATTCCGAACACCGATGAATCAGAATACAGGAGATCGAGAACCTTGTGGAGTGATGTAACGACCATAATCTCTCATTCGTTGTCAGCAAAACTAAAGAGCTGGTCATTGACTTCAGGAAAGGTATCGTACACACCCCTGTCTGCATCAACAGGACCGAGGAGGAGATGGTTGACAGCTTCAAATTCCTAGGTATGCATATCACCAATAATCTGTCCTGGTTCAACCACTTCGGCGCTACGATCAAGAATTCACAACAGCGCCTATCGTTTCTTCGGAAACTAAGGAAATTTGACATGCCCACATTAACTCTTACCAATTTTTACAGGTGCACCATAGAAAGCATCCTATCAGGCTGCATCACAGCCTGGTATGGCAACTGCTCAGCCCAAGACCGTAAGAAACAACAGAGAGTCGTGAACACAGCCCAGTCCATCACACAAACCTGCCTCCCATTCATTGACTCTGTCCACAACTCCCGCTACCTTGGGAAAGCGGGCAGCATAATCCAAGACTCCCCCCACCCTTCCTATTCAGTTTTCCAACTTCTCCCATCAGGCAGAAGATACAAAAGTCTGAGAACGCGCACTAACATTCAAACACAGCTTCTTTCCAACTGTTACCAGACTCCTAAGTGAACCTCTTATGGACTTGCAATAACCTGCACAGGACTCATCCAGCTGGAGATGATTGTTCCCCGTGCTCAATTGGACTGAGTTAACCCAGCACTAGCATAAAAGGCCAGCAGCTGCAGAGCCAGCTAAAACGGAACAAGGACCCAGGGGAAGGTAAACGGGCCCTGTGCATGTATGATGCTGTTGCTGAAATAAAGGACTTTTAAGAAGCTTGGTGGACTCCCTCGCTTAATCACAGGACTGATCTGATCTCTTCACACATCTTCTCTACTGAGTGGTGCTGCACTCCTGCCTACTTTACCCGATGCCTGTGTCTGTATTTACATTGTGTATTTTATGTTTGCCCTATGTATTTTCTTTTCATGTGCGGAATGATCTGTCTGGACTGTACGCAGAACAAATCTTTTCACTGTACTTCGGTACACGTGACAATCAAATCCAATCCAAACCCCACTCGGTTGGGCAGTTACTGTTGGCTCTTAATTTGAAATAACTTAGTTGCAGTTGTAGTGTCTATTAATTTGATTTATTTTAACAACAGATTCTTAATTTGTTGTGTTACATTGCTTAATTCAAAGTATATAGTGCATAATTTGAGTTTAGAAAAAAAATAGAGTACCCAATTCTTTTTTTCCAATTAAGGAGCAATTTAGTGTGGCCAATTCACCTACCCTGCACATCTTTGGGTTGTGGGGGTTGGAATGATATGTATATATGTAGACGAGCAAAGGGTTAATTATTACATCTCAGTGTAATGCAAACACTAGAGGTACCACCAGTTCCCAGTATAAATATAAGAACTCAGGGAATCTTGGGTAGTCAGTTAAGTGTTAGCAACAGAGAGAGATAGATCACAGCATAGTTAAGACTATATAGAAGTAGCACGTGTAGTTCATGAGTTATTACTTAAACATAGATTACTTTATTAATAGTTACAGTTCTGTGGGGTGTGCAAACTCAATATAATTAATCGTTATTCAATAAATCAGTTTCGCTTTAAGTTAGAGATTGCTGGTTTCTTTACAATCACAACCATCAGACCATTCTGGATTCCGAAGTAAAGAGTAACCATATAACCACTTGAAAATTCCCCTCCAAGCCACACACCATCCTGACTGGATCTGTGGCTGTTCTTTCACTGTCGCTGGATCAGTACCCTGGAGCTCCCTTTCTAATAGCACTGTACCTACATCATATAGACTGCAGTGGTATCACACCTTTGTAAGGAAATGTCCAAGGCACTTCACAGGACAGATACCAAACTAAATCTGACACTGAATCATGGGTGGCGATCCAGGTGACCAGACGTTTTAATAAGTGTCTTAAAGGAGGAAAGCAAGGTGGAGAGGTTTTAGGGAAGTGATAGATCTGTACTTGGTTAATGTATCTCATGTATCGTCGCACTATATATCACTCAACAGAACTTAAAACTGAGCTTCATGCGTGAAGTAAATTGTAGCTTTATTCAGTCAGTTTTCAGATGTCTCTTGATCAGGTCAGTTTGCTTGCAAGTACAGAGTGTTTCAAAGTTTGTTTTATCCAAGCAAATACAGATGACTGAGTTGAATTCAATACAAATTACAGTTCTTGATGATTTCTTCAAATTAAAATACATAATACAGAGAAGTTGGAAATAGACAAAATGGCGGCTTTTAGAGCAAAGCACAGGAAATAGTTAAAGAAATGAAGTAAGATTATTCCGGAATGAATTGTTCAAAACCGGCACCTAGTTTTAAGGTAATTGCTATCATTACTGTTTTGTCCCCTTTCTGTCTGTGATTGTATCATAATAATTATAGAACATAAGAACTAGGAGCAGGAGGAGGCCATCTGGCCCTTCGAGCCTGCTCCTCCATTCAATGAGATCATGGCTGATCTTTTGTGGACTCAGCTCCACTTTCCAGCCCGAACACCATAACCCTTAATCCCTTTATTCTTCAAAAAACTATCAATCTTTATCTTTTTTTAAAAAAATATGTTTTATTCAAATTTTTTTCCGGCCAAATAAAACAGTACAAAAATGTTTCCCTTTTACAACAATAAAACAATATAAATAATAATGACCGTTTTTAACAAATAAATAAATAATATATAAACTGAATGGCAACTGCCATAACAAAATAATAACTCTCCCAAATAATAAAGTCAAACAAGCCAATATACATATCCAAGTAAAAATATCCATACAAAAACACCCCTGAGGACCCACCCGAGCCCTCCCCCCTCCCCCCCCCCCCCCCTGGGTTGCTGCTGCTACCTTCCAAGTTCCTTCATCGTTCTGCGAGATAGTCAATGAACGGTTGCCACCGCCTGGTGAACCCTTGAGCCGAACCTCTTAGTGCGAACTTTATCCGTTCTAGTTTTATAAACCCTGCCATGTTGTTTATCCAGGCCTCCACGCCCGGGGGTTTAGCTTCCTTCCACATTAACAATATCCTTCGCCGGGCTGCTAGGGACGCAAAGGCCAAAACATCAGCCTCTCTCGCCTCCTGCACTCCTGGCTCTTCTGCAACCCCGAATATAGCCAACCCCCAGCTTGGCTCGACCTGGACCCCCACCACCTTCGAAAGCACATTTGCCACCCCCATCCAGAACCCATGCAGTGCCGAGCATGACCAAAACATGTGGGTGTGGTTCGCTGGGCTTCTCGCGCATCTCCCGCACCTATCCTCTACCCCGAAAAATTTACTGAGCCTTGCTCCGGTCATATGCGCCCTGTGCAAGACCTTGGATTGTATCAGGCTAAGCCTGGCACACGAGGACGAAGAGTTTACCCTGCGTAGGGCATCTGACACAGCCCCTCTTCGATCTCTTCCCCCAGCTCTTCTTCCCATTTTCCCTTCAGCTCATCTACCATGGTCTCCCCCTCGTCTCTCATTTCCCTGTATATATCTGACACCCTACCATCACCCACCCATGTCCCCGAAATCACTCTATCCTGAATCTCCTGCGTCGGGAGCTGCGGGAATTCCCTCACCTGTTGCCTCACAAAAGCCCTCAATTGCATATACCGAAATGCATTCCCCTGGGGCAACCCGTATTTTTCCGTCAGCGCTCCCAGACTCGCAAACGTCCCGTCTAGGAACAGATCCCTCAGTTGCACAATCCCTGCTCTCTGCCATGTTCTAAATCCCCCATCTATTCTCCCCGGGACAAACCTATGATTATTTCTTATCGGGGACTGCACCGATGCACCCGTCATTCCCTTATGCCGTCCACTGCCCCCAAATTTTCAGCGTTGCCACCACCACTGGACTTGTGGTGTATTTCTTCGGGGAGAACGGCAACGGCGCGTCGCCAATGCTTGTAGGCTGGTTCCTTTACAGGACGCCATTTCCAGTCTCTTCCACGCCGCTCCCTCCCCTTCTCCCATCCACTTACACACCATTGAGATATTGGCGGCCCAATAATAATCACTTAAGCTCGGCAGTGCCTGTCCCCCCCCCTATCCCTGCTACGCTGCAAAAACCCCCTCCTCACTCTCGGGGCCTTCCCAGCCCACACAAAGCTCATAACACACTTCTCAATTTTTTTGAAAAAAGCCCTCGTAACCATCACAGGGAGGCACTGGAACACAAAAAGAAATCTCGGGAGGACTACCATCTTGACCACCTGCACACTGCCCACCAGTGACAGGGACACCATGTCCCATCTCTTAAAATCCTTCTCCATCTGTTCCACCAATCGTGTTAAATTAAGCCTATGTAGGGTTCCCCAGTTCCTGGCTATCTGGATCTCTAAGTACCGGAAATCTCTTGTTACCCTCCTCAGCGGTAAATCATCTATTCCCCTGCTCTGCTCCACAAACAACTCACTCTTCCCCATATTCAATTTGTACCCCAAAAATTCCCCAAACTCCCTGAGTGTCCACATTATCTCAGGCATCCCGTCCACTGGGTCCGCAACATACAGCAATAGATCATCTGCACACAATGATACCCGGTGTTCTTCTCCTCCCCTGAGTACTCCCCTCCACTTCCTAGAGCCCCTCAGTGCTATGGCCAGCGGCTCAATTGCCAATGCAAATAGTAACGGAGACAGGGGACACCCCTGTCTTGTCCCTCTATAAAGACGGAAGTAGTCGGACCTCTGCCTGTTCGTGATCACACTTGCCACCGGGGCCCTATATAGCAGCTGTACCCATCCAGTAAACCCCTCTCCAAAACCAAATCTCTTCAACACTTCCCATAGGTAGTCCCACTCCACTCTGTCAAATGCTTTCTCAGCATCCATCGCCACCACTATCTCTGCCTGCCCCTCCGGCGGGGGCATCATCATCACCCCTAGCAGCCTCCGTATATTCGTGTTCAGCTGTCTCCCCTTAACGAACCCAGTTTGATCCTCGTGGACCACCCCCGGGACACAATCCTCTATCCTTGTCGCCAACACCTTGGCCAAGAGCTTAGCATCCACGTTTAGGAGTGAAATAGGCCTGTAAGACCCGCACTGCAGCGGGTCTTTTTCCTTCTTTAAGAGTAACGATATCATCGCCTCCGAAATAGTCGGGGGCAACTTCCCCCTTTCCCTGGCCTCATTAAAGGTTCTCGTCAAAAGCGGGGCCAGTAGGTCCATGTATTTCCTATAAAATTCCACCGGGAACCCATCCGGTCCCGGGGCCTTCCCCGCCTGCATGCTCCCAATCCCCTTTACCACCTCCTCCATCTCAATCCGTGCTCCCAGTCCCGCCCTCTCCTGCTCCTCCACCTTCGGGAATTCCAGCCGATCTAGGAAATGCATCATTCACTCCTTCCCTTCCGGGGGCTGAGCCTTATACAGCCTCTCGTAGAATGCCTTAAACACCCCGTTCACCCTCTCCGCTCCCCGTTCCATCTCACCTTCCTCATCCCTCACCCCTCCTATCTCCCTCGCCGCTCCCCTCTTCCTCAGTTGTTGGGCCAGTAACCGGCTCGCCTTCTCTCCATACTCGTACTGTACTCCCTGTGCCCTCCTCCACTGTGTTTCTGCCTTCTCCGTGGTCAGCAGGTCAAATTCCATATGTAGCCTTTGTCTTTCCCTGTACAGTCCCTCCTCCGGAGCCCCTGCATATTGCCTGTCTACCCTCTGACGTTCTCTCAACAGTCGCTCCCTTTCTTTGCTCTCTTGCTTCCCTTTATGGGCCCTTATGGATATCAGTTCCCCTCTGACCACCGCTTTCAGCGCCTCCCAGACCACTCCCACCTGGACCTCTCCGTTATCATTAAGCTCCAGGTACCTTTTGATACACCCCCTCACCCTTAGACTTACCCCCTCATCCGCCAACAACCCCATATCCAATCTCCAGAGTGGGTGCTGCTCCTTTTCCTCTCCTACCTCCAGATCTACCCAATGTGGAGCGTGGTCCGAAATGACTATGGCCATGTACTCCGCCCCTGTCACCTTCGGAATCGGTGCCCTTCCCAGGACAAAAAAGTCTATCCGTGAATACATCTTGTGAATATGGGAGAAAAATGAAAACTCCTTACTCCTAGGCCTAATAAATCTCCAGGGGTCTACTCCTCCCATCTGCTCCATGAAGTCCTTAAGCACCTTGGCCGCTGCCGGCCTCCACCCGGTCTTAGACCTAGACCGGTCCAGCCCTGGATCAAGCACCGTATTGAAGTCTCCCCCCATTACCAGCTTTCCCGCCTCCAGGTCCGGGATACGCCCCAGCATATGCTTCATGAAGTTTACATCATCCCAGTTCGGGGCGTATACGTTCACCAGAACCACCGCCTCCCCTTGCAATCTGCCACTCACCATCACGTATCTACCCCCACTGTCCGCCACTATGGTCTTTGCCTCAAACAGTACCCAGTTCCCCACTAAAATAGCCACCCCCCTATTCTTCGCATCTAAGCCCGAATGGAACACCTGCCCCACCCATCCTTTACGTAGTCTAACCTGATCTGCCAGTTTCAGGTGCGTCTCCTGCAACATGACCACATCTGCCTTTAAGTTCTTTAGGTGTGCGAGTACCCGTGCCCTTTTAATCGGCCCATTCAGCCCTCTCACGTTCCACGTGATCAACCGGGTTGGGGGGCTCTTTACCCCCCCCCCCCCCCCCCCCCCCCCCTCCATGTCGACTAGCCATCCCCTTTTCTAGCCCAGCTCCTCACCCGGTTCCCACGTACCCGTTTATCGCACCGATGGTGCTCTCCCGTCCCGACCACCCCGCCCCATAACAGCTCCCCCTTCCCCTTAGCAGCAGCAACCCAGTTAACTCCCCCCCCCCCCCTCCGCTAGATCCCTTTCTAGCGTAATTGCACCCCCCCATGTTGCTCCCAGAAGTCAGCGAACTCTGGCTGATCTCAGCTTCCCCCGTTTGCCCTCGGCCCCTCATTGTGCGAGGCCCCCTCCTTCCTGCGTCCCCGTTCCCGCCACAATTACCATAGCATGGGAGCAAAGCCCATGTTTCCCACACGGCCCCGCCCCTGATGGTGCAGTTCCCTTCTCCTTCCCCTTTCCTTCCCACCGGCGCCCACAGTTCCCCATACTCTTTCCCCCCCCCCCCCCCCACGAGGGGAAAAGAGAAAAGGTACTAAATTGAAAAAATCCCCCCCCCCTTTTCCCTTCCTCGTCCCACATAATCACCCCACCACTTTATTACAGAAGCTTTTTCTCTCGCCAGACTATTCCAGCTTCTCGTCCACAATGAATGTCCACGCCTCTTCTGCCATCTCAAAGTAGTGGTGCTTCCCTTGGTATGTGACCCACAGTCTCGCCGGCTGCAACATTCCAAATTTAACCTTCTTTTTGTGGAGCACCGCCTTGGCCCGGTTGAAACTTGCCCTCCTTCTCGCCACCTCCGCACTCCAATCCTGGTACACGCGGATCACCGCGTTCTCCCATCTGCAGCTCCGAGTTTTCTTCACCCATCTTAGAACCATCTCTCTGTCATTGTAGTGGTGAAACTATGCTCGAGGTATTTCTCCTGCCTTAGGCCTTCGCGCCAGAACTCGATAAGCTCCCTCCACCTCCAAAGGGCCCGTCGGGGCCTCCGATCCCATTAGCGAGTGAAGCATCGTGCTCACATATGCCCCGACGTCCGCCCCCTCGGTGCCTTCGGGAAGACCCAAGACTCTTAAATTCTTCCTCGAGTTATTCTCCAGGGCTTCCAACCTCTCCACGCACCTTTTGTGCTGTAACCCGTGCGTCTCTGTCCATACCACCAGGCCCTGTATTTCATCCTCATTCTCCGCAGCCTTTGCCTTCACGACCCGAAGCTCCAACTCCTGGGTCCTCTGCGCCTCCTTTAGCCCTTCAATCGCCTGTAACATCGGGGCCAACACCTCCTTCTTCAGCTCTTCCACACAGCGCTGCAGGAACTCTTGTTGCTCCGGGCCCCATACCAAACAGCCACCTTCCAACGCCATCTTGCTTCGAGCTTCCCTTCCTTGCCGCTGCTCCAGTGGATCCACTGCAATCCAGCCGCTATCCTCTCCTTTATCCATATTTATCCGGGGGGGATTCCCTCCTATTTCACCGCACAATGATTTTGGCCGTTAAAAATTGCCGTTGGGGCTCCTAATAAGAGCCCAAAAGTCCGTTTCAACGGGAGGTGCCGAAACGTGCGACTTAGCTGGTCATCGCCGCACCCGGAAGCCACCATCTATCTTTATCTTAAAAACATTCAATGAAGGAGCCTCTACTTCTTCACTGGGCAAGGAATTCCATAGATTCACAACCCTTTGGGTGAAGAAGTTCCTCCTAAACTCAGTCCTAAATCTACTTCCCCTTATTTTGAGGCTATGCCCCCTAGTTCTGCTTTCACCCACCAGTGGAAACAACCTGCCCGCATCTATCCTATCCATTCCCTTCATAATTTTATACGTTTCTATAAGATCCCCCCTCATCCTTCTAAATTCCAACGAGTACAGTCCCAGTCTACTCAACCTCTCCTCGTAATCCAACCCCTTCAGCTCTGGGATTAACCTAGTGAATCTCCTCTGCACACCCTCCAGTGCCAGTACGTCCTTTCTTAAGTAAGGAGACCAAAACTGAACACAATACTCCAGGTGTGGCCTCACTAACACCTTATACAATTGCAGCATAACCTCCCTAGTCTTAAACTCCATCCCTCTAGCAATGAAGGACAAAATTCCATTTGCCTTCTTAATCACCTGTTGCACCTGTAAACCAACTTTTTGCGACTCATGCACTAGCACACCCAGGTCTCTCTGCACATCAGCATGTTTTAATATTTTATCATTTAAATAATAATCCCTTTTGCTGTTATTCCTACCAAAATGGATAATCTCACATTTGTCAACATTGTATTCCATCTGCCAGACCCTAGCCCATTCACTTAGCCTATCCAAATCCCTCTGCAGACTTCCAGTATCCTCTGCACTTTTTGCTTTACCACTTATCTTAGTGTCATCTGCAAACTTGGACACATTGCCCTTGGTCCCCAACTCCAAATCATCTATGTAAATTGTGAACAGTTGTGCACCCAACACTGAACCCTGAGGGACACCACTAGCTACTGATTGCCAACCAGAGAAACACCCATTAATCCCCACTCTTTGCTTTCTATAAATTAACCAATCCTCTATCCATGCTACTACTTTCCCCTTAATGCCATGCATCTTTATCTAATGCAACAACCTTTTGTGTGGCACCTTGTCAAAGGCTTTCTGGAAATCCAGATATACCACATCCATTGGCTCCCCGTTATCTACCGCACTGTTAATGTCCTCAAAAAATTCCACTAAATTAGTTAGGCACGACCTGCCCTTTATGAACCCATGCTGCGTCTGCCCAATGGGACAATTTCCATCCAGATGCCTCGCTATTTCTTCCTTGATGATAGATTCCAGCATCTTCCCTACTACCGAAGTTAAGCTCACTGGCCTATAATTACCCACTTTCTGCCTACCTCCATTTTTAAACAGTTCATTTAATTCGATTGAAATGTCTGTCCATCAAATTTTGATATGGTATGACTGTGTTCCCACCAAACTTTATCCGTTGTCATGAAAACTGAACTAGGAACGCTGCCCAGATTTACATACTAACAAATGTGTCCTTCTGTCTGGAGTTTTAATCTGATCATTCGCATGCTATTCAGAAGTTCTCACTGTCTATCTGTTTGAACTGTGTGACCTTAATAAACCATTTTAATTCTGAACCATTTTTAATAAACCATTTTGATTCTGAACCATTTCTTCCTTTAATATTAAAAGTTAGATTTCTATCAGGCAGGAATTCCAGAGCTTGGGGCCTCGGCAGCTCGGGATACAGCCACCAAAGTTGGGACAAACCAATCGCGGATACTCAAGCAGTCTGATTTGAAGGAGTGCAGAGGCCTCTGAGGCTTATGGGGTTGATGGAGGTTACCGAACTAGTGAGACGCAGGGTCACTGAGGGTTTTGAAAGCAAAGATGAATGTTTGAAATTGAGCCCGCTGAGGACCCGAGTTCGAATCTCGGCCCTGGGTTACTGTCTGTGTGGAGTTTGCACATTCTCCCCATGTCTGTGTGGGTTTCACCCCCACAACCCAAAGATGTACAGGTTAGGTGGATTGGCCATGCTAAATTGCCCCTTAATTGGAAAAGAATAATAATTAGGTATTCTAAATCTATATTTTAAAAAAATTGAGCCATTGCGGGATCAGTAGTAGCCAAGTGTTGAGCCACTCTCTCTCGTAGGTACTCTCTGTTTTTCAGACAGATCACTTGGTGCAAGAGAAAAATCATTGCAGTTGTCATGTTCAATTTTTCAGTGAAATGTTTCTAAATCTGGATTGGATCTGGACAAAGTCAGGTCAGCACTCGGAATGTTCTGGCCCCTCTGGCGCCAGTAGCAGGCTTTAAACACAGATTGTGACCAATCACTGTTCCACATCTTCAGTCCCCAGACAGCTATTTTTCCACAGGTCCATTTCTTTGGCTTTCAATGCCAGGCTGCTGCCATAATTAAGAGAAGTATCTGATTACGCTATTGAGGATGGGAGGAGTTTAATGGTCTAGAAACATTCTTGTCTGCTTGCAGTGCATCTGATACTGTACTGCTTACCTCCTGAACATTTCACTTGGTGTGGTTCAATGAACCCTTTTCACGAAGACGTGGAAGGTTGCTCGTCCTTCTGTATAAAACTTCCTGTTGCAATTAACTGCTCCTTGAATGAAACTAGGTATTGCCAGTACTTTCTGTGTGAGGCGTACAATGTTGGAACTGTTGAGAACAGTGTTGCGCTTTGTCCCCTTTTTATGCTGCACATGATTGAGGAGGGGGCTGTTTACATCGGTGGAGTTTTGTTTGTCTGCAATACCCCTTCGGTTTTATCAAGAGCTAACATGAACCAATTTCATTCATGCCAGCGAGATATATTATGGTTGTTAAACAGTAACCTCATGATATATGTTGGAGACCTTGTCGCAGTTAATATACTTTCAAGAGATATATTAAAGATTACCGCAGTTCCCTCAACGGTAAGAAAGAAAACGGGGAACAAAAGTGTCTATTAAAGATATACTGAAAGTTTTTTCAATATATATCTATAGCTGCTTTATCTTTTGTTTCATTTAAACTTAACAGTAGGTTTGATGTGATGACTTATTATTTATTAAAGATGCGGGAAAAAATTGTGTGGAAGGATTTTCTGTAACTGTGACCATGCAAAATTGTTCTTCTGAGTACAATGCAGAACACATATCTGGATATAAAGCCCAGTGAATATCGTCCACAAGACACAAGTAGCTGGAACTTTTGAGAGAGAGAGAATGACATAAAATGTCGGAGGTATGGTTGACAGCTCCAGGGACCTGGGTTCAATTCCGGCCTCGGGTGACTGTCTGTGTGGGGTTTGCGCTTTCTTCCCATGACTGCGTGGGTTTCCTCCGGGTGCTCCGGTTTCCTCTCTCAGTCCAAAGATGTGCGGGTTAGGTGGATTGTCCATGCTAAATTGTCCCTTAGTGTCCAAAAGGTTAGATCAGATTACAGGGATGGGTGGAAGTATGGGCTTAAGTAGAGTGCTCTTTCCAAGGGCCAGTGCTGACTTGATTAGCCGAATGACCTCCTTCTACACTGTAAATTCTGTGATTCTAAGATTTTGAGCCAGCAACAGTATTATATCAAGGTGGTATTTTCGGCCTTGTTTTAGTTTTTCGATGGATACACGTCTTCTATGATGCAGTCTAGATTTGGGGCTTGAAGCTGTGATTTATTTATAAACATACAAATTACTCATAAAAGAGCTGTTCTGTTTTTGGTGTAATTATGTTTGATGTGTCTTAATATTGCAAAATTTGCCTGCCATTTATGAAATAGTCCAAAAACCCAGGTGCAATTAACTGTACTTTCCTCAGAGAAAACTTTAAATTGGTGCCTTGAGCAGAATCCCTGACGGTCAACTTCATCCATCACCAATGACATCTGAATGAGGAGTAGAGTTGCCTCCAAGGAGACTACTGTTATGATGGGGCACTGCAGTAAGCAAAAGCAATTCTCTCTCGGTCAGATGTGTATTTTGAACACACTGGGAAGGCTTTATGATAAATAGGAACAGGCAGATTTCAATTAATTCATAACAGTCAATCAGGTATTGGTAGTTGAATTGCAATTTTTCTTGCTATAAATGTTTTTATCTGTTATGAAGCTAAATGGTACCAGAGCACTTGCAGAAAAGAGGCACTTTGTGACATTAATGAAGTGTCTTCCAGCACTTAAGGAATTAATTTTTGGCATACAGTGACTCTTGTTGTGCCAGTATAATGGTGCCCTGGAGATCGCAGACTAGCAGCTGTCAAACCAATTATATTTTGAAGTTTGTTGTTTTTCATATTATTCCTGCTTCAGTGAAAAAAGAGAGAGAAACTGAATTAAAAGTTCATTATTTGCATTCCCCTTTGGTGTTTCCCTGTTATTGAGACCTGATGTTGCTGGTCTTATGTTGTTAGCTTATACCTCTTCCTGTAATAGACTCCTGTGTAAAATTTACCCTATTGAGTAAAATAAATTTTTGAGAATTATCCAATTACAATTAAGCTAATGAAATTATCATTGTTTCCTGTTGCAACAACCTCATGAATCGTGTGCTGCAACAGCGGATCAGAAAGATTTGTTGTGGCTCTGTTGTCTATTGCTGGTTGCCTTGATAACTTAATGGTCCATTAATTGTCTTCAACCAAATCTAATTCACTAGTTTTCTTCTTTACTGTAGCGGGTCTTTTTGAAGATGGATTATTCAGGCTCTAGGGATATTCAAGACCTTGTGTTACACAGGACTTTGTTGCATTCCATCTGCTCTCATTAAGTGATTGATCCAGAAAGATAGATTTGGTGAAGAACAGTTTCGTCTCTGCAATTTGACAAATCTTAAGGTCTTCACGGAATTTTCTATAAATGGAGATTAAATTATTTTGCGGGTTCTGGGAGGAAACTGTTTATCTTCCTTTAATGGCCGTCCCTATAGTGCTTGAATTTTGTGCCACCGTGGAGACAGATTTTCAGCTAAAGTTGCAAGTTCTCTTTTTCAAAATTAAAATGATCACCTTAGAACAGTATTGTTACAATAGTGACTATACTTTAAAAGTACCTGGTTATAATTAACTGTAGCTTTTTTTGCGAATATTGAACTGGAGAAAGGTGCCATTACTTCTGTGTTGTAGAGTAATAAGTACTGCATGGCCCTTACACAGCTCCAGATGTTCACTTGCGCCAGAGGAAATGTATATCGAATTTTCACCAAATCCAAAGGAAATGCAGAAGAAACGTCTTTGCCCAGAGAACAGTTGGAATGTCGAACTTACTGCCGCGGGGAGTCGTTGAGGCAATAGGGGAAGCTGGCAAAGTACATGAGTGCGAAAGAAGTGAGGTAAAGGGTGGCATGGTGGCACAGTGGTTAGCACTGATGCCTCAGTACCAGGGACCCGAGTTCAATTCCAGCCTTGGGTGACTTTTGTGTGCAGTTTGCACATTCTCCCCATTTCTGAGTGGGTTTCCTCTGGGTACTCTGGTTTCCTCCCACAGTCCAAAGATGTGCAGGTTACATGGATTGACCATTCTAAATTGCACCTTAGTGTCCAATGATGTGCAGGTTTGGTGGGCTTTATGGGGTTACAAGGAAAGGGCAGGTGAGTGGGCTTGGGTACGGTGCTCTTCCGGAGGGTCGGTGCAGACCTGAAAGGCTAAATGGCCTCCTTCTGCATTGTAGGAATTCTATGGTTCTAAATAGAAGGCTATGCTGAGAGGGTAGGCAGAGGTTCATGTGGACAATAAATACTGGCAGAGACCACTTAGCTTGCTCTAGTCCAGCAAACCAGTTGGTGAAGGATAGAGTTGGAACCGATGTTTGCATGCTTTAATAAGCATTTATTTACCGACTTACACATTACAAGCATGCACCTTCTAACTTGACAGCCAAAACAACAATTCCAGTCTCTATCTATTTGTAGAAGCACAAGTGAACCACTAGTTAACGCCCAAACCTGTAAACAATTCAACACAGCTAATATACTAGTATGGTATAAATTCAGTGTAGTTCCATGACGGCCCAGTGGCAGACGGCACTTGCATTTCTTCTGGGTCTGAGGATTGTAGTTTGTGTTGTGGAATCGCACCCAGTGAAAGTTTTAACACAGTCCCAGACAAACATCTTGTTAAAAATCATTGCAAACCATTTGCTGATTTGATTTTGGAGAGATTTCCCCTATTGTTTCCCCTTGTTTTTGCCTGAGGGTTGTGAGGTGAAACAGGAGACTTTTATAGGTACACCATAGATGCCTAATATGAATTTCCTTTGGATTTAGTTTGGGACTGAACAGCAAAGACTTGCATCGAGTAGCAAACGTAGAGTCCTTCAGCACATGGGGTAAGTCAGGAAAGTCCACAATATAAAGCCTGAGTATGGATCTGTTTACTTTAACTTATCCTCAGCCTCCAATGAACTTCAAAATCAAAAAATTAACAACACTTTCTACGTAGCCATAAAGTAATTTTTTTTTGACCATGTTAATTTTAGCAAGCTATTTTATTAAAATAAGTGGCTTCTTTAATTTTTTGATCAATTAACGGTATCAAGGTGGATAAGTGACGTTCAGAAACAGATCAACTACAATCCAAATAAATTGCTAAATGGGCTCGAGGACTGTTCATATGTTTCTGCAAATTCGAAAACCTCGTCCAAACTCTGAAGTAGAGAGAATCTTGGGGGTGAGGGAGAAAATCATTTTTTGATGTAATTTCTGGGCGCCCAAAAATAAATCTGATTCCAAACTTGCCATTTTTGGTTTCTTCAATTGTTGCAATATAATCTATTTTAGAAAGTTGATGGATATCGCTGTCAGCAGTCATCTATTCCAAAAACCTATTGGAGTTGGCTTTATAACAAAATTGTATTTGTATTGATCATCGGCAGTCATTCTTCCTCTAGATAATGCAGTCAATGCCTATCCACAGCAGAAAGCATGCAGCATGCTGATGTATATAGCACTATGATTGTAAAAGTGTCTGGGATAGCATTAGGTTGGGATCAGACTGGACTGCCTCCTAACATAATGGCCCACTGAAACTTTGGCAGGGACCTTCTGGCCCTGCCGTGACTGGCTTTCCTGCGGCGGATGTGGCAATCTATTTAAATCCCCAATAACTTTGGCAGGTCTGGAAAATCCCTGCCACCAGGAGGCTCTGGAAAATCCCACCCTGGGTTTGGGTTTAGGCATGCAGAATGGGTGCATCAGTGAGCCACTGAGGCTCTGATCCTGGTTCTGTGGTTCAGTTTACACAGCACTCGTACCTCCTGAGTTACAAAGTTGAGTTCAATTCCCACTCTTGAGTCTTCAGCACAGTAGCTAGGCCGGTACTTCAGTGCAGTACTGAGGGAGCGCTGCACTGCCAGCGGTGATGTCCTTTGGATGAGCCGTTAAAATTGAGTTTCCGCCTTTACCCTCAGCAAGTCCTAGAATACAATTTTCAAGAAACTGCTGTATCTTGCCCAGGATTTATCCATCAATCAATGCCTAAAACATATGAGTGGATTCTCCATTGCTCAATGCTGGTATCTGGATTCGTAATTGGGCAGAGAATGGCAGGTCGCCCGAAATATGGATTTTCCATAGCCATGCTTTGATTCCCCCATCAGAGGCGGCAGCATGCTACCCGCCCCACGCTGGCGGGAACATCTAAATCCTGTTTGGGCTTTGGTGTGAGGTTGGCCAAGTGCAGCCCTGATGTGGTGGAGCCGGAGAGGGTCAAAGGGATCAAGTGTTATGGACACCTTGTCAGCCCTCAACATAGGTTAAGATACTGAACCAGATGCATAACGTTTTTCAGTTTTAAGACTGTGCAGAAAGGGTAGATTTGTTCTGAGTGATAATAGTGAGACATTGGGCCTTGTTATTTTATGAACAAAACTTTATTAAAAGAAAACAATATATAGGGCGGTATTCTCCGTCGGCGGGATCCTCCACTTCGCTGGCAACACACTCACGCCCGGGAATTTGCGAGGACGTGGGGGTGGCCACAATGGGAAACCCCATTGGCTGGCTGCTGGGATGGAAGATCCCGCTGCCAGCAGGGGTACGCTGTGCCAGAAAGCGGGTCTGGAGGGATGGAGAATATTGCCCTTAAACTTTCAAACTTCAGTTTTCACACTAACACATTATATGTAGTTTCTTGACTTTAACACACAAAGTCCCATTAAACAGCACTCGTCATTAAAATACAGATCTTGTTCCACTTACACATCCAGGCATTAAAATACAGATCTTGTTCCACTTACACATCCAAACAAAGATAGTACTTTAATTTAGGAAGCAATCTTTCTCCTGCTAGGACATCTCTTTCAAAATCCTTTTTCAAACCTTTCTCTCTCTGTGGCAGTTTCCATGACCTGTCCCATGGCTGCTTACATCTTTAAGTTAGCAGGCTTCATGACCTGACTGGCTGCTCTCCACAGCCTTCCGATCCTCGTTTCCTGACCTGTCTGCCTGGCTGTCCAACTGCTTCTGCCTTTGTTCCCAAAGGGATTTCTTGCTCTCTCACATGCTCTCGCTCGCTCTCATTCGCAACTACCTTCCATTGATAGACCACGAGGTCATCAGACTCTGTTAATGGGATATGGCTTGTCATGCAGGAATGTCCCGAAAGACAGTGGGTCTTTGGTGAATCACATTATACATTCCCTAACGACTTTAGGTCTGAATGGGAGTATGTGACTCAGCCAGGTATGGGCATATGAGCTTGGACTAACAACATTTTCCTTCAATCTGTTTAAACCTTTAAATTGTCTGCTTCATTTGTGGACCCCATTTCTGAACCCAGATATCTAATAACTCCTTATCATGGTCCAGGCACTGATATATAATAATCTTTATTAGTGTCACAAGTAGGATTACACTACACTGCAAAGAAGTTACTGTGAAAATCCCCTTGTCGCCACATTCCGGGGCCTGTTTGGGTACACTGAGGGAGAATTCAGAATGCCCAATTCACCTAACAAGCACGTCTTTTGGGACTTGTGGAGGAAACCGGAGCACTCTGAGGAAACCCAGGAAGGAAACGTACTGGAGCCAAATTTGCAGATGACACAAAAATAGGTACGAAGTTTTACAACACCAGGTTAAAGTCCAACAGGTTTGTTTCGATGTCACTAGCTTTCGGAGCACTGCTCCTTCCTCAGGTGAATGAAGAGGTATGTCCCAGAAACACATATATAGACAAATTCAAAGATGCCAAACAATGCTTGGAATGCGACCATTAGCAGGTGATTAAATCTTTACAGATCCAGAGATGGGGTAACCCCAGGTTAAAGAGGTGTGAATTGTATCAAGCCAGGACAGTTGGTAGGATTTCGCAGGCCAGATGGTGGGGGATGAATGTAATGCGACATGAATCCCAGGTCCCGGTTGAGGCCGCACTCATGTGTGCGGAACTTGGCTATAAGTTTCTGCTCGGCGATTCTGCGTTGTCGTGCGTCCTGAAGGCCGCCTTGGAGAACACTTACCTGGAGATCAGAGGCTGAATGCCCTTGACTGCTGAAGTGTTCCCCGACTAGAAGGGAACATTCCTGCCTGGTGATTGTTGTGCGATGTCCGTTCATTCGTTGTCGCAACGTCTGCATTGTCTCGCCAATGTACCATGCTTCGGGACATCCTTTCCTGCAGCGTATGAGGTAACAGTAAGCTGCGCGAGGGATACAAACAGTTTGCAAGGAGATATTGGTTGGTTAAGTAATGGGCAGAAAGTTGACAAATAGAGTATAATGTGAAGTTGTTCATTTTGGAAGGGAGAACAAAATATTATTTAAATGGAGAAAAACTGCAGAAAGCTGCACCACAGACTTGGGGGTTACTTGTGCACGAACACCGAAAGCTAACGCACAGGTAAAGCAGGTAATCAGCAAGGCTAATGGAATGTTGGCCCTTATTTCAAGGGTTTGGAATATAAGAGCAGGGAAGTCTTGCTGCAACTGTAAAAGGTACTGGTGAGTCTACATCTGGGGTACTGTGAGCAGTTTTGGTCCCCTTACTTCTGGAAAGATATAATTTCTTTGGAGGTGGTTCAGAGAAGTTTCACTCAGATGATCCCCGGTAAGGAGGGATTGTCTTGTGAGCAAAGATTAAGCATGTTGGGACTCTACTCATTGGAATTTAGAAGAATGAGTGGTGATCTCATTGACACATACAGGACTCTTAAGGGGCTTGACAGGATAAATTCTGAGAGGATGTTTCCCCTCGTGGGAGAGTCTAGGACCAGAGGGGATAGCCTCAGAATAAAGGGGTGCCAATTTAAGACTGAGATGAGGAGGAATTTCTTCTCTCAGAGGGTTGTGAATCTTTGGAACTCCTTACCACAGAGAGCTGAGGTAGCAGAGCCCTTGTTTATATATAAGACTGCGATAGACAGATTTGTGTTGAATCAAGGGTTATGGGGAAAGGACAGGAAAGTGGACGTGAGGAATGTTGGATGAGCCATAAGAGATCATAAACAGTTTGGGCTGGAATTTAGGAGGATGAGAGGTGATTTGATCGAGATATATAAAATAAATACTAAAAGAAATTGATAAAGTAAATATAGACCAAATGTTCCCCCTTGTGGGGCAATCTAGAACAAGAGGTCACAGATATAGGTTGAAAGGTGCTAGATTTAGAACTGAGATGAGGAGGAACTACTTCTCGCAGAGGTTGGTGAATTTGTGGAACTTATTGCCCCATAGTTCAGAAGAATCTGAATCATTATAAGCTTTCAAGAAGGAGATAGATATATTTCTGATAAACGGGTTAAACGGAGTAGGTTTGAGGGGTCGAAAGATCTATTCTTATTCCTATTTCATATGGTCTGTACAGTGAAAGATCACTTCATTTTAACTACCCTTTCCTAACATCAGCTGCCTCAGACAAATGTTTAAAGCAGCAGCTTTTTACAAGAGTCAACAGCTTGTTCCAAAGACCAGTGCAATTGAACGGGCTTCAAATCCCCTGATGGCCTTTGAAATGCCAATCTTCCATTTAATTTCACACAGCAAAATGTTTCACTAGCCAGTGATTGACTGTTTTAGTGGTCCAGACACCGTGCTTGGTAGATTGTTTATTGATCTCCCCCCTCGTGCTTGAATGCATATCCATTACCCTGCTTTGGTACTAACCACAATGTTTATAAACACTCTTGATATGGTTGACAGCTTCTCACCAAATCAAAAGCAGCTGAGTGGTTTTACTTTTTTTTCACAACAGGGCGGGGGATTGGGCCGAGGTAAAGTGCTCTTTCAGAAAGTCGGTGCAGACCCGATGGGGTGAATGGCTTCCTTCTGCACTGTAGTGACTCTATGGAAAAATGCAAGTCCTTCTCTCGTCCCCTGTCCCTCCCTCCATAGTGTGCTCCGCATTAAACTGTTCCCACAGAGGGGAAGACGTCAGAGGTCAGGAACAAGAATGATTTCCAACTTAAAGAGCATTGATTACTCAGGTGGATTTAAAGAACTGGGACTGTTTACTTCAGAGCAAGCCCAAAGAAGATCTGATAGGTCGGAATAAAATAACGTACCTCTGATTGTATAGATATTAATAGATTGTTCCACTTTGATAGATTGAAGTCAACCAGCATTGAGCTTTCATTTACACTATGCAAGACGAGGAATAGGCTGAATGTTAGGTGGTGGATCATTTCCCCCGAGAATAGTGAGGCACTGGAAATGTACTGCTGTTTGTTTTTGCAGTTTGCACTGACTTTCGGTATGCTTTCAAAAGGGAGCTGAACAAGTTCTTGACTGAGAATTACATAACAGGTATGGGGCGCGATTCATTGACAAAGAGACAAGAGTCAATTTTGGGTGTGTATGTGGGGTGTTTCCCAGCACCTGCAGTGCCGAGAATGACCCTGCTATTAAACAGGACTCTACTTCTCTTTTGGGCCACGGCCAGGAACACCCCACCGACGCTGCACTTACTCATTTACTGCACTGGCGAGCTCAGCTCGGGCATCATGTCTCTTGGACCCCAATCCCCCACTCGAGCTCCCAAAGGGCAGGGCACCCCTTGGCCTGATCCCTGGCATGGGCAACCTGGCACTTGGGCACTTTAATACTGCCAGCCTAGCACCCTGACAGCGCCCATGGCAGCCTGGCAGTGCCACCTGGGCACAGTGGCACTGCCAAGATGCCTGGTTGGCATCGGGAGTGCCAGGGCATCGCCCTGTCCAGAGCCCAACCAACCGGTGGCCTCTGATCGCCTCGGAGACCCCTCCTCAAGTGCCGGAATGCCTGCTCCACCTTTGTGGAAACCAGAACTAAACGTCACCACGGCAGGCTCCAAGGCGAGGCCGTTTGATCCCGAGCCTTGGGTAACTCCCCCGCAGACCTATACAAGTGAGACAAACTGTTCACTTGAATATGCAAATCTGGATCATGCCCACTGAGGGCGAGATCCAGATTGCAATGCCTCGTGAGATCTCATTAGATCTCAGAGGCATAACGAGCTTGTAAATCTCACAAGAGGACTCTCCAGTCAAGATTTAACGGCCTTGCGGGTCCCGGGTTGGTTGTGACGCGACTGGTAGATTGCGCCCGTGGAAATGAACAATTAAATGGCGCAATTTATCCAAAAAACTTAAGTGTCATTTTGGACACGTTTGGCAGGTGTTTCCCGTGTTTCCCGCTGGCTTTTTGGGTGAGACCAAGATCTGTGTTCAACCACACGTAGTCATTTCTTGGGGAGTTTCTCCCTGGTTTAACCCAGACTTTGTTCATCATCTGAGGAGTTGAACTCGCTGGCCAGACCAGCTCTTCACAGATCGGACCACCGTTTTGAAAGGGTACCGCGGTCTCTGTGTACTTGACGGTCCCCCACCCATGGGCAATGTCACCCCTTGCACACATGGGCATTACCCACCCCTGCCAAGTGAGGACACCCCGCTAAGGGGTCACTGAAGTTTCTGCATTTTCAGATGTCTCCACCCCATCTTTTAGGCCCCGCCCTTACAGGACCCCCACACTTCACCCCTCCAACCTTCATGAGGCCCCTTCATACCCACCCTTTGTACTCCCCATTCGGCTTTTATGTACATGACTCCTCTTTGGTCCTGACCTGTGGCACTGCCACCCTCTACCCCTGCTAGCCTGGCAGAGCCACCCAGGCACCTTGGTGATGGCAGTGCCAAGGTGCCAGAGGGCGAGCCAGTGTGCCACCCTGCCCTGTCCCCGACCACCCAGAGGTTTTCAAAGACATGGGCGAGTCCAAAGGTGCCATTATACCTTGTCCACATTTGTATGGACCCATACTAAATGGGGCCCGGTCGAGAGCTGACTGGGGAGCCCATTAGTTCCTGGGATCCCAGAAAATCCAGTGCATTCATATTTAACTGAGCCAGATATATTGATCTGAATCTCGGCCAGTGAGACAATCCAGTATTCCTAGGATAGGGAAATCTCTCCCACCTGTCGGCTGCCTTACATTTTATCATTGATCGTTTCAGCTAATTTCCTACCATGTTCTCCTGGGGAATATCAATTCCTTTCTGGGATGTAATTCCATAGACAATAGTTACATTCCCTGTCCACTCACAAATAGTCAATAATACTTATTGTGAAAGTTGTCATTGTACAATATGGATCCAACCTCGAAAGCAAACTGGATTGTCTATTGAGTTGGTCAAAGTGCAACTTCAAGTTAGTAAATAGCAGAGATGTCCAACTTGCTTCAATATACAACAGAAAGGTTCTCAGACCTTTAAGGGTTCAGGACGATCAATCTCCGTGTTCCAGGATTAGGGTGTGGAAGAGTCATCCTGGCTTCTGATCGCTACGCAATGTCCCATCCCACAGAAAGTGTGCACATGCAGAATTTGGTTATGATAGGATTGGAAGTGGGCATCATGGTGGTGCAGTGGGTTAGCCCTGCGGCCTCACGGCGCCGAGGTGCCAGATTTGATCCCGGCTCTGCGTCACTGTCCGTGTGGAGTTTGCACATTCTCCCCGTGTTTGCGTGGGTTTCGCCCCCACAACCCAAAAGATGTGCAAGCTAGGTGGATTGAACACGCTAAATTACCCCTTAATTGGAAAAAAAATGAATAGGGTACTCTAAATTTATGAAAAACAGATAGGATTGGAAGTAGGGCAGCACGGTGGCACAGTGGTTAGCACTGCTGCATCACAGCACCGAAGACCCGGGTTCGAAACAGGCCCCGGATCACTGTCCTTGTGGAGTTTGCACAGTCTCCCCGTGTCTGCTTGGATCTCGCCCCCACAATCCAAAGATGTACAGGGTAGGTGGATTGGCCACGCTAAATTGTCCCTTAATTGTAAAAAAAAACTGTGTACTCTAAATTTTTTTTTTTAATCCTTTAATTAGGATTGGAAGCAAGATGGGGAAGGAGCTGCAATAGGGCCAAACCTGGCTAGGCCGTTTTCAGCTACCAACTGTGAGAACGGGGATGGGGGAGGTGGGGGGGGGGGGGGGGGGGGAATTGAGTGGGGGGATTGGAGCATTCCTCGCAGTGGCCATGGCTGCTATATAGGGGTGAGAGAACAAAAGAACATAAAAACTAGGAGCAGGAGTAGGCCATCTGGCCCCTCGAGCCTGCTCCGCCATTCAATGAGATCATGGCTGATCTTTTGTGGACTCAGCTCCACTTACCCGCCCACTCACCATAACTCTTAATTCCTTTACTGTTCAAAACTCTATTTACCTTTACGTTAAAAACATTCAATGAGGTTGCCTCAACTACTTCACTGGGCAGGGAATTCCACAGATTCACAACGCTTTGGGTGAAGAAGTTCCTCCTCAACTCAGTCCTAATTCTGCTTCCCATTATTTTGAGGCTATGCCCCCTAGTTCCAGTTTCACCCGCCAGTGGAAACTATCTTCCTGCTTTTATGTTATATATTCCCTTCATAATTTTATGTTTCTGTTAGATTCCCCCCTCATTCTTCTAAATTCCAATGAGTATAGTCCCAGTCTACTCAGTCTCTCCTCATAAGCCAATCCTTTTGACTCCGGAATCAAGTTAGTGAATCTTCTCTGCACACCTTCCATTACCAGCACATCCTTTCTCAAGTAAGCAGAGTTTCGCCCATTTGAAGGGCTTGAGAGCTGATGTGGTGCTGCTGCTGCAGAAGACCCATTTGCGAGTGAAATACCGAGTAAGACTTTGTAAGGGCTGGGTTAGTCAGGTGTTTCACTCGGGCTTTGCTAGTAGGACCCGGGGTAGCGATACTGATTAACAAGAGAGTGCATTCAGATGGCGAAAGGTGGTGGCAGATCAGGGGGCAGATACGGGATGGTTATTGGTACTTTAGAGGGGAGGTCGGTGGTAAAAGCAAATTACTTCGGATTCTGGAATCTGAAACAAAAACAGAAAATACTGGACGATCTCAGCAGGTCTGACAGCATCTGTGGCCAGAGAAGGGAGCTAACATTTTGAATCTGGATGACCCTTGACAAAGCTAGAGATAACCGGTATCGGGGACAGATTTATACTGTAGTGGGGGCAGGGGGTGTGAACGTAGAGCGGTGGGACTGGATACGGGACTAGCAATAGGTGGAGATTGACAAAGATGTTGAGGACAGAAGACAAAATGAATGCAAATGGGGATGATGAAGACTAAGAAGGTTGCTGCTAGTGATACATAAAGAGATTAGAATGTGTGAATGGCAGAACAAAGGTGAGCTGTGTGCTCGGTGGTGTTGGTCAGCGTGCATGTCACCAATTGGGATGATGCAAGGTTCATGAAGAAGATATTAGCGGCTATCCCGCTAGAACATAATCTCAGACTAAAGGGACGATCCTTTAAAACAGAGATGAGGAGGAATTTGAATCTGTGGAACTCTTTGCCACAGAAGGCTGTGGAGGCCAAATCACAGAGTGCCTTTAAGACAATGATAGGTGGGTTCTTGATTAATAAGAGGATCAGGGGTTATGGGGAGAAGGTAGGAGAATGGGGATGAGAAAATTATCAGCCATGATTGAATGGCGGAGCAGACTCGATGGGTCGAGTGGCCTAATTCTGCTCCTATGTCTTATGGTCTTATGGTCCTATCCTCTACATGTACACACATCAGCTGCTTCTGGAGGGGAGTGGGGGGGGGCTTGAATACGATTCTGAACCCGAGAGTGGATAGGTCTAGGGCAAGGTCTTTGGCCTCGCTGGTGGGTGATAAGGTGTTTGATGTGGAGAAGATGAAGTATGAGTGCAAGCTAGCTAGTAATATAAAGGAATATGAAGAGTTTTATTCAATGTATAAAAGGTAAGAGAGAGGCAAAAATACATATTGGACCACTGGAAAATGTGGCTGGAGAAGTAATAATAGGAAACAAAGAAATGGCAGACAAACTGAATAGTTACTTTGCATCAGTGTTCACGGTGGAAGACACCAGTGGGGTGCCAGAGCTCCAGGAGAACCAGGAGGCAGAGGTGAGTGCAGTAACCATTACTAAGGAGAAGGTTCTGGGGAAACTGAAAGGTTAGAAGGTGGATAAGTCACCTGGACCGGATGGACTACACCCCAGGGTCCTAAAAGAGTTAACTGAGGAAATTGTGGAGGCATTATGGAGGTGATGATCTTTCAGGAATCACTGGAGGCAGGAAGGGTCCCAGAAGACTGGAAGGTGGCTAATGTAGCACCACTGTTTAAGAAGGGAGGGAAGATTTTAGAGTGTGTTATTTATTTATTATTATTTTGTTAAATTACTTTTTCTGAGCTACAAAGCTAGGGCTCAGAGTGTGGCCGGGGCGAACCCCCAGTCCAGCTCCCCACCTGCTCCAAAAACCAACCCAAATTGAATCCAATTCATGGTCCCCACAAGAGAGACACACCAGATCTGAGCCAAAAGGCTACTACACTTGATCTTAGCCAAAAGGCCGAGAAGTGATTCGAGTCTGTTATTAAAGATGAGATCGGGAGGGGGGGTTTACTTTTTTTATGTTTAATTACACTGGGGGATCTCTGAGAGGGTGTATATATTTGCTATGTTGGCTCTGCGTTATGTTGGGGTGTTAATTTATTATTTTTGTACAGGGGGAGGGGGATATGGAGGGTTGTTTTTTTGACTGATTTGTATTTAACCCTGTTGGGTTCCTTTTTCATTTTGTTATTGATATTCTGTGAAAACCTTAATAAAAATTATTTTTAAAAAAAAATTAGAGATGAGATCGCAAAGCACTTGGAAATGCATGTTAAAATAGGACTGAGTCAGCATGGCTTTGTCAAAGGGGGGTTGTGTCTGACAAATCTGTTAGAGTTCTTTGAGGAAGAAACAAGGAAATTAGACAAAGGAGAACCAGTGGACGGGATTTATTTAGATTTCCAGAAGGCCTTTGACAAGGTGCCGCATAGGAGACTGTTAAATAAGTTAAGAGCTCATGGTGCTCAGGGTAAGATCCTGGCATGGATAGAGGATTGGCTGACTGGCAGAAGGCAGAGAGTGGGGATAAAGGGGTCTTTTTCAGGATGGCAGCCGGTGACTAGTGGTGTGCCTCAGGGGTCTGTGCTGGGACCACAACTTTTCACAATATACATTGATGATCTGGAAGAAGGAACTGAAGCCACTGTTGCTAAGTTTGCAGATGATACAAAGATCTGCAGAGGGACAGGTAGTATTGAGGAAGCAAGGGGGCTGCAGAAGGATTTGGACAAGCGAGGAGAGTGGGCAATGAAGTGGCAAATGAAATACAATGTGGAAAAGTGTGAGGTTATGCACTTTGGAAGAAGGAATTTAGGCATAGACTATTTTCTAAATGGGGAAATGCTTAGGAAATCAGAAGCACAAAGGGACTTGGGAATCCTTGGGCGGGATTCTCCGAAAACTGGCGCGATGTCCGGGACCCGGCGCCAAAAACGGCGCGGATCACTCCAGCGTCGGGGCTCCCCCCAAACAACGCAAATTCTCCGGCCCCGAATGGACTAAAAGCGGCATGACGCCATTCGTGATGGCGTCGCCCGACGTGGACGGTGACGCCGTCACTGCAGGGATGGCGTCCGCGGTGGAGGCAATAGGTGCGACGGTGTCAGACATGGGGAGCAGTATGCGAGGCCTGGGGCTTTCCATGCAGGTGGCATCTGAGGCCCAGGACATTGCTGCCCTCTCACAGGAGGCCATGAGCCAGCGGAAGATGGCAAAGGCGCTCAATGCCGTGGCCCTGTCTCAGCAGGCCATGGCCCAGTCTCGGCAGGCAATGGCCCAATCCCTGCAGGCCATGGCCCAGTCTCAGCAGGCCATCGCTGAGGGCATCGGTGCCATTGCCCATGTGCTAGCCGGCATCGCACAGTCACAGACCGGGATGGGCAACTCCCTGAGCTCCATGGCTGCAAACCTGCAGACCCTTGTCGATACCAGCATGGGCCTCCAATACTGGCAGCGCCAGGTGTCGGAGGGGCATCGGATGGCCGGTCCGTTCGCACCCCTGACCCATGGAGAGGCCTGGGGGCAATTGGGCACCCCGAGGGAGGAGGAGTTGCTGGCGCCCGTCCCTGGTCCCCCTGTAGGGGAGGTCCCGGAACACCGCGACACCTCGGACTCCCTCCCCTTCCGTCCCAGGTACATCGGGTGGGCAGCGGGCAGGACAGGCTGGCAGCTCGCCATCCCAGTCGCCCGGGCCGCAGCCTGGCCCATCTAGGCCAGGACGCCCCAGGAAACGGCCGCCAAAGGGATCCCAAGTCAGAGGGCAGGAATCGCAGGAGTCCACCTCCAGTTCTGCTGTATCGTATGGGGAACCACCTAGGCGTAGTCAAAGGGCCCGTAAGGCCAAACAATTAGACACTGAGTAAGTTGGCACGGGTGCAGGGCACAGACTGGTTTTAGGGGCTAGGGCACGTGCATGCACTGTTTGCTATTAAAATCACTTTAACACCTATAGAAGCTGCCTTTGTGCTCTGTCCGAAGCGTGCAGGGGTGTCATGTACGTTGAGCGCCAGTGTGTGTGAGGGGTGGTCTTACGTCGGCCTTAGGCAAGTCTGCCCCCTTCCCCCTGGGCCGCCCTCACCATCCCCCCGGGCAGAGGACGGGACCGTGCGCTGCAGTGTCACAGCCGCATGCAGGGATGGTCCGGGTGGATGGTGGTACTGTGGCCATGGGTCAGACATCGTCCAACGATGTGGAGCCAGGAGCTCATTGCAGAGCGGGTTGTCATCATCCTCAGTGGCCTGCAATAGACACGCTTCCACCGGCGCCCGTGAGAGCCCGGCTGTCGTACCGCAGGTGGATCTGCAATGGAGGGGTGGTGTGCATGCGGGTGGGGTGGGTGTGGTTAGGGGGGGGTGAGGGTGCTGGGTGGGTGGATGGATTGGAGGGTGGGTGAGGGTGTTCAGGTGTTGCCATGGTGTGTGGTATGTGGCCATACTCGCCGATTCCCACGCCCCCTAGTCAGTGAAGCAGGCGGCTATCAGCCTGTCCCGTGCCTGCTGGCTCAGCCAGTAACGGTGGACAGCCACCCGCCCATGTCTAGCCCGTCTGCCTTGACCATTTCCCCCATCCCACTCATCTGGGGAGGACTGCGCATCTTCCTGCTGCTCCTCCACTCCGCCATCCTCTGCCTGCGGCACATCGCCCCTCTGCTGGGCTATATTGTGCAGGACGCAGCACACCACAATGATGCGGCCGACCCTATCTGACGGATTCTGGTGGGCGCCCCCAGAGAGGTCCAGGCACCTGAAACGCATTTTGAGCACGCCAATGCACCTCTCTATCACACCCCTTGTCGCTGCATGGGCATCATTGTAGCTGTTCTCCACGTCATTCTGTGGCCTCCGTATAGGCGTCATCAGCCACGACCGCAACGGGTAACCCCTGTTGCCCAGCAAACAGCCGCTCAGCCGGGGGTGGCGTCCCTCGTACATGCCGGGGATGTAAGACCGCGACAACACGTATGAGTCATGTACACTTCCCGGGTACCGGGCACAGACGTGCAGGATAATTATGCGGTGATCGCAGACCACCTGGATGTTCATGGAATAGGTCCCCTTCCTATTGGTGAACACGGCCCTGTTATCTGCAGCTGGCCGCACGGCGACGGCATCCCATCGATCGCACCCTGGACCATGGGAAACTCGGCCACGGCAGAGAAGCCCACGGCTCGGGCATCCTGGCTGGCCCAGTCCACAGGGAAGTGGATGTAGCGGTCCGCAATGGCATATAGGCCGTCTGTCACTGCCTGGATGCACCGGTGCACCGGTGTCTGCGAGATGCTGGACAGGTCCCCACCTGGCGTCTGGAATGACCCCATGGCATAAATGTTCAGGGCCACCGTAACCTCGACGGATACGGGGAGAGGGTGTGTCCCCCCCCCAATGCCACGCGGTGCCTGGTGTGCCAGCAGGTGGCAGATGTGTGCCACGGTTTCCCGGCTCATCCGGTGTCTCCTCCTGCAATCCCGGTCCGTGAGGTCCTGGTACGACAGCCGGGGCCGGTACACACGGGACCTCCTCGGGTGCCTCCGTTGCCGTGGCGCCGCGACGTCCTCCTCCCCACCCTCGTGTTCCTCCTTCACTATGTGCTCCCCCTGCTCCTCCTTGCCCTGTCGGGCGGGTGTCCCTCCAGCCTGGGCGGCTGCCGCCTGCCCCTCTGCAGCATGCTCCCCTGCGGCAGCCTGCGCCGCCTCTCTGGCACGCTCCTCCTCCTCCTCCAGGGCAACATGGAGAATAGCGGCTGCCGCCATGGCGGCCAACATCGCTGGCTGATCAGAAAACATGACGGCCTGCGGGGGGTGGGGGGGGGCCGACAACATGTCGTCATTGCCCGAACCCCCACTCTCCTCAGCCAGGTGGCATGGGCTGCATGGGCGCGACTGTTGGAGGATGGCACCTGGTCAGGCGGACAAACTCCCTTGCCCTCACACCCCCTGTCCCCGGCACTCATCCCTCCCGTACCCGGCACTCATCCCCCCCCCCCCCCCCCCCCCCCCCCCCCCCCGCCATCCCTGGCACTCACCCCTCCACCCCGCCGCGCACACACATACCTACACCTCTGCCCCACACACACAGACTGCGGCCACGCCATCACCTCTCTTGCGGCCACCCCCCAGGCTGTGACCTACCTCCACGCTGGACGGCGTCAACCATCCGCACTGGTTGACGCCATTAAAAAGGTGTTTAGATTTACGCCGATGTGACCCGTGGTCAAATCGGCGGGACTTCAGCCAATCCGGCCGGGAGAATATGGGAAGCCCCGGAGTCCATTGTCTTGCGCCCGCCCCTGCCATTCTCCGAGGCGGGCGGCGCGATTGACACCCCGCCGATTTTTCACCCTTCGGAGGATTCGGCGGGTGGCGGGGGCGGGCCCCTTGTTCATGATTCTCTTATGGTTAATGTGCAGGTTCAGTCGGCAGTTAAGAAGGCAAATGCAATGTTAGCATTCACGTCGAGAGGGCTAGAATACAAGACCAGGGATGTACTTCTGAGGCTGTATAAGGCTCTGGTCAGACCCCATTTGGAGTATTGTGAGCTCCATATCTAAGGAAGGATGTGCTGGCCGTGGAAAGGGTCCAGAGGAGGTTCACAAGAATGATCCCTGGATATTGTCGTATGAGGAACGGTTTAGGACTCTGGATCTGTACTCGTTGGAGTTCAGAAGGATGAGGGGGGATCTTATTAAATCTTACTGGAGGCCTGGATAGAGTGGACGTGGAGAGGATGTTTCCACTTGTAGGAAAAACTAGAACCAGAGGACACCATCTCAGACTAAAGACCTTTAAAACTGAGATGAGGTGAATCTGTGGAACTCTTTACTGCAGAAAGCTGTGGAGGCCATATCATTGAGTGTCTTTGAGACAGAGATAGATAGGTTCTTGATTAATAAGAGGATCAGGGGTTATGGGGAGAAGGCAGGAGAATGGGGATGAGAAAATATCAGCCGTGATTGAATGGCGGAGCAGACTCGATGGGCCGAGTGGCCTAATTCTGCTCCTATGTCTTATGGTCTTATGAAGGAGGTGGGGGGAGTAGACCTGTGGAGGTTTCTAAATTGGGACCAGAGAGCACTCTTTCTTTCCTCTGCTACACAACATGTATTCTCAGATTGATTTTTTTCATCATGGGGAAGTCCTTATTGGAAGCAGTGAGGAGGCCGGAGTATTCGGTGATCATCATCTCTGAACATGCCCCCACTGGTGGATGTGGTATTTGAGAGGGGGCCGGCACGGCGGGTGGCATTGAGTTTGGATGTGGGGTTGCTAACTGACGGGTTCTGTGAGAAGATAGCAAGGGTGATAGATGGGTATGTGGAGTTGAATAAGAATTGGAGGTTTTTCCATCGGTGCTGTGGGAGGCTTTGAAAGCAGTGGTGAGAAGGTGAGAGTCTCGCATGAGGTGCAGGTTGAGAAGGAGGCACGAGGCTGATGAATGAAATTTTGGAGGTTGATGGCAAGTATTCGAAAGGTCCTCCCCACAGAGCTCTTGGCCAGCAGAAAGGTACTGCAGACGCAGTCCGATCTGTTGTCCACAGGCAAGGCGGTGCACCAGCTGAGGCAGGCAAAAGGAGCAATGTACGAATATGGGGAGAAGGCCAGTTGTTTGCTGGCTGGCCAGCTCAGGCAGCAGGCAGCCTCCTGGGGGATTGTTCAGATAAGGGAGGTGAGTAAGGGGTTGGTATCCCCTCCGGAGAAGGTGAATAGGGCATTGGAGGAGTTTTATCAAGAGCTGTACAGGTCCGAGCCGCCGGGGAATGAGTTGGATATGGTGGAGTTTTTCGGAGGGATTGGAGTGCACTATGGTGGAGGAGTAGGATAGGGAGGGTGGAGGAGCCACTGTGGATTGAGGAGGTTTGGCCGACCATAGGGAAAATGCAGACGGGCAAGGCACTGGGGCCAGATGGGGTCCCGGTGGAATTTTATAAGACGTTTGCGTACCCGCTGGTTCCGCTGATGGTGGAAATGTTTAAGGATGCGGTGGCAAGGGGGTATTCCCTCAGACCATGAGGCAGGCTTCTATCTCGCTTCTATTGAAGAAAGATAAGGACCTCATAGAGTGCGGGTCATACGGGCTGATATCTTTATTAAATGTGGATGCCAAGATTCTTGTTCAGGTGCTGCCGCTCTGGCTGGAGGAGTGTCTTCTGCAGCTGATTGGGGTGGACCACATGGGGTTTGTAAAAGGTAGGCGGTTGTCCTCGAATGTGCGGCATTTGTTGAACGTGGCACTGTCTCCGTCTGGAGGGGGGGGGCAGGAGGTTGTTGTGGCGCTGGATGCGGAGAAGATCTTTGATATGGTGGAGTGGAGTTGTTGCGGTTATAAAAGCAAATAACTGCGGATGCTGGAATCGGAAACAAAAACAGAAAATACTTGTCAAGCTCAGCGGGTCTGACAGCATCTGTGGAGAGAGAAGGGAGCTCGCGTTTCGAGTCTGGATGACGCTTTGGAGTCACAAGCTTGGTGGGTAGGGTCAAGGCGGAGTTACAGAGGTGGGTAACCTTCCTCACCAGCTGGGTTCAATCGATCAGTTCTATTTTTATTCCAATGCCTGCCTGTGTTTTTGCTGAAGGCATTTTTCAGGGGGTGGAGCGTTTGATCAGGTCATTTATTTGTGCGGGCAAGGTAGCCAGCATTTGGAAATCTGTGCTTCGGAGGAGTCGGTCGGGGATGGGGGTGGGGGTTGGTTTGGCTCTGTCGAATTTGATTTATTGCCATTGGGCGGCAAACGCCGAGAAGGTGGTGGGATGGTACGGACCAAGAGGAAATTTAGCAGGTTCATGTAAGGGGGCGCTGGTGACGGCATCACTCCCATTCTCCCCAGGGAAATAGCTTGGCAATCCGGGGGGTGGTTGTTACTCTTGAGGATTTGGAGGCAATTTCGGCAGCATTTTAAGTTGGGGGCAGTTTCGAAGATGGTGCCAATCTGTGCAAATCACCTGTTTGAACTGGCTACATTAGATGCTAGGTTCTGGGTCTGGGAGGACAAGCGGGTTGTAGGAATGAGGGATTTGTTTCTGGATGGGGCAATTCGCGAGTTTGGAGGAGTTGACTGAAAAGTATGGTATCCCAAGGACCATAACATTCCGTTATGTGCAGGTGCGGGATTTTGCGAGGAAGATCTTTCTGATATTCCCGGTGATCCCTCCCTCGCTGTTAGAGAGAGTGCTGTCGGTGGCAGGCATGGAGCAGGGGGGTACCTTAGGGATTTCTGAGAGGATTCTGGAGGGGGTTAAGGATAAGTGGGAGGAGATGTTGGGAATGGCAATGGTGGTGTGGTGTGAAGTGTTGCACAGGGTGAATGCCACGACTTTGTGTGCGAGATTAGGGTTGATTCAATTAAAGGTGGTGCATAAGGCACATTTAATGAGGGCGAGAACTAGCCAGTTGTTTGAGGGAGTGGAGGACAAGTGAGAGCAGTGTGGGACGGGCCCGACCAATTATATAGTACGTACAGTGCAGAAGGAGGCCATTCGGCCCATCGAGTCTGCACTGACCCACTTAAGTCCTCACTTCCATCCCATCCCCCTAACTCAATAACTCCTCCTAACCTTTTTTGGACACTAAGGGCAATTTAGCATGGCCAATCCACCTAACCTGCATATGTTTAGACTGGGGGAAGAAACCGGAGCACCCAGAGGAAACCCACGCAGATACGGGGAGAACGTGCAGACTCTGCACAGACAGTGACCCAGTGGGGAATCAAACCTGGGACGCTGGCGCTGTGATGCCACAGTGCTAACCACTATGCTACCATGCTGCCCTATTCACATGTTCTGGTCTTTCCCTGAGCTGCGGAGGTTTTGAGGCTCATTCTTGAGGACCATGTCGGTATTCTTGCAAATGAAGTTGGAGCCCAATCTCCTAGGGGCCTATTTTGGGTGTCGGACCTGCTGGAGCTGCAGACTGTGTCAGTGACCTTCACCTCACTGATTGCTCAGAGGCAGGTCCTTTTGGGGTGGAGGTCCGCCCCCCCCCCCCCCATTGCCTCAGTAGGGCTGGGGGACTTAAATGAATTCCTACACCTTGAAAAGGTTAAGTTCACCATCAGAGGAGTTAACGAGCGGTCCTATAAAATATGGCACCCATTCATACTGTACTTCAAAGAGTTGGTCACCATCGGCTGCTGTGGGGAATAGGGCGGCGTGGAGCATGGTTTGGGGATGGGGGTTGGGTTGTGGGGGCGCATTGTGGGTGTTTCATTTTGTACTAAGTGAGGTGGGGTGTGTTTTCTTTTTTATGTATAAAATGTTTAAAACTTAATAAAAATATTGCCAAAAAAAGAGAGAGGATTGCTCTGAACCTCCTTGCCCCTATTATTGTGGCCCAATACCCTGTGAAAACATGGCTCTGAGACGATGATCTTCACTGGAGCCAGGTGGGGAGGTAAATTGTGGGGTGGGGGGGAGGGGGAGATTTAGTGGGACAAGAATAGGAAGTTCTGGTGAGGGGGGGACAAGGGGATTGGGGGCTGTGTGGCACATTCTGGAGGGAGGTGGAGGGGGGGCAGATCTTGGGAGGGGTGAAAATGGAGCCTTCGATGGTCTCAGTGGCCTGTAAAAGAAGCACCCCTCTTGCCAATAGCCCTAGAATGGAACCTGACGGGTTTGAAACCTAGTCCCTTCCTCCATCTGCTCCATGATTGAGGTGGGAGGAGACCTTTAAGTCACCAATAATTGGCTACTTAAGTGCATCAGTTGGCTCAAGGTTGGATGTGTTGCCTGACCCTGCTTTGCGTAAAATTGTGGTGAGGTTGGGGGTAAAAGTGTAAGCCCCATGGCATCACACCTACTTTTAAACTTCCTGCCGCCTGATAACCCACCCTTGAGGGAGCATGAACCCTGCCCATATTTACTGGGACGATCCTCTGAACTTAATAAATAAATAGGGGATTTCTTGAGATGATGATGCTGGTGTATTGATCGTACTAGTGACACAACTGACATTTTAAAACTGACTTGATGACTGTCCAACGCACTGGCTTGAGCAAAATCAAACTTATTTGGTGTTTATTTTCGAAAACAAGCTATGTTCTTTATTTCCCCTTCATCTTCAAGAATTCCTTGTAACTAAAGCAGCTTGGCTCCCCACTCTGCAACTGGATCCTCGACTTTCTGACCCACAGATTACAATCAGTAAGAATAAACAACAACACCTCTCCACAATAGTCCTCAATACCGGGGCCCCGCAAGGCTGCATACTCTACTCCCTGTACACACACGACTGCGTGGCAAAATTTGGTTCCAACTCCATCTACAAGTTTGCTGACGATACGACCATAGTGGGCTGGATCTCGAATAACGACGGGTCAGAATACAGGAGGGAGATAGAGAACCTAGTGGAGTGGTGCAGCGACAACAATCTCTCCCTCAATGCCAGCAAAACTAAAGAGCTGGTCATTGACTTCAGGAAACAAAGTACTGTACACACCCCTCAATGAGGCGGAGGTGCAGATGGTTAGCAGTTTCAAATTCCTAGGGGTACACATCACCAGAAATCTGTTCTGGTCCACCCACGTCGACGCTACCACCAAGAAAGCACAGCAGCTATACTTCCTCAGGAAACTAAGGAAATTTGGCATGTCCACATTAACTCTTAACACCTTTTACAGATGCACCATAGAAAGCATCCTATCTGGCTGCATCACAATCTGGTATGGCAACTGCTCCGCCCAGGACCGCAAGAAACATCAGAGATTCATGAACACAGCCCAGTCCATCACACAAACCTGCCTCCCATCCATTGACTCCATCTACACCTCCCGCGGCCTGGGGAAAGCGGGCAGCATAATCAAAGACCCCTCCCACCCGGCTTACTCACACTTCCAACTTCTTCCATCGGGCAGGAGATACAGAAGTCTGAGAACACGCACGAACAGACTCAAAAACAGCTTCTTCCCCGCTGTTACCAGTCTCTTAAACGACTCTCTTATGGACTGATCTCATTAACACGACACCCCTGTATGCTTCACCCAATGCCGTTGTGTACCTTGTGTTGCCCTATTATGTATTTTCTTTTATTTCCTTTTCTTTTCATGTACTTAATGATCTGTTGAGCTGCTCACAGAAAAATACTTTTCACTGTACCTCGGTACGCGTGACAATAAACAAATCCAATCCAGCTTTGTAATAAGTAGCTTTACTGATTTCAAGACCCGTTAAAGCGTGATTACTGTTTGAAAAAGTGAATGAAATGCAGGACGAAGTTAATTAATAGTTTACCCCTACAGTTCCTGCAATAAATTGAGGCAGCAGATTGTTTACATTGCATGTTTTCTTTCCCTGATCCAGCTAAGCTGGGAATTCTGATTGATTTGATTGCAGGGACAGCGTGTGTATGAAGCTGTAGATTATTTCTGGTATTGTCTGATGAGCTTGATAGTGTGCAATGTTTTGAGATCAGAACTCACAGGGCTGGGGAATTCTTCATATTTTGTCTTCTGTGAAAAATCAATTCTTAGCAGTGCCTTGTTTAATTCACAGCCTCAACAGTGATGCTGGCTAGGGGCAATAATGGAATATTTTCGGAATCAAATAGAGATCCCAGAACTGAGAGCAAAATGTACCTCCTATCCAGCTCATTACCAACTTGGCAAGACTTCCCACTGACGTAAAATAAGATTTTCTGCTCCTGTCACGAAACCCACCCGAGAATAAAGGGAGTGGAAAATCCCAGCCACCAGTTTCTTCAACTGATTGAAGTGAGTGCAGCCTGCCTCTCATGCTGTGGGTGCACCCGAGCCACAAAATGAATGGGATGCAAAGCTGCTGGATTTTAGGAGGGAGGACGATTATCAGCTTAACTCAGGCAGCGATATGGGCAGCACGGTGGTGCAGTGGTTAGCACAGCTGCCTCACGGCGCTGAGGTCCCAGGTTCGAACCCGGTGTCATGTTAGGTACACTGGTCTAACACTGGCTGCAACTGGATGCAGCATAGCTCAAAAAGATGCTCCAGACCTTGAAGTTAGTTCAATCAGGTTTATTGAACTAATAGCACAGTTCTTTGTGAGTTCGACTCTCTGCTAACTTAAGTGTGGTTACTCTTTCTGACTGAACCAGACTAGCTCTTATCCACGTGGTGGAGGTGTGAGATTGTAACAACACCCTTGACTGACTCTCTAGATGTTCATCAGTGGAAAGAGGCGGAGTGAGTGCCTCGTGTCTTTTATAGTCAGATCCCACCCCTGAGTGTCCTGCCTGCTTATTGGTCATGTCCTGCTCTCTGTGTCCATTAGCTGCTTGTCTGTATATCATTATGTGTGTCTGCAAATCATGACATCCGGCTCTGGGTCACTGTCCGTGTAGAGTTTGCACATTCTCACCCTGATTGCATGGGTTTCGCCCCCACAACCCAAAGACGTGCAGGGTAGGTGGATTGGTCACGCTAAATTGCCCCTTAATTGGAAAACAAATAATTGGGTACTCTAAATTTGTTTTTGTTTTTTTGAAAACACAGGCACCGATGTTGCAAATTGCCTCCTTGATGGGATATAAACAAGTGGTATTAGATACTCTATTTTACCTTTACCCAAGATGGGACTTCTTCCTTTTACCTCGCTCTGTGTAAGCTGGTAATCCTCCCTCTCTATCTCGCGACTGGATCAGCCATTATTCTTCGCATCCAGCTCATTCAAACACTGTCAGCTAAAAATGGAAAGGAGGACAATTGCCTGCGCTCCATTTACTCTCTTTCCCCCCCTTTCCAAGTCTATATCGCCCACGCCTCCTCCCTTCACGTTGGCGTTCTTCCCACCTCTACACCTGCCCTCATTTACAACTGATACTTTCCTTCCATACAACCCTATCACTCCTCAGCATTGATTCAGATTTCCTCCCTCGTTTTCTTGCCTCCCTTTTCCACTCGTTCATCCTCCTTGAGCCCTGCGCTTGCCTACTTCCTACTACCTGAACTAATTCTGGCTGCTGCAAACCACTGGGATGAATTCTCATTCTGCCCAGAGCATATAGTAGCTGCAATTACTCATGCATTTACTGATCTGTGTTGGGAGCAGCACTACGAGAAGAGGGGCTCTGTACAACAACTTGCCTTTAACATGATAAAAGATCCCCAGCTGTCGCACAGGAACATTGTAAAACAAAAAAAGGTGCGGCACAGTGGGTAGCACTGCTGTCTCACAGGAACTGGGTTTAATTCCGGTCTTGGGTGACAATCTGCATGGAGTTTGCACATTCTCCCCATGTCTGCATGGGTTTCCTCCGGAGGCTTCAGTTTCCCCCTCACAGTCATGAAGATGGACAGGTTAGGTAGCCATGCTAAATTGACCACACTAATTTCCCTTCAGTGTCCAATGATGAGCTGGTTAGGTGGAGCTACGGTCATAGGGCAGGGGAGTGGATCTAGGTAGGGCACCCTTTTGGAGCGTTGATACAGATTTGATGGACCAAATGGCCTCCTTCAGCACTGTAGGGATTCTATGGTTCTATGGCGCCACATCAGGAGATGGGAAATAATTTGACTAAAAGCTTGGTAGGATTTAAGGAGCGTCTTGATGGAGGAAATTGAGGGAGAGAGGCTCAGAGTTGTAGAGCAGGAATTCCAGAGGTTGAAGCTGAGGTAACTGAATGCCACCAATGGTGGAGAGATTAAAATTCTGGATGCCAAAGAGGCCAGAATTACAGGAGTACAGATATCTCAGAGGGCAATAGAGAAAAAAGGGAGGGGTGAGGATGAAAATTTTCATATCAAGACATTGGGCAGGATGCGTTGCGAGCGAAAATGGAAAATTTGGCATTTCAGCTGAAACTTCATTCATCCTCGGCCGCACTGGAAAATCCCAGACAAGGACAGGAGATTTCAGCCATTATTTGACTGGATACCAAGGGTAAGTCAGGGAGCTGAGGGATGATAGGGGAAGCATGTTTTGTGTGAGTTACACATGGGCAGCAGAGTTCAGGATGATCTCAAGTTTACAACAGGGAAAATGTGGGATACCAACTGGCGGTATGTTCGCATCGTCGAGTATGGATGAGGATTTCAGCAGTGGATGGGATGAAATCTGCTCAAGTTAAGGGGATGGAACAACCATTGTTAGCGACGGTGTGTGGTTAGCAACTCATCTCCGAGTCAACTGTGACAATAAGGTTGTGATCAATCTGGATTAGCTTCAGACTGTTGCCAGGGAAGGGGGTGGAGTTGGTAAGTAGGGAATGGAATTTGGAGTAGGGATTAAAAATATTGGTTTTGGTCTTCCCAAATAATTAATTGGAGAAAACTCCTGTTCATCCAGTACTGGAAGTTGGATAACCAGGGGCGGCCCGGTGGCACAGTGGTTAGCACTACTGCCTCACCGCTCCAGGGTCTTGGGTTTGATTGCGGCCTCAGGTAACTGTCTGTGTGGAATTTGCACTTCCTTCTTGTGTCTGTGTGGGTTTCCTCCGGGTGCTCCGGTTTCCTCCCACAGTCCAAAGATGTGCAGGTTAGGTGGATTGGCCATGCTAAATTGCCCTTTAGTGTCCAAAAGGTTAGGTGGGATTGCTGGGTTATGGGGATGGGGTCGGGTGGAGGCGTGGGCTTAAGTAAGGTGCTCTTTCCAAGGTGGTGCAGATTCGAGGGGCCAAATGACCTTCTGTACTGTAAATTCTATGAATAAGAGACTACTCGATGCTGAAAGTCAGGAAAATGCCTTCATGCCTGCCTTTACAGCTTCAATAATGGTGCAGTGTCTATTGGTGTTTAACCCAGGCGTTGAGTGGCTCTGCATTGATAGGTTACGGAGACTTTATTTTAATAAAATGGTTAGTAAGATGTACTCACGACATTCAGTCCACTGAGTCCACATGCAGCCCCGACAAAACCAATCTCTTTGCTGTTCTGATTTGCAGGTACATGATAGTCATTTTAAATCATTTCTTTACTGAGAGATTCACATGATGTGCTGGGTTTAAAATGCAGAGAGATTGTAGAGGTTATCTGCTGTGGTCTTTTGTGAAGGATTGCAGCCATGCACTTCATTTGAATTCTGGATGCATGATGCTGTTGTGTAAATTTTTCCGTTATGAAACCGTCTTCATTCTGTGACTGATCAGCCACGGATCTAATGGTGGCTGTTTGGTAAGCGAAGGACGGGAAAAATTGCTCTTTTATGATTTGGCTTTTAAACTCATTTCATCTCTCCAGCACATTCTTGCAATTGATAAAATGCCAGGTATGTAATGGAATTGCCTCAGTGTCCTGAGAGTTTGGAGACACTTTGCTTTATATTGTGTCCACAGCGATCGGAACAATGGCCATGCGTAATGCCTTGCAACTTTCTCAATTGTGCACGGAAGGCCCATGCAGGTCATCAACTGGAAAAGTCCCTTCACTGCCAGGTTGTGGGGATGGAGCTTCCCAGTCGACTAGTGCTCTCAGCATGTCTGCCTCCACAAGTTGCCATGGCAATAGCCTTTCATTAGTGGGTCGTAGACCTCTTTGTATGCAGCAGCATTGCATTGTTCACTTTGTTGCTTCTGAATTGGAGATGCCATTAATTGGATGCAGATATATAAATCGAGCCAAAAGGAAAATCTGTTTCAGTCTGAATATTGAATTTGAGCAAGGAACGGTGTTGGAAAAAAATTCTTCTGACTCGTGTTAAATCTGAGATATCTCTGATCAGGAGATGTCTCGATGACTCTGAGTAAATGGCACCATCTTGAACATCTCGACGAAGCCTTTTGAAACACAATTTCAAAGTGGCGTGGTGTCAGATCCATTTTGTTCAGCACATATCTCAACAAAATGAACAGCTTTGATTTCATTTAGCTCCCAATTGAGTGATGGATCTAACGTTGAAACTATGCCAGTTGCATAACAGATATAAACAGTGAGTGAGATTGATGCAAATTCTGTGCACATTCAATTGTGCAGTAAACCAGCCCTCAATGTATATATAAAAATCCACCAGCTGAGATTTATGGTGTCACCTGTGGTTTCGAGATTGCTTTCTTCTCTCTGAATCAGAAGACTGTAAGGTCCAATGGCATTCCAGCATTTGAGCGCGTGATCTAGGTATCGAGGCACAGGCTGCATTCACAGGTGCATATAAGAACAATGCTATGGTGCTATTTTGAAGAGAAATGGGAAGTTGCCATGATGTTCTGACCAGCAGTCTTCCCTCAACAACAGCAAGAACAGGTTATTTGGTAATTTGTATGCTGCTTTTGAGACATTGCCATGGTTAAATTGCCTGTCAGGTTTGCCGGTAGAACAAAATCTAAATTAATTAGTTGTAAAGGGCTTTGAGGTGCCCTGAGGAAGTAATGAGATGCCATATGAATACAATTTCAGTCTTATTTAGACATTGTTCTTTTTTTTGCCTTCCTCTCCCACTTTTTATCTTGTTGCTTTTTACTTTCCCTTTTTGCCTTTCTCTCTACCCTCCTAACTTTTTCCATTTCTTGCCTTGCGTGGTTGTCCCCCATCTTGTATTCTGATTCTTTGGAATTCTGACCAAATGTACAGTCTGATTTCCCATCTTCACTCTTGCTGTCAATATTTCACCATAACACTGAGTGTTTCACATATAATCTAAAACGTTGGTTTTAAAATCCAAAGTCAGGAGCAGGAATTCTCGGGTTGTCGTGATTCACTTTTCCTGCCGGTGGCACACCCCCACCTGTGGGTTTTCTGGCGCTGTGCGGTGGTTACAATGGGAAATCTCATTGACAAGTGCCGTGAGTATGGAATCCCGCCACCAGCGAATGTCGTGAGTACAGAATCCCATCACCCGCGAACGACGTGTAGCTAAGAAACACGCAACTAGAGAACTGAAGAATCCAGCCCAGCATCTTCCTACTTTATTTTTTCCCCTCAACTTTCTTTAAACCTGCACTATGAAGTTGACCCGTTAAGTCGGTATCTATGATAATAATCTTTATTGTCACAAGTAGGCTTACATTAACACTGTACTGCAATGAAGTTACTGTGAAAAGCCCCTAGTCGCCACATTCTGAAGCCTGTTTGGGTACACTGAGGGAGAATTCAGAATGCCCAAATTACCTAACGGCACCTCTTTCGGGATGTGTGGGAGGAAACCGGAGCACCCGGAGGAAACCCACGCAAACACAGGGAGAATGTGCAGACTCCGCACAGACAGTGACCCAAGCCGGGAATCGAACCTGGAACCCTGGCGCTGTGAAGCAACAGTGCTAAGCACTGTGCTACCGTGCCACCTGGGGAAAAGAATATCCTCTTCTTTGCATATGATTTAGTTGCTTCTTTATATACCTAAAAGTTTTCGGAGTTGGAGGATGGGAAAAGTTGTTTCACTGGTTGGGGCTATTGGAAGCAAGAGGTCATGTGATGAAATCTCTAGAAATACATCCAACCAAAATTGGTAACTAATATCACCTCTGCAATGGCTGTTAATGTCCTTGTATACAGGGCCTCTTTCTGATATTGTTTTTTCATGTAAACACATGGACAAAATGCCTTGCTTCAGTGGCTCAAAACTATCCAGAAACTCAATTGTTGACTTCAAGCTTTGCAAGACAATTGCACCCTCCGTATAGAGGCTATCTTTTCTTTTATTCGTTCAGGGGATGTATGCGTTGCTTATGGGACTAGCATTTTATTGCTCATTCCTAATCGCCCTCGGGTGATGGTGAGCTGCCTTCGTGAATACGACCGAGTGACTTCCTGGGTCATTTCAGACGGCAGTTAAGAATCAACTACATGGCTGTGAGTCAAATGTCGGTCAGATCAGGTAAGGCCGGCAGATTTCATTCCCAAAAGGATATTGGTGGCTCAGTTGGGTGCTTGGGACAATCCAGTGGTTTCATGCAGCTCGATATTCTGGCCACCCCGTGGCATGTTTCTCAGCGGCGAGAGATGAGCTGTCAATTGAATCCACCCTAGGCTGGCGGAAAGCCCATGGTGGGTGTGCGCCGTCGGCAGGGCCTGAAAATCCCACCAGCCGAGGATGACCACGATTACTGAGGCCAGCTTTTCATTCCAGCTTTATTTAATTAATTGAATTGAAATTCCTCAGCTGCTGTGGTGAGATTTGAACTAGTATATCTCTGGAGAATTAATCCATACCTCTGGATTGCTAGTCCAGTAACATGCCACTGTGCTACTGTACCCAGAAACACTGGGATAGTGAGTCGTCGATATGTTAGTTTTAAGCCTGTTGCCCTTTTAATATCAGACATAGTTCAAACAAAAAAATCAATTTGAATTCAACCTTCAGTTGTATTGTTTCACTGTTACATGTGGAGGGGCACATTTAAGTCAAATTACTGGCACCTCTCCAGTCTTATCCCAAGGCCTTTTCTTTTCAATTCCAGCTGGCTTTACAACACGCTAGAAGTTGTACTGGCCTTTATTTCACCATCAAAAGGACAAATAGAGCATATAGACGGGCCAATCTTGACCGTGAATGGAATACATTCAGTGAAACGGCACCAACAAAGGTTGGAACTTTAGTTGGCTCGCAACTGTGTAAAGAAGCAGTTCATGTACTGCACATTAATCCTTCTTATGTCAGCACGTTTCTTGGGATAACTTTAAAGGCATTAAAAACCAAACAAGGTGAAATGTAGCACAGTCATATGTTGTTCCTGAAACACAATAATCATCTTCTATCCCCAGTACTTGGTGCAGGGACTCATGCGAATTCATGCACTACCGACAGTACAGAAGGAGGCTATTCGGCCCATCAAATCTGTACTGCCCTATCCCCATAACCCTGTCAACTAACCAATACACCTTTGGGGCAATTTAGCACGGCCAATCCACCTAACCTGCACATCTTTGGATTGTAAGAGGAAACCGGAGCTCCTGGAGGAAACCCACACAGACACTGGAAAAACGGGCAAACCTCACACGTCACCCAAGGCTGTGAGGCAGCCACGCTAACCACTGGGCCACCTATTTTTATATTTGCCTGCAAGTTCACATATTAAAGTTGTCTGGTGTAATCTGTTATTCTAAAACACCTGCAAGTGCACCCTTAGCTGTAAGGGATACTGAAATCAGAATAAGAGTTTAATAGATCAAAATATGCAATTACTTGAAAAGTAAAAGGGCATTGGTTTTCAAATTCAATTTCTATGCGCCTTTCTGCTTTTGAATTTTATTTTGGCCGTTTGATGCAGTACCTGCTTTACCCACCTGTGGACAACAACCTGATGATTTTCCTGTGACGATGATCTCCCAATATCTCTGGCAATGTCCACCATTAGCTGCGAGAAATGGGGATGAAGTGACAGTGAGAGGTTGGGAACTCACCCTGTTTTGTATTTCCAGTTCTACACTGTTTACTCTGCTAGTGCACACTGCATTGTCAAGTCATCATGCAGTCATATATATGCCCCATTTGTGGCCCCATTGTGATTTCTACAGCAGTTCAGCTGCTATTACACATTTCAGTGATAAGTGATTAGCTTACTCATAAACCAGTTGCCTGCCAAGTGTCGTGAACCGTGGACTGCTGTTGTATGCAGGAGCCCGCAATAGTTCAGACATTGAGGAGGCTATTAATTTTCCTTGAGGTGTGTTTATTGTGAAGAATGGTATTGTTACATGTCTTTGCAGCCTGTGAATGTGCTGTGGAAATTTCCAAAAAATGTTTGCTCAGAAGTGGAACAGGATGTTTTTTCTTTCTCTCTCTCTCTTTTCAACATACTCCTGATGGACACTGAGCCATGGGGACTCTCTGCCAACCACCAGGATGTCAATGAGCCCAATTAGACCTGGTACACCGCTAGCTGACAGTAACTTGGAATTATTTGCTGAGGGCAGGTTTTGGATGATTCCAGGGCAGTGATGTGTGTGGGCGTGTGCATCATGTACTCCCGCACACAATGGGCGGGATTCTCCCGGACTTGGTGCGATGGCCCGACGCCGGCTCCAAGAACGGCGCGAACCACTCCGGCGTTGGGCCACCTGGAAGTTGCGGAATCCTCCGCACTTCCGGGGGCTAGGCCGGTGCCGGGGTTGGTTGGTTGGTGCCAACCGGCGGCAAAGGGCTGCCGTGGGCTGGCGCGAGTTGGCGAAGGCGCAGAACTGCCGGCGTGTTTCCTGCGCATGCGCAGGGGGTTTCTTCTCCGCACTGGCCATGGCGGAGTCCTTCAGAGGCCGGCGCGGAGGGAAAGAGTGCCCCCATGGCACAGGCCCGCCTGCAGATCGGTGGGCCCCGATTGCGGGCCGGGCCACCGTGGGGGCCCCCCACATGCCGGATCCCCCTGCTCCTCCCCCCCCCCCCCTCCCCCGAGGACCCCGCTGGACGGCCGACAAGCCCGGTCCCGCTGTGATGGACCATTTCCATTCCACGACGGCGGGACTGGCTGAAAACGGGCGGCCGCTTGGCCCATCAGGGCCCGGAGAATTGCCTGGGAGGGGGGGGGGCACTGCCAACGGCCCCCGACCAGCGCGGCATGATCCCCACCCCCGCCCGAAAGCCAGCGCCGGAGAATTTGGCAGCTGGCGTCGGAGTGGCGGGGCGGGATTCACGACGCCACCCGGCGATTCTTCAACCTGGCCGGGGGTCGGAGAATCCCGCCCAATGAGTCCACCATTTGTCCACGTGTAATTGGGCCAGAATTTGCTGAAGTGGATCATCTCATCATGTGCACTGCTGGTTCGGCTCGCAGCGCTGGGAAACACATGGCTGTACAATGCGACTCAACAGGAAACGCGTGACTAAGGCGCACTTAGCCCCGTTTTGTACACTGCTCGCCGGAACACCCCAGTGAAGCGAGGCGTCCTGATCTCTGAAGTCCCCTAGGTGACCCCTGCCAACCCCCCCACCCCCCGCCCCCCCCAAGCCCGAAAACACTATGGGTGGCGCCCCACCTGACACCTTGGCAGTGGTTATGTTCAGCAAGGTTTTAAGGGTATGGAACCCAATTGGTTAGATAGAATTGAGATCAGCCAGTCTTGAGAAAATCAAGTTCGCCCTGAGAGGGTCAATGCTAGGGTTTGTCCGGAGGTGGCAGCTGTTTATTGACTTCTTTGGGGAAAATTAATTGTCATACTGTCAGCAGAGGCTATAATCTAAAGGGGCAGGGCGGGGGGTGAGGGGAAGTTGGGCTATTTTCTGTTAAGTGTAGGAGGGACTTGTTAGGGATGGAAATGATGTATGTACTTTATATTTGGATTTGCTTTCTTTTCTGTTATTATTATAAAATTACAAATACCTGAATAAAATGTTTTTTTTTTAAAAAAGTATTGAGATCAACCAAGATCGAATTGAAGGTTGGAACAGCTTTGAGGGGCTGAATGCACTCCTCCTCTTATGCTTTTCTTCCTTATTCCTAGAGGTGGTACAGCACAGATTGTCGATTGTCATCAAAACCCATCGGGACTGGATTCTCCATTTCACAACGCCAGAAGAACGATTCATGATAGTCCGGAGAATCCAGTCTGGGGCAAAAAGGGAGATCAATGCCTTCAGTCCCTCGCTGGCGGAAAGATCGAGGTTCATGCTCTGCACCAGCGGTTTTAATAACCCATTTGCATCCTATGAATGGGCCGGGCATCATATTCTCCAGGCGCGTGTGATTTCCTGGACTTTGGGATGGGAATCACATGGCCGAGAATTGGTGCAGTCCTTGACAACCATGGGCCTGACCTGACGCGATGGGCCAAGGGGGTACTTCTTTCAGGGAGATGGTCCCCAAGTCCATCGGAGGGCCAACCCCTTCCCCCACCCCGCCACCAGAGATATCCCAATTAGAGAGACACTTGCCTGGAAGCCCCCTTTAAGAGAGACACCCCCTGTCTGAAAACTAGAGAGCAGTGCAGACAAGAGGCAGTGAAAAAATTACTGGTTTAAAATTCACCTATGCAATTCACATGCTGGTTTAGATAGAGGAAGCAGCACCTGTCAAATCCTGGTAAGAGAGAACCTGTCAGCTGGGTTTAAACCCCCTCAGATGTTCGATCTGTAAGACATTCATGCATATATCTGTGAAATTGCTTTCACTGGGCTGTGGATGATGGCTTCCACATGCGCCCAGCTGTCTGCATGGTTTCATTCATCTCCCTTCAAAAAGTGGCTTTGAAGTGCCCAGCTGTGAAAATAAACAGATAAGTGTTGTAAGTGATCTCACTTCCTCTTCTTCTCTGCAGAAAGCACTTAACTGTCTCTGTCAATCATAGCTATGGGCTTTGAAGTACCCAGCTGTATGTTTAGAAACATCTAGCTCTGATGGACAACTCCTGGACCACATCAGGTGTGATTCAGCTCTGGTGGGAGAACGTAATCTCCCAAAAGGAGTACTCTGCCCCTGTGTTATTAATGTCCCTTTGGGAAGGGAATCTGGCATCCTTACCTAGTCTGGCCTACACGTGGCTCGATACCCATAGCAATGTGGTTGACTTTTAAATGCCCTCAAACAGTTTGGCAAGCCGCCCATTCCAAGGGCAATAAGGAATGGACAATAAATGCTGGCCCAGCTAGCGATGCGCACATCTCATGGAAGAATTTAAAAAACTAATATTCGAGTTGGCAGGATTAAATTTTGAGGAAATGTTGCATAAACCTTGGTTGCAACTCAAGAAGTTTGCGAGATGAACCGATTGAAGTGCTTCAAGTGATGAAAGGGCTTGTTAAGAGTGGATTCAAAGAAACCATCTGGTGAGGGCAGAACAAGGGGCATTCTCTTAAAATTAGAGTTAGGCTGTTTAGGAATGGTCAGGCACATACAGGGGTAATGGAGGTGTGTCACTCACTCCTCAAAAGACTGGATTCCAGGTCGTTGAGAGCTTTGAAGACCAAAAGTGCTAGATTTGTATTAGGTAATAATGAAGGGATGGAGAGAAAAGGCAGATAGATGGCATTAAAGCACAGATTAGCCACAAACTATTTAAATGCTGGAATAGGCCCGAAGGACTGAACAGCTTCCTCCTGCTTCCATGTTACTAATATCCAATCAGATTCAAAGTTTTTGAAAATTAATTTCGACTAAAAAGCCAGAATGGGTGGTACTGCAATTCTTGAACACGCCTTTCAACACCTCCAGACCAATTTGGCAATTTCGTCAATAAGTTTGACTTTCTTTTCTGAAAAGTTATTTTTGATTTAGAAATCAACTTTCATCTTTGGGGAATTATAATTGTACTAGTGGGCATGAGGAGGAAAAAGTCCTATTTATTTACAATTGGGTGGTTTAATAGCCATTTAATTGCTACAATAATTCACTTGCATAATTTAGCACATGTATCCCCTCTGGGATCGAGGAGCATGGCTGTGTTTAAGACTTGGGACTGTAAATTAATTGAGTAGTTTTGACTCTGCGGGATTTCATGTTAGCACTTTGCTCAGAAAGCACTGTGCAGAGGATTATATTTTTAAGAATGAGGTGAGGTTACAGGCTTTTATTACGGGCACTGGTGTTTATTAGTTAGTGAAAGACCTTGCCCCAGGCATGTTGTCATGGTGCCAATTTACTGGGGTTGGAGAATGTTTTTAAGTGCAATAGATTCAGTTACATCCTCCCACAGTCCTGACCCAGTAGCCTGTAATGCGCTGGTCTCTACTCTGTGCGTTGTACTGTATTAATCTACTTCAGAGAGAGCAAGGACTCTTCAGTAATTCTTCAAACTCCTGTTGCTGAGCATGAATGCACTAAGTTAAATTGAGACATTGAAATGGTTGCGAATGATGAGGCTGCCATTCTGAGAGGGAGTTAGTACTCCAATCTCATTTATTGCTGTTGAAGGATTGTTGTGGTCTTCCCATACCGGTGGTGCTGTCGAAAGAGCTGCTTTTTACACAATGTTGTAAGTGTTTCTACAAATGGAAAACCATCCTGTGTAGTCAGAATTACACCCAAATTTACTGAGCGGCATGCAAGTTGCCACTTCAGGAGTGAGCCAATCTTCAGGGTTCTGTTTGAAAATGTCCACTTGAGCATCAATTAGACTGTTCTCATCACATGATGCCCAATTTCTAGTTTGATTTTGATTGGGTCTTTATGAAAGGGAGTATTGATCACTGGTTACAGTGTTAGTAAGGAATGAAGTTAAATCGATAGCAAGGAGCGATATAGGATCAGAAGGCAGAGAATCTCTGTGGGTAGAGTTGAGAAATCGCAAAGAGTTATGCACAGGCCCCCTAGCAGTAGTCAGGATGGGTGGCAGAAAATAAATCAGGAGATAAAAAAGGGAATATTACAATAATCATGGGGGACTTCAATATAAAGGTGGACTGGGAAAATCAGGTTGGAGTGGATCCCAAGAAAAGGAATTTGTGGAATGTCTAAGAGATGTTTTTTTGGAGCAGCTTGTGACAGAGCCGACTAGGGAAGTGGCAATTCTGGATCTGGTGATGTGTAATTAGGCAGACTTGATTAGGGAACTTAAGGTGAAGGAACCCTTAGGGAGCAGTGACCACAATATGATAGAATTTACCCTGCAGTTTGAGAGGGAGAAGCTGCAATCAGATGTAACGGTATTACAATTAAATAAGGGTAACTACAAAGACATGAGGGAGGTGCTGGCCTGAGTTGATTGGAAAAGGAGCAGAGGAGAGAAGACAATGGAACAGCAATTGCAGGGGTTTCTGGGGGTTATTCAGGAGGCACAACAGAAATTCATCCCAAGGAGGAGGAAACATGCTAAGGGGAGGACAAGGCAGCCATGGCTGACGAGGGAAGTCAAGGACAGCATAAAAGTTAAAGAAAAAGCATACTGAGTGGCGAGGATTAGTGGGAAGCCAGAGGATTTGGAAGCCTTTAAAAGCGAGCAGAGGACAACTAAAAAAGCAATAAGGGGGGAGAAGATGAAATATGAGTGCAAGCTAGCTAGTAATGTAAAGGAAGATAGGAGGAGTTTTTTTTTCAATATATAAAAGGTAAGAGAGAGGCAAAAATAGACATTGGACCATGAGAAAATGTGGCTGGAAAAGTAATAATAGGAAACAAATAAATGGCAGATGAACAGAATAGTTACTTTGCATCAGTCTTCACGGTGGTAGACACCAGTGGGATGCCAGAGCTCCAGGAGGACCAGGGGGCAGAGGTGAGTGCAGTGACCATCACTAAGGAGAAGGTTCTGGGGAAACTGAAAGGTCTGAAGGTGTCACCTGGACCGGATGGACTACACCCCAGGGTCATAAAAGAGATAGCTGAGGAGATTGTGGAAGCATTAGTGTTGATCTTTCAGGAATCACTGGAGGCAGGAAGGGTCCCAGAGGACTGGAAAGTGGCTAATGTAACACCACTGTTTCAGAAGTGAGGGAGGCAGAAGATGGGAAATTATAGGCCAGTTAGCCCGGCCTCGGTCATCGGTAAGATTTTAGAGTCCATTATTAAAGATGAGATCGCGGAGTTCTTGGAAGTGCATGATAAAATAGGTCTGAGTCAGCACGGCTTCGTCAAGGGGAGGTCATGTCTGACAAATCTGTTAGTGTTCTTTGAGGAAGTAGCAATGAAGTTAGACAAAGGAGAACCAGTGGACCTGATTTATTTAGATTTCCAGAAGGCCTTTGACAAGGTGCTGCATAAGAGACTGTTAAATAAGTTAAGAGCCCATGGTGCTAAGGGTAAGATCCTGGCATGGATAGAGGATTGGCTGACTGGCAGAAGGCAGAGAGTGGGGATAAAGGGGTCTTTTTCAGGATGGCAGCTGGTGACTAGTGGTGTCTTAAGGGGTCAGTGCTGGGACCACAACTTTTCACAATATACATTAATAATCTGGAGAAAGGAACTGAAGGTACTGTTGCTAAGTTTGCAGATAATACAAACATCTGCAGAGGGGCAGAAAGTATTGAGGAAGCAGGCGGGCTGCAGAAGGACTTGGACAGGCTAGGAGAGTGGGCAAAGAAGTGGCAGATGGAATACAATGTGGAAAAGTGTGAGGTTATGCACTTTGGAAGGAGAAATGGAGGCAAAGACTATTTTCTAAATGGGAAGATGCTTAGGAAATCAGAAGCACAAAGGAACTTGGGAGTCCTTGTTCATGATTCTCTTAAGGTTAACATGCAGGTTCAGTCGGCAGTTAGGAAGGCAAATGAAATGTTAGCATTCATGTCGAGAGGGCTAGAATACAAGACCACGGATAAGGCTCTGGTCAGACCCCATTTGGAGTATTGTTAGCAGTTTTGGGCCCAGTATCTAAGGAACGATGTGCTGACCTTGGAAAGAGTCCAGAGGAGGTTCACAGGAATGATCCCTGGAATGAACATCTTGTCATATGAGGAACGGTTGAGGACTCTGGGTCGTTAGAGTTTAGAATGACGAGGGGGGGATCTTATTGAAACTTGTAGGATACCGTGTGGCCTGGATAGAGTGGACGTGGAGAGGATGTTTCCACTTGTAAGAAAAACTAGAAGCAGAGGACACCATCTCACACTAAAGGGACAATCCTTTAAAACAGAGATGAGAAGGAATTTCTTCAACCAGAGGTTGGTGAATCTATGGAACTCTTTGACGCAGAAGGCTGTAGAGGCCAAATCACTGAGTGTCTTTAAGACAGAGATAGATAGGCTTTTGATCAATAAGGGGATCAGGTGTTATGGGGAGAAGGCAGGAGAATGGGGATGAGAAAAATATTAGCCATGATTGAATGGTGGAGCAGACTCGATGGGCCAAGTGGCCTAATTCTGCTCCTATGTTTTATGATCTTATGGTTTGTTTAAATGCTCAGTTGGCTCCATCTCTCGGACTTGAATTGGCTCTCCAATTCCAAAGCCAGCTGGCATGTAATGGGGTCTAAAATGTCCAAGTCAAGTAGCTTCAATGTAAGAGTTTGATGGTGCCCTGTGTCCAATTTTGCATTGAAGCTGGCCCGGATGGAATATATTCTGGATTTCTGAGAGAAATTGCAGAGGCTCTGGTCTCAATCATCCATTCTCCCTTCGATATGGGGATTGTGCCATAGGATCAGAGGATTGCAAATGTTACACAAGGGTCAGCCAGAGGATGGGAATTCTGCGGCACATAACTCCCCAAAGCCTGTCCACCATCAAGGTATAAGTCATGATTGTAATGATGCCATAGTCATTGGGCGCAATTTTCCCAAAAATGTCTAAGAATGGTGTCCAGCGGGAAACGTGGTGTGACTCCCACTGGGTGGGTTGGCGTGACCCAGAACACAATCCACCCATGTGCAGAAATCTTTTTGGAGGCTGGAGTAAATTGTGCTGTGAATGAGGCTTGCGATTCCAAAGGCACTGGCAGGTCCAGCTCTTCCGAGATCGGGGTGTATAGACCAGCCCCCTGACTCAATCACCGGCAATCAATCCCCCAACCCAATCACCGGCAAGAGGTCGCCAAAGGCCCCAACTCCTCTAGAACCCTGGCTGCCTGGTTGGAACTGCCAGGTGGCAGTGCCAGGGAACTGTCCAGCCATGTCCCTGACCCCCCCATGGGTTACAGTGGTCTCCGTGCCCCCCACCGTGGTCATCACATCTGGGTTGGAATGGTCTGGCCGTTGGGATTCGCCTTTCCCACTGGCTCTGCACCCCCGCCTGCGGGGGTCTCCTAGCGGTGTGGGTTGGCTTCAATCGGAAATCCCATGACAAGCGACGGAACAAAAGAATCCTGCCTCCAGAGAATGATGTGCTGCCGAGAAACACGTGGCTGGAATGGTGAATCCGGCCCCTGGACTCCGTTTCAGGAGACCAGCAGTGAATCCTGCCGGCTTCAAGGTGCGCCGGCGGGTGGGTAAATAACAGTGAATTTGGTTTAAAGCTAATCCTGCAAATGAGGGCGTGAACCAGATTCCATTGTCGGCTGGGTGCATGGAGAATATCAAAATGAGATCTCGCCAGTGCAAATCGCGTTACAGCAATCTCGTTAGTTGCCACCTGTAACGCAATTTGTGCCTGAGTGAACGGGGCCAGAGAATCTCCCCCCATTGTTTGTGTGTGATTGTTGTGTGGTTTTTTAAAATATAAATTTAAAGCACCCAATTGTGTTTTTTTTCCAATTCAGGGGCAATTTAGCGTGGCCAATCCACCAACCCTGCACATCTTTGGGTTGTGGTGGTGAGACCCACGCAAACACGGGGAGAATGTGAAAACTCCACACGGACAGTGATCTAGGGCTGGGATCTAACCCAGGTCCTCGGTGCTGTGAGGCAGCAGTGCTAACCATTGCGCCACCTTGTTGCCCTTGTGTGTATTTTAATCACACCCTTTCCCTTATTCATTTTTTAAAAATGCTGCTCATCTGAATTGTTCTTTTCATTCATTTATGGGGTGTTGCCATCCCAGGCTGGGCTGGCCTTTATTGCCCGTCCCTAATTGCCCTTGAGAAGGTGTTGGTGTGCAATCTCCTTGAACCGCTGCAGTCCATGTGGTGCAGGTATAACTACAGCGCTGTTGGGGAGGGAGCTCCAGGATTCTGATCCAATTCTGTCGAAAGGATAAGCTGCAGTGTTGTTGGTTAAAGTTCTTTGAACGATCTTGGCATGATTTACTGAGCATTTCTAGTGCTTCATGTTTAACTTTCAGATTTCTAGCATCTGTGGGTCACTTCGCAAATTACGGTGTATGGCTAAGTTCTGTTTTGATTCCGCTGTGGAATCTGTATCAGGTTGTAGTTTGAGGGCCTCAACACATACAGAACCATTTCTGCGACTTACATGTGGTGTGAAGTTTATTCTCTTTAGGAATAAGTAGGGCCTCGTCCAATATTCCAAAATTGTGGACTGATTTGTTGACCGGTTCGTTGAGTAGGTGGGGATGGGAGTGCAGCTTCAGATGGAAAACCTGCACGTTCAGCTTTCCATACAAGTGACTTTATTCCTTGACTGACTTCTCTGAACAGATGTCAGCTCGATTGATCAGTTTGGCATCCAGACTGACTAGGACGACACCTGAGCAGGTTGTGACCCTGTAGCTTTCACTGAGATTGTTACAAGGATGACAGGATGGAGGGTAGTGCTCAGATACTAACCTGGGGGATGGGGATGCGGGGGGTGGTTTTGGGGGGGGGTCGCAGAAATGATCCGATCCCTGAACAGTTGGTAAAGTGATTGGAGCTTCTTTGCATGATGTTTGGGAGAGAGGTGGGGGGGGGGGGGGGGGGGGGGCGGCGCTGAAAGCCGAGAAATCCCAGCTGACCACGAATACACCTGCAAAACAAGTTAATTCAGAGGTGGCCAGCCTAATTAAAATGGTTAGATTTCCAACCTACCGCCTTCAAACCTGAAAGTTGGTGGGTTGGGGGTGCGGTGTACGATTTTCAAGATTTTAACACCTGACCCAAATTCCACCCATTTGTGAGGGATAAAATTCAGCGCTCTTTTTCTGAGGATATTTTAGGGAGCCATTGTAGATTTGTAGGGGAATCAGCATTTGATGTATTCCATTCCTTTCCACATGCTGCAACTTTACTGACTGGAGCAGTTACATTCACTTTGATGACTGGAAATAGGTTAATGAGGAGATCTTTCTGACTTGCAGTCCTGCTCTGGTGTTGCCACTGTTGTCTTGATCTATCTGTTGATGGGTTGCTGTTTTTTTTTTTCTCTTATTCTTTTGTGTGATATGGACATCAATGGCAAGACCAGCATTTGTTACCATCCCTAATTGCCCTTGATCTGAGTAGCTTGTGAGGCCATTTCAGAGGGCAGTTAAGAGTATCCCCCTGGAGTCGCATGAAGGCCAGGCCAGCAGACTTCCTTCCATAAAGGACATTCATGAACAAAATGAGTTTTTGTAACAATCGATGATAGCTGTCATGGGCGCCGTTTCGGAGACCAGCTTTATATTTCCGTTTTATTAATTAAATTAAAATTCCAGCAGCTGTAATGGTGGGATTTGAACCCGCATCCCCGGGGCATTAACCAGAGCCTCTGGATGACTAGTCCAGTGACATTACCACTACATTACATGTCCCCCTGCTCCTCTTATTTTCCCTCTTATTCCTACTGGGAGAAAACTATGTCTGAGGTCTGTGTTCGGACGATAGTACAACATGCGCATATAATGGTGACCATTGAATTGAATTTAATTTAAATATAATCTACAGCTATCACTGCAGATGCTTTCAGTTATTTTCCTCTTTCCCCCGTCCCTGCTCTCAGCCTGCGCTAAAGAAACTTCCTTTTGTTCTGCTGTCCATCTGGCAGCCCAGCTGGGAACTTGATAAAATGACCCCAGATGAACGAGTGCATTCTGACTGACAGCCAATATGACCTCCCGATTTTTGTGGCTGGCTGTCAGACTCTCTTTTTCTAGAACTCCCAGCACAACTGGAGCACTCAAAATACTGCCATTGAGAATTGATTTCTTTACGTTCTCTTTTAACTTACACCTATATCGTTTACGTGCCAGGAACCTTTTATGGACACTTTCTAAATAATTTATCTTGGAATCCTTTTCCTTATTGATGTAACTCCAATGTGGCAAGATTCAGCATATGTTTTAAAGTCCATAACCTAATCACACCTGAATGAAAATGACCTTGTTTCTGATGTTTTGCTAAAAAATGCGACTTTTTTTGTTGAATCTTTTCGTCTTGCACCCATCAGGGTACTGCCAAACGACTAGGGCTGGATTCACCAGTCCCACAGTCCCGTGTTTCTCGGCAGCTTGTCGTTTGCTGGCAGCAGGATTCTCTCTACTCCCGCCGCTTGTTAATAGGATTTCCCATTGAAGGCACTCTACACTGTCGGGAAATCCACAGGTAGGGATGCGCTGTCGGCCGGACGTGAATTCCAACAGCTGGACAATTCAGCACTGCTGCTTCACAGCGCCAGGATCCCTGGTTCGATGCTCGCTTGGGTCACTGTCTGTGCGGCGTCTGCACATTCTCCCTGTGTCTGTGTGGGTTTCCTCCGGGCGCTCCGGTTTCCTCCCACAAGTCCCGAAAGACGTGCTTGTTAGTTGAATTGGATGTTCTGAGTTCTCCCTCAGTGTACCCAAACAAGTGCTGGAATGTAGCGACTTGGAGATTTTCACAGTAACTTCATTGCAGTGTTAATGTAAGCATACTTGTGACAATAATAAAGATTATTATTAATTCTGTAGACATTGTTACAGGCGCATGCCCAAATCCCAACAGTAGCTAAGATACTGGGCCAATTCGCTCCAGGAGTGATTGCATGAAAAATAGTAAGAACTCTCACCTGATGAAGGAGTTACACTCTGAAAGCTAGTGATTCCAAATAAACTTGTTGGACTTTAACCTGGTGTTGTAAGACTTCTTACTGTGCCTACCCCAGTCCAACGCCGGCATCTCCACCGCATGAAAAGTAGGACTTGTTTGTAAAAATAACCAAAACTTTATTATAGCAAAGAAAAACAATATTTAAACTTTTAAATATTGAACCTAACCAGAACAGCTTACATGTATCTCTTAAACCTAATACACAATTTCCTATTAAGCAGCATGTAAAATGAACATACTGCTCTCAACTCCACTTACACAGTCAGGCAAAAATAATATTTGCATTACAGAACATGGGCGGGATTCTTCGCGCTGAAATCGCGATCGGCGTGGGGCGGAGAATGCCCGCAGTCGGATCCGACGCCAAGACGCGATTCTCCGGCGACTGGAGGATCAGCGGCAGTCACGCGCGGTCGATGCGGCGCCAGGCGGGGGCCATTGAAAGAGGCCCCCGCGGCGATTCTTCGCGGTCGACTGACCAAGTTCCCGCTGAGTCCCGCCGGCATGGTTTCCATATGGTTTCACCTGGCGGGAGCTCGGCTGCGGGGGCTGTCCTGGTGGGGAGCAGGGGGTCGGACCTCGGGTGGGGCAGGGGTATAATATGCAACTAACCTCCAATTGGTGGACAAAATAGGCCATCGAACTCCATAATAGGCTAATGGCTGGTCAGACAAGAGTGTCCGAGAGGACAATGGATCTTGAGTGATTTGCCCTGGCTGAACAGGCCTACCTAGTTTATTCCCATTAAATATAAGTCTGAATGGGATGATGTAACTCAGGCCAGGTGTGGGCATATACCTCTGACTCAGTGCTAGTAGTTTTACTCACGGGTTGTTAACCCCTAAATTTCCCACAACATCTTGGATCCAATTTCCTAACATCTCTCAGTCATCACAACATTAAAAAAAACAAGGCTGTATCAAATGTGATTGGTGGAGCAGGGAGACCCACCTGATATATTTTCCTCAACAACATCACTGAAATACTGATTATCTGGTCATTATATTATTGCTGTGTGCACGTTTAATTGGCTGCTGTATTTACTACATTGCATGTGATCACATTTCAAAAAGTACTCAATTGACTGTAAAGCACTTTGGGATGTACTATAGTTGTGAAAGGCACTCTCTAAATGCCTTCCTCTCCTTTTCAACTGCTGATTAGATCTAAAGTCGACCGCAAATCACTGGCCGATGATGAGTTGAGGTTTAAAAGGAGTAAAGTTTCTGACCTATTCGGGATGCCTTTGTTTTTGGTGTGGGTGAATTGTTCCCTCTCAAGCAATCAGTCGCATAATCTGCAACACTGCAACCTTTTGACCCCTCCATCCTCCAGCTCTGCTTCTTATCATGATTCCTGTGAAAATGCGTTTCCATTACAATATCAGTGATGTTTGTAGGCTTTTTATACTTACCCCAGTGATGTGTCCCTTGTGCTCTCAGACACCCCAAAATGTCAGTCAAGAGATTCTTGCAGACATGGGAACTAATTTTTTTCTACACCGCTAGTGTACTTCACTTGATGTCTAATACAGTAATTGGGAGCAGACCTCATTTTTCAGTTGTAGGATAAGAAAAAGAGATAGATATGGAGCTAAATGGACACATCTGTAGCTAAACACTTGATTCTTCAGAGTACTCACCTCTAGAGTAAACTTACTCTCCAAGTATTATTTCCCCAGTTATCTCTCTGTTTAACCAGGTTGACAACTTGCTCCCTATTTATGCTGGGGGCAAAGGATTAAAAAAAACATTTGCAACGTCAAGATGGAAAAATGCAAGAAATTGCAGAATAGATTTGCATTTGCATCCTTTCCTGAATTAACTCAAAAGATACAGAATAGATATTGGGGGCGATTCTCCGATATTGAGGCCAAGTGTTCGTGCCGTCGTGAACGCCGTCGCATTTTACGACGGCGCAAACAGGGCCCGGACACAACCTATTCTGGCCCCCACAGGGGGCCAGCACGGCGCTGGAGTGGTTCATGCCGCTCCAGCACCCTTGGGCCGCGCCACCCTGCGCATGTGCAGTTGGGGCAGCCCAATCCTGCGCATGCGCAGTTGGGCTGCGCCATCCTGAGCATGCGCGGGGAACGTCTTACGCACGCCTGCCCCTCACCAAAATGGAGCTGGTGTTCTGGGGCCGCGCGCGGAAGGAGGTAGGCCCGGGGAGGGAGAGGCCAGCCCGCCGATCGGTGGGCCCCGATCGCGGGCCAGACCCCATTGCAGGCCACCCCGGTGAAGGAGCCCCCCCCACCCACAAGCAACCCCCCAGCGTTCCCGCAGAGTTCCTGCCGGCAGCGACCAGGGTGGACGGCGCCGGTGGGAACCTTTCGTGTCGTAGCGGCCGCTCGACCCATTCGGCTGGAGAATCGCCGCTCGCCGGTTCTCCAAGCGGCCCGGTGCGAATCGCACGCCGCTGGTTTCGGGGGGGGGGGGGGTGGGAGAATTGCGTGCGGGGGTCGGGGCGGCGTGGCGCGATTCACGCGGCGCCCCAGCATGGGGAGGGGGGGAGAATAGCACCCATTGTTTTTCTAGTTCAATAGTTTGTCCAGTTTATTTTAATGTATCTTCACACCCACATTGCTTTTTTCCCTTTGCAGAAAAGTGGGAAGGATTCCTGAGCTGATTATCAGCACATTGAACCATGCTGAACGCTCCTTCTGAGGTCAAGTCCTGGTGTTTGGACTTGAACTCGGAGCTTCTGGTCCAGCTGTAGCGATGCTACTGCTGTGCTACAAGGCCTCCTCTTTGTACAGTCACCATCCAGTCAGTCTTATTATGGAAAACTGTAGATGCCGTGAGATACTTGCCATTAATCCTTTGAAGATTACAGTGACAATATTGCAGCAAAATCACATAGTAGCTTTCACTTTCCGTAGATTGTGGCTAATTAATCTGGCCTCAAATACATGGTGGTTTGTACTACTTGGGATTCAGCTTCAGAGGCGACCCCGCTAATCATGTGAATGTCCATTCTAAATGATTGAGCTTAGACTGTGAGGGTGTGATCGTATGGCCCCATTGCGCCCGACTCGGTGACACGCTGAGGCCTTTAAATCTTGCGGGAATTACGATGCTCAACGACGCTTCACGAAAGGTCACAATCTAGATCTCGCCCTCACTGGACGGTGCAAGATTTGCACATTTAAGCAAGCAGTTAACTTCACTTAAATATGTCTGCGGGATTAAACGCCCGTGCCTGGAGACCTCGCTGTTTAGCCCTGGTTTCCATGAATGTGGACCAGGCGTAATGTCACTGGGGGGATGGGGGAACTCTCCCAGGTGGTCAGAGGGCCCCAAGTGGTCGGACTCTGGACAGTGTGGTACCTGGGCACCTTGGCACTGCCACCTGGGCACCCTGGCAGTGGCACCCACTACTATGGTGCCCAGGTGGCACTGCCAGGCTTGCAGGGTACTGCCAGGCTAATAATGCCTGTGCTGGGTTAGGGTCCGGGTGTACCATGCCCTTAAGAGGTGGGGTGTGATAGTGTTCGAGGACCTCCTAATTGATAAGTTGGGTTGTTGGGGGAGGGTGCGGTGGAGTGGTCAAGTTATCGTGTGGCATTTAAAAATGGCACCCTGATCTCTTCATGCGCAGGAGGTAAGGTGAAGGTGACTTTGGCGGGGAGTTCCCTGCAGAGGCGCCTCCCCAAACAAAGTCCAGTTTGATAGAGGGTGGTTCTCGGTGATGCAGGCTCTGAGAAACACCCTGCTTTTCGTGCCCAAAACGGGACTCTGCATTTTGTTAAACCGTGCACTGAGTTTTGGTTGTGTATTCAACCTTTGTACAGAGCAAGAGACAACATTCAACTCAATCTGAATTCTGTCTTGATGGCCTATCCACTCATGCTATTCCCTGCAGGACTTTGGCTGATGAATAAGAGTAGTAAACGGGGTTGATTATCTAATCTCTATCACAGGAGTGTAAGGATGGCTCACCCAAGGCCTATCTAGTTCACAGTCTACCAGCCTAGTGGTGAATATGTGCATTGATAATAAAGTCGTTGGCAAATCGTAGCAATCAATCTCTTATCAATTAATTTTCACCGAAGCCAGACATTGGGCAAGGACAACCTGCAATGGAGTACTGAAGCCAACTATAGGGTCGCTATCATTTCCCTGGGCTCCTATCAGCTGATGCAACAAAGAACTGGAGCACTTGCATTCTTAATTCCATTCCCCTTTGCTTCAGTAACCTTGACATTTGAAGGGGAAACAACTCATAAAGCACTCATTGCTGGCAATGAGCATGGGGGTCATGGCATGGTGTAACCAAGGGAAATGCACCTGGGACTTTATTGGTATGCAGCTCACCTTCACAGTGTTCAGCACCTGTCACGGGAGCCGCAGTGGCGAGGCATTATTTGTTTCAATAATTAACAAACCGTTGATCATGCATTGCAAGTGTATGTAATTAAAGCCAGAAAGTCAAGAAAGTTCCATATTTAGGTACATGGAAGTTTTGTGGCAGGGAAAGAAAGACTCACATTTATATTGCACTTTTCACCACCACCAGATATCTCAAAGCATGTTACAGCCAATGAAATACTTTTGGGAAGTGTAGTCACTGTTGTCATGTCGGAAATGTAGCAGCCAATATGCGCACACAAGATCCCACAAATGTGACAATGTACAGATCATTTGTTCTATTGCGATGTTCGGCGAGTGATTAAATATTGGCTGAGGACACTAGGGGTAACTCCCTTACTCTTTGAAGCAGTGCCAAGGGGTCTTTTACGACCGCCTGAAAAACAGATGAGGTCTTGGTTTAATGCCTCATCTGAACAATGGTACATCACACAGTGCAGCACTCCTTCACTACAGCACTGTCTGCTTTAAGCCCTAGAGTGGGAACTAAATCCATGGGTAGCACAGTGGCTAGCACTGTGGCTTCACAGCGCCAGGATCCCAGGTTCGATTCCCCGCTGGGTCACTGTCTGTGCGGAGTCTGCACATTCTCACCGTGTCTGCGCGGGTTTCCTCCGGGTGCTCCGGTTTCCTCCCACAGTCCAAAGATGTGCAGGTTAGACGGATTGGCCATGCTAAATTGCCCTTTGTGTCCAAAATGGTTAGGAGGGATTATTGGATTACGGGGATAGGGTGGAAGTGTGGGCTTAAGTGAGTTGGTGCAGACTCAATGGGCTGAATGGCCTCCTTCTGCACTGAATATTCTATGTTCTAAATCTGAGGCCCTGTGGCTACCCACTAAGCCACAGCAGACACTCGAAGGGAGGGAATCATAAATTTGTTCAAAGCATTACTTAATGCACACTGTATATAGCTTTGGACATGCCATTATGGACAGAATGTTAAAGTTGCCGTGCAACAAAATTTTCGTCAGGGCGGTACCAAGGATGGAAATCTATCATTGTGAGATTGAGATGCTGGGCTATTTAGACTGGAGCAGAGAAGGCAAAGAGATTCAATAGTAATTTTGATTTGTAATGGTTATGATATGGGAATGACTATTTCTCTGGTTGAGGAGTTAGTTGATTAATTTACAAGACGGCTAAGAATGAGGGAAACAGAGAGGAGAAATTCCTTTAAAGCAGTGAACTGTTGGAGCATAGATTGTTTTGCTACAAGGAGGAATGGAAAGAGAGATCATTGCATTTTTTTTTTTAAATAGAAAGTTGGTTAAACATTTGAAGCCGAATGATGCTGGGCTAATGGGAAGCACGCAGGTCAGAGGTTGAGGTTTAGCTTGCCCGAGGAAAGAAGAGACAAAGATACGGTAAGCATGGCCTGCTTCTGTGCTACAGCCTTGTCTGGAGCTATGTTAGCTTTTCAGCTCTGTGCTTACATACCAATGTCTCACACAGCAAGATTAGCACAATCTCCTATGCAGCAGCCATGTTCACAGCAGGAGGACGAAAAGAGCAAATACTGAAGTTTGCGAGGTCACTTGATTGCCACTCCATTCACAAATATTCACTCCCTCCACCACCAATGAACAGTGGCAGCAGTGTGCACCATCTACAAGATGCACTGCAGGAAATCACCCAATGCTCATTAGACAGCACCCACTGCAAACCCAGGACCGCTACCATCTAGGACAAGAGCAACAGATACATGGGAACACTACCACCTGGAAGTTGCCCTTCAAGCCACTCACCATCCTGACCATCACTGCTGGTTCAGGATCCTCCTCGAACACCCTTCCTAACAGCACTGTGGATATACCTACACCACATGAACTTACAACAGTTCCACAAGACAGCTCATTACCACATTCTCAAGGGCCATTAAGGGTGGGTAATAAATGCTGGCCTAGCCAACGACGCCCACATCCCATAAACAATTTTTAAAAGCCAATCCTTCCACCGAAGGAGTTTCAACACAATATCCATGATCTGTTGAATGTAACTGTTCTTTTTGTCGTTCCACTTTGGTCTTGGGCGTCGTATCATTATATGGGCTTCTTACATTAGCTGGAAAATGTAGCCTCCACAGGATTAACTGGCCGGGAAACAAACGTTTTATGGTAATGCACAGTAAACTCTACTATATGATTCCCTGGAAAATCAGTGATCAGAGAATGGTGACCACTGGTTGACTTTGTTCCCTGTGTATGTCGATCTGTGCCACAGTTGCTGAAAAAAAATTCATTTTAATTCCACAAGGGTCTCAGGCGGCATGATGGAGCAGTGGTTAGCACTGCAGCCTACGGCGCTGAGGACCCGGGTTCGATCCCGGCCCCAGGTCACTGTCCGTGTGGAGTTTGCACATTCTCCCCGTGCCTGCGTGGTTTTCTCCCCCACAACCCAAAGATGTACAGGTTAGGTGGATTGGCCACGTTAAATTGCCCCTTAATTAGAAAAAAATAATTTGGTACACTAAATTTAGTTTTTAAAATAGGAAAAAAAAATGAAATTTACCTGCTCCCCTGAGTTAATGGACCACTGCGAAGCTATATAAATAAACAATCCAAAATTCCCTTTGAAATTGCCTGGACCTGTCAATCAGAAAGCTTTTAGCATCTGTGATGTTGAATGTAAACCATACAGTTCAAAGCTTTTAGGCATTCAAACAGGCTTCTGTACTTTAAAGGGAAATGGAATTGACTGTGTGAAAACCACTTCAAAGGTATCCACCAGTTTAAAGGGATTATTTCTACCCTTGCCTCCCAGACCTTTAAACTTGGCATACTGACAAGGGGCAATTTAGCGTGGTTAATCCACGTACCCTGCACATCTTTGGGTTGTGGGGGTGAGACCCACGCAGACACTGGGAGAAAGTGCAAACTCCCACATGGACAGTAACCCGGGGCCGGGATCGAACCCGGGTCCTCTGCGCATTGAGGCAGCAGTGCTAACCACCATGCCACCCTAGCAGGTAGTTTTCTATCCGCAGTTTTATTTTACAAGGCTGCCTCTTTGTTCTCAAGTGCGTCCTAGAAAGAGCAGGTCTGCTTCAATGCGTGGTATCATTCCGGATAATCTGTGCCATTATATCTGTCCTGAGGTGAGGTGCGAAAAACCTGAAGAGATTTTGACTCTGAACAACTGAAGCATAATTTATCCCACTTTTATATTCTGCCCTTCTTAAAATAAGGGATATGATTTCACTCGCCTTTTGCACCTGCCCACTAGTGCTTCATGATTTGTGGGCGTGGACACTCAAATGTCTTGCTTTTTTTCAGTCCTTAGTCCCTCACCACTGGAAAAAATTTCCAATTTGTCTATATTGGATCCATAGTGGATGGCCTCACACTGCCCCACATTGAAATCCCATCTGTTTTGCCAACTCATAATTAGTCCACTTCTCTTTATAAATTCCTGATCCCATCTACACAACTTACTGTGCCTCATAACGTAGTGTCAACTGCAAACTTGGATTCCTTCATCCAAGTTGCTGGCCGAGATTTTCCAGTCCCGACCACTGACAGGATTTTCCGGTCTTGCTGGAAGTCAATGGACTTTTAGCTGGCCCGCTGCATCCTCCGCAGTGGGTCTAACCACAGCAGGACTGCAAAAGCCCAGCTGTTGATATGTACGAAAAAGCCGAGGCCCCAGTCCAGATCCCTGTCACGTCCCACTAACCAGAAGAGATTCTGTTTAGTCCTATTTTACCTCCTGACCAATTAGTAACCCATGTGGCATGAAATAAGTGACAGTCATTTTTAAAAAAAAGTTGTTGGAAAGAACCAGCTGCAAAAAGTATTTGATTGAGCAACTTTTTTTCTCTCTCTAATGATGTCAGGAAGTATGATTTGATGGGCAGACTGTAGAATAAGGACTTTGAATCTCAAATCAGCGATATCCATTTCTTAATCAAAAGCATCAAACTGGTTTGTTGGAACATTTACAATGTCTTTGTTTGTCTAATTAATTTGGTATTATCAAAGAATTTGTTGTCATTTATTAATATGTCTTGAAATATCAGCTCATCTGGGAATTTTCCCTGCTCAATGTGCATACAAGGCCAGCAAATCTAATCAGAAACTCCCATCCCACACAGAATCTGATTTGTTGATGCACTGAGTAAGTAGAACGATTGAACAATCCAGTGAATAGATGTTAAAGTAGGAAACGTGGTTGGCAGCAAATTAACTAGCAAATTAGCTAGCAAAGATAGGCCTCTCGGCAAAGCAGTTGGAGCATCTCTGTTGTTTGGCCCAGTGTTCAATTATCAAGGTAAGTTGTTCTTTGGTCAAAGGTGCATATAAAGCTTCAAAAACTATTCAGCACTCAAAAGGAAAAAAGTGCCATTGTTTCAATTGTCTTGCATGTAGGTGACAACTACATTTAAGATTATGAGCACTCAAATTTGTCTAGTCTCACTCGTGTGCAGTGAGGCTCACACAATTAGATTCCAAATTACCGTTGTTTGACAGATCTTAATTTTTTTAAACTGAAATTGCTTGCCTGTTTTAAATGGTTCATAAAAGTCAGTCAGCTCTGTTAATTGCTTAAATCTTATTCCCAAATATTTCCACGATGCCAACCTGTATCAATGCTGTAAATGTTTATGCACCTGTTCTTGCTGTATACATTGGGGTTGGAGTTGTTACGATTCCTGTAGAGGACGATAGGTTTTAAAAAGCGGTGTGAATTTCCCAGTGACTTATGCACAACAAGATTTGATGTTGGAAACGGTAGCATTGTGGATAGCACAATTGCTTCACAGCTCCAGGGTACCAGGTTCGATTCCGGCTTGGGTCACTGTCTGTGCGGAGTCTGCACATCCTCCCCGTGTGTGCATGGGTTTGCTCCGGGCGCTCCGGTTTCCACCCACAGTCCAAAGATGTGCAGGTTAGGTGCATTGGCCATGATAAATTGCCCTTAGTGTCCAAAATTGCCCTTGGTGTTGGGTGGGGTTACTGGGTTATGGGGATAGGGTGGAGGTGTTGACCTTGGGTAGGGTGCTCTTTCCAAGAGCCGGTGCAGACTCGATGGGCCGAATGGCCTCCTGTACTGTAAATTCTATGATCTATGATAAAGACTTTACTGTAACTAATAAATAATCATCATTGACTAATTATCATTGAGTAGACAACTAATACATTAAAGCACAGAAAAATTACCCCCCATTAACTACTCAGCACAACCAAAAGCCCCACGCCACAAGAATACTTTACATCGTACTCCATCTCGAGTCCCAAGACCCCCAACCCCCAGCTTCAACAGGATCTCGCCCTTCCCCTCCAGGGTAATCTTCCAATGACCTTCAAACAGGGAATCCACCCTCACCAGCACTCTGCTTGGCAGTTATTACAAAAGCAGACCCTTTTCTCTGTTTGGAATAGCAGCACTATTTTCAGACTTCTTCCTCAAATCTCTGTCTGACTGAGTGTTTTTGAGTTTGTGAAAAGACAGACCAGCTGTCTCCTAATTTGTGCCCATGTGTTAAAACCTGCACTTGCTTTTGATAGGTTTTGATTTGAGTTTTATGACCGACGACATGTTGGGGATTCAATGGCAATTCCCATTGACAGCCGTGGGAGCAGAGAATCCCTCTGCCAGTGTGCGGCGTGTCAGCTCCCGCCAATGATTATTGAGTTGATTCTGATTGGTGGAGGTGTTGCCATGGACAATGCAGCATAGAACAGTAAACTGCCCAGCTTTGTTCAATTTCAAACTGGGCAGCTCAACTCTGATCAGGGTATTGCCCTGTGGAATGGGCCAGGGATTGAGTGTCCCCAAAGCTTTTGTTTAGATAAGGTGCAAAGTGGGCACATGTTTCCTCTGTCTGTAGAGGATAGACCCCTGTATGTGAATATATATGGCTAATAGCATATATAAGTCCGCCATGCTGTGCTCCTGATTGATAATCTTATATTGGTTTTCAGTGTAACTTTTAGCACAATCAGGAATGTTCAGCTAGTGGGAATGGAAATGTTAAATGTTCACAATTAAAACATATCTGTCCCTCTGCAGCCTGACTCGGGTGCAGCCGTTACACCTCACCCCACCATTACCCAGCAACACTCTCAGCTCGGTGACATTTCGGCATCGGATGGCGGACTCAGCGACACTTCTGCGCAGGCCCCTGTGGGTGGCGGTAGTGAGGTGCGCGACCTCAAACCAGAGGGTGCTCTGTCCCAGCCGCAAATTCTGGAGAGAAGCATTGAGGGACAAGGAGTCTGCCTGGAGGGGCCTCCAGAGATGGAGATCTCCCCGGTGTGTGACTCCCTCCCCTGCAAACGGCGTCACTCCAGGTTATTTTCCATAGATCTCAGCCCAGTCCCCGAAAGAAAAGAGGCAGGGGATAGTGAGGAAATCCCAGCAACTGCCGCTGTCCCCCGAGCAGGGTGCTTCGGAGTCGGACGGGACCGTAGAGGGTCCATTCCACCCAGTACAATTTAGCATCCCGGACTTGTTCAATTACTCGGGGGAGGGGGTCAGCGATAACCCCCTGCTTCTTAGGTTCTTAGCGGGTTATCGTTTGGAAGACCCTCTGTCCCAACTGCCAACTTCGGACACCTCTGCCCTCATCCTGGATCTGTTTCCGTAGTTATTTTCGGGGCCTTCCGGTGACCGGGGTGCGGAGCAGACATCTGCACCACCGCCGCCCGCTGTCCCGGGGCCCCGAGAGGAGCCTGAAGAGATCCCACCTGTCGATGATCCGGGTGTCGCGATCAAGGCAGGCCCTGGGTTGGTTGGTGGGCCCATGTCGCCCGCCACACTCAGTGTGGTGGAGGATTCAGGCCCAGAGGCTGTCGGGTCCGAAGGCTGTCAGCCGCCCAGTGACTGGAGCGGAGGTGCACATGAGGCTCTCTGCAGTGGGGTGCAGGGCTCACTTGTGCCTGACAGTGTGTCGCCTCTCACCCCGTCTGGGGTCTCCCGGAATCTGGCACATCATAATTGAAGGTTCTTTTGTTTTCCGGCCTCCGTAGATCGTTGAGGCAGTTTCCTATTGGGCCCTGTTGCTAATTGTGTTCTCTCTTAATTTGGCTCTGTTTAATTACATTTGCTCAAGAGTCGCCAGGTATCTTTCGATACCGCCACAAGGTTCAAAACCGAATAATGATCAAAGACTCGATACACCAGTTAGTAAATCAGGCCACCAGCAGAGCGGTCTGAGGTGGGCTAGGGTGGGTTCAATACCTTGGTGTCCATGATTGTCATGGAACTGACAAATGATCTGGTTCCTGTCCTGGCTGGGAACGATATAAATGCCATCCTTTAAAATCATACCGTCGTGTGTGGTTATTGCATTCTTGTATTTATCATACGGGGCTGGGAAGGTACCCTTTAAAACTTCCCTGAGTTTCTCGTCCTCTTTCTGTGCCTTCGCTAGATCCTGAATATTGGTCTGTGAGACCTGAACTGCGTGTACTGGGGTGCTTTTGGGGGGGTTCCAAAAGTAACCATGCCTGGAGCCTGCCTTCGCTAGGGCGTCTGCTTTAACGTTTCCAGGGGGGGGAAGAACGGTGATGACTGCAAACCTTAATTATTCCGTATTTCCTATCCTTCGCTGTCTCTCAGATATGGCGGAGTAATGGGGCTGAGGGTAGGGGTTTACCGTCCGTGGAAACAAATCCTCTCATTTCCCACAGGAGTAGGAATTCCGTCAAACTATTGCAGACGTACAAGCTGTCCGAATAGATGTCTGCTGGGATCGGGAACAAGTCTGGGTGGTCTACAATGTAAGCGATCGCTGCCAGTTCTGTTGCCTGTGAGCCTAAGTGTCCTGGCAACTTTAATGAGATCACATCTAGGGCGAGTCCCTACGCGTCCTCTACGTAAATACCGCAACCAGTGATTTTCTTTCCATTTAACACTGTGGAGGAGCCATCCACATAAATCTTCAGGGGTGCGCACGTGTCTGTGGGCTGGGAGCTCTGGGGTGTATTACCTGTTTTCCTGGGAGGTGTTTTGGGTATAAATGGGCCTGTGTTCTGTTTTGTGGTGATGGTCTCACACTCATGAGGGGTGCCTGCATACTGCAAATTATCGGTAAGGAAGGTGTGGGTCTTGGTTCTTTTTACTGTAATGTCCCGTCCCTGTAAAAGAAGGGTCCAACGGGCTGCGCAGATTTGGCTGACTGTGCCATCCTTAAGTCAGCCGTCTAACAATAGCTGTGTTGGGGTGTGTTCTGTGAGGATGGTGATGGGGTTGAGTCCTGTAATGTAGGCGAAGTACTGTACTGCCCAAAAAACTGCGAGCAGGTGCCTTTCACAGGCAGAACATCCTTGCTCTACAGGGTCTTACACGCGTGAGGTGTATGCTAATTGGTCATGGCGTTCCTGGATGAGCACGGCCGACAGGGTTCGGTCTGTGCTTGCTACTTCGATAGCGTATGGGGAAAGTGGATCTGGGACCTGTAGTGCGGGGGCTGTGCTGAGTGCTCTTTTTAAAGCATCCACGGCATCCGTATGCCGTGGAAGCCATTCCCAAGGTGCCTGCTTCTTGAGAAGTTCGGAAAGGGGTGCTGCTTTTGTGGCGAAACAGTCAATATGGTTTCGGCAGTAGCCAACCGGTCCTAAAAATGACCGTAGGGCTGAGACATTGTGGGGAAGCTCCAATTTGACGATCGAGTCAGTTCTCCTTTGCTCGATCTCGCGTTTACCATGTATGATTACTGTTCCCAAGTAAATCACTTTCTCTTTCAAAATCTGGGCCTTCTTGGGGTTGACTTTACAACCAATTTCTTTTAGGAGTCCGAGGAGTTCGGCGAGAAGTGAAATGTGCTCTCCCTTTGTGTCTGTCTGTAGTAACAAGTCATCTACATACTGGACCAGACAATCGGGGCAATCCATTTGCCAGCTGTCAGTGGAAAATGGAGGGGGAGTTATGGAAGCCTTGTGGAAGGCACGTCCACGTATATTGTTGTCCCTGGAATTTAAAGGCGAATTTGTACTGGCACGCTTTAGCCAATGGAATGGACCAAAAGCCGTTGCTAATGTCCAAAACCGAAAAAAAGTTTGACTGGAGTCCCTGTTTGAGCATGGTCTCGGGACTCGTGGCTATGGTGGGGGCTGCTACAGGAGTTACTTTGTTCAGTTCCAGGTAATCAATGGTCAGTCGCCATGATCCATCCGGTTTCCTGACTGGCCAAATTGGTGCATTGTTTGTGGAGGCTACTGATCTGAATACGCCTTGATCCAACAAACTCTCTATTACTTTGGAGATTTCTCCCTCTGCTTCCTGGGGAAATCCGTACTGCTTCTGGGGTTTAGGGTCGGGACCTGTAATGTTCACAAAGCCAGCCAATTTGCCACAGTCGTGCTTGTGCTGTGCAAATGCTGCTTTGTGTTCCTGCAGGACTGCCCTAACCTGTTTGTCTGCACCAATGGCTCGAGGGTCGAACCAGAAGTCTCCTACTGAGCTAATCCTGTTTACATACTCTCGTACTGTGAGCATGGCGGGGGCTCGTGCTGCCTTTGCCATTTTCCATACATACTTGTTAACTGGGTCAAAAGAAAGGTTGTAGGAGCTTATAAAATCGATCCGTAGGATATGTTCTGAAGGGGTCGAGGCTTAAAACTGTGAGCTTCACTTGCTCCTTCTCGTCCAGGCCGTACATGGTAGCCTGCTGTTTGATTTTCGCGAAAAATTGGTGGGGGTCTGATGTGGGAAGGAACGGTGTAATTTTTCCACACGCGTCCCGTAATTTGGTCACGGTTAACGGGGTTGTAGAAAGGAAATCTGCTTCTGCTTCTCCTGCGGCCCTGCGGTGTGTGGTTACAGGGTTCATGGGGGTGTGTTCTGCCTGTTCGGTTGGGAGTTGGGGCGCTTTACTTTTCTGGGGTTTTTCCTGCGTACATGTCCCATGTACGTATCTATGGGCAGTCTTGTTCAATTCCTGCCAATCGGGGCCATTGTCCTGATCTAATTGGGGTCCGAATGTACTTTGAAATCCATTTTGAATGGCAAGCAGAGATTGCAATTCTGCAATTTGCTTCCGGCACTTTGCGTGGTCTACGGAGCTCTGCCTTTGTTCCGTCATGGAAGTATGGAGTGCTCGTAGGGCTGCTTTCAAATCATTGCACTGTTTCTGCAATTTCTCAAGTTGTTGCTTGGTCTCTTGTCTTACCAAGACCGCACGTTGCGTGTCCTGGTCGGCCTTATCGTATTGCATTTGGAAACTATTCAAATGCACGAGACAAGACTGGTGTGCCCCCTTGGCCTCATCCACCTCTCTGTCCCTTGCTGCTAACTGCTCTTTCAAATCTCTATTCTCCTTCTTTACTTCGCTCACGTCTACCTCACTACTTCTGTCTCTCACCTCTATCTACAGAGCGTCCTAACGACCTCCTCTGTGCCTCGCAATTGTGCCAAACAGGACAAGATTGCCATCAGCTTGCGAGCTTTCCCTAAGCTCTTCTTTTGGAGGGCTGCTTTCAAATCATTGCACTGTTTTCTGTTAAAAGAACCAAGACCCACACCTTCCTTACCGATAATTTGCACTTGTTTGGAATAACATGGTCAATTCCTCATGAACAATATAGCCTTCAGCTGTGAAACTAGAGGCTGCGCACAGTCAAAGGCTCAGTCTGCATAATATAATAATCTTTATTGTCACAAGTATGCTTACATTAACACCGTAATGAAGTTACTGTGAAAAGCCCCTAGTCGCCACATTCCGGCGCCTGTTCGGGAGAACTCAGAACGTCCAAATTACCTAACAGCACGTCTTTTGGGACTTGTGGGGGGAAACTGGAGCATGCGGAGGAAACCCATGCAGACATGGGGAGAACATGCAGACTCCGCACAGACAGTGACCCAAGCCGGGAATTGAACCTGGAACCCTGGCACTGTGAAGCCATAGTGCTAACCACTATAGAATCAAGAGCAAGGTTCTGTCCTGAGAGTGTTTGGTAGGACAGGTGGGCAGCAGCTGTAGTTGCCACTGTTATGTGTATCCACAATATTTAAAGATGGCTCGAAGGCCTCACAGATGAAAAGACCCCCCCCCCCCCCCCCACCCCCCCCCCCACCCCCAACCTCACCCCCACCACCGGACGGTTGGCGCTCCCCGACCTGGAACGCCTCAGCAACCCGACCAAGCCCAACCCCTCATGCCGGAAAATGGCTATTAACCTCCTCAGTTCCCCTGAACAACCAAGCACCGGCTCTATGTTTTTAAAAAGGAGTACTAAACAATACTGATTTCTCCCTGGGGTGCTGGTTAATTCCTGCGAGGCTGTTGCACTTATTTTTAAAAATAAATTTAGTGTACCCAATTCACTTTTTCCAATTAAGGGGCAATTTAGCATGGCCTATCTACTTGCCCTGCACATCTTTTGGGTTGTGGGGGCAAAATCCACGCCGGCACAGGGAGAATGTGCAAACTCCACATGGACAGTGACCCAGAGCCGAGATCGAACCTGGGACCTCGGTGCCGTGAGGCAGCAATGCTAACCACTGCGCCCATGCTGCATTCGACTTCAAACTCAATAATGAGGTTGAAATTAATGCAAATGAGGGTTAATGAAATGCTTGCCATATTTGGGCATGATCCAGAACTCGCCATCGGGAGCTGGCCGGTTAGATAGCAAACTGATTCGTGCTTGGTCTTTCCATCTATTTAACCGGTGTGCCCAGATCTATGCCTGGCACAGCGCAGTGGTTAAATCGTGCCATCTGTTTTGAATTTTGCAAACACAGGCTGGTTGGGTAAATCCCAAAATCCATTCCTTTACAAAGAAGCAGTGACTATGCTTGCTTAGAGTCATAGATGTTTACAGCATGGATTCAGACCCTTCGGCGCAGCTTGTCCATATCACTAAGTTTCTATCCCTAAGCTAGTCCCATTTGCCCGCATTTGGCCCATATCCCTCTATACCCACCATGCCCATGTAACTGTCTATAGAGTCATAGATGTTTACAGCATGGAGTACCTCATTGGTTGTAAGGCACTATGGGTCATCCTGAGGTCATGAAAGATGCTATGTAAATATAATTTCTTTCTATTTCTATTTCACTTTAGTGTAAATGTGAAAAGTTTTACAAATTGAATACACTGTTCTACTATTCAGCATTCTTCATGGAAATCTGACGACAGTGATTCAAATCATGAACAATACTTAAATTACTAAAATTAACACTGGCCTCAGGGAACTAATTGATATTAGAGTGATCTGCCTAAGGGCAGGTTCTCTGATAATTTCTTCACACCTTACGGGTCTTGCGTTTTCCTCTTTGATTGCTTATAGGAGCCTCCCATTTTCAAGTTGTCTAACATCATCGTTCTCTTTCTCCCTCTAATTCTATAGCCCTCTCATCCTCCTTCAAACACCTTCAACAAGTACTCAAGCCTTTGAATATGGCCTGTACAACCTTGTTGTCTTTTCTTGATGGCATTCACTGACGACCTTTCCTCCTCCCACCATTCTGAGAATGTTTTCAATGCTCATGTGTTCTCTCATGTGTTGGGCAGCATGGTCGCACAAGTGAATAGCACTGTGGCTTCACAGCGCCAGAGTCCCAGGTTCGATTTCCCGCTGGGTCACTGTCTGTGCGGAGTCTGCACATTCTCCCCGTGTCTGCGTGGGTTTCCTCCGGGTGCTCCGGTTTCCTCCCATAGTCCAAAGACGTGCAGGTTAGATGGATTGGCCATGTTAAATTGCCATTAGTGACCAAAAGGTTTAGATGGGGTTATTGGGTTACGGCGATAGGGGGGAAGTGAGGGCTTAAGTGGGTCGGTGCAGACTCGATGGGCCCAATGGCCTCCTTCTGCACTGTATGTTCTATGTTCTCTCCAACTGGTCCCCTCCGTTCTTCTCCAGAACAGCATTTTGCAACTTTCTGTACTTTGAATGTCCGCTTCTTTCCTGCCCTGTACAATGAGACATTCCCAATCACAGACCTTTTTTTTTCTTTTTAGAGTACCCAATTAATTTTTTCCAATTAAGGGGCAATTTTGTGTGACCAATCCACCTAGACTGCACATCTTTGGGTTGTGGGGGCGAAACCCACGCAAACACTGGGAGAATGTGCAAACGCCACATGGACAGTGACCCAGAGCCGAGATCGAACCTGGGACCTCGGCGCCATGAGGCAGCAGGGCTAACCCACTGCGCCACCGTGCTGCCCCCAAACACAAACTTGATCATTCTTTTCTTACGATCTCTCCTCACTCCTAGCTTTGATTTCTTTTTTTTTGTGCGCTCTACCTCCCAAGCCCCAAAATTAAGAGATTTCACACGTGGTGAATACACAAAGCACAAGTGAGCTAGCGCTGATTTCTTTTGGACCGTAAGCATCGAGTGGAAATATTCAGAAGATGGAAAGTAATTCTTAAGTGAATAACGATGCTGTCCTAGACCCACACCTACTGGCAGATGTGGCAATTTTGCAGAGGCATTTTATATGAGGTGTTGAAGTGGGCTGTCATTAACTAGAATATCCATCTGTTTAGGATTGGAAATAAATTTTGTAGGTAACCTGCCGTAATTATTCAAACCCTTAATCTAGATTTTTTAACTTCTAGACTTGACTATTCCAACGTTTGCTTCCCATCCATTACCCTCAAGCTCATCAAAAATGCTATTTCAGCACACCCTGACACCCTCTCAAGTCCCATTCAGTCGTGACCACTGTGCTCACTGTACTATATTGGCTCCCAGTTCATCTTAGCCTCGATTTTAAAATTCTCATCCTTGTTTTCAAACCCCTCTATAGCCTCATCTGTGTTGCCTCCTCCAGCTCGACAACCCTCCAAGATATTACTTAACAGTGATCTCTTGTACACCCCCACTTCCTTTGCTTCACGATTTGGTGCCTTCAATGCCCAAGCCCTCGCCCCTGGAATTCACTTCCCGAACCTTTACACCTGTCCGCCTCTCTGTTCGTTAATAAATGTGGTCAACTGTCCTGCTGCCCCCACGCCTTTGACCCAATGTCAATATTGTGGCTGTGTGAAGCTCTTTTTTAAAAAATACATTTAGAGTACCCAATTATGTTTTTTTTCCATTTAAGGGGCAATTTAGCATGGCTAATCCACCTAACCTGCACATCTTTGGGTTGTGAGGGTGAGACCCACGCAGACACAGGGAGAATGTGCAGCAATGTGAAGCTCTTGGGATTTTTTTTCCTCTGTTGAAGTTCCATATCATTACAAGCTGTTGTTCAAAACATACCATCCTGTCTTTAAGCGCCATGTTCATTGGGGTAATTGGGAAACAAAGTGGTAACGTTGAATTACTAGTACAATGCAGTACACATGATTTGCGGTGGACTTCAGGGGTGCGATTCTCCGTCCCTCTGCATCAGTTTCCTGGTGCAGTTCGCCCCCACTGGCGGCGGGATTCTCCCTCCCGCCAACTGGTCAATGGGGTTTCCCATTGTGAGCAGCCCCGCTCTGTCGGGAAATCCCCGGGCGTGTGTGCGCTGCTGGCTCAACAGAGAATCCCGACAGCGGAGAATCCAGCTCCAGACCTTTTGGTTCTTGCCTGTCCGCTATAAATTGGGGAGCAGCCAAATTTTCATTGCTATCTGCACCACCGTGCAGAGCTGTCAGGTCTGTACAGTGGCCACTAAGCTGCACAAGGGCAGCTTTCAACATCCAGATAGTTCAGTTTTGCATGGGAGAGGCTGAAATCGTCAAAGTGATTTAAAGGAGCAATTGCCAGGCTGTTTTGTCACTTCAGCACACCTTGAGCGCAGCCTGCTCAAATAAAGTGCCTTTGATTACGTGAATGAACAAACTGTTTGATTTGGAGGTGCGGAATATGATCAAAATCTTCATTCCAATTGTCACATAAATGCCTTCAGATTTGTTGATTTTAAAAAAACATTTAAGGTGTGACAATATTCTGCTTCCGCCGAATATAATGAGTAAAAAGCTCACGGGAACTGTGGTAGCATGGGCCCTTTAAGGGACAACAATTCGCTGGCCATGTGATGGGCATAGAGCCGATGGGGGCAGTGTGTATAAGCCTATCAGGAGTTTTGGCCTGACTCTGGCCATTGAGTTTGGCCAGAGTTAGCCTGTGAGTCATGGGAACAAGATCTGTATTTTTGAGCAGTTCAGTGTATATAGTTCACCCTACTTCAATAAACCTCTTTTGTACTTTAACACTGCCTCATCGATTACCTCGCAATACAACATTGGTGACAAGAGTCAACAAGCCAGTCAAAGGATATCTTGGAAGATTTGGATGGGTGGGGTGGGGCTGAAAAGAGTCTTCCCAAGATTTAAAAAAAAAAAAATTTAGAGTGCCCAATTCATTTTTTTTTTCCAATCAAGGGGCAATTTAGCGTGACCGATCCATGTACCTGCACAACTTTTTGGGTTGTAGGGGTGAGACCCAATCAGACACGGGGAGAATGTGCAAACTCCACACAGACAGTGTCTCGGGGCTGGGATCGAACTCGGTTCATCGGCGCCGTGAAGACGGCGCGTCCCCAAGATTAAGAAGGTTAAAGATCGTCTGCAGTCTAATAGCGATGCTATTGTTTGGAAAATAAATATGTTTGAACCTGAGGTTGAATGTTGCAGTCAATATGTTGAAAGGCTTCGATACTTTTCGCTGCCAATGAAATAATGGCAGAAGAGAAACAAGAAGTGATATTACTGTTTGCAGCCCACAAACCTCCAACCTTGTGCAAACTTATGTCCGGAGATTCCAGACTTCAAAGCTGGGATTCTCCGAAATCCCGGCTAAGTGTTGATGCCGGCGTAAAAACGGGCACCAAAACGGGCGCGAGCGACACCGGCGTCAACTGGCCTCCAGGCTCAGTCATTCTCCCCTTCCTCGGGGGCTAGCACGGTGCCGGAGTGTTGTGCGCTGCTCCGGCGCCAAAAGCCGGCCCTACACGGTCAGCGTGGGTCCGCGCATGCGCGCCACGGTCATCTCCGCACCACGGTCATCTCCCTGGGCAACATGGCGGAGCCCGACAGGGGCCCGGCACGGAGGAACATAGGATCCCCCGGAATGAGCGTGCCCGCCGATTGGCTGTCCCCTATCGCCGGCCTGGCCACCATGCAGGCCTCCCCCAAGTCAGCTCCCCCCACCCCCCACCAGTCGGCCCCCGCAGCCAGAACGCCGAGGTCCTGCCGGGTAGGACCATACGCGGCGGAACCCGGCGGGCACTCGGCCCGTCGAGCATGGAGAATCGCTGCGGGGGCCTCTTTCAACGGCCCCCGACCGGCGCTGCGGCGACCGCGCCAGCGTGATTGGCAGCGATTTCCCCAGTCACCGGAGAATCGGCGGCCTGGTGTCGGTGCGGCGTGGCGGGATTCGTGCCCCCCCCCCCCTGGTGATTCTTTGATCCAGCGCAGGCTCGGAGAATACCGCCTCAAGTCCTTTGATCAATTGGTGCAGTTGGTGAGGGATCACTATAACCCCCGTCCCTCCATCGTTATGCAGAGATGCAAGTTTCATACAGCCATCGGAGGTCCCGGTGAAACGGTATCTGCTTTCATGGTGAGACTTTGACAAATGTCTGAACATTGTGAAATTGATAGTTCTGTCAGTGATATGCTGCATGGCTGGTTGTTCTGGGGATTAACAACGTAAATATTCAGAAAAGGGTTCTTGCAGAAACCAAGATATCCTTGGACAAGGTGGTTGAGTTGGTTCAAGTGACTTAAAGCGCAGCAGAAACCGCTTTCGAATTACAAAGCGTGCAGACCGAGGTGAACCGAGAAGTGGTGGCAGCTCGAGGTTCGTGGAGCAAAGGAACAGTGGAGCCTGAAAAGAAGAAAAGTCAGTCACACAGCTTAGAGCTTTGGTGCTGTTGTAGGAGGAGAACACTCCAAGGTCAAATGCAGGTATAAAGAATTCACCTGTCGCAGATATAATAAGAAAGGCCATGTGTAAGCCAGGTGCAGATGTAAACAGTCCAATTCAAGTTCCCAAAACTAAACAACGGTGACTCCAGTCAACAAGCTTGAGGAAGACCCTGAAGAGACCTAAGAAGTATACAATCTTTATGTGGTGTGATTAAGTAAACCATCTCCCATTGACATCACCCTCATCATCAATGGCCGTCCACTCAAAATGGAGGTTAATGTGGGGGCAGCTGCCTCAGCAGTGGGTGAGCAGACACCCAAGTGCCTGCTTAAGCACCGGCTGCAGCTTGTGAAACTCAGCAGTACTTTGGCTACTTTAGCCACCTACACTGGAGAGGGACTGGTTGGATACCAGTATCGTACCAACATCAATCAACCCAGTTACCATTAATTGTTGTGGAGGGAAAGAAACCAAGCCACATGGAGCATGATTGGCTGAAGAATATCACCGTTTTTTTCCAGGCGTTTCTACAGAAATACCACAAGGTCTTCCAGAGAGAGTTCGGATACATCAAAGGTGTGAAGGCAAAGATCTCTTTGGAGCCGGAAGCAATACCAAAATCTTTTCGCGCCAGACTGGTGCTTGGATTTGCACAGTAACTTCATTGCACTGTTAATGTAAGCCTACTTTGTGACAATAATAAAGATTATTATTATCATTACGCTCGACACCAAAAAGTGGAAATAGAGTTGAAACATCTGGAGGATCTGGGCCTAATTATTTCAGTACAATTTTCCGAATGGGCTACACCCGTCGTACCAGTGTTGAAACTAGACCGCATAGTCCAAATCTGTGATAATTCTCCGAAGACGGTAAACAGAGCGGCTAAAATAGATAAATATCCTATACCTAGGATAGAACATTTATATGCTACATTGGCTGGAGGTCTTAAATACACCAAGGTAGATTTAAGCCATTTGTGACAGCAGTTTGAGTTGGAAAAAAAATCAAGAAAGTTTGTTAATATAATACCCCTAAAGGCTTGTTCCAATATACAATATTGCCTTTCAGTATCTCGTCAGCCTGTGTAATATTGCAGCACACAATGGAGAGCCTTTTGCAGGGAATTCCAACGGTTGTTGTGTATCTAGTGACGGAAACAACACCAGAGGAGCACAAAACAAATTTGGAAGAAGTCCTGAAGCAGTTTAAAGAAGTCTGCATTAGGCTGAGGAAATCACATATCAGTTTCAGAGTTGATGCAAAGGGGTTACACCTGCTTGAAGATAAGATGAAGGTAATTGATGGGGGTTCCGGAAACCACAAAATGCATCGGAATTGAAGTCTTTTCTAGGTATGGTTAGTTATTACGGCCGCATTTGTCCAACCTCTACATTTGTCCAACCTGTCGACCATCTTGGCACACCTGCATCAACTTTTTACAAAAAGGCACCAACATTGGAGGAACCCAGGGGAAGCATTTTGGTCAGATCCTGCAGTCGACGGCCTTACTGGTCCATTTCAACACAGATAAACCTATCATTGTTACTTGCGATGCATATTGGTGCGGTATTGGTTCGGTGCTCAAACACAAAATGGAAAACGGTGTGGAAAGGTCTGTTACCTTCGCATCCTTCTAATCACGAAAACTATCAGATGCTGGAAGGAATTATTCCCAGATCAACAAAGAAACTTTGGCTGTCATTTATGCCGTAAAAAAAAATGTAATCAATATGTTTACGATCATGCAGCATGGTAGCGCAGTGGTCAGCACTGCTGTCTCATGGTGCCGAGGACCCGGGGTCGGTAATGACCCCGGGTCAATGCCCGTCTGGAGTTTGTACATTCTCCCCGTGTTTGCATGGGTCTCATCCCCACAACTGAAAAATATGCAGGGTAGGTGAATTGGCCACACTAAATTGGCGCTTAATTGGAAAAACGTATTGGGTACTCTAAATTGAAACAAAATACGTTTACTGTCGACGTTTTACCATCGTCTCAGACCATAAAACATGACGTGGCATTTTTCTTGAAGAAATGCCCGTTCAATCAATAGCTTCAGCCTGTCTGCAAAGATGGGCACTGCACTTGGCGATATATTTGTATATCTTTCAGCATAGACCGGGACCCCAGATAACAAATGTGCTTTGAGTTTATTACCATAAACAATTTCTGAACCTCCCACTTCTTAGGAGATCGTCCTGGCTCTAAATTGTTTTGATACATGCCTATTTCATCTGGCCACATTAAAATGTGGACCAACAGAGACCCTGTATTGTCAAGAGGATGGTTTGACAAAGGGTCATCCGGACTCAAAACGTTAGCTCTTTTCCCTCCCTACAGATGCTGCCAGACCTGCTGAGATTTTCCAGCATTTTCTCTTTTGGTTTCAGAATCCAGCATCCGCAGTAATTTGCTTTTATCCAGAACTGTCACCGATAGATACTATTCCTGCTGTGGCACCTGCTGGCATGTTGATCACCCGCTAATGCTGGCAAAGTTTTTAACCGTGAAGGAACATTTGAAAGGAAGGAATGATGCTACTGCAGGCTGAATGCAGCAAATTCATGTAGACTGAAATAAAACACAGGAAGTGCTTGTTACGGGTAAAGTAATGATAGGTGTTGCCACACATGCTGTTGTTATAAAAAGTGGCGTTCATTAACGCACATGTGTATGCAGGTACAGAGCCTCAAAACCGACTCTCAGAATCGAGCTGGATTTTGGATCTTGCCGGATTTTGTTTCGGGCGGGTTCAGCCCATGTCCATTTTTAGGCCAAGTTAGGTCTGGTGGGGTCAAGGGCCACTTGGAGGCTGGGATAGACCAGCGGACGAAGCTAATAATTAGTCAGCAGCCACATCGTGCCAATTATGCAGCGCCTCGCTGAATTGTCGAGGCAGGTTTTAAAAAGGTTTTACTCGATTCAAATTGATGCATGGCACATTATAAAAATGTCTGCTTTTTGGGCAACTCTAGTTGTTGGGCAGCTGGACTTGAGACATTGGGCTGGATTCTCCGATTGCCAACTCCAAAATCGCATTCAGTGATTGGCCGGAGAATCCGTTTTGACGATCCGTCCCCTCAAAAACGGCGTAATCGCTGACTACGCTGTTGGGACGGCCTCAGGACGACACGTGAGGCCCTCCCCCTGATGGGCCGACGGCCTGACGGCGTGGGACGTGTGTGCTTACAGTTTTTGGAGACCTTGCGTGGCGCCGCAACAGTCGGGGGGTGGGGGTGCGGGTGCGGTTACAGGGGGACACTATCTGGCAGGCTGGGTCCGTGTGCGGCTGGCACCATGTTGTACGGCACGACCGCTGCAGGTCACCGCCGTGCGCATGCGCGGCCACGGACCAGGCAATTCTCCATCCGTATCTGCAGGTAAGGCTTTATGTGGCCGGCTGCTGCTGACCTTTTCATAAGACTAGACACATGCTCCGGACATAGCGTCAAAATCGGAGAATCCAGCCCATTGTACTTTTACTTTTTACGATCCAAAAATTCCAAAAGCTTTTTCCGTCAATTTTATGTTTTTTTTTTTTTAAATGTCACTGTTGTAATGTAGGAAATGCCAGTTTGCACATAGCAACCTCCCATGAAAAGCAGCGTGATCGTGACTGGATAGTCATGTTTTGATGATGTTTATTGAGGGATAAATACTGTCAAGAATACAAAGGCGAACCCCTATGCTCATCTTTGAATAGTGAAGGGGGTACTTTTGCATCCACCTGAAAGGGTAGACATGGCTTCAGTTTGGTATCCTCCCTGTGGAGTTGAGGGCATAATCCTTTGATTAAATGTGTGACAATGACAGTATGGCTTTCTTGTTAGAGCTACCAAGAGCTCAACACACATTAAAACCACCCACGATGAATCCCAGCACTCTGATCGGACTTATCTGTGAATGCAATCATTAAAGCTTTGAAGTCATCAATCATTCTTTCGAAGTGAAGCTATAACTGCTGCTTGCCAGTTAAGCCATTCTGTTGAAGGGTTTTTTAGTTTCCTCACGTTCGCAGTCAATGCACATTTACCTTTAAAATGTGGTCCGAGGAAAATGTAGACTATCTAAATGTTCTGGAGGTAATCTATTCAAATTCGATAATTTCAACAAATCATAATGACTTTGCATACTCATGGCATGTCTTATGAAGCTCATAAGGACTCTCTGACTTAATATCTCCTTCTGAGATCCGGTGTCATACTCTGTTTTATAATGCCCCTGTGAGGCACCTTGGGATGTTGTGTTACTTTTCAGGTGCTATATCAATATAAATTGCTGCTGAAGTTGACGATTTTGTTTGCTATCAGCCCTGACGAGACCTTTGAACCACATAGCCTGTGCAGATGGAGTGTTTTGCTTCAATCTGCAGTGATATATTTAATTGTTAACAAACACAAGACGACCAGGAATAGAGGCATCTAAGCAAGTGAATTGTCCATTCCATTGAAGAGAAATACGCCCGCATCCCTCTCTTGTTAGCAATCATTTTTAATACGGCTGGAGAAAGTCACATGGTGAATAGGAGGCTGCAAGGAAAGGAAGTGTAATCCAGTGTGACTTTAATTATCCAGTAATAAATTGGACAGAACATAGGTCATTGCTGGGGGAGCAAATGAATTTTGTAAGGTCGAGTATAATATTTCCAGCAGGCGCATACTAAAAGGCAAAGCAGGTTTATTCTCAAACACAAATAACCCCGCAGCCTCCAATAAAAATATACCAGCTTGGGACTATCGGGAGCTCCCAGACCTTTTGGGCCTAGACCTCCAGTCTGTGGCAGGTGGAGCTTGATCGGGGGGCATGAAGCGGACTGGGGTCCTCCATTTCCTCGACGAGCGGCTGAAAGTTACGAAAGCGGGTTAGCCTTCAGTGCTGATTTCCGAAGGCAAACGAGTCTCTTCTGTCTCCATCTTGAATCCAGAGTCTTCACTTTTGGCGGGAATTACCCTAGGGTCTCCCATGGGTTGAAACCCAGTGAGCATCATGGGGACCACCGTAATTCTGGTAACACACGGGCAATAGTCATTCCATCTTTCCTTGGTTGTGGTACAGGGACCGGAGTCCAATTTGTTGTTTGCGACTGGTTGCAAGTCTTCTGTTTCAAATGGCAAAATATTTTTCAGGTGGGCACCGGGAATCTGTATGATGAGCAAATACCTTGAAATGTTCCAGGAGGGTCTGAGTAGGATAAAAGGAGCCAAGACCCGTATCTATGTGGATCCTGATGCTCAGCCCTGGTAGTTTAGGGTGAGGCCTGTCCCATACGCATTGCTTGCCAAGGTTGCTGCAGAGTTTCAGTGCATGAAGGCTCTGAGAATTATATGCCCTGTACAATTTGCGGAGCGGGCTGCATCTGTGATACCTGTAATGAAGCCCGACAAATCTACCCAACTCTGTAGGGATTACAAACTCACAGTAAAAGAGCTTTGCGCCTGGACTGGTATATGATGCCTGGAATGGAAGATTTGTGCACCAAACTGACTAGAGGATGTTCTTTTACAAAACTTGACATGAAGCACATATATTCACAGGTGGAGCTAGATCCAGCGTCCAGAAAATTTGCGACCATAAACACCCATAGAGAGTGATTTGAATACACCCGCCTTCCATTCGGTGTCTCAGCGTGTAATGGAAAATATCCTGCAGTGTCTGTCGCAGGTGGCCATCAATCCAGACGCTGTGCTCATCATGGTAACTGTAGAGAAGGAACTATGGACAACCTACAAGAAGTACTCGGGCGGTTTTCCCAAGTGGACACCCGGCTAAAGAGGAGCAAGTGTGTGCCACGCTGGAGCGGTAAGTTAGTATACGTAGTGGACAGGGATGGTCTACACCCAGTTGAAGATCAGGTTCGGGCCATAAAAAGGGCCCCGGCCCCGAAGAACACCACTGAACTCCGGGTGCTCTTGGGCCTGGTAAATTATTATGGAAAATTCATTGTCAACCTGGCCACCTTATTGGCTCCACTCCACATACTGTTGAAGAAGGACCAGAAGTGGTTTTGGGGTGCCTCACAAGACAGAGCATTCGTTGGAGTAAAAGAGCACCTGTCATCCACACAGCTCCTCACTCTCGCTATGATCCAGCTCAGTCTCTAATCCTCCATCCAGTCCAGGTGCTCTGTGACACCTGTCCCAATGGCATTGGAGCAGTGCTGGCCCATATATGGGCCGATGGTGTGGAACGCACCATTGCTTTCACCTCAAGGACCCTGGCGGGCACTGAGCGACAATTTGCTCAAATCGGAAAGGAGGGCTTGGCAGTATTAGTTCAAGAAATTCCACCAATATGTTTATAGGAGGCAATTTTCTATTGTGACTGTCCACAAGCCCCTGCTTGGCCTTTTTAGGGAGGATAAGGGCAACCCACCCACCACATCAGCTAGAATTCAGTGTTGGGTACTTCTACTCGCCGCATACGCAGATTGCCCCGCCGACGCTTTCAGTCTTCTACTATTGCCCACAAGTTCCCATCCTTGCCAGTGGCGGAAGAAATGGTTGCAACTCTTAACTTTATGGATACCTTGCCAGTGATGGCTACTCTGATGCATGCATGGACGCAGCGGGATCCGAGACTGACGGAACTGTGGAGGAGCAGAGAGGTCTCGGAGTTCATGTCCATAGATCTCTGAAAGTTGCCATCCAAGTAGATAGAGCCTATAGTGTGAAGAAAGCCTATAGTGTGTTAGCATTTATTAACAGGGGGATTGAGTTTAAGAGCCGTGAGGTTATGCTGCAACTGTACAAGACCTTGGTTAGACCACATTTGGAGTATTGTATGTAATTCTGGTCAACTCATTATAGGAAGAATGTGGAAGCATTGGAAAGGGTGTAAAGGAGGTTTACCAGGATGCTGCCTGGATTGGAGGGTAGGTCTTATGAGGAAAGGTTGAGGAAGCTAGGGCTTTTCTCATTGGAGCGAAGGAGGACTTAATTGAGGTGTATGAGATGATGAGAGGGATAGATGGAGTGGACTTTCAGCGACTTTTTCCTCAGGTGGATGTAGCTGTTACACGGGGGCATAACTATCAGGTTCGTGGTGGAAGATATAGGAGGCATGTCAGAGGTAGGTTCTTTACTCAGAAAGTTTTTGAGGTGTGGAACGCACTCCCAGCTATGGTAGTGGAGTCGGACACTTTAGGAACTTTCAAGCGGTTATTGGATAGGCATATGAAGTGCACTAGAATGATTGGGAGTAGGTTGATTTGATCTTAGTTTCAGACTAGTTTGGCACAACATCGTGGGCCGAAGGGCCTGTACTGTGCTGTGCAGTTCTATGTTCCATAACTCTGCCATATGCTTTTGAGTGGTGGTATGCAGGCGATCTTTCCTGTAGTTCTACAGCCTTTTTCCCAGAAGTTGTCTGAGCTCAGCGTGGAGGATGGTGTCATGTTGTGGGGAGTAACCCTGCCACAGGGCCAGGAGTTCCTGCTGTAGGACCTACAAAATGGGCACCACGGTGCCTCTAAGATGAAGATGTTGACCTGTAGTTTTATCTGGTGGCCCGGTATTGGGAGGGTCACATGCAGCTGCCTGTCATGCCAGGAGCATCAGAAGCCCCCACCAGCAGCCTGCCTTCATCCATGTGATTGGCCGGGGCACCCATGAGTGCGATTGCAAGCGGACTTCGTGGGGCTTTTCATGGGCTCCATGTTTCTCGTCATCGTAGATGCCCACTCGAAGTGGCTTGACGTGTACAAGATGGCCTTGACAATACTCAGGGCCACAGTAGAAAAACTCTAATGATCATTCAGCACCCAAGGGATCCCTGAGATCCTGGTAATGGACAATGGGACACCATTCATAAGTGAGGGATTTGTCACGTTTACAAAACTGAACTGCATCTGGCATATCAGAACCTCTCCGTACCATCCCTCATCCAACGGCCTGGCGGAAAGGGCGGTTCAGACTTTCAAAAGGAGCATAATAAAATAACCAACAGGCTCCTTGGATATGCAACTGGCGCAGTTCCTTTTTAACTACCGCACATCACCACACGTGATGATGGGAATCGCTCCTGCATAACTGCTGATGGGCCAAAGGCTTTGAACCCAGCTGAGTCTCCCATTTCCAAACTTTGGCAGGAAAGTAGAGTGCAGCAGGAAGCACAGACTTGAGGACACCAGGGCGGCAGTTTCACTCACAGGACGCGATCTATGCCCGCAACTTTGCAGACAGGGCACACTGGCTCCCAGATGTCGTGCTGGAGAGAACCTGGCTCCTACAAAGTTGGAATCCGGGGAGAGTTCAGCGGAAGCATTTGGTCCACCTCAAGAAGCGGGGGCCCACGCCACATGATGCCCAGCCGGCAGCATTGATCCCACCTCTGTACCAGGAACCACGCCTCAGCCAGGGGACCCAACTGTCTATATCCAAGTGCCTGGCCCAGCAGGAGGAGGGTCACTCTGGTTTGGAAATGGACATGAAAGTATCCGTGCAGACGAACGATGTAGTGTCCAGGACCGATCCCAGCGGAGGTCAGCCAGAAAGAGGCAGTGGACGAACCGATCGATATACACTGCCTGACCCAGAGCTGCCGCAAGCTGAAGCACATCCTTGGGTGAAGTGGTGCAGAAGGCCCCACCATTGGCGGCTTAAGGGGAGCTTTGAGACTTGTTTCCCCATTGTCCTCGCGGGGGTTATGACACCCCATCCCCCATCCCCTCATTTGTTGATCTCCCCATGGGTCCTGTGAATTCTGAGCTTCCCAGGAAAGGGGCGGTGGCCATCCAGTTGGAGCTCATTAAAGACTACACATAAAAGGAGGTCCAAGTAGGGCCTGCAGTTGTTGTTTGTCTCAACAAGGACTGGATTTTCTCTCCTGCTTGGACTCTACCTTCCCCGCCAATTTCCCAGTTCCGTAATAATTCCGCCGGGACTGCTCCCGTCGAGGTGTGAGGCGTGGTTCAGTTGTCAAGCAGGAATCAAGCCAACTTGTGTCCATGGAACCCGCTGGCTGTTTCTTCATTCCATTCTTGAATGTCTGTACTGCCCACTCTGCCAGACTATTGGACAACAGGTGGTACAGTGCCGTCCAGATGTGCTTGATGCCATTCAGCTTCAAGAACACCTTTAACTTTCCACTGGTAAAGGATGGCTATGAGGACCTCTGGTATGCTGTAGGTACAAAAATGTGGCGGGAGGTTTTTCTACTGTTGCATGGGAAGTCGTAGAGGTTATGCAATGAGCTGCCACCCATTTATAATGGCTGTCAGATGGCATGGTAGCGCAGTGATTAGCACTGCTGACTCACGACGTCGAGGACCTGGGTTTGATCCCGGTCCCGGATCACTGTCCGTGTTGAGTTTGCATATTCTCCCCATGTCGATGTGGGTCTCGCCCCCACAACCCAAAGGTGTGCAGGGTAAGTGGATTGGTCACGTGAAATTGCCCCTTGGAAAAAAAAAGGGTACTTTAAATTTATTTTAAAAAAGAAAAAAAAAGAATGGCCGTCAACCATAATGAGGAACATTGATCTTAAGAACGGACCAGAGAAGGCTACGTGCATCCGTACCCATGGTCTTCCTGACCATTCCCATTGGTGTAAGGAGGCTGAAGGTGGGAGCCTTTGGTTCTCCCGGCACAAGGAGCATTGCTTCACCAAGTCCCTGACATCTGCATCGAGACTAGGATCCAAACCTAGCTCCTCATCTTGGATGCCTCGGGGTGACCGTTGTGTCGCTCCATCAGAATTGGGCGCCGACCCTGGGTGGGGAACGCCTATCCAGGATCACCACAGGATAATGCCATCTTCAACACATAGTTCTTCCCTGTTCGTGAGGAAGGGTTTGATTGTCTGTGGGGTGTCCTCGGATTCCACCACTGAGGATCATATGGCATAACCTGAACAATGTGGAGTCCTTCTGGAGTTCAAGCTCTGACCTGTTTCGCAGAAACTGGCAAGGTAACTAAAACATTTAAAGTCATGATGACTTCTTCCATTGCTGGCAAAGGGGCTAGGGCAGAGGGAAACGATTCTGAAGCAGTGCTTCAGTGAGTATTCATAGGCCACCAGTATCAAAGCCCAATGATGGATCTGAGCCGAGATGATGGCAGAAATTGCTTTATCTTTTGAAACGGCCCAGCAAAGGCTTGTGGTCTTTTATGATTCCAGAATATTGCCCATAGACATACTGGTGGAACTTTCTCACACCAGACATAACAGCCAACTCTCCCTTTTCAATCCGTGAATAATGCGTCCGCCAGATCTTGGATATGTTTGCAATGGTCTTCTCCATTGCATCATCCAATTGATGTGAGAGGACTGCACCCACTCCATACAGAGAGGCATCACAGTATTAGTTATTTTCCAGAGTCACAATGGGCCAGAATATTCCAGGAAAGCAGTTGCGGATTTACATTTGCGAAGACTTCATCCTGCGGTGACTGCCGTGACTGCTGTTCAATAACATCTGTCGGGGTGACAACAAAGTTTCCAAATATGGGATGAATTTCCCATAGTAATTCATCAGGTTGAAGAAAGATTTCAACTCTGGGGGGGGGTCAGGATCTCCTTGCTGATTCTGGCAGCCTTTTCTGGGTCGTGCCTTTTGACATCACCGCCAGCAGTCCTATAGCTGACACTTGTGATCGTCCCGGAAAGTTTCCTGGGTACTTTGAGGTGATCCAGTTGTCTTTTAAAACGCCAGGATGCACTTTTGGAATGTTGGGTTGATGGTGGGTGAGGCATGTGGGTGCCTTCACTCGATATGCTGGCTTCTCTGTGTGGATGCTCCCCCCAACCTGAGTAAGCTACTATCTATTACCTCTTGGAAGTTCTTGAGCACCTTCCGCTGCGTTCTCTAGGGGCCAAGCTATTTCTATAGCCTTTTCGAGGCCTTTTCGTTAGGCTCCATCAGTAATTTTTTCTGGATTGTAACATTGTTTTTTGAAATAAATTTGAAGTACCCAGTTCTCCCCCCCCCCCCCAATTAAGGGGTAATTTAGCATGGCCTGCACATTTTTGGGTTGTGGGGGTGAGACCCACGCAGATACAGGGGGAATGTGCAAACTCCACATGGACAATGACCCGGGGCCAGGGTTGGACCCAGGTCCTCGGTGCCGTGATGCAGCAGTGTTAACCACTGCGCCACCGTGCCTCCCTGGGTTGTAATATTGTTCATCCCACACATTAGCCTATGTAGCATCTGATTTTGGAATGAGCCAAATTCACAATAATCTTCCAACTTCCTTCAGCTAGAAAGAATTCCATAATGGGCTCCCCTGGGGTCCTTCAAGCTGTGTTAAAAGAGTAGTGTTGGAGGATTATGGACGGCATTGGGTCTGAATGGTTTTTCACCAGGTCCACGAGTTCATCAAACATTTCTGTATCCGGAGCCGCTGAATAGGTTAAACCTTTGATGATAAACGTCGGGGCCCAGCATGTTGTTTGGAGGATCACCTTTTGTCTCTCATCCCCTTCAATGCCACTGCCATAGAGTAAAATTGCACATGCGCATGGCATTCTGGGTCCAGACCTGTACATGCGCAGCATATGGCCCACGTCTTCCAAAGAAGTTTAGGTTTTCTTTCTTACCGGCCTTGCCTACTGAAGTTTCAAAGACTGCTGTGCTGGATTCCTATCATCAGTGTAATAATTCCAGAAGGCATAGTCTTAACAGGCAGAGCAGTTTTATTCTCCAACACAAATAAAGCTCCAGCTGCGGATTCCAAAACAAATGTCTTCAGATTCTACAAAGCCCACCGGGAGATCAATCTTCGTGAACGTTGTAGCATTGCGATCGTGCAGATCTGAGGAAAGTTGTGGGGTGGGATTCTCCGTTGAGCCGACAGTGCACCCATGCTCACTGGCTTCCCGGCGCTGTGGCGTAGCCACAATGGGAAATCCCATTGGCAAGTTGGGGGAACGGAAATCCAGCTGCTGCCGAGGGCCTGTCGCCGAGGCAAACGTGGCTGGCGGCCCGGAGAATACAGCTCACGACGTTTGATTCAGCAATAAATTGAAAATAGCTCATCGTTTTAAGAGGGAGCAACATTTTAGCAAAAGCAATCACCAGTTTAAAATGCCGAGGGTCAGTGGCAAGAAAGGTAAAATGAGAATGCACATTTCAAAAAGGCAGTGCTTGAAGGACAAGCTAGAGAAGATTCAACTAGAGTCATTAGAAGAGAATAGAACTTCAGAAAAATGTTGTGTGCAGAAGTCGAGTGTTAATCCTGCGTGAAATAAGGAAAGTCCTGCTTTATTTAATGTGGTGTTGCTTACAAAATGAGGGCAGGCCAACAATTGACTTTATAGGAATAGTTCTTGTCTTGCTGCCTGAGGAGTGGCCAACACACCAAATTGTCCTGGAAAATATGAATGAGGAAGTTGTTCAAAGACAGGTATTAACCTCAGACGTAAAATGATTTTCAGTTCTCTGTATACAGCATAAGCAGCAAATTTGTAGATGAAATTTGTGTCTCAAATTGGTTGCATTGTCAGGAGATTTGTCCTAATGCAAATATACCCATCTGATCACTGGTATGTTACTGGTTGATCACAATTTATGGATGACACAAAACTTGAAACTGCTGTGAACTGTGAGGAGGATAGTGCTAGAATTCAATAGGACATAGGGTGGTGGACAGATGGCCATTTACTGTGACGTACCACATTTTGGTTGGAAGAACGAGGAGAGGCAATATAAAATAAACGGTACAATTCTAAAAGGGGTACGGGAACAGAGAGACCTGGCAGCATTAATATTGAAGGTGCCAGGATAGGTTGAGAAAGAAGTTGGTTAAAAAGATATATGGGATCCTGGGCGTTACAAATTGAGGCATAGAGTTTTTGTAAAACACTAGTTCAGTCACAATTGGGAGTATTATGTTCAATTCTGGACACCCGCACTTTAGGGAGGATGTGATGGCTTTAGGGAGGGTGCTGGAAAGATTGTGCGAATGGTTGAGAGATGAAGGATTTTAGCTACATGGATAAATTGGATAAACTGGGGCTATTCCACTGAGAGGAGAAGGTTGAGAGGAGATTTGACCAAGGGCTTGAGTATGTAGAGCGAGAGGAGCTTTTCCCAATTGCGGAAAGGTAAAGAACCAGAGGACAACGATTTAAAGTGATTGGCAAAAGAACCAATGGCAACATGAGAATTTTTTTTTAATGCAGCGAGTGATTAGGATCCGGAATGCGTTGCCTGAGAGAGTGGTGGAGACAGATTCAACTGGGTGACTTTCGAAAGGCAACTGGTAAATGACCTGAAAAAAAAATGCAGGACCACAGGAAAAGGGCAGGGGAGGGGGAGTAGCTGAATTTTGCTTGCATGAACATGACCAGCAGAATGACCTCCTTTTGTGCTGTCACCATTCTATGGGCAGGATTCTCTGATCCTGAGGCTAAGTGTTGACGCCATTGTAAACGCCGTCGCGTTTCCCGACGTTGTCAACTTGGCCTCAGGAGCAGCAATTCTGACCCCTACAGGAGGCCAGCACGACACGAGTGATCCACGCCGCTCCAGCTGCCGATCCCAGCATCAGATGGGCGCCGCGGATCTGCGCATGCATAGTGAGACTGGCGCAATTGCCGCACATGCGCGGTGGCTCCCTTCTCCACGCCGGTCCCGACGCAACATGGCGTAGGGCTACAGGGGCCGGCGCGGACCAAAAGAGGCCCCCAGCCCGAGAAGCCGGCCCACCGATTGGTAGGCCCCGATCGTGGGCCAGGTCACAGCGGAGAACCCCCCCCCCCCCCCCCAACCAGGTCGCCCCCGGATCCATTCACTCCGCGGTCCTGCCGGGTAAGACCAGGTTAGAACGGCGCTGGTGGGCTCGGGTTTTTTTGTACGGCCCATACTGCGCCGAGAATCACCGGGGGGGCCGCCCGACCGCCGCCGATTCTCCACTCTCCGGAGAATCTGCGGACCGGCGTTGGGGCGGCGTCACGCGATTCGCTCCCATCCTGGCGATTCTCCGGCCTGCCTGGGCTTAGAGAATCCCGCCCATAATTTCTGTTCAATGATTCTATCAAAGATAGAAATAATTAATATCTGAACACTAACCATCGAGAAGAATTTATTCATACACTCAGCCTAGTCTTGCATGAAAATAAAGGCCGGTGGGAAGTATGTGTGTTGGTATAATGGATTAGAGTTTAGAAATGAGTTCAAATTCCATTATGGTTAGTCGCGAAATTGAATTCAATAAATCTGGTAAATTATGTGCTGGAATTATAAGTTAAATGACCATGAAAGAAGCTACGTTGTCTTCGTCTTTTTTTTTTAAGCAAAGCACATCTGGTTCACTAACTTCAAAACTAATTAAACTTGGTTTCTATCTCTGCAACTATTCACCAGCAAGGCTCTGGAGAGAAGTAAAAATAAATTGCTGTGGCGGAGGTCCAAGTGTGGAGACTAAGGGACATTCAAAAGCAGAATAGAGGTTTGCTTTGCATCTGATCTGTGCAGTACCCGACTTGGAAGTGAATGATTTTTGTTTCCGGGTGCACAAAGCAGTGTGCAATGACATCTCAGAAGAACAGAAGGATGCATTTTATTTTTGAAAAGAGAAAGGCAAATGGGACCAGCTTTCACAATGAGTAAACTGCCAACTAATGGAATACCAGAAAGTAACAACCTGCATTTGCATTGTGCCGTACACTACTTCAGTGCATGTCAAACAACTTGGTAGACCTTAAGCACTTTTGACGTACAGCCTCTGTGGCAACATGAGAAACACAGCAGACAATTTTGCACACAGCAAGGCCCCACAAACAGTAATGAGACACGTGAAGTTAATATTTCTACACCAGTTATGATCGGGGTGATCAAATGCTTATCATCTAACCTGAGTGAGATTGCCCACGTGAGCATGATGTTGGGCTTCGATTCCCAACCAAAGGAGGCAATTAAGGGGCAATTTAGCGTGGCCAATCCACCTATCTCGCACATCTTTTGGGTTGTGGGGGTGAAACCCACGCACACACTGGGAGAACGTGCAAACTCAACAGAGACAGTGACCCAGGGCCGGGATTCGAACCCGGGTCCTCAGCTCCGTAGGCAGCAATGCTAACCACTGTGCCATCGTGCTGCCCGAGCAAGCTGAATTTTAACTTTTTTTTTCTGATTTTGGTCGAGGATTAGGCATGGAATCAGAATCATAGAATCATAAAATTTACAGTGCAGAAGGAGGTCATTCGACCCATCGGGTCTGCTTCGGCCACTGTAAAGAGCATCCTACTTAAGCCCACACCTCCACCCTATCCCCGTAACCCAGAAACCACATCCAACCTTTCTGGATGGGCAATTTAGCATGGCCAATCCACCTAACCTTGGACTGTGGGAGGAAACCGGAGCACCCGGAGGAAACCCACGCAGACACAAGGAGAATATGCAGACTCCTCATAAACAGTGCCACAATCGAACCTGGGACCCTGGAGCTGTGAAGCAACAGTGCTAACTACTGTGCTACCGTGCCACTATTGGCCAGACACTGAGAATTTGGTTGCTCTCTTAATAGTGCCAGAGGTTTGTCAAGCATTGGTTTTGAACTGGGCAAAAAAATACTGGGCTTGAAGTGTAAGTGCAAGTTCTGGTATTTGGGGAAATTGGCTGCAATACGAAAAGAAAAGGTTCAGCTTGATGGATGCTGGAATCTGATGAGAGTGCAGAGGAATAATTTAAGCACTGGTGCATTCTCTACAATTGTCAGTTTTGTCACTGCGCGCACTGTGCCAGTGCAATCTCTCATCTAGATCACCATTGCAATGGTGGTCCGATTCTCAGTTTGATTCTTGTTGAAGTGTAGATTTTTATTTCTTGGTTTTGATGAGAATATTTGAATTGTTCCCAGTTTGTGTGAGGTGCATATATCGTGCTGTTCTTGGCCAAGCTGCTCATGAATTATCTTGCTCATTGGCAGCACAGAAACTGAGAGTCAAGGCTGCAGTCCTGTGGGACAAAGAATCAAGTGGATGATATGTGTGGACCACTTTTACTTCAGTGCCAGGCCACCACCACCCCCAAGTTCTCCCAGCACAACCGTGGGAACTACACCGGTTAGAATCAGAAAGATCAAACGCCTGTCAGTTAAACTGAGTGAGTGTGCGATGCATTGGACTTCAAAACCCCAGCAAAGGAAGCGAGCTTCATTTTATGGTGAATAGTTATTCATTGAATACATCTGGGATCACTTTGATTAAAAAGCGAATCAGTGTTTTGATTGGCGTTTACTGAATGAGCCTCTATTCCTGATAATGTTTCATAGCAACATATACTTGCATAATCTTTACACTTCCTTGGATCTGACATAAAGCCGAAACTCATAAAACTGGAATGATAAATGTTTGTGTAAGCTGTAGCTGGTAGATATGGCATTCTTTGGATATATAATGAAGGTAAAACTCTATCTGACCTGTCGGGTTGGTCACAGCTGCAGGACTGGATCAATGCAGGCTATCTATCGGCGCAATATTCACTGTTGAAAAAGAAGCCAGAATGGTAGGGTGTCATGGAGAAAAGCTGTCAACTAAAGCAGATAAACAGTTGGTGTCAGGAATTTATATTGCTAATTGTCTCTTTAAAGTTTTTCTGTGCCACTGTTTTCCAGCCTAAAAGTAATTACATGCCCCAAATCCATCTACCGTAATTATAGTCTCTTCCGCTAAATGTTACAAAAGATCAATTAACTACAAAGTCCTCTTGCGTTTCACAGGCTTGATAGCTTAAACAGTACACTGGAATGATCAGCACTGCTTTTTAAGAAAGTGCTAAGAAATATAAAATGATATTCCCAGGGACTGACCAATTTGGGTTTAGCTCTCTAACTTCAAATGTGATAGCACTCATTTTGGAATGAAAGCTGTTTTGGGGCAATTAAAATGTCAGGACCAAGAGCTAGTTGACTGAATTGTCGCTGACTAACTATTGGTGACAATGGAGATGGCAACGAGGGGAGGCTCCGTAAACATGGGATCTGAAATAAGCTGCATGACCAGCAAAAAGCCTGAGACACTTTCCTGGAACTGAACTGGAACAAATGCTTTTTTTTTCAGTGTAATCTAAAAGATTCAATTCATGTCGAAGGACAAGGTTAAGATTTAGGCTGATTCTATTGACCTGTGGTGTACACTTTGTTGCTTTTTGCTGGCTGGCATTCAGTATTTCACCAGACGTGAATAGTAATTTCATTCTAACAGTGCTTTGCCATTGCTATGCACAACAAGCAACTGGGGCATTGAAATCTTTCCCTTATCTTCACAAGTGAAGTATATATATTCATATTATATTCATATTATGCAGTACACAGGCTGCCCTTAATGGCCGATTTCTCAAGTTTGTTTTTTGCTCCTGGAATTAATCATCAGCCTTTCTTGAGGGTCATCAGAAACTCTGAATACAATTGCCCTCAGTGTTTGCTCATGACCTACTCAAATTTTCTTAACGATTATTACCACATTTTAAGATTGTGATATTTCCTGGCAGTGTTTCCTGATGTTTTAACAGGCTGCAGAAAGCACTCGCGATAATATCCGAATTGAGGCAAATCTTAGCAGCTTAATTCAGAGTTTCTATATAGGGGGATAAACTGGGCCTTTCCACTCAGGCAGACCTTCTGTTCAGTGCTTGGTAATGAGCAATGGTGTTCTTATCGCACACCAGCAACCTTTGTACCCCAAAACCCGTGTTTATAATTTTTTTGAATTAAACTCAAAGTACCCAATTCTTTTTTTCCAATTAAGGCGGAAATTTAGCATGGCCAATTCACCTACCCTGCACACCTTTGGGTTGTAGGGGTGAGACCCACGCAGACATGTGGAGAATATGCAAACTCCACAAGGACAGTGACGCGGGGCCGGGATCCAACCTGGGTTCTTAGCACTGTCAGGTAGCAGTGCTAACCACTGCACTACCATGCTGTCCCACCCCAAAATACGTGTTTGCTGATTGTTGAGATGAGATGAGAAGTAGGGAGTATTGATTATAAAGCTAGCCAGTGCTGGTTTTGCACATTGCATACAGTGTCCTAAACAGGACTTTGTTTTCTTTCATGGGCTATGTGAATGCCACTGGCTAGACCAGCATTTGTTGCTCATCCCTCATTGACCTTGAGAAAGTGGTAGTGGTGAGCTGCAGTTCATCTGGTGTAAGCACCACCACAGGACTGTGAGGGAGGGAGATCCAGGAATTTGACCCAGCCAAAAGTGGGAAGACTATATTTTTTTGTTGGGTGAAATCATGGGTGTGTATGTTTTAAGTGTGGAAAACCTGAGACAACAGGTAATGGGGGGGGCAGGGTGAAATAGATTCCCCTCACAGTGTACAGTTACCACTAACCAATGAACACATCTCAAGCAGCTATTTAGAGGCAAATTAATAAAATGACTGACTCCTGAGGTGGACCTGAAAAGCCACATGGGATGAAAGTTAACATTACTGCTCACTCTTGCTGCCAATGATAGTAAATTGCAGATGCCTAATTCCTCTTAAAGTCCTGATCAGTTGTATGGCACAACCTGCAACCCTATGAGAAGCCTTCCTTATTCTAAAGCCATCCCCAGCTTTTCCATGTGGGCTGTCTCTGGTACAGTGCTGTCTGCAGTTTTGTCATGTGGTATGGCTGCGTGGCCATGCTTAACCTGCCAATGGCAGCTCTTGGAAAGAAAACATTCCTGAACACTTCTCAAGCAGTTATTTCAAGACAAAATAATAAAATTCAACTTGCACTTTGGTCACTGATGTAACAAGACTTGAAAAGGTTCTTATTTGTTAAGTTCATGAATCCCAGGCGCGACCGTTGTAAAATATTTGCTCTTCAATTTGATTGTACACCTGTGAAATGACGGATGAATTAGCTTGTTAAGTAGCCAGCTGCAGATGAGCAGTCCAGTAACAATTTCTGCTTCCCCTCTGTCACTTTTTACGCCCATTTAGATTTTGCTAAAACTGATGATAATCCATTCAGGCCTCAAGTTAAATTATGTTCCCTGTGAAAATTGTCTTTTTACACAGATGCTGTTCTATTATTTATTTTGGCAAACAGAATTCTTGATATTTTGAAAGTAATGTAAGAGGGCTTGTTAGGGCAAGAGTCCTTGATGTTAGAAGAACAAATTTTTACTTTCTGACAGTCATGACAAATGTTAGGTACTGGTGATATTCAACCTGACTCTTGGGCTTTGTTATGGTCCCATAGAAACCGATAACATTTAAGAAGAGATCTGAATTTGCCAGTGGCCAATGCAAAGAATGATTCAGGAATTCATGCTTTCAGTCTTTTACTTTAACAAGCCAACTGAAATTAACATCAACCGGCATTACTTATTAGGCAACTGCAGGTTCAGCAGCCCTTATCCGGATATCAAAAACTGAAAAATTCCAAAATCCGTACTCTTTTTTTTTTTGAGTGCCGACATGACGCCACAAGTGGGGAATTCCACAAGGCTATGGGAAGGTTACTGGGCGATGCGCAGGCCCCATTGTGCCTCACATGTGCAGGCCCCATTGTGCCTCACATGAAATAAAAATCGCTTATTGTCACAAGTAGGCTTCAAATGAAGTTACTGTGAAAAGCCCCTAGTCGCCACATTCCGGCGCCTGTTCGGGGAGGCAGGCCCCATTGTGCCTCTCGTGCAGGCCCCATTGTGCCTCACGCAGGCCCCATTGTGCCTCACATGTGCAGGCCCCATTGTGCCTCACATGTACAGGCCCCATTGTGCCTCACATATGCAGGCCCCATTGTGCCTCACATGTGCAGGCCCCGTTGTGCCTCACATGTGCAGGCCCCACTGTGCCTCACATGTGCAGGCCCCACTGTGCCTCACATGTGCAGGCCCCATTGTGCCTCACATGTGCAGGCCCCATTGTGCATCTCATGAGCAGGTCCAATGCACCACACATACGCAGGTCCCGGGAACAAGTCATTTTGTCCCCTCAAATTCCATTCTGAAATTGGAAAAATTCAGAATTCTGATTCACATTCAGCCCGAAGCATTTTGGATATGGGATGCTCAACCTGTAATACACTAAACTACAGAAAAGTACCCACCCATTAACCAATTACCACAACCGAAAATCTCACACCATGTTTATATGTTACACCACAATCTCAGCCGATCCATTGCCTTCCAATAAAGGAGTCGGGTATAAAAGTATAATGAAATTGATGTGTTGTTAAAGCAAACTGTTTACAGGCCACAGTACAGGTCCCAGCTGGGACTTCTCTGTCCAGGCTCCTATCTGGGCCAGCTTTTATGCCCGACTTCAATTACCGAGCTCGTACGACAAGGCTTAGGGGGCGGCTAAGCTTGCTTCAGTTGGGCTGATGTGTTTAGAAGCTGGCTGCTCTGGAGGGGCATGGTGCAATTCGGTTTCCTACCCCTGAGGTGGTTTACATGCTTGGCACCTGGTATGAGACTGGCCCTGTTTGCTGCACCACCATCCCAGGAACCCAATTGGCGCCATCACCAAAGTTCTGAACATGAACCATGCCACCTGGTCAGAACTGCCAGATCCGTGTTCGCCTGACTGGACGATGCCCCTGCTGCTCCTGACTCTGTCACACTTTCCCACCACTGTTGCGGAACATGAGGCTGAGGCGGGTCCTGAGGTATCGGCTCATTAAAAGTTCTGCCCGTGTTACGCCAGTGGTGGCATGCAACATGGTTCAGTAGCAAAATAGAAATCTAGCCAGCCTTATGTCCAAGGATTCAGAGGTCTGCTTCCGTCAGCCCCTTTGAAACGTTTGCACTGCCAGTTTGGTCAGCCCATTTGAGGACAGGTGCTATGGGGCCATGAGGATGTGGCGCACCCCTTTGGCCTTCATAAAACTACTGAACTCATTGTTGGTAAAGTGAGAGTCACTGTCCATGTGGAGTTTGTACATTCTCCCCGTGTCTACGTGGATCTCACCACCAGAACCCAAAGATGTGCAGGGTAGGTAGATTGGCCACGTTAAATTGCCCCTTAATTGGGGAATAAAAGAATTGGCTACTTTAATTTTATTTTAAAATGCAAAATAGCACGAGCCGACGATACTCCAAATGCAGCCATATAGATTCGTAAAGGCCTCTGTGTGTATTAATGGTGACATCAAGTCTGGACTCTGGGTCCAGATCCAGCTGGAGATATGCGTGGCTCATGGCGAGCTAAGTAAATGAATATCCTCCAGCCAAATTCGGCTACAAATATTCAACTTGTGGCATTAGATACCGGTCCAAATGGGAGGCTTTATTCACAGTCAACTTGTAGTCGCCACACCGTCCAACTGTTTCATCTGGCTTAGGTATGGGGAGTACCGGCATTGCCAAATTGGCAAACCGTACCAGCCGGATGACGCCGAGGGCTTCTAGACAGTTCCGTTCCGTTTTGACTTTCGACAGTAGGGCATAGAGAACCAGGAAGTACTTGGACTATGCATCAGGGTCCACTTGTATTTTGGCTATGGCTCCCTAATTTTTACCCAAACCTGCTTGGAAAACTTCAGGGTACTTTCCAACACCTCATATGGTCCTCCGGTGCCCATCCAAAAGATCTGCAGCCAGTCTAGGCGGAGGCTTTGCAGCCAATTGCAACCCAGTAAGCTCGGCCCAGGACTCTTTACTGTAATCAATGGCAGCTGAATGGATTGCAGTCCATACTTTACTGGGGTCATCGTTACAGCTGCTATGGTGAGACGTGCCCTATATCGGTAGCCAACCTGGCATCCGTGTCCTGCAGGCTCAGCCATTGGACGCCGGTCCTAATATTCTCGAATGTTCGCTTTCCAAAGATCGAAACTGCAGCTCCCGTGTCCAACTCCATCTCAAGGAGGTGTCCAGTCACCTGAACTGTGATCTGAATTGGCGCATCTCTTGATGCCGTGATGCAGTTCAATTGCATGCAGTCTTGCTCCTCAAGTTGGTCTACTTGGGCAGGCGCCTGCCTTGGGCAGTTTGTCAGCTGGCTGCCCTGGGGTTTTCTTTCCTTGTGGCTGGTCTGACCACAAGCGGAGCATTGTCTGGCACCGCCCTCTTCTGACTCGGGGGAGGAGTCTTGCCTGTCTTTTACGGCCCTAGGCCCATGGACTTGGCTTCGCTGGTGCTTGGGCCAGGGTGGAGTACCGTGCGGCGCTGTATGCCAGAAGAGTGCATGCCCCATGTTGCTGACCTTCATCCTCATAGTCCCCTGGAGTCCCTTGTCGCCATTTTCCCACAAAAAGGAGATCTCTATGGCCATTTGAGGGTCCAACAACGGTTCTGCTAGCAGCTTCCTCTGGGTCGGCATGTTGTTCCTTCCACATACACGTCGGTCGCGCAGCAGCTCAGGATGAAATGGGCCATAGTCGCAGAATTCCGCTGATTTTTGTAAGTGTGTCAAGAACTCAGCAACAGACTCCCCTGACTCCTGTCAGCCGTATTGAAATGGTACCGCTCTACTATGACCGAAGGCTTGGGGTCATAGTGGTTCGTCACCAATGTCACCAGCTCTTCGAATGTCTTGGGAGTCTGAGGCTGCGGGATATATCATGCTTTTTATAATGCCGAAAGTGGGGGATCCCCACAGGCGGTCAGAAGAATCACCATCTGTCACTCATCTCTGACTGTAGCGTTAGCCTTTAAGAAATAATGCATACACTCTACGTATTGTGGCCAGTCCTCCACATTTGTATCAAACGCATTGAGTCAAGACAGTGGCATATTCAAATGTTGCAAACCTTATTTGGGTACAAAGAGAGGAGGTGGCTGTACTCCAAACAATGAGCAGCGCTGACTGTAGCTACACTGTAGCGACCCACATCACTAATTTTATGGTCACAGGAGTCCGATACAAGAGTATAATGAAAAGGGTTTATTGTTAAAGCCATCTATTTACAGGTCACAATCCAGGTCCCTGCCAGGACTTCTGTGTCCAGTCTCCTTTATGGGCTGGCTTTTATGCCCATATTCAATTACCTTGCTGATGGGCTGGCCCTGTCCCTCAGCAAGGGTGCTTGTATTCCATGAGGCTTAAGGGGAGACTAATTGGTCTCTCTCCATTGGTGTTGTGAGGGTTCTAACAAGTTGAAAGTTCCTACTGGCAATTCAACAAGCTCTGTTCTCACTGCTGCATTAGGCTGAGCCTTCCAGTGTCCTTTAATCCTCCTGAGTAGAATCAAATTGACTTCTGGTAGCAAGGCACCCTCTGGAGATTTCTGAATGGTTATATCTTCACTTGTCCCACCTCTTCAAACAGGGAAACCATTCTCACCAGCATTCTGTTTGGTGGTTAGCACAAAAACAGCCTCTCCTTCTGGTAGGGCGCAGCAGCAGCCGTTTTTGGTCTCCCTTTTCAGTTCTCTCTCTGCCTGACTGAGTCTCCGAGTCTGTTGAACAAAACCAGCTGCCCATTTTTTTGGAGCCTGGACGCTGACTGAAATATCCCATTCGTGGATGTCTAGTTGAGTGTCGGTAAAACATGTCACAGGGCATGTGGCCTTACGTGCCTTCAGCTAGCTTAATCGGCGACCCCACCAGCTGGGAGGTGGATAGTCATGATAGTCGCCCTATCCCAGGGAAAATGGCCTGGGGTTTAGGATGGAGTTGGGAAACCAACGTGCAGGCCAGGCAGTGTGTTTTAAGCGCCACCCAGGCTCCTATCCTGACTGTGGCTGGGGCTAAAAACCAAGCCCCATTTTGTGATTTCTGTGTAGAAATAGCCTGCGATTGAAATCTGAACTTCTCCTCAGTGAAGGAGATCGAGAGAGAGGGCGAGGTCCAGACTTTTAAAACATTAAAAGCATCAATGAAAGCAATCATTTAACTTTGCTACTACTACTGATCCAGAGAATGCGAGCGCAAAAATTCATGGGCTTCCAGCGAGGCAGGAGATTACAAAGGATTGCCTTTCTCTGTCCTCCTAACAGACATACAGGATAGATATAACTGCAAAATCAGTTAATACCTCTTGTTTAAGAGTTGGATGAATTTCTGGTTTAATATTGGTTGAAAATTATACGGGTTCCAGTACATGGAACTCCATAAAAAGATTGTGATTCATGGAAAAGCCATTTATTCAACATACCCAGCCAAGTTTGAATAATAAGAATAGTTACATGTGACTGAGCCTGCGTTGCTGCCTGATTACCTTCAGGAACAGGGAGAAATTTCACAGAACTTCTCGTTTATGGAAATTGCTTTTCGAGTTGTTCTGCCCCCTCCATCTCTCCCTCCCACCAAGATGAAATTAGAATTGAGATTACCCATAAGAATGTGAATAGTCGCTGAAAGGGTGATGGGGACACCCAATTTGCACAGAGCAGGTGGAATCATGGGCCCACCTCCATGGTGAGTTTGGTTGGCAGGGAGCAGTTAATTGGGTCAGTGGTGCGTGAGGACACTGTCATCTGCCCACCTCCACCTTCTTGGCCTGCCTTCCCTGTCACATGTAACGTTCTATGTTGTTCAAACTTGCATGGGTAGGTTGAATAAATGGCTTTTCCATGAATTAATGCTCACTTAGGGCCCTCGTGCTAGTATATATACCAGTGGCGGGAGGGGGGCTTGCATGTGGGAGTTTCCTTGAGAGCTCCAGTGAGGTGGGATCCATGGTGGGGTTGATTGTTCAAAGGCACTCAGTTCCTGATCGAAGGGCTCAGCATCAGGAAGGGGTCGTACTTGCAGCAGCCCCTGCCTCGCCGCCGGCAGTGCTGAGTACAGAAGAATCGGTAGCAGTCGGCAGGTGGGACTCCACCTCTGAGGTCCTTGATCACAGGAGAAGGCCCGCTGCTGGGCTGTCAGATGCCTGAGTGGATGAGGCAGGTCTTCCTGAAAAGAGGTGGCGGGGGGGCTTGTCAACCCTCCAGCTGGGAGTTCCTGTGAATAACAAGAACAAGTATTGTGTTTTATTGATGTTGATAAAGGGATAGATTTTAGCCAGAGCCAACGCTGAGGATTTTCCTGCTCAGCTTCAAAATTGTGCCTTGGGATCTTTCACACCTGCCTCAGAGAGCGCATGGCACCTTGGATTTAACACCTCATCTGAAATTTAACCTCATTCCAAAGTTCTGCTTATCAGTCGCTGCCTTCCCTCAGCAGGGGATTGAGGGCACGGAGGAGCATTTGAAATACTTTTGAGGATCATCTAAATCAAAAAGAAATGAGAATCTGCTGGGTTATAAAACGGTGGAGTCTGAATAAAGCAAGAGGTGGTAGGGAGACTGGGATCTGAAAACCCGGGGCCTTCAGTTGAGTCACGCCAATAGTTTTTTTTCTGATTACTTTTCAAAAAAACATATTGTGATCTTGGATGAAAGTTTTGTCTGAATGTGGATTTCCCAGTCTCATCTCAAAATGCAGTGATGCTCATGAATCCTGATCTGGTGGTTTCTGTAATATAGTTTTCCTTGTCTCTGTGTCTGCTGAAACTTGCCTTTGGCTGAAACTGCCAAAGTCAACTACGCTCATCGTGTTTCTGGGCAGGAGAAAGAACAGTATTTGAAAGCACTCGGGGGTAGCAGTTTGTGCTGAATAAAGATCGACCTTGCCCGCTGATCATGGATGGTCTGCGGCATGTCGACTTCAACAGGCTGATCTCAAAAATAACTTCCATAATAAACTTCAGAATAAATCACTCTTAAATCCTGAGGCCAAAATGAGGCATAGCACTGTATGGCTGGCTGAACTTTCCATATTGATTTGAAGTTCCAATTACCATAAAAATGAAGTTAGTTAACATTTGTTGCACAACCCTTTAGAGGGATGAAACTGTTTGCTGTACAGATTTAGCTATGAAAATCGAGCTAATTTGAGGACAGTGGCAAATTTAGAATGCTGTTTGTATGGCCTGTTTACCGCCTTCGTCAGATAATGGTACTGGCTCTAAACAGAAGAATATCGGCTTCAGCACCTTTTGATCTTTTAGATTAGGCGTTGAGAATATTTCATAGTGTTAGATATTAAAATACCGGGATAAGACTGTAGTTATATTACCTGATGAAGGAGCTGCACTCGAAAAGCTAGTGATTCCAAATAAACCTGTTGGACTTTAACCTGCTGTTGTAAGACTTCTTACTCTTTCCGCTGTGGCTGCCCAGTGGTAGTATTGCAAGTTCGGGAGGGCCAGCCCCACTCCCCCATGTTTCTTCTCCTTTGTAGTACTGTTTTGGGGATTCTTGGATTCTCTCTTCCCACCACCCCCCCCTCACAGAACGGCAGGACACCGCTGACCATGACGTACCATCCCCCTTGGTCTGAAACCGTCCTCATTGCAGTGAACACCGCTTTCTTACTTATCAGTATGGCTACCCCCCCCCCCCCCCGTCCTCATCCCGTAACTGGAATGGTGGGTCTGCCCCTCCGATGCATCTCTTGGAGGGAGACTATGCCAGCTTTCATGTTTTATCGGTGAGTAAAAACTCAGGATCTTTTCACTGGGCCATTAAGTCCCATAATGTTCCAGGTGACTATCCTGATGGTTTTTTTTTGTCTCTCCCCCCCCCTTCCTGCAGGATCAACCATGCTTAACTTGTGGAGCGCCCCTGCACTCTGGGATTTTCCTTTGTTAGAGGGCAATCCAAAATGACCACAGCCACCATTCTCGCATGACGCCGGGCCCTTGCACTCCCTTTGTTCAGGGGCCACCCAGCATGGTCGCACTGTGTATGGCATGTGGGTGAGCTCCTGCACTTCCACCTTTCCCTTTGTTCAGGGACCCTCCAAAGTAGCTGCTAACTGTGCCACCTAATTGCACATTTAAGAAATCGATCTGCTGAAGCCAGTCCAGAGCCCTTCCCTTCCCCCCTTATTGTTTTGTTCCACCCATGGTTTTGCTTCACCCTTCTGCCTCCCTTGCTCCCCCCCCCAAATTCCCCCTCTTCTATCTACCCCCTGCCTTCCCTCCTCTAACCCATGGTTTTGCTTCCCTTGCTCACCCCCTCCACCCCGTCTTCGCAGAGGCCCCCCCCCCCCCCAAACCCGGCCAGATCCTCTCTCCCCAGAGAGAGATGCGCCACAGCCCCCTCTCTCTCATACCTCCTGGCGCTAGCTTTCCTGCTAGTGTGGTGGTTCCCCTCCCGGGGTCAATCTGGCCCCTCCTACGCCCGCTCTGCTCGTGTCCTTACTGTCTCCTTCTAACCCTCTCCTTCTTATGAGCTGGTTCCCTAGTTCATAGCGAGGCGAAGCAGTTCCGCGCAAAATTGTACTTTTTTTCTTTTTCTCCATTGTCTCCTCTGTGTCTTCCTCACTGCTGCCTCTCTTGCTGCCTGTCCATACCATTCTTACAGATGACCCCGTCCGCCTGGGATTTGGTCAGAGTGGCCTTGAACCCTGTAGACCTCCGGCGGTTTTGGGAACTGTCCCTCCCAACCAGGTTGCCCAGCCGTGTAGTCAGTTGGGTCCCTGCCTTTGATCCCCTCTGGCAGGCCCACAATCCTAATGTTCTGCCTCCTCGACCAATTTTCCTGGTCATCATAGAATCATGGAATCCCCACGGTGAAGAAGGGGGACATTCGACCCATTGAGTCTGCACCGACTCTTTGAATGAACGCTCTACCCATATCCACTCGCCCAACCACCCCTCCCTTCCCCCGTAACCCCACAACCTACCATGCACATCCCTGGACACTAAAGAGCAATTTAGCATAGCCAATCCACCTAACCTGTACATCTTTGGACTGTGGGAGGAAACCAGATCACCCAGAGGAAACCCACGCAGACACAGGGAGAATGTACAACCTCTACACGGACAGTGACCCAAGCCGGAATTGAACCCTGGCGCTGTGAGGCAGCAGTGCCAAGGTCCTCGATCTTCCTTTTCAGGCTCCCCTGGGTCTCCACCAACCCCATGATCTCAGCTTTCAGGGAGACAATTTGGTCACCCTGATCTGTCGATGCCTTCTCCAGCTCTCGGATTGTGTGCACCTGGACTCCCAGATTCCTCCCCATGCCATCGAGCGCTGTCTGCATTGTGGCTAGCGCCTCCACCACCTTGACCGTCGCCTTTATCTCGGCCTCAATGTCATCCTTCGTTGCACTTAGTTCCTTGCGTAAGAACATGCTCCATCCACTGTATGGCGGTGTGGAGGGGCTTGTTTTCTGGGTTGCCAGTCTCCTCCTCTCAGGGAAGGCTGGGGACCCCTGACCTTGTGGGTCTGCTGACCCACTTGCTCACCGCACCTGTCCTTGCAGTGCTGCCGTTTCTGGTTTCCCTGCGGCCTCCCAAGACGATGTTTCTTGGCATTTTGTTGTTCGTATTGTTGCTGAGGGTGAGAGGATTTTTAAGTCCAGTTTTGCGGGCTAATTTTGGCCAAAGGTGCCTATTTTCCTGTTGTATGGAGGAGAGCCACCTGATGTGTGTTTGCACAACACATCCCCGTCACCAGAAGTCTCTTGTCCTGCTTTTGTAGCCACAGTATATATAGATATGGCTAGTCCACTTGAAGCCACTTGTAGATGCATTAGAGCAACTTGAGTGATGGATGCATGTTTCTGGTTTCTGCTTCTTTGCTTGGAGTTCCTTTATGATATGCTGAGTTACATTGATCATCGGAATCCGAGCAGAAAAACCTCCATCTGAAATGTCACCTTCAGCTTGAACTGTTATTAGAATGGGATGATAACAGTGACAGTTGTATAATGAGGCTGGTTAGAGGAAAATTGAGTGCCAGTTGCTGCTGGTCACAGGAGGGAATAAAATTCAATAATTCACCGTGCCATCATGTTCATGTCACAGAGCTTTATTCAGGAATCGAGGATTTCTCTCTCCTCTCTGCTTCTAATGCTGACTGCAAGTTGACAATGGTGACAGCTGGGAAAATAGATGGAGTAAAAAATTCCGTAACCAATCATATGTTTTCAATCTGAAATTGCCTGCATGATTCAGTAGGGGAGGTCAGAATTGGATGTTGGTCCAGAAAAATGGGAGTATTTTGTCAACAGCTATGTGAGCAACAGCCATGTTTGTAAAAGGAAGATGACCGGGATTAAAGCTAATAGCTCATACAAATGAGCGTTGAATGAGTGACTGGAAATCTGAACTGCTCGCAGTTAAAATGTCTCACTTAACCAGTTTATCCACTGTCATACTTTGACTTACTCCCACTCTGCCAAGCTACATGGTCTAAAGGCTTAACTAGAGCCTGATACAATTTGACTGAGCAGTGCATGTGTGGCAAACTGGTTCTAGTGCATGTATTCTTACAAAATATTGGCGAGTGCATGGTCAATTCTAGCCCAACCAAAAGCAACTTAACCAATAATTCTTATAAAAATACCCAAAGTCTTTGGCCCTTAGCTGCCCAATAATTACAATCACCAGGTTTGTAAGTTTAAACACAATTACAGTTTATTTATAACACAAACTATAATGAAGTATGCAACAGATACAGTTGTTAACTAATACCTAACTCCCACCTTATCTTGCCCCCACAAACACACACATAAGACAGACAAACACAGAGGGATGGAAAGGGGCAAAGTCATAGGCGAAAGGAAAAATAGTTTTTGTTTCAGGTGATGGTTTTTAGTACACTTTTCTTCACAGTAAGTTTGCAGATTAAAGTCTTTGGTTTGCAGCATGTAATGGTCTTCTCTGTAGATCCATTCCTTCAATTTCTCTGTAGTTTAGAAATTCAGTACTCACAATTGTCCTTCAAACCTTGCTTTCAGTTTGTGGTTTGTATTCAGACCTCTGTAGTTTCAGGAATGCAGCCGCCAGAGGCTTTCTGGAGAGAGATAGTGCTCACAGCAGCATTCTGGAGAGAGTTATCTGGATCTTTTCTCCGTGCTGCCAAAATCAAAACTCAAACCGTGGGTACTCTGAAAAGCATACTGGGCAGAGAACAGCCTTTTGGGCCAATTCATTGGCCACCACGCAATCAATCTAACCGAGTCCCAGCCCCATCTCGCACACTGGTGCCGGAAAGTCTGCAGCGCCAGTTGAAACCAACAGGTGATCTCTTCTTAAACCTCTACATTCTTCTGCTTGAATGAAAGTCATAGGCTGCTTGCCTTAAAGAGACACGTCCATTAATCATCCATGGATCAAAATAAGAACAGCAAAATAAAAGAAAGGGGAAACAAGGGGAATAAACAGGAAGGACCCTTATAGTAGGCATAATATTTATTACCACTGCTTTTTGTTTGACTGGTTTAAATTGGCAAGATCTTTGAAGTAAACAGGATTGTACTTTGCCTTGCTCATAAATATCATGCATTATTTATCCAGGTATCTGAGTTATCTCCCATGGGAAAGAATAAAAGCAGTTAGTATTGATTCATTCAACTGCAAATTTGACAGATTTTGTTCAAGCAAAAAACATTTTGGGATGCAGTATGGGAGTAATTTGAGATGAGACGTGAGATAAGTGTCACAGCCTTATGAGGAAAAACAGGACCATGTTGGGATTTTCCCATTTTGTGACTGGATCTGTTTTCGACCAATTGATAGAGATTGATTGCTATTATTGGTAAACAAATCCTTTATGACCATATTAAGGAACTATCAGGCTAGCGACTTGGAGAGACCTTTTAGCCTTTAGCCATCCAGTGATTCCTATGTCAAAGTAGCCAGATGTTGTACAGAGCTATGTAGCCCACGAAAATTCCAGATCCACCCTACCCAAACTGAATTAACCTCTCTCAAAAGAGTTCAGGTAAAAGTGCCATGGTTTGCTTCAGTGCTCTCGTATTCAAGTGTCCTGGGTGCTACACCACTTTAACATACAAAGGCAAGTTTTTGTTCCTGTTGTGTTTGGTGAAGGATAGTGATTGATACCCAATAGACATAAAACTAAAAGCTTGTGACTGTTCCCAAGTGTCTCCTGAAATTATGATACTAGAACAGATGAACAGTTTTCCAGTATATTTGTACTTGTGTCCCTGTCTTTCCTTTCTGATCCATAGATTTTATAGCAAGCCCTGCTAGAGGATGAGGCTCAATTCACCCAACACATCCCATGCATAAGGGGCTTCCCTGGACTTTAGGGTTTAATACCAGAGGAGTCTTAAACTTAATTGTTAACATGGATAATCTGTTAGAGTACATAACTTTCTCAGTCGGTCCTTCCGTGGCTTTGAGGACATTCATCATTCATGGTAAGGCAGTTAACTGTGACTAAGCAGATGAGAATATGAAGTTGGGGATAGAGATGAAGTTCTCATGAGTGAATATTTTTTTTTAATTGAAGCTTTAATGCCTTGTAAGCCTATAAATGAAAGCAGGAGGGCATTGCAAATGTACTGTCCTGCAACCGGCTCTGTGTAATGATCCCCGTGTTCACATTTCCTTACATGTATTTATTGAATCTATGTTTGTTGTTTCACATCGCAGTGAGAAAATATGATGGAAACATAAATGGTGCATGATGTAAGAGGAGTCTTTATGAAACTGGCTGTCTCTAATCCATTGATGGGGCTATAGTGACAGGATAATTGGTCAAATTCTTTATTTATTGCATGGAATTTGACATTAAAAAAAAATACATTTAAAGTACACACTACTTTTTTTTCAATTAAGGGCAATTTAGTGTGGCACATTTTTGGGTTGTGGGGTGAGACCCACGCAGACACAGGGAGATTGTGCAAACTCCACATAGACCGTGACCCGGGGCCGGAATCGAACCCGGGTCCTCGACGCCGTGATGCAGCAGTGCTAACCACTGTGCCACCATGCTGCACTTAATATATTTTTAAAAAGAGTACCCAATTTTATTTCCAATTAAGGGCCAATTTAGCATGGCCAATCCACCTACCCTGAACATCTTTTTTTTGGTTGTGAGGGGTGAGACCCAAGCAGACACGGGGAGGATGTGTAAACTGCACACGGACAGTGATCCAGCGCTGGCTGGGATCGAACCTGGGCCCTCGGTGCCGTGTGGCACCAGAATGCTTAACATTGTTTTGGGGCTTGAATCAGCAACCCTGTCAATTTAACTAGAAGCACGAAGCGAGGGCAAAGCTATGATCCATTTTCTTACCTGGGCTCTGGAATTTTCTGTCGTATTTCTCCTGTACAAACTGCAGATTAGTGGCCAGGCTTAAGCCACGCTTTATGGTGCCCCCCCAACCACCACCTCTATCTCTGTAAACTCTTTCCGCTTTACAATCCTTTAGGAATTCTGCATTCCTCCAGTTCTGTTCTCTTATGCATCCCCCACTGCCTTCACGCCCCATTGGCAGTTGTACCTTCAGCTGCTTTTGCCCAGAAGCTCTGTCATACCTCCCGAAACCTTTGCACGCTCCACCTCTCTCATCTACTATAAGACGTTTCTTAAAACCAATTATTTTTTAAAAATTTATTTATTCAAAGTTTTTCAATAATTTTACAAAACACTCCAAAAAGGAAAATAATACAAAGAAGGGCAACATGCCAACAAAACAAAACAACTTAACCCTCTAAACGATAAACAGTTTGACAAACTAACCCCCAACTCAAAACGAAATGGGGCATGCGCCCCTTACAAAAAGGAAAATCGCCACCAGCCCCCCCCCCCCCCCCCCCCCCGGGTTGTTGCTGCTATTGACCTCCACTTAACGTTCCGCGAGAAAGTCAAGGAACGGTTGCCACTGCCTGGAGAACCCCTGCAAGGACCCTCGCAAGGCAAACTTTATCTTCTCCAGCCTGAGAAGCCCTGCCATGTCGTTGACCCAAGCCTCTACGCTTGGGGGCTTCGCGTCCCTCCACATTAACAGGAGCCTTCTCCGGGCTACCAAGGAGGCAAAGGCCAGGACTCCGGCCTCTTTCGACTCCTGCACTCCCGGATCATCCGCTACCCCAAATATCGTTATCCCCCAGCTCGATTTTACCGGAGTATCCAAGACCTTTGACATAGCCTTTGCAAAGCCCTTCCAAAACTCCGCAAGCGCTGGGCACGCCCAGAACATTTGGGCATGGTTCGCTGGGATCCCCGAACACCTCACACATCTGTCCTCCACTCCAAAAAACTTACTCATCCTCGCCCCTGTCATATGCACCCTGTGTACCACTTTCCACTGGATCAGGCTGAGCCTGGCGCAAGATGAGGAGGAATTGACCCTGCTCAGGGCGTCAGCCCACAGGCCCTCGTCCAGCTCCTCACCCAGCTCCTCCTCCCACTTGCCCTTCAGCTCCTCCACCGAGGCTTCCTCCGCCTCCTGCAGCTCCTGGTATATCTCCGAGACCTTACCCTCTCCGACCCACACGCCCAAAATCACCCTGTCCTGTATCCTCCGGGCAGGCAGCAGTGGGAATTTCTCCACCTGCCTCCTCACGAATGCCCAAACCTGCATATACCTTAAGGCATTTCCCGGGGGTAACAAAATTTTCTCCTTCAGCGCCCTCAGACTGGCAAAAGTCCCGTCGATGAATAAATTCCCCATCCTTCTAATTCCTGCCCGGTGCCAGCTTAGGAGCCCACCATCTATCCTGCCCGGAGCAAACCTATAGTTGTTCCGTATCGGGGACCAGACTGAGGCCCCCAGCTCCCCCCTGTGCCGTCTCCACTGCCCCCATATCCTCAGCATCACCGCCACCACCAGGCTCGTGGTATACCGTGTCGGCGGAAGCGGCAACGGTGCCATCACCAGTGCCCCCAGGCTAGTACCCACACATGATGCTGCCTCTAGTCTTTTCCACGCCGCCCCTTCTCCCTCCATTACCCATTTCCGAATCATCGACATGTTTGCTGCCCCCCCAACTCTTGGCCACCTGAATACCCAAATACCGAAAACTCCTCTCCACCATCTTAAGCGGCAGCTCCTCTTTTCCTGGCCTCACGCGTGCACCACAAAGAGCTCGCTCTTCCCAACGTTGAGCTTATACCCCAAGAAGTCTCCAAACTCCCTAAGGGTCTGCATGACCTCCCCCATCCCATCCACCGGATCCGCGATGTACAGAAGCAGGTCATCCGCGTATAGTGAGACACGGTGCTGCCCCCCCCCCCCCCCCCCCCCCTGGACCAAACCCCCTCCAGTTTCTGGACTCCCTCAGTGCCTGGCCAGCGGCTCAATTGCCAGGGCAAACAGCAGGGGGGACAGGGGGCACCCCTGCCTCGTTCCACGGTACAGTCTAAAGTACTCTGACCTCAGCCGGTTCGTCAATACACTCGCCACCGGGGCCTGGCACAGCAATTTAACCCACCCTATGAACCCCTCCCCGAACCCAAACCTGCCTAGCATCTCCCACAGGTACTCCCACTCCACCCGGTCAAAGACCTTCTCTGTGTCCAATTGCCGGCACCACTTCCGCCTGCCCCCCACTCCAAGGGCATCATAATCACATTCAGCCTCCGCACATTTGCATTCAGCTGCCTGCCCTTCACAAACCCCGTCTGATCCTCATGTATTACTCCCGGGACACAATCCTCAATCCTAGTCGCCAGGACCATCGCCAACAACTTGGCATCCACATTGAGGAGCAAAATCGACCTATACGAGCCACACTGCAGCTTGTCCTTGTCCCGCTTGAGGATAAGCAAGATCAGAGCCTGCGACATCGTCGGGGGAAGAATTCCTTTCTCTTTCGCCTCGTTAAAGGTTCTCAACAGCAATGGGTTCAACAGTTCCGAGAACTTCCTGTAGAGCGCAACCGGGAACCCATCCGGTCCCGGGGCCTTGCGCACCCCCCCCCCCCCCCCCCCCCCCGGGGTTCTGACTTGTAAAAGTTCCCATAGAAGTCCCTAAAGACCTCATTTATTTTGGCTGGACTCCGCACCGTGTCCCCCCCCCGTCCCTGATTCCCCCAATTTCCCTAGCCGCCTCCTTCCTTCGCAGCTGTTGCGCCAGCATCCGACTCGCCTTCTCCCCATACTCATACACTCCTCCCATCGAACGGGGGGAAGAACAACCCCTCCCAAACCAGCACACATACAGAGAAAACACATATATCGCCCCCTCTCACTCCCCAACATCCCCCATAGCATGCTATAAACCACTAATTTGAGCCCCAGCTTCTCGTTTTTGATAAAGTTCCACACCTTGTCCGGCGTATCAAAGTAGTGGTATCGGTCCTGATATGTGACCCACAGCCGCGCTGGCTGCAACAGCCCGAACTTCACTCCCTTTCCGTGGAGAACCGCCTTGGCCCGGTTGAATCCTGCCCTCTTCTTGGCCGGCGTTGCACTCCAGTCTTGATAAATGCGGATTTCAGCATTCTCCCACCTGCTGCTCCGCTCCTTTTTCGCCCACCTCAAGAGACACTCCGTGTCGGTGAAACGGTGACACCTCACCACCACAGCCCTCAGCAGCTCATTCGCCCTCGGCCTCCTCGCAAGGACTCTGTGTGCCCCATCCAGCTCCATCCAGGGGCCTCGGGAAGGCTTCCGCGCCCATCAGCATACCCAGCATCGTAGCCACATACTCCCCGGCAGCCGACCCCTCCACACCTTCAGGGAGACCCAGAATCCGCAGATTCTTCCTCCTCGACCTGTTCTCCAGATCCTCAAATTTCTCCTGCCATTTTTTATGCAGCGCCTCGTGCGGCTCCACTTTCACCGCCAGGCCCAGGATCTCGTCCTCGTTATCAGAGGCCTTAATTTTTTATGCTGCACCTCCTTAATCGCTGTCCCCTGCATCCTCTGGGTCTCCACCAGCCTTTCAATTGACGCCTTCATAGGGGCCAACATCTCTGCCTTCAATTCCGCAAAGCAGCTTCTCAAAAACTCCTGCTGCTCCCATGACCACTGAGCCCACGCTGCCTAGTCTCCACCCGCCGCCATCTTGCTTTTTCGCGCCCGTTCTCCTCTCTGCTCTAATGCCACTTTTTTGACCGCTCCGGTCCTGTCCACTCCATACAGTGCTGTGGGAACCTCACTGCTGCCTTCCCACACCGGGAATCGTCGTCCAAGTGTCTCTGGGGCTCCTTAGAAGGGCCCAAAAGTCCGTTCACGGCGGGAGCTGCCGAACATGCGACCTACCCAGGCATAGCCGCAACCGGAAGTCCCTTAAAACCAATTATGACATCTGACTGTGCTCCTATGAAGCTCCTTGGGAGATCTTACTACATTAAAGGCACTATATAAATGTAAGTTGCTGCTTTAAGGCAGTTAGGATGTATGTGACATAATTTTACTTTTATGTACGATGACATAGTTGCAGCTGGGAATACAAATCTCCTCTTAACAATGCATCTATTAAACAAAATAACACATCTTTTGGTCGATTATCATATGTATTCCAACCAATTCCTTGTAGTTCAACTTCCCATGTATAATTGCTTGTCAAAACAATTCCATTGAATGGAATAATATGGCGTGCTCAAAGCCAGTGACCCCCAGGGATTTTACATCCGATACCAGTTCCATGCCCAGAGGAAGTGCTGTATGATAGCTGCAATATATAACCCAGATTTAAGTTGTGCCATCTCTCTTAAAGCGCTTGAGGGAACTTGGCTTTGGCAGTAGAAACAAAAGAACCTATTTTATGATGCAGGATTGTGTAATCACTTTGACAAAGATGTTTCAAAATGCATCTTGAGAAAAAAAACTGCACTGCCGGATGTAAACATCCAACAAAAATATAATGGAAATAACTGTTCTGAACCTTCTTCCTCTTGATCCCATTTTTATTTCATCCCTTCAAGATGGTGCCACACCCAGTCTCAACCATTAACCGGTCCCGTAGATTTGTAAAAATAATGGACTCATGAGAGTTTGGCTCAGGTTTATGCTTCATTGGGATTGGAATATTTGAGAAGCCAAACATCTCAGGCTGGTATAAAAACCTCACCAAGGAATGTGAGCATCTTCTCCATCTTTCCCTAGGTTGGATTACTGAAGAAAGCAGTCCTATTCTTAGTCAGTGCACCCAAGGGTGTCAGACATCAGCAGCTGCCCACCATCTCATCCCCTCCCCCACACCCCACCTCACCTGAGCCCATTGCTTCAATACCAATTGAAGCAGAATGTGCAGACGCATTCCAAATCACAATGAGTATTTAGTAAATGATAGATGTCTTTGTGAACTATAGAGTTAATTTTCCCCTCCAGCTCCTCCATATTTTTGGTTTTTGCATAAATATGTGATCATAGTCTTAAAATTAATGCCATAAGGGTTTAATGAAATGCTGCATCGATTTTGAATTGAACGCATTTTTAATTATATATCACTCAGTGAGCCTTCGTTGCTATGGCACCATACACTTTTACATGCATGTTGTAGTTGGTGCTATGTGAATAGGGACGGTGGGAACTCCAGTATCCTTTCATCACATGGCTGACTAAGGCACCCTCACAGCAAGATTTCCGATGGCTTCCCTAGCCAACGGCCACCCATGTCCGCCGCCAGAAAATTCGCTGGGGTTGGGGGTGGCAGGGGGTGGGGGGTTCTAGAAATTCCCGGCCAAGGAATCTCTCCTGCTTTTACCGCCTGCCATTGGCGTCTGTTGAGAGGATTTCAAGGTTGATGCGCAACCTATTTGGCCATCTTATCAACACACCTTCCTTTACCATCAAGTCTTGGAGTGGGACTTGAACCAGGAGCATCTGGTTCTTTTATATAAAAAAAAAAAATTTAGAGTACCCAATTCATTTTTTCCAATTAAGGGGCAATTTAATGTGGTCGATCCACCTCCCTGCGCATCTTTTGGTTTGTGGGGGCGAAACCCACGCAGACATGGGGAGAATGTGCAAACTCCACATGGACAGTGACCCCGAGTCGGGATCGAGCCAGGGACCTCGGCATCGTGAGGCATCAGGGCTAACCCACTGCGCCACCGTGTTGCACGAGGAGCGTCTGGTTCATAGACAGGGATATACCCCTTAAATTATAAGGCATGTATATATCCCTCTTACAAAGTCCTAATTCTGAAAAATCTGTACAGTTCTCATCCTGCCTGTGTTAATGATGCTGCCCCACATGAATGGATCTTCCGTACTTGCATTATTCACAGGGCTATGCTGAAAGTGGACTTTAGTGAGAAAGTGGGGCGTAATTGTGTGTTTTCTTTTAATCGAGTGAATGTTGCGAAGGAACAATGTGGCAATATTGCAACATGCGAGCTAGAGACACTAACCTTGGGGATCTGAACTGTGTGTGAATTTTGAATGAACAATGTATGTCTGTCTGGTCTACTGACTAAAAGCAACTGCAGCACATTTCAATGATTATAGAGAACTTTAGGGCATGCTGAGGTCGTGAAAGTAGCCAGAAATACAGATGAATGATTTGCTTCATTTATTTCCTGCAAGTAATTTTGTTTTCAATTTTGGTGAGGCGATCTGTAGTGATTGGTGGACTTAAGACCCCGCCTTACTGAGTAAGGGTCACATGATCTGAACAACCAATCAACACCTAGAATGGGAGGGAGGGCTTTTCCAAGTTAGAAAGAGTACACAATGCTTGAAGCATTCAGCCAATGAAGCAATCTTATAAATAAAGTTTGTTGTTCAACTTAAGAAACCTCCAGGAGTACCTGCTCATTTGTCCATTTTTAAACTTATTCCACCGTTGTGCCTAAACTGTATTTTGCTTTCCTCCACTTTTCTCCCCATTCTGTCCTGGAAATATCAAAATTTGTTTGAGGAATAAGCAACGAATCCACGCCACTCCTACATTCAAAAGAGACATTAGTAAGATGTCCTCCAATTTAATTGCTCCACTATTGCCTGGCATGCCTTCAGTTTCCAAGGAGGTGTTGAACTCTGGAATTCGCTCCTGAAACCACTCCACCCCTCTTTCCTCATTTAAGACATACCTTGAAATCTGTCTCTCTCAGCAAGCCTTTGGTCATCAACCCTAATAGGTGGCTCGGTGAAACGTTCACCATAAGCAATTTTACTACATTAAAGGTGCTAAATAAATGCAACTTGTTGATCATCCCGCTGGGGCTTAGTTTCTCTGCAATGGAGACCTGTTTCTGGAAGTAAAAACGATGCAGAATTCTGTCTGCCATGATACACAAAAAAATCCATAAGTGTCACATAGATTTGTTACTAATTGGATCAATACAATGAAATGAGCCAGAGAATGGATTTTCTTGTGTTTAGCGCCAAATAATCTATTTGTTTGATACTCCATGTGAAGAAAAACGACACAGTTTAGCACCTGCTCTTTTTTGCTTCTCTGGGGCCTAGTTTATTCAAAACCCATGTCAGTGTGATCCAGATTAAGTCATGATGGCTCCATTTATTTCTGCTTACCTCAGGTGCAGGACAGATGCTGCTTGTCTCTATGAGCTAATGAGTTACTGTTATGCATGAAAAACATAAGCAAGGGCAGTCATATTCCTTCTGTAACCTTGTGGATTCACAAAAGGACAGAAGAGTTGCATTAGGAGGAGTTTTGATCTGTTTAATGGAGTTTGAATGACCTTTCCCTTTTCTGCTATAGCTACCCATATCATCTTTAGACCCGACTTATTGGTGGATTCAGGTTGATGGATCCATGCTATTATGATTCTACCTATTAATACTGGATGAGTTAGATGCCAGAGTGAAGCCTGGGATGATAGATCCTACCCTGTCTTCAAAAACCATGGAGGAAAGTTACTGACCGAATTCATAAGAGTCGGCTGATGAGCTTTTCACCCAAAGAATAACATATTTATTTTAACAAGAAATGTGAACTTTATTACACTGTACAAAAAGGCTGGGAAGATCTTAATACAAACAAAAGAGGATGATTCAAATTCACACTATTCCTTTACCCCAGCAATATCTGTACATGCACATAAACCAGTGAGGAGTTACCACCAGCTTGACACAAAGGGACTTTGGGACTGGCACTGGCATTGGCACAGTTGCAAAGTTTTCTTCCAGTGAGGTCGCTGAGCATTCTCTTGATTCTTGTCATCCAACTCGTATCTCTCCTTGAGTCACCCAAAATTGCACTCTAAACTCACGGTTTCTTCAACTACAGAGTAAACAAATTAGTTCCTTAAACTCAGTGGGTGGCACAGTGGTTAGCACTTCTGCCTCACAGCGTCAGGGACCTGGGTTCAATTCCAGCCTTGGGTGACTGTGTGGAGTTTGCACGTTCTCCCTATACCTGTGTGAGTTTCCTCTAGGTGTTCTCGTTTCCTCCCACAGTCCAATAATGTGCTGGTTAGGTGGATTGGCCATGCTAAATTGCCCCTTAGTGTCCAAAAAGATGTATAGGTTAGGTTGCGGGGTTATTGGAATAAGGTGGAGTAGGTTTGGGTGGAGTATTCTTTCAGAGGGTAGGTGCAGACTCGATGGGCCCAATGGCCTTCTTTTGTACTGTAGGGATTTTTTGAATCTTCTAATAACACCTCAACTAAACCGATCACTTTACTGAGTTCTATAACTGATTATTCAGTTAACTACTGTCCCACTAGTCTTGTAGCTTTCTTTTCAGAGTTTATAATCCTTGTCCTCTCTCTCTGATACACTCTCTCTAAACTCGTGTCTTTTCTATACCTGTGTCACTGGATGACTGATGCTAGGTAAGGGTAAAGTTTTTCTACTTCATTCATTTGTCAGAATTACTGAACTTCCAACCAACGGTAGCACAGTGGTTAGCACAGTTGCTCCACAGCTCCAAGGTTCCAGGTTCGATTCCCGGCTTGGGTCACTGTCTGCGGAGTCTACACGTTCTCCCCGTGTCTGCGTGGGTTTCCTCCGGGTGCTCCGGTTTCCTTCCACAGTCCAAAGATGTGCAGGTTAGGTGGATTGGCCGTGATAAATTGCCCTTGGTGTCCTAAAAAGGTTAGATGGGTTACTGGGTTACAGGGGTAGGGTGGAGGCGTGGGCTTAAGTGGGGTGCTTTTTCCAAGGGCTGGTACAAACTTGATGGGTCAAATGGCCTCCTTCTGCACTGTAAGTTCTATGAACCCCTTTTAAGTCGCACAGTATTCTGACACTGTTTCTTCGATGTCGCTGGATCAAATGCTGAAACTCTCTCGCTAACAGCCCTGTGGGTGTACCTACACCACATGAACCAGCAGTTCAAGGAGGCAGCTCACCATCACCGTCCCCAGGGCAATCAGGGATGAGCAATAAAGCTGGCCTTGCCAGCAATGCTTGCATTGGTGACAGCGAGAAGTTTGACAGAATGTGGAATAAATAATCAGAGTAAATTGGCAGCGTGTTAAACATATTTTTTTATGAACAAGCACTTTGTGAAGCCTTTGTCCCTATTCCTGCAATGAACAGGACATCCTTAAATGGCTGCAAGGCTTTCCAGGTGTCTACCCATTGATCTCAGCTTTGTAGAATAAACTTGGCTTTTGCTAAAGATTAAGCTTCAGTGGCGTGACTGGACTGACATTCCCAGTTTCTAGTTATTAATGAAGTGCACAAATAATGTAATAATTTATCCATCACCCTGCAGAGTGTTTCAACTAGATTATCAATGCTTACTTATTTTGGAAGTGGCATCAACTCATTAAAAATACAAAGGATTCAGGCCTTGAAAGTGAAGGGTTTAGGAAACAGGAAACCAAAGAGAGGAAATGCATTGTCAACGTTTGCTCACCTGAATGAACTCATTTTCGAGCCTTGAATGAAATAATTTGTGTCAGACTGGTGCGATGTAACATATTTACATCTGCTACGGTACAGGATTAATGGAATGCAGACAATCAGTTTGAGGAATAGCAGGCTCTACTTTTCAGCCACGATCTTCAATGTGAGCTGATGCTAAAGGAATTATGCTAATTAATTTGTCATGAATTTCTATTTCTTGTATCCTTGGGAATATATTAAGACTGATTTTCACGTACTTTTGCTTACAAGGGCATCTGATATTAATGCAAACATTGTATCATCATATTCACCTGAGCGACAGTGGCATATAAGTGCCAGTGGCAGTTTTCACAGTAACTTCATTTGAAGCCTACTTGTGACAATAAGCGATTTTCATTTTCATTTCATTTCATGCATATTCACAGTTGAGTTGCTTCAAAATAGCCAACATTTAAGCCTTATTCACTTTGAACCATAGCCATATTGGCCATTACTTGTGGAAATGAAATGAAATGAAAATCGCTTATTGTCACAAGTAGGCTTCAAATGAAGTTACTGTGAAAAGCCCCTAGTCGCCACATTCCGGCGCCTGTTCGGGGAGGCTGTTATGGGAATTGAACCGTGCTGCTGGCCTGCCTTGGTCTGCTTTCAAAGCCAGCGATTTAGCCCTGTGCTAAACAGCCCCTGCTAACACTCAGAACTTCCCTTTCTACCTGCTAATACCTACAACTCAGTCCTGACTGATCAATATTTATGAAATAGACCTGTATTTCCCAAGACTTATGAATTTGTCTCTTCAGGCTAGTGCCTATGACCTTATTTTTTTCACTGGTTGCACCCTGTTTCAACATTTTCAACTCTCTTTTTGCTGGTCTCCCAAGATCCAAACTCTAGAACTGACAACTTGTTTCAAACTCTGCTGCACATCTTGCCCTGATTCAAACATGGACAAAGGAGGTGACTGCCAGAGGTGAGGTGAGAGTGACCGCCCTTGACATCAAGGCAGCATTTGACACAGTATGGCATCAAGGACCCCTAGCTGAACTGGAATCAACAGGAATCGGGGGGAAAGCCCCCACTGGTTGGAGTCATATCTGGCACAAAGGAAGATGTGGAGATGCCGGCGTTGGACTGGGGTGAGCACAGTACGAAGTCTTACAACACCAGGTTAAAGTCCAACAGGTTTGTTTCGATGTCACTAGCTTTCGGAGCGCTGCTCCTTCCTCAGGTGAATGAAGAGGTCTGTTCCAGAAACACATATATAGACAAATTCAAAGATGCCAAACAATGCTTGGAATGCGAGCATTAGCAGGTGATTAAATCTTTACAGATCCAGAGATGGGGTAACCCCAGGTTAAAGAGGTGTGAATTGTACCAAGCCAGGACAGTTGGTAGGATTTCGCAGGCCAGGTGGTGGGGGATGAATGTAATGCGACATGAATCCCAGGTCCCGGTTGAGGCCGCACTCATGTGTGCAGAACTTGGCTATAAGTTTCTGCTCGGCGATTCTGCGTTGTCGCGGGTCCTGAAGGCCGCCTTGGAGAACGCTTACCCGGAGATCAGAGGCTGAATGCCCTTGACTGCTGAAGTGTTCCCCGACTGGAAGGGAACATTCCTGCCTGGTGATTGTTGCGCGATGTCCATTCATTCGTTGTCGCAGCGTCTGCATGGTCTCGCCAATGTACCACGCTTCGGGACATCCTTTCCTGCAGCGTATGAGGTAGACAACGTTGGCCGAGTCGCACGAGTATGTACCACGTACCTGGTGGGTGGTGTTCTCACGTGTAATAGTGGTATCCATGTCGATGATCTGGCACGTCTTGCAGAGATTGCCATGACAGGGTTGTGTGGTGTCGTGGTCACTGTTCTGAAGACTGGGTAGTTTGCTGCAAACAATGGTTCGTTTGAGGTTGCGCGGTTGTTTGAAGGCAAGTAGTGGGGGTGTGGGGATGACCTTGGCAAGATGTTCATCGTCATCAATGATGTGTTGAAGGCTGTGAAGAAGATGACGTAGTTTCTCCGCTCCGGGGAAGTACTGGACGACGAAGGGTATTCTGTCGGTTGTGTCCCATGTTTGTCTTCTGAGGAGGGAGGTCCGGTTTTTCGCTGTGGCGCGTTGGAACTGTCGATCGATGAGTCGAGTGCCATATCCCGTTCGTACGAGGGCATCTTTCAACGTCTGTAGATGTCTGTTACGCTCCTCCTCGTCTGAGCAGATCCTGTGTATACGGAGCGCTTGTCCATAGGGGATGGCTTCTTTAATGTGTTTAGGCTGGAGAAGTGGAGCATCATGAGGTTATCCGTAGGTTTGCGGTAAAGCGAAGTGCTGAGGTGACCGTCCTTGATGGAGACGAGTGTGTCCAAGAATGCAACTGATTTTGGAGAGTAGTCCATGGTGAGTCTGATGGTTGGATGGAACTTCTTAATGTCATCGTGTAGTCGTTTCAGTGATTCTTCGCCGTGGGTCCAAAGGAAAAAAATGTCATCGATGTATCTGGTGTATAACATCGGTTGAAGGTCCTGTGCGGTGAGTAGGTCCTGTTCAAACTTGTGCATGAAGATGTTGGCGTATTGGGGTGCGAATTTGGTCCCCATGGCTGTTCCGTGCGTCTGGATGAAGAACTTGTTGTCGAAGGTGAAGATGTTGTGATCCAGAATGAAGCGGATGAGTTGCAGAATTGCGTCTGGAGATTGGCAGTTGTCGGTGTTGAGTACTGAGGCTGTTGCAGCAATGCCGTCGTCATGGGGGATGCTGGTGTAGAGTGCCGAGACGTCCATTGTGACGAGGAATGTTCCTGGTTCAACTGGTCCATGGGTGCTGAGTTTCTGTAGGAAGTCCGTCGTGTCGCGACAGAAGCTGGGTGTACCTTGTACGATGGGTTTCAAGATGCCCTCGATGTAGCCAGAGAGGTTCTCACACAGGGTCCCATTGCCTGAAACGATAGGGCGGCCTGGTGTGTTGGCCTTATGTATTTTCGGGAGGCAGTAGAGATCTCCAATGCGGGGAGTACGTGGGATGAGAGCATGTAGGGTGCTCTGAAGATCTGGATCCAAGGTCTTGATCAGTCTGTTAAGTTGGCGGATGTGTCCCTTGGTCGGATCTGCGGGTAACTGTCTGTAGTGTTCTTGGTTGTTCAGTTGTCGGTATACTTCTTTGCAGTAGTCCGTTCTGTTCAGTACGACAGTGGCCCCCCCTTTGTCTGCTGGTTTGATGACGATGCTGTGGTTGGTCTTGAGAGCGCGGATGGCATTGCGTTGTGCTTGGGTGACGTTCGGGGCTGTCTTGTGAATGCGACTGATGAATCTGGCATTGATTCGACTCCTGACGGCTTGAGCATACATGTCGAGTCTAAGGCAGCGGCCTTCCGGAGGGGTCCAATTCGACTCTTTCCTCTTCGGTTGCCGCACCGCAGATCTCTCGGTCTGCTGTTCCGGTTCATTGGTAGTCTGCTTGGGTTCGCTGTTGGCCTCTTGGGGTCTGTGGAAGAATTCCCGGAGCCTCATTCGCCTGATGAATTCCTCCGTGTCTGCCGCGAGACTGATGGGGTCCATTTTGGTGGTGGTGCAGAAATTGAGCCCTCTGCTGAGGACTTCGATTTCATCTGGTTGAAGGGTGTAGTCTGACAAGTTGACAATAGATTTCCCTGTATTGTTTTCTACTGTGACACCGGGGGTGGCTTGGTTGCTGCCGGTGGTGATGCCAAGTTTCTCAAGCTTTCTGTTCTTGGTATGCATATAGGTGGCATAGTATTGTTGTCTCATCTGTTTGGCGGTGTTCCGCAGCTGGTCTGCTGCATCCTGAGCGCAAGTTGAGAATATGGCCTCTATCTTGGTTTCCAGGTTGCGTCGTCTGCTGTAGAGCTGGTGTACGAGGTGGTTGAGGAGTGTGAGAGAGGTGCGACGGCAGAGTCTCTCAGCGAAGTCTGTGTTGTAGGTCGACTTGAGTGGGTTTGTGATCTGTAGCCCTTTCGGGATCTTGTCTGCTTTCTTGCATCTTTGTAGAAACTTAATGTCAGTGTCTATATGCGCGATCTTCCTGGATCTTCCACTTTGAACCGACAAAGGAAGATGGTTGTGGTGGTTGGAGGCCAATCATCTCAGCTCAAGGATATCAGTGCAGGAGTTCCTCAGGATAGTGCCCTAGGCCCTATTCATCAATGACCTCCCTTCCATCATAAAGTCAGAAGTGAGGATGTTCGCAGATGACTGCACAAAGTTCAACACCATTCACGACTCAGATAATGAAGCAGTCATGTTCAAATGCTGCAAGACTTGGACAATTTCCAGGCTTGTGCTGACAAGTCGCAAGTAATATTTACACCACACAAGTGCCAGGTAATGACCATCCCCTACAAGAGAGGATCTAACCATCATCCCTTGACATTCAATGGCATTACCATCACTGAATCCTCCACAATCAACATCCTGAGGGTTACCATTGGTCAGAAACTGAACTGAACTAGCCATATTAAAACTGTGGCTACTAAGGGCGGCATGTGGCGCAGTGGATAGCACTGGGACTGCGGCGCTGAGGACCTGGGTTCGAATCCCAGCCCTGGCTCACTCAATTTGCACATTCTCCCCATGTCTGCGTGGGTTTCACCCCCACAACCCAAAAGATGTGTAGGTTAGGTGGATTGGCCACGCTAAATTGCCCCTTAATTGAAAAAAAACTGTGGCTACCAGGGCAGGTCAAAGGTTAGGAATCTTACCCCCTAAAGCCTGACCCCCCTTAAAGCATGTCCACCATCTACAAGGCACAGGTCAGGAGTGTAATGGAATACTCTCTACTTGCCTGGATGAGTGCAGCTCCAACAACACTCAAGAAGCTCGACACCATCCAGCACAGAGCAGCCCACTTGATTGCTCCCCCTTCCACCAACATTCAAACCCTCCACCACCAACAAACAGTGGCAGCCACGTGTACCATCTACAAGATGCACTCCAGTAACTTGCCAAGGTTCCTGAGGCAGCACCTTCCAAAGCCACAACCACTACCAGCAGATATCTTGGAACCCCACCACTTGGAGCTTCCCCTCCAAGTCATTCACGAACCCGATTTGGAAATATATCGCCATTCCTTCACTGTCGCTGGGTCAAAATCCTGGAACTCCCTAACAGCACTGTGGGTGTACCGACACCTTTGGGACTGCAGTAGTTCAAGAAAACTGCTCCCCACCACCTTCTGAAGGCCACCTAGGGAGGGGCACATCTTGTAAATGAACAAAAACAAATAAGATGAGGAAGAATCGAGTGGCTTCCCTCTTTGCTCTCTCCTTGTTTGACTGCAAATAGGTGTTTTAGTTGAAAAGGATATATCTCCAATTCAGTGGGTGCGTAATTGCTTACACGATATGATCATAAAAGAACCAAGAAGACATGTTTTTCTTGAGCTTAACAAAGAAAAGAGGTTAGATTTATTATTCTTAAATTGATCGAAGCAAAATAATAAAGTACACACCAATGTTCATGCATGCAATCTTGAAGCTCTCCCACACAAATACAGGTAACAAAGTGGAGAGGGGTAGGTTGACTAAATTAAAGTCAATTTAAAACAAAAATTGGAAGAGTATGCAGTTTGTAGTATGGTGACTCAGCTGGCTTATGGCTCAATTGATGCTGAGAACCATAGAAATGATACAGCACAAGAGGGGGCCATACGGCCCATCCTGTCCATGCCGAACCAAAGACACCCAGGTATCCTTTCTAATCCCATTTTCCTGCCCATAGCCCTGCAGTCTGCAGCATTTAAGGTGTGGATACAGGTACTTTTTAAAAGAGTTAAGGCTCACCGTCTCCACCACCAACTCAAGCAGCAAGTTCAAGACCACCACCATCTGCATTAAAAGGATTTCCTCATGCCCCCTCTAATCCTTCTGCCATTTAGCTTGAATCAGGAATCCCTGGTTTTTGAACTCTCTACCGAGGGAAAAAGGTGCCTCTTGTCTACTTTATCTCGACCCTTTACAATTTTGTGCATCTCAATCATGTCACCCATCAGCATTCTCTGTTCCAAGGAAAACCACACCAACCTCTCCAATCTCTCTTTGTAGCTACAATTCTCCAGTCCTGGCAACATTTGAGTAAATCTTCTGTGCACTCCCTCCATTTTAAACTCTTCCAATTTAAATATGTGGGTGACTGAGTTTGTTGCTCTTCGGGCAATGTAGTGCTGGGTTGGGATGGTTTAAGAAATCTCTTTTGGGAGCAGGATGATCACAGTCTGCAAACGGGGCTGGAAACACAGCAGGTGGATTGGAGAAAAAAGACGTCAGGAGGGACCCAACTTTGATCCCCACTTTGACAATCTGCTTGTCCTCAGCTCTGCTGAGAAATCATGCGCTTAAAACATATAAAAGGTAGGCTAGTCTTGTGACCTATTTCTCTAATTTCCAGGGGAATTTAAAAAAGGCATTGTCTGTGTATTCCAAAGGCGATTTGATCATATCATATCTGGAAGTTAACATAGTCAGTGTCCCATTGTCCAAGCAATTTGTCTTAATGACCCATTTCCAACCGTTGAATACTCAGGTGGTTGTTAGAAATGACTTGCTAATGAGACAGGAATGTACGTAAATGTTTAAAACTTTGTTTTTAACATTACAGCTATTCATAACTGGAAGTTGTTGCTTCTGCCATTGTCATCATTCATGGGTTTCCTCTGGGTGCTCCGGTTTCCTTCCACAAGTCCCGGAAGACATGCTTGTTAGGTGAATTGGACATTCTGAATTCTCCCTCAGTGTACACGAACAGGCGCCGGAGTGTGATGACTAGGGGATTTTCACAGTGACTGCATTACAGACTAGGGGATTTTCACAGTAACTTCATTACAGTGTTAATGTAAGCCTACTTGTGACAATAATAAAGATCCAATTATTAGGATTTTGCTCGTGCTCATAACCACCCAACAATTATTTTAACGCTCGGTTCTTGCCACTTCTAGCAAAGGTTAATGTATAAAGAACCAAAGCAGGAACTCTGGTCGGTCAAGCCCTCACCAATTCAGTGACACTGAACCCGACCGTAGTATTCTTAATGTTGTAGCAAAAATTGGAATAGAATCTGGGACTTAAAAGTATGGGTCAAATAATTACTGGATTAACTCACTCAGATATTGCAGGAAGCTATCATTCTGTTATTAATATTTACTTTGTTTACTGCTGCGGAAACTTTACTAACCCTCAAAACCTCCGAGAATAATAATATAACATCCTGATTATCGTCACAAATAGGTTTACATTAACAGTGCAAAGAAGTTACTGTGTAAATCCCCGAGTTGCCACGCTCCGGCGCCTGTTCGGGTCCACTGAGGGAGAATTCAGAATGCCCAATTCACCTAACAGCACGTCTTCCGGGACCTGTGGAAGGAAACCGGAGCACCCAGAGGATACCCACTGAGACACTGGGAGAAGGTACAGACTCCACACAGATAGTGACCCAAGTCCGGAATCGAAAGCTACCTCAATAGTGCAAAGCCATTCCCTGACTGCAGTGCTATCCTGTATCATGGCGCACTGCGTTGTCATATGCAACAACTATAAAGGTCATTGCCATTTATCTTTCACAAGGAAAGAGTAAAATGATGGTCTGGATGCAAATTGTATTAAGTTGAACATATTAAAAATGTTTCCAATTCTTTCATGGGGTGTGAACGAGCCAGCATCAGTTGCCCATCCCTAATAATCCATGAGGGCAGCACGGTAGCATAGTGGTTAGCACAGTTGCTTCACAGCTCCAGGGTCCCAGGTTCGATTCCCGGCTTGAGTCATTGTCTGTGTGGAGTCTGCACGTTCTCCCCGTGTGTGCGTGGGTTTCCTCCGGGTGCTCCGGTTTCCTCCCACAGTCCAAAGATGTGCAGGTTAGGTGGATTGGCCATGCTAAATTGCCCTTGGTGTCCAAAAAGGTTAGGCGGGGTTACTGGGTTATGGGGATAAAGGGGATAGGGTGGAGGAGTGGGGCTTAAGTGTGGTGCTCTTTCCAAGGGCCGGTGTAGACTCGATAGGCTGAATGGCCTCCTTCTGCACTGTAAATCCTAAAAAATGAGGCGGTGATAATAAAGCATCTCCTTGACCAATAAAACCATAAGAAGTAGGAGCAGAAATTGGCCAATGAGCCCATCGAATCTGCTCCAGCATTCGATAAGATCATGACTGATCTGATGTGATACCTCAACTCCACTTTGCCACCTTGTCCCCCTAACCCTTGATTCCCTTATTGATTACTAACCCACAGCACTCCGTCTTATGTGTGCACGCTTACAGCTCAGTTCTCTGTTACGAGGTGGCAGTGTTGATTGTGACCTGGCTGCTGAAAACCAGTGTTTGTGTCGCAGTCTAAATTCTTCCTTCTATGGAGCAAATATCTTTGCCCAATGGCACTTGCCACAGCAAAGAATACAAGTAAAATCTTGTGACTACCAGTACTCTAGCACAAAGTATCAGAACATGCTATGCCACTGTTGTTTGTTATTTCAAAAGAGGGGAGGGGGGAAATGTGAGGGATTGGAGTGGGGGCAGATTGCGCAGATTTGTTTAGCCCTTCATGGGAAATGAGAAAAATAATATTCTCCATGTTTTTCCTGATGGTTAAGGATGGCATCACATATTAATATAGCTCTTCCATCCCTTTTTATTTCAGTATGAATTCAAAGCCAAGAACATCAAGAAGAAGAAAGTGAATATAATGGTGTCAGTGGATGGTGTCAAAGTCCTCCTTAGGAAGAAGAAGAAGGTGGGTTGACCTTGAATGATCTTTGGAGTAGTGATTTACAGCAAAGTCCATGCCCTGCCAATATGGAGCCTTCAGTCATCATCTGCTAAAGTTTTTCAGTTCTCGTGTCGGTGTGTGCAACTAGAGCAATTTGCTGTAGAATTTCTTCATTTACGATTGCTGTGGTTGTTCAGATGTTTGACCCCTTGTGTATTTATGGGACTCAGCTTTGGTCGCTGACAGAACTTGTAAACGTCTTGGTCCTTGGCTGTGGTGATGATTGAATGTGACACCTGTTTACACATGCCACTATCCATCTAGTACATCTGTGAAGTGATGAGATTGTTATCGGTAGCCCTGATTCAGATGTAACTGTTAACAATTGCAAGAGGCACTTGGGAAGTGGAGGCTTCAGGCGATCTTCATCAAGCCTGAACTTTAAAAAAAAATGCTGCATGTTATATTTGTATACCTCGTACAAAACAAAAAGCCCTGCCAGATGTCCAGCTGTGGTTTAGGATGTGGATGTATAATTGGTTATTCAAATAGAATGCAGCTTGGCATCTTCTCAGCTAGAAGCTGGAGTCCCAAATTAGGAAAATTGTTAAACAACCCAACTTCCCAGTTTTTGGTCCTCTTTACCTTACTGGCCAATTTCTCAGGCCTTCTGATTGAACCTATCAACATTTCTGATGATGCTGTATGAAATAGGCATAGAGAACCTTGTTCCACCTTGAAATTCAATGCTGGGATTATAACTATTATAGTTGGAGGTGCAGCTCCCATCCTCCTCCAGCACTGCAACCACACGCCTGGTTAGGACCCAGAAATCCAGGGGCAATGCAAAGGAGTAAAGGATCTCTGGCCCTTTTTTTAACCTGAAGCAAGAAATAGGCATTCTTTTAGAGAACAGAAGAGTGTAAGATGGAAGAGCAGGAGCAGGCCATTCAGCCCCTCGAGCCTGCTCTGCCATTCAACAAGATCATGCCCGATCTGAATGTGGCCACAATTCTACTTTCCTGCTTGGCCCCATTGTGGGGGCCAAAGCTTATCTCTTGACATCCTTGTCGATCAAAAATCTGTCTAACTCAGCCTTGAATATATTAAATGACTCCACTGTCTGGGATAAAGTATTTCAAAGATTAATGATCTTCTAGAGAAGACATTGCTCTTCATCGCCATCGTAAATGGGATATCCCTTATTCTGAAAAGGTGCCTCCTAGTTCCCCCATGACAGGAAAAATCCTCTCAGAATCTACCCTATCAAACCCCCTCAGAATCTTCCCATTTCCCACATTATACTCCATCTGCCAATTTTTTACCTACTCACTTGACCTATCTCTGTCCCTTTGCAGGCTCTTTGTGTCCTTACAACTTATATTCTTACCTATCTTCTTGTCATCAGCAAATTTGTCTACGATACATCTGTTCCTTCATTCAAGCCATCAGATTGTAAATAGTTGAGGCCCCACCAATGTTCCTGTAATTCCCCACTAGTTACAATGGCTGACCTGTAGCTGATCCAGTTATCCCAGAGAATAGATCAGGGAATCAGTTGCATTGGCTTTATATCTGTTTTTATTGGAACTTGAACCGTTCACGAATAAGGCTGTGAAAAGTTGTGTCGCAGAAGGCAGAGTATTATCTCACACTGGAAGTCAATAAAACATGGGGCGGAATTTTTTGATCTTTTTTCCAGTGTTGTCTTGGGTGGGAAATACAGAGGGCAGGCCGCCGGCTGCCTTGCCGGCTTTTCCCGCTTTATTTTTAAACTCTTTGGGGGGGGGAAATTGAAACGGTGGTCCTATGAGATTATGCTAGCATGATTCAGCCCATTGCTGAATAATAGGATAAGGTAGCAAATTTAATACTGAGATGAGGAGAAACTTACTTCTCCAAAAGGGTTGTTAATCTGTGGGAGTGTGGTAGATGCTGGGGCAGTGAGTAAATTTAAGGAGGGGGTTAGACAAATTTTTAATTGGTAATAGGTTGAAGAGTTATGGACAACGGGCAGGACAGTGGAGTTGAGGCCATGATGAGATCGGGCATGATTGTATTGAACGTTGGAGCAGACTTGAGAGGCAAAATTGCCTACTCCTGCTCCTAGTTCTGATGTTCTAAGAAATAACTATTCTGTCTGATTTCACCTTGCAGCTCTTTGTAGCCCTGTAGGTAACTGCACCTTAAGCACAAATCTGGTGTTCTTGATTAATCAGGGGATTTCTTGATTAATATGGAGATCCGGGGTTACGGGAAAAAGGCAGGAGAATGAGGGTAAGGAGCATATCTGCCATGATCAAATGGCGGAGCAGATTCGATGGGACAAGTGGCCGAATTCTGCTCCTATATCTTATGGTCTTATGGGCTGATTCAGGCCACCCCAACAGCAACTTTAACGTTTGGAAGATTGGGATGGCTTATCAGGACATATCGACCCATGCCCCAAACTCTTATGGCCTCTTATAATCCATCTGCAAATGTAGTGGCAACTCATTTTTTTATTCATTTAAAGAATGTGGGCTTTGCTGACTCGGCCATAATTAACAGCCCATCCCTAATTGCCTTTGAGAAGGTGGTGGTAAGCTGCTGCCTTGAACTGCTGCAGTCCTTGTTGTGCCATCATTCTGATAGGGAGAGAGTTCCAGGGTTTTGATGCTGTGACCACATGCTCCCACTAACCTCACGTTACCCTGTAGCATGATGTTAACTTGGGGCGTGATCTTCCAGCCATGCTGCGCCGGAAAAGCTTCTCGCTGTGCTGCAGCGTGGCCGGTGAAAGCCGGGAGACCCCGCTCCCGGGATCCACCCGGCTCGCAACGCCTTACGAGATTCAATGCAATCCCGCAAAACGTTGCAAGGAGAATCCCGCCCACAATGGACGGGATCACGTTTTGGCAAATCTGCATATTCGAGCGTGGCAGTAAGCCTTACTCTAATGTGCACATTTCCAAGGTATCTCGGGTGAGCGCTGTTCAGCACTGGTCCCCACAAATGAGGACCAGACGGAACGCACTCGTGGGCTCTCCAAGGATATCGGAGGCCTCCAGCTGCATGCCTTTTGAGCAGTGTGGTGTCCTCGCACTGGTGCCACCTGAGTACCCTGGCAATGCCAGGCTAGCACCTTGGCCGTGTCACCTAAGTGCCATCCTGGCACTGCCAAGATGGCACTGCCACGGTGCAGGTTTGCACTGTCAAAGTGCCAAGCTGCCATTTTTGTGCACGTGCGATTGGGCTGGGATTGCCCACTGTGGGTGTTAGAGGGTGGAGGGGCCGCGGGACCCTCCCATGTTGTGTTCCAGCTGGGGGGAGGTTGGGGATTTTATTTGTGGGCCCCGGAGATCGGGACAGCATTGATAAATGGCATCCCAATCTCTCATTACAATCGGCAATTCTGGCGAGCGTAGCTCCCCGTTGTAAAAATGGGGCTATGTGCAGCCTTGGACGCGCGTTCCCCATTCAGGCCCCTTATTCAACACGAGTAGCGTTGAATAGCCACGTGTTTCTCAGCAGTGGACTTTGTTCGCTTTTGGGAAGATCGCCCCCTTAGTGCCACACATGCCACTCATGTTCCCCCAGCTACCCCCATGGTCCCTTCTAGCCCCTATGCCAACTCATGCTCCACCTTCCTTTTCGCTCACACCGTCTAAACCAACTGACCCAGTATCCACCCTTGGGCAAACCTCAGGACCCCCCACCTCCCACACAAACCGGTGCCCCCCCCCCCACCCAACCGACCTGTATGAGGATATAAGGTATGGAAAGCAGTCGAGCATTAATAATGCAATAATGATGGGCAGCACGGTGGTACAGTGGTTAGCACTGCTGTCTCACGTGCTGAGGACCCGGGTTCTATCCTGACCCCGTGTCACTGTCCATGTGACGTTTGCACATTCTCCTCGTGTTTGCGTGGGTCTCACTCTCACAACCAAGAGGTGCAGGGTAGGTGGATTGCCCACGCTAAATTGCCCCTTAATTGAAAACAAAGAATTGGGTACACTAAATTCATTTTTTTTTAAAATGCTATAGTGATAACACTAGGGATTATGTACACAAATGGCTATTGGAGCTGCATCACAGATTTTTTAAATTCCTAGACATAGGCAGGCTACTTATTTTTTCAAATTTATAAAAGGCAGGAGATTTAAATAGCTTGACAGCTTGACACTTCCACATGAGCATTTACGTTTGCTCTAAAAATGCATAACTCACACAATGCAGGATAAAGCTCTCGCTCCAGTGAAAATGAGGCAAATTTGATCTAATGAGTTCAAATGACCCTGTTGATTTTGAGTTTCCCTCGTGTGGTTTACATCCTGCCCTCTTTCCCCTACCAACGATAACATAATTTGTCCTTAATGGGGACAGGACTTCCGTATCTGGGTCTCGCCTGCCATTTTTAACGTTCCCCAGAGTTCCCACGACACTGGTAAATTTCACGCCACTGTATCCTTCGAGGAAGAGCTTTAATAAATACAGAAGGGAACTCGATTGTCTTTGTCTGAGTTGTGCACAAAATGGGATTTGAAAAAATAGAGTATGGGAAATAGTTTGTGTAAGTGTCCAGACCTCCTAGCTGTCATATGTATTTTTAAAAATCAATTCACCTATGAAGTAACAGTCTCCTCTAAGGACATCTGAGAGATCAATACAAGAGATATCCTATTTCCATTTATGTTTGGTAGCCAAGTTATGAAGAAGTAACCCGTTGGTAAACAAGTGTTGCAAGTGTATGGGGCGAATTCTCCGTTAACCGGCAGCAATATCGGGAAAGACTATTGGGCGGAGAAATTTTCCGATGCTGAAATTGCGACAGATGCCGATTTATCGCCAAATCGCAGTGCTCCAGCACCTCGACAGTGGCGTCAATGTGTTTCAGAACGCATGTACAGTAGACACCGTTTGCATATCATTAGCGGGCCCGACCTGGTATTCTCTGGCGCCACCGCGATTCTCTGCCTCCAATGGTGGCGAGATTCATTTGTGCTTTTAAAAATCGTGAAACCGGTGTGGCGACTGCTGAGGGAGAGAGAGAGGGGGTACAGAAGGTGTCCAACATCGCCATAGTTTACTGACAGTTGTGCCGCTTTCGGCGGGCTTCTGCCAGAGCCTGGGGGAGTAGTGGGAGGTGGCCAGGAGGTGGGCTGTGGGGCGGAGTGGACGAGCATGGCGCACTATTGTCACAGACGGCAAGGCAGCCATGCAGCTGCACACACTGCACCAGCCCACTGTGAACTTAGGGCCACGGGTCGTATAGGTGACCCCCCATGGCACCGCTCTGGGTGCCCCCAGGCCCCAGCCGACCCATCAGTGGGATGTGTGCGCTCCAGCACAACCAGTGCCATTTTTTGGGCTTAGATAAGCGTGTGTGGGGAATGTAATGTGTATGTGTGGCTGCAGCTTGTCAGCCTCCTGAGTGTCGAACACGGACCCTGCACCGTTTTTCATTGGAATCGATTGTGTTCCACGTGGCGCCGGTGCTAGCCCCTCAATGGTAGCAGAATCGGTCCAGGTGCGGCGCCGGGTTTTCTGTAGTAAAAGCCCACGGATTCTGCATTGGCGTCAACACATAGTCTCAGAAACGGAGAATCTCACCCTTGATGTGTGTGTTGATTTGCTTTCTCTGACCTGGTATTTAACTTTTGTTAGACCTCATACCTCTCCAAGAAGCTAGAATAGGTTCTCGTAGTCAGGTGCTGGCAGATGACCTGCTTGGACTTAATTCATGTTTCCACAATTCAGTTTTCCTCCCCCTTTCCCATCTGGAGGGCGGCTGTGTTTCTCCTCCAGCAGAGCAGCATGTTGCAGATTGACATGCCACACCAACGTTACATCATGCGGGTTCCAATCTCCACTGCCACCATAACAGATGAACTGTAACTGTAACTGTTCCTGGCTGAGGGGAGTAATCCAAATGGACTAGCTCCATTTCCTGCTCCACTCCCAATTTTAACACCACTGGAATTTGGATGTAGGTGAGATTCCCACTGGACTCTGACCAAGTTAATCAGTACCAATCATCCCATTGGGCAGATGACCACAATGGCTTTTTAACCCGCTTTTGATCAGGGCGGCCGCAATTGTCAGGTAAAGAAATCAGGACGCCTGAGCCATCCTCTGGTGCCTTGTCTCATTCATTCATAAACTTTGTGCATGTATTTATTGACTCTAACCTAACAGCCTGACTTGGGATAGTCAGACCTGAAGTCTGGTGTACTGGACATAATGTAGGCAACAGGGTGTCATTGGAAGCATTGCAGCTACATTGGAGTATGTCTATTTCGACTGTAATTTCATACTAATAAATTGAAAATGGTAGCTTTACACCTATAACAGTCTGGTATGTAAACAAACGTGGAGAGAACTACTTTGGATAAAGCAAGGAGAAGGATTATGATGTATTCAGTTCGAACTTTCATCTCAGAAATAACTGTGTTATTACTACCCAAAATGTTTTATTGGATTCTCTATTGTATTCTGCACTTCATCAAAAAGTGAATCAAAAATGGCACGAAACTTGCAAGTAATTTTCAAAACACTGTGGATGAAGTGTTCATTACTTTGCTGCTGCCATGTGTCCATTGGCCCAGAGTGACACTGTATGCTTTAAAGGGGAACACTTAGAAATAAAAGATTTTAGCATCCTAGTTTGCTTTCGAAACACTTGAAGACACACCATTTTCGAGTGAATATTATGACGCAGCATTGCTCAGAAGGAATATAATAACTTCAGAAATACAGATAGTTTAATGATGATTCAGATTGCAGTCTGGCTTGCGCAGAGAGTTCTGATTTAATTTATTCTTAAAAAGACCGTGAGGAGGAATTGATCAGATGCCGATCAGACTCACTCATTCGTCTGCAGAGCAACTCTGACAGAATGGGATCGGTGCTGCTCAATGCCCATTTACAGAGGCACTGAGATAGTTTTGCCATTGCTTTATCAACCCTTTCCTGCTGCAATATTTTAAGCTTTGGGAGCTTTTCAAGGTGTTTGGATGACCCTGTTTCATGAAAAGTGAGGGGTGTGTGCTGTCGATTGATTTCCTATCTGAAAACCTATGCCAGAAGAAATTTTTTTCATTTTTAACATCAGTAAATTTTTGTTCATATGAGCGGTGTGCTGTTCCTGATTTACTTTTAGGAAATATCATTGTTATAAAGTGGATCTCTGGTCAAGCACTGAAATATTTTATTGTAAGTAATGCTTAAATTAATGTACTGAAGGCTTGCTGTTCCCGTGGTTCAGCATTTGAGGTTTTCTTAATTTGATTCATCGAAGCACTAAGTACATTTTGTACTGCTTTCTCTTGTGGGGTGTTAGCAGGCTGGAGTAGGAGTGAGTTTTTGTGGTAATGAATTGGTGCCTTTCTATTTTGGATTATTAATTCTGTTGTTAATCATTGTATACTTTAGATGGTCAAGAGTCTAGAAGCTAAGGACGAGGACAGGAGAGTGACCCCGACTTCATTCTGGATGACTCTCCTTGTAAGTCGTTTTGGAATATTAAATCTCGACATCACGTTGTTTGTACATGTTTTCATTTAAATAATGGGCAGGATTTTCCGGTCCGCCAGCTGCATGTTTCTCTGCCGATTGTCAATGGGTTTTGTCATTGTAACCACCCCACGCTGCCTCGAAACCCGCTGGAGGGGATGCGCTGCCCGATTGGGACAACTGAATCGTGACGACCGGAGAATTCCGGCCAATATATTTTTGAGAACATATTTGAAACATATATATTTTTTATCATTACTATATAATTTCAATATATTTAGTAAAAGCCAAAGAAAGTCTCGCATTTATCTATTTCATTCATTGATGGAATGTGGATATCTCTGGTTATGATGGCATTTATTGTCCATCCCTAATTGTCCTAGAGAAGGTGATGGTGGGCAGGCGTCTTGAACACTGCAGTCCAAGTATTGTCGGAGCACCCACAGTGCTATTAGGGAGGGAGTTCCTTGACTCGGTGCCAGTGAAGGAACGGCGATTATAGTTCCAAGTAAGGATGGTGTGTGGCTTGGAGGGGAACCTGCCACTGGTGGGGTTCCCATGCATCATACGGAGGTCATGGGTGTGTAAAGTGCTGTTGAAGAAGCTTTGGCGAGTTGATGCAGTGCATCATGTAGATGACACACACGGCTGCCACCACTGCGTGTGGGTGGTGGAGGGAGTTGTTAAACAAAGGAGAACCAGTGGACGTGATTTATTTAGATTTCCAGAAGGTGCTGCATAGGATACTGTTAACTAAGTTAAGAGCTCATGGTGTTAAGGGTAAAATCCTGGCATGGATTGAAGATTGGCTGACTAACAGAAGGCAGAGAGTGGGGAGAAAGCGGCCTTTTTCAGGATGGCCGGTGACTAGTGGTGTGCTTCGGGGGTCTGTGCTGGGACCACAACTTTTCACAATATACATTAATGATCTGGAAGAAGGAACTGAAGGCATTGTTGCCAAATTTGCAGATGATACAAAAATCTGTAGAGGGACAGGTAGTATTGAGAAAGCAGGGGAGCTGCAGAAAGACTAGGAGAGTGGGCAAAGAAGTGGCAGATGGAATGCAATGTGGAAAAGTGTGAGGTTATGCACTTTGGAAGGAGGAACAAAGGCAGACTATTTTCTAAATGGGGAAATGCTTAGGGAATCAGAAGCACAAAGGGACTTGGGAGTCCTTGTACAAGATTCTAAGGTTAATGTGCAGGTTCAGTCAGCAGTTTGGAAGGCAAATGCAATGTTAGCATTCATGTCGAGAGGGCTAGAATACAAGACCGTGGATGTACTTCTGAGGCTGTATAAGGATCTGGTCAGGCCCATATGGAGTATTTTGAGCAGTTTTGGGCCCCATATCTAAGGAAGGATGTGCTGGCCTTGGAAAGGGTCCAGAGGAGGTTCACAAGAATGATCCCTGGAATGAAGAGCTTGTCGTATGAGGAACGGTTGAGGACTCTGGGCCTGTACTTGTTGGAGTTTATAAGGATGAGGGGGGATCTTATTGAAACTTACAGGATACTGCGAGGCCTGGATAGAGTGGACGTGGAGAGGATGTTTCCACTTGTAAGAAAAACTAGTACCAGAGGACACAATCTCACAAATCACTGAGTGTCTTTAAGACAGAGATAGATCAGTTCTTGATTAATAAGGGGATCAGGGGTTATGGGGAGAAGGCAGGAGAATGGGGATGAGAAGAATATCAGCCATGATTGAATGGCGGAGCAGACTCGATGGGCCTAATTCTGCTCCTATGTCTTATGGTTTTATGGAGTGAATGCTTGCTGGGGCGGATGGGTGTCAGTCAAGCAGGCTGCCTTGTCCTGGATGATGTTTAGCTTCCGTTATGTGGGACCTGCACTCCTCCAGGCAAGTGGAGAATATTCCAGCACACTCTTGACTAGTGACTTGTAAATGGTGGACGGGCTTTGGGGATTCAGGAAATGAGTAGCTCACAGCAGAATTCCCACCTCTGACCTGTAGCACCTTTCAAGACCTCAAAGCACTTTACAGCCAATGCGCTATTTTTTTGAAATACTCTTTTGTAGGAACTGCAGTTGCTAATTTGCGCATAGCAAGACCACGCAAACTACAATAAGGTGATGTCCAGATAGTTTGTTTCAGTGATTTTGTTTTAAAATTTGGAGTACCCAATTCTCTTTTTTTTTTCAAATTAAGGGGCAACTTAATGTGGTCAATCCACTTACCCTGCAAATCTTTGGGTTGTGGGGGTGAGACCAACACAGACACGGGGAGAATGTGCAAACTCCACACAGACAGTGACCTGGGGCCGGGATCGAACCGGGGTCCTCAGCACAATGAGGCAGCAGTGCTAACCACTGTGCCACCATGTCACCCCCAGTCTGTTTCAGTGATGATGTTTTGGGGATAAATGCAAGCCAGTAAAATAGTAATACGTTGTAATATACGGGGATGGTTTAGCACATGGAGCTGGTTTAGCACAGGGCTAAATAGCTGGCTTTTAAAGCAGACCAAGGCAGGCCAGCAGCGCAGGTTCAATTCCCGTTCCAGCCTCCCCGATCAGGCGCCAGGATGTGGCGACTAGGGGCTTTTCACAGTAACTTCATTTGAAGCCTACTTGTGACAATTAGCAATTTTCACTTTTTTTTTTATTTGCCATTACATTATATGAGAAGAGAATATACATTTTCAGTTTGTTTTCAGAAAAACACGACCTGTACTCTGTGTCTTTGCTAATGGATCTAGGAGCTGTGGGTGAAAATTGATGAGGTACCCATGGTTGGGGCTTGATTGATCCTAATTTGGCACGAGAGATATGGAGTAGGGGGAGAAGGAAGTCAACTGAAAGTCACTTTTCTCTGGTGTTTTAGTTCTTTTGCTCCAGTGATTTGATGTAAATTTGGTCGTCAGCGAAGCCAGCAAAACATTTATTGAAGATTAAATAGTTTAAAAATGCAAACGTTTTGAACTGAAATCTAAACAGTCTAGAAATTCTCAACCACTAGGTATGGCGAGCAGTAAATGCACACTCATTACAAGCAATAGGTTCGCCGACTATCCTAAGCAAGCAGCCTGAATGCCTGAACCGGGCATTAGGCCCCTTATTTGCTATGTATATAATCCCTCACTGCAAGAGTGTTTTTCCCTGAGGAACTTGGCTTTCGGAAATACCAGGGTTACTTGGCAATCTAATGATTGCTCAAGCGTTTGGAAGTTTTCCCTCTAACCCATCTCCCAATCACCTTAAACCTGTGCCTCCTGGAAGGGCAAACAAAACTTCCCTGTCTATCTAGGCCCCTCATTATCTTGTAAACGTCAAACTGCTCACTCCTGAATTTCCCCATTTTCCTCTTCCCTGTTTTCTTAATGCTGAATATATTTGTCTCTGTTCTTTGGTTTCCGGGCTTGCATTATTTGTCATTTGCGATGCCCGGAGAGTAGATTTTCGAAAATTAATGCAGGAATCATTGTGCATGTTCTCCAAATCTGGTATTCTACGTCAGCCTTTTCACATGGGGCAATGTCTCCAATTAGTGCAAATCTAAATTACAATATTATTGAAAAATGAAATTCTCTTTTATTATACATGAAATTGGCCATTTAGTTCCTCGATCAGGGCAGCAATTCCTTGTGGATTTTATATTGACTTTTTACAGAAAATAATATTTGTACTATTAAAATTAAAAAATAGATATTAGAAATTTTGTTTAAAAGCTAAAAATATAAATATAGCCTCAAAATGGAAAGGACTAAGGAATGTAACTGAAGTTGAAAGATTGCTTCATGTTTGAGGCAGGCAAGATCTTCTTTTAAACACGATTAACCATTGTTAGGCTGGTTGAAATAATAAAGTTTTGAAGGTATAGTGCATGATGGGAATTTAGTCTGCAGATCTCTGGCATTCATACCTTTGTTATCTTTCAGATTTGACTATTCCAGTGCACTCCTGGCTGGTCTCCAAAAGACTTGTAGACTTGAGGTCAACCAAATGTTGATCATGGCTTAGTCCCGTTCACCTATCGCTCTGTTCTTACAGACCTAGTTTGGCTCCCAGTCAAGCAGTGTCTTGAATTAAAAATTTGGATCCTTGTTTTCAAATCTTCATGACCTCCCTCTCTCTCTGTGAATTTTCGCCAGGGCCCCACAACCCCTTGAGATATCTTGACTCCTGCAATTCTGGCCTCGTGAACATGCCTGGTTTTAATCACTCCACCATTGGTGGCTGCACTTTCTATTGCCGAGGCCCCAAACTCTGAAATACCCTCCCTACACCTCCTCTACTCACTTTAATCCTTTAATCTTCTTAAAACCTCTCCGTGTGCAGTTTACTGTCATATTTGATGTTGTCTGTGTAACACCTTGGGACATTTTATTACATTAAAGGTGCTATATGAAAATAAGTTGTTGTTATTTAGTAGTTTGAAGCAGTGGTCAAACATGTTGCTTATCAATACTGGGGAGTGGGGGAAGGTTTCATTGTGTGACTCTTAAAACCATTTTATGAAGAAGGGCATGTATAATAAATAGCTGAGACCTTACCCTTACTGGGATGGTTGTTTAAGACTACCCCCCCCCCCTCCCCCCCCACTCCCAGCCAGCATGGTGGCACAGTGGTTAGCACTGCTGTCTCACAGCTCCAGGGTCCCGATTTCAATTCCAGCCTTGGGTCACTGTCTGTGTGGAGTTTGCACTTTCTCCCCGTGTCTGCATGGGTTTCCTCCGGGTGCTCCAGTTTTCTCCCACAATCCAAAGGTGTGCAGGTTAGGTGGATTGTCCAAGCTAAATTACCCCTTAGTGTTCGAAATGTTAGATGAGGTTACGGAGTTACGGGGATGGGGTGGAGGCATGGGCTTAAGTAGGGTGCTCTTTCTAAGGGCCAATGCAGACGCAGTGGGCTGAATGGCCTCCTTCTGCACTGTAAATTCTATGACCTTTTCCTGGTGCGAGAGCTGCACGCTCGAAATTCAAAAGCCGTCGATGGGAGGAGGAAGAGGCAACCTGTCCAAACTTCTTCAATGGCCCCTTAATTCTATGAACAAGCTTGTCAGCTTGTTCAGGGGACAGAATTAGATTTCTGTTTCGTGGGTCGGATTCAACATGCAGTCGGAACCATGACTTGGAGGAGGTGGTGACATAGCGCAAAGTGATCTTCAAGAGCTGGACAGAAGCAAAAAGTGTCATTAAAGAAAGGAGAATGTGAATGGCATCAGTGTTGGCAAAAGAAATAATGTCTGCCAAGCCAAATTGTTAAGGAACATCAGAGAGAGGGGGCGCGATTCTCCGAAATGGAGACAGAGTGTATGCGCCATCGTGAACCACGACGGCGCAAATCGGGTGCGGGCACTACCGATTCTGGCCCCCACAGGGGCCAGCACGATGCTGGAGCGGTTCACGCTGCTCCAGCCTCCCTTCCCGGCGCCGCGCCAACCCGCGCATGCACAGTTGGGCTGCGCCAACCCGCGAATGCGCAGGCGACTTCCTCAGCGCGCCAGCCCTGACGCAACATGGCGTGGGGGTTCAGGGGGGCCGCCACATAATAAAATAGGGCCGGGGCTGGAGAGGCCAGCCCGCCGATCGGTGGGCCCCGATCGTGGGCCAGACCCCATCGGAGGCCCCCCCCAGTGAAGGAGCGCTTTTCTGCCCCCCATAGGCCGCCCCCTAAGCCTACGCGCAGAGTTCCCGCCGGCTGCGAGCAGATGTGTATGGCGCCGGCGGGACTCTGCTGTTTCCACGTGGCCGCTCGGCCCATCAAGGCTGGAGAATCGGCGGCGCGACAGCGGCCCGCGACTGGCGGCGTGCCAAACGCGCCGGCACAAATGGCGCCGATTCTCCGCTCCTCGGAGAATCACCTGGCAGCGTCAGACCGGCGCCACGGGAAAAAATGGCGCGAACGCCGATTCTTTGTTCTTTGTTCTCCCATTAGGCACGGCATGGGAGAATCGTGCCCAGGATACAAAAGGGATCAAAATGAAGTGAAGACCATTTTGGAAACATTCGCAAGTCAATTAACACCTCTAAAAATAAAGGATAGACTAATGTTTAAAATGAAGGCCTTTTTCATGGCCATCTTTCCTTATTTCTCCTTCTTGATTAGTGTTTCATCTTCCCAAGCCTTTGCTAAGGAGGCTTCTCACATTGTACCAATTGTACACAATACTCCAGGGTCTATACAATTGTAGCAACATCTTTACTCCTATACTCAAATCCTTTTGCAATAAAGGCCAACATACCATTTGCCTTTCTATCTGTTTGCTGTCCCTGCCTGTTAGCATTCAGCAACTCCTGAACCCCAGGTTCCTGTGAACATCAACACTTTTCAGTCTCTCAGTATTTAAGAAATTTACATTTTCCCTACCAAAATGGATAACCTCATATTTTTTCCACCTTATATTCCATTTACCATGTGCTTTCCCACTGACTTAATCTTGAAGCCTCTTAACATCCTCTTCACAACTCAGATTCCCAACTAGCTTTGCACACTCAGGAAACTCGGAAATATCGGGCTGTAACATCCGAGCTCCGGGGATGGCACGGCAATTGTCTTGGAAGTGCAAATTTCCAACAATAATTGCCCAGCATTGGGGACCATCTGAAAATGCGATTCAGATCACACACTTCAGAAGGTTCAGATCGGGTTTCAGCAATTGTTGCCCAGAAAAATTTAGAAGAGTTAAAAGCACTTCTAGCTCCTGGGTAACTATTGCACAGAACCCATACCAGTTACCTTTGAGAAGGTGGTGGTGAGCTGCGTCTTGAACCGCTGCAATTCATGTGGGTGTACATCGACAGTGCTGCTGGGAAGGGAATTCCAGCAGTTTTACCCAGTGACAGTGAAGGAATGGCGATATATTTCCAAGTCAGGCTGGTGAGTGACTTGGAGGGCAATTTCCAGGTGGTGGTGTTCTTCTGTATCTGCTGCCCTTGTCCTTCTAGATGGTAGTGAAATAGCTTGTAGGTGAAATGAAAATCGCTTATTGTCACAAGTAGGCTTCAAATGAAGTTACTGTGAAAAGCCACTAGTCGCCACATTCCGACGCCTGTTCGGGGAGGCTGGTACGGGAATTGAACCGTGCTGCTGGTAAGGTTTTGCAGAAGGAGCCTTGGTGAGTTCCTGCAATGCATCTTGTAGATGGTGCACATGGCTGCCGGTGTGCGTCAGTAGTGGGAGAGTGAATGTTTGTGGATAAGGTGCCAATCTTGTGTGCTGCTTTGTCCTGGATGGTGTTGAGCTTCTCGAGTGTTGTTGGAACTGTATCCATCCAGAAAAGTGGAACATATTCCATCATGCTCCTCACCTGTGCATTGTAGATGGTGGACAAGCTTTGGGGAGTCAGAAGTGGGTTATCCACCACAGGAAACCTATCCTCTGACCTGCTCTTGTAGCCACAGTATTTATATGGCTAGTTCACATCAGTTTCTGGTCAATGATAACCCCCAGGATGTTGATAATGAATTCAGCGATGGTAATCCCGTTGAATGTCATGGGGCAATAATTAGATTCTATCATGTTGGAGATGGTCATTGCCTGGCACTGTGTGGTGTGGATGTTACTTGCCACTTGTCAGCCCAAGACTGGAAATTGTCCCAGTCTTGCTGCATTTGGACTGCTGCAGTGTGCAAGAGAGGGATGGAATAGACTCACTTTTCCCCAAAGTGGGTCAACCTACCCAACAGGAAGTGCCATCTGCACTGCTCCAACAACAACAGTTTGCATTTACATAGCATTTTTACTGCAGTAAAATGTCTCAAAGCTCTTCACAGTAACCTTGCCAATCGCTCATTTGTCACTGCGCCACAGTAGGAAATCTCATGGCAGGCATCCAAAGGTTTGATCAAATAGTTCAGTTTTGAGGAGAACCTTAAATGAGAAGAGAGGAAGATTGGAATGGAGAGGTTTGGGCAGGAAGCATTGTGCTTCGAGCCTAGACAGTTGAAAGCCTGACCACCAGTGGAGGGAAAAAGGAAATCAGGGATGCAAAAGAGTCCAGAATTGGATAAAAGCAGAGTGCTTCCAGAGTTATCGGGCTGAAGGGGGTTATAAAGATGGAGAGTGTATGGCCATAGAGGGATTTGGGCACGAGGATGAGAATTTTAAACCTGACATGCGGCTAGACTGGAATCCAATATAGGTCAGCAAGTACAGACGGTTGTTCCCTTTGAAATGTGATATTCTTGCACCTGTCCTGATGGGTGCAAAGATTCGACTGCGTGTCTCTTTTTCTCATCAGCACTCAACCTAATTTAACTTTTGGCGATGAGTGTAGATTATATCTAACATGCAAGTGTGGGAACCTTGAGAGTTTTGAGTTTCTCTCATCTCTTCCCTCACCAGAAGCAATTGTTTATCTGAATCTATCTATTGAAACCATTTCATATCTTGAATGCCTCGATGAGATCAGTTCTCGATCTCCTATGCTCAAGGGATGTGAGACAAATTTATATGACCTGTTTTCGCAAAGTACTGGAATGTAATGCATATTGGGCAGTGTTTATTTTTCCTGCAATGATGGCCCAACTCCATTCCTTTGGAATTTGATTGGCACTGCATCTTACTGCAGGAATTTCACACAACGCGCGGACAGTCGTTTCCCGGACAATTGGCACATTTCACTGGATATTACTCCATGTCTAACACTTGCAGGTTTGTTGACAAATTATTCCTGCTCAGTAATTTTCTCTTTTTTTTTTTGTTGCTCTTTTCAGAAAAAAGAATGGACCTGGGATGAGAGCAAGATGATGATTATGCAGGATCCTATCTACAGGTCAGTTGATGCTCTTCGTGAGGTGCAGTTTTGTGAACATGTGAGGTGATCACAACTTTACAGAGGAGCTCACATCGAGCCAACAAACATCTGTCGCGTACATAAACCCAAATAAACCTGCTGTGTGGCCAGGCAACCACTGGTTTATTATCGCAGTTAGGATTCCTCTGTCATGCATTAAAACACACAAAAATACACACTTCAAGAGCTCTCCGGTGGCGTTATCTGTTGAGCAATTGTACAGATCAGTAAGTTCATGTTTTTGGAGAGGCGCGTTTAATTCCCAGAAGTTATAGTGTGTTATAGTTGCCATGGGAATGGACAAAATGCTCCAGTGATGCATGTAAAGATCTGAAATATACCTCACTAAAGGATGTGAAGGGAAATACGTTTTTATTATTTGAAATAATCAAATCTGGATTCCAAATCATGGAATCAGCCAGTTTGAAAGCAATAGCCATCTGCAGAATGCTTGTTTTTAAAAAATATATGTATTTTATTCCAAACACAATCAGTAATGCAAGCAATCAACAAGCAAATATCACCAAGTTTCAAACAGTTTGTCATTTTCCCTTTTTCTTTCCTGAGCTAGCCCAATATCCCACCCCAAACAGCTCTCTTCCCCCCCCCCCCCCCCCCCCCCCGCAGAAAGGACCTCAATCTTACTTAGAACCCCTCTTCCAACCCGCTGAGAGCCTAATTAATCTTTTCCGGTCAAATTTTAACCGACCCTGTGCTCAGTTGTAGCTGGGTAAAGGAGACAGAGGGTAATATCCCAGTCTGGGTCTCAGTTTTACCCAGATTGGGAGGAACTCTCCCGTTCTATAATAATGTCCCCAGAGGCCTGATTCTAAAAGTCCCAAACCCGGCCCAACAGCATTTTCATGGTGAGGTGGGGAGGTGGTGGTGTAAAAGGTGGGGAGAGGTGAAATTTTCACACCCGGGGGTAGCACGGTGGCGCAGTGGGTTAGCCCTGCAGCCTCACGGCACCGAGGTCCCAGGTTCGATCCCAGCTCTGGGTCAGTATCCGTGTGGAGTTTGCACATTCTCCCCGTGTTTGCGTAGGTTTCACCCCCACAACCCAAAGACGTGCAGGGTAGGTGGATTGGCCACGCTAAATTGCCCCTTAATTGGAAAAAATGAATTGGGTACACTAAATGTATAATAATAATTTTTTTTAAATGTTCACACCAGTGGTTCACATGTTGAAATGCAGCTGCCTTCAGTCTGATCTGAGTTTTGCAAGGTTGGATTGGAAAAAATGTTATGTGCACATTAGGTCTGGAGAAGGTCTGAACTTAATGGAGTTCTTTGGAGAGATAGGAAACCCTTTTGGAAAGGTACGGCACCCATTTTGGATATTGTCACAGAATGCCTTTAGTAAGGGTCAGGTACCCTATAGAAGTGGGTCAAGTGCCCTTTGGGATTGTTACAAATAATAATAATCGCTTATTGTCATAAGTAGGCTTCAATTAAGTTACTGTGAAAAGCCCTTAGTCCCCATATTTCGGCACCTGTTCGGGGAGGCTGGTACGGGAATTGAACCCGCACTGCTGGCATTGTTCTGCATTACAAGCCAGCTATTTATCCCACTGTGCTAAACCAGCCCCAAATGGACATGAATGTGGGTAGGTAAAAAGTAGATAAAACTAATTGCTAAGGAACCGTCAGAGGGAACTATCAAAGGGGGCTGATAGTTCTTTTTAGTATTTAAATCTTCAGCATTTTAAACATTTGAAACAAAACTCTGCGGTGCTGGGAAAAAAACAGTCCTTGCTATTTCGCTCTGCCTGTTAGCATAAGCCTGAGGGGTGCCATTATAGGAATGGTGCTGCACAAATGGTTTCAGAGCCCATCATTATCACAGTGGGGCATGTGTCAATTCACAATGTGATTGACAGATCCAAGTGTTTGTAAGGTTTTTGAAAGTGAGTCTATGAATATAAATTCTTGTTCTTTTAAGGGATTAAAGGCATTTAAATGTGGTGCATGGGCTTTTAGTTAAAGTGGTTTAAAAAAAACAGTGATTTAATCAATGGACACTTAAGAACTCTATTTAATCTCAGCATGGGTCCTGAGGTCCACCCATGGTGAATACTGGTTGAGGTGAAATGGAGGGCATAAGGGCAAAATGTGGGTGGGATGGGCATTAGTTGACATAGGGGCTATAAAGGGCCATGGTGGGTAGAGCAGCATAGGTTGACATGGAGGATATATGGGGACATGGTGGGTGGGTGTGGGCATAAGATGGCCATGGGGTGGTATGGGTGGGGCATGGGAGTTTGTAGGGAGAAGGTGGAGGGCTGTTAGTGTTTCATTCTTTTTCTTACAGTGTCGGAGCACTGGCCTTTTAGCCCAGCTTACCTCCATACCAGCGGGCCAGGCCTGACTCCCATTTCACCCCACCCAAGGCCCGGAGTGACATCCGACTATCTAGGGGACTTCTCCCAAATCGGGTTTGCAGAGTGGGAATTGTCCCGAATCTGCTCTCCTGTCCCAGGAGTGAAACTTCAGCCCTAGGGGTCTGACTTACAACATTCTCCTCCCTGCCCAGTTTCCATAGTGGCCAGCTTCTATTTTTGGACCTCCTGTAAACACCTGAGAAAGATCAGAGAATTGCCTGATTAAAGCCATATCCTAGTAGTCAGCATACTGTCTTGCCACCTTGCATAATATACTGTTGAAGAATGATCAATCATCTCTGATAGCTTATATTATAAACTGCCCTCTCCCAATGGCTTCTGGGAAAAACATACCATTGTGATAGTATACTGGTTAGTATGTTATAAGTTGGATAAAATAAGTATAATTATTTGAATATATGCTTATGTAAATATATATTGCATTGCTTCCTGTCATGACATCATGCCTTTTGGCCAGTCTTTCACTGTCAGTTGCACGTGCAGAAAGTCTCCCGAAACAATTTGCGTGTTCACCCTCAATGCCAACCTTTCTGCTGTTTCTTTTAGTCTAAAATCCCAGATAATGCAACATACCACCCATATTTTACTCATCCATGCAGAAAGGCCTCCATTTTGAGCCTTAATCTGAGCAATTGCCTGACCCTTGGTAAGTGATGAAGCACGGTAATTGGCCTCAGTGTCTTTGGGTTGTGGAAAATAATTCTGTTTACTAATTGCTATACATTAATCTGGATTGGTAGAGTTGGACCATGAAAGAATCAGGTTCAGCTGTAATCCCACGGGCCGGCAGCCTGACCATGTTCATTGCCTCGATTTTGTTGGGAAAAAATAGTACTCAGAAGATACCACAGGGTTGCAGGCACCTTAGCCTGGCATGGGCATTGTAATCAGATACCCAGCTCTAACTGTTTGATGTGGTTTTGACATGTGGCTTGAAGGCAAGACATAATTGCGTAGGTGGAATGCCAACTTTGTTTTTAAAAAAAAAAAGAACGATTGGTATAGGTTATGTGACCATGCCTTTTCCAACAAATTGCACTCTGTTCCACTATTGGCAACCATGCCTTCAACCATCTAGGTCTTAGGCTCTGGAGCTTCCTCCCTAAAGCTCTCTACCTCTATCATTAATTAAAATGCTGCTCCAAGACCTACCTATTTAATAAAACGCTTGGCCACCTGCCCCAAGATCTCCTCTTTTGGCTCAGTGCCAATTTTGTCTGATTCCACTGTCATGATGCACCCTGGAATGTTTTATTATCTTAAAGGTGCTATATAAATGCAAGGTGTTGCTTGAAAGGTTGACAAAGAATGCCATTCAAAAAAAAAACCAGACTGGTTTGCTTAACCCTTTCAATAACTGGTCCAAACTTACTGTATTATTTGAACTGATTTCAATAACTAGTGTTAAAATACTTAATTTTGTCAATAATCCTGTTAGTTTATTTTCTGACCTTAATGTCTTATTAAGAAACAGGGTACGCTGTGGAAATCCTAGTTATTTCTAAAGAAAATAAACATGTCTAATGTCAGGGTACACTACTGCATATTACCCTTCTCACGGTCAGGCCTTAGTACGTCCGGGAAAAGGAGGATGTATCTATGCATGCTGCCAATTTTATTCAGCATGCAAGGAAATTACTTGGAGAAAATTCAGGAACAAAGGTAGCACAGAACTTTGTCACATCTCTCAAAAATGTCCAAAATGCCCAAAGAATTATTTTGAAATGCTATTGCACAGGTAAATCTTTGTACACAGTAAGATCCCGCAAATAGCCATCAGGTGAGTTACTAGTTCATCTATTTTTGTTCTTCTGGAAGGGAGCAAAGTAAGAACTTTGGCTACGCTAGGGTACAATGAGATCCCTTTTTAATGGGAGAGTGTTTGAGATTGATTTTCACACACAGTACCAAGTGAAAAAGTTAAAATCCGTACAGATGTCTGCAGGGATGTTTTTTTTTTTTTTTTATAAATGTTTTATTGAAAATTTTTTCCCAAACAACAATTTTTCCCCTCTTACAAAGCAAACGCAACAATAACAATACAGAAATTTTAAACAATACACAAGTAACAAAACCCCTTTATCTTTGACCTAAACTAAACCCCCCCTCCCCCCCCCCCCCCCTCCCCCTGGGTTGCTGCTGCTGGTCATCTGTCTTCCCTCTAACGTTCCCCTAGGTAGTCGAGAAATGGCTGCCACCGCCTGGTGAACCCTTGAGCCGATCCTCTCAGGGCAAACTTTATCTGCTCCAGTTTAATGAACCCCGCCATATCATTTACCCAGGCCTCCAGTCCGGGGGGTTTCGCCTCCTTCCACATGAGTAGGATCCTGCGCCGGGCTACTAGGGACGCAAAGGCCACAACGTCGGCCTCTTTCGCCTCCTGCACTCCCGACTCTTCCGCAACTCCAAATAGAGCTAACCCCCAGCCTGGTTTGACCCGGGCCCTCACCACCCGCGAAATCACTCCCGTCACTCCCTTCCAATACCCTTCCAGTGCCGGGCATGCCCAAAACATATGTGCGTGGTTTGCCGGGCTCCCGCCACACCTCCCACATTTGTCCTCCACTCCAAAGAACCTGCTCAATCTTGCTCCCGTTATGTGTGCTCTATGTAGCACCTTAAATTGAATCAGGCTAAGCCTGGCGCATGAGGAAGAGGAATTTACCCTGCTTAGGGCATCAGCCCACATACCCTCCTCTATCTCCTCCCCTAGTTCTTCTTCCCACTTTCCTTTTAGTTCGCCCACCGACTCCTCCCCCTCTTCCCTCATCTCTCGGTAAATCTCTGACACCTTGCCCTCTCCGACCCACACCCCTGAAAGCACCCTGTCCTGTATCCCCTGTGTCGGGAGCAATGGAAATTCCCTCACCTGTTGTCTAGTAAATGCCCTCACCTGCATATATCTCAAGAAATTTCCCCGGGGCAACTTATACTTTTCCTCCAATGCTCCCAAGCTCGCAAAAGTCCCATCTATAAATAAATCTCCCACCCTCCTAATTCCCAACTGGAACCAGCTCTGAAATCCTCCATCCATTCTTCCTGGGGCGAACCTATGGTTGTTCCTGATTGGGGACCCCACCAGGGCTCCCCGCACCCCTCTCTGTCGCCTCCACTGTCCCCAGATATTCAATGTTGCCGCCACCACCGGGTTCGTGGTAAACTTTTTAGGTGAGATCGGTAGCGGCGCCGTCACCAGCGCCTCTAAACTCGTCCCTTTACAGGACTTTCTCTCCAGTCTTTCCCACGCCGCTCCCTCACCCTCCATCATCCATTTACGTATCATTGCCACATTGGCGGCCCAATAGTAATCGCCCAAGTTCGGTAGTGCCAATCCTCCTCTGTCCCTACTACGCTGAAGGAACCCCCTCCTTACTCTCGGAACTTTCCCTGCCCACACGAAGCTCGTGATGCTCCTGTCTATTTTATTAAAAAAGGTCTTAGTGATTAGTATAGGGAGACATTGAAATACAAATAAGAACCTCGGGAGGACCATCATCTTAATTGCTTGCACCCTGCCCGCCAGCGATAGAGGCTGCATGTCCCACCTCTTGAAGTCCTCCTCCATTTGTTCTACCAACCGTGTCAGATTAAGTCTGTGCAAGGTTCCCCAGCTCCTAGCGATCTGAATCCCCAGGTATCGGAAGTTTCTTTCCACTTTCCTTAGAGGCAAGCCTTCTATCTCTCTACTCTGGTCCCCTGGATGTATCACAAATAATTCACTCTTCCCCATGTTTAGCCTATACCCCGAGAAATCCCCGAACCCCCTCAAAATTCGCATAACCTCTATCATTCCCCCCGCTGGGTCCGACACGTATAACAATAGGTCATCCGCATATAACGAGACTCGGTGTTCTTCTCCCCCTCTAATCACCCCTCTCCATTTCCTGGAGTCTCTCAACGCCATGGCCAGAGGTTCAATTGCCAACGCGAACAACAATGGAGACAGCGGGCATCCCTGTCTTGTTCCCCTATATAGTCGGAAATACTCCGATCTATGTCGACCTGTAACTACGCTTGCCGTTGGAGCCCCATAAAGAAGTCTAACCCAGCTAATAAACCCGTTCCCAAACCCAAACCTCCTTAACACTTCCCATAAATACTCCCACTCCACCCTATCAAATGCCTTCTCTGCGTCCATTGCCGCCACTATCTCTGCCTCCCCCTCCACTGGGGGCATCATTATCACCCCTAATAGTCGTCGCACGTTAACATTCAGTTGTCTCCCTTTTATGAACCCTGTCTGGTCTTCGTGCACCACCCCCGGGACACAGTCCTCTATCCTCGATGCCAGTACCTTTGCCAACAATTTGGCGTCCACGTTCAACAATGAAATGGGTCTATAGGACCCGCACTGCAACGGATCTTTATCCCTCTTCAAAATTAACGATATCGTCGCCTCCGACATCGTCGGGGGTAGAGTCCCCCCTTTCCTGGCCTCATTGAACGTCCTCACCATCAACGGGGCCAACAAGTCCACATATTTTCTGTAATACTCCACCGGGAACCCGTCTGGTCCTGGGGCCTTCCCTGCTTGCATGCTTCCCAGTCCCTTAATAACCTCGTCCACCCCAATCGGTGCCCCCAGGCCTACCACCCCCCGCTCCTCCACTTTCGGGAACCTCAATTGGTCCAGGAACTGCCGCATCCCCTCCTCTCCCTCTGGGGGTTGAGACCTATACAGTTCCTCGTAGAAGGTCTTGAACACCTCATTTATCTTTCCTGCCCTTCGCACCGTGTCTCCCCTTTCGTCTCTAATTCCTCCTATTTCCCTCGCTGCTGCCCTCTTTCGCAATTGATGAGCCAACAGGCGACTCGCCTTTTCCCCATATTCATACCTCCTCCCCTGTGCCTTCCTCCACAGTACCTCCGCCTTTCTGGTGGTCAGAAGGTCAAATTCCGTCTGGAGTCGTCTCCTCTCCCTGTACAATTCCTCCTCCGGGGTCTCTGCAAATTCCCTATCCACCCTTAAAATCTCCCCCAGTAATCTTTCCCTTTCCTTGGCCTCTGTTTTCCTTTTGTGGGCCCCAATGGAGATCAGCTCTCCTCTGACCACCGCTTTTAGTGCTTCCCATACCACTCCCACAGGGACCTCGCCGTCGTCATTGACCTCCAGGTATCTCTCAATACACCCCCGCACTCTTGCACACACTCCCTCATCCGCCATCAGTCCCACATCTAATCGCCAGAGTGTTCTCTGCTCCCTTTCCTCTCCTAATTCCAGGTCCACCCAATGTGGGGCATGATCCGAAACCGCTATGGCTGAGTACTCAGCTTCTTCCACCCTAGAGATCAACGACCTTCCCAAAACAAAAAAATCTATCCGGGAGTACACTTTATGGACATGGGAGAAGAAGGAATACTCCCTAGCCCTAGGTCTAAGAAATCGCCATGGATCCACTCCCCCCATTTGGTCCATAAACCCCTTAAGTACCTTGGCCGCTGCCGGCCTTCTTCCGGTCCTTGAGCTGGATCTATCTAGCCCCGGGTCCAGCACCGTATTAAAGTCCCCTCCTAAAATCAAGTTTCCTACCTCCAGGTCCGGTATACGCCCCAGCATCCGTCTCATAAATCCCGCATCGTCCCAGTTTGGGGCATACACGTTAACCAACACGACCTCCATTCCCTCCAGCCTGCCACTCACCATTACATATCTACCTCCGCTATCTGCTACGATGTTCTTTGCTTCAAATGCGACCTGTTTCCCCACCAAAATGGCCACCCCTCTATTCTTTGCGTCCAGTCCTGAGTGGAACACCTGTCCCACCCATCCTTTCCTTAGCCTAACTTGGTCCGCCACCTTTAGGTGCGTCTCTTGGAGCATAACCACGTCTGCCCTTAGTCCTTTCAAATGCGCGAGCACTCGGGCCCTTTTTATCGGTCCGTTCAGGCCTCTCACGTTCCACGTGATCAGCCTCACTAGGGGGCTACCTGCCCCCCTCCCGTGTCGACTAGCCATTACCTTCTCTAGGCCAGTCCCATATCCCGCCTCCGCGCTCCCGCTCGCTCCCCCAGCGTCGCACACCATCCCCGCCCACCCACTCTTTAGCCATTTCCTTTTGGATTTCCGCAGCAGCAACCCAGTTGTCCCCCCCCCCCTTCTCCCTCCCTCCTCCCCTCCCCGCTAGATCTCTTTCTAGCTTGATTGCTCCCCCCATATTACTTCCGTAAGTCAGCTGACTTCAACTGACCCCGGCTACTCCTGCTCACTCCTCGACCCCCCCCATGTGGGGAACTCCCATCCGCCTTGCGCCTGTCTTCCCGCCTTATTCTTTCTGGTGCGGGAACATCCCTTTACCTGACCCGCCTCTTATGGCGCAGCTCCCTTTCCCCTCCCCCTCCCCTTCCCCATTCTCCAACTATGTCCCGTCTTTCCCCCCTCACCGGCGCCCACATTTCCCCAATGTCTCCCCCCTTCCCTGTTTACTTCTCAATTAACTTCCACCGTAACATTAACAATAACATTTCCTGCAGCATCAGTCCCTCAGTTCCGATCCAATTTCTCTTCTTTGATGAAGGTCCATGCTTCCTCCGCCGTCTCAAAATAATGGTGTCTCTCCTGATACGTGACCCATAGTCTTGCCGGCTGCAGCATCCCGAACTTCACCTTCCTTTTATGCAACACCTCTTTGGCTCGGTTGAAGCTCGCCCTCCTTCTCGCCACCTCCGCACTCCAATCCTGGTATACCCGTACCACTGCATTCTCCCATCTGCTACTCCGCACCTTTTTAGCCCATCTCAGGACCTCTTCTCTATCCTTAAGGCGGTAAAATCGCACGATTATCGCCCTGGGTGGTTCTCCCGCTTTTGGTCTTCTCGCCGGAATCCGATTTGCCCACTCCACCTCCAAGGGGCCCGTAGGGGCCTCAGCACCCATCAGTGAGCTCAGCATCGTACTTGCGTACGCTCCACAGTCCACTCCTTCCACACCCTCAGGGAGACCCAGTATCCGAAGGTTCTTCCTTCGCGCTCCATTTTCTAGGGCTTCGATCCTTTCAGTACACTTTTTATGAAGTGCCTCGTGCGTCTGTGTCTTAACCGCCAGGCCCAGGATCTCGTCCTCAATATCTGTCACCTTCTGCTCCACCACACGGAGCTCTGTCTCCTGGGTCTTTAATGTCTCCTTGAGCCCCTCAATTGCCTGTAGCAACGGGGTCAGCACCTCCCTCTTCAGCAGCTCCACGCACCGTCTCACAATTTCATGCTCAGGCCCCCATGTCGCCTGCGCTTTCTCCGCCGCCATCTTGTACTTCTCTCTTTCTGACCCTTTGGTCGTCGATTCCTCGCGCTGCAGCCGCCGCCGCCGGTTTTTTCCTCCTTCGTTTGGGGGGGACTCCCTTCTCACACGCCCCACACCGGGTTGCGTCGTCGAAAAATTCCCCGTTGAGGCTCTTAAAAGAGCCCGAAGGTCCGTCGGAGCTGGAGCCGCCGAAGCGTGCGGCTAGCTAGGCATCACCGCAACCGGAAGTCGTCTGCAGGGATGGTTGATAACCAAGTATTAATTGGATTTCTTTTTGAGTAAAAGCAGATGTCTGCATCAACCAGGAATTCTGAACCCACTCCTGGTTTTAATACATGAATTAAATGTTTTTTTTTAAACCAGTGTTGCAATCTTTATGCCTAGATCTGAGTTCTGCTAACACAGTGCCAAAATCATTGAGGCAAAATAGCTTCGATGGAACCAAGTAGAATAACCCGAGCTTGGGCTGCTTTGCCCAATTCAATGTTGCACCATGTGTTGTCTTAATGAGGGTGGTTGAATAGACTTTCTCTGCAGATGCTGAGCATTTCCAGCATTTTCAATTTTTATTCCTAATAGCTAGCATCTTGCTTTTGATTAGATGCATATGATTTTCCCCTGGGAAAAACGTATTCCAGAATTAAAAGCCTACCGCCACCGGCCAAGTGCTGGAAAATGGGATGAGCATAGGTAGGTGCTTGATGGTTCAATGGACTGTAGGGTTTCTTGCTGTGCTGTAAAACACTATGACTCTGTGGCTCTATGCTTGATGTTCTATATGCAGCACATTCATTCTACTGAGTTCTGCAATGCATGATGCAAATGTTCTGCCTGCGTTTCAAATTTAAAATACACATCCTTGTTTTCAAATCATGTCTTATCTCAGTAACCCCACTCCAGTCTTATAATCCTCCAAGATCTCTGCCTTCCTCGAATTCTGGCCTCTTAAGTATCCCCAATTTCAATCACACCACCATTGACAGATGTGCTTTCAGCTGCCTAAACCTTAAGCCCTGGAATTTGCTCCCTTGACTGGAGTATTGTGTCCAATCCTGGGCGCCACACTTCACAAAATATGTGAAGGCATTGGAAGGAGTTCAGGAAAATATTCACAAGAATGGTTTTGGGCATGAGTGACTGCAGCTGCGTGGGCAGATTGGAGAAGCTGGGAGTGTTTTCCCTGACGACGAGAAGATTTAAGAGGTGATCAAAGTGTTCGAAATCATGAAAGGCCTGGACGGAAGAGCTGGAGAGAAACTCTTTCCATTGGCGGAAGGGTCGAGAACCTTTTCAGGTGAATGGCAAACTTAACAACAGTGATAGAAGGAAAACTATTTTATGAGAGGTTAGGGTCTGGAATGCAGTGCCTGAGAGCGGGGCGGAGGCAGATTTAATCAAGGTCTTCAAAAAGGAATCTGATATTGAGCTTAAGTGAAGAAATCTGCAGGGCTATGGGGAAAAGGTCGGGGGAATGGGACTCAGTGAGTTCCTCTTCCAGAGAGCATGAACATGATGGGCTGAATGGCCTCCTGATGCTGTAACGCTGTAACCATTCTCTGATTATGTGAAATTACTTTGCCTTCTACCTCTCTTCCTTCCTTTAAGATGCCTTGAAGCCGACCTCTTTGACCAAAAGCTTGGTCACCTGTTCTCGGCTAGGATCTTCCGGCTCCGCCCTGGCAGCACTCGCCATGGGGAATATCGTGGGCCTGTCAAAAGACTTGCGGCAGGAGTAGAAGATCCCGGTGCTGGGCGGAGCTGCAAAATCTGACCCGAATATTACTTCAAGTGGCTGGGTCTCAAATTCTGTGTGACTGCACTGCTGAGAAGAACCGTGGGCCATTTTACTAAGTTAAAGGTGTCGTCCAAATCCAAGTTCATAGAATCATAGAATTCCTACAGTGCCAAAGGAGGCCATTCAGCCCATCGAGTCTGCACCGACCCTCCAAAAGATCACCCTATCTTGGCCCACACCCCCATCCCATCTCAGTAACCCAGTAACCTCACCTAACGTTTGATGCGACCATCAATTCACTCAAAGACACGTGGAGAAGTAAACCGTGGTTTTAATAAGCTTAGAACTGTGCCTGCCTGCGACCGGTACAATACTGAAGGCGGCCCTGCTGGTCAGCTGCTCTTATACATCCTCTAAAGGGGTGGAGTCATGGGCGGAGCCCGTACATGCCCCAACATATCCCCCTGTGGGTGAAGCCACACAATGGGCCATAGATGGAGCCCACAGGGTTAATAACATAACACAGTGCACCGGTGAATTATCAGTAATTATACTTTCATCACAACCTTTTGAACACTAAGGGACAATTTAGCAAGTCCAATGCACCTAACCTGCACATCGTTGGACTGTGGGAGCAAACCAGAGCACCCGGAGGAGACCCTCGGACAAGGGGAGAACATACAAACTCCACACAGACAGTCACTCGAGGCTGGATTTGAACCCGGGTCCCTGGTGCTGTGAGGCAGTAGTGCTAGTCACTGTGCCACCGTGCCGTCCAGTTGTTGTTGATATTGAGCATACTCTGTCCGGCAGCATCTATGAAACTAGAAAAGTGGACCAATGGCTTAATATTTCTGGTTTTACATCTGATTATCATTCACTGATTGAACACAGGAACGTATAAAGGTTGAAAGGCGTCTTTGTTTCAAAGAGAAACCTGACAACACACTCCTGTCACATGACAGTATGGCGTCAATATACCATCCGATCTGAACCTGGAATTCGCCATGTCCCATGCCAAGCCTGTTCTCAAGTTTTATTTATCCATCGCTTTACAAATTCGTTCATGTTTTTTAAAAAACAAATTTTGAAACAAAAACGGAAACAGTGACGCCAAGATGAAAACCCAACCTTTCCACCTTGCCCTTCTGTCAATAAAACTGGTTTTCAAGATGGGCATCTGGAAATCCAGTTCATCATTTTTTTATTAACGATCCAACTTAATGGGCTGGAATTAATTGGAATTTTAATTTGAAAACTTTACTGGGTATTTTACAATCCTTTTAGATAATGAAACTCGTTCTTTAATGGTCTCTGGTGGTAAGGTTATAGACATCTGGCTTTCTTAAGAAAAATGAAACTCTTGTGAATTACAGTACATAAAACTCTGCAGGAGAGAGCAATGTTTGTTCATTGCCTTTCAGAGTTTATGCTGCTAAACTCCGGTGCCTTATTCCAGTGACAGAATGTGCCGGTCAGGTGGTCTATCAGCCTCCTGTCCCTATGGTTCATGGAACTTATCATTCACTAATGTCTGTCCATGATACTTGGCTGCTTTCCATCCAGCAGATCATGATTCTCCACAGTTGACGTTCATATCGTGTGTCTGAATTGTTTTGTCTCTATTTATTCCCATAACATAAGGTGTTTTTTTACACCGTAGAACTGACTCTCTCCCTCTGACTAGGAGGACTGACCTTCGGTGTGGCTCCGACCTCACACCCCTGACATAGGTGCCGCATGGTCCTCTCCCAGCAGGTCAAGGTGCAGTGGCTGGGGAGCAACAGAGGTGCTGGTGTATTGCGAGTTGTAGAATTAGAGACCAATTTTAGCGCTGTAAATAGACAGTTGACGCAGGGATGATCTCTTATCGTCCAAACTAAATGGACACCATTGTTTTTTTTTAAATGGCCTTGTGCCTTAAGTATTTGGCTGCACTGTGACCAGTGTGTGAAGCAAATGTCATACGGCAGATCATTCAAACACAGCACACAGACTTACCCTGTTCCATTCAGAAATCACCCCCTATTCTGGCAAAGCAGATGGGAATTAATTGTGCTTGTTTTTTAATATATTGTGAACAATTTCCAGACGGACATTCTATTGGGGGTGCCCTGTACTCGTCCATCTGCTCTGTATATGTTTGAAGCTGCAATCATGAGTGACACGGATGTGAGATCTGTTCATGCCTGGAACCCTGTAAATGTAAAAGCTCATCAGTCCCATCTCACATGAGGAAATCCAGTGGCCCGTGGAGCTGGCTAAATGTCCCCACTGCCTGATCATTTCTACTGCGTGACAGTATGGGTGTGTGGAAAAGCAGCCTCCTGTATGAAGTCTTCATGCTGGTGTAGGTACCAGTACTGCCACCTTTTGTGTTACAGCCTTGCCAATGGAGTCAGGACTTTCTGTTTGCAGTACTGATGTATAGGGCGCAATCTACTGGCTGCATTGCGCTCGAGTGAGGGCGCAGTGGGTATATGTCGGGAGAGTCCCCCCGCTGGCTTCCCGGCAGCCATTCGCCTCACGAGATCTACCCAGATCTCACAAGGCAGCGGAATCAGAATCCCGCCCAATATGGGTGTGACTAAACGGCACGTGCCTCAGCAGGGTTTAAATCTACTTAGGCAAGCCTACGCAGGGTTTAAATCTACTTAGGCAAGCTTACCCAGTATCTACTAGCCTCCCAGGATCTACCAGCCGCCTCAGGGAGGCCACAGCCAAGTGTCGTTCAGTACTGGTCCCCACAAATGTGGATCACGTGGAACGGCACCGGAAAGGTTTGCCAGGCCATCGGAGGCCCCTGATGGCCAGGGATAATGTAGGGTGCCACCCGGCGCTTCCCCTTGAACACTGCCACCCTGGCATTGCCAAGGTGCCTGGGTGGCACTAAAAAGCCGGAAGGAGCACCGCCAGGGTGGCAGTGCAAGGTGCCCGGGTGCCAGGGTGGCACTGCCAAGGGTTAGGGCCGAGGAGGGCCATGCCCGTGAAAGAAGGGTGGAGGGAGAATATGAAGGGTAGGGGTTCAGGGCAGATAAGACGGGCCTCTGGGAGGTTTGGTGTATAAAGGTGGGGGTCTAGAAAGGGTGGAGTTTGTTAAGGGGGCATGGAGGGGGGTGCCTGAAGAGCCCCCCCCCCCCCCAGGGACCCCATAGCGGAATGTCCTCATTTGGGGGGGGGGGGGGGTGAGCGTGGTGTGGAGTAATGCCCATGTGTATAGAAGGCAACATTGCCCATTGGGGGAGGTGCAGGACCCACAACCTCACTTAGAGATCGGGACACCTTTTCAAAATGGCGGCCCGAGCTCGGAGTTCAGCTCCCCAGTAATTAAAAAATTCGAAGTATGGCTCAAACCGGTGAGAAACTCCCCAGGGCCCTAGAAAGTGACTAAGGGCGCGTTTCTCTGGCCTCGCGCACTCTCGCTCGAATGAAATGAGGCTGGTGAATAGCAGGAGAGGCAGAGAACCGCGCCAGGCACCAAACATTTTGTGATGCAACCGGCCCACTCCCGTAGTATAGAATCATAGAATTTACAGTGCAGAAGGAGGCCACCCGGCCCATCGGGTCTGCACCGGCCCTGGGAAAGAGCACCCCACCCAAGCCCATGCCTCCACCCCATCCCCACAACCCCACCTGACCTTTTTTGGACACTAAGCGCAATTTATCATGGCCAATCCACCTAACCTGCACATCTTTGGACTGTGGGAGGAAACCAGAGCACCCGAAGGAAACCCACGCACACACGGGAAGAACGTGCAGACTCCGCACCGACAGTGACCCAAGCGGGAATCGACCCTGGAACCCTGGAGCTTTGAAGCAACTGTGCTAACCACTGTGCTACCGTGCTAGAAATCATGATCTCACTATAGCATGGCGAGAAACCAATTATCACCACTTAAGACCTATTTCCATACAAGTAATGAGAGCCACCTCATACCCAACAGCCTGCCACGATTCAGTGGCCTCCCAAGCAAGTGGTCACGCTGGTGCCGTTTAGTACTCCTTTTGAAAAACGTGAACCTGGCGGAAGGGCTTCTGTGGGGAGCTAATGAGGTGAGTAGCCATTATTGCTCACAGGCAAAGAGCCCAGTGTTGCTGGGCTTGCGACCCCAGTGTTCGGCTGGGCTGGGGGACCTTTCGCAGGGGTGGGCCACCATGGGATGGTGGGGGGGAGGCGCTGTGAGGGCAACCGCACATGGTTCCATCATTCCAACCCCTGGATCATGTGTACATGTTCCGAGGAACCCTTGTCCCTGCCCATCTGCCCCACCGACCACCCAAACCCCCATCAACTGCCGAGGTCTCTGGCCGTGCAGCTGAAGGCTATTGCCGATGGGGAATTGACAATCATGGTTAAATGAGCACTTCACACAACTCAAGTGGATTCCCGTGGGTGGATGGGTCATGTAGCTTGTGGGAGTCATTGCCTAGCATTCCAATCACACCTTGATGATCTTTCTCCGGTGCTGGAGGCCGGTCCTCCTGGTCACACTCCTAACGCTCACAGCCGCCGCCACCTCGTCCCAGGCTGTACTGGCTGGCTCTCTGGGACCCTCGGGGGAACAGGACACCCCCCTGGCCTCCACAGCATCTCGGAGCCTCCCCAAATCTGCATCACCCAAATCTTGGGCTGATCATCTGGACGCCATTGTTGCGAGCTGGCTGAGATTGGCTGAGATGCTGCTTAAGTGCTGCTCAACCTTGTTAGCGGGGGGCTGGCAAGCGTGGAGCCGGCGAATCAGCTGGCAACCCTTCAATTGCGGCGAGAAGCCCATGGGATCTCGTTAAGTGGACTAATTAACATTGAATAGCGTGGCTGGCCTCGCTGGGCCAAGTGCCGGGAAGCTCGCGACAATTCCTGCTCACTACACCACTTAGAAATCTTTCTGGAGAATCCCGCCCTAAGTATCACTAGATAGTGATGGGGGGAAACTCCGTAAAACCCGCCACATATGACACTGAGAAACCTTTCCATTAAATGGCGCCCGTATACGCAGCATAATTGCAGATCAGGGACAACCGGCATGACAGTGAAGCAAATGAGCGTAGCGGGGCATAGTTACAAACCTGAGCACTGCCTCTGTCCCTTAGCTGAGAGATGAGTCACTGAGAAAGTTCGGTCACAGTCTTGTCTGCTGTTCAATGTAAGGTTGCGTAAACTTCTCGCACGATGAGAATAGTCTGTTGACATGTTCCGTAGCCGTAGCTTTATTTGGTGTGGTCCTTGTAGTTTAATATGTTGATGGATTGATGAAGGTTCTTACACAGGATGGGAAGAATGCCATCGGATGAAAACCATTCATGTGGTGATTATACTTTTTTAAATTTCACTTTTACGGGATGTGGGTTTCGTTGGTTCAGCCAACATTTGTTGCCCATCCCTAATTTCCCTTGAGAAGGTGGTGGTGAGCTGCTTTCTTGAACCGTTGCAATCCCTGAGCTGTAGGTACACCCACTGTGCTATTAGGGAGGGAATTGTATGATTTTGACCCAGCGACAGTCAAAGAATGAAGATATATTTCCAAGTCAGTGTGGTAAGTGACTTGGCGGGGAACTTCTAGGTGGTGGTGGTGTTCCCATGTATTTGCTGCCCTTGTCCTTCTAGATGGTAGTGGTTGTGGGTTTGGAAGGTGCTGCCTAAGGAACCTTGGTGAGTTCCTGCAGTGCATTTTGTAGATTGTAGATACTGCTGCTAATGTGCATCGGTGGTGGAGGAGTGAATGTTTGTGGAAGGAGTGGCAATCAAGCAGGCTGCTTTGTCCTGGATAGTGTTGAGCTTCTTGAGTGTTGTTGGAGCTGCACTCATCCAGGCAAGTGGGGAGTATTCCATTACACTCCTGACCTGTGCCTTGTAGGTGGTGGAAGGGCTTTGGGGAGTCAGGAGGTGAGTTACTTGCCGTAGGATTCCTTGCTTCTGACCTGCTCTGGCAGCCACAGTATTAATATGGCTAGTTCAGTTCAGTTTCTGATCAGTGCTAACCTCCAGGAAGTTGATTGCGGGGATTCAGCGATGGTAATGCCATTGAATGTCAAGGGGCGATTGTTTGATTCTCTCTTATTGGAGATGGTCATTGTCTGACACTTGTGTGTCATGAATGCTATTTGCCATTTGTTAGCCCAAGCCTGGATGTTGCCCAGGTCTTGCTGCATTTGCCCATGGGCTGCTTCAGTGTCTGAGGAGTCGCCATTGGTTTTGAACATTGTGCAGTCATCAGCGAACATCCCCACCTCTGACCTTAAGTCGGAAGGAGGTTATAGATAAGCAGCTGAAGATGGTTAGGCCTAGGACACTACCTTGAGAAACTCTTGCAGTGAAGTCCCGGGCTGAGATAACTGACCTCCAATCCTGGGCTTTGTAAGTCCCATGATAGTTGCCATGTATCTGGAAGGTTGGATCGACAGTGATTATCTACTATTCTCACATTGTGCGGCACCCATTTTGTCAGCCATGGCGATTTACATGATTACATCGTTATCCAAGATTTCATTTTTGATTACTTTATTTATCATGCAGGACAGCCAATACATTTCAGCTTTTATGTTCCCTGATTTGATTTCTTGCAGCCTGGAATTTCACATATGCTATGCAGTATAATTTGGACATTCTGCCGTTTAATGCTTTAGCACTAGGGCATAATACCCTGCATGGTCAAGCATGCAGTCTTTTCACCTTTGTGTGCTACTGAGCCACTCTTGCACTTTAATCCACATCTGCAAATAGATTGTAGGAAATGACCAACCCAAGGGCTTCGAGTGGGAAGGGTTAATGTACAGCCAAGGTTTAAATTTTTGAATGTAGAATTATCTTGGGATACTAAAGCACGTCTCAGTAAGCTTTATGGTTGAGTCAGAGACAACGAGTTGATTAAAGCATTCAGCTGTGCATCGCCCTTTAATCCACTCTCAGTTAAAATACAACGCACTGGAATGGTCATTATTGCCAGATCAATGCACGCTCGAGTAAGATCAAAGAATATGGCTGGCTACCAGGCAACAATTTCTTATAAATACACTTAACTCTCAGAACAAGTTAAGGAGCTCTGGCTAACATGGCAGAAACACCCAGGGAAAACTCCCATTTGAAAACTGTCCGTAGAAATTAGTCAAAAGAAGTATCTGGGGTGGGGGGAGAAACAAACTTTGATTTCTGAACTGCTGGGTGGGGTGTTGCCGGGGGGGGGGGGGGGGGGGGGGGGGGGGGGGGGGGGGGGGGGGGGGGGTGGTGGGATTGTCTTGTGCCTGAGGACCTGTAGGGAACTGAATAATACTACCATGCGTCATGTGGTTCACTGACGTCATGCACACAGTTTGGACTTGAGTGCCCACACTGTGGTACTGACTAATCAATCAGGAGCACACAGCTATTATAAGTAGTGACACAGGAGAGTCAAACAAACCCTTCATCATTGTACAGCTTTCATTCTTTTGAGATTATCCTTGTACGATGTAGGGATTACTACAGACTGAAGTAATCAAATATTCCACAGGACCGTGTCTGCCGCCAGGGAGGCTGGTTGTTTGGAAATCAACAGGTCTTAGTGGCATAGTACTTACAGAATAGAAATGGGGAATTTAGCTTGACTGTTTCTCTTCTGCAAGTTCTTCCTCCTGCCTTACTTCAACAAACCCAATTAGCATATCTTTCTATTCCTTTCTCTTGCATGTACATATCTGCTTCCCCCTGTGGTGATATGCCTATAAACAATATTGTACATTGTTGGTGGTGCGACCTCCAACCTGCAGGTGGTGGTATAGAGTCACCATGTGGTCTCGAGACAGTGGTCATGTGACAAGGCACTCAGGTAGAAGTGAGGGCAGATCTGGAGATCCTCAGAAGGTTATAAGACGTACATGAGGACAGTTGTGCATAGGGGTAGTTCCAGGAAATATAAAGAAACTCCATGATAACTTGCTCTGTATCAGATCGTTTACCTTACCACGTGTGTTTTCATAAAGATCCTGGTTTGGACAAGTCACAAACAGTTCTGTGGATTCCTTGCTACACATCGAACACTGAACGCAACACCCCCCCCACCTCCCCAACAAATGCATCTATGCTATTTTGCTCAATTACCCCATTTAGCTCCTTGTCGTGTAAGCTGTGATACGTTTGCCTCTGAGTCAGAAGTTTGTGTTCAAGTTCCACCCTTACGCAAATTCTAAGCTGACACACCACTGAGATGGTGAGGGAGTGCTGCACTGTCGGAGATGTCATGTTTCAAATGAGGTGCTTGATGGCCAGCGTCGACACGGTTGGGCTGTCAATTTCTGTGGCATTAAACCCAGGTATTGTCTGCTCTCTCAAGTGGGTGTAAAAGATGCCATGACACTATTTCGAAGAAGAACAGGGGAGTTTTCCTTGGTGTCCTGATAAATATTTATCTCTCAATTAACATCATTGAAAAAAAACAGATTATCCGGTAGTTATCACATTGCTGTTTGTGGAGCCTTGCTACATACAAATTACCTGCTGCATTTCCTCCAATATAGCAGTGACTATACTTCAAAACTACTTCATTAGCTGTGAAGAGCTTTGGGACCTGATTGAGCTTGTGAAAGGCATTACATAAATGCAAGTTTTTTTTATTCATGTGGCAACAAGATCCACACTGTCAGCATCTGAATAAAGAAGTTTCTCCCGAATTTCTCATTGAATTTTTTTAAACCAATTTCCTTGTATTAATGCTGCCAGGTTCTGGACTCCACACAAGAGGAAACCCATTCTCCATGTCTTCCCTGTCAAACCCCTTCTAATTTCAAAGATCAACCCCTCAGCCTATCTTCTGCAGAGAAATTCAGTATTTCCTGAAGTGTAAAATATTTTCATAATTTAAAAAAATAATAATCATATTCTGAAGGGTTGCTTTGTAAGGGATCAACATGTGTTTCTGGTGAATATTTTGATGGTAGTTACGTCTCATAATGTTATATGTTTAGAACCAGGCTTGCTGGTATATGGGCTGAGGGCATCAAATTTGCTTTTTTTAATTATTGGGGTTATTTACCTGTATTTTGTGATTCTATTTTGTGGCAATTGCAAACTACAGGCCTTGACTATATTTCCTGTGATTTGTTTGCAAAATTAATATTCAAAGTTAAGGGGGAAAGTGAAAAAGGAAATAAAAGAGGCAAAGAGAGAGTATGAGTAGAGAATGGCAGTCTTCTGTATGCATATAATCTTCTGTAGGCATATAAATAGTAAAATGGTGACGAGAGGAGGAGTAGGGACCAAAAATGAATTTACTCATGAAAGTAGAGGGCATGGCAGAGGTACTAAATCAGTACTTTAGATCTGCCTTTTATCAAGGAAGAAGATTCTGCCAGAGTCATAGTGAGTGAGAAGGTAGTTCAGATACTGGATGGGCTAAAAGTTGATAGAAGGAAGCATCAGCAAGACTGGCTGCACTAAAGTGGATAAGTCACCGGACTGTTTGGGATGTATCCGAGGGTGCTGAGGGAAGTAAGTGTGGGAATTGCAGAGATGCTCACCATAATCTTCCAATGCTCCTTAGATATGGTAAAAAGCAAAGTGCTGCGGGGGATGCTGGAACCTGAAACAAAAACGAGAAAATGCTGGAAAAGCTAGCAGCCTGGCGGCATCTGTGGGGAGCGAAAATAGAGTTAACACTTCGAGGCTGTATGCCAGTGTTCTTCAAACGTTTTTTCCGGGGACCCATTTTTCCCAACCCGGCCAACCTTCGCGACCCACGCCGGCCGACCTACGCGACCCACGCCGGCCGACCTGCGTGACCCACCATTTTCTCTTATCTTGCTTGCTGCTGACAAAAATGGAGGAAATGGTTCTGGGTCCCTTTGGCCCTCGTACGCGCTCCTCCAATGGAACCTGTTAGATTAAGGTGAAGCCTTCCGGTGTTGGAAAGTATGGAGTCTCCATCTGTCCAAAGTTCTGAATTTTTTTCCTGTAAAATTTTATCAAATAAAACCCCACCTGAACTTGTAAAAAAAATAAAATGAATAAAATAAATGAAAAAAAAATAAAAAATTAAATGAATAAAATAAACGAATAAATGAATAAAAACCACTAAAGAACTTGTAAAACAAAAAGCTGCAACTGTTTAAAAAAATAGCGGCCGCACTGGACATGCACGCCGATCATCGTGCGTGTATGCGCAATGTGGCTGAATTTTTTTTTTAACATGTTCGCGGCTGCTTGCAGCCGGCGTTATGAAAAGCCGGCTGCTGCGCGGGGATTTGCGCGATCGGGAGCGCCGTGGACAACGCCTCCGGGACCCTCCCGACACCCGCCCGCGACCCACCCGCAGGTTGTGCCCCCGACTTTGAAGAACACTGCTGTATGCCTTCTTTAAGACTGGAGGATTGCAAATGTTGCACCCTTGTTCAAAAAGATAAACTTAGCAACAATAGGCCAGTCCGTTTAATCTTTTGAAATGATAATGAGGGACAAAATTAACATTCATTTAGAAAACATTAATAAAGTAAAGCCAGGGCAGCACGGTGGCGCAGTGAGTAGCACTGCTGCCTCACAGTGCCGAGGTCCCAGGTGTTGCTCTGTCTCAGTCCCAACTGCTTCGCCAATACTGTGGGTATTTCTATTTATCTCGGTGAACCACAAGCCTTTCCCTTATATCGGTCAAATGACCACACAACCAGTTAGTTAGTTCAAAAGATGGTTTATTTACATACAGAAGAGTTATCTCAACATGCAAACATAATATCTACTATGAATTAAACTACACCTACTACGAATTAAACTACACCTATCAGCTACAATAACCTATACTTAACTTCAGGGCAACCGACACTGTGCAAATGGATAAGGCCTTTATCTGGAATTCACTTGGCTGGTTCGAAGGAAGTGGCTCTGTCTCTGCTGGGCTCATCCGTCAGCTAGCGATCGTTGGTCTTGATCTTAGCTGGCTGTTCCTGCTGCAATTGGGTTGGCACAGGCCAGATCCAAAAGGGACAGAACACACGGCTGTGTCCTCTTTTATCCTTCTGGGATTTCACACTCTTTGGGGCGGTCCTTAACCTTGGACCCAATAGTTTGATAGGGCTCTGATCACTCTCTTCGATTTTGGCCAACAAAGGAGCGGATGCCTTGGTAGCTGGGCGGGTCCTTAGCGGTCATTGACCTTGGCAGTTGTGCTTTCTGAGCAAGGGGAGTGGTGCGGATCAGTCTGTGGCTGTACCGATTACTTGATTGGAGTTCTATTGTCCTGGGAAAATGGGCCATATAAAAGCAAACGAGCGGGGGTTTTGATCAGGTCTGATTACCTGTGTTTTAGATACATATAGGCTGTGTATCTGTCTGAGTCCTGGGTTGGCCATAATTTCCATGGTCCTTTGCAGGTGACCATCTTAGATGGCTACACAGGTTCGATCCCGGCTCTGGGTCACTGTCCGTGTGGAGTTTGCACATTCTCCCCGTGTTTACGTAGGTTTCGCCCCCACAACCCAAAGATGTGCAGGCTGGCTAGATTGACCACTCTAAATTGCCCCTTAATTGGAAAAAGTTAATTGGGTACTCTAAAAAAAATTTTTTTTTAATTTAAAAAAAATAAAGGAAAGCCAGTATAGATTCCCTATTGAGAAATTGGGTTGAACTAACTTGATCTGAGTTTTTTGATGAGGTAACAGATAGCATAGATCTGGTCCATATGGACTTCTAAAAGACAGTTCATTAAGTACCATATATTAGGCTTGTCAGCAAAGTTGAAGCTTATGAAATGAAATGTACAGTGATCGCATGGATACAAAGTTGGCTGAGTGACGAGATTGCTATTGGATGATTGTTTATCAGCCTGGCGGAAGGTATACAATGGGGTTCCCCAGGATTGGTATTAGCCCACTGATATATATTATTGACTTAGACTTAAACGTACTGGGCACATGGCTGGTTTAGCTCAGTGGGCTAGACAGCTGGTTTGTGATGCCAGCAGCGCGGGTTCAATTCCCTTCCCAGCTGAGAATTCTGAATTCTCCCACCGTGTACACGAATAGGCACCGGAATGTGGCGACTAGGAGCTTTTCACAGTAACTTCATTGCAGTGTTAATGTAAGCCTACTGTGACAATAAAGATTGTTTATTTACTTTTTATAATTTCAAAACAAAGGTGTTGTAAATTGTGAGGGGGAGTGCAATAGACTTCAAGAGGACATAGTTTAATGGAATGGGTAGACATGTGGCAGATCAAATTTAATGCAGAGACTGTTTGGTGATACATTTTGGTAGGGAAAATTAGGAGAGGCAAAATAAAATAAAGGATACAATTCTGAAGGGAGTGCAGGAACAAAGGTACATGTGTACAAATCATTGAGGGTGGAAAGGCAGGTTGAGAAAGTGGTTAAAATGCATAAGGAGGACTTCCGGTTGCGTCTCTGCCTAGGTAGGTCGCACGTTCGGCTGCTCCCGCCGGGAACGGACTTTTGAGCTCTTCAGAGGGGCCCCAACGGCAATTGTTTGACGGCTTCCAGTGTGGGAAGGTGACAGCAAGGTCTACCCGGCATTATATGGATTGGACCAGGAGTGGAGTGGTTAAAAAAGTGATCCTGGTGCAGCGAAAAGTGCGAGGGAGGAAAAGGAAGATGGCGGCGGGTGGAGACCAAGCAGTGTGGGCGCAGTGGTCGCAGGAGCAGCAGGACAGTTCTTAAACGCTGCTTTGAGGAGCTGAGGACAGAAATGCTGGTGCCAATGAAGGCGGCGATTGAGAAGCTTGTCGAGACCCAGAAGGCCCAAGGGGCGGCGATCCGGAAGGTGCGACAAAAAGCTTTGGAGAACGAGGACGAAATCTTGAGCCTGGCGGTGAAGGTGGAGGTGGGCGGAAAAATTTGAGGACCTGGAGAGTAGGTCGAGGAGGAAGAATCTTCGGATTCTGGGTCTCCCTGAAGGAGTGGAGGGGCCCGATGCCGGGGCATATGTGAGCACGATGCTCAATTCGCTGATGGGTGCGGGAGCTTTCCCGAGGCCCCTGGAGCTGGATGGGGCTCATCGGGTCCAGGCAAGGAGACCCAAAGCCAACGAGCCGCCAAGGGCTGTAGTGGTGAGGTTCCACCACTTTATGGACAGAGAGTGTGTCCTGAGATGGGCCAAAAAAGAGCGGAGCAGCAGGTGGGAGAACACGGAGATCCGAATTTATCAGGACTGGAGTGCGGAGGTGGCTAAGAAGAGGGCTGGTTTCAACCGGGCTAAGGCGGTGCTCCATCAGAAGGGGGTGAAGTTCGGGATGCTGCAGCCAGCGCGATTGTGGGTCACGTTCCAAGATCGGCACCACTATTTTGAAACGCCCGATGAGGCATGGAACTTTATACAGACTGAAAAGTTGGACTCAAATTGAGGGTTTGTCGTAGGGGGATGTTTAATGTGTTTACCGCGTTTGGGGAATGTTCTTTTTGTTTGAGTGCTGGGTGGGATGGGTGAATGGATTTAATGTGGGGGCTGTGGGAGAGTATGGGCGTCGGTCTTGGAGGTGTAGGGCCCTATGGAGGAAGAGTGGGGGTGGAGGCCCGGGGATGGGGAGTTGGGGTAAGGCCGCAAAAAGGAGCTGCGCCAGAGGGGGTGGGGCCGGCTCAGGAAAGCGCGGGCTTTTTCCCGCGTTAGGGAAGGATGGGGGCGGAGCTGGGGGGGAAGGGCGGTGCTGGAGAGGAGTGCACACTGACTGCCAACGGGTGGGGGGATTCTCACACTGGGGGGGTCAATGAAATGGCGGGAGAGGCCGGGGTCAGCAGGGGGCAGCACGGTAGCATTGTGGATAGCACAATTGCTTCACAGCTCCAGGGTCCCAGGTTCGATTCCCGGCTTGGGTCACTGTCTGTGCGGAGTCTGCACGTTCTCCCCGTGTGTGCGTGGGTTTCCTCCGGGTGCTCCGGTTTCCTCCCACAGTCCAAAGATGTGCAGGTCAGGTGGATTGGCCACGCTAAATTGCCAATAGTGTCCAAAATTGCCCTTAGTGTTGGGTGGAGTTACTGGGTTATGGGGATAGGGTGGAGGTGTGGACCTTGGGTAGGGTACTCTTTCCAAGAGCCGGTGCAGACTCGATGGGCCGAATGGTCTCCTTCTGCACTGTAAATTCTATGATATGACTTACGGGAGTGTCATGGGAGGAGCAAAATGGCTACATGAGCGCATATGACAGGGGCGAGGTTGAGTAGGTTCTTTGGGGTGGAGGACAAATGTGGGAGGTGTTCGGGGAGCCCGGAAAATCATGTCCATATGTTCTGGTCGTGCCAGCCGCTGGATGGGTTTTGGAGGGGTTTTGCGAGGACTATGTCCAAGGTGGTGAACGCCCGGATCAAGCCGAGCTGGGGATTGGCATTATTTGGGGTATCGGACGAGCCGGAGTGCAGGAGGAGAAAGAGGCCGGTATTCTGGCCTTTGCCGTTCCTGGTAGTCCGGCGGAGGATTTTGCTACTATGGAAAGATGCGAAGCCCCCTAGTGTGGAAGCTTGGATCAATGAAACGGCAGGGTTCATCAAGCTGGAGAGGATAAAGTTTGCCTTGCGAGGGTTTGTGCAAGGATTCCTCAGCCGGTGGCAATCGTTCCTAGACTATCTCGCTAGGAGGAGGTCAGCAGCAGCAGCCCAAGGGTGGGGGGGAGGGGGGGTTGCATTTGGGGTGGCGTTTGGGTGAAGGTGTTTTTTTTTCCCCTAATTGTGTTTTTAAATGTGCTATGTGGGTTTATTGTATATGGGGAAATCCAATGTATAATTTCTGATTGTTGTGTTCCTGTTTCTTTCTTTTTGTTGGGGGGGGGGGGGGGGTTGTTGAAAATTTGTTGAAAAATTTGAATAAATATATATATATTTTTTTTAATGCATATGGAATCCTGTGCTTGATAATTAGAGTAAGAAGTCTGACAACACCAGCTTAAAGTCCAACAGGTCACCTGAGGAAGGAGCAGTGCTCCGAAAGCTAGTGATTCGAAACAAACCTGTTGGACTTTAACCTGGTGTTGTAAGGCTTCTAACTGTGCTCACCCCAGTCCAACACCGACATCCCCATATCATTAATAATTAGAGACATAGGTTTAGATTTTTACTGAGTCACATTGACTCAGGAGCCTTTTAAAAATAGCAGGCCGGTTCCGATTCTGGGATTCCCAAGCTCATTCCCAAGCTCTGAGGTTTTTTGGAGTGCTTTTAAAGTGTTATGGACAGGGGAGGGAGGAAAAACTGAACTCTTTTATTTTCTCACCATCTGTCCAAAAGCAGAAGTGCTTTAATTTCACTGGCTCCCCAGACAAGAGACGGAGATGGAGCCAATGGGTAGAATTTTCTGACCCTGTCTCCTGCCTGACTCCTCCAAAAGTCAATGGACAAATCTCCAGCAGCGGGTTCCGCCACAATGGGATTGAAAAATCCCAGTTTATGACTCTGAGGCCTGTTATGTTTTAATAAACACTCAGATTGCTGTGGTGATATTTAGCTGCTTTTATTTCCAGTCTTACTGCATATATACACAGATTGCTTCAATATCTGAGGCAAATGGTACTGAACGTTGTGCAGCCATCATGGAGAGGGGGGGGCGGTGGGGGGGTGCGGTGGTGGTGGGAGATGGTGGTGCAGTGGTAATGTCATGAGATGATTAATCCAGCGGCCCAGGCTAACGCTCTGGTGACATGGGTTAAAATCTCCCCAGGGCAACTGGTAGAATTAAAATTCATAGAATCCATAGAATCCCTACCATGCAGAAGGAAGCACTCAGCCCATCAGGTCTGCACTAGCCCTCCAAAACAGCACCCTACCTAGGCCCTCCCCCCTATCTCTGTAACCCCACCTAATCTCCACATCTTTGGACACTAAGAGGCAATTTAGCATGGCCAATCCACCTAACCTGCACATGTTAGGACTGTGGGAGGAAACCGGAGCACCCGGAGGAAACCCACACAGACACGGGGAGAAAGTGGAAACTCCACACAGACAGTCACCCAAGGCCGGAATTGAACCTGGGACCCTGAGGCTGCGAGGTAGCAGTGCTGACAAGTGTTTCAATGTGCTGTCCTCTAATGAATAAATTATGAAATTGAAAGCTAGTCTCAGTAACGGTGACCACAGAACTGTCCTTCATTGTTGTAAAAATCCATCGGGTTCATTAGTGTCGCCCTTACCCAGTTTGGTCTGCATGTGACACCAGACCCACAGCAATGTGGCTGACTCAAACTGCCCTCCGAAATGGTCTAGCAAGCCCTTTGGTACAGGGTAAATAAGGATGGGCAACAATTGCTGAACCAGCCAGCGGCGCCCACATCCTATGTAGGAATAAGGAAAACACTTCTGATCTCACGTAAGGACGTTCATTCATTGATGAAGCAGCTGGAGATGGTTGGGCCTCGGACAATATGCTGAGGAAGGTCTGCAGTGATTCCTGGGGACAAGATGCTTACACTAGATGTGACTCCAGAGAGTTTCTTACAATTCCCATTGTCTTCAATTATACTGAAGCTCCTTGGTGCTCCATTCAGTCGAATACTGCCTTGCAGTCACACACACCTGCCCTCTGGAGTTCGGCTCTTTTGCACGTATGTTGACCAAGATTGTAATGAGATCTGGAACTAATGCTGGCGTTTACTCCAAAGGGAGCCGTGTAATGCTCATTGATATAGGACTATCTGCCTAAAACTACTGAACGTAGCTTCACACTGGATTGGGGAATTTACCCCCAGTTCTTAACAACATTTTCATTTAAGGCCATCCACACAGTCAATACTTTCCTTTCATTGTGTAGAGCCAGTCCCAAAATCCTAAAGTTGTGCGGCATCCCGGGCTGCATGGTGGCACAGTGGTAGCATGGCTGCCTCATGCCACCGACGATCTGGGTTCGATCCCGGGCCCGAGTCACTATCTGTGTGGAGTTTGCACATTCTCCCTGTGTCTGTGTGGGTGTAACCCCCACAACCCTTTCCAAAGTGCGAAAGTGTTTGAATCTGATTAAGGTCCCAACACACGTGGGGTGTTTTCCAGGTGGTGTAGTAACGACCGCCTTGCTCACTTATCAGCAATTGACAGTGGCATTGAATTCATTTGTAACTTTTATTTGACAAATTGAAAGTACCCAATTCATTTTTTTTTTAATTAAGGGGCAATTTAACGTGGCCAACCTACCTACCCTGCACATCTTTGGGTTGTGGGGGTGAGACCAACACCGACGCGGGGAGATGTGCAAACTCCACACAGTCAGTGACCTGGGATTGAACCTGGGTCCTCGATGTCGTGAGGCATCAGTGCTAACCACGGCGCCACTGTGCCACCTGGCTCCATTTGTAACTTAACATCTGTGGTACTCGCCTCAACGACTGCAATTGGGAGCAAATTAAAATTGTGCTGAATAATCTCCATTATAGCGTTCACTTAATCATTCCTGTGGGCTAAATTTAATGCAGTCCATCACATGGAAACTATAGTAATTCAGAAGGCGCAGGCTAAAAGGCAAAGCAGGCTTATTCTCCAACACAAATAAAACTGCAGCCGCGGCGTACAAAATAAATGTCCCAACAAATATCCCAGCCCGGGACTATGTGGAACTCCCGGCCTGGGTCTGGGTGTCAATATTTAAGGCCTCCTGATGAGCCCCTATTGAGCGGGCCTCCACCCATTCAACACGAGAATTCATATTCCATGAAGCCCACGGGGAGATCAATCTGCGATCACCTGTGGTCTTCACAAGGGTTATAACTGAAACCATGCTGACTAGGCTCAATTATTCATGGGAGAGGTTTCAGCCTCCGCCACTGAAGTGGAAGGGGCTGACACAGAACTTTCAGTTATCGCTGGCAGAAGGTAATTTAGACTCATTAATGAGCCTCTGCCACGACCCCCATCCTACAATGCCAATCCCGCCATCACGCTTCTTTGGTCTGGGCTGCCATGGTGATCCATGGTCTCTGGTAGGTGTGTTGCCGCCAGTAGCATTGGCACTCGTGGCATGAGGAACAGTTGAGCAGTGATTGGCTGGTAGCTCCATGCGGACAGGACTTCCACCGCCGGAGACTTTAATCGTGGGGAATTTCCAAAGTGGTCAATTATTCTCTTGGGCTTCCCCACAAAAATGAAGGGGGTTGCATAAGAGCATAAGGCATAGGAGTAGAATTAGGCCATTTGGCCCATTCAGTCTGGTCCTCCATTCAATCATGGCTGATATGTTTCTCATCCCCATTCTCCTGCATTCTTCCCATAACCCCTGTTTGTCCCGCCAGCGGGCAAGACCGAATCCTGGCCTATATGTTCACTGGTGCAAAACAGGTTTAAGTCTGATGCTTTTTCCATTGGCAACATGGTTGTGTGTGTGTGAAGCTGCATTTATGTCAAAGTTGAAAGTACTATGATGGGAACAGGTTTACAGTGAGTACAACTGAGCTGCTTCTTGTTCATAAAATTACATCGTACAGAAGTGGTCATTCTGCCCATCTTGTCTGTACCGGCTCCTTCAACAAGCTATCCAATTAGTCCCAAACCTCTGCTCTTTCCCCATGGCCTTGTAACTTTTTAAGGTTAAGTCTATATCCAATTCTTTTTCATAAATCTGCTTCCAACGCACTTTCAGGCAGTGCTTTCTAAACCCTAACAAATCACTATATTAAAATGAAATTCTCTCATCTTTGGTTCTTTTGCTAATGGATCATTTTGTTTATTCCTTCATGGGATGTGGGCATTATTGACAAGACCAATATTTATTGCCTATTTTGATTTGCCTTTGAGAAGGTGGTGGTGAGCTGCCTTCTTTTTTTTTAAACACATTTTATTGGTGAACTGCCTTCTTGAATGACAGACCAGACTTCCTTCCCCAAAGGACATTACTGAACCAGATGGGTCTTGTGATCACCATGATGGGATTTGAACTTGTGGCTCCAGATGATGGCTCTGGGTTATTAGTCCAGGAATATAGCTGCTATGTTACTGTACTACTTAAATCTGTGTCATCTGGTTACCAACCTTGCTGCCTGTAAAAATGGAGGCCATTTCAGTATTCAAACTGAACATAGAACATAGAACAATACAGCGCAGTACAGGCCCTTCGGCCCACGATGTTGCACCGAAACAAAAGCCATCTAACCTACACTATGCCATTATCATCCATATGTTTATCCAATAAACTTTTAAATGCCCTCAATGTTGGCGAGTTCACTGCTGTAGCAGGTAGGGCATTCCATGGCCTCACTACTCTTTGCGTAAAGAACCTACCTCTGACCTCTGTCCTATATCTATTACCCCTCAGTTTAAAGTTATGTCCCCTCGTGCCAGCCATTTCCATCCGCGGGAGAAGGCTCTCACTGTCCACCCTATCCAACCCCCTGATCATTTTGTATGCCTCTATTAAGTCTCCTCTTAACCTTCTTCTCTCCAACGAAAACAACCTCAAGTCCATCAGCCTTTCCTCATAAGATTTTCCCTCCATACCAGGCAACATCCTGGTAAATCTCCTCTGCACCCGCTCCAAAGTCCTTCCTATAATGCGATGACCAGAACTGTACGCAATACTCTAAATGCGGCCGTACCAGAGTTCTGTACAGCTGCAACATGACCTCCCGACTCCGGAACTCAATCCCTCTACCAATAAAGGCCAACACTCCAAAGGCCTTCTTCACAACCCTATCAACCTGGGTGGCAACTTTCAGGGATCTATGTACATGGACACCTAGATCCCTCTGCTCATCCACATTTTCAAGAACTTTACCTTTAGCCAAATATTCCGCATTCCTGTTATTCCTTCCAAAGTGAATCACCTCACACTTCTCTACATTAAACTCCATTTGCCACCTCTCAGCCCAGCTCTGCAGCTTATCTATATCCCTCTGTAACCTGCTACATCCTTCCACACTATCGACAACACCACCGACTTTAGTATCGTCTGCAAATTTACTCACCCACCCTTCTGCGCCTTCCTCTAGGTCATTGATAAAAATGACAAACAGCAACGGCCCCAGAACAGATACTTGTGGTACTCCACTTGTGACTGTACTCCATTCTGAACATTTCCCATCAACCACCACCCTCTGTCTTCTTCCAGCTAGCCAATTTCTGATCCACATCTCTAAATCACCCTCAATCCCCAGCCTCTGTATTTTCTGCAATAGCCTACCGTGGGGAACCTTATCAAACGCTTTGCTGAAATCCATATACACCACATCAACTGCTCTACCCTCATCTACCTGTTCAGTCACCTTCTCAAAGAACTCAATAAGGTTTGTGAGGCATGACCTACCCTTCACAAAGCCATGCTGACTATCCCTGATCATATTATTCCTATCTAGATGATTATAAATCTTGTCTCTTATAATCCCCTCCAAGACTTTACCCACTACAGACGTGAGGCTCACCGGTCTATAGTTGCCGGGGTTGTCTCTGCTCCCCTTTTTGAACAAAGGGACCACATTTGCTGTCCTCCAGTCCTCTGGCACTATTCCTGTAGCCAATGATGACATAAAAATCAAAGCCAAAGGTCCAGCAATCTCTTCCCTGGCCTCCCAGAGAATCCTAGGATAAATCCCATCAGGTCCCGGGGACTTATCTATTTTCAGCCTGTCCAGAATTGCCAACACCTCTTCCCTACGTACCTCAATGCCATCTATTCTATTAGCCTGGGGCTCAGCATTCTCCTCCACAACATTATCTTTTTCCTGAGTGAATACTGACGAAAAATATTCATTTAGTATCTCGCCTATCTCTTCAGACTCCACACACAATTTCCCATCCCTGTCCTTGACTGGTCCTACTCTTTCCCTAGTCATTCGCTTATTCCTGACATACCTATAGAAAGCTTTTGGGTTTTCCTTGATCCTTCCTGCCAAATACTTCTCATGTCCCCTCCTTGCTCGTCTTAGCTCTCTCTTTAGATCCTTCCTCGCTACCTTGTAACTATCCATCGCCCCAACTGAAACTTCACACCTCATCTTCACATAGGCCTCCTTCTTCCTCTTAACAAGAGATTCCACTTCTTTGGTAAACCACGGTTCCCTCACTCGACGCCTTCCTCCCTGCCTGACCGGTACATACTTATCAAGAACACACAGTAGCTGATCCTTGAACAAGCCCCACTTATCCAGTGTGCCCAACACTTGCAGCCTACTTCTCCACCTTATCCCCCCCAAGTCACGTCTAATGGCCTCATAATTGCCCTTCCCCCAGCTATAACTCTTGCCCTGCGGTGTATACTTATCCCTTTCCATCATTAACGTAGACGTCACCGAATTGTGGTCACTGTCCCCAAAGTGCTCTCCTACCTCCAAATCCAACACCTGGCCTGGTTCATTACCCAAAACCAAATCCAACGTGGCCTCGCCTCTTGTTGGCCTGTCAACATATTGTTTCAGGAAACCCTCCTGCACACACTGTACAAAAAACGACCCATCTATTGTACTCGAACTATATCTTTTCCAGTCAATATTTGGAAAGTTAAAGTCTCCCATAATAACTACCCTGTTACTTTCGCTCTTATCCAGAATCATCTTCGCCATCCTTTCCTCTACATCCCTAGAACTATTAGGAGGCCTATAAAAAACTCCCAACAGGGTGACCTCTCCTTTCCTGTTTCTAACTTCAGCCCATACTACCTCGGAAGAAGAGTCCCCATCTAGCATCCTCTCCGCCACCGTAATACTGCTCTTGACTAGCAGCGCCACACCTCCCCCTCTTTTGCCTCCTTCTCTGAGCTTACTAAAACACCTAAACCCCGGAACCTGCAACATCCATTCCTGTCCCTGTTCTATCCATGTCTCTGAAATGGCCACAACATCGAAGTCCCAGGTACCAACCCATGCTGCCAGTTCCCCTACCTTGTTTCGTATACTCCTGGCATTGAAGGAGACACAATTCAAACCACCTACCTGAACACTGGCCCCCTCCTGCGACGTCAAATCTGTGCTCCTGACCTCTATACTCTCATTCTCCCTTACCCTAAAACTACAATCCAGGTTCCCATGCCCCTGCTGCATTAGTTTAAACCCCCCTCAAAGAGCACTAACAAATCTCCCCCCCCAGGATATTTGTGCCCCTCAGGTTCAGATGTAGACCATCCTGTCTGTAGAGGTCCCACCTTCCCCAGAAAGAGCCCCAGTTATCCAGAAATCTGAATCCCTCCCGCCTGCACCATCCCTGTAGCCACGTGTTTAAATGCTCTCTCTCCCTATTCCTCATCTCACTATCACGTGGCACGGGCAACAACCCAGAGATAACAACTCTGTTTGTTCTCATTCTGAGCTTCCATCCTAGCTCCCTGAAAGCCTGCCTGACATCCTTGTCCCCTTTCCTACCTATGTTGTTAGTGCCAATGTGGACTACGACTTGGGGCTGCTCCCCCTCCCCCCTAAGGACCCGGAAAACACGATCCGAGACATCACGTACCCTTGCACCTGGGAGGCAACATACCAAACGTGAGTCTCTCACGCTCCCACAAAATCTCCTATCTGTGCCCCTGACTATAGAGTCCCCAATTACTAATGCTCTGCTCCTCTCCCCCCTTCCCTTCTGAGCAACAGGGACAGACTCCGTGCCAGAGGCCCGTACCCCATGGCTTACCCCTGGTAAGTCGTCCCCCCCACAAGTATCCAAAGCGGTATACTTGTTTCTCAGGGGAACGACCACAGGGGATCCCTGCACTGACTGCTTTTTCCCAGTCCCTCTTAACGGTTACCCACCTATCTCCAATCTTTGGTGTAACTAATTCCCTGAAGCTGCTATCTATGACCCCTTCTGCCTCCCGAATGATCCAAAGTTCTTCCAACTCCAGCTCCAGTTCCCTAACTCGATCTTGGAGGAGCTGGAGATGGCAGCACTTCCTGCAGGTAAAATCAGCAGGGACACTAACTGCATCCTTTTGAGTCTTTGGATGATTCACTCTAAGCTGTCTTCTGTTCCAAAAGCCTTGTGGATCAGAAATTGCTTCCGCACTAAAGGTTGGTTAGCTACTAATTGTAACAGTTAAATTATTCCGTTTTCTACAGAGAAGGTATTTGCTTCATCATGCCCCTGTCTGCATTCTGATAAAATTGGCTCATTTCTCTGTCTGTTATTCCACCTACTGAGAGTCCCTCTTGAAGTTATGCCCAATGATTACCAACCCACTAACTATGTATCTTAGCAATGTCTTACGTTCTCAAAGTGTGCCAATGCCATTCTGGAACTGGCTGCCACCAAGTGAAATATATGCTTTTCCACCTGGTTTGCATGCCCTCTCTTTGCAAAGGCCTTGCCTCTGTTTGGTTTCTCATTCGAAAGGCCTGGCTGAGTTTAAAATTAAATATGAATGTGATGGTGCATGGCATAACATGCTGTGTGGTTTGTTTTTTTCAATATTACTTGCTCCCTTCACGTGTCGTCGTCATTTTATGTAGCATGTGGTTAAAGGGATTTCTGGGCAGCCTGCCCCCAGGCTTCAGTCCCAGAAATTGTGACAAAATACTGCAAGAATGCCATTCCTTCTTCCATGGAATGGAGCATGCAGGAAATGACATATTAGCATCACTATCCGGTGGGTTCTCAAGCCCAGCCACAGCATCAAAGAGAAACTTTCCTCGGGGGCCCGAGGGAGCATTGTAGCCTCGTCTGTATCCTAATTTTGCTGGAAATCGATGTTGTGTGGAAAGGTTAAGTAACTTGCGATTGCTTACTTCAGAAATGAGAAGTCTTCAGGGCAATCCAATTTTACATTTCACAAGGGACGCAATTTATCCAGAAAAAATAAATCTCTGTCCCGTTTTGGGGAGTTTCTCCCCGCAGAGGCCGCTCTTAGGGTCATTTCTTGGTGACGAGACCAGCAGGAAAGCCATTTTGTCTGGCTGCCCTGATCTTTTACCCCTTCCTTTCAGTCCCATCTCTGTTTTCTCCCCCTCCCCCCCCCCCCCACACACCTCAGGAAGGCCCTCTGGGGCCCGATCCCTGGCAGTGCCATCCTGACACCTAGGCACTCTGGCACCTCCAGCCTGTCACCTTGGCAGTGACAGGGTAGCATTGACAGGGTTCCCTGCAAGGTGCCAGTGGGAGTGTCAGGGTGCCACCCTGCTCTATCGCCAATGATCTGGGGATCGCTAATGGCCTGGGAGACCCCCCTCCCCCAATGCTAGTACGATTGGACCACATTTGTGGAAACCAGTGCTAAATGTTGCCCCGCCGAGGTCTCCCAGGCACGGCCATCAGGTCCCGGGCGCTGGGAAAATCCTGTGAACGCATATTTAAATTAGCCTAATGGCTCATTTTAATATGCTGATCTGTGTCATGCCCAGTGAGGACGAGATCCAGATCACGACATCTCGTGAGACTCCGTTAAATCTCGCGATGCATTTCGAGCATCGCAAATCCCGTGAGAAGCCTCTCCTATCGCCAGATTCAATGGCCTCATCCCGACACCAAATTGGACTGGACAAGGTAGTTAAATCGCTCCCAAGATCATGAAGGGACCTGAGCAAATTGTTTGAATTGGGGGAAGGGGAAGAAAAATCTAATTGACTATTTTTTTAAAAACGTGATTTGAATGTCACAGGATCTATAATCCTTCTGTAAACTCATGTCAGAAACGAGTGCGATAGGCTGGGCTTGAGAATGCGACCAGCAATAATAATGAATTGGTCACGGATATTTTGCAAAATTCAAATGCCAAGTTTTTCCAAGGGAAGTTACAGCCCAGTAATGGAGAGGAAAAACACTTCAATGTTTAATGAAACAACAATAAATTGCGGAGGTGATTTGTTGCAACACATGGTGGAAAATTACTGCAAGTCTATGTTGTTATTGGTTGTTTAATATTCACCCATGGGTTAAAATGAGTGGCATTTGACTGGGTAACTTGATGCAGCACTCCTTCTGGAGGTTAAACTGGGATTTAGTGCTTGATATCAGGATTATGAAGAATAAGTGATTACCAGGGTTAGATTTCATTTTACCAGTCAGAGGGTTCTGCAGCTCTCAGCACCTTGTGTCTAGATGGTCTCTCGGTCTCTCCCCCCACCCCCATGTATAAAGAGAGGCAATGCTCTGCACCTTTATACAAGATTTTAAAAACGGAAATCCCCAAATCAAATCAAACAGTGCTGAGATTTGAAACCAAATGAGTCGGTATCAAAAGGAGATGGTTAAATTATTCCAGCATGACCAATGCAGGTGATGTAAGATGCCACTGAAATGCTCGTTCTGTTCTGTCAAATATGCTGACTAGCGTGATTGCACACTGACCAGTTTTTATTGTAAATATATTTTACTGGTGTGCATAAAGGAAAAACACTTGCATCTGTATAGTGCTTACCATGATCTTGGGACAGCCCAAAGCACTTCACAGCCACTGCGGCACTTTTGAATTGTACTCCCGGTTGCAAAATGGGAAACACAGCAGGCGATTGAAAGTCACAGAGGTCTACAGCACAGAAAAGGTCCTTCGGCCCAATGTGTCTGCGCCGGTCAAAAACAACCACCTCGTTGCACAGTGTTTAGCACTGCTGCCTCACAGCACTGAGGACCTGAATTCAATCCCGGTCCCGGGTCTCTGTCCGTGTGGAGTTTACACCGTCTCCCCATGTCTGCGTGGGTCTCACCCCCACAACGCAAAGACGTGCAAGGTTGGTGGATTTTTAAAAAATGTATTTTGTTACTAATGTGTGTAAAATGAACAGATACATACACAACACACTCAACCTCCCAATCCACAGTTTGTACAATTCTTACCCCCTACCCTCTCCCCTCCCCATCCCCCATGATGAGCAATTCCTCAAGCATCATTACGAGCAACTCGCACCGTGTCTCAAAGCCCTCCTCCGAACCCATCAACTCAAATTTGGTCTTTTCCAACTCTAGAAAGTCATACTGGTCCCGTAGCCAGGCCACCACCCCCGGTGGCGTATCCGACCTCCAATTCAATAGGCTCCTTCGCGGGCAATTAGAGTGACCAAGGCCACAACATTGGCCCCTTCCCCTCCATCAGCTTCGGCATTTCCAATACCCCAAAGATCACCACCTTTGGGGCCGGCCTGACCTCCACCCCCACAATTTTGGACAACGTCCCAAACACCGCTTCCCAGTACCTCTAAAGCTTCTCAAACCCCAGAACATGTGTGCGTGATTCGCTGACCTTCACCCGCACATCTCACACCTGTTGGCCAACCTTTGAAAGAACCCACTCATCCTTGCCTGAATCATATGCATCCAGTGCTTTACCTTGAACTGAATCAAACTCATCCGCGCGCAAGAGGTTGAATTCACCCTGCGCATTGCCTCACACCACAGAACCCAGTCTATCTAACGCCCCCCCCCCCCCCAACTCCTTCTCCCACTTGCACTTGATCCTCACAACTTGCACCACTACCCGCCCCGCCACCCACACCCATATATATCTCTAAACCTACCCTCTATTGACTCTCCAGGAGCAGCATTTGCTCCGATAGGGTAAACCCCGGCCACCTGGGAACCACCCTTCACCCTTCACTCCTTTCTTGCGAAGTCCCGCACTTTCATATACCTAAACTCACTCCCCCTCAGCAACCCAAACCTCTCCCGCAATTCGTCCAATCCCGCAAACTGCCCTTCCAGATTCATGTCCCTCACCCGCTCCAGCCCCGCCTCCCTTGAGTTCCCGTACACCCATCCAGCTCCCCTGGCCTAAACCTATGGTTCCTGCACGATGACATCATCACCAACATCCCCTCCAATTTAGAGTGCCTCCTCAGCTGATTCCAACCCTGACCATCAACTGTACCAACGGGCTCCCCGTATAACTATCGTCTCACTTCCTCCATGTTCGCTGCCCAATAATAGTGCAGCAGGTGTGGGAGCACCAAATCCCCTTTCTGACTCTGCCTCTGTAGCACGGTCCTCTTTACCCTCGGCACCTTCGCCGCCCATAAAAGCTCTGAGATCACCGTCTCAAATTTCTGAAAGAAGGCCTTTGGAAGAAAGGGCTTGGAAAGCAAACAAGAACCTTGGTAGCACATTCATTTTCATGACTTGCACCTTCCCTGCCAGTGTCGGGTGTAGCATGTCCCATCTCTTAAAGTCCTCCTTAATCTCCTCCACCAACATTGTCAAATTCCACTTGTGCATCATCACCTGAATCCCCACTACTTCAACCTTTCCTTAGCTACTTTAAATGGCAACATCCCCAAATTAGCCCCCCGCCACGCCGCATTCACCAGAAACAACTTGAACTTCCCAATGTTCAACCTAAATCTAGAGAAGGCCCCAAACCTCTCCAATATTCCCATGATCCTACCCATACTCTCCAGCAGGTTCGACACAAACAACGACAGATTGTCCGCGTACAGTAACACCCGGTGATCCCTACTCCCTCTCACAATACCCTGCCACTTCACTGACCCCCTAAGGGTCATCGCCAAGGGCTCAATCCGCCAGTGCGAACAGCATCAGCGACAACGGACACCCCTGTCTTGTACCTTTGCAGCCCAAAACTCCATGTGTTGGGTAGGTGGATTGGCCACGCTAAGTTGATCCTTAATTGGGAAAAAAGAAGTAGGTACTTTAAATTTAAATAAAAACAACCACCTAACTATTCTAATCCCATTTTCCAGCACTTGACCTGTAGCCTTGTATGCCTTAATATCCCAAATGCACATCTAAGTTCTTAAACTTTATGAGGGTTCTCTGCCTCCACCACCCTTTCAGCAGCGAGTTCCAGACTCCCACCACCCTCTGTGTGAAAAAGATTTCCTTCACATCTCCTCTAAACCTCCAGACCCTTACCTTAAATCTATGCCCCATGGTCATTGATCCCTCCACCAAGGGGGAAGGTTTCTTCCTTTCTACTTTATCTATGTCCCTCATAATTTTGAACATCTCAATAATGTCCCCCATCAGTCTTCTCTGCCCAAGGAAAACAATCCAAGTCCATTCAATCTTCTTCATAACTAAAACTCTCCCGCCCAGGCAACATCCTGGTAAATAGCCTCTGCCCCTTTTTCAGTGCTATCCCATCCCTCCTACAATGGGGATTCCAGAACTGCACACAATGCTGTAGGTTTGTAGGGAGCAGCTCTCACTAACAGCAGTGTGATAATGAGCTGATAATGAGCAGATACTGGGACCGGTTTAGCACACTGGGCTAAATAGCTGGCTTGTAATGCAGAACAAGGCAGCAGCGTGGGTTCAATTCCCGTACCGGCCTCCCCGAACAGGCGCCGGAATGTGGCGACTGGGGTTTTTTCACAGTAACTTCATTGAAGCCTACTTGTGACAATAAGCTGTTATTATTATTATTATTATTATTATTATTAATAATCTGTTTTAGTCATGTTGTCTGAAGGGTAAATACCATAGGGAAAACTGCCTTTTTCAAGTAGTGCGTGGAATCTTTTATATCTACCAGAAAAACGAGGCAACATCTGTGGAAAGAAGAAACGTTAATGGCCAGGGTTTACCAGCACTGTCATGGTGGGAAGCACCACAGGGGATACGTCAGGCCAGCCAGAGGTCCATTGACTTTCAGCAAAACTGGAAGATCGTAGTGGTGGGTGGGGCCAGAAAATCCTGGCCAACATTTCAGGTCAATGGCCCTTTATCAGAACTGATGTATTGAGCAAGAAATTTCCATTTTGTGTAGCAGGGTAGTGCAATGGTTAGCACTGCTGCCTCACAGCGCCAGGGACCCGGGTTCAATTCCAGCCTTGGGTGACTGTGTGGAGTTTGTACGTTCTCCCCGTGCCTGCGTGGGTTTCCTCTGGGTGCTCCGGTCTCCTTCCATAGTCCAAAGATGTGCAGGTTAGTTGGCTTGGCCATGATAAATTGCCCTTTAGTGTCTAGAGATGTGCAGGTTAGATGATGGGGATATGGCGGGGTGAACAGGGGAGTGGACATGTGTAAAGTGCTCATTTGAAAGGCCGGTGCAGACCCGATGGGACGAAGGCCTCCTGCACTATAGGGATGCTATGATTTTGTTTTCCAAGTGCTGCACCAGGTGAGCAAACCAGTGCGCAGCTCTCCAGCTGTACATCCGTCTTTTCTCTCCATATTGTCCAGCACTTAGTAAAAAGGAAATGCTGGAGCCGTGTCTCTGCTGTCACACCGGCAGGGAAGTGCCTGAAAGAGCTGGCAACATTGACTCTCCAGTTGACCTTAAAAAAAAAAAAAAGTCCCGCCCCTCCCATTGAGATGGAGGCCCTTCCCACGCACAAGTCCCCCCACCCGCCTCACAGGGAACCCCGTCCTCCAGGGACACAAGGACCTATTCCGCCCCGCACCGACCTCCCCAGATGAAGACACCCCCCCCCCCAGACACTGCTCTTTTGTACTTCCGGGGCAGTGCCAGGGGCAGTGCTGGGGTACAGTCCAACCATTTTCCTTTTCCCTCCGGGTTTATACTTACCTGTGCTTCCCAGGTTCCCAGTTTTAAAAACCTGTTGGAAGCCTCGCCATGGAATTCCTGATGAGGGGGGACGACACGGTGGCAAAGCTCCCTAATCAGATATTAGTATATTGATATGAGGTTCCCAATCTTCCTGGGTGGGACCAATATGGGCATAAAAGTCCCCCGTCCCATCCCCCTTCATTACATATGAAAAATCAAAACCCCACCTGCCCTAAAGTTTCATCCAAAAGGTGTTACTTCTGACAGTGCAGCAGCCCCTCAGTACTGCACTGAGTCAAGATGATTTGCTGAAGGCTTTGGGGTGGAACCTGAACCCAAAACCTTCTAACTCAGAGGCACCAATGCTACTAACTGAGTGCATTGTGACATTGCTGCTGTTTTAATTCATAGGAGACTGCCATCACATTCCACTAAATAGTGCCATTGTGCTTTTGAGCAAGGATGGAACAAGTATCTGTTGTATTCCCACATGAGGTACAGATAATCAAAATGGGAGTTAGCTTCATATACCCCTTGAGAGTAACGGCTAAGTTTTTTTTGAAAAAAAAATGTTTTTATTCTCCATTTTCACATTTTCCTTCAAAATGTACACCACACCCACAGACAGTAAATGGTAACAAATACAAAATCAATCCCCTTAACAATAACAACGATCCCATCCTCCCACCACCCTAAACAATGGCCCACCTGTCAATATATGCATTCAATAATAAAACAAACCCTCCCATGGTGGAAGCAAAAAACAAACGAGAAAAAGAAAAAGGAGTCCGGGACCGCCCATGGTCACCATTAACCTTTCAAGTCCACCAGCCCCCCCCCCCCCCCCCCCCCCCCCCCCCCACACACACACACTCAACGCCATCCAACCTCTGAAAGAGTACCGTTCATGATACCCAAGAGTTGTAAACACACCCCGCCCCTCTCCAACTCCTCCCATCCACTGCCTCCTGTAAAACTCCTCCCCCCAACCTCGGTTCCTGCCCCCCAACTTTCCACCCCGGCTAGACCACTCGGACCCTGTTCTGCCAGGCTCTGATGGCCGCAGCCCCTCCCCCCACCTCACTCCCGTTCACTGGCCGGCTTAAACCGGCCAGCGTGGAGGCCCCCGCCCGGGTTCCTTTCCCCCTTGCCCGGCCCTAGGAAAGCCAAGAAATCTCCTTTTAGCACACAAACCCCGCATATCCACCTACACCCCAAAGAGCCCTCATTTTGAGTGAAAGTCCCATCACTTCCCTTGTCCAAATATATACAACATTGGCTCCTTTAGCCCATACACCCGCACGCAGTGAAACAAAAAAGAAGAAAATACAGTCCTGAGGTTACATCAGCAAATGGCCATTTCTCAATTTCTCAGTTCTGCCACTGTCCTTCTGCCTTCGCAAACACCTCCGCTGCTTCCACCGTTCCAAAATAAAAGTCCATGAGCTTGTAAGTCACCCTCAGCTTCGCTGGATATACAATGGCGCACTGCACCTTGCTAATGTACAGTGCCCCCTTCACCCGGTTGAAGGCAGCCCGCCTCCTCACCAGCTCCACCGTAAAGTCCTGGTATACACGTATACCAGCTCCAGCCCACTGCACCACCCGCTTCTGCTTGGCCCAGCACAGGATCTTCTCCTCCGCACTGTACCTCCGGAAGCACAGAGTCACTGCCCTTGGCGGCTCACTCGCCTTTGGTACAGGCCTCCACGACCGGTGAGCACGATCCAACTCATATCGGGATGGATCCTCCCCCTCCCCCAATAGTTTCACCAGCATCACGGCAAAATACTCAGTCGGCCTCGGTCCTTCAACTCCTTCGGGCAGCCCCACGATCCTCAAATTCTGTCGCCTGGATCTGTTTTCCAGGTCTTCCATTTATCCTCGCAGATCCTTGTTAATCTCCATCACCTTCCGCATCTCCTTCCCCATCGACGTAAGTTGATCACCGTGCTGCAATAATGTCTCCTCCACTTCCTTCAGTGCCTCCCCTTGCTCCCGCACCTCCGCTACTGCGCTCGCCCCCGCCGTCGTCACCGGGGAAATCGCCTCCTTCACCAACACACTCAAAACCGCCCTCATCTCCTTCCTCATTGTCTCCATGTATTTTGTAAACTGCCTTTCGAATTCCACAGCCATCACCGTAGTTATTTCTTCAGCCGTAAGCAATGCGGCCTCCCCTGGTGCTCCAGCCGCCATTTTACTTGGTGACCCCGTGGTGACCTTTCCACTCCCCGACGGACCTTCAGCTGTTTTTTTGTACAGCCGTTTTTTTGCTGACCCTCGACATTTTTCTTTACTGTGCCTTCACTGCGCCTCCTCTGTGCCTTCTCCCTGCTTTTGTCGCCTCCGTGGATCCTGGGTCCGGGCTTAAAGCCCCAAAAATGCCGTTCCCGAACGGGAGCCCTCCATTGTGCGGCTGCCTCCCGCCCGCCGCCACCGCAATGGCTAAGTTTAGATTTCCTTTACCTGACTTTTTAACTGTTGATAGCTGGTTGATAATTTACCAGACATCTCCCTGTGCCTTTTGTTCTGAGATTTTCTGTGGAGAAGCCTCTTGAGAGAATGTACCAACGTTTTATGAACCATCTTTTTGAGCCCTTTATTTTTACATCATCGGATCGGGGAATTTTTCTTCATTGATTGTGTTTACCAGGAATCAGAGTTTCTCTTCACACCATTAGACTGTAAATGCAGAGTTCGAATTTCTTGTTTTTACCCAGAGCTTGGAGTGGAAATAACCTCAGGGGCTCCGCAGGTTCCCTTTCCCGAGCAGTGCGCTCTGCGGAAAAGACCTCACTGCAGCCTCTTTGAAGGAGCATTTGGGAGTCTCCAAGGCTGGTTTCCTTATATAATCTCCAGCCTCCGATGGGTTGGCCCAGTCCGGCAACCTTGTTTCACATCCACAACATTTCTGTAAGCTAAAGGCCTCAAAGTAAATGAAAGGCGAACGCAGAATTTCTTTAATGCCTCAATGGCTTTTCTCTTCTGGGTTGCTCACAACAATATCCGGCAGTTTGATCTTTCCTTCCTGGAAGACTCAGGATCATCCTGGAGAGTTTGCAACCCCAGGTAAGTCAGTGCGGGGAGCAGTGGCTGAGAGCAGGCCTCGTGGAGAGACGGGATCCTGAGGAAAGCAGGCAGGAAAGGAACAATTAGAAGGATTTGGCCAGGAAATTCGGGAGTGGTGCAAAATGGCTGAAAGAACAGTTGCACTGGCTCCATCACAAATGATTTATTTGAGGGGCAAATGCCTTAGAGCATCATTACTTAGTTCTATTAATTATTCAACAAAACCTTTTGAATCGTTCACCGCTGTGAACCCCTGCAAACCTGATGCATCCTTGTTTATGGGGAGAAACAATTTTCTGAGCAAACATATTACATAGTGAAAGAGGGAAACTGATAAACGTTTACCAATTAATTATTCAGATATAACAGTTTAAGCTCCGCTTTTCACACACAATCTCTCTCTCTGATAAGTACCCGAGTGTTTTCTCACTCTGATCCAGAGCTGCCAATGCATTCTCTCACAACAAAGTAGGCTGATACTTCAATCCTGAGGCAGTGCGGTCGGACATGCTGGTCTTTGGGTAAGTCCTCAGCTGCCTGCTCAGGTGGATGTAAAGATCATAAGTATTAGGAGCAGGACGAGGCCAATCGGCCCGTCAAGCCCTCTCTGCCGTAGATCATGACTGATCTGATTGTGGTCCTAACTCTGGCTTGCCGCCCCCCACCCCTGAATAATCCTGGACTCCCTTATCGATGAAAAATCTGTTCAACTCAGTCTTGAATATATTTAACGACCCAGCCTCCGCTGCTCGCGGGAAACAGAATTCCCAAGACTAATGACATTTTGAGAGAAGAAGTTTCTCGTCTCCATCGTAACTGGGTTTCATTTCTTCTTGAACTGTGCGTCCTGCTCTAGATTCTAGAAAACATCCTCTTAACATTAACCCTGGTAATCCCCCCACCCCCCCCACCCCGCTGCAGAATCTTATGTCCCAATAAGATCACCTCTCATTCTTCAAAAACTCCATTCTGCTCAGTCTTCCCTCATACGATAACCCCTTCATCCCAGGAATCAGCTGAGTGAGTTTTCTCCGAACTGCTTTAATGCAAGTATATCCCTCCTTATGTAAAGAGGCCAAAACTGTTCACAGTGCTCCAGCTGCAGTCACATCAACTCCCTGTTCAGTTTGAGCAAGACGTGCCTACTTTCACACTCCATCCCCCTACTAATATAGGCCAACGTCCCATTTGCCTCTCTATTCATTTGCTGTACCTACACGTGGGCACTTTTGTATTCATTCAAGCACAAGGACACCCAGATCCTTCTGCATGCTGCTTTTATCTTCTTCCTGTCAAAGTGGACAACCTCATGTTTAGCCACATTATACACCATCTTCCAAGTTTTTGCCCAATCACTTAACCTTAACCCTTTGCGGATGTTTTGTAGCCTCCTCACAACTTGTTTTCCGACCCACTTTTGTGTCCAAGGTGCCATGGCATTGTTTTGAAGAAGAACAGGGGAGTCATTGCCAGTGACCTGCACATTATTTGTTCCTCGGTCAACATCCCTGAAGCAGATGATTTGGCCATTATCACATTGTTGCTGGGGGGGTTTGCTGTGTGCAAATTGGCAGCCATATTCTCTACATTACAGCAGTTACACATTTCAAAAGCACTTTTTTGACTGTGAGGCACTTGGTGGTCAGGAAAGGCACTTTATAAACACAAATCTTTCATTTTCACTGACACAATACTCATGCTTTTGCTGGTTTCCAAGGTGTTGTGCATATATTCTTGATGTTTACTGCGGGTATAAAACAGCCTATCTGTGCATATTCTTATAGTAATTTGACATGCTAGAATCTGGAACACACTACTCATTTGTTGGGGTGCTATAATTTTTCATTTTTTAAAAATAAATTTAGAGTACCATATTAATTTTTTCCAATTAAGGGGCAATTTAGCGTGGCCAATCCACCCAGCCTGCACATCTTTGGCTTATGGGGGCGAAACCCACGCAAACACGGGGAGAATGTGCAAACTCCACACGGACAGTGACCCAGAGCCGGGATCGAACCTGGGACCTCGGCGCCGTGAGGCTGCAGGGCTAACCCACTGCGCCACCGTGTAGACTGCCCATCTTGATATTGTTTGCCCTGTGACGGTTCCCCACAGAGGATCTGCAGTAGGTTTTAAGGAATGTCTCCAAAGAGTAGATAGATAGAGAGAGAAGCTGAGGAAGGTAATCTCAGAGCCTTGGGCCTAGACAACTGAAGGCATGTCTGCCAATGGAAGGGGTAAAGGTAACCAGGAATGTTCTAGATGTTGGAATGGGGGGTTCTCAAGAGGGTTACGCGTTGGAATGGGTTACAGAGATAGAGAGGGCGAAGGCCGAAGAGGGGTCTGGACACGAGGTTGAGAATCTGAAATTTATGGGATGGCTTGACTGGGGGCCAGTGTAGGTCGGCAAACACCAGATCTGTGGATGAGCTGAAATTTATGGAGAGTGGAAGATGGGACTGTGGCCCAAGGGGGCATCGGAATAATCAAGTATGAATGTACCAAATATCTGGACGGGGGTTTCAGCAGGAGATGGTGTGACACTGGGTCAGAAAAGGATGATATTATGAAGGTGAAGCAGGTGGTCATGAGAATGCAGGGAATGAAGGGTTGCAAACTTAGCTTGGGAACAGTTTGACTTCACCTCAGACAGCAGGCAGGAAGGGGAATGGATTGATGGCTAAGGCACAGAATTTCAGTTGGGAGCAGTGTGTGAGGTACCTAGACTATTCCCCTGTCTGCTCCTGATGACAATTCCCACAGCATTAGACCAGTGGATATGAGTAAAATGACATGTCAAGTGTACTTATAATAATAATAATCTTTATAGTGTCACAAGTAGGCTTACATTAGCACTGCAATGAAGTTATTGGCAAAAGCCCCTAATCGCCACATTCCAGCGCCTGTTATGGTACACAGAGGGAGAATTTGGAATGCCCAATTCATTTAACAGCACGTCTTTCAGGACTTGTGGGAGGAAACCGGAGAACCCGGAGGAAACCCATGCAGGCACGGGGAGAAAATGCAGACTCCGCACAGACAGTGACCCAAGCCGGGAATCAAACCTGGGTCCCTGGTGCTGCGAAGCAACAGTGCTAACCACTGTGCTACTGTGCTGCTAACTGCAGGTAGCATTATGCACAAGAGCTGTCGTGGAAGGGGTTTGTGTTCCTTCCAGTGGGTGGCCCTCGTCCCCATTGTTACTCTGTTCCTTGCGAACTCCCCTCCCTCTCGGTGGCCTTCCCTATCTATCTCCTTGAGTCTCTGGCGAACCTTTTTGTCTCGTTGCAAAGTCAAGCAGCTGCAGGTATCTAAGCTCGTTCCCTTTTGGGAGTTGGAGCCTTTCTGTGAATTCCATCAGGGTCGCCAGTCTGTCGTCCTTGTGCATGTCATCTACTCTCAGCGTACCTCTGTCCACTCTCCATGTTCAAAATGTGGTGTCTATCCTTGCCACTATCAACCTGGGGTTGTTGCAGATGGGGGCCCCCATGGACATCTCGCCAAGTTCAAAGTGATGCCTAAACTGGTTCCATGTCCTTAGGGTGGCTACTACCACTAGACTCCTTGAGTGTGTGTGTTGGTGAGGGTGGGCCCCAGAGTACCGCGGTGGCCAGAGCTTGGAGAAATATCCCTGTGCAGGAGGCCTCCTCCATTTGGATCCAGTCTGCTTCCGGCCCCCTTAGGCACCCTCTCTGGTCAGTGGTGGAATAGTGGGTCAGTAGGGTCAGAACTCCCACGTGCCCCCCTTGCTGTAGAATAGACTTGCCCCACCGCCAAGACGAAGGCTTTGATTAACTTGTCGACCCTGGTAAAGATGTATTTGGGAATGAAGATCTGAATACGAAAAGGAGCAGAGGCAGCACGTTCATTTCAACTGTCTGTACGCTTCCTGCTTGTGAAAGAGGGAGTGAGTCCCATCTGTGCAGGTCCCTCTTCACCTCCTCCGCCAAGCTGGAGAGGTTCCATTTGTGGAGCCTCATCCAGGTCTAATCCACTTCGATCTTGGTTTGGGTTACTTTAAACGGGAGTTCTTCCAGCTCTGCTCCTCCCTCTTGGGGGTTTACAGGGAAGATTTTACTTTTTCCCAGGTTGACTTTGTAACCTGAGAAGGCGCCAAACTCTCTAATGAGTCCAGTTTATTTATCCCATCCTGCTCGAGGGTTCGACAAGTCGAGGAGCAGGTCATCCGCATAGAATGAGACTCTATGCTGTCTGCTCCCTCTTCGAATGCCCATCCACCACTCCGCCGATCTAAGGGCGATAGCCTGTGGCATGATTGCGAGCACGAACAGGAGCGGGGATAGCGGGTACCCCTGCCTCGTTCCCCTGTGCATCTGGCAGTATTCGGAGCAGGTTGCTTTCGTCCGTACCCTTGCCATCGGGGTACTGTACAGGAGTTTCACCCAGATGGCGAACCCCACTCCAAACCCAAACAGTTCGAGCACCTTCATGAGGTACCTCCATTCTACTCGATCGAAGGCTTTCTCAGCATCCAGGGAACTAATCACCTCTGGTGCCCTCTCCCCAGATGGGGTCATTATTACGTTCAGCAGGCATCTGATGTTCATTGTTAGTTGTCTGTCCTTAACAAAACCAGTCTAATCTTCCGCGATCACATCTGGCAGGAACTCTCCAGTCACCTCATCAGTGCTTTCATTAAAATTTTCGCATCAGTTTTTAAGAAAGAGATGGGTTTGTGTGATCCACACTCTGTCGGGTCTTTGTCCTTTTTGGGGATCAATGAGATTGAGGCCTGGGCCAGTGTATGCGGCAGGGCCTCCATTGACAGTAAGTCGTTGAACTACTCCTGCAAGTACAGGGCCAGAGCTGCTACAAATTCTTTGTATAAGTCTACCGGGAACCTATCCAGTCCCAGCTCTTTCCCTGACAGCATAGTATTCCAAGATTTCGCCCAGTTCTAGCGTTGCTTCCAGCCCTTGTTTCCTGTCCTCCCCCACCACTGGTATATCCAGTCTGTCAAGGAACTGTTCCATCCCTGAGACCCCCTCCGGAGAGGCTCGGAGGTGTATAGCCCTCGGTAAAAGTTCGTAAAGGCCTCATTGTCCTCGTTTGGGTCCACTACCACCCTACCATTTCTGTCCCTAACTTGAGCTATCTCTCTCATGGGCAATTGTTTTCTCAACTAGTGTGCCAGCATGCAGCTAACCTCGTCTCTATGTTTGGAAAGGCCCCCCCCGTGTCTGGCGGAGCTGGTGAGACTACATTTCGTGCGGAGAGCAGTCAAATTCCATCTGCAGCATTTTCCTTTCCGCCAGCAGTTTCACGGTTGAGGCCATAGAGTGCTGCCGATCCACCTCCAGAATGGAATCAATCCGCTGCTGCTTGACTGCCCTTTCTTTCCTGTCCTAAGGCCCGACAGGCTATACTTTCTCCCCTGATTACTGCGTTCAGTGCCTCCCAGAACGTCAATGTAGTGCAGCGTGTGGTGAGAGGTTACAATCCCGGAGGATTCCGCCTTTGTTACCCTGGAAGAATTATTCAAAAAGGTGGTGGGCGAAGATACATTCCCAGTCCCCTGGAGATAGACCGGCCCCACCATACCCTTCAGTGAAACCTCACCCTGGTGACCCCCAGGAGCCATTGTAGTCCAGGTTCATCGCTACAAAGATAAAGAGCTTGTTTTTTGGTCGGCAAAGGAGCAACGTGATGTTACTTACCAGGGCCACTCAATCAGGATCTACCGAGACAAGAGTGCAGACCTGGCAAGAAGGCATGCATCATTCAACAACAACAAGTCCACGCTGTACATAAAAGGAATTAGCCTCGGGCTGATTCACCCTGCCCGTCTCTGCATCACACTTTAAAAAAAAAAAATTTAGTGTACCCAATAAATTTTTTCCAATTAAGGGGCAATTGTAGCGTGGCCAATCCACTTGGCCTGCACATCTCTGAGTTGTGGGGGCGAAACTCACGCAAACACGGGGAGAATGTGCAAACTCCACACGGACAGTGACCCAGAGCCGGGATCGAACCTGGGACCTCGGCGCCGTGAGGCTGCAGGGCTAACCCACTGCGCCACCGTGCTGCCCCTCTGTATCGCACTTAATGGAGAAAATCAATTCTTTGATGCTCCAGACAAGGCAGTCTCGTTCCTTTGCGGGCAGAATGGTAGCACAGTGGTTAGCACAATTGCTTCACAGCTCCAGGGTCCCAGGTTCGATTCCAGCTTGGGTCACTGTCTGTGTGGAGTCTGCACGTTCTCCCCGTGTCTGCGTGGGTTTCCTCCGGTTTCCTCCCACAATCCAAAGATGTGCAGGTTAGGTGGATTAGCCATGATAAACGCCCTCCGTGTCCAAAAAGGTTAGGTGGGGCTATTGGGTTACGGGGATAGGTGGAGGTGTGGGCTTGGGTGGGCTGCTCTTTCCAGGGGCTGGTGAAGACTTGATGGGCCAAATGGCCTCCTCCTGCACTGTAAATGCTATGATTCTATGATTCAGCAGCACATACTTAGGGCACAATCCAATTGCCATGCAGCGCCCAAAAAGCAGCTCGCCGTAGCGCAGCAGCAGCGAATGTTCAATTTTCCCGTAACAGCTGAGAATTCCGAATTCTTCCTCTGTGTACCCGAACATGCGCCGGAATGTGGCGACTCGGGGCTTTTCACAGTAACTTCATTGCAGTGTTAATGTAAGCCTACTTGTGACATTAAAGGTTATTAATTTTTTTATTTCGCATGGCCGCTAAAAGTGGCTCACAATGCCTCGTGAGATTCAACGCGATCTAGCAAGATGTTACGATGTAAATCCCACCCATTGTGGGCGAGATCACTTTATGGCAAATCTTCATATTAGAGCGAGACCGCTAGTCTCACTCGAATGTGTAGATTTCCAGGTACCTGAGGCTCGGAGAACTCGGGCGAATGCCGTTCAACAATGGTCTCCACAAATGGGGATCAAATGGAACGGCACTCGTGGGGGTCTTGAAGGGAATCGGAGACACCCAGCTTCATGCCCTTTTGCAGGGTGGTAGCCTGGTGATTCTGGTGCCAGCCTGGCACCTTGGCAGTGCCTGCCTGGCAGTGCCATCTGGGTGCCAGCCTGGCACTGCCAAGGTGCCCAGGTGGCACTGAAACTGGCATGGGCACTGCCAAGTTGCAAATTGGCATTTTTTGCACATGCGTGATCAGGCCGTGAGTGCCCAGCATGGGTGTTGGTAGGGCCGGGGACCATCCCGAGCTAGCAAGGCGTTGCGATCCTCGCATAGTGCATTCAGGCTGGGGGTCGGGGGTCGCTTCTGGGACCTCGGAGTTCGGAACACCATTTTTACATTTACAAAACGGGGCTATGAGCAGTGTCGGCCGTATGTTCGCCTTATACAACGTGTGACGTTTTACGAGCCCCTGGAAACACACAGCTAAGCACGCTCGCTATGGACAGAATTGGAAAAAAAATCACCAAGGAGGTGTGGGTTGCCATGTATGGGGTATGGGGACTGAGTAGGTATTAATGATGTAGGCTGGAGGGCTGTTTTCGTTTTATTCTTTTCTTACAGCTGGAACCAAGCCCAGGATCACCAGGGTGGGACCTTCACACAGCTCTCCACCACACCTACAGCTCCTGTGGTTTACTCCAAACTCTTTCCAGAGGGTGGCGGGCCTGGTTGCTGTTAACACCACCCACCCCTCCGAACGAAAATCAAACCTTTTAGGGCACTTTCTCCCGAGCCAGATTTACAGATTCATGAATTTTTCCAACTCCGTGCTTCCAACTGGGGAGTAGAAATTCAGGCATGGACTTCAGAAGCCCCTTCCAATCAGTTAGCCTCCTGATTCGCATCGTCTAGGTTCACACAGAATGGCCAGTAAATGACTTATTGAGGAACTGTCTGGGCAATCTCAAATCTCCACAAGAGAGGGGAGGGGGAATTAGAAAGAGTCATCCTGAATACTTCTGCAACCTGCTGGTAAATACTGAGTCGAGTAGTATTGACTAACACCTGGGGCAGCTTATCGCTGGAACGCTGATGTGTGATAATGGGCGTGTGGGTGGGAAACTTGTGGAGAGTGTGCAACTGATGAAAGGTGACTTGCTGCGAACATTGACAGATATACTTAGTTAAAAAAAATCAGTCCAAGTGTTTATCAAAAGAAAGTATTGCCTGGTGGCTGAAATGCCACTTCAAAACTAATTGGAAGATGATGAATTGAGTGAGGGTGAAACTCCCCCAGTGTGTATTTGTAATCCTGACCTGTCATTTTAGGATTGCAATTAGTATCTTCAAGCCAATGGTGGGTGGATGTTTGACATTTTTGATTAGTTTCATTGAGGAAATGGATTTTTAAAAAAAAAAACCTGGTCCATTTTACTTGCCATTCTGAACTGGCCAGTGGCCGATTTGTTAGTTTTAAGTCGATGATTTTTGGCACCATGACAGTGTGCCCATGACCTTGAACGTCTCAGCCCAGAGAGTGATTTATTCGCTCCCTGTGGGTGCTCTGTATAGACTACTCCCCAGTGGGACTGAAGCAAAACAAATTGGTTATCAGTGCCTGCTAAAATGAAAGTGACTTGTCGCCACACCCTTCATGTTTCCAAAGAAATTGTCACCTCAGCTTCTAGATGGCCTTTTATCATTTTGAAATTCACCTTGTTTGCTACTTGTGACATGGCTTTAGCCAGATCTTTGATTTACAAACTATAATTAAATTAAATTAAAAATGAGTGCAAGGTAACAGAATTGTACATCCTCCTGGATTAGTATACAGTAAAATCCCACCATTCACAGGGAGGCTATCTTCTTGTGAATTCTCACGAAGGATGAAATCACGAACGGCGAACATACTTTATATTGGGAATTAGACTCCCCAGGTCTGCGTGGGTCTCACCCCCATAACCAAATGATGTGCCGGGTATGTAGATTGGCCACACTAAATTGCCCCTTAATTGGAAAAACTTTTTAAAATGGAGCTCGAGATTTTTTTTAAAGGATGCAGAGCTGGGCTGAGAAGTGGCAGGTGGAGTTTAACCCAAGTGTGAGGTTGTCCATTTTGGAAGGACAAATATGAATGTGGAATACAGGGTTAACGGTAGAGTTCTTGGCAATGTGGAGGAGCAGAGAGATCTTGGGGTCTATGTTCATACACCATTGAAAGTTGCCACTCAAGTGGATAGAGCTGTGAAGAAGGCCTATGGTGTGCTAGCGTTCATTAGCAGAGGGATTGAATTTAAGAGCCGTGAGGTGATGATACAGCTGTACAAAACTTTGGTAAGGCCACATTTGGAGTACTGTGTACAGTTCTGGTCGCCTCATTTTAGGAAGGATGTGGAAGCTTTGGAAAAGGTGCAAAGGAGATTTATCAGGATGTTTCCTGGAATGGAGAGTAGGTCTTACGAGGAAAGGTTGAGGGTGCTAGGCCTTTTCTCATTAGAACGAAGAAGGATGAGGGGCGACTTGATAGAGGTTTATAAGATGATCAGGGGAATAGATAGAGTAGACAGTCAGAGACTTTTTCCCCGGGTGGAACAAACCATTACAAGGGGACATAAATTTAAGGTGAATGGTGGAAGATCTAGGGGGGATGTCAGAGGTAGGTTCTTTACCCAGAGAGTAGTGGGGGCATGGAATGCACTGCCTGTGGAAGTAGTTGAGTCGGAAACATTAGGGACCTTCAAGCAGCTATTGGATAGGTACATGGATTACGGTAAAATTATATAGTGTAGATTTATTTGTTCTTAAGGGCAGCACGGTAGCATTGTGGATAGCACAATTGCTTCACAGCTCCAGGGTCCCAGGTTCGATTCCGGCTTGGGTCACTGTCTGTGCAGAGTCTGCACATCCTCCCCGTGTCTGCGTGGGTTTCCTCCGGGTGCTCCGGTTTCCTCCCACAGTCCAAAGATGTGCAGGTTAGGTGGATTGGCCATGATAAATTGCCCTTGATGTCCAAAATCGCCCTTAGTGTTGGGTGGAGGTGTTGACTTTGGGTAGGATGTTCTTTCCAAGAGCCGGTGCAGACTCAATGGGCCGAATGGCCTCCTTCTGCACTGTAAATTCAATGATAATCTATGATTAATCTAGGACAAAGGTTCGGCACAACATCGTGGGCCGAAGGGCCTGTTCTGTGCTGTATTTTTCTATGTTCTATGAGGAATCAGATTCCAGCCATCCCAAACTTTGACTTTTGAGACACAGAGTCAACAAAAAATATGTTTTTGAGTAAAGTCAAGATAATTTTACCAGAGAACTTGTTTAACAAAGCAACAAAACACTTTCCCAGGATGCTGTCTGCTTGGCTTGGACTTGCTCTTTTTTAGTAACGTGCAGCACTGTAAAAAACTGGTCAGGAGTCACTGTGTTGTGGTGATCACAGCATCCCACAGGCAACGCATGCACAGTGCACGCTTCCTACTGGGGGAGGGACACCACGGAAACCTTTGGCGCGATTTAACGGGAAAAAGAACAGAGTCTCGTTTTGGGTGTATTTAGTGGGGTATTTATCGCCGCCTGCCAAGGCTGCACTTGCCTTAATTTCCTGCACTGACGAGCTTTCGACCCCCCCCCCCCCCCCCCCCAGCTTACCTGTTAGGGGGGTCTTCGAACCCCCACCTCACCCCACCTCATGGCGCAGGGCACTCCCAGGCCCGATCCCGGCACGAGCAACCTGGCGCCCAGGCTGGAATTGCCAGGGTTCCTGGTTGACAGCAGGTGTCCCTGGGTACCACCCTGCCCATAGCCCAACCACCTGGGAGCCTCTGACGGCTTGGGAGAGCTCCCCAGGCGCGGGCGTTCGTTCCTGGGCCTTGGGAGAATCTGGCAGTAACATATTTAACTGCTCACTTAAATATGTAAATCTGGATCATGCCCAGTGAAGGCGAGATCCAGATCACCGCATCTCATGGGATCGCGTTAGATCTTGAGGTGGTAAGAGCATAGCAAATCTTGCGAGAAACTCCTCACGTGATTTAATGACATTGTGGTATCACCATGTCGGGTGCGATGAGGTCGTTCGATCTTGCACCTTGTTTTTTTCTATCTTCTAAATGCCAATATTTCCTTATTTCAGGACCAGGGTATGTTCAGGTATGAACTTTCAATGTTTAACTCGCAGGCAGTAGGTGGCACGGTGGCGCAGTGGTTAGCATTGCTACCTCACATCGCTGAGGACCCGGGTTCAATCCCAGCCCCAGGTCACTGTCCGTGTGGAGTTTGCACATTATCCACATGTTTGCGTGGGTCTTTCCCCGACAACCCAAAGATGTGCAGGGTAGGTGAATTGGCCACGCTAAATTGCCCCATAATTGGAAAAAAAGAATTGGGTACTCCAAATTTTTTTTTTAAACTCGCTAATAATAATAATCGCTTATTGTCACAAGGAGGCTTCAATGATGTTACCGTGAAAAGCCCCCAGTCGCCACATTCCGGCGAGGCTGGTACGGGAATTGAACCCATGCTGCTGGCATTGTTCTGCCTTACGAGCCAGCTGTTTAGCCCACTGTGCTAAGGTGACGATTTGGGTCCATAATGGGCGATTGCATGTACAAGGACGTTTGTGCAGGTAAACAAATTTGCGAAAGAACAAACCATGGAGGCAAGACTTTACCAACCCTACTTTTGCTGAGTAAATAACTCCTCCCGATTCATTCTTCCACATCAGTGATGGGTAACCTAGGTTAGTGAGCAGGCCATATGAGTGGCCCCCCTTCATCTCAATGGGCTGCAAGATTGAAATCAGGCTTGTTCACGAACCATGATCCCATGAATAAGATTAAATGCATTTAATGCATACTAAATTTTTCAACATGAGCGATAGAAAGTGCTTAATCATTTGTATATTAAAAGATCTTTCATCAACTTCAAATAGTAAAGACAAAATAAATATTTACCCTTTGGATGCAGAGGTTGCGCATGGCTTTCACAGTCAATGTTGTGAGCAATCCGCACGCACCTCACTTCACTTGCCATTGTTTTAGGTTCAGTCATACTGCTATGAAAAAAACGATGGGGATCAGCGGAATGTGATAACCCCGCGCATGGATAACGGTCAGCAAAATGTTTATGGGTCGCACTCAGAACCCAATGTGGCTCCTGGGCTGTCCGTTGCCCAGCTCTGCTCTCTATTGAAGCCAGAAGCACCGTCCAGTGAGCCTGGAATTTCTTGTGTAGTTGTGTCCAGCGACACTTACAATCAGGTGTAAAGCAGTCACACAACTTATAGGACGGCAAAACCTGCAGTGCAAATGAGTGATGCTCCAAAGTACAATGCACCCAAATCTCCTTGATTTTTTACAGTTCATAAAAGTGTCCCACCCACAAGTTATAGATTCCCAGCTACAAATTTCCTACAATTGTGCTTGCTCAGAATTTTGCTACAAATCATGACCAACATTTCATGAATAAGTGTCAATTTTTGATTCCTTGATCTTCGCGCAGACCTGTTCAGTTTTCTCTGTTCCTTTTATTTTTTTGGCACCAGCGTAAGCCACATTAAGAATGGAAAAGCTTCCAAAAATAGAAGAATACAGGTAAATGTGTTACTGGGTCAACAACTGGAAAACACAAAGGCCAGACTTTTCTGGCTGTTCCCATTGGGGGGGTGGGGGGGGGGGTACATACAGTAGGAAACCCCGTTGACAACGGCGGATGGAATGATCCCGCCGCTGGCCGATGATGGATCACCTCCACCACCGTGAAACACGCCCCAGGGGTGTGGGCAAAGTCTCACCCAGAGGGTGGGAATTTTTGGCCCTTCCCGCCAGCAGGAACTTCTAACTCCAAAGGTGACCCTCCCCATGGCGGGTTCCTCAGCGGCACAGCAGGTGAGCAATGCAAATGGCCATCGACTTCGGTGAGACCGGAAGATCTCACTGGCGGCCAAGTGCGAGCCAGTTCCGCTGCTGGAAAACCCGCCCTGATGGCAGTGACAGGAGTGGTTGGGGGGGTTGAGTGATATATGGATATATCCTGGTCTGAAACTAAGATTCACATTCCCTTTTGGATTCTAATCTCAGGAGAGTGGTCACTGGCTTGTGCTTTATTCTGCTTTTCACCAGGATTGTGCCTATCTTAAATGAATATCAGTTACTTTGAATGTTCTGACAGTATTTATCCAGATGTTATTGAGAGTACATTTGCACTTTCTTACTGTTGGTTGTTGTAAAGCAACTGCATCTTTGCCCCAGTGCTCAACTTGCATTGTAAACTTAGGACCAGGGCCCGACCTAGCTCGCGAGTGAGATGGGGAGACATTATTTCAGTTTGACACCTTACGTGTAATCCAGTGCAATGTTACAACGGGTTTGCAAAGCGCTCAGGGTATTTTTGGTGTTCCCTGTTTGGATATTTTGTAAACCTTGTCTGACCTTAATATAAACTGTTTAGACAGTCAAGATTCAGCCCTCCCTGCGCTCAAAACATTTCAGCTTTGTCTAAGTGCCCTGTGAATAGCGGTGACCGATCGGTAAGGAATCAGTAAGTGCCAGCCAGTGCCAATCTCGTGGCTCAAGTGGACTCCGTGCAGGTGATCAATATGCCAGCTTTCCCGCTGCTGACAAATTGGCATGGCAGTGGGAAGGCAGCAGGCATGCACTCAACAGCCCCCACCCCCACCACCTGACGCCTTGCCATAGCATTTTTCCAGCCTTCCCGTAGCCTCACCCCATCGCCAAGGGGCTGGCCAGCATTTCAATGGGTGAGTAGTCCGTCTCTATCGCAGACTCCCTGGACAGACAGTGGAAACTGTTGGTATAGATTAATGTTGTTGCCAATTGGATTTTTTTTCAGAAAATATCATTCTGGGGCACAGTGCAGGAGAAACTTCCCAGTGGCAGGAGGGGCTGGAACCAGAGGGCATATATTTCAAGTAATTCACAGAAGAACTGAAGCGAATGAGGGTGTTTGGTAATTCTTTCATGCAGTGAGTTACGATCTGGAATGCACAACATGAACAAATGCGGATTCAGATCTAACTTGCAAAAGGGAATGGGATAGGTACTTAAAAAGTGTTTTTTTTAAATGCAGGACTATCAAAGAGCAGGGAAGCGGCTGTAATGCAATAGCTCTGTCAAAGAGCCAGGTACAATGGGTTGAATGGCCTGCCGTTGTGCAGTATCATTCTGTGAGTAATTTGACACTTGGGGAAGGTGATAAATGAAACAGGCTTATGGAGGAATAGTTGACTTTGAGCCAGTCATTTCCAATGTTCTGTGATGCTGGTGTTTTGCTCATGTCGTGCCTGCCTCTTGTTGTAGACTAATTGGGAAAGATTGATCGCTGTGATTAGTCAATAACTCCATTTCTGTATTGTGACTACCAGATAGTGAAGACCAACATGATGAATCTTGGCCTATATTTGTACAGCAATTCCTAAGTCGTACTCCAGCAAGGAATCAATACCTTCAGGATTTAAAAAGGTCTCCTGGTAGGGAGCCAGGAGGTCTTGTGGCACAGTGGGTAGGATCCTTAGCCCAGAACCAGAAGCCCTAGGTTCAAGTCCCATCCTAGGACTTGATGGCCAAGTAAGGTACAGACATAGAGGTTGAGTATCAACCTGCAAAACCCTTCCAACACAGAGAAATGGCAGGCAGTAAGTAATTCCTGGTCAGCCATGTGATGGAAAGAAATGGAAGCCTCCACTATCCATAGCTGCAGGTTGCAACATGCACATAGAAGTATATGTTACCACAGAAATTCTGGTTATTGGGGGGGGGTGGGAGTGGAGAGGGGACTGCTGGTCCAGTTGTCTGGACAGCTGGTGTGGACCAAGTAGGTGCCAATGGTACAGGATTCAATCTCCATCCCAGCTGAGATGGACTCGGGACCTACCTCCTTGCCCTACCCTTGGTGGAGGTCATGGTTCTTGAGCAAAGAACATGAAGAACAAGAAGATTGGTAAGGAATGAATATGTTGGCCCTAGCTTCCCTGCACCCTCTTAGTTGTGCTAAATTTCATCAATGCTTGCCTCAACCGACCTTCCTGATTTAGGCCAGATGAGATTCAATCAGCACACTGGGTCCCTGGGTCCTATTAGCAGTCTAAAAGAATCAAATTAAAGGAGAGCATGCCCCCTTTTTGCAGCACTAGCTGCCATAAAGCAGGTGAGTTAAAGGTTGCATTGAAAATAACAGACATGGGAGAAGCTAATTGTCTGAGGTAAGTGGATGGCATTTGGGTTGGTCAGAAAGGGGCAGGAGGGGGGTGAAGGGGTTGGACATGGGCGGGTTGAACATCAAGGAGGGTGGGGGTTGGATGTTGGGGCTGGACAGACATTGTGAGAGCTAAAGCATTGAGAGTGCGTTTGCACAGTATAGCGTGTCATCGGACATTGGGTCAGTTGGACATTGGGAGCAATGGACGTTAAGGGTGGTGGTCAGACATCAGGGGGGAAATTGGGTGGGGGGTCTGTCAGGTTGGTGGGGAGGGTCAGGTTGGGGTCGTCTGGCCAGGTCGGGGAGGTGGGAGGGATAGGAAACTATATGCAAGTTGAGAGTCGGTGTGGAGTGGTGAAACCAGTGTGGGTGGGGGAGGGACTGGGAATACGATGGGGAGTGGGATAATCCCCTGTGTGTTCAGGGGTGACCTCTGGGGGTCAAGGGCATGGGGAGGGATTTCCTTGTGGGGACCGGTCTAGATGTTTACAATCGTTACACTGAAGTTAGGAATGGTCTGGAGTTTGTATATTGGCCCCCGTGTCTGCATGAGTCTCACACCCACAGTACAAAGATGTGCAGGGTAGGTAGATTGGCCACGCTAAATTGCCCCTTAATTGGAAAAACTGAAAAACAATTTCAAAAAAGAGATTTTAAAATAAATATGATTGGAACGTGGATGACTGTGGCCTCTGGATAAGCTCAAGGACTGACACAGTGCAACTGAGGCACTAGGATTCAGCTGTTACATTTGATCTTGCTCTATATTTATGTGTACATATATTTAAGTTTTATTAGAGTATCCAGAGGTGTCTCATGGAGTGGTATCGCCAGGAGTCGCAAATTAAATTTTGTGAGGTACAAATCAAGCGGTTGACTGTCGGGCTGGAATTTCACTACACTGCAATTGTACTCCACTTTAAGCCTTGGGGAGTTAGGTTCCAATGTAGCCTATGGAGAAAAGTCTGGCATTCGGACAATGTGGAGTCAAATCTGCTTTACATCAATGCAAAACTTGCACTGCAAATTGTCAAAAACAATCTGATAGTTTTTTTTATGGGACTGTAACTTTTAGTCATTGAATATACATTTGACCCTCGCTCTAATGCTGCATTCCAAAATCGATAATTAGAGACTGTCTCACTTGCTCATGAGAAAGCGAGAAAGAGCAGGATTTCCTCTATCCACTTTTCTGTGTAAGGGCTGACTCAGTATGTTGCTCTCGGATTTGTCGGCCTTCTGTCAGTGGAGCATGACTGGCCTGCGCTTGGGGCGCATTTAAAAAAAATCTTTCGGTATGGTCGACCTAAACGGAGTTGCTGTACGTGGTAATCGCTTTTGTGCCATCAGAGATGATGCGTTTGGCCAGTTCCTCCGGTAACATGAGGCGGAGAGCAGTTTGGATTGCCCAGGCTAAGATGGCGTGCCGCTTGTTGTAGTGAATGAGGTATGAGGCCTCGAAGGCGACCAGCTCAAAAGTGTCAACCATGAAAGACCATAAGACATAGGAGCAGAATTAGGCCACTCGGCCCATCGAGTCTGCTCCGCCATTGAATCATGGCTGATATTTTCTCATCCCCATTCTCCTGCCTTCTCCCCATAACCCCTGATCCCCTTATTAATAAAAAACCCATCTATCTCTGTGTTAAAGACACTCAGTGATTTGGCCTCCACAGCCTTCTGCGGCAAAGAGTTCCACAGATTCACCACCTTCTGGCTGAAGAAATTCCTCCTCATCTCCTGTTTTAAAGGATCGTCCCTTTAGTCTGAGATGGTGTCCTCTGGTTCTAGTTTTCCTACAAGTGGAAACATCCTCTCCACGTCCACTCTATCCAGGCCTCGCAGTATCCTGTAAGTTTCAATAAGATTCCCCTCGTCCTTCTAAACTCCAACGAGTACAGTCCCAGAGTCCTCAACCATTCCTCATACGACAAGTTCTTCATTCCAGGGATCATTTTTGTGAACCTCCTCTGGACCCTTTCCAAGGCCAGCACATCCTTCCTTAGATGCGGGGCCCAGAACTGCTCACAATACGCCAAATGGGGTCTGACCAGAGCCTTATAGAGCCTCAGAAGTATATCCCTCGTCTTGTATTCTAGCCCCCTCGACATGAATGCTAACATTGCATTTGCCTTCTTAACTGCCGACTGAACCTGCACATTAAGAGTTCATGCCACCCATGGCCTTAAATGAGATCCAGGTGGAAGGCCGCACCCTGAGCTACACCTGCCACCTCAGGCATCCCACTCCATTTTGACCTAATTCCGTCCCACTTTAGAATGTGGTATGGGGTGTTCCTGACCTCCCAACTCACATTCTTGGGCACAGGCCTTTTGCACAGTTTGATTGTTATATTATTCCAATATGATATTGGATCTATATGTGTATGTAAATACCCAGAGTGCCACATCACGTACGACTGCACTACTGGCAGGGCACTGAGCAAGACTGTATCAGTCCACAGCACATGGTGTGATGTGAGAAATACATGTGATGAAGCTTCAGCATTTTAGTCTAAAAAGTGTGATTCTTTCAAACATCTGGGGGCCATACGCCATAGCAAAGGCCCAAAGCAGCCTGGAGTTGGCACTTGCCCTGTGTTCCCTGCAGCAAGGCGGGAATCCAGAAAAAAAAACAAAGATCGAATAAACAAGTTCCACTTTGTGTTTCATCCACTCAGTCAGTGTTAGAATCGATGTGCATTTTCACTGCTGAAGCTCTGCTGTCAGAGTTAGGGGTGTAACATGACTGCAGCTTTGCCAACTTTGATCAGGCCTGTTCCTGGACTTCTTGCCTCGAACCGTCTTGGCCTTACCAATTGGCTCATTCTGCGGGCGCACTGCTTTCCCAGGCCAACTGAAAAGTGAACCGGCTCTTTGTTTTATTAGCAGTCAAAGGTCCTTTTTCCCTCACATCTCCAGACTAACAAACCAACAAAGAGTCACCCAGACTCAAAAAGTTAGCTCCCTTTTCTCTCCACAGATGCTGTCAGACCTGCTTAAAATGTCCAGTTTTTTGTTTTTGTAAGGTGCCAAGGACCCGGGTTCGATCCCAGCCCCAGTGTCACTGTCCATGTGGAGTTTGCACATTCTCCCCATGTCTGCATGGGTCTCACCCCCACAACCCAAAGATATGAGAAATCCAGGTACGACGTATGGAAAGCCATCAGGGATGCAAAAAGACAATACCCTATCAAACTAGGGTCCCAGCCCAACGACACTAACCCACGATGACTATGGCAAGGCCTACACAAGATCACAGGCCACAAAACAAGGCCAGGCGGAATATCTGGTGCTGGAGCATCCCTACTTGATGATCTGAACAAGTTCTGTGCCAGCTTTGAGCAGTCAGCCAATGCATCAGTGCCACCTGCCCCAATAGTCCTGGACACACCCATACCCACTATTACAGGCTCAGAGGTAAGAGCTGCCTTCCTGAAAGTGAATCCGTGGAAAACAACGGGCGCCGACGGAGACCCTGGGCGAACACTCAGAGCCTGCGCAGACCAGCTGGCGAGTGTATTCACAGATATCTTCAACTCCTCACTCCTCCGCTCTGAGGTCCCCACCTCCTTCAAGAAGACCACCTAATACCAAAGAAGAACAAGGTAGCCTGCCTCAACGACTACTGACCGGTGGCCCTAAAGTCTGTTATCATGAAATGCTTTGAGCAGCTAGTCATGAGATGGATCAACGCCAGCCTCCCAAACAGTCTCGATCCACTGCAGTTTGCCTATCACCGCAACCGGCCCACAGCAGATGCTATCTCCCTGGCTCTACAATCAACACTCAAACACCTCGACAACAAGGACACCTATGTAAGACTGCTGTTCATAAACTACAGCTCCACCTTCAACACCATTATCCTGACAAGACTAATAACCAAACTCTGCAGTCTTGGCTCCTCAACTTCCTCACCAACAGACCGCAATCTGTCAGGAAAGGCAACAGCACCTCCTCCGCAATAGTCCTCAACACCGGGGCCCCGCAAGGATGTGTGCTCAGTCCTCTACTGTACTCCCTATACACACATGACTGTGTGGCAAGATTTAACTCCAACTCAATCTGTAAGTTTGTGGATGATACGACTGTGGTGGGCAGTATCTCAAACAACGACGAATCAGACCACAGGAGGGAGATAAATCTCTAAATGTCAGAAAGGCCAAGGAATTGATCAACGACTTCAGGAAGCGTAGCACGGCACACACTCCCGTCTGCAGCAATGGCTCCAAAGTGGAGATGGTCAATAGCTTTAAGTTCCTGGGGGTCACCATCACCAACAGTCTGTCCTGGTTTGGAAAAAAATAATTGGATACTCTAAAAAAAATTTTTTTTAAATATTTTCAGCTTTTCTTTGCCCCACGGACCTTAAACCTATGCCCCCTGGTGACTGACCCCTCCACCCTGGGAAAGAATGCCTGCCCATCCACTCTATCCATGCCCCTCATAATCATGTGGACCTCTAACAGGTCACCCCCTCTGTTTTGTTATGTTTCCTTTGTAACATAAGCGGCTTCATTGTGTTGCATTTGTCAAGGAAGGTCGAGACGTGTAAATAACTTCAACTCACTTATTTACACTATGTACACTTTTATAACTTGAGTTTGATACTACTGCTAATCCTATTGTAGCTACCTAAACTGACTAACCAGCTGCTGTCTTCCACGTGGTGGGTGTGATAATGAATCAACCCTGTGCCTCTCCTCACTGACTGTCTCCACTGGCCAAAAGGGCTGATCATGTGTGTGGTGTCCTTTATGTATGGGTTGGTGTAATGCCCCCCTGTGGTCGTGTCACCTCCTTGTGTATCGTGAATGTCCATTGGTCGCCTCCCATCTAACCTATCTATTGGTTGAGTGTGTGCGTGTGATGTTTCTGGTGCTCCCTCTAGTGTCTGTCTAGCTTACATGTATTTACAGTGATGCACATCACCACATCCTCCCCTTTTTATATGTTCATATTTTCTGTACACTTGAAGAAAAACTGAACAAAGAACAGGTAGAGAAGGTAAGGTATATACAAGTCATGGGAACGGTGATTAAACAATAAGTCCAAATCATTCATGTGAGTCCATAAACCATCAATCATCATGGTCAAATGTCTCTCTTGGTTATGAACGCCATCAACAGGAACCAAGAAGTGGTTGAATCACTGCGCTGTCCGCTTTGGAGTCTTTTTCTTTTTATGTTTGTGGTGGTGCTGTCGGATGGCATCTTGTAGCTGATAGGTCGTTGACATTGAAGAGGTACCATCAACAGTATCTTTCGAGGTCATGGATGTGCCAGATGTTGAAGTCGGATGAGACTGTGCATACTGGTTCTGGCCACATGCTGTGCTGGAAGGGTGATTCTGCTGAGAAGCGTTAAAGCATGTCGATTTGGAGACAGAATTGCTGCTCGCATCAATGTCTGGTGATGGTGTGAAACTAGAACCTTGCATCTGATAGGAATATGCTGTCTGGCCAGGCTGTGGTGCAGCAAATCCTGGGCAGTAACTAAGGCATCCAGCCTGTAGTGCAGATTGCGCTGGCGGTTGTCCTCCTTCGGTCTTGATTCCATGAGTGGGCAATCCGTAGTGCTGGCCTGTTTGAGAATATGCTGCATAGACTGCTGGCTGCTGCAGGCTTGAATACTGGGTTTGTCCAGCATGAGCTGTCATTGGCCGCACTGTCGGTGTGGAACAAATGTGTGGACATAGCTGTGGTGAAAATTGGTGTATTCCTCTTGGACTGTAGCTGCTGCTTGTTATTGCTGACCCAGTGTGATTGTCACGTGATCCATCTCCTGTCATTGTGGCATCTGCTGTCACCCTGAGCGTGCCATCACTGAGGTTGCGACACTGCCTGTCTGGAGTAAAGTCTGGCTTACGTGAATCAGAGTCTGCGTTTGGTTGCTCCCCATCTGGAGTCTGGTCTGTTTTTTGTTGATGCTCCCTGTCCGGAGTCTTAGCAGGTTCACGGGAGTCAGCTGAGATTTCTTGAAGCTGCACGTCTGGAGTCGGAACATGCAGGAATGCATTGACTAGAGGAGAGGTTCGAGCAATTGAGGGTGGAAGTAGTGTGGCGTCACCGGAGTCACCAGTGGTCTCACCGTGATCGTCGAGTGCCTCTGTACGCACTAGCTGAGGTCTGTCACTTTGCACCTTTTGCATGGGAAGTGGGATGCTGTCGTCACTCGTTTCGCATACCGTGGGTAGGTCCTCAGTAGCAGCTTGCTGTTCACTAGGGTTGGGTAAATTGTCAGAGTTTTCATCTGGTGGTGCAAACAATGTGGTGAACTGTCATTGTCTTGCAGTTGTCCTTCATTTGGGCTTTCCCTCTTTGGAATTTTAAATCTTCCCCCAGACATTACAGAACCTTGTTAATTTCCCTCAATTTCTCCCATATGTAGGGCATCAAATGTTAAATCCAATGTTTCTTTCGTCATTGTACTAGTTTCCAAAGAACAGTCCGTTTCAATTTTCTTCTCAGTTACTTCAAAGCATCTTTTTCTAATGTACATGCCTTCATAGTCTGTGGCTCTGATTTTGCTGGGACTGGCACAGTCACAGTCTCTCTTGTACTGTTCTCAATTGCCCACATTCTACTCCCCAGACATGAATGCTTAATCTCTGGAGTTAATGTGGTACAATGGATAATCCGGTCGACCTTATCTGCATCTTCACCATCACTGGAAAGCACAATTGGTTCACTTGAAACTGCTGCGGGTTTTAAGTGCTTTATCTGGCTACTCGATGTCGGTGTCCTCAGGATTCTTGCTCCAATGTTCTGCTCATTTATCAGTGGAGTGTGCAGAGGTTCAATGCGATTAATATTCCCATCAGGGGTTGAAGAGTCATTACTGACTAACTGCTGGTCTCTGTAGTTGGGACTTTGTGGTTTTGTGTTGAAGGGAGACAGTTGTCCCTGCTGTAGATATGATTCAGATTGTGTTACTTCCATTAAATGAGGATCAATGTCTTGTCCATTTTTTCGATCCGTACTAAAGCAATGGCAATTTTCAGTCTGCTCCTTGCAAGTTAGACATACAAGCAATTTCTTTAGCAAATCCTGAGCATCCTTCTGTGACTGTGCAGCATTATTAATATCTCTTCGGCTGGAATGATCCTGAAGGTCAGCGCATAATTCTTTTTTCTTCGGGCTTGGAAGAGGCGATTCCTTTGGCTTGTCTTCATTTGGGCTTGAACAGTCATCAGTGCTGTGCCCTTCATTGTAGCATGATAGACCGTCGTGGTCGTCCTGCTGTGCAGTGGAGCGTGGTAGACTGTTATAGCCTTGTTGCTGTTTACGTAACCATGGCAGACTTGCATCGTCTGCCGCTAGTTGGTCAGAGGAGGTTGCTAAACCCTCATGGTCTTGCTCCTGCAAGGACTGCGCATCGGAGTCATGCGTTTCTGCAATTGTGGAGTCTGTCCACGAGCTTGCTGTGGAGTCTTGTGACACTGGAGTCACGTCTTGTTCCTGCAAGGACTGTGGTGTGGAGTCTTGCATGTCTTCTTTCGTAGAGTCGGGAACTCTGAGCGGGGCGTGGACCACGCTCTGTGTGGCAGCAGGCCGCTCTCTGTGGGCTTGTACCGCTCTCTGTCTCTTAATTTCAGGCTGCAGCATCACCCTGCACTGATGAGTTGGGACGTCTGCTGGGTTGAAGATCCTCAAATCCAAAAAATGAATCCGCATCTGCGTCGGATTCAATGTGGGGGTCGCCAATGTGCAACAAGAAAGGTTCGTCCGAGTCGTAGTCGTATAGGACCACGGAGCTGTCATTGGGCTTGCGAGGTCCAGAAAAAATGTAAAGGTCGGTATCGAAGTATTCGAGGTTGGAATCATCGGTTTGTGCGTAGGTAACTGCTTGTTGCAGGGTTCTTCGGAGGTTAAATTCATTTCCTGGTTCAATTTGAGGCATTGTGCTGTCATTCCAGGTGAAGGAAGGTTGTTTTACAGCTTTAAAAGATTTTTTCTTTGATTTGGGATATTTCCCCTTTAAATTAAATTTGGGACGTTTCCCCTTTAAATTGGTGCGGTCTGGGGCCTCTGGCGTCATGACGCGCGTGACGTAGCACGTAGGAAGCGATTGCGCATGCGCAGATTGCTGTTCATTTACCGATGGCCGTTTTCTTGATTGCGCATGCATGGTGTCTCGCGCATGCGCAAACGAACTTTCCGGTTCTGCGCACTTCTCGCGCAACTGCGCTGGTGTAGTCCCTTTAGCAAGAAGGCCGCCGACCTCAACCCAAATCGCTCTCTGGTCTGGGATTTCGGCCTCTGGGTGAGTACTGGCGCTTCTCTTACCTTTCCTTGCCGATTGGAGTGTGTTTTCCTCACAGTATTTGGCGAATTTGTCCAGGACTGCCTGGAAGTCGTACCTGTTTTGCCCCTTGGAGAACTTGAATATTTTAAAGATTTCTTCTGCTCTTGCACCGGCGATGAGGAGGAGAAACTCTATTTTTTCATCATCGGCCAGGTCTTTAGGTTCGGCTGCCACCAGGAAGAGTTCAAACGTTTGCCGGAATGGCTGCCAGTTTTCGCGGAGATCGCCGTGGCACTGGAGCGGCTGCGGAACCCGGAGCTCGTACATCTTGCCTGGGTACTGCTGGTTGTCTCTGTACGCTGAGGTATGGCTATCTGGATTTAAGCAGTTCACTCGTGGTACCATGTTTTGTTATGTTTCCTTTGTAACATAAGCGGCTTCCTTGTGTTGCGTTTGTCAAGGAAGGTCGAGAAATGTAAATAACTTCAACTCACTTAGTTACACTATGTACACTTTTATAACTTGAGTTTGACACTACTGCTAATCCTATTGTAGCTACCTAAACTGACTAACCAGCTGCTGTCTTCCATGTGGTGGGTGTGATAATGAATCAACCCTGTGCCTCTCCTCATTGACTGTCTCCACTGGCCGAAGGGGGCTGATCATGTGTGTGGTGTCCTTTATGTATGGGTTGGTGTAATGCCCCCCTGTGGTCGTGTCACCTCCTTGTGTATCGTGAATGTCCATTGGTCGCCTCCCATCTAACTTATCTATTGGTTGAGTGTGTGTGTGTGATGTTTCTGGTGTTCCCTCTAGTGTCTGTCTAGCTTACATGTATTTACAGTGATGCACATCACCACACCCTCAACCTCCGTTGTTCTAATGAAAACAGTCTGAGGCTATTCAGCCTCTCCACATAGCTAACACCTTCCAGACCAGGCAACATTCTAGTAAACCTCCTTTGCACCCTCTCCAAACCTCCACATCCTTCTGGTAGTGTGGCGACATAAACATGTGCAGTTTAGGTGGGTTATGAGGATAGGGCTGGGGAGTGGGCCTAGGTAGGGTACTCTTTCAGAGGGTCGGTGCAGACTCAATGACCAAATGGCTTCCTTCTGCACTGTAGGGATTCTCTGAGTCTCTGACTGTCTTGTGTGAGACAAGCTATGAGCAAGTTACTAGCCAGAATCCCCTTCCCAGTAAGATCATTCGGTCAGGCTCGAGGGTCAACACCTAAAACTTGAATTTTGCAAAGGTCCCATCACCTGACCACAGGTTATTCTGCCTGTGATCACTATCCTTAAATAATTGAGATTTTTAAATATCAGTGAATTTAATGTCTATCTAATGTCAGACTGTTAGCAGGATAATGTCCTGAGGTTCTTGGCAGTACTTGTTGCCTCTTCCATAAGTTTATAAATATAATACAGGAGAAGCAAAGTGAAAATCAAATTACAAATGTTCAGTGCTGTTTAAAAGTGTCAGAAATCTAAAACTAAGATTTTAGATTTTGGAAGGATTAAAATTGCCAAAGCATCATACACATCAGGCAATTATATTTCACAATAAATCCCATAATCTCGTTTTTAATGAACACAGTCTGATTTTTTTTTTAATGCTGGTGCCCAGTGTAATTCTTTGCACAAGATGGGATATATTGGTATTTGCTCCTTGCATTCCCTCATTTTTGGTTTTTGACGGGGGGGGGGGGGGGGGGGGGATATAGGTCTAAATTTATCAGAATTTAGATTTATGGAAGTTATTCATGACTAGCAGTTAAAGTGCCTTTGGCCTGAACAGCAATCAGTTTATAACATACAGGATTCCCCATCCAGTAAGATTATCTAAAGTCCACAGAAGCCTGGATCAATTCCTTGGTATTTAAGATATCAAGTTACAATTGTTCATCAAGGTGCCAGAGTAACTGTTACAACAATCAGGAGAAAAATACATCCCCATCCACAGATAAGAGCAAATAAAATAGGGCTGTATATCACATCAGAAAATAATATTTTCAACTTTTGGTACAGCAAAAAATGATAGTAATAACAGAGAAGGTGCAGATGTGAATCTTAATTTACCAAATACTAGGTTATTAGAAAAGGCCAAGAAGACTGAGGAGACCTGAAATCAAGGAGGACCATCTCCACAACACACATCTTCCCAACTCTGACCACTGTACTCCATCTTAATATCCACAGATTCCTCCAACTTTTGCAACAATTTGGCTACTAACGTGCCATGTTCATTTCCACTTTAAAATAATATCAAAAAACGACATAGAATTACATCGAATGTTACAGCACAGAATGTCGCAGTACAGAAGCAATCAGTCCGAATGATCCTTGGCATTGGTGCTTGTTACAACCGTTCCCTGTTTATGTTTTAAAAGGAACCAATTTAACCAGGCATTCTTGAGTTAAAAATAGAGTGAACTTATTAGCTGCCCAACACAAGAAAAAGGATTTAGCACATGCATATACATTCACACAGATTAGAAATGAAAAAGTAATTTAAAAAATATATACAAATCAGTCTTTGCATTGTCCATGAGGAGTAGACGTTGGAATGTTGTGGCCATTGTGATTTGTGATTCCAGTAGCACTGACTTCAGCAGATGAATAGCCGGTTCCAAGATTCCAGTATTCTGCAGTTTAGCTGAGAGGTTGCCCTGTTTCCTTTTCAGCTGTGGCATTGCTGACTTTGGAGTTACGCGCAAAAAGCATTTGCAGGGGTCTGCTGCTGTCTTTCCTCTTGTGTCACATGCTGACACATCCAGTGCTAGTCAACGCTAGCCAAGTCTTTCAGCTGGCTTTTATGTCAGTCTTTGTATATTCCTCGTTGGGACAAATTCATAAACCGATCTGTGGCATTGCTTACAGGATATCATTCCTGCCGAGGTGTTAAATCAACTCCCATTATCTCCACAAGAGATGGCATTAGTTTCTGTATGGCTTCCGTGCTTTTGATGTATCCTTGTCTGAAAACAGGGGGTGGTTCCATAGTGTCTGTCTTAGTATCACCCACCAACAATTCAACCAGTGACCAAGTTTACATCCTCAGTCATCTTTGGCTGGTATGTCAATTTTAAAACTACAGGTCCAGTATATCTGTCCATAATTCAGGGCTTTCCTCCATCATCATGACATGCTGCAAATGAGCCTTACTTCATCTAACCCTATTAATGTTTCCTTCCATTTTAATTGTTCTTCATGTACTTATCCAGCTTCCCCTCATTATATCCAATCCAGTTCTGGACCTGTGTCTATCATGAAGTGACAGTTCAATCAGCAGAGTTTCTCCTCCAAACCCCTACCAGCCAACATCCTTGACTATCAGGTGTAAATCCGTATCCTCCTTGTAACCAGAGGTGGTGCCTGGTCGTCTAACAATGTGGGCTGATGACTCAGAGGAAAACATTCTAGAGAGAAAAGGCTTTCAATGGAACAAGTTACTTATAGGAATGAGGGAAAACAAATTGGAAGGGAATAAAGTCATTGGGCTCCATTCTAAACAATCCAGTCAGAGCCAGTGAATTACCTGAAATGGCTTTTCTTTCCCCTCCTTGCTCTGTTTCCTGTGGTGTTACACAAGGGCCTCTCCTTGGCCCCCTCCTATTTCTCATCTACATGTTGCCCCGAGGCCACATCATCCCAAATCACAATGTCTGATTCCAGATGTATGCCGGCTATACCCACCACCACCTCTCTCAACTCTTCATCCGCACCTTTGTTACCTGTGGACTTGACAACTCCAATGCTCCCCTGGCCAATAACCCATCTTCAACCTACATAAAAACAAGCTCATCCACAACTCTGCTGCCCTATCCTAATTCACATCTGGAATTCCCTCATTAAATTTCTCACTCCTTCTTTAAGACACTCTTTAAAACCTATCTCTTTGAGCAAGGTTTTAATTCCCCATCCCAATATCTCCTCATGTGGCTCTGTGTCAAATTATGTTTAATACTGTTCCTATGAAGCACAATGTTAAAGGTGTTACAGAGCTGTTTGTTGTTAATACTGCAGCCCACACTTATTCTTTGGTCTTAGCCATGTCCCCAATTTCCCAATTGTTTCAATGCAGTTTCATTGTACCCCCCACCCCCCCCCCCCCCCCCTGATGGGTCCTTTTGGTTTTATCCCTTTCCTTTCTAGTGGCTTGATACAACAAAGTGGCTTGTTAGGCAGTTGACAACCACTTCAGCGACGGATTATAGGCCGAGCAGTGTGTGGATGATAGGTTTCTTTCCCTAAAGGCTATTAGTGAACCAGATGGATTTTTATGAAAATCTGACAGTTTTCTGGCCATTTTTACTGGGCCACAACTTTCCATTTCCAGATTTATTTTTAATTACGCCACAGTGGGATTTGAACTCTGGATTACTAGGGTAGGCCTTTGGGTCACGAGTCCAGTCACATAACTGCTATGCTAATGTACCTTTTAATTGCTTGTCAATCTGAAAATCTGTGTATGTCAGCTGTGGCACAGCCTCGCTTCTGAGTCAGAAGGTTGTGGGATGAGATGTTCAGGCGAGGCCCTGTCAGCCTTCACAGGTGGGCATCAAAGATTGCCCGTCAAAGTTACCCCTGATGTCCTGGCCAATATTTATCCCTCAGTCAACATCTGTAAAGAAGATTATCTGGTCCTTATCACATTGCTGTTTGTCAGAGCACCTTTTCTCACATTACACCAGTCACTACACAAAGGATTGCATTGTGCAAAACATTCCAGGCCATTCGGAAGTTGTGAAAAGCATTGTGTAAATGCAAAGACTTTCTTTCCTCCATTAGTGTGTTTAAAAAATATTTTGTCAGACAGTTTGTGGGTGTTTGCTGTATACATATCGGACACTGTGTTTCCCACTTTGCTATTGTGGGGCGGCACGGCGGCACAGTGGTTAGTCCTGCTGTCTCACAGCGCCAAGGACCCGGGTTCAATTCCAACCTTGGGTGACTGCCTGTGCGAAGTCTGCACGTTCTCCCGTTGTCTGCATGGGTTTCCACCGGGTGCTCCAGTTTTCCTCCCACAGCTCAAAGATGTGCAGGTTAAGTGGATTGGCCATGCTAAATTGTCCCTTCGTGTCAAGGGATATGCAGATAATGCTATGACGTTATGGGGATAGGGTGGGGTGGACATGAGTAGAGTGCTCATTTGAAGGGTCAGTGCAGACTCGATAGGCTGAATGGCCTCCTTCTGCAGTGTTGCTGCCGGCAGCGTACCACCTCCCCTGGGTTTCCCAGTGGCTTTCGGGGGCTTCAATGGGAAATCTTGGATTGGATTGCTTTTTCAAAGAGACAGCACAGGCGTAATGGGCTGAATGGCCTTCTTTTGACCTAATCTGTGGCGCAGAGTTGTTGAGGTGTCATGGGTTTTGCTTGCTGGATGGAGCGTCAACTGGAGACCCACACTGACTCGTTTCAGAAAGGCCCGCCGATCCGGCATCAATCGGGCAGTGGCGAGGGCAGCGGTGGGCTTTCCCCTGGAATCAAGACCCTGGGGGCGGTTGTCATATCTACTGAGAGCTGCCAGCCAATCAGAGGCTGGCAGCTCTTGGGATCAGCAGCACCACTCGCCAGGCTGTGGCCGCTGCCGGAAGGACAGGCACTGGAGCCCCAGAATCACAGAGCCACCCGGGTCACAGGTAAGTAATGTGGATGGGGGTGCAGGGTTTGGGGATGGGGGTGGTGTGGGGTGCAGGGTTTGGTGTTCAAGAGCAAGGCATCTGAGTAGTGGCTGTTGACAGAGGAAACACCCCCATCCTCCTTCCTGATATCCAGTCTCTCAATCAGGCACTGAATGCCTTTGATTGGGGGACCCCACCTCAAGACATGATGAGCTGGTTTTACAGTTTTACGCTGCATGGTTATAGGTCTACCTGCAACTAGGTTAATATCCACACTGGCGATTTGAGGCCTTTGTGTGGTCATTAATTTTCGCCACCCTGAACTTAACTCTGGCGGGAAGGCAATGGGATTACAGTACATCACAATCCTGTAAAGTAAATGCCCTACCCGCCTCCAAGCTCGCCACCATAAGAGATGTTTCCGGGCGATAATTGTCCTGCTTCAGACCTTGAGAGGTTAAAAGCAGGTGCTTAAATTCAAGCTCCTTTACACCACATCAAAACACTTTTGTACTTGAAGATGAAAAAGAACGCATGGTGGTGCAGTGCTTAGTGCTGGTGCCTCAGAGCACCGAGGACCTGGGTTCGATCCCGGCCCCGTGTCACTGTCTGTGTGGAGTTTGCACATTCTCCCCGTGTCTGCGTGGGTCTCATCCCCACAACCCAAAAAGATGTGCAAGATAGGTGAATTGGCCACGCTAAATTGTCCCTTAATCGGAAAAAAAAGAATTGGATACTCTAAATTTATTTTTGAAAATACTTGGGAGATGAAAGTGTACAGATATAAAATGCGTGAGTTACCAGTGAGTGAAAGCAATTGAAAGCCAGTACATTGTGGTGTTCTGTGATGTGAATTGAAGTGTAAAAATGCCCAACAATGTTCAGTCTTTCCCAAGAGACTTCCTTTGCTAATTGTGAGCAGTGTCAGCTTAGTCCACTTGCGATTGCTATGACTGGCGAGTCATCCTCAGTAATCTTGGAGGAGAGAAAAATAAAAATAAATGTTCTATTTGGAATAAATTGAATCTTAGTGATACTAATCTGCTCCGGCTTGGGGAGAAACTGGAGTCACACATTCCCAAACTTAGTCCAGTCAAACTGTCAGGTGAAAATTGACTTTTCAATGAATGTGGTATGTGTTGTGGTAATTCAAGGTTAACCTTTGTGGAACTGATTTCCCTGCACTGGATTCTGCTTGTTTTTGTCATTGAAGTGGATTGATGATATACGCGGTTCTGTCTCTGAATGATAAGGAGGGAAAGCAGCACAGGCTTTTCTAACATTCACCTTGTAGTATGCTGCAGAAGTCACTCGCCCATTTTGCTAAATGAAGTTTGACTTGGAAAGAATTAAAGTGTGTGTGTCAGGGGTGGTGGGGGGTGGAATATCTGAAGCCAGTTTGATAAATCTTGCTTTTGTAAAACATTTTTTCTGTTTCGCAAAAGACCTTCAGTAAATGTGTGGCGGGGTCCTCTGTGTGCATGAGTTGCACTCTGTGCTCTTTTTTGTCCTTTGTTTATATCTGAGCTACAGTTCTTCTGATTTTTTTAATGTGTGTGAATGTTTGCTCCACCTGCAATAAGAAAAGGGCTGGGATTCTCCGAGCTTCCGTGCCGCAATCGCGCTTGGTGCGGGGGCGGAGAATGGGGCGTCAGCCCCGCGATCAGGTCCACGCCTTCCCGCGATTCTCCGGTGACCGGAGAATCGCCGGCATTCGCACACGCACGGTCAGCACGCCGCTGGACGGGGGCCGTTGATAGAGGCCCCCGCGGCGATTCTCCGCGGAAGACCGGACGATTTCCCGCCGGCGTGGTTCACGTATAGTTCCACCCGGCGGGAGCTTTGACCCGTGGCTGCGGTGGCCCTCTTGGTGAGGGGCAGGGGGATCCGTCACCGGGGAGGGTCTCCACGATGGCCAGGCCCGCGATCGGGGACCGCCAATCGGCTGGCGCGCACGATCTGGGTGGGGCCTACTTCTTCGCCGCCGGTCTGCTGTGTGGGTCCACCATGTCGCGTGGGTCCGGAACCGCAGGCGGCCGCCGCACGCATGCGTGGAGCCGTGGCCGGAAGTGCAGGGCCCCGTATCGGCAGCCGGAGCTGCGTGGAGCACTCCGGGTCCCTGCTGGCCCCCTTAAAAACAAAAGATCACTCCGGACTTTTAGAAAAAAGTCCGGAGTGATTTCCGCCCGTTTTCTCGCGGGCATGGAGACATAGCCCCATTATTGGAGAATCGTACCCAAGGTGTTGCTTTAGGAATAGAGGACACTGCATAAGCACTTCCAGGTTAGGGGTGACACAGGTAGTCACAGTGTAAATTTCTCTCTTAATGTCCTACCAACATGTCGCAGTCCCAATATCAGAAAGGCACCCCCTGGCTTCAATAGTGTAATATTGTTTCCCCCATCTTCCACACCAGCCATCCTATGCCTGTGCTGAGTCACATATAAAACAAAGAAAGACTTACATTTATGCAGGACTTTTCAGGACCTCAGTGTGTCGCAAAGCACTTCAATACCAATAAATTACTTGTGACGTGGAACCATTGCTGTACTGCAGAAAACTAGGCAACCAATTTGGGGGGGGGGGTGCCGTTCTGCCTGCGGGGGCTGGTGGGGAGTGGTCCAGAGGTGGCGAGGCTGGTTACAGGGGGGCAGTTTTTAGCAGGCTGGGTCTGCACGCGGCCAGCGGCATGTTGCACCGCGCAGCCCGTCGCCATGCGCATGCGCGGCCATGGACATGGCCATTCTGCGGCTGTATCCGCAGGTAAAGCCGGGGGCTTTATGCTGTGCGGCTGCTAGCCCCCCCACCGGGCGGACAATCAGTGCCGGGGTGGCACCGACGTTCTGGTCGTAAGACTAGACGGATCCTGCGGACATAGCCTCAGAATTGGAGAATCCAGCCCCATATTTTTGGTATAATTTTAACAAACGTACAAAAAACACCTTGCATTTACATACCTTTGAAAGTATTAAAATGTCTCGGGGCGCTTCATAGGAGCAGACAAAGCAATTGATGCAATGCCAAAGAAAGAGATGTTTGGAAAGCCAAGGAAGTAAATTATAAAGGGTATAGAGAGGTGGGGAGATTCGTGCAGGGAATTCCAGAGCTTAGATCTGAAATGCATAAAGGCACAGCCACCATAGACAGGACAGACTGAGTGAGGAGTTCACAAGAGGCCAAAATCTGAGGAATGCAAAGCTCTTGGACGATTGTAGGGCTTAAGAATGTTACAGAGATAGGGGCAGGGCTGACAGTAACAAGAGTATTGTCAAGCTTGTGACTGTATCTTATCCATTCATTCCTTTCCCTGTGGCCCTGCTGCAGACGGAGTGCAAGATGCTCCAGCCCACAACCTTCCCCACAATGAGTGTGTGGGAGGTAACATGGTAGGTAATGTTCAGTTGCTGATTATTTGATGAAGCAAGAATCCCCAGGGATTTTGGAAGGACCAGGCAAGCGGGAAGTGTGTTGTATCATCAGTTTGTGAAAGAATAACCCAAGTTCCAACAGGAAGGCAGACAGTTCAGTCTTTTAGTGGGTGCTACTCCATGAACAGGGGTGGTGATCAAATACCCTGTTCATGATTGACAATGAGTTTTCATGTATTGTTTGTCATTTTTCATTAGCTTCGCAACTAACCCGCAATTCAGGAAATGTACTGTTTTTTCCTTTTTCTCTAGAGAAGGCATCCTATTGTATCCTTAATTTTTTTTCTCTCCAGATCTCCTAAGTTACAACGGAATGATATCCATGTGTGTAGTAGGCAGTTGTTGTCCATCCCTGGTTGCTCTTGAGAAGATGGTGGTGAGCCCATGTGTTGAAGATGCTCCCAGAGGAGGGCGGTGTCATGATATACATCAGCATATCATGGTGCAATCACACACACACTGACACACTGATGGACACACAGTAGGACCAACCAGCATACACAACATCGCAGCCAATCACCAGTGAGAGCACACGCACTATAAAGACAGGGAACACCAGAGTTCCCGCGGATTCTAGCAGCAGCCAGCTCCGAGCACAGAGCTCACAGCCTGCCTCTCAGACATTCACCATGTGCTGAGTGCCTCACCTAGATAGTGATAGGACAGGGTCCACATTAAGCTGGTAATGCATTTACCCAAGCTTACAGTATGTTATTACAGTTGAGTTGTTAATAAAATAGAGTTACACCATCTCCAGCCGTGTTGACCTGTTTGTAGACCAGAACACCCAACACGACAGGCGGCATGTGGCGCAGTGGTTAGCACTGGGACTGCGGCGCTGAGGACCTGGGTTCAAATACCGGCCCTGGGTCACTGTCTGTGTGGAATTTACACATTATCCCCATGTCTGTGTGGGTTTCACCCCCACAACCCAAAGATGTGCAGGGTAGGTGAATTGGCCACACTAAATTGCCCCTTAATTGGGAAAAAAAATAATTGGGTGCTCTAAATTTTTAAAAATATATACTCCTGGAGCATGCAGTCCTCTTCCTGCGTCTCAAAATAAGAAATAAATAAACAAAATTATATCGCAAATTTGCATTTCAGTGATTCCCATACTGTAAATGAATAATGTTAACCTGTTTTAATATTAACTATAGCAGATGAACAAGGGTCACGCAAAATGACCCTTGGCAGGGCTGGAAAATCCCCCTGGCGGCCACTGGCAAGTAACCACTCCTGCCAGAAAAGGCATGGGTTCAGAAAGACACTCAACCCAACTGGTCTTTATCGGTGTTTATGCTCCACACAGGTCATTTTCCACCTGACTTCATTTCATCGCATCATGATATCCTGCTTCTTTCTCCCACATACCGAGTTTTCTCTTAACTGCATCGATAATTAAGCAATTAACTTGTGCTGATGTTGCTGATGGAGCTCAGTCACATTTGTCTCTCCAGCTACCTCGACCTGCGATAACTGCCTAAAACTGTACATTGATACTCTCCATGGTGTAGTCTAATCTTAATGACTAACAATTAAGGCCAGACACTAAAGCCCATGTCATCGTCAGACTCTTCAGATTCTTCCTGTTTCTTCTCTTTGTTTTTCTCTTCAGCAGCAACAGGGGCAGCGGTGGAAAGAACTGCTGCAGCAGCTGGGGCATGATGACCAGCACCAACGTTGCAGATCAGACTATTGACGTCAATATTAGCCAATGCCTTGGCAAACAGACTAGGCCAGAAAGGCTCAATGGTCACACCAGCTGTTTTAATCAGGGCATTGAATTTGTCTTTGGTGACAGTGACCTCATCGTCGTGCAGGATGAGTGCGCTGTGGATACAGGTGAGTTCCGAGGTGGAGATCATGGCGCTGGATCTCTGCGGGTGGGTCCGATGGTGCTAGTCACCAGGGGGAAACTCGGCCTTAGCTTCATTCTGAAGAACCGAGCACTTCCGAACCGGGCAGAGCGAGCAGCAGCCGGCTTTTAACTATGCAGGCCTGAAGCGGCCTTTTTACCATATAAAAAATGCGGCCGCAATGTGCATGCGTGCCCGATCATCGGTGCACATGCACAGAACTCTGCGCATGCGCACCAATCAGCGGGCGCGCATGCGCACCAATCAGCGGGCACGCATGCGCAGTGCAGCCACATTTTTTTAATATGGTAAAAAGGCCGCTCGCAGCCAGCATAGTTAAAAAACGACTGCTGCGGCTGTTGCGTGCAAATTTGCACAATTGGGAGCGCCGCGACGGACAGCTCCACGACCCTCCCGCCACCCGCCGGCGACCCACCCACGGGTCGCGCCCCCGACTTTGAAAATGCCTAGGCTAGAGAGTGGTGTAGAATGAAGCCAGCAGCATGTATTTGATCTCGACACTGGTTGTGGTCTTTCGTGGAGGCCTGCGTCCTTACCTTGTCCATGCCTGAAGTGAGTGGCGCCCCTCAAGCAACATAACCATTTGTCTGTCTCTAACAGACTGAAATACCTCTCGACCCCACGTGTATTATAACAAACCACATTCCCTTATTGAAATAATATGCAGTGATTAAAAGTGGGAGGCCTGTGACTGCAGGTGAATGAGCACCTGGTCTAATCTATGCTCTACGCAAAACAAAATTGAACCCAAGCACAAATCTCTGTCAGCTTCAAACACTTCTCTTTTCATTTTCTAATCTAGAGGATCAATTTGGATTTTCGTAGTTAATTTATCACAGCTGCAGACGTTACATTCCTGGAACATTTTGTGTTAAAATGTAAAAAACGTGATTCTACGGTACAGGCCTTATTTAAAGCAGCATGTGCGTGCATGCGTTAAGAGATCCAACCTTTGCTTTGTCATCTGGTGGACGTCAGGAACTATGGACAGAATGTTTCCATAATTTGTCAGGGTGTCAGGCTCTGACTGAAATCTGGCGTGTATCTCTCCAGCTACACGGCCAAATTTTGAGACACCTTCTGACACTCTGAGCAAAAAGTCATTTGAGGGCATGGTGTCTTTCATCACTGTGGCGGGGCGGGACCTGATACAGCCGGCAAGGCCACCTCCAAAGATATCGGCGCGCTATCGTTAAAGGGCGCACAGATTTTAACTAAAAATGAAGTCCCCACAGCCCCCTCCCACGGATATGAAGGACACCCCCAGAAGCATTGCACCCCACCCCCAACCACCTCATAAGCATCAGGCTAGTCCCTTGACCCAGAAAACATAATGGGAACCCCGGCTGCCCAATGGGGCTCCCGAGAGGGTCTGCCCAATGTCAACCAGGGCATGTCCCTCCCCCGGTGGCTGTACTTACCTGAGCATCCCTGGGGCGATCCCCTCAACTGATTCACGCCTTCATATGTCTGTACTAAACCTCGCTGATGTGATGTTTGAATATTAAATGAGGGGGAATCATGTGCGGGGGTGGGTGGCATTGGTTAATTATATTAACTTTTATTTAAATGTATTACAATGAGGTTTTCAACCTTTGTGGGTGGTGTTGCCGATTTTCTCCTTGGTTCAATTGCTCTGTTTTATTACCTTTGCTCTCGAGTCGCCAGGTATCTTTATGATACCGCCACGAGGTTCAAGTCCAAGTAATGATCAATAACGCAATACACCGTTTAGTAAGATTCAAATCAAAGCACATTTATTATACACCGTAATCGCTACTCATGCACAAATTCTACATCTAAGCTACATCTACAACTAACAGGCCTATACTTAACTTCGGACTGGCCCACCAGGTCAGGGGAACAAATGGCCTTTCTTTTGGGTTCTGAGTGCGGGATTCGAAGTTGGTACGGATTGGTAGCTAGGAGCCCCTATCTTGTAGCGAGCGTTGAATTAAGACTTGCGTCAGTCGACGATCACTGCACCGGTCACGGTCAATGTTGGTTTGTGTTGCTGGGTGACCCGGGCAGGAAGAAGAGAGTGATTTGAACTTGGGGCTCAACTCTTATAGTCCCCAGGGGCTTCCCGCCTTTCGGGGCGGACCCTGTACCTGGTCCCAAGTGATTGGACTTTGTCCCAATCGCTTGGTTCGATTTTCTCCAATACTGGAGCGGTTCCCTGATCGATGGGCGGTCTTGAGGTGCTCGTTCACCTCCTTTGTGTTGGCTCCTGCTGGCGCCGAGGAGTCTGGCTTTGCTTTGTGTGTTCAAAATGTTACTTATTGTTCCCGGGGATTGCTCATCAGTATGCAGATGGCTGTTACTTTGTTATGCTGATGGTCGCTGGTATCGATGTTGTCTGGCCTTTGCAGAGGTAAATACACAGCAAACCTGCAGCTGCTGGTTTCTGTCTATGTTGGCTGACTATTCCATCAGCCTTTGCCGTTCGCCATTTTAAATTGGGAGTTGGCCAATTTAGGTGGCTACATATCCTCCTTGTAATCCTAACACGAAGCGTGAAGGATCACATAACTACGTTGCTTTCCATTCCCTGACCTGGTGGGCACTTCTTTCATGGCCTCTGCACTGACCATAACTATGCAAAAACATTTTTAACTGACAATTCTATGGGGTGCTATGTCAAACAGGGACATGCATTACAAACAATAAAATGGGAACCTCTAACTATTCTTAATACACTACACTCACTTAAACATTTCATTATTCTACCTTCCTCAACCATACAACAAAATCACAGCAGTTTATACGCAGTTTTTCCTGGCTTGGCAGTCAAGCTCAGGATCGTACAATTGCTCATGAACATTTCTTTACATTTCTTTATTTACAATAAATCCGCAAATGAATGCTCTTTATTATAGATCGTGGGGGTAGGGGGTCTGGTCGTATCCGAAAATAGGGGATCTGATCCTATATACCGGGGTTCGAGCGCGGTAGTCTCTCCTTTTCCATTTCCTTAGACGCATAGTCTGCACGATGCAGCAGAGTATCGCCAATACCAGTAAGGTTTCTATTACATGTGACAGAGAGTACCAGGTTATAAACCTGGCACACCAAGATGGCGCGGTGTCGCTGGTGACTGGGCTCAGGGTACTGTGGGGAAGTGAAACATTAACGGCTGGGGGTCTTGAGGTCATGGGTTCGCGTTCACTCGCAACCAAATGTCCATTATTATGATGATGATCCATGTGAAGGAAGTCCTCATGGCTCTTCTCTTTTCTTTTCTTTTCTTCTCCGGTTCTGGAGCTTCTGGAGTTCTGTGTAATCAAGCATAGTGTCTGTAACTATCTTGGTTTAACATCTCGTACGATAGCCTGTCTGTCCTTTAATGCCAATTACTCCCTTTATAATTGGTCACTATGTGTGACTCCCTCATTTTTTTTTTCAAAAACCGAATTTTAGGACAAGACACACTTTCAAATAATGAACCAGTGGGAGCCGTCTCGCAGACTGTGCGATCTACCATCCAAATGTTTCAGGATGTAAATAGCATGTGGTTGACAACCTAAGGGTTACCTGAAACAAAACAAAACTTTTTGAGCTAAAATTTCCAAAATGAGGTGCGTATGGGCCGCGACGGGTAAGAGTTGGATGGAGTCCCCGGGTAGGACGGCTACCAATGCCGTGTCTCTCCTACCCGAGCGTAGTTGACCAGAGGGTGTTTCCCAGGCAGGGCGGGTCCCAAGCCGTTTCTCCAATGACTGAGCAACCGACAAGAACGGGAAGAAATGTAGTCATCGTGGGGGGCTGCCGCCGTGGTTCCTTCCTTGAACCAGAAGAGCAGTTATGAACGGGGGTCTAGGTTTCCGTCAACAGACGAGTTCCACTGAACTGGCGTCTGGCCAATAGCAAATCTCTGTGGGCAAGTCCTCAGAGGTTTCGGCCGAAAAGGCGTGGAGCTGTGAAAGTTTTTTCGGTCTGACAAACAACATTTAACAAACTTACAAACAACATAAAACATGCTGCAGGGTCCATCAGAAAGGACACCGTTTCTCCCAAGCGGTTCCTTTTAAAACATCATCTGGACACCTCCGTTATCGTTTGTGAACAGGGTCGCAAAGGGGTTCTTGTTTTGGGAGTCAGACTCAAGGGCGTCATCTTCTCCCGGGTGCCAAACACTTGAGTGTATCAGGGCTGATAGGGCTGCATGGTGTGAGGTGGGGTCGCTCTCGTCGTTGCGGACGAGTTGGAACGAGTTATCTCGGTGCCAATAGTTGGTGTCTAGTTGTGTGGGGACAGAATCGGGTTTGTCATGGTAGTTCGGTGGTCGGTGGTGGGGTTTGTTTAGGAAAGTGATCATGAAGGGATCACTTGGATCGTAGTCCGATTCGCTGGGTGTGCGTCCTGGTGCATGGGGATAGTAGGGAGGCGTGCTGTGGCAATCGTCCGAGTCACAGTCGCTGTCTCTGCTGCTGCAGTCTGTGGGCGTACCGGGGCGGAGTGTATATTTTGGGGGTTGAGTCGAGGTCGAGTCCGTGGCTGGGCTGGACGTGTTGGGGGATGGTAGGGTTACGTTGGCTGTGGGCGGGCCGTGGTGTGCTGCGTCGAGCATGACGTGGTGTGAGTGGTTAGACTGTGTTCCGTATGCCTTCAGCTGGTTGATATGGAACCACGCAGTCTTACCATTGGGATACTTTATTTTATATACTGAAGGGCAAACTTTGTCCGCAATGGAATACGGACCCGAGTATTTTGGTGACAGGAATGTGCTGGGGTTGTATACGGAGAGTATGACTTGCTGTCCTGTACTGTACTCAGTCGCATGCACTGTCTTGTCAAAACAGGCCTTGCTCTATTTCTTCCTTGTGCCCAATTTTACTGCGGCTGCTAGCTGAGCCGTTTTAACATTTTCCACTAATTGCTCTACTGCTTTCTCATGTGTGAGGGCCGTCACCTCGGGGCTGGTCAAGTCTAAACCTAACAAAAATTCTGTACCTTCCATGGGGCGTCCAGTCATGAGAGTGTGTGGGGTGTAACCTGTGGAAGTAGAAATTGTATTCCGCAAAAACATCAGCGCAAAAGGGAGGACTGAGTCCCAAGTCGTGTTGTTCTGCTGGACCATTTTTCTGAGGGTGGATTTTAGGGTCCGATTCATGCGCTCCACGATACCACTCGACTGTGGTTGATATGCTCTGTGGAATTTTTGGGTGATGCCAAATATCGTGAGGACGTTCTGCATGACACGTCCCGTAAAATGGGAACCTTGGTCAGATTCAATGCTGCAGGGGAGTCCCCATCTTGTAAAGATGTGGTGGGTCAAAATCTTGGCTGTGGTTTTTGCAGTGCTTGTGCGGGCTTGGAATGCTTCCACCCATTTCGTAAATGTGTCAATCACCACGAGTACATATTTATAGCCATTCCTGCAAGGGGACAATGGTCCTATAAAATCAATCTGGAGGTTAGTCCAGGGGCCATTAACGGGTCGGGTGTGGCTGAGTTGAGCCTTTTTGGCATATCTGTCCGGATTATTCTGGGCACAGATAAGACAATTCTTGATGTAGTGGTTTACATCATCCTTTAAATTCGGCCACCAACAAAGCTGCTTGAGGTGGGCTGTAGTGGGATCGATTCCCTGATGTCCATGACCGTCATGGAATAAACAAATCAGTTGATTCCTGTCCTGTTCAGGAACCACATAAAGGGTGTCTTTTAACACCACACCGTCATGTGTGGTCAGAGCATTTTAAAATCTCTCGTAGGGTGCTGGATACTTTCCTTTTACAATCTCTCTGAGATTGCTGTCATGCTTCTGGGCCTCCACTAGATCCTCGATCTTTGTCTGTGAGACCTGAACTGCACTCACTGGTGCGCTTTCGGGGGGTGTCCAAAAATATCCATGCCTGGAAACTGCCTTAGCCAGTGCGTCGGCTTTCACATTTCCAGGGGGGGAGGAACGATGGTGACTGCGAACTTTGACTATCCCAAAAGTCCTGTTCTGGGCTCTCTCTAAAATGTGACGGAGCAATGGGGCTGAGGGGAGGGGCTTCCTGACTGTGGAAACAAATCCTCTTGCTTTCCACAGGGGCAGGAATTCCGTAAGGCTGTTGCAGACATCGAGGCTGTCCGAGTATATGTCTGCTGGGCTGGGGAAGGAATCTGGGTGTTCCACTATATATGCGATGGCCGTGAGCTCTGCTGCCTGTGCGCCTAAGTGGCCTGAACTTTTTAACAATATTTCCTCAAAGGCGCGTCCCTGCGCGTCCTCGACACAGATACCGCAACCTGTTATGCGCGTCCCATCCAAGACTGTGGAAGATCCATCCACATAGATCTTTATGGGTTCACACATGTCTGTATGCTGGGGGCTCCGGGTTGAACTACCTATCTTTCTGGGGGGTGTCTTAGCAATAAAGGGGCCCGTGTCGTGGTGTGGAGAGATAATTTCACATTCATGGGGGGTTCCGGATTGTCGGCTAAAAAGGTGTGCGTCTTTGTCCGTTTAACAGTGATGTCCCGTCCCTGCAAGAGAAGGGTCTATCCAGCTGCTCTAATCTGGCTTACTGTACCGTCCTTGAGTCGTCCGTCCAGTAAACGTTGGGTGAGGGTGTGTTCGGTGAGAATTGTGATGGGGTTCAGTCCGGTAATATACGAAAAGTACTGAACTGCCCAAAATATTGCGAGCAGGTGCCTCTCACAGGCTGAAAATCCCTGCTCCACAGCATCTAAAATTCTGGAGGCGGAAGCTACGGGCCTTAACTGGTCGTGCCGTTCCTGGAGGAGCACGGCCGAAAGGGTGCGGTCTGTGGTCACTACCTCTATGGCGTAAGGGGAAAGCGCGTCTGGAACTTGTAGTGTGGGGGCTTCTATGAGTGCTTGTTTCAAAGAGTCCACAGCATCCGTATGCTGCGGGAGCCATTCCCAGCGGGCTCCCTTCTTTAGGAGGTCTGAGAGGGGTGCTGCCTTGCTGGCGAAACCGTCAATGTGGTTTCGGCAGTAGCCAACCAGTCCTAAAAACGACCGGAGGGCTGAAACGTTCTGGGGAAGGGGCAATTTAGCAATCGAGTCAATCCTTTTATGCTCAATCTCGCGTTTACCATGTGTGATAATTGTTCCCAAATATATCACCTTATCTTCCAAAATCTGGGCCTTTTTGGTGTTGACTTGACAACCGATTGAGTGTAAGTGTTCCAGGAGTGCAGACAGAAGCTCAATGTGCTCTTCCTTGGTGTCTGTCTGCAGTAGTAGGTCGTCTACGTACTGAACGAGACATTCGGGGCGAGAGAATTTGGCTAAACCATTTGACAGCTGTCGGTGGAAAATGGAGGGGGAGTTGTGGAAGCCTTGTAGCAGGCATGTCCACGTGTACTGCTGTGCTTTAAAGGTGAAGGCAAATTTGTACTGGCACGCCTTTGCCAATGGAATGGACCAGAATTCCATTACTGACATCCAAAACCGTAAGCATGGTCTCGGGACTTGTTGCTACTGTGGGGGCTGCTGCGGGAATGATTTTGTTGAGTTCCCGGTAATCAATGGTCAGTTGCCATGATCCATCGGGCTTTCTCACTGGCCAAATCCGGGCATTATTTGTGGAGGCTACTGATCTAAGTACGCCCTGCTCTAATAAGCTTTCTGTTACATTGGAGATTTCTCCCTCTGCCTCTTGGGGAAATCCATACTGTTTTGGGGATCTAGGGTCAGGTCCTATTATTTGTACGGAGGCAGTCATCCGTCCACAGTCGTGCTTGTGGGTCGCGAATGCTGCCCTGTTCTTTTGCAGAACTGCCCTAACCTGCTTGTCCGCACTAAGCGTGGTCGGGTTTAACTAAAATTCGCCTACTGCGCTTATTTTGTTCGCGTACTCTCCTACGTTGAGTGTTGCGGGGGCTCTTGCGGATTTTGCCATCTTCCAGACACACTGGTTGACTGGATCAAATGAAAGATTGTGGGAATTCATGAAATCGATTCCCAGAATGTGTTCTGCTGTGTGGGGCAGGTCAACTAAAACTACGGGGTGCTTGGTGGTGATGGTACCGATTTGAATTGGCACAGGGGCTGTGATGTGTCCCTGCTGTGAGTGGCCTGTAAAGCCACTGAGGGTGATGGTGGCTGTAGTGGGCCACGTGCCTTTTTGGAACATGGTGGAGGAATTTATTGTGGTGCGGGACCCTCCTGTGTCCCAGAGAAATTCGATGGGCTGTCCCCGAATTTTCGCTGCAACTACCGGTCGTCCGGACCTATCCCAAAGGGTGTCGCAGACCCAACTGGGGGAGCTCTTACACCGTCAGTCCGTTCCGGTCAAGTCCGTCTGATCCCAACGGGCGCTAACACTATGAATGGGCTCTGTCTTCTTCTTGCTCAGAGTGCCCGTCTGCTGGGCTCTCTGTGGATTTCTAGGGGCATTGCACTCTCTTGCGAAGTGCCCCAACTGTCCACAGTTGTAACACCCCTGTGACTTGGGTGGGGGGCTGCTCTTGCCTTCATTTACCCATGCGGGGTTCTGGTGTGTTGTAACTGCCTGTATATCTGCGGCGGCCTGCTTTTCCTCGGGATTCTTGACTGCGGGTTTGCTTTGTATAGATTGCTCCCAAGGGCGGGACAATCTTTTCACTACCCACTTCTCATTATGGGCCTCTTCTGAGGGATCATAACTCGCGCAAGCGTCCTGTCGTGTTTCTGTGGCATGGGAGATAAGGGTGCGGGTCCATTTGGTCATGTTGTCTGGGGACAAATGGGCGCGGTCTAAGTCTCCAAAGACTGCTGCAAAGTGGGTCCACAGGCGTCCAGCAAACGCTGTGGGGTGCTCGGATTTCTTTTGCCTACATTTGTTGAGGCCATCTACGGGGTCACCCCAGTTATACCCGATCGCATCCAGGATCGCGGTATGCATTTCTGCAAGGGTGCCTCCTCCTACATTCTGTGGGTCGGGAAGGGCTGCTGCTACTGAAGGATCTAAACTTAAAACTGTGAGCTTTACATGCTCTCGCTCATCCAGGCCGTACATGGTCACCTGATGCTTGACTGTGGCAAAGAAATGGTGGGGGTCTGAGGTGTGGAGGAACGGTGTGATCTTACCGCACGCGTCCTGTAGTTGGGTCACTGTTAAGGGGGTGGAGTATAGAAATTCCGCATCGTCCGATGTGGCTGTGCGGTGGGTGGTGACTGGATTCATTGGAGCTTGAACTATTTGCTCTGTGGGGGGTTGGGGCACTTTCCTCTTTTGTGGCTTTCCCTGCGCACATGTTCCCTGAACATATGTCTGCGCTGTTTCATTCAATTCTTCCCAATCAGGGCCGTCTTCCTGATCTAATTTTGCTCCAAAGGTTTCCTGGAAGCCTTTCTGAACTGAAAGCTGCAATTGCAGCTCTGCAATCTGCTTCCGGCACTTTGCGTGATCTAATGTGCTTTGTCTTTCTTCTGTCGTGGCAGCATGGAGTGCTCTTAATGCTGCCTTTACGTCACTGCATTGTCTCTGCAACACTTCTACTTGCTTTTCTGTTTCTTCACGTACCAGGACTGCACGTTGCGTGTCCTGATAGGCCTTTTCGTATTGAGACTGGAAGCTGCTTAAGTGCGCCAGACAAGACTGGTGTGCCCTTTTGGCATCCTCCACCTCTCCATCTTTTGCTGCCAATTTCCTCCTCAATTCTAAGTTCTCTTTTTCCACCTCGCTTACATCGACCTTACTCATTCGATGTATGCCCTCTACTTCTTTCCGGAGCGTCCTAACGACCTCCTCTGTGCCTCGCAATTGTGCTAAGCAGGACACGATTGCCATCGGCTTGCGAGCTTTCCCTGAGCTCTTTTTGTGGATCTCGCTCAGGTTCTCCCACCAAGTATGTCCTATACTCCTGGGACCTGATTCCTCGTTGTCACAGAATTCATTCCAAAGGGGCCATCCTTTCCCTTTGAGATATTTCCTGATCTCTTCCTCCCAAATGGGACATTGTCCCACTCTACTGCTGCTGGTCGCTTCGACTGCAAATTCCTCTGGGTTCATTCGGCCCTGCATTGCCATCTTTCCTATCCGAATGCTGCTCTTCAAATTTGGGACAGGGGTATTAAGGCGGTGCTGTAAATACGGGTACGGCTTTCGCTACTTTCCGATATACAAATTTCCGACAGTTTTGTCGCAACAAAAAATCAGTTTTACCTTATAGTCCTGTTAGTTACGCATGCATACACACACTTCTGAATTCATGCGTATTGATCAGAACTGCTTGAACACTTGTGGTTTTCTGTTTCCAATTGGATCTCTAATTCAAATTCCCGGAGTGGTTTTCCACTTCTAGATCGGGTCCCACCAGAGTTGCCAAATAATGTTGATGATTTTCTCCTTGGTTCAATTCCTCTGTTTTATTACCTTTGCTCTCGAGTCGCCAGGTATTTTTATGACACCGCCACGAGGTTCAAGTCCGAGCAATGATCAATAACTCAATACACCGATTAGTAAGATTCAAATCAAAGCACATTTATTATACACAGTAATCGCTACTCATGCACAAATTCTATGTCTAAGCTACTTCTACAACCAACAGGCCTATACTTAACTTCGGACTGGCCCACCAGGTCAGGGGAACAAATGGCCTTTCTTTTGGGTTCTGAGTCTGCGGGATTCAAAGTTGGTACGGATTGGTAGCTAGGAGCCCATATCTCGTAGCGAGCGTTGAATTAAGGCTTACGTCAGTCGACGATCACTGCACCGGTCACGGTCAATGTTGGTTCGTGTTGCTGGGTGACCCGGGCAGGAAGAAGAGAGCGATTTGAACTTGGGGCTCAACTCTTATAGTCCCCAGGGGCATCCGCCTTTCGGGGCGGATCCTGTTCCTGGTCCCAAGTGATTGGACTTTGTCCCAATCGCTTGGTTCGATTTTCTCCAATACTGGAGCGGTTCCCTGATCGATGGGCGGTCTTGAGGTGCTCGTTCACCTCCTTTGTGTTGGCTCCTGCTGACGCCGAGGAGTCTGGCTTTGCTTTATGTGTCCAAAATGTTACTTCTTGTTCCCGGGGACTGCTCATCAGTATGTAGATGGCTGTTACTTTGTTATGCTGATGGTCGCTGGTATCGATGTTGTCTGGCCTTTGCAGAGGTAAATACACAGCAAACCTGCAGCTGCTGGTTTCTGTCTCTGTTGGCTGACTTTCCCATCAGCCTTTGCCGTTCGCCATCTTAAATCGGGAGTTGGCCAATTTAGGTGGCGACAGTGGGAACCCCGTTACGGCACTGGCGAGGGTGGAGAAAATCGGGAAGCAAGGAACTGGATTTCCACTGGTGCGAGTGGGATTCTCAATCCGACGGAGAATTGAGCCTCGGGCTAAACGTGGGCCGCTCCTCCCGTTCAGATGCTCTGGCCCCTCTTCAGCAGCGAGCTACACGCTTGGAATACTGCATCTGCTGACATTTTTATTTTCCCAGAGAAAGTCGACGAACGGCTGCCACCTCCGGGTGAACCTGGCCATTGACCCTCTTAAGGCAAACTTTATCTTCTCGAGATTGAAAAACCCCGCCATGTCACTAACCCAGGTCTCTATACTCGTGGGCTTCGGGTCCCTCCCCACTAACAAGATCCATCTCTGGGCTACCAGGGAGGCAAAGGCCAAAACGTCAGCCTCTTTTCCCCCTGAACTCCCGGCTCTTCCGACACTCCAAAGATCGCTACCTCCGGACTCGGCACCACCCGTGTTTTTAGCAGCGTGGACATTGCCTTAGCAAAACCCTGCCAAAGCCCTCTAAGCTTCGGGCATGCCCCAAAACATGTGGACATGATTTGCTGGGCTTCCCGCGCACCTCGCACACCTATCCTCTACCCCGAAAAACTTACTCATCCCGAGCCACTGTCACGTGTGCCCGGTGGACTACCTTAAATTTTATCAGGCTAAGCCTGACACATGATGAGGAGGTATTAACCCTGCTTAGGGCATCCGCCCACAGACCCGTCTCTATCTCTCCTCCTAGCTCGTCCACCCACTTGCCCTTAAGCTCCTCCACCGCGGAGTTTCCTCCCTCTCCGAAAGCTCCTGGTGAATATCTGAAACCTTCCCCTCTCCCACCCAGGTACTGGAGGCCACTCTATCCTGTAATCCCTGTGGCAGCAGCAGTGGGAAGGCCGGAACCTGCTTTCTCAGGAAGTCTCGCACCTGCAAATACCTATACCGGTTCCCTGCTGGTGATTCAAATTTATCCTCCAAGGCTTTCAAGCTGGGAAAGCCCCCGCCTATAAATAGATCCCCCATTGTTCTAATTCCTGCCCTTTTCCATCTCCGGAACCCACCATCCAGCCTACACGGTGCAAACCGATGATGATTATAAATCGGGGTCCAAACCGATGCTCCCTCCACTCTCTTATATCTCCTCCACTGCCCCCAGATTCTCAGAGCCGCCACCACCACCGGACTTGTGGAGTATCGGGCCAGCGAGAACGGAAGAGGTGCCGTTATCAGTGCTCCCAAACTGGTGTCTGTGCATGACGCCACCTCCATCCGCTCCCACACCGACCCCTCCCCCTCTACCCACTTCCTAATCATGGCTATATTAGCTGCCCAGTAGTAATTGCAGGAGTTCGGCAGCGCCAACCCACCTTCCCCCCCCGACTGCGCTCCAGCAACACTTTCTGCACTCGCGGGGTTTTACCCGCCCACACAAAGCCCGAAATAACCTTATTCACCCACTTGTAAAAGGCCTTTGAGATGAAGATGGGGATGCATTGAAAGACAAACAGAAATCTGGGGAGGACCGTCATTTTCATGGTCTGTACCCTCCCCGTCAGTGATAGCGGGAGCAAGTCCCATCTCTTAAAGTCCCCTTCCATTTGTTCTACCAGCCGGGAAAGGTTTAACTTGTGCAGTGCCTCCCATTCCCGGGCCACCTGGATTCAAAAGCTCCTTCCTATCATTCTAAACGGCAACTCTCCCAATCTCTTCTCCTGTCCTCTTTCCTGGATCGCAAACATCTCGCTTTTCCCCATGTTCAATTTATTCCCCCCAAAATTGCCAAAATCCCCTCCGATGGGTCTGAAATATACAAGAGCAGATCATCTGCGTAAAGCGAGACCCAGTGCCCCCCCACCCCCACCGAACCAGCCCTTTCCAGCTCCTAGAGGCTCTTAACTCCATGGCCAATGGCTCTATGGCCAGAGCAAACAGTAACGGGGCGAGGGGGCACTCTTGCCTCGTCCCTTGGTGTAGTTTAAAATACCCCGTCCTCAGCCGGTTCGTACGCCACTCACTACTGGTGCCTGATAGAGCAACCACACCCAGTCAATAAAACCCTCACCAAACCCAAACCTTCCCAGCACCTCCCACAGGTAATTCCACTCCACCTGATCAAAAGCCTTCTCCGCATCCATCGCTACCACCACCTCCATCTCCCCTCCTTCTGAGGGCATCATAATAACATTCAAAAGCCTTCAAACATTGGCCTCGAGTTGCCTGCCCTTTACAAACTGTTGCTCGTTTTAGCCTTAGTTTATTTGCTCTAATTCTGTCACCTTTGCTCTTGAGTTGCCAGGTATCTTTCTGATACCGCCACGTGGTTCAAGTCCGAGTAATGATTAATAATCCAACACACCGCTTAGTAAGAGTTAAATCAACGCTCATTTATTATATGCAGCAATTAATACTTATACATTAATTCCACTTCTAAACTACTACCTACCACTAACAGGCCAATACTTAACTTTGGAAATGGCCTACCAGGTCAGGGAAACGAATGGCCTTTCGAATGGGTTCTGAGCCTGCGGGATTCAAAAGCTGGTACAGTTCGATAGTCAGGAGTGTCTATCTGGTAGCGATGGTTGGAGTAAAACTTACGTTCTCTTTCAGCAAGGGTCTCGAAGGGTGCGGAGCGGAGAAAGAAGGGTCGATTTGAACTTGGTCCCTATTCTTATAGTCCCCAGGGGCTTCCCGCCTCTCGGGGCGGACCTTGTACCTGGTTCCAAGTGATTGGACTTGGTCCCAATCACTTGGTTCGATATTCTCCAATACTGGAGCGATTCCTTGATCGAGGGGTGGTCGTTTACCTTTCTTTGTGTCAGCTCCTGCTGGCGCCGAAAGGTCTGGGCCGGCTTTGTGTGTCTATTCTGTATCAATTGTTCCCGGGGATTGCTGATTAATATGCAGATGGCTGGGGTGTTGTCATGTTGATGGCTGCAGGTATCGGTTTGGTCTGGCTTCTCCAGAGGCGAATACACTGTTTTACCTGCAGCTGTCTGTTTGAGTCCTGTTGGCTGATTTTCCCATCAGTCTCTTCCATTCGCCATTTTAAATTGGGATTTGGCCATTCTAATCGGGAGTCAGCCATTTTACATGGCTACAAAACCCCGCCTGGTCTTCCCCTATCACCCCCGGGACACTGTCCTCTATCCTTGTGGCCAGTATCTTAGCCAGCAGTTTGGCATCCACATTCAGTAGAGAAATTGGCCTGTATGACCTGCATTGCTCTCCCGGATCCTTCTCCCGTTCCAGGATCAATGAAATCAAGGCCTGCGACATTGTTGGGGGAGGACTCCCTTCTCTCTTGCTTCATTAACTGTCCTCACCAGCAGCGAGCTCTATATCTCTGAAAACTTCTTAATGAATTCCACCGGGTGGCCGTCAGGCCCCGGGGCCTTGCTCGCCTGCATGCCCACCAGCCCCTTGATTATTTCCTCAATCTCAATTGGGACTCCCAGCCCTTCCACCAGATCCTCATCTACCCTCGGAAACCTCAACTGATCCAAAAACAGCCTCATCCCCTCCACCCCAGCCGGGGTTCCGACTCATATAATTTACTGTAGAAGTCCTTCAGCACCTCGTTCACCCCTGCTGGGTCCAGGACAGTATTTCCGCCTCTACTGTTTACTTTACCTATCTCTCTGGCCGCCTCCCTTTTCCTGAGCTGGTGTGCCAACATTCTGCTTGCCTTTCCCCTGTACTCATAAATTCCCCCCCCCCCCCCCCCCCCCCCACCCACCCACCCTTGCCTTCCTCAACTGATCCACTGCTTTCCCCGTGGTCAACAGCCCAAACTTCGCCTGTAACCTACGCTGCTCCCTTGGTAGCCCCGCGTCCGGGGCCTCCGAGTATCTCCTGTCCGACCTGGAGTGTCCCCTCCACTGACCTAGCCCTCTCAGCCCATTCCGCCTTTTCTCTGTGGGCCCGTATCGAGATTAATTCCCCTCTGACCACTGCTTTCAAAGCTTCCCAAACCGTTGCTGCGGAGACCTCCCCCGTATCATTTGTTTCCAGGTAGTTCTGGATGGACTTCTTCACCCGCCCACAGATCGCTTTGTCCACTAGCAGCCCCACATCCAGTCTCCACAGCGGGTGTTGCCCTCTCTCCACACTAACCCGTAGATCCACCCAATGCGGGGCATGATCTGACACTGCAATTGCCGAGTACTCAGTATCCACCACCTCTGGTATTAGCCCCTTGCTCAGAACAAAAAGATTGATGCGAGAGTATACCTTTTGGACATGTGAGAAAAAGAAAAACTCCTTCGCCCTTGGCCGTGCAAACCTCTATTCCCCCCATCTGTTCCATAAACCCCTTCAATTCCTTTGCTGCAGCCGGCCTCCTTCCTGTCCTGGATTTTGACCGGTCCAATTCCGGATCAATGACTGTATTGAAGTCCCGTCCCATGATCAGGTTTTGTGACTCTCAGTCTGGGATCTTACCTAACACCTGCCTCATAAATTCCACAGCGCTGCAATTTGGAGCATATATGTTCACGAGTACCACCCGCACCCCCTCCAGCTTCCCACTCACCATTCTGTACCTACACCCCCTGTCTGACATGATTCTCTCTTCCTCGAATGCCACTCGCTTGTTGATCCAGGTCGCTATCCCCCAGGTCTTTGAGTCCAGCCCTGAGTGGAATACTTGGCCAACCCACCCCTTTCTCAATCTCGTCTGGTCTATAGCCATTAGGTGTGTCTCTTGTACCATTGCCACGTCTGCCTTCAACCCCCTCAAATGCGCAAACACGCAAGCCCTCTTGACCGACCCATTCAGTCCTCTGACGTTCCATGTAATCAGCCTGGTTGGGAGGCTTCCTTCCGCCCCCCCCCCCCCCCCCCGCTGACGAGCCATCACCCTTTTTAGGCCAGCCTCTAGCTCGCGCCCTCCATCTCCCCGAGCCCCCCCTCGGGCATTCACCGTTCCCAACCTCCCATTTGTCCCCTAGTAACAGTTCCTCCCCATCAGCAAAGTAGCTCGGCCCCCCTTCTCCCTCTCCCTCCTAGCAACAACACTAGAAACCCAACCCCCCCAAGTCAAGCTCCATCTTAACACCTGCTCACCCCCACTGCGCTTCTGAGAGTCAGCTGACCCATGCTGACTTGATAGTGCCCGCCCCTGGCACCAAGCAGTCTGTCTACCTATTGTTCTCTCCCCCCACTTGGACAAACATATTAAAAGCATCACATTCCCTAGTAAACAAACATCAGGAAAAAAAAAGTGAAGAAACAGCCACTTTAGAAAAAAAAACACCCAATAACAGAACCAACTCCAAAGACCATCCCTCCTCTGACCAGCTCCCTGCAAGACAAAGTTACCTTTAGCCATCCAAAGATCCCCTTATTACACATAACACTACTTATACTTATACAGCCCAGCACAACAAATTGCCACCACCGTACTCTCCAAGGCTTCAGTGTCTTTTAATTTGCCTCCAGCCTCTTTTCTTTAATAAAAGTCCATACTTCGTCTGGTGTTTCAAAGTAGAAGTCCTGTTCCTCATGTGTGACCCACAGATGGGCTGGGTACAACATCCCGAACTTCACCCCCTTTTTAAAGAGGGCCGTTTTTGCCCGATTAAACCCAGCTCGCCTCTTGGCCAGATCCGCGCCCAGGTCCTGATAAATGCGCAGCTCACAATTCTCCCACTTGCTGCTCCTTTCCTTCTTGGCCCACCGCAGAACGTGTTCCTTGTCCAGGAATCGGTGAAAGCGTACCATCGCCCTTGGCGCCTCGTTCACTCGGGGCTTCTTCGCGAGGACTCTGTGCTCTCTATTGACTTCCAGGGGCCGAGGGAACGCCTCAGCCCCCATCAACTTCTCCAACATGTCCGTCACACAAGTCTTCGCATCCGATCCCTCACTGCCTTCAGGGAGGCCGACAATTCTCAGATTGTGCCTCCTGGACCTGTTCTCCAGGTCCTCCAGCCTGTCCTGCATTCTTTTCTGGCGGTCATTCATCATCTCCACCTTGGTCTCCAGCACGGTTATGTACTCCTCGTGCTCGGACACTTTTTTCTCCACCTCCTGGATCGCTCTCCCGTGGGTCTCTTGATTCTGCACAACTTGATCAATCGAAGCCTTAATCGGGTCCAGCGTGTCCTTCTTCAGCTTGGTGAAGCAATCTTCAAAAACCTCCACCAGCTGCCCCGCCGACCAATGTGCCATCTCCCCGCGGCCCTTGCTCTCCGCCACGCTTTCCCGCGTTGCCGGCTCTGCTCGCGTCTTCCTTATAGGACTTTGTTTTCTCACTCAGCCACTTCTGGTCCAATTCTCCATACACTGGAGGGGTATTTCTCCTCACTGTCACACTCTTCACCGATTTATCCCATAAAATCCGGAAATAAACGGGGGAAAAAGGTCCAAAAGTCCGTCACAGGCGGGAGCTATCAAATGTGCGACCTACTCCTCCATGGCCACCACCGGAAGTCCTGGTGCAGGTATTTTCAAGCATGACCTGGCGTAGTGGAACCCTCGATGGGCCCCGGGGTAAGTGTGGAGTGGAGTGTAGGTTTTCCCTATAACCATCGGAGGATCCCCCACAACACAACTGCCCCCCCCCCCCCCCCCCCCCCCCCCCCCCCCCACCCTCAGAGGGCCCTGCCTGAAAGCTGAAGTGCTGTCCAGGCAGTAGGGTGAAAAATCACTGCAATTTCACCTACCCTTTCCTGACATCTGCCTCAGACAGAAGTGTTCAGAGGCAATTGCTACAAGTGTCAGAGGCTTCTGGCTTCCTCAAGAACCCAGTATACTTCAAAAAGAATGAAATCCTTTGATAGCCTTTGAAACGTAAATCTCCCATTCAATTGCACATAGCAATACATTGCATTAGCCAGTGATAGTTCAGTTTTATTACTCCAGAAACAGCTGTTGATGGATTGTTCATTGACCTTTCTCGTCACACATGAATGCATCTCCCTTACCCTGCTTTGATGCTCACCACAGTTTTTATAAACACTCTTGCTATGATTGACAGATCCTCACCTCTCAAAATGGTGACCCAGTGCTAGGATTCCAAAAGAATCCCGCGAGCTCCCCTCCATGCATAAATTTGCATGGACAAGGGGACTGAATCATTCCTGGGCACCGCTCCTAGCACGAATGGGGACCAGGAACAATTCTATTTCAGCGGGAGCAGTTAAGTCTCCAGAATGGAGGAACCGACCCATGATCTCGCTGGCATGCACCTGGGGCTGGATTCTCTGTAGCCCTGCGCCGAAGTCGCGTTTGGCGCGGGGGCGGAGAATCCACTCTTACGCCCGAATCGGGCCCGGCGCCGCTCCCACGATTCTCCGGTCCCCGGCGCGGCTGGGGGGACATTGCCAAAGGCCCTCCAAGCGATGCTCAGGTCCCGACCGGCCAGATTCCCGATGGTGTGGTTCTAACCACGTCTGGCCGGTCGGGACTCACGCGCGGCGGCTGCGGACCCATGGTGGGGGATTAAGTACCGGGGTGGGGCCTTTAGGCCAGCGATTGGGCGGGTCAGATGGAGCAGCACAGGGCAGATCGCTGGGACCTTCTTCGTTGGTCCAGGTCCGCCGGCTGAGTCCACCATCGCGTTCAGCGCGGCCGTTCGAGTCCGCCGGCGTGCGCATGTACAGACTTGCAACCGGAAGTACGGGGGCCGTATTCGCAGCCAAAGCTGCGAGAAGCACTCCGGGGCCCTGCCAGCCCCCTGCAGGTAGGAGAATAGCTGCAAATCTTTTTCAAGGAAAGTCTGGCGTGAAACGCCAGCGATTTTACACCGGCGTGGGGATATGGCTCCATTTTTGGAGAATACAGCTCCTGATTTCACGACTCGAGATATTTTGATCCTGCATCGCTATTTTGTTCCTGGCTGACGCAGGTGCAAAATCTCTCCTACAAACCCTGACAGACTTCATGAGTTTCCAGACATGCATGATGGATTGGGAGGCAGCTGTGCATGCGCAGTCAAACATTTTTGGCGGCTTTGGGGCAGGTACAAGTTCTCAAGGCACCTATTTGGGAAAAGAAACAGCGCCAGAAGCTGATCTCGGGATTCCGGAGAAGAGTTCTGGGAAAGGGAGAGGCAAAGATCCCAGAGAGAGAGAAAGAAACCGGGGAAGAGCCATCAGGAGGAGGAGAGCATTGGTAGGGAACAGGAATCGCTGGGAAAAGAAGCAAGGAAAGAGGCTCTAAGCGGTAAAAATGCTGGAGTTGGCAGGCTTCAAGTAATAAGGGTTCAGGAGAAATCCTGGACATCAGCAAAGGCAGCAGAAAGTTGGTGATTACGTACTGTGGGCAGTTGGGGTAAAGATAAACCTTTGGAGCAATGGTGAACTGCTTGAGTAGGTTGAAGAGCTGAAACTGTGCCTGTGAGTTGGTGGTGGAGTGCAGACTCGGGAATCCAGGGGAACACAGAATCTTGGGAGATGAGTTTGAAACCGTGTTCATTCAGGCAGTCTGAATTGGAGTGACTTTTATAAGGAATTCCAAGGATAGATCTACAAAATGGAAGGGTGGAGATTTGTAACCCCTCATAAAGGAGCCAGATGTTGCAAGAGACTGGTGGGCTCACCATGCTCACTGATGACTGGGTGTGTTGCTGAGAAATCATCACATTTGTTTCAATGTTAGACCACAGTTTGCCTGTTAATTCACATTTATCTTGTGTTCATCCTGAAATGTTAGAGTATAAGACAGATATTGGGTGGCACGGTAGCACAGTGATTAGCACTGTTGCTTCAAAGCACCAGGATCCCAAGGTCGATTCCCGCTTGGGTCATTGGCTTTGTGGAGTCTGCATGTTCGCCCAGTGTCTGCGTGGGTTTCCTCCGGATGCTCCTGTTTACTCCCAAAAGTCCCGAAAGACGTGCTTCTTAGATGAATTGGGCATTCTGAATTCTCCTTCTGTGTACCCGAACAGGCGCCAGAGTGTGGCGACTAGGGGATTTTCACAGCAACTTAATTGCAGTGTTAATGTAAGCCTACTTGTGACAATATTAAAGATTATTATTATTATATTGTAAATCATTTTACTTCTTTGACTTTGTATATTGAAATTTATTTTGTTTGTTACAAATCCGTGGAGTTTAGCTTTAAACAAAAAGTTACTGGTCCCTAACCTGGGTCCAGGATTGTAACACATGGAAGATAGAATCAATGGCTTATCCAGTCAAATTAACTTCCATTTTAACTTCTGTAAAGACACCTTGGGCGCGATTCTCCCCTACCCGGCGGGGCGAGGGGTTCCAGCGTAATGGAGTGGTGGGAACCACCATGGGGGCACCCCCCCCCCGGGGCCAGATCGCCCCGTGCCCCCCCCCAGGACCCCGGAGCCTGCCCGCGCCGCCTTGACCCGCTGTACAAAAGGTGGTTTAATCCACTCCGGTGGGAGAGGATTGACAGCGGCGGGACTTCGGCCCATCGCGGGCCGGAGAATCACCCGGGGTGGGCCCCCCGACCAGCGCGGCGCGATTCCTGCCCCCCCCCCCGACCAGCGCGGCGCGATTCCTGCCCCCGCCGACCGGCGCGGCGCGATTCCCGCCGACTCTCTCGTGGTGGAGAATTCGGGACACGGCGGGGGCGTGAATCCCGCCCCCGCCGATTCTCCGACCCGGTGGGGGGTCGGAGAATCGCGCCCCTTGTATGAGATTTTCCGGTCGCGCTCGCGATGAATTGGTGCCATTATCCCCAGGCTGGGGGTAAATGAACAAATTTATCCTAATTCCTAATTGATACTGCTGAAAATTGTTTGATCGTGGGTGCTACGTAGAGACAGAATCACCTCCAGTGCCTCTACATAGTTTGCTGACACTCTCAGTCTGGGTGCACATGAAGAATGACCATTTGGAAGATACTCTGGTGACCGCACGTAGAACTGTATTCCAGCAGGAATTGGCACCTTTCGGGGAAATGGAGAAAGATTGAAAGGAAGCAGTATCACTGCGAGGAAAGGACTGGAGCTTGTTGATGTAAAACATCTATATATTTGATGTGATTTATTTGTGCTCTTGATGCATTCGATGGCAGAGGAGAGAGAATTACAACTTTTCTTAGGAAAGGCAGTAAATAACCTTCATGAGGCATAGAAATAGCCTATGTTTGTCTTTGTTCACTGAGAGCCTTGTTGAAGGCATACCATCACCAGAGAAACGCAACAGATAATTACAAGATAAGACAATCTATTAAAAGCCTCTGCTGCTCCAACAATAAAGGTATTCAGCAATCAGACCATTGAGTTAATCTCAAACTGTCTGTTAGTGTTTGTGTCAGACAAGGAGAATTCTGCTCGAGTTATTTTTATCTCCTTCATTTCCTCCTGCTTTTTATTTTCTTTTGTTGTGTAAGCAGGATTCCTCAGCTTGCGCTGAGAAATACCATCTAAGCTAATAGTGTGTAACTTGCTGTCAAAGAAAGTAAAGCTGCTTAGTTCAATATGCCTTATCTCCTCGTAAAAGATTGGAGTTAAGAATTCCTCTGGTCTCTGTGTAGCAACATTGTAAGTATACTTGTGAAGATTCCCTCTTTTTTTTTTTGCTTATGTACAATCTCAGTAGAATTTCCTAACCTTATTGAAAATAAAGGACTGATCAAATCTTCTCGTGATCCTCCCACTTCATCAACACTTCACTTTTATAATAGAATAATACAACGCAGAAGGTAATCGTTTGACCCTTCGAATCTTTGCTAGCTCCTTTGAAGTGCAATCTGGTTAGTCACACTTCCCCGTTCTTTCCCCGGACCTGTGCAAGCTCCTTCTCTTTCAAGTATTTATCCAGTTCCCTTTGGCTCGATCCTGTGCCTGTTGCAAAGCTTGGGACATGACAAGGTTGGTGTTGAAGGACCTCCAAGGTGACCCAAGCCCCTGAATCACTGTTCCAGATTCGTGTCAGTTATGGCTCAATTGGAATCCCCCAAAGTCGCACGTATAGACAAGCAGGTAGAAAACAAAGACCAGGTTTATTTTGATGTACAACAATCTCCACTCCCCGAAGGGTCTCCCTCCCTGTCCTGTACCCAGGTCGGGGTTTATACACTGTTGCTAAGGGGGAAACCCTGCCCCCTCCGTTACCAGGGTCGTTCATATTCTGTGGAGGTCACCGGGAATCTGATAGTCCTTCTACTGTGACCTCCACAGTAACATTCATGCCACCGAGTCGGAAGGTCTTTGGTTCAAATTCCACTCTAGAATTTGAGCCTGAAAATCTAGGCCGACACGAATGAAATGCGAAGGGAGTGCACCCACCAGCTTTGCAGTGCCACCCGGGTTCCAGGTTGACTGGGGGGTGGGGGGCGAAGGGAGCCACCCAGCACTGTCCCTGAGCACCCATGGGCCGACAACGACCTGGGAGACCCCCCCCCCCCCCCCCCCCACCCTTCCCTCCACTGGGTGCGTTCTGCCTGGTTCACGTTTGCACTGAACAGCACCTGACTGGGGCCTTCCTGGGGAGGTCGGTCGATCTCGGGAGACCCGTAGATCCCAGCTGAGCACGCTGAAGTCGGTTTGAAACTGACTTAAGCGAGCGTGGCTTGATCACGGCCATTATAGGCAGGATCCTGATCCCAATGCCTCGCAAGGTCTGGGTAGATCTCATGAGACGGACTGGCTGCTGGGTGCATGGCAGAGGCTTCACCTGGCATCTACCGGCGGTGCCACGCTCCTGTTTGAGCGCAACGCAGCAGGTAGATCGCACCCCCCCATGGTACTATTGTGAAGAGAGGCAGGCAAGTTGAACCTGTCCTGGCCAATGACTATCCTTCAATAAACAGTTCAAAGTCAGATAATCTGGACAGGTAATCTCACGTTGCACTTTGTGGACCTTGCTGCACACAAATGGGCTGAAGCATTTCCTATATTGCAACAGTGTATACTTCAGAAGCACATTATTGTCTGTAAAGTGCTTTGAAACAGCCAATAGTCATGAAAGGCACCATATAAATTCAGGTATTTTTGATGCCGTAGTCTTTCCTCGTTACTCCAAAGCAAAGTCCTGGTCAATGACCAAGACTAGGGGTGCAATTCAATAAAGATGTAATTGTGCGGGATTCTCCATTGGCCGACGCCGAAATCTGGAAAGGCGATTGGGTGGAGAATCAGTTTTGCGCCAAAATCGTGGCGGGTGCTGGATTCACACCAAATTGCAATTCTCTGGTGCCTCGACAGTGGCGTCAATGCGCTCCTCTCCGCACGTACAGTCAATGTCATTTCCATATCAGTCGTGGGCCTGACCCGGTATTTTTCGGGTCCTCTGTGATCCACCGGGGGGAATTCTCGACGGCGAGGTTCACTTGTGTTTTACAAAATCGGGAAACAGGCGCCATGGCTGATGAGGGAGAGAGATCAGGTTCGACACGCAGAGGCGCGACCATGGGCTGCCGGTCCTGACACTGGCCGGTCTGGCTGGGGAGGGGGGGGGGGGGCGTTAAGGGGGATCGGGCCATGGGAGGGCCTGCCAGGGGTGGTGGGGGGGGCGGTGATGGGGAGGGGGGGCCGTTAAGGGGGATCGGGCCATGGGAGGGCCTGCCAGGGGTGGGGGGGGCCGTGATGGGGAGGGGGGGGCATGGGGCCGAGGTGACCCCCAGAGGACTGGGGGCGGCCTGCAAGACGGCCATCTTGCTGTGCACACCACTGACCACCAACCTTGGCACCTGGTTCAGCAGAGTGTCACCGGCTGTATGTGTGCCTCCACCCCAATTCACCCGCACCCCAGCCCCCACTCTCTTCACCCCCAACTCCACCCCAGACCCAAATCCGCACTCCACCATCTGCCTTAGCATCACTCCCACCAAACTGGTGCATCACGCTGCCACCCAAGGGCATTGCCCACAGTAGCTCCTGCAGGGGCACACGGGACAGGGGCCATGGAGCATACCGCTGGCATGGTCAGTGCCAACCTATGGTACCCTTGGCAGAAGGGACGGGAGACAGTGCCAGAGGCCTCCACGGTACTGGGCACTGACGGGGCCAGGGGTGAGGCGATTGGGGTATGTGGGTGACATGTGGGGCCAGGCTCTGTCGTGCCAGCCACGGCCACCATGTAGCCTGTTGGACCTGGTTGGGCAAGGGGGGTATGCACCCTGCTAATATAATGGCCTTTTACGCCCTACAAACAGTTAATATTGGAATACAACCAGCAATGGTGACCTTCCTCCTAGTCGCTGCAGCCCTGGGGGATGTACTGCGGCTGTACGAGCTGGAGCAGCTCGAGGAGGAGGAAGATGCAGCAGCGGAGCGTGGCCCAGAGGAACAGCAGGCAGCCGCTAGAGATCTGGCAGCGCAACAGATCGAGGAGGAAGAGGTGCAAAGGAGACGCCGGATGAGGCATCCTAAGAACCGGCAGCACCTGTCATTCGAGAACCTGCTGTACCGGACATGCCATCGACGACTCTGGTTGTGCAGAGGGACAGTGCGACATGTTTGCCAGATCATGGCGCATCAGGCACCCTGGGGCTATAGGAGAGGACACCCGCTCTTGGTGGCTGTCAAGGTGACAGTCGCCCTGAACTTCTAAGCCACGGGGTCCTTCCAGACGCTGAGTGGGGTCCTATCCAGAATCTCTCAGAGCTCGGTGCACAGGAACATCTACGGTGTCATGGAGGCCCTGTGTGCCCAGACGGCACACGACATCCATTTCAGTGTGGACCGAGCCCACCAGATTGCCCGGGCAGCGGGGTTCAGGGCCATGGCCGAGATGCCCCGTGTCCAGGGGCTGATCGACGGGATGCATGTCCCCCTATGAGCACCTGCAGATGACAGGCCGATCTTCACAAACTGAAGGGAGTTCCACTCGATAAACATGCAGCTGCTATGTGAGTGCTGGGAGAGGCGAGTGCACAAAAGGTGGGGCAGGAGTGCCTTTAGACACGGAGTGCTGATTGGAACAGAGTGCATCTGAGTTTAGGTGAGTGCTGATTGGAACAGAGTGCATCTGAGTTTAGGTGAATGCTGATTGGAACAGAGTGCATCTGAGTTTAGGTGAGTGCTGATTGGAACAGAGTGCATCTGAGTTTAGGTGAGTGCTGATTGGAACAGAGTGCATCTGAGTTTAGGTGAATGCTGATTGGAACAGAGTGCATCTGAGTTTAGGTGAGTGCTGATTGGAACAGAGTGCATCTGAGTTTAGGTGAGTGCTGATTGGAACAGAGCGCATCTGAGTTTAGGTGAGTGACTGAGTTTGGGTGAGTGGCGAGAGAGGGCTGTGTTTTTGTTGGTGTTCGGGTTTATCCTTGAGGTTCTATTAAAAAATTAAAAAATTATTTAAATTAATTAACTAGTTGAATATGGCTGGACAGGTGATGTGCTGTTGCTGTATGATAATGGAACTGGTGGATCCCATTGAGACCATCAGTGACCACATCTGCAGCAAGTGTTGGCTGCTCGAGGAACTTCGGCTCAGAATTGATGAGCTGGAGACCGAGCTGCACACACTGCGGCACATCAGGGAGGGGGAAAATTACCTGGACGCTTTGTTTCAGGAGGCAGTCACACCTGGTAGAATAAGTACTGTTAATTTGGACAGTGGTCAGGGACAGAGTGGTGTGACTGCAAGGGAGGCGGTAGGGGGATCCTGAGTTTAGGAGTTGAGGAGCCTCAGCCCTTGACCTTGTCCAACAGGTATGAGGTACTTGCTCCCTGTGTGGATGAGGAAGAGGGCTGTAGGGAGGATGCGTTGACTGACCACTGCACCGTGGTACAGGAAGCCATTCAAGAGGGGGGAGCAAAAAGACAAATGGTAGTTGTAGGGGATTCTATAATTAGGGGGATTGATGGCATCCTTTGTAAGCCAGATTGAGAGTCCCGCATGGTATGTTGCCTGCCCGGTGCCAGGGTGAGGGGCATCTCTGGTCGGCTTGAAAGGATTTTGGAGAGGGAGGGGGAGGATCCAGTTGTTGTGGTCCACGTTGGGACTAACAACATAGGTAAGACTAGGAAAGAGGACCTGTTTGGGGATTATCAAACACTAGGGACTAAATTAAAGAACAGGTCCTCCAGGGTTATAATCTCTGGATTACTACCCGAGCCACGTGCCAATTGGCATAGGGTTGAGAAAATTAGGGAAGTTAACACGTGGCTAAAGGAGTGGTGCGGGAAAGAGGGATTCCATTTCATGGGGCATTGGCATCAGTACTGGGGCAGGAGGGACCTGTACCGTTGGGACGGTCTTCACCTGAACCATTCTGGGACCAGTGTTCTAGCGAATAGGATAAATAGGTTGGTCACAAGGACTTTAAACTAGCAAGTTGGGGGGAAGGGAAGTGTAAAGCTATGGACAGTATAATGGTTAATGGAGATCAAGGCAGCAGGTTACGTGACAGGTTATTATGTAGAGATATGGGTTCAAAGACCAGGAAAATTAGGAGAAAGGGTAAGAGGAAAAATAAATTGCGAAAAGTTACTGATCAAGGTGTTAGGATTCATAACAAAGACATAAAAAACAGCATAAGTGTACTTTACCTGAATGCTCGTAGTATACGAAATAAGGTAAATGAGTTGATGGCGCAAATCATCGTGAATGACTATGATTTAGTGGCCATTACTGAAACATGGTTAAAAGATGGTCATGACTGGGAGTTAAATATCCAAGGGTATCAGACTATACGAAAGGATAGAATGGACGGTAAGGGCGGTGGTGTAGCTTTGTTGTTTAAGGATGGCATCCGAGCAATAGTAAGGGATGATATTGGTGCTATGGAGGACAAGGTTGAATCAATTTGGGTGGAAATCAGGAATAGTAAGGCGAAAAGGTCACTGATAGGACCTTTGCTCCCAGTCTATAGGCCACCAAATAGTAACAGGATGGTAGGGCAGGCAATAAGCAAAGAAATAACGGATGCATGTAGAAATGGTACAGCGGTTATCATGGGAGATTTTAATCTGCATATCGATTGGTTTAACCAGGTTGGTAAAGGCAGCCTTGAGGAGGAGTTTATAGAATGTACCCGGGATAATTTCCTGGAACAGTATGTAATGGAACCTACAAGGGAACAAGCGGTCCAAATCTGGTCCTGTGTAATGAGGCAGGATTGATTAATGATCTCATAGTTCGGGATCCTCTTGGAAGGAGCGACCACAATATGGTGGAATTTAAAATACAGTTGGAGGATGACAAGGTAAAATCAAACACTAGTGTTTTGTGCTTAAACAAAGGTGATTACAATGGGATGAGAGAAGAACTAGCTAAGGTAGACTGGGAGCAAAGACTTCATGGTGAAGCAGTTGAGGAACAGTGGAGAACCTTCCGAGCGATCTTTCACAGTGTTCAGAAAAGGTTCATACCGACAAAAAAGAAAGACGGTAGAAAGGGGAAAATCGACCGTGGATATCTAAGGAGGTGAGGGAGAGTATCAAATTGAAGGAAAAAACATACAGAGTGGCAAAAATTAGTGGGAGACTAGAGGACTGGGAAGTCTTTAGGGGACAACAGAAAGCTACTAAAAAAAAGCCATAAAGAAGAGTAAGGTAGACTATGAAAGTAAACTGGCTCAGAACATAAAAGCAGATAGTAAAAGCTTCTACAAATATATAAGACAAAAAAGAGTGGCTAAGGTAAATATTGGTCCTTTGGAAGATGAGAAGGGAGATTTAATAATAGGCGACGGGGAAATGGCTGAGCAGCTGAACAGGTTTTTTGGGTCAGTCTTCACAGTGGAGGACACAAATAACATGCCAGTGACTGATGGAAATAAAGATATGATAGGTGAGGGCCTTGAGATGATTGTAATCACTAAGGAGGCAGTATTGGGCAAGCTAATGGGGCTAAAGGTAGACAAGTCTCCTGGCCCTGATGGGATGCATCCCAGAGTGTTAAAAGAGATGGCTAGGGAAATTGTCAACGCACTAGTGATAATTTATCAAAATTCACTAAACTCTGGGGTAGTCCCAGAGGATTGGAAAGTAGCAAACGTGACACCACTGTTTAAAAAAGGAGGTCGGCAGAAAGCAGGTAATTATAGGCCGGTAAGCTTAACTTGGGTTGTAGGGAAAATGCTGGAATCTATCATTAAGGAGGAAATAGCGGGGCACCTGTAGGGAAATTGTCCCATTGGGCAGACGCAGCATGGGTTCACAAAGGGTAGGTCGTGTCTGACTAATTTGGTAGAATTTTTTGAGGACGTTACCAGTGCAGTAGATAGCGGGGAGCCAATGGATGTGGTATATCTGGATTTCCAGAAAGCTTTTGACAAGGTGCCACACAAAAGGTTGCTGCATAAACTAAAGATGCATGGCCTTGAGGGTAAAGTGGTAGCATGGGTAGAGGATTGGTTAACTAACACAAAGCAGAGAGTGGGGATAAATGGGTGTTTCTCTGGTTGGCAACCTGTAACTAGTGGGGTCCCTCAAGGATCAGTGTTGGGCCCGCAGTTGTTCACAATTTACATAGACGATTTGGAGTTGGGGACCAAGTGCAATGTGTCAAAGTTTGCAGACGACACTAAGATGAGTGGTAAAGCAAAAAGTGCAGAGGACACCGGAAGTCTGCAGAAGAATTTGTTAGGTTAGGTGAATGGTCTAGGGTCTGGCAGATGGAATTCAATGTTGCCAAGTGTGAGGCTATCCATTTTGGGAGGAATAACAGCAGAATGGATTATTATTTAAACGGTAAGATGTTAAAACATGCTGCTGTGCAGAGGGACCTGGGTGTGCTGGTGCACGAGTCGCAAAAAGTTGGTGTGCAGGTGCAACAGGTGATTAAGAAGGCTAATCGAGTTTTGTCTTTCATTGCTAGAGGGATGGAGTTTAGGGAGGTTATGCTGCAATTCTATAAGGTGTTAAGTGAGGCCACACCTGGAGTATTGTTTACAGTTTTGGTCTCCTTACCTGAGAAAGGATGTACTGGCGCTGGAGGGTGTGCAGAGGAGATTCACTAGGTTGATCCCAGAGTTGAGGGGATTAGATTATGATGAGAGGTTGAGTAGACTGGGACTGTACTCATTGGAGTTTAGAAGGATGTGGGGGGATCTTATTGAGACATATAAAATTATGAAGGGAATAGATAGGATAGATGCGGGCAGGTTGTTTCCACTGGTCGGGGAAAGCAGAACTAGGGGGCATAGCCTCAAAATAAGGGGAAGTAGATTTAGGACGGAGTGTAGGAGGAACTTCTTCACCCAAAGGGTTGTGAATCTCTGGAATTCCTTGCCCAGTGAAGCAGTTGAGGCTCCTTCTTTAAACGTTTTTAAGAAAAAGATAGATACCTTTCTAAAGAATAAAGGGATTTGGGGATATGGTGTACGGGCCGGAGAGTGGAGCTGACTCCACAAAGATCAGCCATGATCTCATTAAATGGCGGAGCAGGCTCGAGGGTCCAGATGGCCTCCTCCTGTTCCTAGTTCTTATGTTCTTATGTGACCATCGGATGTGCATCATGCACGTCTGTGCCCGATACCCAGTCAGTGTGCATGACCCTTCATCCTGGACAACTCAATGGTTCCTGGTCACTTCGAGGCGCCCCCCCCCCCACCAAACTGGGGAGCTGCCTACTGGGCGACAGGGATTATCCACTGTGGTCGTGGCGGGTGACACCTATCTGGAGGCCACAGACCGACGCGGAGACCCGCTACAACGATGCTCATGCCGCGACTAGGGGCGTGATCGGGCAGTGCTTCGGCCTCCTGGAAATGCAGTCCTCCAGTATAGCGTTGGGAGGGACTCCGACAGCCTGGTGGCCTGCTGCGTCCTCCATAACATTGTGCAGCAGAGGGGCGACGTGCTGGAGGAGGAGGATGAACGCCAAGCCTCGTCTGATGAGGATGCGTGGAAGGGGGAGGATGGGCAGGACATGGGGCGTGGGCAGGCATGGGAGGCCGCACAAGATGTGCGCCAGGTCCAACGCGCACAGGATGCTCTAATGACCACCAGGTTCATCAAAATGGGGGGGAGAACAGGCTAGGGCCACCCCCCCCCCCCCCCGCTTGCAATCCCCTCCCTGATACCTACCCGCCTCACTATGGGGCTCAGGCCCTGGATTGGCAGTAACAGCGGGTCTGGTCCATGGGATGGTGGATGATGACAATCTGCTGTACGATGAGCTTTGGTGCACTGCATCGTTTGTCTCCTGCCCACGGTAGCACTTATCACCAACCACCTGGGTGGTCCCTGCATGCGAGCTAGCCATTCCATCACACAGTTCCATCAAATCCCTGGGATGGTGGAGGTGGGGCCAGGGGGTGGGGGGTATGGGGGAGAGGCACTGTGTGTATGAGGAGTCCCCCTGCCAGCCTAGCACTGCCAATGTGGCACTGCCTGACTGGCAGTGCCTAACAGGACTGTTGGGGTACCACCCTGCCGAGAGCCCGACCACCCGATAGCCTCTGATCGCCTGGGAGTCGTCCCCCCCGTGCCGTTATGCCTGGTCCACGTTCAGGAAACCAGTGCTAATCAACGACACGGTGAGGTCTCCCAGGCGTGGGCGTTCAATCCCGTGCCTTGGGATGCTCCGCCGCAGACATCGTCAAATGATGCATGTTCACTTGAATATACAAATCAGGATTCCACCCAGTGAGGGTCAGGGTGAGATCCAGATCGGAATATCCCATGAGATCTCGTTAGATTTTGTGAGGCTCCCCGAGCGGCGTAAATCTTGCGAGAGGCCTTTCTCGAGATTTACCGCGTTTGTTGCGTCGCCAATTTGGGCGTGATGAGGCCGATTGATCACGTCTTAAAATGTCATCCAGACTCGAAACGTTAGCTCCCTTCTCTCTCCACAGATGCTGCCAGACCTGCGGAGATGGTCCAGTTTTTGTTTCAGATTCCAACATCCACAGTAATTTGCTTTTATCCTGGTAAATCAATGCTGGGGCCATCAACATTACATTGTTCTGACCCAGTTCCAATATGCTCCCCTCAATGCTGTGCCCTTTCCCCCTCCTTTGGCCATAATTGGGTATCTCTTTATCCCAGTGGAGCATTCGGGCAGGGTAACAATTTGAGGACAAATACTTGGAGTTGCCCTGAAGTCGGTTGGGCAGAGGGCAACTTTGTGTGAGTTCAATCACCATTTCACCTTGTCTCTGTGACTGCATCCAAACAGGTATAAGGTGCTGTAATCATTTCCTGTCAACATATTTAAATGAAACATTTTGCCCTTGCGCCTGTTTCCACCCCATAGATTCTTCAGTCGGTCGTTATTGCTTGTGTGCAGCTCTGTTTTCATTAGTCCCCTGGAATTTCACTGTCACTTAACATTAATCCTAATCCTGTTTTCAAATTTAATAGACGTCCTGTGGACAAATAATTCTTGAAACACAGCCTGTAAATGCCAGCACGTCAGATTTAAATATTTTTGTTCCTCTATCCAGCACACACCAAGGGCAAAGGGGGCATCGCCTGGGCCGCCAAAATTTCCGGGGACGCCGGTCCAACGCCCTCCCGCGATTCTCCCAAGCGGCGGGAACGGCCCGGTCGGGTTTCGCGGGCCGGAGAATCGCCGGAGACACCGAAAATGGCGATTCTCCGGCACCCCCGCGATTCTGAGGCCCGGATGGGCCGAGCGGCCAGGCCAAAACGGCGGGTTCCCCCCGGCGCCGTCCACACCTGGTCGCTGCAGTCGTGGGCGGTGCATGAACGCTGGGGGGTGCGGCCTGTGGGGGGGCGAGGGGGGATCCTGCACCGGGCTTCACCTAGAATGTGGGGTGGCCCGCGATCGGTGCCCACCAATCGTCGGGCCGTCCTCTCTGAAGGAGGACCTCCTTCCTTCCGCAAGATCCGTCCCCCATCTTCTTGCGGGGCGGACTTAGAGAAGACGGCAATCACGCATGCGCGGGTTGGAGCCGGCCAACCCGCGCATGCGCGGATGACGTCCGTTATGCGGCGCCGGCCACGTCATCTATGCGGCGCCGCTTTTACGTGGGCGACAAGGCCTGGCGCGTGTAGATGACGCGGCCCCAATACTGGCCCATTGTCAGGGCCTGAATCGGTCGGGACCGGGGCCGTTCCGCGCCATCATGAACCTCGCCCGTGGAGAATCCCGCCCATGTATGGTGTTTTTGAAAGTTAAATGAATTTCCCCCTGAATTTAAAATGTGCACTGTGTGTTATTTTTCTACTTTTGCAATTCTAATGCCAATACGTGAGATATCACAAGGTAGAATTTAACTATTGGGCTGCTAATTTGCACCACACAAATGCCAGGCAATGATCATCTCCAACAAGAGAGAATCCAATAATCTCCCCTTGACATTCAATGGCATTACCATCGCTGTCAACATCCTGGGGGTTACCATTGACCAGAAACTGAACTGGACCAGCCATGTAAGTACTGTGGCTGCAAGAACAGGTCAGGGGCTGGGAATTCTGTGACGAGTAACTCACCTCCCAGAGCCTGTCCACCATCCGCAAGACACAAGTCAGGAGTGTGATGGAACACTCTCCACTTGCCTGGATGAGTGCAGCTCCAACAACACTCAAGGAACTCACCAAAGTTCCTTCAGCAACACCTCCCGCACCTGTGGCCTCAGCCATCTGGAAGGACAAGAACATTTAATAAGATGGAGAAAAATAAGAAACAATGTTTTATTTACACAAATCGACTGGATTTTGTTTATTGTCACGTGTCCCAAGGTACAGTGAAAAGTATTTTTCTGCGAGCAGCTCAACAAATCATTCAGTACATAAAAAGAAATGGAAATAAAAGAAAATACATAATAGGGCAACACAAGGTACACAATGTAACTAGATAACACCGGCATTGGGTGAAGCATACAGGATGTAGTGTTAATGAGGTCAGTCCATAAGAGGATCATTTAGGAGTCTGGCAACAGCAGGGAAGAAGCTGTTTTTGAGTCTGTTCGTGCGTGTTCTCAGAGTTCTGTATCTCCTGCCCGATGGAAGAAGTTAGAAGAGTGAGTAAGCCTGGTGGGAGGGGTCTTTGATTATGCTGCCCGCTTTCCCCAGGCAGCGGGAGGTGTAGATGGAGCCAATGAATGGGGGGCAGGTTTGTGTGATGGACTGGGTTGTGTTCACAATTCTCTGAAGTTTCTTGCAGTCCTGGGCCAAGTAGTTGCCATACCAGGCTGTGATGCAGGCAGATAGGATGCTTTCTGTGGTGCATCTGTAAAAGTTGGTAAGAGTTAATGTGGATATGCTGAATTTCCTTAGTTTCCTGAGGAAGTATAGGCGCTGTTGTGCTTTCTTGGTGGTAGCGTCGACGTGGGTGGACCAGGACAGATTTTTGGGGAAGTGTACCCCTAGGAATTTGAAACTGCTAACCATCTCCACCTCGGCCCCGTTGATGCTGACAGGGGTGTGTACAGTGCTTTGCTTCCTGAAGTCAATGATCAGCTCGTTAGTTTTGCTGGCATTGAGGGATAGATTGTTGTCGCTGCACCACTCCAATAGGTTCTCAATCTCCCTCCTGTATTGGGACTCATTGTTATTCGAGATCCAGCCCACTATGGTCGTATCGTCAGCAAACCTGTAGATTGAGTTGGAACCAAATTTTGCCACGCAGTCGTGCATGTACAGGGAGTAGAGTAGGGGGCTAAGTATGCAGCCTTGCGGGGCCCCGATATTGAGGACTATTGTGGAGGAGGTGTTCATTCTTACTGATTGTGGTCTGTGGGTCAGAAAATCGAGGATCCAGTTGCAGAGTGAGCAACCAAGTTCTTGGTTTTGGAGCTTTGATTTGAGTTTGGCTGTGATTATGGTATTGAAGGCGGAGCTATTGTCAATAAATAGGAGTCTGATGTAGGAGTCTTTGTTGCCGAGATGCTCTAGGGATGGGTGTAGTCCCAGGGAGATGGCATCTGCTGTGGACCGGTTGCGACCGTATGTGAATTGCAGGGGATCAAGGAGTACTGGGAGGTGATGCGCTTCATGACCAACCTCTCGAAGCACTTCATTATGACTGACGTCAGGGACACCGGACGGTAGTCATTGAGGCACGTTGCTTGGTTCTTCTTTGGCACCGGTATGATGGTGGTAGATCCCAACTGGGTTCCTATTCTGGTCGTTGACTTACTGGCCGGCCTGTTATACAATGGTTAATTGAGATACCCCACTCCCAGCAGGGGCACTCGTACTCCACAAGGAGCATTGGGAAGTTGAGAATTCCCACCCCTTACGTCCCGTGCGGTATATTACAGGCAGCAGATGCATGGGACCACCACCACCTGGAAGTGCCCCTCCAAACCACACACCATCCTGACTTGGAAATATATCACCATTCCTTCCCTGGCATTGGGTCCAAATCCTGGAACTCCCTCACTAATAGTACTATGGGTGCACCTACACCACATGGACTGCAGCGGTTCAAGTGGCAGCTCACCACTACCTTCTCAAGGGCAATTAGGGGTGGGCAATAAAATTGCTGGCCTAACCAGCAACGCGCATGTGCAATGAAAAAATACATAGCAATTGGTTGCGAGTCTCATCCTGCTGCCCAATTAATAATGGCAAGAGGTCAGGTCCATATTAACAAATACACTGGACACCAACTTGCAGCCTGGAGGCTGATGTAACTGGCAGCTGGATTGGATAGGCGAGCGGGATTGGGGGACCGGGGCGGGTGGAGGTGGGGAGGAGGTGATATGGGGAGTTTGGTGGTGGTGGTAATGGGTGGATTTTTCAATGATCAGGTGAAGAGGTAAAACCCAGGATGGCAGTGGCCTGCATTATTCTTGTTGAATCTGAGGAGGACTCCTGCTCCTCCAGGGGCTCCCCCAGTTACAGAGTTAAAGGGCTTATGTTGTGCCAGGCTTTACCTGAGTGGAACACCCACAGTGGACTCTCCAACCAGTAGGTAGGACCCTGATCTGCATAGATTATTAACCAGGTGGTCCCTGATTCAGCCACCAAGTGGAACGTTGGCATTGAAGTGGGAGAAACGGGCAGCAGGACTGGCATCTCTACTTTAACTCTGCTGCCATCTGTTTCCGCTCAATGGAGCAATTCAAATCAAATCCAACATTTCTGGTAATGGTGTTCTCATGAAACACTTACACACGCACATGCACACTTTACCCATTTCTGTACTTGTGTGCACACATTGATTGGCATCAATCTATATGTACACCTCAACATCTCCGTGTAAAAACCGTTATGTAAGGCACCAAGAAAGGCACAAAATTGCAAGAAAAATGATTTCCCCATTTAATCAGCCGTTTTGGAATTTAGTTACGATTCCGGAGTATGGTGGGGAGATGGTGATGTAGTGATAGTGTCACTGAACTAGTAATCCAGAGGCCCAGTCTAATGGTGTGGGGACATGGGTTCACCACCCATGGCAGCTGGTGGAATTTTAATTCAATTCATAAATCTGGAATATATTAAGCCAGTCTCAGTAATGGTGACCATGACAACCAGCATCAATTGTAGAAACCCATTTGGTTCCCTGATGTCCTTTCGGTCAGGAAGTCCGCTGATCTCACTTCCCTCTCCCACAGCAATGTGATCGATTCTTAACTGCCTTGCCACTCAGTTCATGGACAATGAGGGATGGGCAACAAATGCCGGCCTTGCCAGTGATGTCCACACCTCATGAAACAATAAATAAAATAGAACACACACACACAACCCTGGACTGAAGCAATCCAATGTCAGTGGAGACTTTGAAATGCCTGTGTGCCTCTTTTAGATAATCTACAGGAATCTGTTCTGAAGATATTTACAATTTTTTTTTTTTTTAAATTTCAGACTACCCATTTTTTTCCAATTAAAGGGCAATTTAGCGTGGCCAATCCACCTACCCTGCACATCTTTGGTTTGTGGGGGCGAAACCTACGCAAACACGGGGAGAATGGGCAAACTCCACACGGACAGTGACCCAGAGCCGGGATCGAACCTGGGACCTCGGCACCGTGAGGCAGCAGTGCTAACCCACTGCGCCACCGTGCGGATCCTCGATAATTAGAATTTAAAGCAGTTCAGTTTCTATTTATTTTGTTTCAGAGAAACATGTTTCAGATCATTTTAAACCCTTTATCCAAGGGACACTGGCAACACAATTATTCCGAGGACTGTAGGAAAAGAACTTGGGGTGGGATTCTCCGTTGGCTGACGCCAAAATTGGGAAACGCAATTGGGCGGAAAATAGGTTCCGATGCCGAAATTGCAGCGGGCGCCGATTTGACGCCAAATCGCAATTTTCCGTCATCTCGACTCGGCGTCAATGCAGCCTGGAACGCGCAAACATTAAAAACCATTTGCAGATCATTAGCGGGCCTGACCCGGTATTCCCCGGGGCCTCCGCGATTCCCCGCCTCCAATAGGCTGAATTACCGACGGCGCGGTTCACTTGTGCTTTTAAAAATCGTGAAACCAGGGCGGCATGTGGTGCAGTGGTTAGCACTGGGACTGCAGGGCTAAGGACTTGAGTTTGAATCCGGGCCCTGGGTCACTGGCCGTGTGGAGTTTGCATATTCTCCCCGTGTCTGCCTGGTTTTCACCCCCACAACCCAAAGAGGTGCAGGTTAGATGGATTGGCCATGCTAAAAATAATTGGGTACTCCTAAATTTATTTATTTTTTTAAATCGTGAAAGGGCAGCACGGTGGCGCATTGCTGCCTTTGGCGCTGAGGACCTGGGTTCGAATCCCGGCTCTGGGTCACTGTCCGTGTGGAGTTTGCACATTCTCCCCTTTTTTGCGTGGGTTTCACCCCCACAACCCAAAAGATGTGCAGGTTAGGTGGATTGGCCACGCTAAATTGCCCCTTAATTGGAAAAAATAATTGGGTACTCTAAATTTAAAAAAAAATTAAAATTAAAATCGTGAAACCATCGTCGTGGCTAATGAGGGAGAGAGAGGAAGTAGGACACGGAGAGGCACGACTGTGGGCTGCCGGGCCGGACACTGGCTGGCTGGTGTGGGGAGCCCCTGCCAGCCTTTGGAGGGAGGGGGTGATGGGGGAACGGGCTAGTGGATGGGATGACCCCTCCCCACAGGACTGGGGCGGTGTTGAGGCACGGACCGCCATTGCCGCGGCCGGCAAGGCAGCCATCTTGCTGCGCACCTTGCTGACCACTCACATTGGCCCCTGATTCTGCAGATTGACACCGACCTAATGGGTGCCCACACCCCATCCTCCGCCATACCCCCCCCCCACCCCCAACCTGGCCACCACCCATCGACAGGGCATCAGGTGGCCCACCCAGGGCAGTGCCCACAGTAGCTCGATGGATGCCATGGTGTGTACCACTGGCATGGGCAGCACCAGCCGACCGTACCCATGGCATCAGGGATGGGCGCCAGGGCCAGGGTCTCCACCGTGCCAGTCAATGACGGGGCCATGAGTGCGGAGATGGGGGAGGGAGGATATGCAGGACAGAGCCCTTAGTGCCAACCGAGGCCACCATGTAGCCCATTGGACCTGGTTGGGAACGGGTGCACGCACTATGCTAGCAAGTCAGCCTTTCATCCCCTGTAGACAATGGATATTGGAATTCAACCAGCAATGGTGGCCTTTCATCCCCTGGGGGATACCCTGCAGCTGTACGAGCTGGCACTGCCCAAGGAGAAGGATGCTACAGCAGTGGAGTGTGCCCCAGAGGAACACGAGGCAGCTGACCAGAATGGAAAGCCAGCCGCCCAACAGGCCGAGAAGGAGGAGGTGCCAAGGAGACGCCACATGAGGCCTTGCATGTGCCAGCAGCGCCTGTCATTCGAGGAACTAGCGGACTGGGTATGCTGTCAAAGACGCCGGTTGAGAAGGGAGACAGTGCGACATAACTGCCAGATTATGGCACACCTGGCACCATGGGGATATGGGGGAGGACACCCACTCCTAGTGGCCATCAAGGTGACGGTCGCCCTAAACTTTTCCACGATGGGGTCCTTACAGGCGCCGAGTGGGGACATGTCCAGGATGCTCAGGCAGCTCAATACGTCCACTTCAATGTGGGCAGAACCCAACAGGATGCCTGGGCAACAGGGTTCGCCAGCATCGACAGGATGCCCCGGGTCAAGGGGGTGATCGACGGGATGCATGCTCCCCTATGAGCACCCGCAGATGACAGGCCGCTCTACACAAACCAAAAGGGGTTCCACTCGATGAGCGTCCAGCTGTTATGTGACCATCAGCTGCGCATCATGCGCGTCAACTCTCCACACCGGGCAGTGTTCACAACGCCTTCATCTAGGCACACTCGATGATTCCTGACATGTTCGAGACGCCCCTCAGCTCGGGAGTTGGCTCCTGGGTGACGGGGGTTATCCACAGCGGTCGTGCTGATGACGCTTATCAAGAGGCCACAGGCCGATGCAGAGACCCGTTACGTGACTGCCATGCTGCAAGAACAGGAGCATGATCGAGCGGTGCCTTGGCCTCCTTCGGCTCAGGTGCCTAGACTGTTCTGGAGGGGCCATCCATGATGCTGAGAGGGTCACCCGCATTGCGGCGGCCTGCTAGGTCCTCCACAACATCGTGCACCAGAGGGCCCTGGGCTGGCTGTAACACCGGGTCTGGTCCATGGGATGGAGGATGTTGATAGCCCACTACCCATGATGAAATGAGCTCTGCTGCTCCGCAACGTATGACAACGTCTGACTCATGCCTACAGTAGCACTTCGCACCATCCACCTGCGTGATCCCTGCATGCGAGCTGGTCACTCCATCACACAGTCCGATCGAATCCCTGGGTTGACGGTGGTGGGAACGGTCGCGGGGGGGGGTGGAGCCCAGGCCACCCACAACATCTGCCCATCCCCCCGGCACGGAACCCATCACCTCCTTTTCCCTTGGGGTGCCTAATGGCCCCCAGGCTATTCCATGGGATGGGGGTGCGAGTGGAGCTGTCCCCTGAGGCTGCCCTGCCGTTGTCAGTCCTGGAGGCCCCTCGGGTATCGACCAGGGTCTGCATGCTCACAGCCATGGAGTACAGGGAGTAGATCGGCTCCGTCTGAGATTGCGCCACATCACCGATTGACTGTGCCACCACGATTAGACTGTGGCTGGGGAGGAGTTGGGGTGGGGGTGAGGCTGAGAGTGGTATGTGTTGGTGGTCAAGGTATTGTGGGGGTGAGGGTGAGAGTGGTGTGTGTCGGTGGTCAAGGTGCTGTGGGGGTGAGTGTTAGGGTGGTGTGTGTCGGTGGTCAAGGTGGTGTGGGGGTGAGGGTGAGAGTGGTGTGTGTCGGTGGTCAAGGTGCTGTGGGGGTGAGTGTTAGGGTGATGTGGAGGGGGGGGGTGTTGACACACGTGTCACGGGGTACCACTACTCAGCAGGGTCTCAATTCCTTGCCCGGAGCCGACCTCCGCCCCTGTGACCTCCCTTTCCTCCGGGCCGCCAACCATGTTCAGGGCCCTTTGCTCTGCCATGGTGATGGGCCGCAGTTCCGGCGGTCCCCCTCTCAGTTTTCTCCCGCTCCTGGAAGTTACAAACGACCTTCTCCTCGGGTGGGGTAGGGGTGACAGAAAGCGACAGTGTTAGACAGTCCGACGCATGCAGCCCAGGGGGTGGGTAGCTGGTGGCCTCAGTGGCCAGGGCACCTGGCCATGGCGGCCAGTGTGGGTGCCGATATGTGGTGCAGGGTGTGGGTTCGGAGGTAGGGTTACAGGTGCGTGGGATGCCACTGGGGGCACACTGCTGCCTGCTCACCCTGGCCGCCCTGAGGAGGTTGTGCAGTTTTTTCTGGCACTCCTGGCCAGTCCGGACAGTGTTGCTGATGTTGCTCATCGCCTCTGCCACCTGTGCCCAGACACTGCGAATGGCAGCGGCTGGCAGCCTCCTTCCCGGGCCGGGGTACAGGGCGGCCCACCTCTCCTCCACCGCGTCCAGGAGGGTCTCCAGCTCGGCATCTGTGAATCTCAGCGCCGCACTCCTCGCTGCCTTCTTATTGGCTGAGATGTTGTGTGTGGGGTTTGTAATATGCAAATGAGGCTGCAGCTTGCCAGTCTCTTGAGTGTCAATCTCGGACCCGACGAGTCCTGCACTGTGTCTCAATGGAATCATAGAATTTACAGTGCAGAAGGAGGCCATTCGGCCCATCGAGTCTGCACCGGCTCTTGAAAAGAGCACCCTACCCAGGTCCACACCTCCACCCTATCCCCATAACCCAGTAACTCCACCCAACACTTAAGGACAATTTTGGACAGTAAGGGCAATTTAGCATGGCCAATCCACCTAACCCGCACATCTTTGGACTGTGGGAGGAAACCGGAGCACCCAGAGGAAACCCACGCAGACACAGGGGGAATGTGAAGACTCCGCACAGACAGTGACCCAAGCCGGGAATCAAACCTGGGACCCTAGAGCTGTGAAGCAATTGTGCTAATCACATTGCTGCCATGCTGCCCTGATTGTGTTCCACGTGGTGCCAGTGCTGGCCCCTTAACAGTCGCTGAATTGGTCCAGGTGCAACGCCAGTTTTGCTGTCGTGGAACTCCACGAATCCTGCGCCAGTGACAACACTTATATATATATAATCTTTATTGTCACAAGTCGGCTTACATTAACACTGCAATGACGTTACTGTGAAAAGCCCCTAGTCGCCACATTCCAGTGCCTGTTCGGGTACACTGAGGGAGAATTCAGAATGTCCAATTCACCTAACAGCACGTCTTTCGGGACTTGTGGGAGGAAACCCACGCAGACACAGGAAGAACATGTAGACTCCACACTGTCAGTGACCCAAGCCTGGAATCGAACCTGGGACCCTGGCGCCGTGAAACAGCAGTGCTTAACCAGTGTGCTACCGTGCCGCCCATCTTAGTCTCCTGCTGCTGGTGTTTCTGAAAAAATTACCAAAAATCCCAGATTCTTCAAAAGGATTAATTTCATGAGATTAACATGATTATTTTGTGATATCAGGCTAATAAAAGGAAATGATACTTTCGGAAAACTAATGGGGCTTGGTGTTTGAATGCATTCTATAAAGTTACAGCAGTCGTTCGAGCACCTCTTTTGAAAGCAAATTCTTTATTTTTGTGGAAAGTTGTATTATTCCTCTTCACCTTTGAGGATTTGTTCTAACCTATTGGCAATTCATAAGTTGAAAAGTGAAGACATTTCCATGACAATGAGAGGACAATCAAACCCTGACAACATTGACAAAAAAAAATCACTTCTGGAGCTGGAAATCTGCAATTAAATTTTTGTTAATATAAATTTAGAGTACCCAATTCATTTTTTTCCAATTAAGGGGCAATTTAGCATGGCCAATCAACCTAGCCTGCATATCTTTGTGTTGTGGGAGTGTGTGACCCACGCAGACATGGGGAGAATGTGCAAACTCCACACTGACAGTGACCCGGAGCTGGGATCGAACCCGGGTCCTCAGCGCCGTGAAGCAGCAGTGCTAGCCACTGTGCTGCCCCTGAAAATCTGCAATTAAAAAAGGGTGCCATGTTAGCACAATTGCTTCACAGCTCCAGGGTCCCAGGTTCGATTCCTGGCTTGGGTCACTGTCTGTGCGGAGTCTGCACGTTCTCCCCGTGTGTGCGTGGGTTTCCTCCGGATGCTCCGGTTTCCTCCCGCAATCCAAAGATGTGCAGGTTAGGTGGATTGGCCATGCTAAATTGTCCTTGGTGTCCAAAAAGGTTAGATGGGGTTACTGGGTTACGGGGATAGGGTGGAGGTGTGGGCTTAGATAGGGTGCTCTTTCCAAGCGCCTGTGCAGACCCGATGGGCCGAATGGTCTCCTTCTGCACTGAAAATTCTATGATCTGTAAAAACAGAAAGCTCCAGCAAATCAGACAGCATCTGTTGTACATAATTTCAGTTTCAGAAGAAGGGCCACAACCTGAAAGTTGGTTAACTCTGTTTCTCTCCCCGCCGATTCTGCCGGAAGGTATTTCCAGCATTTTCTGTTTTTAATTTTGTGTTTCCAGCATCTGCTGTATTTTACTTTTATACAAAGAAACTAAAGGTTAACAATTCCAATTGATCACCTTTAGCCAGGTACTCCTGAGATTGACTTACGTTTCCAGGATACAAAGTATATCAGCAGTAGTGCACCGTTTCCTGGCAACTGCAACACAGTTCTTTAATAATGAATGAGGGCTGAAATTATTGCATTTTGGCTCCCGTCCCTGGCCTCAATGCTTTATTAAAATAAGCCTCTGCAAATCTCTGCTTTTACCCTTTGTGATGTGAGACTTGATGTGAGTCTGCAATCACCCTAACCAGCTTTCTTTACACTCAATCCTGACAGGATATTCTATGTGTCACATGACTCCCAAGACCTCAAGATCTTCAGTTACATCGCCAGGGATGGTTCCAGCAACGTTTTCAGATGCAATGTCTTCAAATCTAAAAAGAAGGTAACAATTGATAGAACGCACAGTCTAGAATTTGCATGGCATTACATTGAACTTGCAGCACCAAAACAGGCCATATAGTCCGACTGGTCCGTGCTAATGCGTCACCCAAGCCTCCTCCCCTGCTCCAACATGCCATCCTATCAGCATAACCTTATGCCGTACTCCTTTCTACCTCACGTGTTTGTCCAGTTTATTTTTAAGTGCAGCTGTGCTGCTTGTCTCATCAACCGTTCTATGTGGTAGCAAATTCCACATTCTAACCACTCTCTGGGTAAATAAGTTTATCTTCAATTCCTTGTTGGATTTATTAGTGACTGCCGTATAATGTTGGTCTCGAGATGTGGGCCAGAATTCCCCAGCCATTGGGATTTCCTGTTCCTGCTGGCAGTGGACTCCAGCTTGCGGGTTTCCTGTTCCTGCTGGCAGCCGCGTGGAGTAGCTTTAATGGGAAAACCCATTGACAACGGCGGGCATGGAAAATCCCGCCACCAGTGAACGGCGTGCCACTGAGAAACACACGGCTGGAGGGGGCCGCAGAATCCAGCCTATGATCTTCCCTTACAAATGGAAATATCCACTCTACATCAACTCTATCAAACACTTTCATCATCTTGCATACCTCCATCAGATTGTTCCTGCGTCTTCCTGTTCGAGAGAAAAGCGGTTACCCTGTTCAATAATATCTTTCCTTTTCCTTCTTTAATGGAGTATTTTAACTACACCTCTGTTTTGCTCCCCTTCCACATTCCTTTTGGGAGATGGACATGTTGTATCTCTGAGGTGCCGCATGTGCCCAGTTTCCAGATCACTGCCACTGTTGGTCTCAGTTGACTACATGAGAATACCAATAGCAGCCCATAAAAAGAATTCCATGTTTCTCAGCTAGTTTTCCTTCTCCCCGCTCTGCCTCCTGCTGCTCCTTGAGAGTCAACCCTTGTTGTGTTATGCTTCTTCATGTAGCATAAGCTGCTTCCTTGATATATACTCTGACAAAGGAAGGTTCAGACTTGGAGATAGGTTTAACACATTTATTGAACAGTTAACAATTCTCCGACTTGAGTTTGACTCTCCTGCTGATCTTGCTATAGTAACTCAATCTAACTAACCAGTCTGCTCTAAGTCATGCGGCGGGTGTGATGCTTCCGATCTGCCTCTGTCTCTCTTGAGTGTCGCCTGTGGAAAAGAGAACGAGTATGTGTGCCCTGTCCTTTTATATGGGTTGCCCCCTTGTGGTAGTGTGACCTCTGGGTGTCTTGACTGCCCATTGGTCGTGTCCTATCTTACTGACCTATTGGTTGAATGTCTGTGTGTCATGATGTCTCTGGTGCTCCCTCTAGTGTTTATTCAGTCCTAGTGTATCTACATTAACCCCTTGTGTATCTACAGTGATGCATATCACCACAACTCTGATCTCCACTTGGTAGCCATATTGAGAATTCAGTACAGCAGGAAGTTCGAACCTTTCTCGTTGTGCTGCCAACATTTCAGTGTCATTTCTGAATGAGTTTCCCTTTTCACTTCTGCAAGGATGGGCAGGAGCTTGGAGCTGCGCTGTTCTCTTCTGAACAACAGTCACTTATTACAATGGTGACATACATGGCATCACATGGTGAGGTGAGGGTGACTGAGTTGACATCAAGGAACCTGAATAAAGTCAATAGGTGTCAGAGGGAAACACTTCAATGGTTGGAGCTATTCCCGGCACAAAGGAAGATGGTTGTGGTGATTGGAGGTCAATCATCTCAGCCCCAGGACATCACTGCAGAAGTTCTTCAGAGCAGTGTCCAAAGTCCAGCTAGGTTCAGCTGCTACAATTACCTTCCCTCCATCATGAAGTCAGAAGTGGGGATGTTCGCTGATGATTACATTATGTTCAGTACCACTTGCGACTCTTCAGACACGAAGCAGTCTGTGGGCACCTGCAGCAAAACCGGGACAACATTCAGGGTTGAGCTGTTAAAAAGCAAGTAACAATTACACTACACAAATGCCAGCGAACGACCATCCTCAACAAGAGAATCTAACTATCTCCTTCGATGGTCAATGGCATTGCTATTGCTAAATCCCCCGCCATCAAATCTTTGGGGGGGGAGGGGGGGGCGGTGGGTGGAGGCTGGCTGCCATTGACTGGGCGAGTGGTATAAACACTGGCCAGAAGAGCAGGTCAGAGGCTGGGAATTCTATGACAACTGAGTCACCTTCTTTTGAAGTGGATTCTAATAATAGAATCATAGAATTTGCAGTGCAGAAGGAGGCCATTTGGCCCATCGAGTCTGCACCGGCTCTTGGAAAGAGCACCCTACCCAAGCCCACACTTTCACCCTATCCCCATAACCCAGTAACCCCACCTAACACTAAGGGCAATTTTGGACACTAAGGGCAATTTAGCATGGCCAATCCACCTAACCTGCACATCTTTGGACTGTGGAAGGAAACCGGAGAACGCGGAGGAAACCCACATAGACACAGTGAGAACGTGCAGACTCCGCACAGACAGTGACCCAAGGAGGGAATCGAACATGGGACCCTGGAGCTGTGAAGCAATTGTGCTAACCGCTATGCTACCGTGCTGCCTAGGGTTAGAACATAGAAAATACAGCACAGAACAGGCCCTTCGGCCCACGATGTTGTGCCGAACCTTTGTCCTAGATTAATCATGGATTATCATAGAATTTACAGTGCAAAAGGAGGCCATTCGGCCCATTGAGTCTGCACCGGCTCTTGGAAAGAGCACCCTACCCAAGGTCAACACCTCCACCCTATCCCCATAACCCAGCAACCCCACCCAACACTAAGGGCAATTTTGGACACTAAGGGCAATTTATCACGGCCAATCCACCTAACCTGCGCACCTTTGGACTGTGGGAGGAAATCGGAGCACTAGGAGGAAACCTACACACACACTGGGAGAACGTGCAGACTCCGCACAGACAGTGACCCAAGCCGGAATCGAACCTGGGACCCTGGAGCTGGGAAGCAATTGTGCTATCCACAATGCTACCGTGCTGCCCTTAAGAACAAATTAATCTACACTATATCATTCTACCGTAATCCATGTACCTATCCAATAGCTGCTTGAAGGTCCCTAATGTTTCCGACTCAACTACTTCCACAGGCAGAGCATTCCATGCCCCCACTACTCTCTGGGTAAAGAACCTACCTCTGACATCCCCCCTTTATCTTCCACCATTCACCTTAAATTTATGTCCCCTTGTAATGGTTTGTTCCACCCAGGGAAAAAGTCTCTGACTGTCTACTCTATCTATTCCCCTGATCATCTTATAAACCTCTATCAAGTCGCCCCTCATCCTTCTCCGTTCTAATGAGAAAAGGCCTAGCACCCTCAACCTTTCCTCGTAAGACCTACTCTCCATTCCAGGAAACATCCTGGTAAATCTCCTTTGCATCTTTTCCAAAGCTTCCACATCCTTCCTAAAATGAGGCGACCAGAACTGTACACAGTACTCCAAATGTGGCCTTACCAAAGTTTTGTACAGCTGCATCATCACCTCACGGCTCTTAAATTCAATCCCTCTGTTAATGAACGCGAGCACACCATAGGCCTTCTTCACAGCTCTATCCACTTGAGTGGAAACTTTCAAAGATGTATGAACATCGACCCCAAGGTCTCTCTGCTCCTCCACAATTCCAAGAACTCTACCGTTAACCCTGTATTCCGCATTCATATTTGTCCTTCCAAAATGGACAACCTCACACTTTTCAGGGTTAAACTCCATCTGCCACTTCTCAGCCCAGCTCTGCATCCTATCTATGTCTCTTTGCAGCCGACAACAGCCCTCTTTACTATCCACAACTCCACCAATCTTCGTATCGTCTGCAAATTTACTGACCCACCCTTCAACTCCCTCATCCAAGTCATTAATGAAAATCACAAACAGCAGAGGACCCAGAACTGATCCCTGCGGTACACCACTGGTAACTGGGATCCAGGCTGAATATTTGCCATCCACCACCACTCTCTGACTTCTATCGGTTAGCCAGTTCGTTATCCAAGTGGCCAAATGTCCCACTATCCCATGCCTCCTTACTTTCTGCATCAGCCTACCATGGGGAACCTTATCAAATGCCTTACTAAAATCCATGTACACTACATCCACTGCTTTACCTTCATCCACATGCTTGGTCACCTCCTCAAAGAATTCAATAAGACTTGTAAGGCAAGACCTACCCCTCACAAATCCGTGCTGACTATCCCTAATCAAGCAGTGTCTTTCCAGATGCTCAGAAATCCTATCCTTCAGTACCCTTTCCATTACTTTGCCTACTTTGTTAGGGTTACTGACCCTCTTGCCACTGGAAATTCATTCTATTGAAACCCCCTTGTCATTGTGAACGCCTCAATTAAATCTCCCCCTTAACCTTCTCTGTTCTAAGGAGAACAATCCCAGTTTCTCCAGATTAACTGAGGTCCCCTCATCCCAGGAACTGAACTGATAATCCTGACACCTTTTTGGGACTATTCTGGATCAAGCATACTCCTTGGATGATCAATCTCACTTGCGATTGAGAAAGACAGACCTCACAGACACTTATATGGGTTTGAAGAACTGATCTAAGTCTTACGAAGGAAAGAAACCACCAGAGAATATTACCATCCTCCAGATAGGCCTTTTAACATATTTTAGCTAGATTATAAGGGTCTGGACATCTCTCCTCAACATGTTACCTCTCCACTGAAGAGTATACAGATGTTTTTTTGAGTTTGAATGCAGAAGATTATACAAGACAATATATTTTCCAAATTGTATAAACGTTTATTAAAGGACCGTACATGCATTTCACTTTTGATGAATCAAAACATTAATAATTCCAGGAAAAGTAAATATAATCTTGTTTCTAATGGTGAATCCAAGTCTTATTAATGTTTCAGAGAATTATTTATGCTATCTATCAATATTTAAAGTAGCATTTACCTTAAATCCATGAGTATAAAGTTAACAAGTCTAGCAAGATACCTCCATCCAATTCAGGGGATAACTATCATCACTGTTACCTTTAGAGATGCTGGAGTGAATCAAACAAATCTAAACAAATTACAGTGCAGTTCCAGAACTTAGATCCTAAAATAACTAAACCAGCAGGAAGCATTTTGCACACACATGCTGGACAACGTCCTTTGTTTTTTTTATCAATATCCTTCATTTTTAGTCAATGTACCTCAATCAAACAGGATACTGAAAGATGCAGATAGTGGTCCAAAAACAGAAAATACTGGACAATCACAGCAGGTCTGGCAGTATCTGTGGAAAGAGAAGGGAGCTAACATCAAAGCTTTGACAAAGAGTCATACAGACTCAAAACGTTAGCTCCCTTCTCTCTCAACAGATGCTGTCAGACCTGCTGAGATTATCCAGCATTTTCTCTTTTTGTTTCAGATTCCAGCATCCGCAATAAGTTTCTTTTATGCAGAAAGTGGTCACTTCCTTATAACACTGTTTCCAGGATTCAGTTAACAAGTTATTTAGGGTCATCATTAAAAGTTATCCATAGTTAGATTGTAGTCTCTTAATATTTATCAGTGCCTGACTGAGATAATGTTGAGCCCAGTTCCTGTTTTTTCAGAACTGTCTTGTGTTAGAGGATGTATCGTATTTTGTGCCACAGGATGTTGATGTCCTTGGGCACAAAATTATGCCCAGACATGTTTATAAATATTTTAGCATTTGTCCGGCAGATGAACTGTGTTTTTAATTTTAATTCCTACTTCATATGAGAATTATTCATTTAAATTTTATAACTTCTTATTTGTAGCTGGATTCTCCTGTAACTTCATATTTATAGCAGCATTCATTCACACCCTGACTTCCCAAAGTTGGCCAGTCATCTATAAGGCATGAGCCAGGAGTGTGATGGAATAATTTCCACTTGCGATGGAATAATTTCCACTTGCCTGGATGGTGCAACTGGAACAACACTCCAGAAGCTCACCGTCATCCAGAACAAAGCAGCCCACTTCATTGGCACCCCAACCACCACCTTAACCATTCACTCCCTCCATCATTGATATTCAGTGGCAGCAGTGTGCACGGTGGCAGCAGTGTGTACTGTCCACAAAGTAGACTGCAGCAACTCACCAAGATTCCTTCAAGAATACCTTTCAACCCCTCAACCTCTACCACACAGAAGAATAATAACGACAAGTGTGTGGGAACGCATTCAGGTTTCCCTCCAAGTCAGTCTTGGAATTATGTCATCATCCCTCCCTACCAGCCTCCCCAAACAGGCACCGGAATGTGGTGACTAGGGGCTTTTCACAGTAACTTCATTTGCAGCCTACTTGTGACAATAAGCGATTTTCATTTTTTCATTTCTCAAGGGACTAGTGAGGATGAAGAACTGAAATAAATTAGTATTCATAAAGAAGTAACCCTGGTGGAATTAATGGGGTTGAAAGTTGATAAATGTCCTGATGAACCACATCATTCCTGATGAACCACATCCCAGGGTGTTGAAAGAAGTGGCTGTGGAGATATTGGATGCATTTTTGGACATATTCCAAAGTTCTATAGATTCTGGAACAGTTCTTGCAGATTGAAAGGTAGCAGATGTAACCCAACTATTTAAGAAAGGAGGTAGAGAGAAAACAGGGAACTACAGACCTGTTCGCCTGACATCAGTAGTAGGGGAATTTCTAGAATCCATAAGAAAGTATGTGATAACTGGACACTTAGAAAATAATGGTGGGATTGGGAAGAGTCAACATGGGCTTACGAAAGGGAACTCCAGTTTGACAAACCAGTTGAATTTTTTGAGGATGTTACACACAGAGTAGATGAGGGGGAACCAGTGGATGTGGTTTATTTGAATTTGCTGAAGGCTTTCGATAAGGACCCACACTGGTTAGTCAGCAAAGTTAGAGTACAGGGAAGTCGGGGTAATATCCTGCCATGTATTGGGAATTGGTTAATGGACAGAAAACAGAGACTGGAATAATTGGTCTTTCTTGGGTTGACAGGCTATGACTAGTAGTCTGCCGCACGGATCAGTGCTATTCACAATCATCCAGCAGAGGGCAGCAGAGCGGAGCCGCTGATTGGTTGTTGCGGGGAAAATTTGCATCAGTGCATTGCGGTCACTGTATCCAGAAGGTGTGCCTGAGCAAGACACCCTTCGTATTCAAGTGAACGCAAGCATCCAGCAGAGGACAGCAGAGCGGAGCCGCTGATTGGCTATTACGGGGAAAATTTGCATCAGTGCATTGCGGCCACTGTATCCAGAAGGTGGTTTGTGGAGGAGCCGTTGTCAAGTAACAGTTAAACCCCAAACACTTCTTCAGTGTTTCCCTCCCTACCTCCTCCTCTAATTAAAAAAACCCAATTACTGTAAGGATCCCAGGCGAGTAAAGATCAAGAGGGAGACTCGAGGGCAGGTAGAAGTAGAAAGAAGTTAAACCGTGATGTCACAGCCAGCAGGTAAGTGATTGGCTGGTGACTGGTAAGTAGTTTTTCTTTTCCCTGAGGTATGTTGATAAGGTAAGGTTTTTCGATTTCTTTTTTTTTATCATGCGATTGGTAACAATTTTTCTTTTTTTTTCCTTTTTCATTTATCTATTATTTGATATTATAGTTGGACTAAGTTAAGCTTAAGATTAAAAGTGGCAGGAGATCTCAGACCCGTGTTATGCTCCTCTTGCTCAATGTGGGAGCTCAAGGACATGGCTGATGTCCCTGGCTCTTTCACGTGCGGGAAGTGTGCCCAGCTGCAGCTCTTGTTAGACCGCATGATGGCTCTGGAGCTGCGGATGGACTCACTTTGGAGCATACGTGATGCTGAGGAGGTCGTGGATAGCACGTTTAGCGAATTGATCACACCACAGATTAGGATTGCTGAGGGAGAAAGGAATGGGTGACCAAAAGGCAGAGAACAAGCAGGAAGGCAGTGCAGGTGTCCCCTGCGGTCATCTCCCTCCAAAACAGGTATACCGTTTTGGATACTGTTGGGGGAGATGGCTCACCAGGAGAAGGCAGCAGTAGCCATGTTCATGGCACCATGGCTGGCTCTGCTGTACAGAAGGGTGGGAAAAAGAGTGGAAGGGCTATAGTCATAGGGGATTCAATTGTCAGGGGAGTAGATAGGCGGTTCTGTGGACGCAAATGAGACTCCCGAATGGTATGTTGCCTCCCAGGTGCACGGTCAGGGATGTCTCAGATCGGCTGCAGAACATTCTGAAGGGGAGGATGAACAGTCAGTTGTCGTGGTGCATATAGACACCAATGATACAAGTAAAAAATGGGATGAGGTCCTACAAGCAGAATTTAGGGAGCTAGGAGCCAAGTTTAAAAAGTCGGACCTCAGAGGTAGTAATCTCAGGATTGCTACCAGTGCCACGTGGTAGTCAAAGTAGAAATGAAAGAAGAGGCAGGATGAATGCGTGGCTTGAGAGATGGTGCAGGAAGGAGGGGTTCAGATTTTTGGGACAATGGGACCGATTCTGGGGGAGGTGGGACTACTACAAATTGGACGGTCTACACCTGGGCCGGACTGAAACCAATGTCCTTGGGGGTGCTTTTGCTAACGCTGTTGGGGAGGGTTTAAACTAATGTGGCAGGGGGGTGGGATCCAAATGAGGAGGTTAGTGGACAGCAAGGAGATAGTAACTAAAGCCTGTAAGGAACTAGATCATGAAGTCAGCGTGACTAAGGGGAAGAGTAGGCAGGGAGCAGATGATGAACGCAAAGGGACTGGTGGTCTGAGGTGCATTTGTTTTAATGCAAGAAGTGTAGTAGGTAAGGCAGATGAACTTAGGGCTTGGTTTAATACCTGGGAGTATGATGTTATTGCTATTACTGAGACTTGGTTGAGGGAAGGGCATGATTGGCAACTAAATATCCCAGGATATCGATGCTTCAGGCGGGATAGAGAGGGAGGTAAAAGCGGTGGAGGAGTTGCATTACTGATCAGAGAGGATATCACAGCTGTGCTGAAGGAGGGCACTATGGAGGACCCGAGCAGTGAGGCGATATGGGCAGAGCTCAGAAATAGGAAGGGTGCGGTAGCAATGTTGGGGCTGTACTACAGACCTCCCAACAGCGAGCCTGAGATAGAGGCACAAATATGTAAACAGATTATGGAAAAATATAGGAGCAACAGGGTGGTGGTGATAGGAGATTTTAATTTTCCCAACATTGACTGGGATACACTTAGTGTCAGAGGTCTAGATGGAGCAGAATTTGTAAGGAGCATCCAGGAGGGGTTTCGAGAGCAGTATGTAAATAGTCCAACTCGGGAAGGGGCCGTACTGGACCTGGTGTTGGGGAATGAGCCCGGCCAGGTGGTTGAAGTTTCAGTTGGGGATTACTTTGGGAATAGTGATCACAAATCCGTAAGTTTTAGAATACTCATGGACAAAGAGGAGAGTGGTCCTAAAGGAAGAGTACTAAATTGTGGGAAGGCCAACTATACCAAAATTCGGCAGGAGCTGGGGAATGTGGATTGGGAGCAGCTGTTTGAAGGTAAATCCACATTTGATTTGTGGGAGGCTTTTAAAGAGAGGTTGATTAGAGTGCAGGTCAGACATGTCCCTGTGAAAATGAGGGATAGAAATGGCAAGATTAGGGAACCATGGATGACAGGTGAAATTGTGAGACGAGCTAAGAGGAAAAATGAAGCATACATAAGGTCTCGCGACTGAAGACAGACAAAGCTTTGGAAGAATATCGGGAATGTAGGACCAGTCTGAAACGAGGAATCAAGAAGTCTAAAAGGGGTCATGAAATATCTTTAGCAAACAGGGTTAAGGAAAATCCCAAAGCCTTTTATTCATATATAAGGAGCAAGAGGGTAACTAGGGAAAGGGTTGGCCCACTCAAGGACAAAGGAGGAAAGTTATGCGTGGAGTCAGAGAAAATGGGTGAGATTCTTAACGAGTACTTTGCATCGGTATTCACCGAGGAGAGGGACATGAAATGAAATGAAATGAAAATCGCTTATTGTCACAAGTAGGCTCCAAATGAAATTACTGTGAAAAACCCCTAGTCGCCACATTCCAGCGCCTGTTCGGGAAGGCTGGTAGATAACGGATGTTGAGGTTAGGGGTAGATGTTTGATTACTCTACGTCAAGTCAGCATAAGGAGGGAGGATGTGTTGGGTATTCTAAAAGGCATTAAGGTGGACAAGTCCCCAGGTCAGGATGGGATCTATCCCAGGTTACTGAGGGAAGTGAGAGAGGAAATAGCTGGGGCCTTAACAGATATCTTTGCAGCATCCTTCAGCATGGGTGAGGTCCCGGAGGACTGGAGAATTGCTAATGTTGTCCCCTTGTTTAAGAAGGGGAGCAGGGATAATTCAGATAATTATAGACCGGTGAGCCTGACATCAGTGGTAGGAAAGCTGCTGGAGAAGATACTGAGGGATAGGATCTATTCCCATTTGGAAGAAAATGGGCTTATCAGTGATAGGCAACATGGTTTTTTGCAGGGAAGGTCATGTCTTACCAACTTAATAGAATTCTTTGAGGAAGTGACAAAGTTGATTGATGAGGGAAGGGCTGTAGATGTCATATACATGGACCTCAGTAAGGCATTTGATAAGGTTCCCCATGTTAGGCTGATGGAGAAAGTGAAGTCTCATGGGGTCCAGGGTGTACTAGCTAGATGGATAAAGAACTGGCTGGGCAACAGGAGACAGAGAGTAGTAGTGGAAGGGAGTTTCTGAAAATGGAGAACTGTGACCAGCGGTGTTCCACAGGGATCCGTGCTGGGACCACTGTTGTTTGTGATATACATAAATGATCTGGAGGAAGGTATAGGTGGTCTGATTAGAAAGTTTGCAGATGACACTAAGATTGGTGGAGTTGCAGATAGTGAAGGGGACTGTCAGAGAATACAGCAGAATATAGATAGATTGGAGAGTTGGGCGGAGAAATGGCAGATGGAGTTCAATCCAGGCCAATGCGAGGTGATGCATTTCGGAAGATCCAATTCAAGAGCGAACTATACGGTAAATGAAAAAGCCCTGGGGAAAATTGATGTACAGAGAGATCTGAGTGTTCAGGTCCATTGTATCCTGAAGGTGGCTGCGCAGGTCGATAGAGTGGTCAAGAAGGCATATGGCATGCTTTCCTTTATCGGAAGGGGTATTGAGTACAAGAGTTGGCAGGCCATGTTACAGTTGTATAAGACTTTGGTTCGGCCACATTTGGAATACTGCGTACATTTCTGGTCGCCACATTACCAAAAGGATGTGGATGCTTTGAAGAAGGTGCAGAGGAGTTTCACCAGGATGTTGCCTGGTTTGGAGGGTGCTAGCTATGAAGAGAGGTTGAGTAGATTAGGATTATTTTCATTAGAAATACGGAGGTTGAGGGGGGACCTCATTGAGCTCTACAAAATCATGAGGTATAGATAGGGTGGATAGCAAGGAGCTTTTTCCCCAGAGTGGGGGGACTCAATTACTTGGGGTCACGAGTTCAATGTGAGAGGGGAAAAGTTTAAGGGAGATATGCGCGGAAAGCTCTTAAGCAGAGGGTGGTGGGCGCCTGGAACGCATTGCCGGCGGAGGTGGTAGAGGCGGGCACGATAGCGTCATTTAAGATGTATCTAGACAGATATATGAATGGGCAGGGAGCAGAGGGATACAGATCCTTAGAAAATAGGCGACAGTTTTAGATAGAGGATCTGGATCGGTGCAGGCTTGGAGGGCCGAAGGGCCTGTTCCTGTGCTGTAATTTTTCTTTGTTCTTTCTTTCTATCAATGATTTGGATGTGGGGACCAAATCTAATATTTCCAAGTTTGCTGATGGCACAAAATTAGGTAGGAATGTGAGTTGTGAGAAGAATGCAAAGTCATATCAAGGGGGTTTGGACAGATAAAGTGAGTGGGCACGAATGTGGCAGATGGTGTTTTTCACTCCTCTTTTTGTCAGGCAGGTTCGGCGACGGGAGCAGAAAACATTGTGCGAATTGCAAAATTGCTTTCAACATCGGGAATATCATTTTAATAAATGAACATAATTATTAGGTCTCCCAAGCCGTGAACTTGGTGTACAAACCTTGCAAGAGAGCTCGGTTGAGTGCAGCACTCAGGGAGGAGGTCCTGCCAGGGGGCAGTGCCAGTGGGTGTACCAGGGTGAACTCCTTTGCTCTCTCTGCGCTGGGACGGCCTTTAGAAATGGCGGACCGATACTCCGGTTTCTAGGTTGCTCGCGGGGCAGGCGAATCAGAGGCCGTCCCACCAGTGATATGTCGTGGAGAAAGCTGCCATTGCTGTCAGCAGCTTCACTGCTTTTCCCGCCTGCCAGCGGCCTTTGCTAATTTCTGGGAAATTCGTGCCCATGATGTAGAAAAATTGCAAAGTTCTCCACTTTGGGAGGAAATACAGAAGTGTCGAGTACTTTTTAAATAATGAGAGTTTAGGAAGTGTTGATGTGCAAAGGGATTACAGTGTCTTTGTTTGAGTCACTGAAAGATAACATGCAGATACAGCAAATAATTAGAAAGACAAATGGTATGTTGGCCTTTATTGCAAGAGGATTTCAGTACAGGAATAAAGAGGTCTTGCTGCAATTGTCTAGAGCATAAGCTTTTTTATTCTTCCTGCCAAAATGGAGAATTTCACATTTGCCGACATACTCCATTTGCCACTCACAAAAACTGCCAATGTCCCTTTTGTAGCCTCCTTGTGTCCTCTTCACAATTTATTTTCTTATCTATCTTTGTGTCGTCAGCAAATTTAACACCCATACCTTCAGTCTCTTCATCCAAGTCAATAATATAAACTGTAAAAAGTTGAAGCCCTAGCACAGATCCCTGTAGCACACCACTCGTCACATCCTGCCAACCAGAAAAAGACCCATTTATGCCAACTCTGTTTCATGTTAGCCAGGAAATATGTTACCCCTGCATCATGAGCTTTTATTTTCCACAATAGCTTTTGATGTGGCACCTTAAAAACTGTCTTCTGGAAATACGTGTTTGCTTTAGTTTGTGTGTGTAGATGTTATATGATGCAGGTAGTGGATTGGAGAAGTCAAATTTACACGGATTAAGGCAATGTTGCAAAGATCCAGCAGGTCAGGCAGCATTCTTGCAGCGAGGAAGGTGGGATTAATATTGCAAGTCAGTGAGCCTCATAAACTTGCCATTACCTCCTTCCCTTTAGAGGAAGTTTGTGTTTTGTGTATGTATTCATCAGTTTTTGTTTTCATTCCAGAATCTGCAGTATTTCTCTTTTGGTTTTTGAGTTCACCACATTTGGATTGTGTATTGTTTCTAAATGAAAATGAAATGAAGTGAAAAATGAAATGAAATGAAAATCGCTTATTGTCACAAGTCTTTCCTTGCTTACGTAAGAGACCATTGCAAGCTGTAAATGTATTTTACTTACTTTTGATCTTTAACAACTGATCAAAATAAACTTACTTGTATCCTAATGCAAGCTTCTTCCCACTGCTTATTTACTTATAGAAAATCCACTTGGTCATACCTTCAAATGCATGCCTTTCACACCTACACTCCTTTGATGTCCTAAACCTTGTGGACAATTCAACTTCATTTTAATTAAATTATTTTCACACAGAGGGACACACAGAACCACAAGCCTGCTTCACAGAATAATACAATAGATCCCAAAAGAATTTAAAAATAATACCATCTCACGTCACACTTCTTCTGAATCACAGTTAATCACGGTTTAGTGTGACTAATATACGTTTAATGCTGTGACTGGACTAGCATTATTTCACAATATGGGGACAAATTATGTGCAGTGATTCACATACTCAATATAACAATATCCTCCTAAAACTTACGAAACGATAGGCGAAAGAAAGAAAGACTATTGTTTATATAGTGCCTTTCATTGCCTCAGAATGTCCTCAAGTGATTTACAACCAATGAATTATTCTGAAGTGGGGTCACTGTTTCAATGTGGGAAACATGGCAGTCTTTTCCACACAGAGCAGCAGGGAGAACTCCCCAGCATTTCTTTTGGCATGGATTCCGTCGAATCTTTTATATCCATCTGAGCATGCAGACAGGAGCCTCAATTGAACATCTCACCTCAAAGATGGCAGTACTCACTATAATACTTGAGTATCAGGCTGGATGATCTGCTCAAGTCTCTGGTGTGGAGTTTGAACCTACAATCATCTGACTCGGAGACGAGAGTGCTACACATGCATTCAGATAATGACACTTCCATACTGACTTTGGGAATGTGTAGGAAATTGCCACATGGAACTATGTGGATCATTTGGAAAGAAATGGCTGCAGGTTGTGTCACAGCTACCTGATGTTGCTGTCCCTTTCAGTCACTATAGTCCCAGAGGCATTCTTGACAGATAGTGCGTATGGACTCCTGTCTGAAGCAACAAAACCTTCCTGTAACCAGCAGGAAATGCAAATTGATTGGAATAGTAACACAGAATACAACAGTAAAGCTTTCACTTTTGTGAAAACTAAACAGATTCTAATTGAATGAGTCAGTGAAGACTGATGGCAAAAAGTAGAAATCTGCATACAGATAGCCTATTTGATGGAAAGATCCACCCCTCAGAGGGTATGTTCCATCTCTGATGACCTGTTTAATAATGGAAAAAAATGGAAAGAGAAAGCGAATACAAGAGCTGTCAAAGGAGCTGAATTATTTAACTTTAAGATATGGAAAAATGGTTCACCTTGAATGAGCAGGAGTGGTGATGATGCATAATTAAGTCAGACCCACCCTACACTACAAGGCATTTACGTTGATTAAAACATTCTGCAGTCTTCTAGTGCTTTTCCTGCCATTTCTGCTCTGCATTCACATCTTGAGATGGTAGTTTCAACAATCCCGCAGCGCGGCGGATTCAGTTATTCCTTGCTGAGGTGCCCCACCGACACATGTTGAAACACCCCCTTCATTTCTTAATTTTTGAAAACGCTTGAATGATGGAACGCTTCCCGTCCTAATGCTGAAGTAACCCAATAGTCATGTTGTTACGGCTCACATTCCCTCTGCCTCTCATCCGTCAGTCCTTCCATCTCCTTTCAGATTTTTTTTTGCTACTTCACAATCAAATTATTTTTGTTGATTGACGTGGAGTATGTGCCAAATGGGATTGTACTTGAGGTATCAGAGCTAGGAAATGATACTGGGTTGTCAGTGATTAAAACCATCAGGAAAATGATCCCAGTCTGTGAAAAAAGCAGGGGGAGGAATGGGGTGCATAGAATGGAATAAAGTAAAGTCTCCATAGTCCCAGATGTCCATCGGCCTCTTTTGCCGTTGAGGGGGAGAGCTGACTGGTGGTGATTTAACCTGAGGATCACCACACCTCAGGCACTGGACAAGGTTGAGAATAATTCATGGATAACCTCAGCTGGTAGGGGAATTGAACTCCCGTTGTTGGCCTCACTCTGCATCACAAAGTAGAATGGAATATAAATAAAGGCAGAAAGATCACTTTAAAAAACATGGCCTCAGTGAGACCAGACATTTCTTGCTTATTCGTTCTTGGAATGTGGGTGTCGTTGGCAAGGCCAGCATTTGTTTCCCATCTCTAAAGTGCTGGTGAGCTGCCTTCTTGAACCTCTTGTGGTGAAGGTGCTCCCACAGGGCTGGTTGTTAGAGAGTTCCAATATTTGGAACCAGTGACAGTAAAGGAATGGTGATGTATTTCCATGCTTGGATGGTGTATGTATAAGGGAATGGCATGTGAAGAAAGATTAATAATCCTGACTGTTCACCTTTGCAAAGAGTGGTCTGAGAGGGGATGTGACAGAAATGTTTAAAGCGACAAAGAGTTTGGACAAATTAGATCCAAGTATGCTTTTCTGGAATGTGAAGGATTTAAGTACAAAAGATCATATTTACAAATTAAAGACAAGAAAATAAAGTAGGAAAAGGAAGAGGAGCTTTTTACAAAAAAGGTTTCCTCACTAAAGACAGGATATAATTGCATTAGAAGCAGCTTAGAGACGGTTCACTGGGATGAAGAATTATCTTATGAGGAAAGATGAACATGTTCGTCTCATGCCCATTGGAGTACAGATGAATGAGGGGTGATCTTATTGAAACATACAAGATCCTGAGGGGTCTTGACCAAGGTGAATGCTGAGAGGATATTTCTCCTTCCAGGAGAAGACTAGAACGAGGGGATACAAGGATGAGGAGGAGGTGATTTTTTTCATCTGAGAAATTCTGTTCCCTTAAGCAGGATTTTTCAAAGTGCGAGTTGCAACCCGACGATAAGTGTCGGAAAAGTTGCGGAGCGATTGGGTGTGGCATTCCCACAGTTGTCGCAAAATGGGAGAAGCACCCGATGGCTGCTACTGCATTTTTATTGAGAATGGCAACTGCTGCCGTCTTTTAAATGAGCAGGAAATGAGGCTCTGTGTATTCTTCTGGCCAGAAGTGGCAGCAGAGAGCAGATCACACTCCCTACACGTACACTTGACGTCAAGTGCCCTCTATGTACATGTTTTTGGCACCAAATCACAGAGGAGAGCTTCGTCCATATTCTAGCTGCTGGCAAGCAAGACAAAGAACTGTGAAGGTGAATCATTTTCTTACAAGTAAGACGGCCAGACACACACATAGGCAGGCAGTGTACCTACAGGCCAGGATCTCACCTCTGAATCTGCTGGAGAGAGCTGCTCAGGGGAGTCCAGGAAAAGACAGAGCCGTGCCAGTGTTACCTCTGGACAGAGCTCCAGGGCCTCTGGTTAACAGTCTACAAAGAAGAAACTTAACTCAGGAACAAAGCAATATAAAGATGATTTCTTGAGGCACAGTTTTGTCAATTGTGTCAGTGCAAATAAGGATGCAAAGCCCATGTATGCTATATGCAGGGAAATACTGGTAAATGAGCAAAGTTTCAGATTTTGAAAGAAGGGGTGGGTGAAAAATTATTTTTGAGGTTGAGACCCAGAGTCAGTTATTAACTTGCAGCTGACTCCAAGTAAAAAGACTACGGGCTGGAATCTTCCGCCCCACTCGCCGCAAGATCGCCATGGACAGGATGCGGACCATGCAAAGGTCCATTGACGTCAGGCGGGAACTTCCAGTCACCAGATGGGTGTGGCCGGAGAATCCCTCCCTACGGTGTTATACCTGGCCTGTGACAGCGCATTAAAAACATGCAAAAGCCCACGAGGCTGCCAGCATTCTGCAGTAGCATCTGGGAGCATCCAGTGCTGAGTAAAACAAGCAGTTTGTTCCTATTGCCCTTCATGATGGCCTATATATGCATGGTTGGATTTTCCATTCCCACAAAGATGCAGATGGCACAAAGGTACTGGCTGAAGTCTGCACCTGCTGTGCACATTGCCCTCTCCTCATGTGAACCTGATTGGAGTAAGATCAAGCAGGCTCTCCTTTTGCATTAAAGGTAAGCGAATATGATGTGTGTCGCCAAGGTCGGCCGACGTGTGTCGCGACGAAGGTTGGATGGGGTGGGTCATGTGGTCGACAGGTTGGCAAAAGTGAGTCCTGAGGAAAAAAAGTTTGAAAAACACTGCCTTAGAGAACAGTGGAGGCAGCGTCATTGAATATATACAAGGCTGGGTTAGATATCTTTTAAATAAATTTAGAGTACCCAATTATATTTATTTCCAATTAAGGGGCAATTTAGCATGACTAATCCACTTAACCTGCACATCTTTTGGGTTGTGGGGGTGACATGGGGAGAATGTGCAAACTCCACATGGACAGTGACCCAGGGCTGGGATTCTAACCCGGGTCCTCAGCACTGCAGTCCCAGTGCTAACCACTGCATTAGATATCTTTTTGATCAACAGGGGAGTTGAGGGTAATGGGGGCCAGAAAGGAGAGAGGAGTTGAGGCCACAACCAGATCAGTCATGATCTTGTCAAATGGTAGAGCAGTCTCAAGGGGCCGAATGGCCTCATCCTAGTTCTTGTGTATATACAGTATTAACAACATTCACATGGAACCTGAATGGGTTTCTAGAGGAGATGAAAAATGGGTTCTTGCCAATAATGGGATTTGGATTTATTTAAAATGTACCAAGGATTATTGTGATCAGGTGGGCTAGATGGACCAAGGGTCTTCTCCTGCCAAAAGCATTACCATATTGTGCATACCCTGTAAGATAGTTAAAATATTGTCTCACCTTGTGGATCTTGTATTTTAAAGAACAGTTCCTAATGAGAAACTACTATTTGCTTTGAAAGTCTGTACTGTCATAAGTGCTGATTTAATCAGACATTTCACACAACTTCAAAAAGAATAACTACATCGGCCCTTGGTCTTTGAAGAACCTTCATGCGTTCCAGGTGAAACCTCCCAAAAAAAAGCTGTCATAGATGTGAGTGCATTTGTGAAGGGCAGAAAACGTCTTCTTTTAATAGCTACCTGTTTCAATGCTGCAAAACATTTACCAAAGCTACTCAGCACTGAGTGATGCTTAAATGCGTTGTCGTACTTGGTGTAGATCTGTGCTGCTGCTTTCATGCCTCATGTGAAGCACCTCAGTAGTAGATCTCCAGCCGCCCTTGAGTGCACTTAAGCAAAAGGCCTCTGGGAGGTAGTCTCAAAATTAACAGCTGTAGATTACCTCTGGCCGAGAGAGCTGGAATGTACTGTCTGAAAGAACAGTGGAAGCAGATACAGTAATCAATTTCAAAAGAGACTTGAGTAACTATCAGAAGGCAAAATGTTTTACATGGTTGTGGGAAAAGAGCAAAGAAATTAGACTAGTTGGATAGATCTACAGAGAGCTGGTCCAGGCACGATGGGCTGACGGGCCTTGTGATTCTAAAGCTGGTTTTAAAACTGCAGAGATGCTTCACCTTTTGAGAATTTACAAAAAAGTACTTTTGATTTATCATTTTAAGAAAGAATGGCTGCTGTTGGAACATTCTCATTACATAATAAAGGATCTTGCCTCTTAGAATCCAAGCCAGTGCTCCTGATCACAGAGCTCCATTGTAATCACAGTTTGATAGTTAGACAATAACTTAGAGATGCCTCCTAAGGACAGTTTGCAAATACCAATTTGTGACCCCTCACAGAGCTTACATAGTTTGCATTTTTCATTGACCTATTCTAATGTTTTCATTTACTTGAAGAATGCTGTGCTCTGAGTCAATGACCTGTGCTCTGAGTGTAGAGTAAGAAGTCTTACAACACCAGGTTAAAGTCCAACAGGTTTGTTTCGATGTCACTAGCTTTCGGAGCGCTGCTCCTTCCTCAGGTGACTGAAGAGGTACGTTCCAGAAACATATATATAGACAAATTCAAAGATGCCAGACAATGCTTGGAATGCGAGCATTAGCAGGTGATTAAATCTTTACAGATCCAGAGGTGGAGTAACCCCAGGTTAAAGAGGTGTGAATTGTGTCAAGCCAGGACAGTTGGTAGGATTTCGCAGGCCAGATGGTGGGGGATGAATGTAATGTGACATGAATCCCAGGTCCCGGTTGAGGCCACACTCATGTGTGCGGAACTTGGCTATAAGCTTGTGCTCGGCAATTCTGCGTTGTTGCGCGTCTTGAAGGCCGCCTTGGAGAACGCTTACCCGGAGATCAGAGGCTGAATGCCCTTGACTGCTGAAGTTTTCCCCGACTGGAACATACACGAGTACATACTCGTGCGACTCGGCCAATGTTGTCTACCTTATACGCTGCAGGAAAGGATGTCCCGAAGCGTGGTACATTGGCGAGACCATGCAGACGCTGCGACAACGAATGAACGGGACATCGCGCGACAATCACCAGGCAGGAATGTTCCCTTCTAGTCGGGGAACACTTCAGCAGTCAAGGGCATTCAGCCTCTGATCTCCGGGTAAGCGATCTCCAAGGTGACATCGAAACAAACCTGTTGGACTTTAACCTGGTGTTGTAAGACTTCTTACTGTGCTCACCCCAGTCCAACGCCGGCATCTCCACATCCTGAGTGTAGAGGGTTGCCTACTATGGTTGAAGGCATTCCTGGAGGCTTTAACACAGGATATACCCCCACCCTCCCTCCATTGGCTGCCCAATGCGTCCATCACCATGGCGCACTGTAGTCGCACAGCCAATTGGAATGCAAAATTACTTTTCATTGTCCAGTTGGCTGATGCTCGTCAAGTTAAATGTCCTTTTTATCCATCTACAATTTTTAAAAACTAACGAAATGAAGGAAATTGAGAAAAACGCAACCGTTTTTAATGCCCCTGTAGTTTTTTACCAGGGCCCGAAAATTAATCTTCAACTCTTGGAGACTCCAGGCCATCCTGTAGGGTTGGCAGACCGAGCTGGAAGTGTTACTTGAAGCGTATAATGGTCAGCAGTTGCAGCCCACAATATTAATCTATGATTAATATAGGACAAAGGTTCGGCACAACATCGTGGGCCGAAGGGCCTGTTCTGTGCTGTATTTTTCTATGTTCTATTATTGTGTGTTTCTATTAGGGGGGATTGGTGGCATAATAGTAATGGGTGTGAGTTTCTGCCGTTCCCGCTGGCAGGATCATCCGGTCCTGCTGATGGCAAGCCCTCCTACAGGTTTCCCCACAGAGAAAGATGCAAACCCCACTGACAGCGGCAGCCCGAGGTGATCCCACCACTGGCTAATTAATGGCAGGCTGCCTCCGCCACTGCAAAAGATGCCCCGGAGAAGGGGGGGGGCATCCCACCCAATTTCACTGAACTAGTCACTCAGAGGCCCAGGCGATGCTCTGGGGACATGGGCTCAAATCCCACCACGGCAGCTGGTGGAATCTAAATCCAATTAATAAATCGGGTCTCAGCAATGGTGACTGTAAAAACCCATCTGGTTCACTAATGTCCTGTAAGGAAGGAAATGCTACCCCTACCTGGTCTGGCCTACATGTGACTCCAGATCCACAGCAACATGGCTGACTCTTAACTGCCCCCTGAAATGGCCTAGCAAGACCTTCCACTCCGTTTAAGGGCAATTAGGGATGGGCAAGAAATGGTGGCTGTGGTGATGTGCATCAATATAAATGCATGTAGGCTAGCTAGACACTAGAGGGAGCACCAGAAACATCACACACACACACTCAACCAATAGATCAGTTAGATAGGACACGACCAATGGATATTCACGATACACACAGAGGTGACACAACCACAAGAGGGCATTACACCAACCCATATAAAGGACACCACACACATGATCTGCCTCTTTCCAGTGGAGACAGTCAGTGAGTAGAGACACAGGGTTGATTCAATAGTACACCCACCACATGGATTGCAGCAGCTGGTTAGTCACTCTGGGTAGCTATAGTGAGATTAGCAGTAGTGTCGAACCCGAGTAATAGAAGTGTAAATAGAATAAACGTGTTGAAGTTATCTCCACGTCTGAACCTTCTTTTGTCAAGTGCACCACAAGGAAGCTGCTTATGTTACACCTACAACATAACAAATCAGTGGCCTTGCCAGTTACACCCACATCACATGAAGAAATGAAAAAAAAAAATCGGCAAGGAGTCCCATTATGAATTCCATTGCAGAATATTGTATTCAGGATGGGGCATTAGTCCACACCTGTTTTTCTATCCAGATTAGGCTGTTCAGTAAGACTGAGGTGAGCCTGATAATCACTCGGGTTGCTCAGAATGGCTTGATCTTCCACAGTGGAATTGAAGCATGTAAGCTGACTGGAATCAACACCATGCAGTGTGTTTGTGGGGTGGCACCACATTGAATTGTTTTGGATTTGGCTGCAGTTCAATGGAAAGTCATTCCTTTATCCATAAAGTGCATGCAATGGCCGTTACTAAGTGTGCAGCTTCTAATCATACAATTACATTTTATTTATTTTAAACCACTCAACGAGCTTTCTGTTTTTAGATGCAGTGTTATCTTTTACTTTAGCTGGTATTTAAAGCATTCATTACAACAGTAATAATTGGACCCCGCCTAATCTAGTAGCATTCTTTGCAAACTCGGAGTAACATTAATAAATTATACTGCATACTTAGTGTTATTAAATTGAACAGTCTTCCTAATGGACTGGTAAATCATGGAGCGGGCATTTCTTTGGCATTCATTAAGAAGAAATGGATGGATGCAGCAGCTCACTAAAGCAACTAATTCAATTATTGGCTTTCATCTTGATGATCCAGGAACCCGTTTAGTCAGGAAATAGAAGACAGAATTCCTGATTCAGACCGAACACCAAACCGCTATATCGGTGCTATCTACACATTTGACATAACATGGGATTCTGGTCATAGGATTCTTAAAAGCGTATTGAAGAGCAAGCGATTCCTGAAGTGCACGAGAGTGGGATAAACAATATCATTACAAACACAAAATACTGCAGATACTGGAAATATAAATATAAAATAAAAACAGTGGCAACACTCAGCAGGTCAGGCAGCATCTGTGGTGGGAGAAACCGAGCCAACCGTTAAGGTTGATGACCTTTCATCAAGACAATATTATGATGGTTAACAGGAAACTTTTAGCTAAGTTTGTTAGGCTTAAGGAAGCGGAAGAGGCACTGTCCAATGGGATACATCCGAGGATGCAGAGGGACATGAGCGCTTAATGATCTTTTTTGTCTATTTCTTTGGTTTCTTGACTATTGGAATGTCCGTTGTGTTTCAGTTAGGTGCCAGTCTTGGCTCACGGCACAGCTCTCACCTATTGAGTTTGAAGATTGTTGGTGCATGCTACATTCCAGAGACTCAAATACAATTCCTCCACTGCCACTCCAATGCAGTGCTGAGAGAGTGCTGCACTGTCAGAGGGCAGTACTGAGGGAGTGCTGCATTGTCAGAGGGGCAGTACTGAGGGAGTGCTGCATTGTTAGATGGGCAGTACTGATGGAGTGCTGCATTGTCAGATGGGCCGTACTGAGGGAGTGCTGCACTGTCGGATTGGCAGTACTGAGGGAGTGCTGCATTGTCAGATGGGCCGTACTGAGGGAGCGCTGCACTGTCAAGAGAAGCAGTACTGCACTGTCGGAGGTGCATTACTGAGAGAGTGCTGCACTGTCGGTGGGGCAGTACTGAGAGAGTGCTGCACTGTCGGAGGGGCAGTACTGAGAGAGTGCTGCACTGTCGGAGGGGTAGTACTGAGGGAGCGCTGCACTGTCAGAGAGGCAGTACTGAGGGAGGTCTGCACTATCAGAGGAGCAGTACTGCACTGTCGGAGGTGCATTACTGAGAGAGTGCTGCACTGTCGGAGGGGCGGTACTGAGAGAGTGTTGCACTGTCGGATTGGCAGTACTGAGGGAGTGCTGCATTGTCAGATGGGCAGTACTGAGAGAGTGCTGCATTGTCAGATGGGCAGTACTGAGGGAGTGCTGCATTGTCAGATGGGCAGTACTGAGGGAATGCTGCACTGTCGGAGGGGCAGTACTGAGAGAGTGCTGCACTGTCGGATTGGCAGTACTGAGGGAGTGCTGCGCTGTCAGAGGATCAGTACTGAGGGAGTGCTGCACTGTCAGAGGAGCAGTACTGAGGGAATGCTGCATTGTCTGATTGGCAGTACTGAGGGAGTGCTGCATTGTCAGATGGGCAGTACTGAGGGAATGCTGCATTGTCTGAGGGGCAGTACTGAGGGAGTGCTGCACTGTCGGAGGGTCAGTACCAAGGGAGCGCTGCACTGTCAGAGGGGTCTACCCTCGGGTAGATGTAAAATATCTGTAGAATTGTTTAAAGAAGGGAAAGGCAGTTCTCCCCAGTGTCTTGACCAACATTTATCCTTCAGTTGGAACCTTTTATTAACTGTAAGTCATTTATCTTATTGTTGTGTATGAGACCCTACTGGGTCAGAACTGATAGCCACATTTCCTTACATCACAACAGTGACTACATTTCAAAATAATCAATTAGCTATGAAATGCAATAGGATATATTGAAATCATGAAAGGCAATATATAAATGCAATTTTTTTTTCTTTCTATTAATATGAAACTTGCCTGAAGAAATCTTCAGAGTTGAGGAATGGAAAAATTGAAATTTATGAGAAAGCTGTGGTTGGAATTCTTTTATGTTGTGGATCGTAAAACGTATAAACCCTAAGAGTCTGGTAAATAAATTGTTTTCTTCTTCCTCCCACTCCTGTCCCAGAATATAAGTCATCTCCTTGGTCTACTATCAACATTGTCACCACTGGTTTTATTTTAATGATTATCAACAGTGGAATTTCAAACAATCATAAACCACTGTCTTACCAGAAGAAATAAATGCCCCCACATCTGTTACACAAATAGTTTCCAAAAATGTGTTCTAATTATATTCCAACTGAAGTCCATAGTCCATCAAAGTTACATCAATGTTTGATGATGTCTCCCCTCCATGCCTTCCACACTAGCACTTCAGTTTACCTTTTGAACAAAGAACAAAGAAAAGTACAGCACAGGAACAGGCCCTTCGGCCCTCCAAGCCTGTGCCGACCATGCTGCCCGGCTAAACTAAAATCTTCTACACTTCCTGGGTCCGTATCCCTCTATTCCCATCCTATTCATGTATTTGTCAAGATGCCCCTTAAACGTCACTATTGTCCCTGCTTCCACCACCTCATCCGGCAGCGAGTTCCAGGCATCCACTACCCTCTGTGTAAAAAAATTTGCCTCGTACATCTCCTCTAAACCTTGCCCCTCGCACCTTAAACCTATGCCCCCTAGTAATTGACCCCTCTGCCCTGGGAAAAAGCCTCTGACTATCCATCCTGTCTGTGCCCCTCATAATTTTGTAGACTTCTATCAGGTCGCCCCCCCAACCTCCGTGTTTCCAGTGAGAACAAACCGAGTTTATTCAACCGCTCCTCATAGCTAATGCCCTCCATACCAGGCAACATCCTGGTAAAGGCATGGATGAGGGTTTCAGCAGTGGATGAGCTTTAGCCAATATCGGGTGGTGCTACAGCAGTGGAACTCGGCAGTGTTAGTAATGGCATGGATATGTCATCAGGTTTGCGAAGAATCTAGCTCAGCCTCAGAATGTTGACAAGGAGAAGGATGGAACTGGTGGCATGTGGGCCTAACCAGAGCTTTATAAAGGTTCTGCATAATCTCCCAGCTTTTTACTCCATGCGCCTATTTATGAAGCCCAAGATCCCATATGCCTTGCTAATTACTCTCTCAGTATGTTCTATTACTTCAATATCAATGCACGTACACCATCAGGTCCCACTCTTCCTACACACTCTTTAGAATTGTGCCATTAGGTCTACATTGCCTCTACCTAACCTTTCTAATAGCTTATGTCAAGGTTTTTAAAAATTAAATAAAAAAATTTAGAGTATCCACTTATTTTGTTTTCCAATTAAGGGGCAATTTAGCATGGCCAATCCACCTACCCTACACATCTTTTTGGGTTGTGGGGGTAAGATCCACACAGACACTGGGAGAATGTGCAAACTCCAGACTGACAATGACCCAGGGCCGGGATCGAACACGGGTCCTCGGCGCCATGAGGCACCTGTACTAACCACTCCGCCATCGTGCTAGCTTATGTCAAGTTGAGGGTGATTTTTATCATTCTCGCTGTTTGTCAATTCAGATATTATTATCAAGTTCTGAAATTCTACTCTGCACTCCATAATTCAATCAACTCCACACGGACACTGACCCAGGATCGGGATTCAAACCCGGATCCTCAGCGCCATAGTTCCAGTGCTAACCACTGCGCCACGTGCCACTCCCCTCATGCAACCATATTTTAGCCTGTGACATAGAACGTCTAATGAGCCAGTGGATTCATCCATTCCCTGATGTTGAAATGGAGCCTTAAAATCAGTGAGGTTTCTGGTTTTAGTCCCCGTTCATGGTGCAATTGGCCTCAGATACCTGGGACTAATGAGTGCAGAATGTCGGGGAGAGTTTCACGGTCTGGTTGCTAACCTCAGCCAGAAAGTGTGCTTCTCTGGACATTGAGTGAGGACAGGATATTGGGCTTGCCTGGGATGTCCTCCCATGATTTAATAGTCTCATATGAGCTTGCACTTGCCTGTGAGCTACAAGAGAACTTCTAACAGACTGCATGACTGTACACCCAGCAAGTCTCTCAGGGAATATGTGAAAAATAGCACAATGCCACATACTTGGTAACTCTGCTGATAATTAAATAGGAGGTTTTCTGCAGGAACTCTCAAGTCCTCCTTCAACTTATTGACCTCTCTGCCTATTGAAATTCTCTTTTCAAACCACCTTTCGACCAAGCTTTTAGTCACCCTCTCCTTTTTGGCTCAACATCCACTTTTATCTCATTGTTGTTCTGTGAAGCGCTTTGTAATATTATTCTAGGTTAAAGGCACAATTTTAATGGAAATTAGGATTGTTGTTGTACAAGCAGAAGTTTGGCAAGCACAGATACCTCTACATAATCATGCTATTGATGGATATTTGTTTCATAATTTTCATCATTGGAAAGCTTTCAGTTAATTGGATTAAATGTTCCAGTTCTGAATACCATATTCGTAGCATTTCAGTTTTCAGTGTCTCATTAAAGTATATTTTTCGCTGTGTCACCAACATTTTAAAAGTAAATGAATTTTATAGATTATATTTCCTTGCCATTCCAATTTTGCCGAAATGTCATTTTCATACTCGCGTTTTAAATAAAAAAAAGCTCAGGGTGAGCTTTTGCCCTGGGGTGCAGTGTGTTGATCCACATTGTCAGGGTGTGGGCTGGCATCTGTGCATGCACAGACAGATGCAGTAAAATGTCTATTTTCAATGCAGGGCATAGATATTGGATGCACACTGGGCTGCTTTTGTGTATAAGCAAATGTTCCTATTTGTGTCATTAAACACTAAATTAAAATGATTTTTACAGCTGAATTGTTTCCTTTATACAGTCACTTAGCAGGCGTCAGATTAAACTTGCGTTAAATATATTAGGGTTACTGATTTTGACACATAAATATATGCCATATATATATATATATATATATATATGTATATATATTTGGGTATGCATGAATGTATTTGAGTATGCATGCATATATATTGGGCAGAATTTTCAGGATGGCGAGTGGCTGGCATTTACCATCCTGAGAGTCAGCGCATAACTTGTCCCACCGCTCAGAGGCCCACTGCCATATCATGCTCAATTGAACTCTGATTGGCAGCTGATGGGACTTTCATCAGCCCTTGGAAGGAAATCCCCCCCTATGAGAGCAGTCAGCCAATCTGATTACCCAAAGGTTCTCCTCCCTGTACAGGTACAGCGCTGGAGTGGCCAAAAGAGGTACTGCAGCACTCTGCCTGTAACTGTCTGGAACAAAGTCCCAGGACCATTATTAAAGTAAGTCACAAGAGTCTCGGAGCAGGATGTCCTGGAAGGTGGGGAGGGGGTGACTGTGGCATTGGGGGTCGACCAGGGAGGGCGCCCCAAATCTGAAGGGGCCATCAGGTTGAGGCACAGCCCCTCCCATGACCACCCTTCCCGTCTTGAGACAGAGAATTGGTTCTTCCTATTTCCCACCCAACCCTGACCCATGCTCACTAGCTTAAAAATTGAGGCTGGGTGGCAAAAGTTCCTTAAATGGCTAAAAAGTGACTATTTAAAGATCTTAATGCAGGAATGTTTGGGTTTCCTGCCCAAGGCCCTATCTGTCCCTCTGTGAAAATGGTCTAGGTTTGGGCATCTGGGATCCCGGTTGGGGGGAGGGGGGATCCATCCATGCAATTTTATGCTTTCCCCCCCCCCCCCCCCCAAAAAAAAAAATCGGGGGTATGGGTTAGTGACATGGCCGGGTTTCTCAGGCTTGAGAAGATCAATTTCGCCCTGAGGGGATCGATGCTAGAGTTTGCCCGGACGTGGCAGCCGTTTATCAACTTCTTTGGGGAAAATTAAGCTGTCAGCAGAGAGGGGGGGGGGTAAAAGGAAAGAGGGAGGCATGGGGGGTTGGATGAGGTGGGAAATAGTTAGTAGGAAAGGGGGATTGGGTAATTGTGTATGTAAGCCACGTTGGCTGGGTGTGGTTGTTGGTTGGGTGGATGTTATTTACTTTGTTGTTTTTCCTCTTGAAAATTGTTAAAATTATATATGCCTTAATAAAAATATTTTTTTAAAATAAAAAACGTTATGCTCCCTCCCCCCTCTGCCTGAGAACCGGCCTGGGTGGGGATGGGTGTAACATTCTGTCCATTATATAATATGTTTGTCTTTGAGTGATTTGATCTGTGCATTTGTTGTGGGAACAAGATTGGATATTAAGGGGGAGATGGGGAGGGTTGGTTGGTTTGAAGGAGAGAAGGTGTGTATGAAGGGGAAGACGGGAGTTTAGATGAAGGGGAGATGGGGTAAAGGGGTGAGGGGTTTGAAGAAGGCAAAATGGGTATGAAAAGGGAGATGCCCTGAACAGTGGACTCTGCATTAGCATTTGCTTTCGCTCTGTGACAAAGGGCTACATGGTGTGCAAACACTCACATCCGTCCATTTGTTATTGCTACCATGACATATGGAAAGCAGAAGCTGAAATTAATGTTTTTAATTTTCTCAGCTGCGGGGAGAACTCAGAGCTACCTGTGTGATTATCAATTCTGGCCTGCTGTTTCCGAAACCTGATGGATGAGCTCTGAATGCATGTGATTACTTTTAAGTGTGCGTTAATGTGGGTTGTTATGGATTGCGACTAAATTTGTGGACTAATTTGAACGCTGCACTCTCAAAGCACCAAGAGAGGTAGAGTGGTACAGTTAGAGGTAGAATGGTACAGTTAGAGGTAGAGTGGTACAGTTAGAGGTAAAGTGGTACAGCTGGAAGTAGAGTGGTACAGTTAAATACTGGTTCAATTTCCTACCATGTGATTGTAGAAATAAGAAAGGAGAAAAATAGGGAAAATGCTTCATCAATTGGAAATATGGCTGCAGATCAATTCACTCTATTACTGTCAGTGTGTGTATGACAGAGACAAGGGCTGAGTTGAAACTTGTAATCACTCACCGAAACACAGTAACCTTATTGTCAGCAGGTTATGTTTGGGATTGTGACTACATGTAAATTGGAATGAAAGGTTGTTCTAGCATTTTTTAAAAAATTGTGGATAACTTTGAACTTCATCCCTCTGCCGCATTAAATGGTCAAAAGCTGCATGTGGCCCCCTGCAAAGTTGAGTAACTGGGGCTGAAATGAGGAAATGTCCATTTCCTGTAGACCGAAGCAATGGCAGAGAATACACTCAACGTTGCCACTGTGGTGGGAACCCTTTGGGACCCAGGCTCGAGGATTACTATTGAAAGAGGTTTGCACCGTTAGCAGCTTGTTAGCAAATATAAACGGTAGTTTGATTGTTTGATGTGATATTTATAATGCAGCTCCTCATTTGAAAATGGTAACTGCCATGTGGGTTCCAGTCAGGCAGCAAATACTTTGTTTACACTGTCTGGCTGGAACGCCAAATATTCTGCCCAAGGGAGAACTCTCGTGCATGCTTGGTCACACGCTAGTACTCAGCAGGAAATACTTAGGGAGGGCACTGAAGAGAATCCCGAGGCAGGCGGAAGAGAGGGTAGGGCGATGGGTGGGGGGAGTATCCACTGGAACTGTGAACAATTTGTAAACCACCTGTGACCCATACTTTGCCAGCATTATTCACCCATGGTCGATCAGATGAGGTACTGTTTGGTCAGGGCAGGTATCTCTGACATGGTGCTGCACACAATGTATTATCTTGCTGCTCATGTGGAGCGTTCTTCTATTCAATGGCTGCAAAGCTTTCCTGTTGAATAAACAGAGCAGCAGTACAATCAATAACTTAACAATCAAATTACTGCAGATGCTGGAATGTTTCGAGTCTGGATGACTCGTGGTCGAAGCTCAAGAACTTAACCCTGGTGCAAAAGTTCTACTCATTCAGGGTTTTGTTCCTGTTCAGACTGCAAAGCCAAAGCCGGGGTGACCTGTCTGGATTACTTTACAGCCTAATGATAATTGCTACAGAAATGGAAGTCGTCAGTGAATAAGTAGTATATCCTCTCTACAGAGTGACTTCTGGAGATAGCACAAAGAGCCTGTTGTAAACAAATACTTTTCATTAGAGAAGAGCCATAAACCTCATGGAGAAGTGTTGTTGGTCTGTTAAGGAAGGAGAAGGATTAACCTTCATTGTGAATGGTCCACATTGTGCACATAGTTCTTCTGTATTTCTTATTCGTACAAAACGATGATCCGTATTACACAATCACTGGCCCATTCTGAAAGTTTATCATCTAAATATTGTAACAATGCCAACTATATTTCACTGAGTTGCACTGACGTAATAGTCTCCCCCTTCTTACTCTCCATCACAGAGCCAAGCAATGAGGATAGTGCGAACTATAGGGCAAGCCTTTGAAGTATGCCACAAGCTGAGCCTCCTACACACTGAGCAAAATGTGGCTGGAGAGGAGGACCACGAAAGTGAAGAGAGTGCTGAAAACAGCAATGACCCAGGTATGACATTTTAATTATGTTCAGTGACTTATTCTATAATGGGGGGAATAATCTTTTTAATCTTTCTTCCAGAGAAACAACTAATGGACCCCTGGGCTATAGGTAACCAGGGTAACCCATGTCCCAGGTCAGTGAGGCTGGGTGTCCAAAGAAAAACTTCAGCAAATATATACTTTTTTAAAATGGAAAATCTGCAATTTTATTATTTAAACATCCCACTCATTGAACAGTTGGTGTTTCGTTTTATTTTAATGCTTACCTTTAAATGTCCCAATGGCCAGTAGCAGCCATTGTCTTTGACTCCAGCCACAAGCTTCATCCCCACACCAGTGAATCCATCTTCTAATGACCTCTGACTCCGGTTGTTTAAACCTCATCTTCCTGTCTTACCTTGAGCAGAGTATCCGACCTGCTGCCCAGTTGGTCTTCCATTTGTGATCTTCAGACATCACTACTCTTCTGTTCTCTTGACCAGCCACCAATCCTCCATTAACACCAGCCGATCTAAAACTCCTATCCTATTCCATTCCGGGCTATGTTCCGACATCGGGCAGAAGTTTGTGGTGCCCTATGGATGTCTTTGGTTGTGGGGGAGAAGGGAGGGACATAAAATTTCACGAATGCCTTTTTTGCAGCCTTTTGCCCAACCCAATCTGACCATGATTTAACAAGTGGTGGGCAAGGCCTTAGGCCACCATCCCTCGCTTGTGCCAATTGAAGCCCACAAGTGGCTAAATAATGGCCCCTTAAAGCACACTCACTGCCAAACCACAATGCCTTCTTCAGTGTCTAGCTGCCTGGGCTGCCACCAGCACTGGGAAGGCATCCTCTGCGGGACCGGCAGCACCATCCATTTTGGTCTCTGTGAGGAATTGGAGAAGGAGAGAGACCAACAATCAGCCAGGGCTTCCACCCCGGGAACCTCAAACCCCCCAAGCCTCCCCCACCCTTACATGTTCTGCCTTTTCTCAGAGTGCCATCCAGCAAGCCAGTTGTGCTGGAGAACCTCGCTCTGCATGCTTAATGCTTGGCCACATTAGGAGCCCCTAGACTCCAGACCCCAAGCGGAACATTAGGGAGATCGTGCTCAGGTACCCACCCCGATCCACACATTCACCCTTTGGTCATGAGGATATCTCCAGTGCTGAAGCCCAGCTCTTGAGTGTTTGGTTGTTCGTTGCTACCTCTATGATGCTGATGCTTCGTGAGGTCAGGCAAACTGTTCAGGCTTCAAAGTTTGATTGAAATGCGATGCAATAATCATCAGCTGAGAAATGGCATGTATACATTGAAGTAGGCATTTGAGTGTTGAGAATATTTTGTTTTTTTATATTCATAGAATTTACAGTGCAGAAGGAGGCCATTTGGCCCATCGAGTCTGCACCGGCTCTTGGAAAGAGCACCCTACGCAAGCCCACACCTCCCCCTATACCCACACCTCCACTCTATCCCCGTAACTGCACCAACCTTTTATGGACACAAAGGGCAATTTATCATGGCCAATCCACCTAACCCGCACATCTTTGGACTGTGGGAGGAAACCGGAGCACCCGGAGAAAATCCACGCAGACACGGGGAGAACGTGCAGACTCTGCACAGACAGTGACCCAAGCTGGGAATTGAACCTGGGATACTGGAGCTGTGAAGCAACTTTGATAACCACTGTGCTACCCGAAAGTGATTTTGTTTCACTTGAGAGTGAACCCCAGGGTTCAGGCAAAGTATCCAGGCCTCGCAGTTTGATTGGAATGCTGGGCAATAACACTCATCTGAGACATGGCACGTGAACCCACAGGAATGCGCTTGAGAATATTCTTGAGAATAATTTTGACCAAGAGTCATCGAGACTCAAAACATTAGCTCCAGATGCTGTCAGACCTGTTGAGGTTGTCCAGTATTTTGTGTTTTTGTTGCTTGAGAATATTTTGTTTAGTAAATGGTCAACAGTAACAAACGTTTGAAAATCAACTATGCAACGTTCCACATAGCACACTAACCGTTAAACAACAAGGAAACGTCACCATTCCATATTGGTGCCAATACAAAGTGTTATGGGCGAGATGTTTTCAGAACCCCAAAATGTATCATGGAGTTCAACCAACCTCCCCCTTTAATGGATTGTTGCTTTTGAAGCACACGGCTTGTTCCCCAGGTGTGGTGTTACAATTATGGACACGTGGGTTTTAACACAAAACAATGTTTGTTCCATGAACTCAACTTAACCTTTTAAATAAACATTGGATCCCTTAACACCCCTTACTTCAAAGATAACCCCGAAAATAATACAACACTAAATAATCCATCAAAATGTTCCTTCAAACATCCAAAAGGCTTCAAACCTTCAAAACACACCAGGTCACAGAATATATATATTTTCTGTTGGATGGCAGAGATATATCAGCTTGGTTGACTTCAGCTCCAGCACCTTGCTTTTCTTCCTGCAGCTCTCTGGAAACACACAGACACACCCAAGCTGCTTTCTCAAACTGAAACCAAAAGCAGAAGTGAGCTCAGCCCCCCCCCCCCGCAGTGACATCACTTCAGTAATATGATCAGCTTCATCTGTTAAAGGTACACTTCTTCAGCATCCAATTCTTAAAGGCACTCTCACATGACAAAAGCTATATCAGCTAATTTTCACACAAAAAAACAGACTCACGGTATCACCCTTCACATGTTCCTCAACAGAAATGGAGGATTTGCAGTCACCAGCAAGAGCAAGCAGCAAACACAACCTGCAGCTGTGAAGTGCTCTCACAACTAACAAGACCAATTTCTTATGAGCAGCTGCCAGGCATTTGCAGATACAAGCAGCAAACAAAACCTTCAGTATCTACAGGCAGCAAGGTAGCACAGTGGTTAGCACAGTTGCTTCACAGCTCCAGGGTCTCAGGTTTGATTCCCGGTTTGGGCCACTGGCTGTGTGGAGTGTGCACGTTCTCCCCGTGTCTGCGTGGATTTCCTCTGGGTGCTCTGGTTTCCTCCCACAGCCCAATGATCTGCAGGGTAAGTGGATTGGCCATGATAAATTGCCCTTAGTGTCCAAAAGAAAAAGGTTACGGGGATAAGGTGGAGGCGTAGGCTGTTCTTTCCAAGGGCTGGGCCTCCTTCTGCACTGTAAATTCTATGATTCTATGATACCACTTGAGAATATTATGTTTATTAAATGGTCAAAAGTATCTTTCCAGAAAAAGATGAAAATCAACTACTTAACAGCCAATAAATCACGTGAACCATTAATCAACAAGGAAAAGACATTGTGCCACACACCCACAAGTAACTTTCCACCACAGAATATTGGTTCAAACACAAAGCCATAACAGTTCATTTGTATTAAAAAAAACACACTATCACCCCTCGCAGGTCCTCAACAGAATGGAGGATCGATGCTGTGCGCTTGTTTTACCTATCTGTCTTTGTCCATGAGCCTTAGTTGTAGAGGCCTTCTTATACAGCTTAATTTCATTGAATCCAAAGCCCAGTGCTCCTGTTCCACTGGTGTTCAAGGTGCAATACAGCAGCCTCAACGTCCAGCGTGTTAGACTCATGGCGGTGTGCTACTCGACATGCACCACTCACATACTCCCAATAAAATCACCAGCCATCTGCAAAAGCATCTCTTCAACACCTTCACCAAGTTGCTCATTCGGATCAATCCGCCTGTATTTCTCTTCCTCTGGCAGCTTCCCAGGAGTGGAAAATCACCTTGATCCAGAGCACACCAGAAAAGAGAAAGAGTTCTTCTTCCCCTTTTCCAGCCCAGGCAGTAGGTCATCTTCCCATCCTCCCTTTCCTTACTCCTGGCTACAGAAAGAAGGATGCAAAAGAGGCAGCCTCCATGCATTTACAGCCACAAGCAGCAGCAAACACAACCTGCAGCATCACTTGAGAGCTGTGAAATGATCTCACAACTAACAAAGCTAATTCCCTATTAGCAATAGCCTTCAGCTGTGAAGCTAAAGGCTGTTCGCCATCAAAGGGAGCTAAAGTAACTGTCAGCAGTAAAGTCTCTGCCCAGGAAGTGTTTGCTAGGGCAGACAGGCAGCAGCTGTAGTTACCACTGTTATGGGTATCCACAATATTTAATGATGGCTTGAAGGCCTCACAGGTGCAAATTCCACCCCTCCCCCCACTGCCGGAAAATGGAAATGGCTACTCGCTGAGTTCCCCGCAGCAGCCATTACACCAGCTTCACATTTTTAAAAAGGAGTGCTAAACGATGCCTGCATGATTTCTCATTGGGGAGCCGGTTAATTCCTGGGAGGCCGTTACATTTGACTTCAATCCTGCTAATGAGATGGAAATCAATACAAATTGGGGTTAATGATATCCTCGCCCTATTTGGGCAAGACCCGGATTCCGCAATCGGGAGCTGGCTGGTTAGAGAGTGCGAATCTCAATTTTGGCCTTTCTCGCTATTTAACCGGCACACCCAGATCTGAGCTGGGTGCAACCTGGTGGTTAAATTGTGCCCAATGTCACAATTAGCCTTACGGTGCAGTTGTTAAAAGGGTGTGAGGGCAGCATGGTAACGCAGTGGTTAGCATGTCTGTGTCACGGTACTGAGGACCCAGCTTCGATCCCGGCCCTGGGTCACTGTCCGTGTGGAGTTTGCATATTCTCCCCGTGTCTACGTGGGTCTCACCCCCACAACCCAAAAAGATGTGCAGGGTGGGTAAATTGGCCATGCTAAATTGCCCATTAAATGGGGGGAAAAAAGAATTGGGTACTCTAAATTTATTTTTTAAATTGTTAAAAGGGTGTTTTCCGTTTAGAGGTTTGGTTAGCTCAGTTGGCGGGACGGCTGATTTGTGATGAACAGCCAACAGCACTGGTTCAATTCCTGTACCGGCTCAGGTTACAATTAAGGTGCCCGCCTTCTCAACCTTGCCCCTCAGCTGAGGTGTGGTGACCCTCAGGTTAAATCACCACCAGCCAACTCTCTCTCTCTCAAAGGGGTGAATGGGGGGCTGGTTTAGCACAGGGCTAAATAGCTGGCTTTTAAAGCAGACCAAGGCAGGCCAGCAGCACGGTTCAATTCTTGGCACCGGAATGTGGCGACTAGGGGCTTTTCAAAGTAACTTCATTTGAAGCCTACTTGTGACAATAAGCGATTTTCATTTTATTTCAATAGCCTATCGTCCCCTGGGACTATGGCGACTTTCTTCTAACTTTCATTCTTTGTTTAAATGTCCAGTTACACAGTGTGCACTTAAACTGTTGATTAATGCTCTAATACTTACCTTTTCAGGCACTTGCCTGTTTATCATCTGAACAGGACAGACTAATCCCTGGCTGCCCACGAACTGCTGGGCACCAGTCAGTGTAAACACCACCGTCTATCTGCACTCATTAAATACACTGGCACCATTTTCCTGTCCTACTGATCGGGCATGATATCTGAAGATATCAGAGGCGCTCAATCTATTCTTGTGTTGATCGTCATTATCATTTTGCAGCCAGAACTATTCCCAATCTTCGGGAGGGCAAGGAATCCGGCAGGGTGGCACTGATCAACAAAGGGAAGGGCTCAAAGTCTGGGGTAGGGGTGGCAGAGGGAGTTGATGGAAAAGCTTGTTTCAGCAAAGGAGAAATTTAAAGAACACATACAGGAGCAAGAGGCTGTAGTGAAGCTGTACGGCTCACCATTCTTCAGTGAATCAAAGGAGTGTGAGTGCCAGGCATATTTCAGTTTCTGCTCACTTGCAACTACTGATCTCTTCACTGAGAATGGTCCCCACACACCCTGTACGGTCTGTGATTTGTGGACAGTTTGAGTGTGTAGTGCTGATTGATTTGAAGATCATTTGATTCCCCATTCCCCGCCATCTTAATAATTCAGCTATTCCTCTGGTTGTTTCTGGCATTGGGTGCCTAAATCGAGGTCATCTGAAAATTGGAATGGTCCGACCATCAGCAGAAAACAGACTTTTTATTTTGTTTCAATTTCTGTTCCCCTGCCTGTTTACAGCTAGCAAGAGGACATTGACTTATCATTGGTGGGCATCAAATCTGGCCTACACCAGAAGGCGAGGAGCTGCTGGTGGGGAATCTTTAGGCTCCTCCTCCGACCGGCACCATTGTGCAGGAATGAGGGTCCCTAAAAAGGGCATTAAATCCCTCATTTATATTGCTACGGGTCTTGCACCTGTTTCAGGTGTCCTTGAGCGAATCGTAAAATAATCTCCTGATGCAATATCGGGTCGAAGGTCTTTCAAGTCTCTATTGGGCGTGAGAACCCTTGTCCCCAACATTGGCATTTGCTCCCATTATACACTGAGAAAATGGAGTTGAATGATGAAATAAAATGAAATGATTGAAAATCGCTTATTGTCACAAGTAGGCTTCAAATGAAGTTACTGTGAAAAGCCCCTAGTCGCCACATTCCGGCCCACTGTGCTAAACCAGCCCCTGAATAAAATGAAGTTCAGTTTCTAGCCTGACAATTTTACTTTAGTCAGGTCACCACTCATCTCGAAGCCTACTAATTTGGCTCTTTTTTTGTTAATTATTTTTTTTATTTTATAAATTTAATGTACCCAATTAATTTTTTCCAATTAAGGGGCAATTTAGCGTTGCCAATCCACCTAGCTTGCACATCTTTGGGTTGTGGGTGCGAAACCCACGCAAACACGGGGAGAATGTGCAAACTCCACACAGACCCAGAGTGACTCAGAGCCGGGATCGAACCTGGGACCTCTGCGCCATGAGGCTGCAGGGCTAACCCACTGCTCCACCGTGCTGCCCTGGCTCTTTTTAAATAGATGCTATTCTTGCTGGGTGTATGTTTATTTCTGTATCTCCCAGTGTCTCACATTGATTAATCCTTTGTGTTGCTTTGCGGTCTGTACCAGTTCAACAGCTCACTGACGCAGAGAAAGAGGCTTCGGAAGAGACTGATATAGATGCCATCGATCCACCTCTACACGATGGTACAGCAACTGATTTCAGCCGAGGTGTGACTGACCTAGACGCGGTACGCAAAGAACAGGATGTTCACAAATTCCAAAAGGTAATTTTAAAGCTGTCCCTTCATCCACCCAGCGTTCGCCGTGTGAGGGGTGACTCTATTGATGCCTGGGTCCATAGAAACCACGTTACTCTGGGAAGGCGAATCCTGATGTTAATCCTTTTATAATGCATTTTGCTGCTATTTTGAAGCAGCCTGCTTTCTGCTTCATGTCTACGGAATGACAAGCACATCTAATCCAGTTAGTTTGTAACATTTATGAAGCGGCTGATGCTTAGTTACGACGTAGAAACACTTGGGAGACGCTGGATTGTGTTTGTCCAGTGAGACAGTGGGCACACTCTGTGAAGGGCCCAGTCGTACCCTACGCCTGAAATACAGACTTGCTCAAATTACAAAAGTGTCTATCTGCTGTGAACATTACCTTTCCAATGTATCTGTGCCACAGCCAGAAGGTGTCTCAGATTGTGAGTTAGTGTTCCCAGGTTGAGAAAGTAATGTGGGAGCACATTGCTCTGTGACAAGGGTTCTGAGGATGGTTCAGAGACCGTCTCTTCTGGCTGCAATGCATTTACACAGCTTTCTCATGTGTGCGATCTGCCAAACTTGGCAATGGGTTTCAGACATCCAGCTGACCAACAAGAAAAAGAGCCATTTGTATGGACCATCTGCGAACAGAGACCCGTCAGCTCAACTGTGATCATTTAGACACTTAAAAACAATAGATTGAAAGCTTACGTGAAATATTAATGAGCCAATACTCAATTGATTTGCCTAACTTAAAATTGCTAACTCCCATATTTTAGCATTAAGAATGTGTACATGATTCTTGCACCTTGAATGGGATATGGGAGGTAAAAATTCTCCTTTTAAAGAAACTTGTATAGTATTTCACGTTCACACCTCCCTGATTTGCCGCTCATTTATCGTAGAATCCAGGAGGAGGCTATTTGGCCTATTGTGTCTCTGCCAGCTCTTTGAAGGAGTTATCCAGTTAGCCCTATTCCCCTATTCTTTCTCCGTAACTGTGTTGATTGTCTCTTTAAGGCACCACAGCAGAGTAAGGATCACCTGGACTTGGTGACCAATTGGGACTCAGTGTATGATCGGTTCCATTTCTATGATTGTAAATTGTGGAGTAGCAGGGAAAGAGGCTTCTCTGAGTAGTGCACAATATCCACTAGGTTCTCTTCTGTTGTGATAGTTGATCCTTAACTACAACAGGATGGGTGGAACGCATTTGAGCCCTTTCACGAAAGAGTGGAATACAGACAGAGATAAAAAGAAAGTCTCGGGGTAACTGATGGTTTTAAATATTGCAATGGGTGTTGACTTGCATTCAACAGTCAGCCCAAGTATTTGTTGTTTCCCACTGCACTGCATTTCACCAATGTTCATCACCTCCGTCAGACAGGGGATAAAATAGAGCTGGGTGGCCGAATGTCATTTATAACATCTGCGGGCTCCTGAGTCCAGCGTAATCCCACTGTCTGTCCACTAAATAATCCACCCGAGCATCCACGAGTCAGAAGTTGGTGCTGCCTGCAGGGATAATATATAGAGGATTTGCGTCAGCAGCTGATGATTTACATTTTTAAAAAATACATTTAGAGTACCTAATTCATTTTTTTTTCCAATTGAGGGGCAATTTACTGTGTTCAATCCATCTACCTTGCACATCTTTGGGTTGTGGGGGTGAAACCCACGCAAACACGGGGAGAATGTGCAAACTCCACACGGAGAGTGACCCAGAGTCGGTATCAAACCTGGGACCTCGGCGCCGTGAGGCTGCAGGGCTAACCCACTGCGCCACCGTGCTGCCCTGATAATTTACATAACATAAAGCACCAAATGTTGCCTGCAGCTCAGCTGATCTGATAACATTAACAGAACATGTTTTGTTGACAAGGCCCAATCCAAACTCAATCAGAATTTCTCTGGTTATGCTTCGATAAAATGCCTTGGGATGTTTTACTATATTGAAGGTGCTATGTGAATGCAAGTTATTGTTGGTGTAAGTCTATTAGCCATAATCTTCCAAAAACTTCGTATTTTGATTTTATCTTGTTTGCCAGTAAATCTTTGAGTGCGATCCTCATGATCACAGAATTTACAGTGCAGAAGGAGGCCATTCAGCCCATCGGGTCTACACCGGTCCTTGGAAAGGACACCCTACCTAAGGCCCATGCCTCCACCCTATCCACGTAACCCAGTAAGCCCACCTAATCTTTTGGGCACTAAGGGGCAATTTATGATTAACACTGTTGCCTCACAGCTCCAAGGACCCGGGTTCGATTCCCGTCTTGGGTCACTGTCTCTGCGGAGTCTGCACGTTCTCCCTGTGTCTGCGTGGGTTTCTTCCAGGTGCCCTGCAGCCACTTCCTGGAGACTGGGGTCTCTGTTAATGCTTTCCCTGCCACAGGGGCAGCTGTTATTCTCTGTCACTAAAGGTGCTTCCATGGTCCTGCTGGTGACAGGGCAGAGTGCACACTGCGAAGGCAGACAGCAACCCTGTCTGCTGGATGGACCACCCATATCTGGGATCCAGTTGATGTCCCTAATGGGTGTGGCTTCTTAACTCGCTGCCTCCAGGAAGATCGCGTCTGTTCGCCCACCATGGCCATTTCTGGGTTAGAGTCACAGATGTCTGCAGCCCAGAATAGGCCCTACAGCCCATCACATCTGAATTGGTCAAAAACAACTACCTAAGTATTCTAATCACATTTTCAACATTTGGCCCATAGCCCTGTGTGCCTTGACATCACAAGTGCACATTTAAATATTTCTTAAATGTTATGAGGGGTCTCTGCCTCCACCACCCTTTCAGTCAGTGATTTCCAAACTCCCACCCGCCTCTGAGTAAAAAAGTTTTTCCTCACATCCCCTTGAAACCTGCTGCCCATTACCTTAAATCTATGCCCCCAGTTCATTGATCCACCAAGGGGAATCATTTCTTGTCTATTCTATCTATCTCCTTCATAATTTTATGCATCTCAATCATGTCCCCTCCTCAGTCTCCTCTGTTCCAAGAAAAACAACCCCAGTATATCCAATCTGTCTTCGTAACTAAAACTCTCCAGCCCAGGCAACATCCTGGTAAATTTGATCTGCACCCTTTCCAGTGCTATCACATCCCTCCTAAATGTGGATTCCAGAACAGCGCACAATACTCTAGCTGTTGCCGAACCAACGTTTTATACAGTTCCAGCATAACTGGTTCTGCGCACACAATTCATCCCAAAATCAGGGTCGCGATCTGACCAGCAAAATCCAGCCCTATAATATGGGCTGAGAGTGGTTAAGCACTTAGAAAGCAGGGGTGAATCAAAATTTGTCAATATGGACTTGTGAAAGTTGAATCATGCATCAACAGAATTCTTTCTGGGAATCCCAGATAAGCGGAGGTTGATGTGGGATATATGAATTTTCAAAGGTATTTGTTACGCCATGTAGAAGAGATTTGTCATTAAAATGTAAGTTTTAGGCGATGAAGGGAATGTAGCTTTATGCATCGATGGCTGGAAAGAAGAGGGAAAATAGTTGTTGTTTGATTGGGCAGGATATCATTAATGGTCTATGTAATCCTAGGTATATAGTCAGGTTAGTGAAGGGTTAATTATTACATCTCTGTGTGAATAAAATACTAGAGGGCGCTACCACTTCTCTGTATTTAAGTCAGACTCTGAGGGAATTCTGGGAGTAGCATAAGGAGAAAGCATGGTGACAGCATAGAAGAAGATTAGATGAGACAAAGTTAACACAAGGTTAGATCATAGTGTAGTTAGTGACTCTTTAGATTATTGAATACTGCTAGACAGATTCAATATTACTTAATTATTATCTGTAGCTCAGTAGAGTATGCAAACTTCATTTAATTAATAGTACTATAATAAATTAGTTTTGTTTCAATCTTTTGATTGGTGGATTCTTTGTCAACAACACATCAGATCATTCTGGAAGAAAAGACAAATAACATAACATATTACCATGAATGGTAATATAACAGTCTAATAATAGATTTAGTGGTTTTTCAAGTTACTTAAATGATCTGCTCGTACGCCATAAGGTCGGTGAGCGATTCCAGATTAGGGTTTGTGATAACTCTTAGGTTTGGATGTAGGAGATGGCAACAAGGTTTAAACAGGCTAACAACGTGGGCAGACAGCTGACAATTTCAGCAAAATGAGCAACGATACATTTTTTAAAAAAAACTTAACAGTGCAAGGAAGTGCTAAATGATAAGTTTCATGAAAACATGGATTAGCAGAGAGATCTGGATGTACCGAAGCACAATTTTTTTTAAAGTGGGAGGGATGCAAGAAGGAATTACGTTGTCAAAGCTTTCAGTTAATGAAATTTCAGGAGCAATTGGAGGCTGCATGAGTGAGTAGACCTCAACTCATACCCGTGAGCAAGTCTACATCTCACCTCGTCAGAAATAATGGGCAGTGAAGGGATAGTATGACGACAGATGTTCATTTGTGCTTTGTAGCAATCACCACTGTCGTGCAGACTGCAATCAATTAACTTATTAAAGACTGGCCATTGAATGTGAGGCTGTCCTGGGGTAAATCTTCCCGTCCCGCTCACTATGGGACAATTTCACAGATCATTGTCCTCGGGTGGGAATACCCGGTCCCAGGATAGGCGAGATTGGAAAGTCCCACCCAAAGTTTACATGGCGCAGACAGTCTTAATCATCTGAGTTTGCACAGCTAAAATCGTGATTTGATCCTTGAGTTGCCATTTCCCTTTTGTAGTCTGTCGTTTTCACAGGCAAGTGTTATTCGCAAATCAACAATATATTTGTTTTCAATTTACAAGCACCCAGCAGAGCCAGCACTGGTTAAGTGCAGAATTTCTTCATATTTGTGTGTATGTGGAACCAACGTGTGAATCGTATCCATAGCTGCCATCCAAAGGATTTATGTTTGCTTGAAGGAATTCTCTCCTAAGTTTACCTCATGGATTTGGGTGTCAACTTAGTATCACACCACCGCTCACTTAAATTAATGTTTGGCTTGTCACGTAAATGTTGCATTTTTGTTGCCTTTGACTGAATGAAGTGGCTCTCCAGAAAAGTGTCCGACCATCAGTCATCATGTCACTCTCAATAGGAGTAATACCAAGAATGAAGAGAAAGTGGTCACCATTAGCATTAATGGCTAAAGTCTTCCTGGAGTGAAGTGGTCGCCACCACACAGTCTAAGCTTCTCTGGGAACTGCACAACTTACTTGAGCAAAAAAGATGGCCGTTTTGCAGCAATTGTTGTTCCTTTTTGATTGCTCTCAGCTGTATACCCAGTCCCTGGGGATCTTTGTATGTGTGAGAGGTACTAAAATTGTTTCAGCGTCAGATGAAGAGGGGGAGAGAAAAGAGCTTTCTTCAGGTACATAGGTTGGTGGGGGGAATCACCATTTTTCTTATCGTTTTCACCTTACCAGCTATTAAAAGCTCTCAGTGCTATAGAGTAGAAAGTTGAAACTTTGGGTGGAGTCTTGTTGAGGCATTGAGGGTCACACCTGTTGACTGGAGAGCACACGAGAGACTCGCACTGCGTCTTTTAGCAAAGCCTCGCCCAAACATAAGCCACTGGGACAGTGCACTTAGCTGACAACCCCCGTTCACGATGTCAAGTCCTTCAATCAAGCACTGAGTGCCTTTGAGGGATATCCCCCCGCCAAACCACCAGACCGTACAATGACGGGCCTGCTTGTCACTGGGTTAATACAGCAACAGTGAGATGAGACCCTTCACTGATCAATTCGTTGGCCACTTAAACGCCTCAGTAGGTCACAGGGCAAGGAGGTCAACCATTGGTCACTCTGAATTTAATTCTGACAAAGGTGGGAAAATGATAAGGTTCTAGTGTGACACCATCATGACTAAAGTAAATACCCTTCCCACTTCCAAACTCGCCGCCAGGGAGAACAGAATATTCTGTCCTGAGTCAACAACTTTTCAATAAATTCTGCAAAACAAAAGGCCTCTTCCAACAACTTGGTTGATACAGTGTCTTTCATATAGAAAATGTCCCTCAGAACTTGACAGGAGCCTAACCAGACTAAAATAATAAGATTTCAGGTCAGAGGTGGAGCTATCAGTTGAAGTGAGTCAGGACATAAATCCTAAAGAGATATTTTAAAGGGGCTAAATGAGGTGGAAACGTTATGGGAAGTAATTCCAGAGCTTAGGACCTGGATTGTTGAAGGCACAGCCACCGGTCATGGATTCATGGAAGCAGGGAATAAACAGCAGATTTGGAGGGGCAGCACGGTGGCACAGTGGTTAGCACTGCTGCCTCACGGCACCAAGGACCCGGGTTCAATCCCACCCCTGGGTCACTATCCGTGTGGAGTTTGCACATTCTCCCCGTGTCTGCGTCAGTCTCACCCCCACAACCCAAAAAGATGTGCCTGTAGGTGGATTGACCCATGCTAAATTGCACTTAATTGGGAAAAAAAGAATTGGGTACACTAAATTTATTTTAAAAAAGGATTTGGAGGATTTTAGGTCTCGAGGAGATAGTGAGGAACATGGTCATAAAGGGATTTGAACATGTTAGGATCCCAAACGAGAAACCCAACCATTTGCAATTTGCAAAACTGAGGGGAAGATATTTCACCCCAGGAGTTAGAACACTGACCAGTGGGTATATTTTATGTTAAAACAAACTTTAATTTAAACACAGAATCAATCACATTAGCAACAAAGTAACAGCTTTACAGTTCAAACAGTTCTTAAATAAAAGGAAAAACTTTAACTTACTCCCTACACCTGCAACTGTACATATATTCCAATTAAGCAAACCAATATCGTCCAAAGACCACTTAGAAACAAAGTTAACAATCAGGTTTACTTGCTTTTCTCTGTGCAAAGACCTTGGAGTGAACCTTCCATGAGTCAGCTGAAGTTCTGTCTTGTCGGATTAAATCCTATAGCAAACTGCAAAACTACAAATAGACCTGGCTCCACCCCTTAATTACATCAGAATGCACTCTTCGGTGTCCTCCCACTCAGATGCCCCATGAGCTATTTATCCAAGACTAAGCAGTATCCTTCATAAATGATCTACTCTCCAGGAATCCTCCAAAATCAAAACAATATTGCATTAGCTATCTATCTGTAAAGAAGGAAATGGTTAAAATCAATGATAAGCTCACTTTTAAGACCCCTTAATCACAGCATTATTAGACATATTGACAGTATGTATTTTAAATCAGGATTTTTAATAACATCACTGTAACAAATATAAAATATATAACAATTTACGACATTCATCACAAGCACAATGATGCAAATTTTAAATTTGAGGAGTTTAGGGATCTAGGATAGAGTTCCACACTTAGGCTTGTTGCTTAATTTCCGTCTTGAAGGCCTGGAGATGTGGAGTGGTCTGTCCTTAATGCTGCTGCCTCACTGGTGAATTTGGCCACAACACAAAGAGCCGGAGCACTCAACAATTTGAAATATATGAACATTAATGAGACTGTTGATTTAAATATTACAACACAATGTTCTCATTAAATTTAATTGGTGGAAAATCACTGCTGACGGCTGTGCGGTTTCCCAATATGTCCTTTCAGCAAGTGCAGAAGTAAATGAACATCTATCCCAACATGTCATTCCTGGGGGACTAAGACCTGCAACTCAGTCACCCACAAAACAAAAGTTGCAACTTCCACTTGAAAAGATTGACAGATGCTAAGAAATCCTGTAGACGAGCAGCATAATCACAATTTTCATTCAATGATACATCTGGAAATACATTATTTGCCAAATATCTTTCAGAAACGACCATGCTTTCTCAATGCAGTTTGTTCGCAATACCAAGAATCGAAAAGCACTTTCAATTTACCCTGAAAATAGTAAACTCTTTGGAATGTAAAGAGAGCATTTTTCAGACTGTGTTGGCTTTTAATTCTAATTCCTAACAGTTCTCGCTGTCATTTATTTGTTTTCAGTGACTAAAATTGAAAAAAAGCTTGAGCTGCCTGGGTCTGTAATGATTGCATGACTCTGGTAAACTTGGATAAAGCAATCGCCTCTTTGAGGTCTTTCGTCCGATGGCTCCCTGATGTGTGTTTCTGACTCCCTGATGTGTCTTTCTAAGGTCTCTGGTTGCCATTGTACCTTCTGTTTTGAGTTTGGAGTGAAGGGGGCAGTGTGTAGAACAGTACCAGAAGGATAGAAGCTCAATAGTGGTGTTTCCCAACCCCACTGAGCCCGATACATTCTGGGAAAAAAGGTGGCGTGCAAATGGCGAAACAAAATCTAAATTCCTTCTCGTGGACCCCGCAGGGGCTCTAGTCGAGTTTGAACCATTGAAGCATTTGATGGGTTTAATGTCACGCTTCCCATTTACTTAAACATTCCATTTTTTATGATTATTACTCGGTCTTAAATGCTAGGAAACAGCAAGAATTCTCCCACATAATTCTCTTTGTTGCAGGTCGAAATGTTGCATGGACTTTAATGCAATTCATTAATAGGCGCTTTTGAAATCTAGTCATAATACACATCAGAGAGAATTGCCTTACATGTTGTCTTGTGAATCCCACCCAAGTGCAACTGTGCATCTTGTTGACACTGAAGAAGTGCAGCCTGAAAAGTATATACTTTACAAATATGCCTGTTTGAAATCTTAATGTGTACCCCACCACCCACCTACTCCCCCATCCCCCATAACACAAAGGATCTTCAGGAAAAAGCAAATCCTCTCCTCTTGAAGCAGCTAAAAAAGACGACATTCATTTTTGCTACGATGGTTTTGTGCACAAAAAGCTGGATGAGGCTTCGCTATCCTTTCCCTGTCTGCCAGCTGCTCTGTATGGTTTGTCCGCACCATTCTGACGATAGTCCATCCCTATTTGCACCGAACGATTGGGAAAGCCGCTCAGGACATTCCTGGGGACAGCATAGAGTTTCCATGGGGCAGTTCATGCCACACCTCTGCCATGACTTTGCCGGCAGTTACAGGAGTGGAGTGGAAGCAGCTCCGAGGAATTCATGGTCCAACACATGGAAATATGTTATGCTGTCCATGAGTAGGTAGGCTCATTCTGAAACCAGTTGTAGTAGGCAACCGAACTAAAGAGTAGCTCCACTGGGAGTAATCAGGAAATGGCGAGTACTTTCTAATCAATCAGTGTGTATTTGAAGATTCCGCAGTTGGGGGTAACCGGATGAAGAAAAAGCCAACTTCTGGAGACTTGAAACAGAACAGAAAAATCTGGGACAGCCCGCAAGGTGAGTCAATGTTTGAAAATGGAGCCAAAAATCAAAACGCCAAGCAACTGCAGTCATTTTATTGAAGTAACTTTGGTTGATTGAAAAAATTTCCAAGTCATCGATCAACACGGGGAAAGATTTTCTTATGATATTTTCTTGGTCCAAGAGACACCCTTACCCTGTTGGTGTCTTCAGTTGCACTACGCAGTCATTTCTGCCTCAACCTTCTTAGCTCTGATCAGAAGGGTTCAAGACTCACTTACAGACTTGAGCACTTAATCTAGGCTGTGCAGTACTGAGGGAGTACACCTCTGTTGGAGATATCATCAATCAGGTTAGATGTTAAACTTGAGCTCTGCCTGTCTTCAAACTGAGTTTGGGGGGGGGGGGGGGGGGCTATAAAATTCCATGGCACTATTTGACGGAAAACCAAGAGACTTTTCCTGGTTGTCCTGGCCAACGTATACCCCTCAACTAAAACTTCAAAAGTGATAACCTTTCATTTAATTTCATTCACTGCTGTTTGTCAGACCTAGCTGCAAGCCTTTTGGTTGCTGAATTTGCTACACTAGTTTACCGGTTGTAAAGCATTTTGGAAGCCACATGGTTATGACTGCCACTTTATAAATGCAACTCTTTCTTTCTAAAATGATAATTCCATTTTTCTGCAGAATTTCTTGTGTGAAAATCAGTAAACACAGCAGGTGTCATAATATACATCAGTACATTATGGTGCAATCACATACACACACTGATGGACATGCAGTAGGACCAACCAGCATACATAACACTACAGCCAATCACCAGTGAGAGCACAAGCACTATAAAGACAGGGGACAGGAGAGTTCCCGCTCATTCGAGCAGCAGCCAGCTCAGAGCACAGAGCTCACAGCCTGCATCACAGACATTCACCATGTGCTGAGTGCCTCACCATAGCTAGTGATAGGAAAGGGTCCACAGTTAAGCTGGTATTGCTTATACCCACGTTTACAGAATGTTAGCATAGTTGAACAGTTAATAAAATAGCGTTACACCACTTCCAGCATTGTTGGCTTGTTTGTAAACCAGAACACCCAACACGACAGCAGGTACATCAACTTCTCTTCAGATGCTGCCAGATGTGTTTTTCTACCATTTTGGTCAGGATTTTATGGCCCTGCTCACCACAATACCCTCTCTCTGTCCCCACAGGAGATGGTGGCCCATAACAGGCAGGTTGGCCGAGGAGAGAGCGGTCACTAACTGAGAGGTTGGCCTGCACCGCAGGGGGGAGGATTTATTGCCCCTTCACCCAGATTACCTGAGCTGTCACAAGTGAGTGGTTCATGTCAGAATGATCCTTCCCTCTCACTGACCACATGTCCATGCTCTCACAGGATCACTACTTCATTGGGCTCGGCCATCCAGGGTGCGTCGAGGCATCACAGTTGTCAACCCCACCTTCACCAGTGCAGAGACACACACCTCCGTGGGCGACATTAGTGATCAGGCTTCTGGCGTACAATCTCGTGAGCACCACACAGTTGCTGGTGCAAATCAGGTGGAGGGAGGCAGGCGCATTCAAGGGAGTCAACAGTTGGAAGTCTGCTGGATCCCAGTTCTCTGCTGAGTCCTACTCAGATGCCGAGCTTCTGGGCAAGGATAACCCGAAGCTGATGCAGATGCTTGGGCACGGCTGTGATATTCAGGAGGGGATTTCAGCAACACTCCGGCGAGTGCATAGCCGATTGGAGGAGTCCCAAAGGCTATGGGCACAGGAGATAGTGGCAGCAATGCGTGGCACCGAGGCCAACACTGCTAGGGTGGCGACGCAACAGAAAGCCTGCAGCACGAGGCGCACTGACCATGAGTGGTGGTGTCCAAGGCAAGGCTCAGTCTGTGACACCCATGGCTGAGGGCCTCGACATCATGCCCCAGTCGCTGATTACGTGTCCCAAGATCCTTTGGCACAGTTTGAAAGAAATGCAGGGGAGACCTGACCAATATTAACTCTCAATCAACATCACAAAAAACCATCATCTGGTCAGTCACATTGCTGTTTGTGGGCGTTTATTGTGCAGAGATTGGCTGCTGCATTTCCTACATTATAATAATGACTACAATTCAAAAGCATCCCATTGGCTGTAAAGCATTTTCACTTTTCCAGTAGTCGTGAAAGACACTGATACAAATGGCAGATTTTTTCTTCCTTTTCACAAACACCGGTTTCCATGGTACTGTGCATTTATTCTTGACATTTACGGATGGGTACATTGACAGTCTATCTGTGCATATTTATATGGTAATTTAACATGCTGGAACCTGGAATATACTGCTTAATTGTTGGCGTGCTATAATCGTCAGTCTGTTCATTAGTTGTAAAGCACTTTTAGACATTCTGAGACCACGCGAGGCGTTCTCTTTCTTGGTTTGTGTTCAGGGCAGAGCTTTGGAAAGATTTACTCTAATTGACAATCAAAATGGGCGTTTATTTTCAACAGCAGACTTCAGCTCTTCTAATGACTAGCAGGAGTTTTTGTTCAGAATTAAGGAAGGAGATTGGGGGAGGGTAGTGGGAGTGAGGGGCATGGTGAGTTGTTGGCACAGTTGCCAGTTGCAGTCATGTGCCAGCCCTCATGCTCATTAAGTGCAGGTATCCTTGCAGAATCCTCTTTTAAAAAAAAAAAAAAAATTAAGTGTACCCAATTATTTTTTTTTCCAATTAAGGAGCAATTTAGCGTGGTCAATCCCCCTACCCTGCACATCTTTGGGTTGTGGGGGTAAAACCCACGCAGACACTGGGAGAATGTGCAAACTCCACACGGACAGTGACCCAGGGCCGGGATTCGAACCCGGGTCCTCAGAGCCGTAGGCAGCAATGCTAACCACTGTGCTACGTGCTGCCCGCAGAATCCTTTCATTAGTCATTTAACAGAATTGTATTTGGTCCTGGTTCTCAGTTTCATTTTCAAGGGGACTGCCGAGTGTGCTTAAAAATGGACCATCCATTTCAAAACTGAATTGGCAGTCTTCCCAGATGGACGAAGAATTCTAGTTGTTGAACTACTTTGTAGCATTTTCACTTACTGCCTAACAAACGTTTGAGCAATGCTATTGTCTGTGACACAACCAATGAGGAGAAATGCATTTTGGCAGCCTGCAAGCTGAAGACAAACATCAAATGCTTTCCTGTGGTAACTTCAGGGCAAATTTCAATCCATAATTTTGAAAGGCCTCATCAAATGAAAGCAATATTATCCAAACATGCAATGAGAGTTTGGCCTTTGTAACTAATCCCACATACCGATTATGAAGTGGATTATAATACTAGATCCTTTGTGGGTCTATTCTGAATCGGGTGTGCTCCTTAGATACACGCACAAACCTAAGGTTGAGAAAGATAGGCCTCACAGACACTTAAATGGCTCTTAAGAACTGATCGAACTCTTCCCGAAAGACAGGAACCACCAGAACATAATACCATCCTCCAGATAGCCTTTTTAGTCATTTTTAGCTCAATTATAATGACCTGGATATTATAAGGGTCTGGGGACCTCTCCTCAACATTGTACCTCTGCACTGAAAAGTGTACAGAGACGGATTTTCGAGTTTGAATACGAAAAGCCGTATGAGAATTCCTGCTCTTTCCCACCAGCGGGATCTTCAGGTCCCGCTGCACATGATCCCCTGTTTAAGTTCCCCGTTGGCATGGCTGGCGAGCAATGCCAATGACGTGCTACCTCTGCCGTGGGAAAAACCCACCATTCCATTTGGGGGGGGGGGCGGCGGAATCCTAGCCAATATAATTTTCTAAATTATGCAAAAGTTTATTAAGGAACCAAACATGTAATTCACATTGGCATAGAAAGCAGGAGCAGGAGTAGGCCAGATAGCCCTTCGAGATCCCTCCACCATTCAGTATGATAATGGTGGGCCCTCTATCTCAATGCTATATTCCCATTCTCTCCCCATAGCCCATTACACCTTTCGTGTCTAGAAATCTATCTATTTCCTTCTTAAATATAGTCAATGACTTGACCTCTACAGCCTTTTGTGGTAGAGAAATCCATTGGTTCACCACCCTCTGTGAAGAAGTTTCTACTCAATCCTAACTGACCTACCTCGTATCCTGACCCCCCTTGTTCCAGAACTCCCAGCCAGAGGAAACACCACCCTGGCCGGCGTGAAGTCTGTCCAGTCCTGGCAGAATTTTATGTATTTCATGGAGGTCCCTTTGCATTCCTCTAAACTCCAGAGAATACAGGCCTGGTGACCCAATCTCTCTCCATGCAACAAGGTGGTAAGTTGATTGAAACATTGATAGTTCAAGAAAAGATAATATCTTGTTTTTATTAGGGAATCCAGATTTAAATAATGTTACAGAGAGACATTTAAGATATCCAATATATTTAGAGCAGTGTTTACATTAAATCTCCCAAGTAGAAAGCAACAGACTTGTGAGATACCTCTATCCCAATTAAGGTTAGAACATTCGTTGCTACACGGCAGCAGCTCTACCTTTATCTTGAGAGATGCTGGAGTGAGTCAAATGAATCTAAAAATCCTACTGTGTGCTTCCAATATTTATACCATAAAAGAGCTGAAGCAGCAGGAAGAATGTGAGCACACGTGTTCAGCAACATCGTGGGTGGGATTCTCCGTCAGCCGACGCCAAAAGCGCGACAGGCGGCGATTTGATGCCAAATCGCGATCCTCCGTCACCTCGAAAACGGCGTCAATGCGTTTCACTCCACACATACAGTAGACACCGTTTTCATATCATTAGTGGGCCCAACCCAATCCTCTCCAGGGCCTCCGCGATACTCTGCCTCCTATGGGCCGCATTCCCAATGGCGTGGGTCACTTGTGCTTTTAAAAATCGTGAAACCGGCACATCCGGTTGTGGGGGTGAATCGCACGCTGACATGGGAAGAATGAGCAAACACCACACGGACAGTGACCCAGGGCCGGGATTCGAACCCGGGTCCTCTGCGCCGCAGTCCCAGTGCTAACCACTGCACCACATGCCGCCCTAGAATCACTCTTTTTAATTGTACGCCTCTGTGATAATATCTGGATTCTCTCATAAGTCCCTTTTTATAGTTGCATTGCTTCACAGTTCGACTTTTCTCATGCCTTCTTAGAAATGAATGAAATGAAAATCGCTTATTGTCACAAGTAGGCTTCAAATGAAGTTACTGTGAAAAGCCCCTAGTCGTCACATTCCGGCACCTGTTCGGGGAGGCTGTTACGGGAATCGAACCGTGCTGCTGGCCTGCCTTGGTCTGCTTTCAAAGCCAGCGATTTAGCCCTGTGCTAAACAGATCCTATTTATAAGTTAGTTATGTTTTTGGAAGGTTACTGTAAGTGCTGTGAAACAAATTGAACTGTTAATATGAACATTTTAATAAGATTTCAACACAATCCATGCAGAACCCTAGGAAACAACACAGAAGACCAGCTTAAAAAGCAAGCTCTGGAATCTGCATTGGCTTGGAGTCACAATTGCACTTTCTCTGGAATACTGAACGACAGGGGATTATTATTTCCTCATAGGTCAACGCTTCAGGGGGCCTTAATTTATATCTGCACATTAAAAAAAAACTCTTACAATGTCCCAGTGTCCAAAATGTACTTTTGGTAATTCCTGCCTCCCCCACCTTCCCCCCTATTGTGAGGTTTACAATCAGGCACAATGTAAGGCTTCTCTCCTGTGGATCCCCACTTGAAAGGGGGTGAGGAGATGGCTGTGTTTTTTTTCTGCTTTCCAGCCAGCAAGGCAACACTTTCATTTTAGGGAGAAGAAAACCATCCATTGTATTTTGTTTTCTGATAAATCTAATTGTGAAATCTCTTGGTGGAAGAGAGAGAACCATTAACGCTTTGCCGGGTCTGACTGCAAACAGTCCCCTTCCGTGCCCCGTTACCCCCTTTATCCCCACCACCCCCCCGGGCGCTGGTTTGATCAGTCTAGGTTGTGTTGCTGTTGTCAACATTGTGAGAGACTGTGTGTACTAGGCATGGAATTTGTCGCTGGAAGTGGCGACATGAGTTATAACATTTACAGCTGACATCCAGCGCACACATTACAGAACTGTCAGCGTTGTATATAACTGACTTTTTTTCCCAGCAGTTCTCTGCTTATCCACTAGATTGAAAGATTTAAACCCTGCTGTCTTACAGGACACCGAGTGCCTCTGGTAATGAATGCTCTTTCTAGTTTCTGGCCGTTTCATTCATTGCCTTCTTCATCGAATAACCTCCCCCTGCACCCAATCCCCGCCCCCTCAAAGGCAATAAAGAAACAAAAAGAAACATAAATACTGCTGACACTTTTCAGTGTTAAGAAGCCATGGGACTTCTGGATTGTTCTTTAAGTGCTGGGCCTCAGCCCAAGCATCCTTAAATCAGAATTATTATGGCACAGAATGAAGCCCATAACGTTTGTGCAAGCTCCCGGAAAGAACTCTTCACTTTTTCTCACACTTGTCTGCCCTTTTCCCTGACACTGTTTTTTAAAAGTAAATATAGAGCACCCAATTTTTTTTTTCAATTAAGGGGCAATTTAGCGCGGCCAATCCACCTACGCTGTACAGCTTTGGGTTGTGGGAATGAAAACCATGCAGACAAGGGGAGAATGTGCAAACTCCACACGGACAGTGACCCGGGACCGGGATCGAACCCGGGTCTTCAGCGCCATGAGGCTGCAGTGCCAACCCCTGCACCACCATGCCACACATATTCCCCGACACTGTTTTAAACGTTTCAATAATTACTCACAGCCCTTTTGAAAACTATTATTGATCCTGCTTCAGCTCCCATTTCTACTAGTGCAACCCATTGCCTAACAGCCCTCTGCATCTACAACTTCTGTAAACCTCTCGCTCCCTCTGTTAATGAGCTTGTTTCTCCCCTACAGCATTGGAAAACCAGGCCTTGAGGTGAGAGGGGGTGTAAAACGGACTCCATTGCTTTTCCCAGCTGTTGTATAAACTCCGCCTGATATTCTGACACTCTAAACTTCGGCCATGTTGTAACATGGGATGCAAAAGCGGTGTCACATGTTCTAAGAACTCAGTGTGTCCAGTTTCTCCCCTATCTTGTATTTAAAAAGATAGTTATCTAAATGCCAAGTCTGATTATTGCAGAGTTGAAGACACTTTCCGGTGCCTGTCATGTTCCCTGTTATATGCTTGATTGTGCCTTCCATTCACCTCCTTTAACACTCTCACCTGCTTTTCTGAGCTTTCTCAATTGAATTTTGCTGTTGGCGTATATACTTTTCTTCAGCTAGTATTCACTATTTCCAAAAGCATCGTCATTCAGTTTTGCATCGCGGCTTTGGATCGTGCAAGTTATAGTAGAATGGTCAGGCACATGTAGAGTTAACGTGGGACTGAGTACAGTCCCGCCCACACAGTGATATAAATCAACACATGACCCACACCTAAGGGCAGTCTAGTGTTGGACTGAGCCATGTGTAGAAGCAAGCATGGAGACAACTTCTAGTTTGAACCCTCGACTGTATATATGTACATTGTTCTTGAATTAAATAAATACATACGGCTAACGTACTAAAGACTACAATGACTTCACTAAGACCCACTGAATGGTATCCAATAAGAAGGAGAATGATTCAAGATTGTAGAAGAAATCAGAGACATTGCAATTTTACAAAGAAAAAAATACTTTTTTATTAAATGTATTTTATTACAAACATGAATCAAAACAGGTTACAGCAAATAAATACCCTGGGAAACATACTTCCCAGCAATCAACTATACACAGCTCCTCAAACACGGTCATGAACATCACCCACCTTTTCACAAATCCCTCTGCAGTGCCCCTTAACTCATACCTTATCTTCTCCAACTGCAGAAAATCGTACAGGTCACCCAACCAAACCACTATCCCCAGTGGCAATGCCGACCGCCACCAGTAAAATTTGTCGCCATGCAATCAAGAGAGGCGAAGGCCACGACATCGGCCTTTCTCCTCTCCATGAGCTCCGGCTTCTCTGAAACCCCAAATATCGCCACCAAAGGGTCCGGGTCCACCTCCTCCTCCACTATCCTGGCGAAGACCGTGAACACTCCCACCCAGAATCTTCCCAATTTTTCACAACCCCAAAGTATGTTTGCGTGATTCGCTGGCCCCCGCCCTCACCTCTCACACTCATCTGCTACCCTCTAGAAGAAACCACTCATTCTCACCCGCGTCATATGCACCCTGTGCACCACCTTAAACTGTATCAGGCTCATCCTTGCACAAGCGGAGGTCCCGTTTACTCTACGCAGTGCCTCACTCCATACTCCCCAATTGATCTCCCCTCCCAACTCCGCTTCCCATTTTTCCTTGATCTTCATCACCTGCTCACCTTCCTGCTCCCTAGCTACTTGTATATACACCAATTCTTCCCTCCCCTTCCACATCCGGAAGCAGCAGTCGCTCCAGCAGGGTGTACCGAGGAAACCCCCTCCAGACCTTTCGCACAAAGTCCCTAACCTGTAGATATCTGAACTCACTCCCCCTCGGCACTCGACCCTCTCCCTTAGCTCCTCCAGACTGGCGAACCATTCCTCCAAATACAAATACCTCACCTTGACCAGCTCCACTTCCCTCCACTCCATCCCCCACGGCTCAAGCCCATGATTCTCGCACAGCAGCGTTAACGCCGACATCCCTTCTACCATAAAATGCCTCCTCAACTGATTCCATATCTTAACTGTGGACTGCACCACCGGGCTCCCTGAATACTACTCAAGAAAAAGACATTTACATCAAGCCTGGCACTGACTCAGGCTATCGCAAAGCACATTAAAGTCAATGAAGTAGCTTTTGAGGTGTAATCCCTGTTATATTGTAGGAAACCCGACTGCCAATTTGCTCACAACAAGATCCCCACAAATGTAATGAGGTAATGAGCAGGTAACCTGTTTTAGTGATGTTGGTTGAGGGGTAAGTGTTGGCCAGCAAACCAGGCAGAACCCCACTTGCTCTTCAAAATACTGCCATGGGATCTCTCACAACCATCCGAGAATCCACATTATAAATTGGGCAGGGAACTATATCCACTCTGTGTTCTAACCTTTGTGAAAGTTCTGGATGTGTACGGAACCTTCGAACAATTCACGGAAAGCAGATGTAAGTGATGGACAAGCCTGTACTATTTCAATATTTACAGCAGAATATTACGGTGGGGGTGAGGGGCAGAGTTGGGGGCAGGCAGATTGCCCAACCATGCAAGCAAAGTCAATTTGATAGCTTCAGCAGTCCCAGCAACGCTGAGAACACATTAGTGGGCACTGATGGGACTGCAAGCAGGCCCAAGAAGGCCCATGGATCCTGGAGCCAGGTAAGTCCAGGGTCTTGTGCAGGGAGGCTTTGAGCAATTTAGGGATGGAGTGGAGTGTTATGGGGTGGTGGCTTTTATCGAGCAGATGGTTAGAAGAAAGGAGCAGTACTATCTTCGGGGGCTGCCCCCGATTTACAAAGGGCACCCTCCCCAGATGATAGTACCCCAACTTCCCACCTTTTGATCATGTTTTATTGAAAAAGCGGCCTGCCCTCTCCTAACCGACTGCCCATGCCAACCATGTTATTATTGTTAACAAGTCCAACTGACACTTGATTATTCATTTAAAGATGGTGGCTAGGCCGCTGTGGTAGTATGCATTAGGGGTCATGTGGGACTGTGAAGCCGTGATGCCATTGGCTGACAGATCCCGGGTCCTGGTTGGCTGTTGATCTCTAGCTCCGCCCTGACGGCGGAGTATAAGAACCAGGAGTTCTCCCCGCAGCTCCAGTCTGTTGCTGAACTGCGGGGAACAAGTCACGCTTAATAAAGCCTCATCGACTTCATCTCTAGTCGTCTCTCGTAAGTCATTGTGCGCTACAATTTATTAAGCGTGCTTAAAGGACTATGGAGCTCAGGATCGCCCCGGAATGCCTGAGCATCAGCCCCCACGCAGTGAACTCAGCAGCAGTTTTTAAACACTGGCAAGCTTGTTTCGAAGGCTACCTCCGAACGGCCCCCGGCCGGATCACAGAAGACCAGAAACTGCAGGCCCTGCATTCGAGGGTAAGTCCGGAAATTTAACCTCTCATAGAAGACGCAGAGGATTTCCAGACGGCGTTCGCAGCACTAAAGAGCGTCTACGTTCGCCCAGTGAACCAGATCTACGCACGCTACCAACTCGCAACGAGACGGCAAAGTCCCGGAGAATCGCTAGACGAATTCTACGCCGCGCTGCTAATTTTGGGACGGGCCTGCAGCTGCCCGCCGGTAAACACGGCTGAACACACGGACATGTTAATTCCCGATGCGTTTGTGGCAGGTATGAACTCTCCCCAAATCCGCCAAAGACTGTTAGAAAAAGAGTCGCTAGGAATCTCAGAGGCACGGGACCTTGCAGCTTCCCTAGATGTGGCCGCGCAAAACGCCCGCGCGTACGGCCCCGACTGCGCGGCAGCCCCTTGGGCTCCGTGGACCCCCGTCGCGACAAACCACCCCCCCTCCCCTCACAGGCTTGCGCGGTTCAGACGCCAGGTCATCCCGGGGGGGCCCGCTGCTATTTCTGCAGGCAGGCGAAACACCCCCGGCAGCGCTGCCCGGCCCGCGCAGCGATTTGTAAGAGCTGCGGCAAAAAGGGCCATTTCGCGGCTGTGTGCCGGTCCCGGGATGTCGCCGCTGTCCCCGGAGAAGAAAGAGTCCAGCGCATCCCAAACGCTCCCCAACCCCCCCAGCGCCCCATGTGCGACCCGCAGGCGCCGCCATTTTGGGTCCCGGCCACCATGAGGGGAGGATGGGCGCCGCCATCTTGTGACCCCCCAGCCATGTGCGATGCATGGGGGCGGCCATTTTGTCCACCCCCGCTGCCATCTTGGGACCCCCCAGCCATGTGCGATGCATGGGGGTGGCCATTTTGTCCACCCCCGCCGCCATCTTGGACGACAACAAAGGACCCCAGCATCGACGGCTCCACGGGGTTCGAAGAAGACGCTGAGACACTGCGACCACATCTGGCCTCGGTGACGCTGGACCAAGCACGGCCCCGGACGCTCCAGACGACGACAACAACGGTGCTGATAAACGGACACGAGACACCATGCCTGATCGACTCCGGGAGCACCGAAAGTTTCATCCACCCCGACACGGTAAGACGCTGTTTCTTGACCATCCGCCCAAGTATGCAAAAGATTTCCCTAGCTGCAGGATCCCACTCCGTACAGATCAAAGGGTTCTGCATAGTGACCCTAACGGTGCAAGGGAGGGAGTTTAAAAACTACAGGCTCTACGTCCTTCCCCAACTCTGCGCGCCCACATTACTGGGATTAGATTTCCAGTGCAACCTGCAGAGCCTAACATTCCAATTCGGCGGCCCAATACCCCCACTCACTATCTGCGGCCTCGCAACCCTCAAGGTTGAGCCCCCATCCTTGTTTGCAAACCTCACCCCGGATTGCAAACCCGTCGCCACTACGAACAGATGGTACAGCGCCCAGGACCGGACATTTATTCGGTCCGAAGTCCAGCGGTTGCTGAAGGAAGGCATAATCCAGGCCAGCAATAGTCCCTGGAGAGCACAGGTGGTAGTAGTAAAGACAGGGGAGAAGCAAAGGATGGTCATAGACTATAGCCAGACCATCAACAGGTACACACAGCTAGATGCGTACCCTCTCCCCCGCATATCCGACATGGTCAATCGGATTGCCCAATATAAGGTCTTCTCCACCGTGGACCTCAAGTCCGCCTACCACCAGCTCCCCATCCGCCCAAGTGACCGCAAGTACACAGCCTTCGAGGCAGACGGGCGACTATACCACTTCCTAAGGGTCCCATTTGGCGTCACAAACGGGGTCTCGGTCTTCCAACGGGAGATGGACCGAATGATTGATCAACACGGGTTGCAGGCCACGTTCCCGTATCTCGACAACGTAACCATCTGCGGCCACGATCAGCAGGACCACGACGCCAACCTCCAAAAATTCCTCCAGACCGCTAAAACCTTGAACCTCACATACAACGAGGACAAGTGCGTGTTTAGCACAAACCGGCTAGCCATCTTGGGATATGTAGTGCGCAATGGGATAATAGGCCCCGACCCCGAACGCATGCGCCCCCTCAAGGAATTTCCCCTCCCCCACTGCTCCAAAGCCCTGAAACGCTGCCTGGAGTTATTTTCATATTACGCCCAGTGGGTCCCCCAGTACGCAGACAAGGCCCGCCCCCTAATACAGACCACTACCTTCCCCCTGTCGACAGAGGCTCGCCAGGCCTTCAGCCGCATCAAAGCGGATATCGCAAAGGCCACGATGCGCGCCATCGACGAGTCCCTCCCCTTCCAAGTCGAGAGCGACGCCTCCGACGTAGCTCTGGCGGCCACCCTTAACCAAGCGGGCAGACCCATGGCCTTTTTCTCCCGAACCCTCCACGCCTCAGAAATCCGCCACTCCTCAGTCGAAAAGGAAGCCCAAGCCATAGTGGAAGCTGTGCGACATTGGAGGCATTACCTGGCCGGCAGGAGATTCACTCTCCTCACTGACCAACGGTCGGTAGCCTTCATGTTCGATAATGCACAACGGGGCAAAATTAAAAATGACAAGATCTTAAGGTGGAGGATCGAGCTCCCCACCTTCAACTACGAGATCTTGTACCGTCACGGAAAGCTGAACGAGCCGTCCGATGCCCTATCCCGCGGCACATGTGCCAACGCACAAATAGACCGTCTCCAAACCCTCCACGAGGACCTCTGCCACCCGGGGGTCACTCGGTTCTACCATTTTATAAAGTCCCGCAACCTCCCCTACTCCGTGGAGGAGGTCCGTACAGTCACCAGGAACTGCCACATCTGCGTAGAGTGCAAACCGCACTTTTTCAGGCCGGATAGAGCACACCTGATCAAGGCTTCCCGTCCCTTTGAACCCCTCAGTCTGGATTTCAAAGGGCCCTTCCCCTCCACCGACCGCAACACACTTCCTGAACGTGGTGGACGAGTACTCTCGTTTCCCTTTCGCCACCCCCTGCCCCGACATGACAGCGGCCACAGTTATTAAAGCCCTTAGCACCATATTCACACTGTTCGGTTGCCCCGCATATATCTATAGCGACAGGGGGTCCTCCTTCATGAGTGACGAGCTGCGCCAGTTCCTGCTCAGCAAGGGTATAGCCTCGAGCAGGACGACCAGCTACAACCCCCGGGGGAACGGGCAAGTAGAGAGGGAGAACGGCACGGTCTGGAAGACCGTCCTACTGGCCCTATGGTCCAGGGATCTCCCAGTTTCACGGTGGCAGGAGGTCCTCCCGGACGCTCTCCACTCCATCCGGTCGCTGCTGTGTACCACCACTAATCAAACGCCTCAAGAGCGCCTCCTTGTCTTCCCCAGGAAGTCCTCCTCCGGAACGTCGCTGCTGACCTGGCTGGCGGCCCCAGGACCCATCTTGCTCCGGAAACATGTGCGGGCGCACAAGTCGGACCCGTTGGTCGAGAGGGTTCACCTCCTCCACGCGAACCTGCAGTATGCCTACGTGGCGCCCGCCGGCAACACGCACACCCCCCCGACACCGATCACCCCCTCCCTGCCACCGGCGCACCCCGCGACCGCCCCCTTCCCGGGAGGATCGGTCCTCCTCCCATGTCCGACCAGGAGTGAAGCAGAAGCAGACACCGTAAAGCTCCCAGAGACGACAACGCTGGAACAAGCACCTGCACCACCACTGGGGCTGAGGCGATCAACAAGGAAGACCAGACCGCCCGCTCGACTCGTGGCATCGGTGTAACACAAGAATGTTGTGGGACTATAACGAGAAGGTTCTGTTCCTCTTACGAATATTGTAAATAGTTCACAAACCCTGTACATAGCCCAGTGTAGGGCAAAGTGTAGGGCACTGTAATGACATGCAAAAAGTTTTTCCTCCCAGGACCAGCCTTGTAAACCCCTACCACCATGCGAAGCACCACCCCGCCGGGTTCATTTTTAACAAGGGGTGAATGTGGTAGTATGCATTAGGGGTCATGTGGGACTGTGAAGCCGTGATGCCATTGGCTGACCGATCCCGGGTCCTGGTTGGCTGTTGATCTCTAGCTCCGCCCTGAAGGCGGAGTATAAGAACCAGGAGTTCTCCCCGCAGCTCCAGTCTGTTGCTGAACTGCGGGGAACAAGTCACGCTTAATAAAGCCTCATCGACTTCATCTCTATTCGTCTCTCGTAAGTCATTGTGCGCTACAGCCGCCAATTCCAGTGCCTGCCCACCCCACCTGGATTATGGGGTGAGCTTGATGTTGGGCGGGAAGGTGGTGGCATGGGTTTACATGCTCGCTCCCTCCACCAGAAATGCGCCGAGCGGGAGCACATAAAATGCAGGGCTTGATCACTTAACTCTTTGAGATTCAAGCTCTTGCACTGTGTTTGAAACCTGTTTGGCCTACATTTTCAGGCTGCAGCAGATTTTGTAGTTTGACATCTTTTAAAACCTGAACTGTATTGCAACTCATCAAAATATCTTCCGATCCATCAACTTCATTCTGACTCCCCCGCATTTTAGTTCAAGTAGAACTAGGATTTGAAAAATGTAATGAATTATCTCATTAATGTGAAAACGTTTAGCATAACAATGCTCACAGAGGAAAAATGGTAAATGAAGCCAAGCATTGCTCTGCTGAGTACCTCGACTCACTCAATGGTGGGCTTTTTCTCCATGATCTATCCAAAATACTTATTCCTTTTAACCTCCGTTGGAATTAAATAAATCTGTTAATATTTCTGCTATCCTCTTTCTGGGCCAGTAATGTGTGCCAAATCTGTAAATAAACATGTGTAATAGTGTTTGCCATCTCCCAACTATTTCCTACTTAAATATTGGCCAGAATTCTCCATTTCAGAGACTAGGTGCAGACGGCAGGTTTGAATCACGAGATCTACGCACCGGAAAGTGGCGTCAGTCCCGAAACAATTCCGGATGTGCTAATGGGTTAGCATCGGCACTACGTGGAACTAATGCAATTTCAACGAACGTTGGCGTGTGATTCGCTGGGGTCGGGATTGGTACTCAAGAGCCTGACAGGCATGCACTTTGATGTGTTGGGTGTTCTGGATCACAAACAGGTCACCAACACTGGAAGTGGTGCAACTCTATTGTATTATAAGGTTAACTATATTAACATACTTGAACTGTGGGTAAATGCAATACCAGCTTTAACTGTTGACCCTTGCCTAGTCCTAACCAGGTGATGCACTCAGCACATGGTGAATGTCTGTGTTGCAGGCTGTGAGCTCTGTGCTCCGAGCTGGCTGCTACTAGAATGAGCGGGAACTCTCCTGTCCCCTGTCTTTATAGTGCGTGTGCTCTCACTGGTGATTGGCTGCGGTGTTGTGTATGCTGATTGGTCCCACTGCATGTCCATCAGTGTGTGTGTGTGTGTCTGCACCATAATATACTGGTGTATATTATGACATCCCCCTTTTATATAAAGAATATGGGTGCGATTCTCCACTCCCGCGCCAGTTGGGAGAATCGCCTGGGTCACCAGAATTTCCCGCGACGCCGGTCCGACGCCCTCCCGCAATTCTCCCAACCAGCGGGAACGGCCCCGTCGTGTTCCGCGCTGTGCAGGCTGGAGAATCGCCCGAAATGGCGATTCTCCGCCACCCCCGCTATTCTCAGGCCCGGATGGGCCGAGCGGCCAGGCCAAAACGGCGGGTTCCCCCCGGCGCCATCCACACCTGGTCGCTGCAGGCGGGAACAGCGCGGGAATGCTGGGGGGGGGCGGCCTGCAGGGGGGGGGCAGAGGGATCCTGCACCCGGGGGGGGGCCTCAAATGCGGTCTGGCCCGCGATCGGTGCCCACCGATCGTCGGGCTGTCCTCTCTGAAGGAGGACCTCCTTCCGCAGACCTGCAAGATCCGTCTGCCATCTTCTTGCGGGCGGACTCGGAGAGGACGGCAACCACGCATGCGCAGGTTGGCACCGGCCAACCCGCGCATGTGCGGGTGACGCAAGTTATGCGGCGCCGGCCATGGCATGTATGCGGCGCCGCCTTTACGTACCGACAAGGCCTTGTGCGTGTAAATGACGGAGCCCCCCCTAGCCCATTATCGGGCCCTGAATCGGTCGGGATAAGGGCCGTTTCGCGCCGTCATGCACCTCAACGGCGTTCACGATGGCGTGGGCACTTCGGCGCGGGAGTGGAGAATCCCGCCCCATGTGCCTGCATGACAACAAATATTGTGTAGTGAATGTACCTGACTATGTGTGTGCGTGTTATTTACATGACTATGTACATGAGGCTAATCTATTTGCACGGGAAGGTGCCTGGTGCAGAGAAATGGGGTGTCACACCAACAATGAAATGAACATTATATACAAACTACTGGAACGATGAAACAGGATAACAGAACAGATCAAAGAGTCCAACATCGTAAAACTCATAAGTCAAGTCTCTGAGGTGGGCGACGAATTCTGGTTGACCGCCTCAAGGGTGGGTCAGGAGCCACCGGCTGAGGAACGGGCTGGGCCACGGCAGAGTGAGGAGGATGCAGAGTAATCGGAATCTCCACATAGTCCAGGTTGGGGACAACAGGAGGGCGTGGTACCGGTGGAGGATCACGTAGCGAGCGTGGAACGAGACGAAGGGCACGCCGCTTGCGGCGGCGAATGGAATCATCTGACAGACGAACCAGGAACAAGCGGGGAGACACCTGCCGAAGAACCAGAGCAGTTGCAGACCAGCCACCCTCCAGAAGATGGATGTAGACGTTGTCATCCAGCGCCAGAGCAGGGAGATCAGTCGCCCGAGCATCATGCGTTGTCTTGTGTTGTGCACGAGACTGTTGCATCCGCTGAAGGACCGGAACGTGAATGGACGGCACCGTGGTCCTGAGGGTGCGACCCATGAGCAGCTGGGCTGGCGACAGGCCCGTGAAGAGTGGGGCCGTATGATAGGCCAGCAAGGGGAGGTAGAAGTCGGATCCTGCATCGGCAGCCTTGCAGAGGAGCCGTTTAACGATGTGGACTCCCTTTTCCGCTTTGCCATTGGATTGGGAATGCAGGGGACTGGATGTCACATGCACTAAGTTGTACCTGCTGGCAAAGTTGGACCATTCATGGCTCGCGAAGCACGGGCCATTGTCCGACATCACAGTGAGTGGGATGCCGTGACGAGCAAAGGCCTCCTTGCAGGCACGGATGACCGCCGATGATGTGATGTCGTGCAGGCGTACGACCTCCGGGTAGTTCGAAAAATAGTCTACAATCAGAACATAGTCCCTGTTGAGCGCATGGAACAGGTCAACGCCTACCTTAGACCAAAGGGACATGACTAACTCATGGGGCTGTAAGGTCTCACGTGGTTGGGCCGGCTGGAACCGCTGACAAGTGGGGCAGTTGAGCACTGTGTTGGCGATGTCCTCATTGATGCCGGGCCAGTACACAGCCTCTCGGGCCCTCCGTCGGCACTTCTCCATGCTAAGATGGCCCTCGTGTAGCTGTTTCAAAACGAGCTGGTGCATGCTGTGCGGGATCACGATGCGGTCCAGCTTCAGGAGGACACCATCGACTACTGCCAGATCGTCTCTGATATTGTAGAACTGCGGGCATTGGCCCTTGAGCCACCCGTCCATCATGTGGCGCATAACATGCTGTAGTAGGGGTCAGCCGCAGTCTTGCGGCGAATGTGGATAAGGCATTCATCCGTGGCTGGCAGATTGGAGGCCCTGAAGGCCACATGGGCGTCAACCTGGCAGATGAACCCCTCTGGGTCACATGGGGTGTTTACTGCCCTGGACAGAGCGTCGGCTATGATCAGGTCCTTGCCCGGGGTGTATAGGAGCTGGAACTCGTACCGCCGGAGTTTAAGCAGAATGCACTGGAGGCGAGGGGTCATATAATTCAGGTCTTTTTGACCTACCCAGCGGGTAATGGTCGGTCTCGACAGTGAATTGGGGGAGGCCGTACACGTAATCATGAAATTTGGCGACCCCAGTCAACAGGCCCAGGCACTCCTTTTCGATCTGCGCATAGCGCTGTTCCGTGGGGGTCATGGCACGTGACGCATATGCAACGGGGGCCCATGATGAGGCCTCATCGCGTTGCAGGAGCACCGCCCCAATGCCGGATTGGCTGGCATCCGTTGAAATTTTTGTTTCCTTCGTGGGATCAAAAAATGCCAATCCCGGGGCCGTGGTAAGCTTGGTCTTAAGCTCCTCCCATTCGCGCTCGTGGGCGGGAAGCCATTGGAAGTCTGCCGTCTTCCTGACTAGGTTCCGGAGAGCTGTGGTATGGGTGGCGAGGTTGGGGATGAACTTCCCCAGGAAGTTGACCATGCCCAAAAATCGGAGGACCGCCTTCTTATCCGCTGGCTTCTGCATGGCCGTGATGGCTGCCACCTTGTCCGCATCCGGCCGCACACCCAACCGGGAGATGTGGTCCTCCAGGAACGTGAGTTCTGTCTGGCCGAAGGAACATTTGGCTCTGTTGAGGCGAAGGCCTTGGTCCCCTTTTCGTTTGAAAACGCGCTGGAGGCGACTGATATGCTCCTGCGAGGACCAAATGATGATGTCGTCAACATAGACGCGCACACCCTCAATGCCCTCCATCATTTGCTCCATGATCCGATGGAATACTTCTGTCGCCGATATAATCCCAATCGGCATCCTGTTGTAGCAGTATCTACCAAACGGGGTATTAAAGGTACACAGCTTTCTGCTGGACCTGTCTAGTTGAATTTGCCAGAATCCTTTCGCGGCGTCAGGTTTGGTGAAGATGTTGGCCCGAGGCATCTCGCACGTGATCTCCTCGTGCCTGGGGATAGGGTAATGCTCCCTCATTATGTTGCGATTCAGATCCTTTGGGTCAATGCAGATCCGGAGCTCGCCGGAAGGCTTCTTTACGCACACCATGGAACTGACCCAGTCGGTTGGTTCCGTCACTCTGGAGAGCACTCCTTGGTCCTGGAGGTCCTGCAGCTGCTGCTTGAGGCGGTCCTTGAGGGATGCTGGGACTCTGCGAGGTGCATGAGCAGAGCATGCACCTTGTTTGAGCAGGATTTTGTAAGTGTATGGAAGCGTGCCCATGCCTTCGAAAACGTCGCGGTGCTGGTCGATGATGGCATTGAGTTGCGCCCTGAAATCCGCATCCTGGAAGGCAGACATGTCCTCTGGAGAGAGAGAGTGTACTCGTTAAATGAGGTTTAGGAGTTTGCACACCTGTGCGCCTAGCAGAGAGTCCTTCGAGGAGCCCACGATCACAATGGGAAGGATGGCTTTTCGCGAGTTGTGCGTCACTTCAAGTTGGCATGAACCGGTAGCAGGAATGACGTTGCCATTGTAGTCCACTAGTTGGCAGGTCGACGGAAGAATGGTTGGTTTAACCCCAAGGGTCTGAAAGTCTGACCACGCTAGGAGATTAGCGGAAGCACCAGTGTCGAGGCGGAATCGTATCTGGGATCGGTTGACCGACAGGGTGCCACACCACTCGTCGTCTGGATCAATGCTGAGCACCGACAGCGGCTGGTGGTTTTGATTCGGGGACAGCCTGTTCTTTGTTAGAACAGCGACTCGAAAAGGCTCCCTCGGTGTCACTGATCTGCGGGAAATCGGACTCGGTGAACGTGGGTTGAATTGCCCGAACGTGGCAGGCTGAGCTGCTCGACAGCAGGCAGCATAGTGGCCAGGTCTGCCACATCTGTGGAGCCACAGTTGCTGCACGTCATGACGTCAGTACGCTCGTTGTGCCACTGCGCATGCACGGTGCGGTCCTGCGTGGTGCGCGGCTGCGCATCACATTCCTCCACGTCACCGTCCCCTCGTTTGGCACGTACAAGCACGGGAGGCCACAAAAAGCGCGCGAAATGGCCGCCCTCATCCAAGCTGCAGCCTTGGAGGTGTTCAATTGTTTGGACCCATTCTGCCTCGTGGGGACCTTGCTGCGCCGTTTCAGCCGCCTGTTTGTGGGAGTACCGGCTGGTGGCATTTTCATGCAGGACACAGGTCTCGATGGCAGTCGCTAGAGCGATTTGCTTAATTTTGAGGAGCTGCTGACGCAGGAGGTCCGACAGAACACCAAATACGGTCTGGTCGCGTATCATGGAGTCGGAGGTGGGCCCGTAGCCGCAGGACTGCGCAAAGATGCGGAGGTGTGTTAAAAAGGATTGGAAAGGCTCGTCCTTACCCTGCAAGCGCTGCTGGAACAGGTATCTTTAGAAGCTTTCATTGACCTCTGCTGAAGCGGGTATCGAATTTGAGGAGAACCGTCTTGTACTTTGTCTTGTCCTCGTCGTCTGCGAATGTGAGGGAGTTGAAGATGTGGATGGCGTGTTTCCCGGCCGTGGAGTGGAACAGAGCAATCTTCCTGGTGTCCGAGGCGTTCTCCCTGTCCTTGCCTTCGAGGAAGAGCTGGAAGCGCTGTTTAAAAATCTTCCAATTGACCCCGAGATTACCGGCGATGCGGAGCGGCGGGGGCGGGTTGATGTTCTCCATACTTAAGGATGCCGGAATGCTGATTAGTTGCAGGTGGGTCTCAGAAGTGCTAGTATGCAACCACTCCTTGTACCATGATGTGTTGGGTGCTCTGGATCACAAACAGGTCACCAACACTGGAAGTGGTGCAACTCTATTTTATTATAAGGTTAACTATATTAACATACTTGAACTGTGGGTAAATACAATACCAGCTTTAACTGTTGACCCTTGCCTCGTCCTAACCAGGTGATGCACTCAGCACATGATGAATGTCTGTGTTGCAGGCTGTGAGCTCTGTGCTCCGAGCTGGCTGCTACTAGAATGAGCGGGAACTCTCCTGTCCCCTGTCTTTATAGTGGTGTGCGTGTGCTCTCGGTGGCTGCGGTGTTGTGTATGCTGATTGGTCCCACTGCATGTCCATCACTGTGTGTGTCTGCACCATAATATACTGGTGTGTATTATGACACACTTCACTCCCCGCACACCCTAATCACAAACAAGAAGATGGCACTGGTTGCGCTGGAGCATGCACATCCTGTTGATGGATCAGTGGGGGCCAGAGGGTACCTAGAGAGTTGGCCTGGGGAAGCACCCATACCACCAGTGGCACTAAGTTTACAGTGGGCAGTCAGCGGCATGTGTAGCCACATGGCTGCCTTGCAGGCTGCAGCAATGTTGGTCTGGGCCCATCCAGCCCAACCCCACAGCCCACCTGCTGGCCGTCGCCCACTACACCCCTCGGCCTTGGCAGAAACCCCAGCCAACGGCACAACGGTTAGCACACTATAGCGATGTTGGGCACTTTTCGTACCCCCTCTCTCTCCCTCAGCAGACTTGGTGCCTGTTTCTCAATTTTAAATACCACAAGTGAACCTCGCCATCGGTAATTCCGCCCGGCGGAGCATTGCAGGGCCCAGAAATTGCCAGGTTGGGCTTATTAATGATATGCCAACGGAAGTTACTGTACAATTTGTATGCCGGTGTGGAACGCATTCACACCGCTGTCGAGGCACTGGAGCATGGCATTCCGTTGGGAGACCAGCACTGTCCTCAACGTTCGGCTGACGTGCGATTCTACACCCAATCGCGCTTTGCGGTTCCGGCATCACTGGACGGAGAATCCTGTCCATGGTGTATGTCAACAGTAACCACTTGGGGAAGCTACAGTGTAACCTTATGCCCCTACAAATTAACGTGTTGTGTGTTCTAAGTTCTATTGTTTTTGTTCTTTTTATCACTTGAAGGCCAGCATATCTTGCCCATCCCCAATTGCCCTTGAACTGAGTGGTTTGCTCGGCTATTTCAGAGGCCATTTAAGAGTCAACCACATTGCTATGGGTCTGGAGTCACTTGTAAGCCAGACCAGGTAAGGATGGCAGATTTCCTTCTCTTGGTGAACCAGATGGGTTTTTACAAAACAACAATTGATGATGGCTTTTTACAACAATTGATAATTTCATGATCACCATACCTGACTTGCTTTATATTGCAGATTTTTAAATTGAATTTAAATTCCACCAGCTGACCTAGTGGGATTTGAACCCATATCCCCAAAGCATGAGCCTGGACCTCTGGATGATCAGTCCAGTGATATTATCACGACACCACCATCTTGCCATGTTGGGCTGCGCATTATGGTTTTTGTGGCAATTAACCTGCAGCCTGCATGTGATGTCCCATCATGAAGCACAGGGCTAAATCGCTGGCTTTGAAAGCAGACCGAGGCAGGCCAGCAGCACGGTTCGATTCCCGTAACAGCCTCCCCGAACAGGCGCCGGAATGTGGCGACTAGGGGCTTTTCACAGTAACTTCATTTGAAGCCTACTTGTGACAATAAGCGATTTTCATTTCAAATGGCAAAATCTTTATTATGTTATTAAATGCGAAACTGATCTAATCATGAGACCCTTGAACTTTATTGTCAATATTTAATGTATGAATAACAAAGGGTCAAAAGAAAATGTGTTCAATGCCAGAGGAAGACTGAATGGCAGGAAAGAACTGATTTCCGAAGTGATTTAAGCATCAGAAGGACCTTCAGAAAGCTTAAGGAGTGTGGAGAAAAATTGAAGAAGTTGCTGAGTGATCCATGGTAGGCCAGACAATCTGTTGATAAAATTGCATCAAATGTAATACATAAAGGGGCAGCACGGTTAGCACTGCTGCCTCATGGCGCTGAGGACCCGGATCACTGACTGTGTGGAGTTTGCACATTCTCCCAGTGTCTGCGTCGGTCTCACCGCCACAACCCAAAAAGATGTGCAGTGTAGGTGGATTGGCCACGCTAAATTGCCCCTTAAATGAAAAAGAAGAATTGCTACTCTAAATTTATATTTAAAAAATAATAATCGAAAAAATGCTTAAAACACAATAAATAAGTATTTGTTTGAAAATCCCCCTATCTTTTCCTGAGACTATGCTAAATTGACTTCCCCCAGGAAAAAGAAATAGAGACAAAAACTGACCTCCAAACTCCCCACCCCCACCCCACCTTAGATTGTGTCAGGTTCTGCCTTGCTAAACTACCAATCAAAATGTTTTCCTTGGGATGAGGAACCTCCTCTTTGGTGTGGGAGGTTATAGCAAATGAGACTTTCAGTTTGTCTGAACTCCCGCACCCACACCCAGGCATGTTGAGCGGAAAAATATTTTAAACCCAATGGGGGGAGGGAAGCTGATCTAAAATGTATTCAGTGGCTTCTCATTATTTCGAAAAACTTCAAACATGTGGAAAGGCTTCCAAATCTCAACATGCTGACATTTCAAAGGAGATTCAGATGATGTCGAAATGAAGCCAACTTTTAACTTCTCTCACAAAGATAGTCTTCGTGAAACAAAAGGTAGCTTAATTCTGGTTTTGAGAAATGTAATTAAGGAGCAGTTGCTTAGATCCACCCAGAATCCAACTCTGTCTTGAAGCTTTTTGGGGTTCAGTTGCAGCTTAGTTAATGCTGCTCTCACACAGTGAAGTTAATTTCTGATAAACGCGCTGGGGTATATCAATTTTTCATTTTCAGAACTCCAGGGTTCCCATAAATAGCTCCGGATAGGAAATTCTATTGTGTCAGAAAGTTTACGTTGAAGCCAGAGTATTCTGAGATTACCTTCATCAGGTTACAATGTATCCAAACTGATTAGCCTATTTATTGAACGCACTTTGTTTCATACATCATTCTATGTGTCAGTGTGAATGCATTATTAAATTGTAATTATATACATATATATTTTATACTGAACGAGCCTAAATTATTAATTCAGCACCTTTAAAGACCTCACAGTCGATTTAATCATTTGTGAAGTGCTGTCCTTGTTATCTGGTCGGCAAACGCAGCACACGATATCTGCACAGCAAGATCCCACTAACAGCAAATCCAATAAATGTTGAGTTTTTATCATAGAATTTACAGTGCAGAAGGAGGCCATTCAGCCCATCGAGTCTGCACTGGCTCTTGGAAAGAGCACCCTACCCAAGATCAACACCTCCACCCTATCTCCATAACCCAGTAACCCCACCCAACACTAAGGGCATATTCGGACACTAAGGGCAATTTATCATGGCCAATCCACCTAACCTGCACATCTTTGGACTGTGGGAGGAAACCGGAGCACCCGGAGGAAACCCACGCAGACACGGGGAGGATGTGCAGACTCCGCACAGACAGTGACCCAGTGAGGAATCGAACCTGGGACCCTGGAGCTGTGAAGCAATTGTGCTATCCACAATGCTACCGTGCTGCCCCTAATCTATTCTTTTTGGTGCTGGCAATTAAGGGATGAAATCTTATCCAGACAACGGGTGAAATCCCTTCAAGTAATTCTGCGGGATCTTTTGTGATCATCTGAAAAAGCTCTGGGGATCGTGTGGACAAGAGTAGGCCATTCAGCCCCTCAAGTGTGTTTTAACCACGGCTGACCGCCAGTAATACTTAACACCTCGTCCAAAAAATCCCAACTCCCACATGCCGTGTTGGAGAATCAGCCTAGATTTTGTTTGTCCAATATGAATCATTAACTAGCTCATGAATTTGGCTACATTAACATTGTTTTAGCCACACAATATAGATAAATGCACTTCACACAGATGTATTTACTTAACAAACCTCTATCACGATTGTGTAACCAAAGACGAAGAGCACCTCCTGGGATTAAAAACAACCCACACTTGCACACACTCTCCTTTTCATCTTCCCACTTTACCAACAAAGATGCTTGCACTGATGCAAAGCATTGGCCAACTTCTGCTGCAGCTCTGGCCCACTGTCACTGGTGACCACAGCAAACCGCCTGCAAGGTCACCTTCCTGCCGGTTTCCAGGTTCTCGGGTGCCAGGCCTTTGCTAGTCCTTTGTGTCTTATGCAGCGGTCTCAATTAGACAGTCAGAACAACTTGGCCTGCACTTCATGTCAGCAATCACTGCACTGACAGTGCCATATAACAGAGAAGTCAGGCAAAATGCTCTCTTTTTTATATACGTGTTTTCTGTGGATTTCAGAAGCAACCTCGCTGACCAGCTGTCCTGCACACTGATAGAATATCCTACAACAGTGACAAATTGAATCGCTATGACCAGTCACAATAATGTACTGATTGACATCGACTCAGACTATCTTTGTAGAAGCCATTCTAGAAAATTAACAAAGGGTGGTTGAGACCACAAGACCATAAGACATAGGAGCAGAATTAGGTAATTCAGCCCATCGAGTCTGCTCCACCATAGTTGATATTTTTCTCAGCTCCATTCTCCTGTCTTCTCCCCATAACCCCTGGTGCTCTTACTAATCAAGAACCTAACTATCTCTGTCTTAAAGACACTCAGTGATTTGGCCTCCACAGCCTTCTGCGGCAAAGAATTCCACAGATTCACCACCATCTGGCTAAAGAAATTCCTCTTTATCTCAGTTTTAAAGGATTGTCCCTTCAGTCTGAGGCTGTGTCTTCGGGTTCTAGTTTTTCCCACTGGTGGGAACATCCTCTCCACGTCCACTCCATCCAGGCCTCTCAGTATCCTATCAGTTTCAATAAGACGCCCCCCCCCCCACCTCATCCTTCTAAACTCCAATGAGCACAGACCCAGAGTCCTCACTCGCTCCTCATATGACAAGCTGTTCATTCCAGGGATCATTCCTGTGAACCTCCTCTGGTCTCTTTCCAAGGCCAGCACATCCTTCCTGATATACAGGGCCCAAAACTGCTCACAATATTCCAAATTAGGTCTGACCAGAGCCTTATGCAGCCTCCGATGTACATCCTTGCTCTTGTATTCGATGATGTGGAGATGCCGGCGTTGGACTGGGGTGGGAACAGTAGGAAGTGTTACAGCACAAGGTTAAAGTCCAACAGGGTTGTATGGAATCATTAGCTTTCAGAGCGCTGCTCCTTCATCACTCACCTGATGAAGGAGCAACGCTCCAAAAGGTAGCGATTCCAAACAAACCTGTTAGACTTGAACCTGGTGTTGTAAGACTTCTTACTAGTATTCTAGCCCTCTCGACATGAATGCTAAGGTTGACAAATCTATGCCCCTATTGAAAGCCTGTGACAAGAAAACAACATAGTCAACACGAGCTTTGTAAGGGTGGCACAGTGATGCAGTGGTTAGCACGGCTGCCTCACGATGCCAAGGACCTGGGTTCAACCCCAGTCCGGGTAACCGTCCATGTGGAGTTTGCACATCCTCCCCGTGTCTGCATGGGTCTCACCCCCACAGCCCAAAAAGATGTGCAGTGTAGGTGGATTGGCCACGCTAAATTGCCCCTTAATTGGAAAAATTTTGAAAAACAGGGGCTTTGTAATGATACACCCAGAAGTGATCAGAATGATGGTCGTCTGAGAGGGTTAATAAGTTCTACAAAAATGACTTGAATTCTCTTGAGACAGGACCTTGAAGGATGAGGGGCAGGATTCTCCAGTCCACCAGCCGCGTTTTCCTGCGCGGCGCGCCCTCACTGGCAGCAAGATTCTCCGTTCCCGCAGCCGGCCAATGGGATTACCCATTGTGGGCACCCCACACCGCCGGGAAACCCGCGGATGTGGGTGCACTGCCAGCGCAATGGAAAATCACACTAGCGGAGAATCCAGCCCGATGTGTTTAAAATGTTAACAGGCACGGTGGCGCAGTGGTTAGCACTGTTGCTTCACGGCGGCGAGAACCCGAGTTCGATCTGTCCCCGGGTCACTGTCCGTGTGGAGTTTGCACGTGCCTATGTGGACCTCACCCCCCATAACCCAAAGATGTGCAGGGCACGTGGATTGGCCACACTAAAGTTCCCCTTAATTGGAAGAAAAATGAATTGGGTACTCTTATTGATTTTTTAAAAACCATTAAAGGATTTGATACGGTAAATGCAGAGAAGCTATATCCTTTGCTTGGGTGAGTGGTTGGTGGGTAACAAGAATGAGGAAACATAAGCTCAAAATTGGATAAAAGCAAATTACTACGGATGCTGGAATCTGAAACAAAAACAGAAAATACTGGACAATCTTTGCAGGTCTGACAGCATCTGTGGAGAGAGACGGGAGCTAACGTTTTGAGACTGAATGACTCTGTCAAAGCTAGAGAACTGGAAATGGGATGAGATTTATACTGTTGGGTGTGGGGGTGCATCGAGCAATGGGGCTAGATAGTTAACTCATTCAGAAACACTTTTTTCGCACAAAAGGTTTGGAAACTTGGAACTTTCTTCCTCTAAGAAAGATGTGTGTGTTATGACAGTTGAAGGTTTCAAGACTGAATGAAGTCTGTAGATTTCTGTTGGGCAAGGGCATCGTGTAATATAGAGCAACAGTGGTTAACTAGAAGAACTAGTTCCAATTGAATGGCAGTAGACTCGAGCTCTGCTTCCATGTTGCAGCAGACAGAAGTTTCAAGTAATGCTCTGTACTTGAATGCAAATGAGTGCAAGTTGATTCATGACTCAGTGCACTGCATGCCCATTTCTTAAGCTGCCAATTGTAGCAGCTCTTGACACTTGAACAACCGCAAGTAAATTTACCAGGATTCGCTAGGATTGGAGTAGCACAAGTTTAACCGCAGCTCTCTCGTGTTGCACAAGATCACTTATGGTACTTATTAATCATTAGCAGTAATAGCCATAGACCAAGCTGATTGAAAGGTTTGTGCAGTGATAGAGCTTACCACAATTAGAAGCAATTGAGGTCTAACTAGAAAGGATATTGCTCTGGGTGAGTGCTTATCTGTGTACACAGAGTGTGTAGTTTATTATTCCATCACTCGTCTATTGTATTTGCTTGAAAGGCTTTTATAAATGACTGTCACTCCAGAGCAGTCTGGAGTGCCTCAAGTGGGCCGAGAACATGTTTGATAGGATGCAAGAATGCCTGCAATGTCACTCAGCAGCACCCACCTACACCTAACTTTGGTAGACTGAGGATTAGAGTCAGAGGAACGTTGGAGAAGCAACGTCTTTTTAAAAATAAATTTAGAGTAGCCAATTATTTTTTTTCCAATTAAGGGACAATTTAGCGTCGCCAATCCTGCACATCTTTGGGTTGCGGGTTGAAACCCACGCAGACACGGGGAGAATGTGCAAACTCCACACACAAAGTGACCCGGGATCGAACACGGGTCCTCAGCGCCGTGAGGCAGCTGTGCTAACCACTGGCACCGTGCCACCCCTGCAACATCTTTTTTTAAAGTAAATGCTTTTACCATTTATTTTATAAAGGAGCTTCTCCAGCAAATTCCCTTTTAAAAGAGGAATTGCTCTAAAGATTTGTGCAATCCATCCTTTTGTCTAGCTTGGAATTTTCTTTGGTGACTGACAAAGATTGATAATACTTTTATAAGCTTAAGGGTAATTGGGCATCTATTGATTTTGCCTCTGATGTTGAAACTCCCCATTTATATTTAATTTGTGACATTTTTTTAATACTTGGCATTATTCCAGTGGTACTTTGGGGCACTTAACTGCAGTTTAGGTGCACTTGGCTGACGCTGTGGTCCTAGCTCAAGGGAGTAAATCGAGAGCTAATCTGCTCAACTCTGTGTTGTGTTGCCAATAATTTACTTGGAGAGAAATGGCCCCAGTGGTTTTGTTTGAAATGGGTTCCTATCTACCAACTGCATTTAAACCTGGAAAGGAACTTCAGCCCAGGAGTTTAAATTAATCCTGTGTTCACTTGCCATTTAATTGTGGGTTGCAGTAGAGCCCCATGTAAAGAGTTGCCACACCTGCTGGAAGATAATACATAAAATAAATGGGTAGAGTTTAATTTATGAGGTGATTGTTGTCAATGGAAGTTTGAGAAAACTGAAGCACGTCATGGGGAAGCGCCTCACTGGGTAGGTGTACTTCCTTTACACTGGCCAGTAGAGGGAGTCTGTAGCAAGGGAAATGAAGGTTAAAGTAAGATTTGCCTTTATATAGTGCCTTTCATGACATCAGGACATCCGTAGGTACAGTTTGAAATGACATTGTTGTTGTAGTGCGGGAAAAGCAGCAGACAATGTACACACAGCAAGATCCCACGAACAGCAGTGTAATAATGAGCAAAAATAACCTATTTCCTTTGGTGATGTTGATTGACTGATAAACATTGCCCAAAGACACCAAGGACAACTGCCCTGTTCTTCTGAAATCGTGACATGGGGTCCTTTAGGCCCAGTTCAGAGCACAGACAGCTCTTCAGCTTAATGACATTCTGACTCCAAAGCAAGAGCAGGTTGATGGCTCCGCTGATACCTGGAGGCAGGGCAGCATTAAAAAAAACCTGAGCATCCAATTATACTACAGTATCAGTAAAAGGCCTCAGCCAGACCTGCATAGTGTTTCCAGCATTTTCTGGTTTTTTAAAGGAACGAGGTAGTTAGGCCGCAAAGTTGGGAGACTGCAAATAAGATTTGTGGTCGGGAGTGGCCAAGAGGATCATTTTGCTGAAAAATTACTGGAGAGAAAGAGGAGGCAGATGCAAAGTAAAATCTGTGTGACATAGAGGAAAAATATCTTTAACAGTAAAATACCAGAAATTAAGATTATTAGGAGGTACCAGTTCAGTTTTCTGATTATAGCCAATAAAGTATAATTTGAAGTGTTAGCCTTGTAATGCAAGTCAGTTTGCACTTGCTCCTCATTTATGGTCAACTGAACATTTGATATGCACACAAACCCATCACCAGCCTTAAGAGTCTCCAAATCGAGCTATAGAGGAATCCACACAGGTAGAGTTTTGGTTAACACCATACACCATGCATAGGAGCACTCCGATCTGGAGAGTTTTGGTAGAGAGTGTCAGGTTCAGGAGATGCAATACATGTTCTTTTGCTTACTCACTTATGACCATCCAAATTGTAATAGCCATAAACGTTTTCCAAGTGAAAGAGTGAGTCACTTGTATTTCTTTCCATTTAATATACTGTATTCACTGCTCACAATATGGCTACACTGGGAAGACCAAATATGGACTGGGTGACCACTTTGTGGAACATCTCTGTTTACTCCGCATGTGTGACATCTAGAGGGAGGACATTCTCTGGCAGTATACCCGTAGTCTGTATTGTCCCCTCTGAGGCTCCGCCACCTGTGGCCTTGATCCTGGCAGGTCAGCAGACTCTGCAGGGTGCTGGTCCTGGCCACATGCAGCCGCAGGTTGGCATCGCTGCTGCTGCACAGCTATCAACAGAACTGCCAGCTGCACTGGCACCACGATTCTCTTGTAGCAAAACTGAAAGAGAACGTAAAAGTGAGTGATGAGGATACCTGACAGTGCCCTGACTCCCAGCCCTCTCAGAATCTGTAGCATCCAGCATGCATATCACCATATGTGAGTGCCTTTCCAATGAGCCTCACACCCTCCCCTCTCACACAGTGGCCAATCGCCCACAGTTGTCCCTCTTAATTCTACTTCACAGAAGCTCCTCGACCCTTGAGAGCTTCAACGAGCCACATTGCATGGTGGAATTAAAAATTCTGGGGTGGCACAGTGGTTAGCACTGCTGCATTATAGCACCAGGACCCCGGGTTCAATTCCGACCTTGGGTGACTGTCTATGAGGAGTTTGCACTTTCGCCCCGTGTCTGCGCGGGTTTCCTCCGAGTGCTCCGATTTCCTCCCACAGTCCAAAGCTGTACAGGATTGGCCATGATAAAATTGCTGCTTCGTGTCCAGGGATATGCAGGTTGGGTGTGGTTTACAGGAATGGGGTGGGGGAGTGGGCCTAGGTGGGGTGCTCTCTCAGGGGGTTGGTGCAGACTCTATGGGCCAAATGGCCTCCTCCTGCACGCTTGCTTGCCAATGAAGGCATGCTTGCCTTCATTGGCCAGGGCATTGAGTATAAGAATTGGCAAGTCATGTTGCAGCTGTATAGAACCTTAGTTAGGCCACACTTGGAGTATAGTGTTCAATTCTGGTCGCCACACTACCAGAAGGATGGGGAGGCTTTAGAGAGGGTGCAGAAGAGATTTACCAGAATGTTGCCTGGTATGGAGGGCATTAGCTATGAGGAGCGGTTGAATAAACTCGGTTTGTTCTCACTGGAACGAAGGAGGTTGAGGGGCGACCTGATAGAGGTCTACAAAATTATGAGGGGCATAGACAGGGTGGATAGTCCGAGGCTTTTCCCCGGGGTAGAGGGGTCAATTACTAGGGGGCATAGGTTTAAGGTGCGAGGGGCAAGGTTTAGAGGAGATGTACGAGGCAAGTTTTTTACGCAGAGGGTAGTGGGTGCCTGGAACTCGCTGCCGGAGGAGGTGGTGGAAGCAGGGATAATAGTGACGTTTAAGGGGCATCTTGACAAATACATGAATAGGATGGGAATAGAGGGATATGGGCCCAGGAAGTGTAGAAGATTGTAGTTTAGTCGGGCAGCATGGTTGGCACGGGCTTGGAGGGCCGAAGGGCCTGGTCCAGTGCTGTACATTTCTTTGTTCTTTGTAGGGTTTCTATGATTTCCAGCATTGTCTGTTTTGGTTCCAGAATTCTAGTGTTCGTGACCTTTTGCTTTTGTACAGTACACTGCTGCTTCTGTTTTGAAATCTATTCAAAACCTCTTTCTTTGAAGACAAAATCAACAGTATCTCTGGCCTATCCATCGATTAGATTTTTTCACAGACCATATGTTGTCCACGGTCTCTTTCTAAATAATGACTCTTGATTTTCCAAGGGAATTCTCCTGGTATTAAGCTCACCCAATATAAAATTCTGAAGATTACCTCAGGCTATTTTGACTCAGTTCGGTTGTAGGATAATATGTGGCGGGTTTTAATTAACAGATGTTTGATTCCCAGAACGCAAGCCTGGTGCAGATTTTGTTTATTGATTTCGTTATGAAGCCATGCAGCAGAAATTGTGTCTTTGCATTTTATGATAACTGGAAGAAGTCTCAAAACGGTTATCACTGCTGCCTCACAGCTCTGATGACCCGAGTTCGATCCCGGTCCCGGGTCACTGTCTGTTTGGAGTTTGCACATTCTCCCTGTGTCTGCGTGAGTTTCACCCCCACAACCCAAAGATGTGCAGGCTAGGTGGATTGGCCACGCTAAATTGCCCCTTAATTGGGAAAAGAAAATTAAAAAGATGTCTCAAAAATTCTGAGTTGATGGGGGACATGTTAGAAATGACACCGCCATGTAGGTTTATAAGAGGCAAGGATTCTTCAGAAATCAGGTTAAGTGGAGAGTTTTGATGCACTTATCGGATGTGGAATTGTTTATTTTAAATTGAGAGTACCCAATTCATTTTTTCCAATTAAGGGGCAATTTAGCATGGCCAATCCACCTACCCTACACATCTTTGGGTTGTGGGGGCGAAACTCACGCAAACACGGGGAGAATGTGCAAACTCCACACGGACAGTGATCCAGAGCCAGGATCGAACCTGGGACCTCAGCGCCGTGAGGCAGCAGTGCTTCTCGCTGCGCCACCATGCTGCCCTTGGATGTAGCATTTTGAAGAGGGTAAATTGGTTTGAGTTAGAGCTGCAACTGATTAACTGCAGCTCAGCTACTGGCACCTTGGCCAGTCCACCTCGTCAACCCAATTTCGTAAGAATTGCAATAATGGATTTCAATTCAATTCAATTCACTTTTATCATTATCCGTACAGAAATTAGTTTTGAGGACATTACTCACGTAAATGAATATAAATGATAAATGAAAGAAAATGGCACAATACTGCCAGGGAGAAGGCAGCATCAAGTTTTGAGTGCTTTTGACTAGTTTGACAAGGCAACTGGTGCAGGAGAGGCTGACCAGCAGCTCATTGCCCAGGGAATTAGAACCCGGGCAGTTGATTAGTGGTGCCATAGAAGTGTTCCTCGTGATAAGTACAGGAGGGAAAAATGAATGGAAGGAAATGCTGATCGGGTGAGATGATGCCAGTTGAGAGGAGACTTGTGTGGCGCACAAACACCAGCACAGACCAGTTGGGGCAAACACTCTGTTTCAATCCGATAAGCTGACACCAGAAGACCATCTGCCTGGATTGCTTCAGATACTGTAGTGAAATCGTTCTAAATTCCATTCTTGGAGGATCTAGAGAATGCAAAAGCATGGATCAAACACGGAATATCCGAGACTTCCGGTGGCAGCTATGAAAGACTAAGTTGTACATTTGGTGGCTCCCGCTCGGGTCGGACTTTTGGACCTTTTCCCCCGATTTTCTGCCGGACTTGAACTGTATAACTGAAGACGGAGGCAATTGTGTACTGAATTCCCACATCGGTGCATGGAGAGAAGGGCTAGAAGTGCTCGTAAAGGCAGAAACAGAAAGACAGAGAAGGCTTGGGCTGAAGCTGCAGCGGGAGACAGCATGGCGGAGGACCGGACCTCTGGTTTGACGACCCAGCGGTCAACGGAGCAGTTGATGCAATTTATTCAGGAAGGCTTATGCCAAGCAGAAACAGGACTGCTTGGACCCCATAAAAGAGTCGATTGAGCGGCTGGAGCTTAGATAGGACGCCCAAGATCGTATGATCCAGAAGGGGGAGAAGGCATTGGTTGAGCAGGAGGAACATTAAACTGCGGTGGAGTTGGAGGTGGGGATGCTGAGAGACCAGCAGAAGAAGCTCCTGGAAAAGGTGGGGGACCTAGAGAATAGACCACGCCGGCAGAACCTGAGACTCGGGCTCCCGGAGGGGTCCGAAGGAGCGGACGCTGGGGCATACATCGTAGATATGTTTGAGAAGCTGCTGGGGGATGGGGCATTCTCCCGACCCTTGGAGGTGGACAGGGCTCACAGAGCACTCGCGAGGAAGCCGCGAACTGGAGACCAGCCGAGGGCAATGGTGGTGAGATTCCACAGGTACTTGGATAAGGAGCGCATTCTACAGTGGGCCAAGCAGACATGGAGCTGTAAGTGGGACAATAGTATCCTGAGGGTCTACCATGACCTGAGCGTGGAGGTGGCCAGGAGAAGAGCAGGCTTCAACCAGATTAGGTTGATCCTTTTTAAGAAAAAGGTGAAGTTCGGACTGTTGTATCCGGCCCGTCTCTGGGTCCCGTACGAGGAACAGCACTTTAATTTCAAGTCGCGTGAGGACGTGCTGGACTTCGTGAAAAGGAAATAATTGGTGGTGGACTGAGAACTTTTGAACTTTGCTGCAACGTTCATGGATTGGTTTTTTTTCTTTTTGTTTCTCTGTTCTTTAAAAAACAGTTTCTCGTTTTTCGTTTTGTGGAAGCTGTTTGTAATGCCTTCTGTATTGATTTGGGACCAGTGGCAGAGCTGAGTTAGTTAAGGTTTTCATTTGCACTGTTGGGGGATGGAGGTGTGCTTGTTTAGATTTTGGTGTTTTTTCTGTCGGGCAATTGTGTGGGGATTGTTTGATGTTGGAGTATGTTTGAATGAGCGGGGGGAGGGTGGAGAGGGAACAATAGGTGGGAGACTATCCGCCGTCAGGGATCGGGGCCACCACGCTACCTGGGCGGGCTAGCTCACAGAAGCACAGTGGGGGGGGGTGCATATGTTCGGTTTATCAAAGGGGTTGGGTTACAGAGTGTTGTTACTGGGGGGGGGGGAGGGGGGGAAATGTTCTGCTGACGAGGGAGGAACTTGGGCCAAGGGACAGAGAGGAGATTGGGCGCGGAGGCTGCCTGGGAGCGGGCCGGTGGAGGCACGGAGTAAGGGCTGGAGGCAGGCCCAAAAAAAGGGATGGCTGATCGGCGAAGGGGGGGGGGGGGGGGGCAATGAGCCCCCCAACTAGGCTGATCACCTGGAATGTTCGAGGGTTAAATGGGCCGGTCAAAAGGGCACGTGTGTTCGTGCATTTTAGGGGACTGAAGGCGGACGTGGTAATGTTGCAGGAGACGCACCTTAGAGTAACTGACCAGGTGAGACTGAGGAAAGGCTGGGTCAGTCAGGTCTTTCACTCGTGTATGTGCCAAATTGGGATGATGTGGAGTTCATAAAGAGGATGCTGGGGAAGATACCGGACCTGGACTCGCACAGGTTGGCATGGGTGGGGACTTCAACACAGTTATTGACCCTGGCTTGGACTGGTCAAGCTCGAAAATGGGTAAGGTGCCAGCAATGGCAAAGGAACTAAAAGAGTTCATGGAGCAGGTGGGGGGGGGGGGGGGGGATCCATGGAGGTTTGGGAAGCCGAGGGTGAAGGAGTGCCCCTTCTACTCACACGTGCATAAAGTGTAGTCCCGGATTGATTTCTTATTTTGAGCAGGGCCTTGCTGGCAGGGGTGGTGGACACGGGGTACTCGGCGATCACAATCTCAGACCATGCTCCGCATTGGGTTGAACTGCAGGTTAGTAAAGACAGTAACCAGCGCCCGCACTGGAGGTTAGATGTGGGACTTTTGGCTGACGAAGGGGCGTGCGAATCGCTGAGGAAATGTATTCAGAACTACCTGCAGGTCAACGACACGGGGGAAATTTCAGCAGCGATGGTCTGGGAAGCACTGAAGGCGGTGGTCCGAGGGGAGCTGATCTCGATACGGGCCCATAGGCAGAAGGTGGACAGGGCAGAGACGGACCGACTGGTTAAGGAGATACTACAGATCGATAGGAGGTATGCGAAGACCCCAGAGGCAGGGCATTTAAGGGAACGGCGGAGGCTACAGGCGGAGTTCGGCTTGTTAACCATAGGGAGGGCGGTGGAGCAGCTGAGAAAGGCGAGGGGGGGATCTATGAGTATGGAGAGAAGACCAGCAGAATGCTTGCACAACAGCTTAGAAAGAGGGAGGCAGCCAGGGAGATAGGAAAAGTAAATGACGGAGATGGTAACCTGGTTGGAGATTCAGCAGGGGTGAATAAGGCGTTTCGGGATTTCTACAGTAGGCTGTATAGGTCGGAACCCCCTACGGGGCCGGAAGGAATGAGGCACGTCTTGCGGGGGCTGAACTTCCCAAAGGTGGACGGGGAGCTGGTAGAAGGGCTGGGGGCCCCGATCGGGTTGGAAGAGATAGTGGAGAGTCTGAAGGTCATGCAGGCGGGTAAAGCCCCAGGGCCGGACGGGTACCCAGTGGAGTTTTATAAAAGGTTCTCTGGGATATTGGGGCCGGTATTGATGAGGATGTTCAATGAGGCAGCGGAAAGAGGGGTGCTGCCCCCGACCATGTCACAGGCCACGATTTCGCTGATTCTTAAGCGGGACAAGACCCCGGAGCTGTGTGGGTGCTACAGGCCGATATCCCTGTTGAATGTGGACGCAAAACTGCTGGCCAAAATTTTGTCCTCCAGGATTGAGGATTGTGTTCTGGACATTGTTGCGGAGGACCAGACGGGGTTTGTTAAGGGCAGTCAGTTGGTGGCCAATGTAAGAAGGTTGTTAAATGTGATCATGATGCCCCGGAAGGTAGGGAGGTGGAGGCAGTGATCGCAATGGATGCAGAAAAGGCTTTTGATCGGGTAGAATGGGACTATCTGTGGGAGGTACTGGGACGGTTCGGATTTGGGCGGGGCTTTATTGACTGGGTCAGGTTGCTGGATCAGGCTCCTGTGGCAAGTGTACGGATGAATAGGACAACATCGAACTATTTTAGACTGCACCGGGGGGGGGCGAGACAGGGATGCCCCCTCTCCCCACTGTTGTTCGCGCTAGCTATAAGGCTGTTAGCAATTGCTCTGAGAGCCTCAAGGGGCTGGTCTGGAGGAGGGTGGAGCACAGAATCTCACTCTATGCAGACGACCTGCTTCTGTATGTATCGGATGGAAGAAATCATGAGGATTCATGGGGAATTTGGCCGGTTTTCGGGGTATAAGCTAAATATGGGGAAAAATTAGATGTTTGCGGTCCAGGCGAGGGGAGAGGAGAGGCGATTGGGGGAGCTGCCGTTTAGATTAGTAGGGGGAAGCTTTAGGTACGTAGGCATTCAAGTGGCGCGGGAATGGGACTGACTGCATAAATTAAATCTGGCCCGGCCAGTAGACCAAATGATGTGCGATTTTCGGAGATGGGACACGCTCCCGTTGTTATTAGCTGGGAGGGTGCAGACGGTGAAGATGACGATCCTCCCAAGATTACTGTTCATGTTTCAATGTCTCCCCATCTTTATTCTGCAGTCCTTTTTTAAACGGGTCAACAAAGTGATCTCTGGCTTTGTTTGGGCGGGTAAGACCCCACGGGTAAGGAAGATAATGCTTGAGTGGAGCCGGGGAGAGGGCGGGCTGGCGCTGCCAAATTTTAGTAACTATTACTGGGCGCCGAATATAGCCATGATCAGGAATTGGGGGCGGGGGTCGGAATGGGAGCGTATGGAGGCAGCATCATGCAAGAGCACCGGTTTGGGGGCATTGGTAACTGCGTCTCTGCCGTTCCCGCTGGCACGGTACTCCACCCGCCCCCTGGTGGTGGCGGCCCTGAGAGTCTGGGGGCAATGGAGGAGACATGTGGGAGCAGAGCGAGTATCGGTCTGGTCCCCATCTGTAATAATCACCGGTTTGCCCCAGGAAGTATGGATGGGGGGTTCCGGATATGGCGGAGAGCAGGGATTGAGAGGATGGGGATATGTTTATAAAGGGGAGCTTTCCGAGTATGAGGGCACTGGAGGAGAAGTTTGGGTTGGCGAGGGGAAACAAATTCAGGTATCTGCAGGTGCGGTACTTCCTACGTAAACAGGTGTCAACCTTCCCGCTCCTACCGCTAAGAGGGATTCAGGAGAGGGTAGTTTCCAAAGGGTGGGTAGGAGAAGGGAGCATCTCGGACATTTACAAGGAACTTATGGGATCAGAGGAGACGAAGACCGAGGAGCTGAAGCACAAGTGGGAGGAGGAGCTGGGAGGAGAGATAGAGGATGGTCTATGGGCGGACGTGTTGAGTAGAGTCAATGCGTCCGCAACATGTGCCAGGCTCAGCCTGATACAATTTAAGGTCGTTCACCGGGCTCACATGACAGTGGCCCGGATGAGCAGATTCTTTGGGGTGGAAGACAGGTGCGCAAAGTGTGCGGGAGGACCAGCGAACCATGTCCACATGTTCTGGGCATGTCCGAAGCTCGGGATTTTGGCAGGGGTTTGCAGATGTCATGTCCACGGTGTTAAAAATAAGGGTGGCACTGAGTCCGGAAGTGGCGGTTTTGGGGTGTCGGAAGACCCGGGAATCCAGGAGGAGAAAGAGGCAGACGTTCTGGCCTTTGCTTCCCTGGTAGCCCGGAGATCGATACCATTAGCTTGGTACAAAGCCCCCGAAGTCGGAGACCTGGCTATCGGACATGGCTAGCTTTCTCTGTTTGGAGAAAATCAAGTTTGCCTTGAGAGGGTCACTGTTTGGGTTCACCAGGAGGTGGCAACCGTTCGTCCACTTCTTCGTGGAAAATTAATCGTCAGCAGGAGGAGGGGTAGGGGGGTTAGTTTAGCTTAGAGTAGGGGGTTAATAAAGGTGGAACCTGTAAGAGAGGAGATGGCTTTTGCACTATGTTTTTAGTTTCCTGTACATTGTTTATTGTGTTGTTGTTATAATACCAAAAAATACCTCAATAAAATGTTTATTAAAAAAAAAACAAGGAATATCCACTTGATCGTGATTACATAGAAGCCCTACAGTGAGCATGTTCGCACATCGATTAGCACTGCTGCCTCACATCGCCAGGGTCCCGGGTTCAATTCATGCCTCGGGTGACTGTGTGGAGTTTGCACTTTCTCCTGTATCTGTGTGGGTTTCCTCCAGGTGCTCCGGTTTCCTCCCACAGTCCAAAGATGTGCAGGTTTGGTGGATTGGCAATGCTTAAAAAAATATATTTTTAAAAAAGAATCCCTACAGTGCAGAAATAGGCCATTCGGCCCATCAAGTCTGCACCGAGCCTCTCATGAAAGAGCATTCTACCTCGGCCCACTCCCTCGCCCTATCCCCACAACCCCACCTAACCTGCACATGTTTGGACACTTAAGGGGCAATTTTAGCATGGCCATTCCACAATGATGCCTCTGTGACTTTATAATCAAGGCCCAATGGTGCACAAGGCCAGAATTATATGGTTTGTTTCTCTTTCAAATATGCTGTGGGAAAGCGTAAGTAACATCGAACCATATTATTTTATTTCCTCATTGTCTTATTTTATCAAAATCAGAGAAAGAAAGTTCGATTTAAAAAAAAAAAAAAAAAATTCCTCTTTGACAACTGCACAGATTCTAATACTAAATGGATTAAAACTGATATGAGGTTCAATTTTTTCACCCCTTTTGAGTTGAGATTATGGCAACCACTTGCATCATTATCGATGAAACAAGATGATCGACTTTCTCTCAACTCTCACCTGTAGGGAAGAAAAGATTCACGTTGCCATCTTTTATCAGTCCCACTCGCCAATATGGCTTCGAGGCAAAACCTTTATTGTTTGCGGTCTTTTGGTTGTTTTCAGCTTTGTAGCCTAGAAGCACTTGTGTTTATAATGAACGTGTAGGAGGTATTGGAGAAGCCTGCGGACCCGTTTCAGTCACTCCGTCAATGCAGCAAGGCCTCAAATCTATACTTCACGGCCTTTCAATACCATTCCCACTCCACTGCATATGTTTCTGCCATTTTGTTTGTTATCTTTTACGAATAAGGCACAAAGGGCCCAATGGCAAAAAATAAATTGGAAAAATAAGATTAGTTCCTTGAAGGAGAAATGTGAGGCAATGTATTTGGGGAAGGCTAACAAAGCAAGGGAATACAACATAAATGGTAGAATATAGAGAAATGTAGAGGAACAGAGGAACCTTGGAGTATAGGGCGGCACGGTAGCACAGTGGTTAGCGCAGTTGCGTCACAGTTCCAAGGTCCCAGGTTCGATTCCCGGCTTGGGTCACTGTGCGGAGTCTGCACGTTCTCCCTGTGTCTGCGTGAATTTCCTCCGGGTGCTCCCGTTTACTCCCACGGTCCAAAGATGTGCAAGTTGGGTGGATTGGCCATGCTAAATTGCCCTTAGTTTAGGTGGGGTTACTGGGTTATGGGGATGTGTGGGTTTAAGTGGGGTGCTCTTTCTGCGAGCTGGTGCAGACTCGATGGGTCAAATGGCCTCCTTCTACACTGTAAATTCTATGATCCAGGCCCACAGACCCCTGAATGTGGCTAGACAGGTAGACAAGTCGGTCAAGAAAGCATACGGAATACTTACCTTTATTAGCCGAGGCATAGAATATAAAAGCAGGGAGATAATGCTGGAACTGCATAAAACACCAGTTAGACCGCAGCTGAAGTACTACAGTTCGTAGAAACCGTAGAAAGGAGATTTATGAGGATGTTGCCTTTCCTGGAGAATTTTAGTTATCAGGAAAAATTAGATCGGCTGGCGTCATTTTCTTTAGAACGGAGGAGGCTAAGGGTAAACCTAATTGGAGTGTATTGAATTGTGAGATAGACTGGATAGAAGGCCAAATTCTCTTTATTTGAGGGGTTAGTATTCATGGGACATAGATTTAGGGTAAGAGGTATGGGAGCTTTGAGAGGAAATTCTTTCTTTAAAATTTGGAATACCCAATTATTTTTTTCCAATTAAGGGGCAATGTAGCATGGCCAATCCACCTAACCTGCAGATTTTTGGGTTGTGGGGACGAAACCTACGCAGACACGGGGAGAATGTGCAAATTCCACACAGACAGTGGCCTGGGGCCGGGATCGAACCCGGGTCCTCAGCGCCGTAGGCAGCAGTGCTCACCACTACACCACCATGTTGCCCTGAGAGGAAATTCTTTTACCCAGAAGGTGGTTGGAATCTCGATCACACTGCATGTAGTGAGTAGAGGCAGAAACCTTCATAACATTTATTAAGTACTTGGATATGAACTTGGAAGTTCCAGAAACTTCAGGGCTACGAACCAAGAGCTGAAAAGTGGGATTAGGCTGGGCTACTGATTGTCAGCCAGTGCAAACACGATGGGCTGAATGGCCTCTGGCTGTGCTGGGAGTGTTTATTTTATTTTTTTTAAATTTAGAGTACCCAATTCATTTCTTCCAATTAAGGGGCAATTTAGCGTGGCCAATTCACCTACCCTGCACATCTTTGGGGTGTAGGGGTGAAACCCACGAAAACACGGGGAGAATGTACAAACTCCACACGGACAGTGACCAAGGGCCGGGATCGATCCTGGGACCTCGGCGCCGTGAGGCAGCAATGCTAACCACTGTGCCACCGTGCTGCCCTCTGTGAGTGTTTATGATTCTATGGCGGGGGTGGCGTGCTGGAGGCTGCAAATCTGATAGAGTACCGAAGGAGGCTTCAACTGCTGCTGAAACCCAATTACACAACTGCCAACAATGAAACATCGTTCATCAGATCACTTCACATACAGAATTAATTTTCAAAAGTGGTTATATAATCTGTGGCTTCCATCCAAATTTATTTTCTCTAAAATGTTTTGATGTGCATCTGGGGAGGTATGAGCTAATTAAAAATGTGAGTAGCAGCTTCTTAGCACAAAGTCAACGGCCCAAGTAATGTTACCTTTCAATTAATAAATTTAGTTTGACACTGGATATGAACTGATAATGGGAAAACTAAAAACTGACACCTAAGAATAAAAGGTCCAAGGCCTAGTTCAATGGGCAGAATGTCAGTGAATTAATTTTAAACCACACTTCAGGCTCACTTTATTCCTAACCATTTTTACATAGGTCAGCTTTTGTAGGAACCTTTTCGTAGTCCTGTTATTGCTGTCGGGAAAAACATCCTATCTAAGCGTTCATAAAACTGTTGGATTTCTGAGTGGGACATGGAGCCTGTACCTCAGTCCAGCCTCAAACATGTTTTCCTAAGGTTAACCAGATGTTTTAATGTCCAGAAGATCAAGCAGGGACACAAGTTGGTCCAGCTGTTTGGTGGCAGTGGGGAGGTGGAGGACTCATCCACCTCCCAAGATTTCTTTGATAGGGCAGGAGCTTGATCAGGCTGGGACCTGGGAAATGCTTATGTCCCTGGCCCAGCGGCCGAATCAGAGAGTGGACTGACAGCTCGAACATGGAAGCCAAGGTTGGGTGATGGGGTCAAAATGGAAGAGCTTCTCCTATACCACATGATAAACCCCCAAATAATCGGATGGGTGTGGGTGTGGGGGGGGGGGGGGGGGTGGGGGGGATTCCCGGAACCCCACTGACTCCACAACTGGGAACAGGGAATATTTCCCCTTTCTATAAATCTCTGATTAAAAAAAGCAAAATTACAGTAATCAGGCTCCGACAGGTGGCACAGTGGTTAGCACTGTTGCCTCACGGCGCCGAGGAGCGGGTTCGATCCCAGCCCCAGGTTACTGTCCGTGTGGAGTTTGCACATTCTCCCCGTGTCTGCATGGGCCTCACCCCTACAACCCAAAGATGTGCAAGGTAGGTGGATTGGCCACACTAAATTGCTTCTAAATTGGAAAAATAAAAAAAAAGAAATCGGGCTCCTCCTTTCCCGTGGTTGCTTTAGTGAGCTTAACCAATAAGCAACAGATGATGAAAGTTCTCCTCTTGTTCTCAAGCCTCTGATAACTTGCATGTTATTATTTGGAGAGGTGGTCAAGGTCACTGGAATTGGCCACCATTGCCCTCGTTAGGAATCCTCACCCATGATTACTAACCAGCAAATTCCTAATGCCAGAGCATTAGCCTGGGCCTCCAGATCACCATGAGTTCATTGAGTTCAACAACTTCAGACTGTGAACTCTCTCCTCCACCTTCACCCCGTTTTAATTTTGATCAATTTAATTCAAATTTATTCTATCAATCTGTTTTTCCCTCACCATTGTCCCCCCACCCCATTGGGCCATCTGTTCCCTGTTTCTAGTTGCCCTTTGACACACTGCTTACCTTTGTTCTGCCATTTTAAAATAAATTTAGATTACCCAATTCTATTTTTTCCAATTAAGGGGCAATTTAGCATGGCAAATCCACCTGCCAGCAGCACGGTAGCATGGTGGTTAGCACAATTGCTTCACAGCTCCAGGGTCCCAGGTTCGATTCCCCGCTGGGTCACTATCTGTGCGGAGTCTGCACGTTCTCCCCGTGTCTGCGTGGGTTTCCTCTGGGTGCTCCGGTTTCCTCCCACAGTCCAAAGATGTGCAGGTCAGGTGGATTGGCCAAGCTAAATTGCCCTTAGTGTCCAAAACTGCCCTTAGTGCTGGGTGGGGTTACTGGGTTATGGGGATAGGGTGGAGGTGTGGACTTGGGTAGGGTGCTCTTTCCAAGAGCCGGTGCAGACTCGATGGGCCAAATAGCCTCCTTCTGCACTGTAAATTCTATGTAATACCCAGCACATCTTTGGGTTGAGGGGGTGAGACCCACACAGACACGGGGAGAATCTGCAAACTCCACACGGACAGTGACCTAGGGCCGGGATTCGAACCCGGGTCCTCAGCGCCGCAGTCCCTGTGCTAGCCACTGCACCACATGCCGCACTCATGTTGCCACATTCTGACAATGAATGGTCTCGCAAAAGGCAGCACAATGTTCCTTTGGGTTGATGGCAGCAGGGTAAATTCATTGACCATGCACAGCCAGGAACCAGACACTCAAAAGAGATTGGAGGTTGGAGAATCAGCCCAATGGTGTTGTTGCCCTGTCTCCAATCCCTATCGTTTGTCTTGTCATGTGGGTCTTTTTCCCTACCGCTCCATGTTGCCATATTCTTACACTGCACTGTAACACTAAGCCTGCCAGCCGAAGATTTATTCTAGGAATGGATGTCGCACTATGGTAGGGGAGTTGAGGAAGCACTTTTAGCTGCCTCAGCCTGGATCTGCCTCCCTAATCTCTCTGACCCGACTCTGGCAAGGCATCTTTCAAAGCCTTCTGGAGAGAACCACAGATGGGTAGGAAGTTGGCAGAAAGATGAGGAAAAAAATGTTGATTTGATTACACAGTTTTAAATAAATAAATTATACAACCCTGGTGTAAACATATTGCTTAGACTCTGCCAACAGACATAATGTGAGAGTTCTTCATCCAAAAAAGGATCCAATAAGTCTTGCCACTTATCTGAATCAGTTATATAGGGAGGAAATTCATGGCCAGAATTGTGACAAGGACTCAAGAGCTTAAGCTGATGCTAGGCTGTAGCTGTTCAGTGCCAGCATATTAAATAATCTCTACAGTTAAGTAATAATCTCTACAGTTAAGTTTGATCAGAAACTGCAATTGCACACATTGGCAAAAAAATACCATCTAGTTCCCATACTAATTTTCATAAAATTGCTTTTTTTAAACCTTACGACTAGCAGCTGAAATTAGTATAAGAACTAGATGGAATTTTTTTGCCAATGTATGCAATTGCACACTTCATTTCATCCGAGGAGCTGGCTAGTGTGTGACCATAAGACCGTAAGACATAGGAGCGGAAGTAAGGCCATTCGGCCCATCGAGTCCACTCCACCATTCAATCATGGCTGATAAAGGTGCATTCTCTTCCATTACTCAGTGCATTCTCTTCCATTACAGAGAATCAAGGCAAGGGACCTCAAATAGGAACCATTTTACACAAAATTGCTTCTTCTGCTCCTTGAGTTCTCTGCCCTGAGGCAGGTCTGACCCACAGCATCAGGACCTCCACCACAGGTGGGGCAAGGAGTCCATTCCAGTCAGAACAGGGAACAAACCCAATCTTTTTAAAAATAAATTTATGAGTTTCCAATTCATTTTTTCCAATTAAGGAGCGATTTAGAGTGGCCAATCCACCTACCCTGCACCTAACTTGCACATCTTTGGGTTGTGGGGGCAAACACGGGGAGAATGTGCAAACTCCACATGGACAGTGACCCAAAGCCGGTATCGAACCTGGGATCGCGGTACCGTGAGGAAGCAGTGCTAGCCACTGTGCCACCGTGCTGCCCCATCAGCACCAATCTGATCTACACTAGCCATCCAACCAACAGGGCCAACTAACTTGAGGAGAATGAAAGCTGCTGTGATAACATGCACTTTTATATGCATGCTATAAAAGCTATGGACAATGATGGTGGAGGCTCCAATTTTCTTTCCAACACATGACTGACCAGGAATCTCTCCCGCTCTTACCATCTGCCAGTGGTGTATGTTGGAAGGATTTACAAGCTGATACACAACCTGTTTGGCCGAACACATCTTCTTTGGTCATCAAGAGTCCCTTTGAACACTAGTAACTGCAGCCATGGTCGAAGCAGTCAGAGTTACCCCTGCAGCACTTAAGGGTTTGGCGGAATCAGCCTGTGTTGCAATGTCAGTTATCAATATGATCGTACTTGAGTCCGCAAGTAAGCTGATGATATTGACCACCAGTTCCATGCCAGCAATGATGAACGCCAAACTCTGCTCAAAGCCCCATGACAAGCTGGTGCTGGATTCCTCCATGTTTCCTGCTGCTGAACATGGGTATTCTGGCAGGCCTTTCAGTGCAAAATACAAACGTTTTTTTGTGTATATCCGTCAGACAATTTCTGTAGCCTGACCGATCAAAGTCCTCACCTGAGTCTTCTGTAGCAGAACTCGTGTGAACTCACTCTTCGGCACGCTGGCACCTCCACTATCCTAGTCCCTGATCTCTTAGCGGTGCACTCGTACTCTGTGTCTCACCCTGTGAAAATCCCACCTTAATGCTGTCACTTCAGGTCTGGACTTGTGTTAAATTGCATAATGGCGTATCATAGAATCCCTACGGTGTAGAAGGAGGCCATTCGGCCCTGCAAGCCTACACTGACCCTCCGAAAGAGCACCCTTTCTAGCCCCATGCACCACCCTACCCGCTGAACCCAGTATCCCCACCCAACCTTTTGAACACTAAAGGACAATTTAGCATGGCCAATCCACCTAACTTGCACATCTTTGGACTGTCGTAAGGTTTGGACTGGGAGGAAACCGGAGCACCCGGAGGAAATCCAAACAGACACTGAGAGAACCCACAAACTCCGCACACACGGTCACCCAAGGCTGGAATTGAACCCGGGTCCCTGGTGCTGTGAGGCAGCAGTGCTAGCCACTGTGCCACCATGCCGCCCTTCACCACTATTATATTTGCTTTTCTCCACTGCTTGGCTAGGTTGGGTATCTGAACGCAAAGGGGAATGAGGGTGCCGTGGTGAGGTGAGAGGGGAATGTAAGAAGGGCATACTTATATCATCTGCAGCTTCTTAGACAGAGAGAGTGCGGGATGAGGGGGAAATGGGGTGTGAGAAGGAGGATTAGATGTCTTCTTCAATGGATTTAGCCCAGCTAGCTACCAGGCTTTCAGCAATGGTTCCACCTATAATGACCAGCGCCAGGGTTAGAACCTGTCTCCTGCCAGCTAAGTGCTGCCTCCTCTGTTATGCACCATCTTGTCCTGCAAGAGTGAGGAAAATACGTCAGTGAGTGTGAAGCAAGATGTTCAGGTGATGTGAATGTTGTGGTTGAATAGCTGGCAGCATGTGCAAGTTGTGAGATATGGAGGTGAGGCTTGGGTGGGTGAGTGTGACGTGGAGCTTTCAATGTTAAGTACGAATCCTGAATGGTAGAAATTGGCGGTAGCTGAGTGGCGATGTTGTGCTGAGTTGAGTTGCTTGTGTGGTAGTGGTGCAGTTAGTGGGATACGGCATTAGAAAATGAATTACCTCACCTTAACCACATGTGTGAGGTCATTAAACTTCTTGCTATGCTGCATCCAGGTCCTTGGGCTAAACCCCTTGTATTATACACCCACGACGATCTGTTTCCTGTTCATTAAATGTCTGGAGATTCTTCTGGCTCTTCGTAGAAACAGGGGGCGGGATTCTCCGACCCCGCGCCGGGTCGGAGAATCGGCGGCGGGCTGCGCGGATCGCGGACCCCCCCGTGATTCTCTGGCCTGTATGGGCCGAGCAGCCGTAAAAAGAAAAAAAAACGAGACCCGCCGCCGCCGTTCCAACCTGTTCTGAGCCAGCGGGACCTCGGGTTGAAGGGTCCGGGGGCGGCCTGTGGGGGGAAGGGGGGGTCCGACCCCGGGGGGCCCTCCGATGTGGCCTGGCCCACGATCGGGGCCCACCGATCGTCAGGCTGGCCTCTCTGTCTCCCGGCCTCCTTTCACCTGCGCCATGTTGGGTCGGGGCCGGCGCAGACAAGGGAGACACCGCGCATGCGCGGAAATCTCGCCGGTGGGACTGCACATGCACGGGTTCGCGCCGGACCCACTGCGCATGTGAGCATCCCCCGGCGGCCATTCCACAGCCGGATCAGCAGCTGGAGTGGCGTGAACCGCTCCAGTGCCCTGCTGGCCCCCTGTAGGGGCCAGAATTGCTGATCCTGGGGACGTGTTGACGCCGTTGGGGGACGTGTTGATGCCGTTGGGAAACGCGACGGCGCGTCCGACGGCGTCAACACTTAGCCTCAGGAGCAGAGAATCCCGCCCAGGATATCTCTCCTCAGTTCCACTTCCCCACTAACAACCCCTCCCCCCCCCCACTCCTGCATACCTCCAGTGCAACAATGGAAACCCTGGGTGCTAGTCCTCTCCCATAGTCAGCACTATTCTGAATGATCTCAACATCTCCCAACAGCCAGAATGCACCTTCCTTTTACGCAGTGCATTTTACTTTCAAATAATGCTAGCAATATTGAGTCCCCTGCTGCTGTGTGCAGCCAATGAACAACATGCGACTATCATAACAATTAGCAGACAGCACCAAGCAGGTGTGTTGTCTACAGTACATTAAGAAGGTGTGAGTTAATCACTCACCGCAATATCCTCACCTAGATTTTTTTTCATTCATTTATGGGATGTGGGTGTCACTGGCTAGGTCAACATTTATTGCCCATCCCTAATTACCCTTGAGAAGATGGTGGCGAGCTGCCTTCTTGAACTGCTGCAGTTGATGTGGTGTAGGTACAGGCACAGTGCTGTTAGGAGGGAGTTCCAGGATTTTGACCCAGCAACAGTGAAGGAACGCCGATATATTTCCATGTCAGGATAGTGAGTGACTTGGAGGGACTTCAGGTGGCAGTGTTCCTGAAATGTACTTTGCTGTGGATGTGTCAAATATCCTTATTAGATAAAGTGATGTACCCTTCACCTTGCAGGTCTGTCTATGGTGATAAGAGTGCTAACAGCATGACTAACCTGACACCAGCACCATTGGGGGAATACTGCTGTTCACAGTAGGAGCAGAATGTGTGTGTACAGAGCCTGATTCAAACTAACAACGCATATTTGCATTCCAAAACTCTCTCCCCCCCCCCCCACTTCAATCACCCGGCAGTGGGGTAGTTAATACATCACGTTCTGTTTTTACAAAAGCCACACAACACTTAATCAGGATAGATTTCGCTTTAAGGGAAATGCTCCAGTTATGTTGATTGGAACCTATCCAGTAATATAAAGGCAGAGTACGGGTTGGTTAATTAAACTGCAGCTTGGGATGAATTTGTAGAGTCACTACTTGCTGGCCACTATTTGCAGCTGCTACATTTAATCAGAACAATCTGAATGGGAGATTTATATGACTATCAGATGGCTCCTTCCATGTTAGTTTTCTCTGCTTTCCGTGTGTGTGCGTCTGTCTTGTGTGTGTGTACATATGTGTCTGTTTGTGTGTGCATGTGTGCGTTTGGGTACACCAGTCTGCTGTGTGTGCCAGTGTGTATTGATCAGCCATGGTCGTATTGAATGGCAGGCTCAGATCGATGGGCTGAAATGCCTACTCTAATGTTCCTGTGCACATATGTGTCAGAGTGTGCGCATGTGTTTGTTTGCATGTGCGCATGTGTTTGCATGTGTGTTTGTTTGCATGTGTGCGTGTTTGTTTGTATGTATGTATGTACCTTCCCACATGTATGTCAAGGATGAATCAAAGAAACAATGAAAGGATTTCTATGCTTTTCCTGCGTCTACGGTCACTTATGCACATGGAAACTATTATGGCATGGTCCATTTGCACAATTCCATTCTCTGTTTCTCTTTTCAGTATTCTCCCATTGTACCACTTTGTTTCCTCTTCTCTGTTTCTTGTTCCTTGGGTGCTGTTTGTCATGATTCCATTCTCTCACTCCAAATCTTACCTCTCAAAGGGAGGTATTTAATGTAGGCAGTGGGTGTCTCGCCCGCCTGCTGGGTGTCGTGTTATTCGCCCTGGGGTAACACGGACTGCAACTGGATGCAGTTGTACTGTAAAGTAGACACCAAACTTAGAGGTTAGTTCAATACGGTTTATTGAACTTCTGGAGCAGTGCACACAGCTTGCTGTGGGTTGACACTCTACTAATCTAAGTGTGCTAACCATAACTAACTAGACCAGACTAGCTTTGAACCACGTGTAGAAGGTGCTAACTGATATATACACCCTGACTGTCACTACAGTTGTCACCAGTGGAAAGAGGCAGAGTGCTGATGCCTCATGTGTTTTATAGTGGGAAACCCCCCCTCTAGTGTTCTGCCTGGTGATTGGTTGTGTTCTGTCCTGTGTTGATTGGCTGTACTGGGTGTCTGTCACTGCCTTCTGTATCTCATTATGTGCATGAGTGCATATCATGACATACCCCCCTTTTAAAAAAATATTTGTCGGTTGCTTAGCGCATATGCGACTGTATGTACATGTATAACTATTTACATTAAATGGCGAGTGAATGAATTTGTACATGAAAGGTGGCTAACGTGCAGATACAGAACAATATTTACAAGATAAATGTCTATAAGTCCAATCTTTGGGGCTGGCGTCGGATCCGTGTCGACCGCCTGAGAGGTGGAGGTGGGTATGACGGCGCCTTGACAGGCGGGATTGCTGCCAGATTCGTGGCCTCGTGGAGCGAGGTATCTGGAGGAGGCATAACAACATCTGGAAAGGTGAGATTTGGTGGTGGGCAGGCAAGTTTGCGTAGTGCCCTTCTGTTGCGCCTGACAATGGAGCCATCAGCCATACGAACCACAAACGATCTGTGTGATGCCAGGTTGGGAATGAACTTTCCCAAGAAGTTTACCATACTGAGGAAGCGTAGTACCGCCTTTTTGTCTTCCGGGGTCTTCATGGCTTTAATGGCCTTGACTTTGTCCGAATCTGGTGGGATATCTGATCGCCCAAGAACTTGATGGATGACATGTCAAAGGAACACTTGGCTTTGTTCAACTTGAGGCCGTTTCCATGGATACATTGAAAGACTTGTTTGAGACAAGATATGTTTTCCTTGGGGGTCGTGGACCATATGATTACATCATCTACATAGACACGCACACCCTCCATCATCTGCTCCATGATCTTGTGGAAGATTTCAGAGGCAGAAACAATAACAGTACCTTCCGAAAGGTGTATTGAACGTGCAGAACTTCCTGCTGGACTCGTCCAGTTGTATCTGCCAGAAACCACGCAATGCATTTAGCTTTGTGAAGAATTTGGCGTGTGCCATCTCACTGGTCAGTTCTTCCCGCTTCGGGATCAGGTAGTGTTCCCGCATTATGTTCCGGTTAAGATATTTGGGATTTATACATATCCACAACTCTCCTGAGGGCTTCTTCACACACACCATCGAGCTGACCCAATCAGTCGGTTCCGTCACTTTAGAGATTATGCCCTGGTCTTGGAGCTCCTGCAGCTGTGCCTTTAAACGTTCCTTCAGAGGAGCCGGCACCCGGCGTGGTGCATGGATTACAGGTGTGGCATCAGGCCTGAGTAAGATCTTGTAGCAGTATGGCAGCGTACCCATTCCATTAAACACATCCGGGTATTGCGCCAGGATGTCATCAATGTCAGCCTGAAGATCCACATTGGAAGAGGACATGGCATGGACTCGCTGTACGAGGTTGAGTAGCTTGCATGCATGGGCACCAAGCGGGGATGACTTGTCAGGCTTGACGATTTCAAATCTCAGTGTGGCATTGATGGCGCTGGAATGTGGCGACTAGGGGCTTTTCACAGTAACTTCATTTGAAGCCTACTTGTGACAATAAGCGATTTTCATTTCATTTCATTTTCATGGTCTTGTTGGAGACAAACCGATGACAAGATCCTAATGCAGTTATGGCATTGCCATTATAATCAAGGAGCTGGCAGGCTGGCGGAAGAATTTTGGGTTGCTTTTTAATGCTGTCAAAATCAGCTTCAGAGATGAGATTGGCTGAAGCACCAGTGTCCAGCTTGAACTGGGTGCTGCATTGGTTAACGTGTATGACAGATAGCCATTCGACCGCCAATCCACATTGAGGATAGATAGGCGTCTTACTGAATTTGAGGAGGCATATTCACATGTAGTGATGATGCCCACACGATATGGGGACTCCAGGCAGCCGTAGTCTGGATCCGTAGTGCTACCAGGATCAGAATCCAGTAGACCTTGCTGTACACATCGAACGCGTTTGCATTGGAAATGGGATCGCTGGCCCTTGACCGGTGGTGCAGACCTGCACAAGGCTGCATAATGTCCAGGCTTCCCACAATTTAAACATCGCCTGCCTTTTGTAGGGCATTGCCGCTTAAAGTTGTCAGTGCCGCAGTTCAGGCACGTCATGACATTGACGTCGTTACGCTCCGTGCGCCGTTGCACATGTGCAGTGCGGTCAACCGACGTTCGCACTTGCGCAGTTTGGTCTTCGGCCGCTTCGTTCTCCCGTTTGTGGTGTGCATGCGTGGGACCCCGGGAAAAGGTGCCGCATCCGGGCGATGGCCTGTGCACTCTCTGCCTCGTGGGAGGCAAGTTGGTCATGTTCTGCCGATTTGAAACGGGAGTACCGATTTCTTGCCTGTTCATGCACTTTACACGTCTCGATTGCGACTGGCAGGGTCATGTTTTTAATTTTGAGGAGCTGCTCCCGCAAAGAGTCGGGGTGGACCCCAAGCACGATCTGATCCCTGATGATGGAATCAGTGGTGTCACCATAGTTGCAGGACTGCGCTAATATACGGAGATGAGCTATAAAGGATTGGAAAGGTTCATCCTTACCCTGAAGACGTTGCTGGAAGACATAGCACTCAAAGCTCTCGTTCATTTTGACTTCACAGTGACTGTCGAATTTAGCTAAAATGGTCTTGAATTTGGTCTTGTCCTCGCCGTCGGCAAAAGTGAGCGAGTTGAAAATTTGGATGGCTTGGTCCCCCGCAGTTGATAGGAGCAGCCCAATTTTTCTGGCATCGGACGCATCCTCAAGGCCCAAGGCCTCAATGTAGAGAAGGAATCTCTGCTTGAAGGCCCGCCAGTTGGCGCCAAGATTGCCGGAGATCCGTAGCTGTGGAGGGGCCTGGATCTTCTCCATGCCGCTGGAAGGCACTCACTGGTCGTCACTGAATCACTCGAGGTAAGTCACTTAGATAAAGTAGACTACTGGTACCATGTCGTGTTATTCACCCTGGGGTAACGCAGACTGCAACTGGATGCAGTTGTACTGTAAAGTAGACACCAAACTTAGACGTTAGTTCAATACGTTTTATTGAACTTCTGGAGCAGTGCACACAGCTTGTTGTGGGTTGACACTCTCGTTGATGCCACTAATGGCCAGATTCAACATAGTACAGTTTTGAAATATATGGATGACATTTAAATTTATTTGGAAGTTAAGAAAAATAATCCAGGGCTCTCAAAGGCACACCTCCAGAGTGAACTCTCTACTATGGTGCAGTGGTCCAAGGAGTGGCAACTTCCCTTTAATGTGGCAATGTGTTCAGTTTTCCATTTTGGCCACAATAGGGCAGCACGATAGCACAAGTGATTAGAACTATGGCTTCAGAGCACCAGGGGCCCAGGTTCGATTCCCCGCTGGGTCACTGTCTGTGCGGAGTCTGCATGTTCTCCCGTGTCTGCGTGGGTTTCCTCTGGGTGCTCCAGTTTTCTCCCACAGTCCAAAGACGTGCAGGTTAGGTGGATTGGACATAATAAATTGCCCTTAGTGGCCAGAAAAAAATGTTAGGAGGGGTTATTGGGTTACGGGGATAGGGTGGAAGTAAGGGCTTAAATGGGTCGGTGCAGACTCGATGGGCCGAATGGCCTCTTTCTGCACTGTATGTTCCAATAATCTAAATGTGCTAACTATAACTAACTAGACCAGACTAGCTTTGAGCCACGTGTAGAAGGTGCTAACTGATAAATACACCCTGACTGTCACTACAGTTGTCACCAGTGGAAAAAGGCAGAGTGCTGATGCCTCATGTGTTTTATAGTGGGAAACCCCCCTTCAGTGTTCTGCCTGGTGATTGGTTGTGTTCGGTCCTGTGTGTTGATTGGCTGTACTGGGTGTCTGTCACTGCCTGTCTGTATCTCATTATGTGCATGAGTGCATATCATGACACTGGGAAGGTCCACCATCTTGAGTGGCTAGCAGCAAGCCTTCTCTGGAATCCAGGAACCCTGGCTCACTGCAGAGCTTTGCTGGCCAGTCAGTGACTGCAGCTGTGTGTTGTAGGCAGGGCCATCGGAAGTAGTGGCAGCGGCAAAAGTTGCCCCCAGGGGAGGCTGGGGATCACTGAGCTGCCCAGGCCACAGGTGATTACGGGTAGGATGAACATCATGGGAGAGGGGGTGAGGGCATGTTGGTCACCAGGGCAGATGAGTATCAGCGGGCACACACTCCCCACCGATTCTGAATCTCTTGATCAGGCATTGATCAATGGACCCCCTCCCCCCGGGAGGCCCCAGGCAAACATGAGAGGGTTTGCATTCTGAACTTCCCATGTAATGACTGCCCATTGGCTGCAGACGAGTGACAGTGGAAGGAGATCCTTAAATGGTCACCTGTCATGTTTGTTTGCAGTTTTCTGTGGTTGATCGAAGAACTCAGGATCATGAAGGGGAGGAGGCAGGGGGAATGGACGCCACTGCGAGCCACCCTTGACCTTTTTCCTGACCCCCTTTCCCCCCGCTAAGCCAGCCAGCCATCTCTTCCCGCAACCTATCAATGTCTCACTCACCGGAGGCATTCATCCCTTGGTGATCCTAGGCCTCAGTGGGTACATTTCTAACAGCTGCCACTACTTGCAATAGTACTGACAGGCAGTGGAGAGCTAGCTGCTGGTCTCGGCTAGGTACAGCACGGTAGCATTGCGAAGGCAGCACGGTAGCATGGTGGTTAGCACAATTGCTTCACAGCTCCAGGGTCCCAGGTTCGATTCCGGCTTGGGTCACTGTCTGTGCGGAGTCTGCACATCCTCCCCGTGTGTCCGTGGGTTTCCTCCGGGTGCTCCGGTTTCCTCCCACAGTCCAAAGATGTGCAGGTTAGGTGGATTGGCCATGATAAATTGTCCTTAGTGTCCAAAATTGCCCTTAGTGTTGGGTGAGGTTACTGGATTATGGGGATAGGGTGGAGATGTTGATCTTGGGTAGGGTGCACTGTAAATTCTATGATAATCTATGATTAATCTGGGACAAAGGTTCCGCACAACATCGTGGGCCGAAGGACCTGTTCTGTGCTGTATTTTTCTATGTTCTATGTACAGAACCCTGGCTTCCCCCAGTGCCAGCATTAAATTCCACCCATTGATATTGAGAGTTTGGACCATTACATTGGCCTGAGCTTTTGATCCTATCTCAAATGCTGAGCAAATGAGACTAAGAGTCACAATGTAAACAAGTGATAGTAAATGTAAGGAAGATTCTTGACTGTAGTCCCTAGATAGACTGATGCTTCCATAACCCTTTTACTGATGCTAATTTATAGTGGGGTGTAAATTTCTCCTCTCATTATGTCAGTGTGAGTGTGAAGTCAGCATGCGCCTTTATGCTGGCACTAATGATTTCACTCACGTTTGTGAAGGGATGAATCAGTACCTATTGCATCCTGTTGACACTTATGGGTCTGTTTATAAAGCTACTTTCTGGCAGTTATGTGACTCCCAATTTTCTATTGGCACCCCCATTGCTGCTGCCTTGCTTTCACTCAAGTTAACTGGTGGAGCACCTCGACCCATTTCATTTTAACTGTCTTTTACCATTTCTCTTTTTCTCTCTTGTCTTTCTTTATATATATTTAACCCCCCACCCCCATCTTATCCACCTTTCCTTACCCTTTCTCTCCTTTGCATCCCCCTTCCCCTCCCCCACATCTACATCTGTCACAGTTTACCCTCTGATGATAGTTTCTCTGCTGTTTGGCCTTTCACACCTTTTGTTCTCTCTGGGGACTGCCATTAGCACTCTTTCCCCATTCTCACTCCACAGTATAAATATTTCCCACTTTCTCTGTCTTGTAGCTTTGACAAAGGGTCATCTGGACTCGAAACGTTCGCTCTTTTCCCTCCCTACAGATGCTGCCAGACCTGCTGAGATTTTCCAGCATTTTATCTTTCGTTTCAGATTCCAGCATCCGCAGTAATTTGCTTTTAACTGGTGGAGCTGATCGGCAGCCCTTCCTGCTTTACCACGATAGCTGCACACCACATAATGGCTGAGATTTTGTCCACATCCTCCCATTCCCAATGTTGTAACTGGAACTATGCACCACTTACACGTTCTCTCTTTTTGCCTTTTCCAACAGAATTATTATTAAAATTCAAAGAGCAAAACACATTTAATTTTGTGATGAGGGAAGCTTTACATTGGTGAATGCCACCGTCAGCTGACAACTTTGCATCACCAAACGGCCTCAAATAGAGAGACCTACAGCACAGACACATATTTCCTGCCCCACTACATTGCTATTAAAAAAAGGCTTGTGAGAACAAAGGTGGCATGGGTTAGGGTAGGAAATAGATAACGGTCAAGGAATGTTTAAGTTATTAACAGTAGTCTAATTGGTTAAGTATGAAGTCTTACAACACCAGGTTAAAGTCCAACAGGTTTGTTTCGATGTCACTAGCTTTCGGAGCGCTGCTCCTTCCTCAGGTGAATCTGAGGAAGGAGCAGCGCTCCGAAAGCTAGTGACATCGAAACAAACCTGTTGGACTTTAACCTGGTGTCGTAAGACTTCGTACTGTGCTCACCCCAGTCCAACGCCGGCATCTCCACATAATTGGTTAAGCACATGGGTGCATGTAAAGGAGACAAAAGCGCTGATTGAGTTTTGTATCATTTAGAATAAAGCTCTATCAAGACTTTTCTTTATTGACAAATAACTATTAGAATTTAACAGCATGGGTGCTTTTCAAAATTAAATTTCACATGTAAATATTTCACATCACATTGGTTTTACTTTATTCGTGAATGCATTGTTGCTAATTGTTGTGACTAGCTTAGTCAGAGAGCTAATTGTGCTGACATGGTTTGCAAGCATTGATGCTTACAGGGGAGTTGAGGATATTTCCTTTATTGTAGAAGGAACAATATTGGGTGTGATTCTCCATTCCCGCACCGGTTGGGAGAATCGCCTGGGCCGCCAAAATTTCCCGCGACGCCGGTCCGACTCCCTCCTGCGATTCTCCCAAGCGGCGGGAACGGTCCGGTCGAGTTCCGCGGGCCGCAGGCCGGAGAATCGCCGGAGACACCCAAAATGGCGATACTCCGGCACCCCCGCTATTCTCAGGCCCGGATGGGCCGAGCGGCCAGGCCAAAACGGCGGGTTCCCCCCGGCGCCATCCACATCTGATCACTGCCGTCGGGAACAGCACACGAACACTGGGGGGGGCGGGCTGCGGGGTAGCGAGGGGGGATCCTGCACCGGGGGGTACCTCAAATGTGGGATAGCCCGCGATCGGTGCCCACCGATCGTCGGGCCGTCCTATCTGAAGCAGGACCTCCTTCCTTCCGCGACCCCGCAATATCCGTCCGCCATCTTCTTGCGGGGCAGACTTAGAGAGGACGGCAACCACGCATGCGCGGGTGACGCCAGTTGTGCGGCGCCGCCTATACGTGGCGACAAGGCCTGGCGCGTGTAGATGACGCGGCCCGGATCCTAACCCATTGTCGGGGCCTGAATCGGTCGGGATCGGGGCCGTTTCTCGCCGTCGTGAACCTCGACGCGTTCACGACGGCGTGGGCATTTCGGCGCGGGAGTGGAGAATCCCGCCCAGTGTTTTAGAGTTCACTGTGGTGATGTGCATCAATGTAAATACATGTAGGCTAGTTAGACACTAGAGGGAGCACCAAAGACATCACACACACACACACACTCAACCAATAGATCAAGTAGATAGGACACGACCAATGTAATTCACGATACACATGGAGGTGACACGACCACAGGGGGCATTACACCAACCCATATATAAAGGACACCACACACATGATCTGCCTCTTTCCAGTGGAGACAGTCAGTGAGTAGAGACACAGGGTTGATTCAATATTACACCCACCACGTGGATTGCAGCAACTGGTTAGTCAGTCTGGGTAGCTATAGTAGGATTAGCAGTAGTGTCGAACCCGAGTAATAGAAGTGTAAATAGTTTAATAAACGTGTTGAAGTTATCTCCACGTCTGAACCTTCCTTTGTCAAGTGCACCACAAGGAAGCCGCTTATGTTACACCTACAACATAACAAATCATTCACTTTATTGAATCTTCATGCTGATGTCCAGTATTGTACTTGCCACTCTGTGGAACGTGGCTGAACTTGCACGCTCACCTGGTTGCCCCTTCTGTGCATTGTAAAGGACATTGCCTGAGATTACTCTCAGTGGGATATGTTGCAGGTGAACTCAAAGCCCTGGAAGGACTCTGCCAGCTTGAAATGGATACACATTTGGACAGTACTTGCACCTCCCTATAGGTCCCTCATTTTCTTACCTTAACTAAATGTCCCCATCACACACGTGGCACCAGGCTTTTCCCACTTCACTCTTCCTTGTCCCTGACCCTACCCCTTGTCCTCCCCTGGATCTCTTTACAATGCCTCGGCCCCACTCCAAACCCCACCCCCCTCCATCAGTGACCCACCTTCGCCAGCCGCCGTGCCTCCATGCAATAGTCCATTCTCTTGCTCCCCCTCCCTTGTGCCCGTAGAGTTAAACAAAGAAAACCACTCTCCTTACACACAACTGCACAAAGCCGACTGGTGCATACCATCTTTAAACCATCATGGACCAGGTGCCACGAGATTCTCGTGTGCCGCTGACTTGATCTTGAAGGTAGGAATTTATTCAAAACTGTTTCTTATTCATGAGTATTCGTGGACGGCAAATGTATTAGACGTTCAAATCTGCCACAAGCCAACATAATGTCTGACACATTGATAAGTGAGATATGCAGCTACTTTATAGCAGTTATAGGAGAACGAGCTATAGCGGAAAACCTTCCTGTTCCAATTCAGTGAGATGAGCAGATAGTTACCCAGTGTCCATTGCGGAAGCATATGCTTCTTTCATGAGCTAATAAGTCAATTAAAAAGAAAGTTTAAAATCCTCCCATCACGAGACATAATTGTCTCCTAAATGGTGCCAAGATATTTTCCTCAACTGTAGCCTTCCCCATTTGTGGTTCACTCTTTTCAATTGAGATAAAGGCCTTCCTAATATTGGTGTTAAGTTTGCCTTGTACCTGATTAGAACGCCCCTATGTCTTACTCTTGTGGGCAAACTTAAACTAGATTTACCATTTTTTTAAATTTTGAGTATCCAATTCTTTTTCCAATTAAGGGGCAATTTAGCGTGGCCAATCCACCTACCCTGCCCATCTTTTTGGGTTGTGGGGGTGAGACCCACGCAGACACGGGGAGAATGTGTAAATTCCACATGAACGGTGACCCGGGTCCTCAGCGTTGTGTGGCAACAGTGCTAACCATTGGGCCACCGTGGCACCCTAGGTTTACCATTTTTATACGATTTGTTATCATGTACAAGATCCCCTCTCTGTCACTTCTTTACAAGATTAAAGGAAGTTGAATCATTCCCTGGATAAGTGTTGAGAGGTGCAAGGTTGGAAGCTGCAAGGTTGACTGGCCTGGGGAAAATGGATGGCATCTTGGAATGTGTTCCCAGTAACACGATAGAAAACCCCCAATAAATAAAAACACAATCCAGTTTATTCAAACAACATAAACCTGGCCTTTTTGATCTGACATTATACTATTGTCGCTCTTTTTCTTATGCAAGTTGCTGTGGAAAAGCGACCTTTAAATGCTGGCAATGCTGTGGCCAACTTTTCATCTAGAATTCACTGAACTTAATTCATGGTTAATAACCAAGCTATATTTGCCCAACTTTTGTGTTCATAAATAATAATTCTGCAAGGCGTTAATTGTGTCTGGGGTTTATCCCATATCCTGTTGTACTTTCACACATTCTGAATGCTTAACTGGACAGTGAGTCAGAATGGCTTGCCCAGATTTAATAAGAGAAGCTGAGATTGTGGAATTCTCAATACCATGGAGGAATTTAGTTTTTTGTCCTTTTTGTTTGAATGTACGAAGCAGCATTATTTTTTTTTGACAAGAGGTGTAGATGGATGGCTCGCATTTCATTATAAGACTTGTTTGCTCAACACAAAAGCCTCAGTTTCTCAATCCCAATTGCTGAAACTTTGGTGTTTATTCAGCCTAGTCCTTTGTGTAATTGTTTCATACAATGCTTCATAACTGTGAAGTATTGTTTATTCAGCTAAGTAGAAGAGCTCTGTATTCAGTGACTCTTTAATTTAACACCTTCCCTCGTTCGGTTACACAGGTGATGCCAGTGTCTCTGAACAGGATCAAGACTTGATGAGAAGTTCATTCTTGCAACAGAATGAGTAACTAAATCTGTGAGATGTGTAAGTGCTGCATCTACAGAGCTAAATCAGAAGCCTGCAATCAGCAGCACTGTTGCTTCACAGCATCAGGATCCCAGGTTCGATTCCGGGCTTGGGTCACTGTCTGTGCGGAGTCTGCACATTCTCCCCGTGTGTGCGTGGGTTTCCTCCGGATGCTCCGATTTCCTCCCACAGTCCAAAGATATGCAGGTTAGGTGGATTGCCCTTGGTGTCCAAAGTGGTTGAGTGGGTTGCGGGGATGGTGAGGTGAGGTGTTCTTTCCAGAGGCTGGTGCGGACTCAATGGGCCGGTTGGCCTCCTTCTGCACTGTAAATTCTATGTAAATCTAAAGTTTTCATGTAAAAGTGATGTGGTTTGGCTTAAAGAGTGAGGAAGAGGCATTTTAAGCTGGAAGATTGAAACCATCGCCATTGGCCTCGGCAAAGAGTGGAGCCTAATTAGGACAGGCCTCTGGCAAAGCTTACATCAGTTTCCCTGAAAGAAGTGGTTTTTCTGTAAGAATACAGGGAGACTCGCTTTTTCTAAAAGTCAAAAGTTAGTGAAATAATAGCTATCTTGTTTGAGTTCACAATAACTTGAGTGAAAGTAAAAAATGAAGTGAAAACAACACATTACAGCTAAGGAATTATAATTGATCATAGAGACAAGTGCTTAACATGTTTTGTGTAAAATTCCTTGGGATAAGGGCGGCATGGCAGCGCAGTGGTTACCACTGTGGCCTCACGGCGCCAAGGACCTGGGTTCAATCCCAGCCTGGGTCACTGTCCATGTGGAGTTTACACATTCTCCCCGTCTCTGTGTGGGTCTCACCCCCACAACCCAAAAAGATGTGCAGGGTAGGTGAATTGGCCACGCTAAAATTACCCCTTAATTGGAAAAAAATTGGATACTCTAAATTTATATATTTTTTAAAACCCTGAGGCTATATTCAAAATTTCAATGGGAAATAGCAGCCTGAGAGTGACTCATTCATTTTCATTCATTAGCGATTTCTAGACTAAAATGAAAAAGCACAGTGTCAGGACAATTGAGTAATAACTGCTTTACCATACTTGATTAGCAATTAAGTCCTTGTAACTCAAATTCTGTTCGGTGAGATAAGGAGACATCACACCTTCAAGTTTATTGTTCGGTAAGTTAAAAATTGAAAGTGGCATCCTGTTGGATGTATACACTGTCCCAACACAAACATATCTGGATACACATTTAGCTATTCATTTTTCACAGCAATGCAGAAAAGGCTCAGATTTTCAAGCTCGCATGGAAGAAAGTACATAAAAGCAGATTACTGTGGATGCTTCAATCTGAAACAAAAACAGAAAATATTGGACAATCTCAGCAGGTCTGACAGCATCTGTGGAGAGAGAAGGGAGTCTTTGTCAAAGCTAGAGAGAACTGGAAATTGGGTCAGATTTATACTGTTGTTGCGTGGCGGCATGGAGCCGTGGGGCTAGACAGGAGGCTAGCGATAGGTGGAGATTAACAAGGATGTTGTGGACAGAAAGACAAAAGGAATGTAAATGGAGGTGATTAAGGCTTAGAAGGGTGTTGATAGTGGCATATATAGAATGTGTGAATGTCAGAACAAAGTTGAGCAGTATTTCAAAGGGTAACTGGGAACAAATGGCCCAAGTGGGGTGGGGGGGGAGGGGGGGGGGGGGACAATGGTGAGGGAAAAAACAGATCTATGAAAGAAATGAAAATAAACTGATAGAAATAAAAAATGGGGTGAAGGTGGAGGAGAGAGTTCACAGTCTGAAGTTGTTGAACTCAGCGTTAAGTGCGGACGGCTGTAATGTGCCTAATCGGAAGATGAGGTACTGTTCCTCCAGTTTGCACTGAGCTTCACTGGAACATTGCAGCAGGCCAAGGACAGACATGTGAAGGTGAGAGCATAATGGTGAGTTGAAATGGCAAGAGGCAGGATGGTCTGGGGCCTGCTTGCGGACGGAACAAACTAATATTTATGTTTTCAGGTCGGATGGTAGCCCAAGATGTTTCTTCTGAGTGTTAAGGAACCAAATTCAGAGTGAAATGAGATGTGCAACCGGCCTTCTCAATACCACTCAGCTGTCCAACTGGTTGAAGCTAGCGTCTTGTGCTCCGAAGCCAATGAACAGTGCACTGAAAGCAAGCTGACTGTCCAGATAGCTGAGGATGCACCTACTCAGAAAAAGCACACAAACTTTAATCTGCAAGGTGGACGGAGTTACAAAAGTCAAAAATGTTCTAATTTTTCAGAGGGCATGATAACAATGAAAAGGACACTCTTCATGAAAATGTATTGTCAATTTGACAGAAAAGAAAATCCCTTTGAGCCAGGATGTTAAGGGTACAATCCTGCGCTTTAGCCCTAATGCCATCTTGCCTGCTGTTCTACAAACAAATTTGAAAGATTTTTTGATGATGCTATCCTTTTAACATTTTCCCAGATTACTCGAGCAGGAGTCTGTATTGAAACTTAGTCATGATGTGACTTGAAACTTAGTGTTACTGCATTAACGCAGCTCAGCACATTTGCCTTGCTCTTGGGAATAATATTAATGAAACTGGAAGTGAAGGGCAGTGATTAAAATGCTAATGCATCACGTCACTGACCCCTCAAATGTAGGAGTTCTTCTGCAATGATCAACTTCATGAAATGGTAAGATCAGAATTAATTAAATGGCAGTCTGACCTGTACCAATGAAAAAAAAAAGTTTAAATCCCAAACACGGCAAATATAAAAGGGCAGAAGTGAGAAAAATCAATGAATCCCTCTTTTCTCTTGACAGGAATTCTAACATGCTCTCCTCCCCCTCCCCCTCTCTTTCAGCCCCATGACGACAGCCCCAGCATTCTGATGGCCACTCCCAAGATGTTGCTTCCATCAGCCAGCCAGCTGCCACCAGGCACCCCACTCTCGGTACACCATCAGATCCAGCTCCTTCAGCAGCAACTACAGCAGCAGCAGCAGCAGACACAGGTGGCTGTCGCTCAGGTAAGAAGGAGCCAGCGCGTGAGGGCCTTGGTGTGGGAGCTCTGCACAGGATTAACCCACAGACTCAATCATTCTTGAGCTGTAATGATTCCAACATCGCTTCGGTGGACATGGGGAGCGAGGAGGATTTGTGTAGGTGGCTCAATTAGAGAGAAGCAGCAGTTTGATTGACCAACTGCCCTCTTTCTGTGCTGTAATTTTCATGCTTCATTTATGCAACTGCTCTTTAGAAACCTTCCACTGATTGAATTGGTGTTGTCACACTCCAGTGTTACACAAAGGTGCTATCTGGTATGGAAGCATCACAATTAGGATGACTTTATCTTTCCTTGTGTGCTTGTTACGTTTAAATGGATCTGCTGGTATGGTACAGGAGCTGAAACAGCAGCATATAATACATTTCAAAATCTTTTTTGATGTAATGTGTTTTGCCAAGAATGAAACGTAAAAGATTGGAGAGCAAGATGACCAGGTGAACATAATGAATGAATTATTCCCAGGCAGCACGGTGGCGCAGTGGGTTAGCCCTGCTACCTCACGGCGCTGAATTCCCAGGTTCGATCCCAGCTCTGGGTCACTGTCCGTGTGGACATTCTCCCAGTGTTTGTGTGGGTTTCGCCCCCACAACCCAAAGATGTGCAGGGTAGGTGGATTGGCCATGCTAAATTGCCCCTTAATTGGAAAAAAATAATTGGGTACTCTAAATTTTTTTTTTTTTAAATGAATGAATTATTCCTTTTGTTTTCTCTTAAAGTTAATGCATCTTCTTTTCTCTGTGCACTGATTTTTCTCCCTTTCCTTGCTCTCTTTGATGAGCTCTGGTTCGAAGGACGGCATGTACCATCCTCTAATTTTTTCTCCACGTAACCATCTTCATATTTGACCGTGGCTTCTCATCTCCCTCTCTTTGTAATCTCCTGCAGCCTTACAGCCCTCCGAGATCTCTGTGCTCCTTAAGGTCTGGCCTCTCGTCAGCCATCAGAGCCCTAAGCTCTGGAGTAAACCAGATTTTTTGAGCTCCCTGTTGCATTCTCACTCATTGACCTTCGTCAGACCTATACCCGGATTTCTGGGGCGTTGAAATGACTCCGGAACCATTTAAAAATGGCAAGCAGGACCCAATTCCAGGACTCCCGTCCCCAGTCCCGGCTTCCTCCATTTTTGCTGGCGTGGGATAAAGGTGCAGTTAATGAGTCCACACCTTGGACTCCCAACCTGGCCAGTTCAATTGCGGGGTTAGGCATCTCCCTCCACCCCCTCCCCCCATCTTCCCATCCCAACACATGAACTAGTAGTTCATGGCCTCTTGGAGGAGTTGTGAAACATCGTCTGGAATCGGGTTCAAAACCTTACGCATGCCCCTTCTATGCCCCGCCTTTTCCACTCCGTGCCAGCTCATGTACCCCAGGGAACTCCATAGCCCCTCATACCCTCCATTTTAACTCATGGGCTTCCCATGACCATTCACATTGTATACACTAAGTACAAAACAAATGAGCAATCAGTAACAATGGCATGAGTGGAACTGGTCAGAAAAAACAATTCAGCCATTCATAAATTTCTTATGAAAATAAAAACAAGATTCAATCAGACAGATCATTAAAGTATCAATAACAGAGGCTTCAAACACTTCACACCTCTTAATCTTGTGGAAATAAACATTGAGACATTGGCAAGAAAGTTCACTAGAAAGAATAACTTATTACAACCACTTAAAGATGCCAATCAAGAAAATTCTCCAGTTATCAAAGCAAATTCCATACTAGGATGATCCTTTTATGAATCTGGGTTCTCAGTGAAGCATACCTAATGAGGTCAGGTATATGAACTCCTTCATTGGAACTAGGTGGCCTCATGCATCGCTCATTTTTTCTGTACATCGTGAATCAGGTGAAAGATAGATAAGATGTTTTGAACTTACCTTTCAAAAGGTTCGCGAATGACAAGGGCAGCACGGTAGCACAAGTGGCTAGCACTGTGGCTTCACAGCGCCAGGGTCCCAGGTTCGATTCCTCGCTGGGTCACTGTCTGTGCGGAGTCTGCACATTCTCCCCGTGTCTGCGTGGGTTTCCTCCGGGTGCTCCGGTTTCCTCCCACAGTCCAAAGACGTGCAGGTTAGGTAGATTGGCCATGATAAATTGCCCTTAGTGACCAAAAAGGTCAGGAGGAGTTACTGGGTTACGGGGATAGGGTGGAAGTGAGGGCTTAAGTGGGTCGGTGCAGACTCGATGGGCCGAATGGCCTCCTTCTGCACTGTATGCCTTATGTTCTACAAGTGGTCATTGGGGTTGGTATGGGGTATGAGTTTGCATGAAGGTGGCATGGGAAATGGAGGGATGTGAGAGATGAGGACTAGAGGACCAACACCCTTCAATACAACTGGAACAAAGTTCCAGGGAACCAATGTGGGCCTTCAAAAGAGACCACCTTGGAACTTGGCAGCCTTTGTAATTGCCTGCATCTGCTTCCGGGTTTGGCAGGCTCTAATGTATCCCACACCCACTTCCCAGAGTGAAGATCACAACATTGGGGGACCTTTCTACTAATGCAACTATTTCCAACGAAGGGGATAAACTGGAAACGTGCCACTAACATGAAGTCTGCTCAAGCAGAAAGCCAATCAGACACCAGCCTAATTCGATTTTTCAGATTAGTTTTGGCAATACCATTGACTTATTTTGTTTAAAGACATAAATGAATGAGTTCAGTGAGTTTGCCAGGTTTTGCATTTCAAACCCAATGACCAGATGATAAACATTGCGATAAAAACAAGAATATGCAGACAGCAGGGTTGGATTTCCACTAACAAGGCCACCAGCTTGAGTCTTAAAATTTCCCAACATGCCACTCCTATCTTGGTAGAAAAGCTGTCCTTTGGGTTGTGGGGGCAGAACCCATGCAAAGACGGGGAGAATGTGCAAACTCCACATGGACAGTGACCCAGAGCCGGGATCGAACCTGGGTCATCAGCGCCGTGAGACAGCAGTGTTAACCGCTGCACCACCGTGCTGCCTCATTGTCATATTATTTTGATATCATTTCACAAGCTTAGCTTCTATCCAAATGAGTACCTCAGCAGGTTCTGAGACCATGCATTGCCTCACTGATCAGCTTATTAATGCTTGCCTGTCCAGGACATTCTGGCACCCATTAGCTGACTGCTGAAACAAACCCCTTCAAATGGAAACAGAATCGCATCCGTCAAACACACTTTGGAGTTCCACCATAATCAGCTTAGTTTCCATGGGTCAGATCTTTCTGATGGCTTCCTGGTCAACAACTGAGAACATGGGCACGATTCAACCAAAAACTTTCTAAGTGTCATCTTGGGCACAATTGGCGGCCACGTTGGCGAGGTCCCAGCTTGTATTTAACGGCACTTAGTGCCGGAAATGAGCCCCTTGAGCTTCTCGCCATTACTGGCTGTCTTGCCGTCTGATTTGTCAGACTCGCAGCTCAGCGTCTCGCCGCTGACAAGGGAAAGCTGCTTTTAAATGCTCCCTCACCATTCACTCCAGTCAGCACTGGAGTAGCACGGTACAACACTGGGGCTGCACAGTAGCAAAAGTGGATAGCACTGTGGCTTCACAGTGCCAGGGTCCCAGGTTCGATTCCCTGCTGTGTCACTGTCTGTGCGGAGTCTGCACGTTCTCCCCGTGTCTGCGTGGGTTTCCTCCGGATGTTCCGGTTTCCTCCCACAGTCCAAAGACGTGCAGGTTAGGTGGATTGGCTATGCTAAATTGCCCTTAGTATCCAAAAAGGTTAGATGGGGTTTTGGGGTTACAGGGATAGGGTGGAAGTGAGGGTTTAAGTGGGTCGGTGCAGACTCGATGGGCCAAATGGCCTCCTTAAGCACTGTATGTTCTATGACTAACGCACAAGCATGGCAGTGCACACACCTCCTCACTTTGAAGATGCTGACCTACCAGGCTTCGATGAGAGACGAGGCATCCTGTTCCCCCGAGGGGGAAGATCCTGTACAATTTCAGCAAGACACCCCGGCTCCTGCACTCGAATCCTCTCGCAATGAAGGCCAGTATACCATTTTGCCTTTATTATCCCCTGCTCTGCCTGCTTGCTTACCTTCAGTGACTGGCATATGAGGACACCCAAGTCTCATTGCACATTATGGCCAGTCAGATAATAGTCTGCCTCTCGTTTCTGCTACGAATGTGGATAACCTGGCATTTATCTAACTTATACTGGACCTGCCATTCATTTGCCCACTCACTCAACTTGTCCAAACCACACTGATGGATCTCACAGCTCACTCTCCCACCCAACTTAGTGTTATCTGCAAATTTGGAGATATTAATTTTGTTCCCTCATCTAAATCATTAATATATGACTGTCAGGCTTGCTGAGGGATGACTGCCCAGGACGGGGGCAGTAGTGGGTAGTGACTTGGTGCAAAGTCCGTGGACTTCGGATGTCCCCTTGGGATCAGGGTGTCCTGGCTCAGACCGCCATTGCTGCTGTCTGCCTTTTAAACACCCTTTGGTGCTACTTCCAGGCTCCTGGCTGCTCACACTGTTGAGTGCTGCCTGTGTCCTTTGAATACTCAGAAGGTCTCTGGTCATCTGGGAGCCCACTCAGGCCACCCCTCTGGACACCCTCATACCCCAACTGTACCATCAAGGGCCAATTTCAATCAGGGGCCCACCAGTTGTTGGCACTCCTAAGAAGTGCTGCCCCTTTGCAAAGGACTGCAAGGGATCAGCAAAGCTCACCCCAACCAGAGGACACCTGTACTGCAGCCTTTAGAATCCTCACTGGTTCTCTGCTCCTCTGAGGGCAGAGGACTCACCAGTGACCTCCACCCCCTGGATCATCAGCTGTCTCCTCCGGGTGAGACTGGCATCACTGACTGCCATCACCTCCCAGGCTGTGATCCGGAGGGCAAACTTGAGTCTGCGGCCCACGCTGGAGAAGAGAGTGTCCCTCGCTTCTCACTGGCATAGAGCTGTGGGTTCACCTCGCATTCACAACCTCGGTGGGAGGGTCTTCTCTGAGCCACCTTGGTGGCTGCAGTGAGTGTGTGATACATGGAGTGCTTAAAAACAGCTCCAACTGCCAGGCTCTTTGACGCCAACACCCGCTCCAGCAGCTAGAATGCCCGCTGAGCTGGGAATTGCTCGAAATTCACATCAGCAGTGCTGCCCAATAGCATGTCCTGAATTGCTCCACAAATAGCGCCCCCAACGGGAACGCGAGCCACACGTAATTCAGTTCCAGCCTCAACACTTTGTCTCCCAACTGGAAATTTTTGCCCACTGTTTTTGTAAATAATAATCCAGAAATAGTACTTCCCTCCAATTTTGTTAAACATTGCCATTTTCCTTCGGTTACCCGGCAGTGGCTCAGGTAGATAACCTTCTCCAAGGCCCCTGGTGCTGCCAATCCCTGACAGGCTACAAAAGGAGCACTGTATCCCTCTACCTGGCAACAAAGCAGAGACTTTGGAATGTGAAGAATTCCAGCTGAGGCTGGAATTATCCAGCCCCTCATACCGGCGGAGTCCCTCCTGTCCCATCGATGAGAACAGAGATTTCAATGGCTCGCCAGCGCCTCCGCAGGAAAACTCCAGTCTCTTGTGCATACTTGCAGTGTTTCTCAGGTTGTGCTGTGACAATGCCCTGGGTGGGCCATCATATATTAGTATAATCTGTACTTGGAGGATTCACACCATACTCATTATGCACTTTCTCCGGCGGCACAGTGGCGTAGTGGTTAGCACTGCTGCCTCATAGTGCTGAGGACCCGAGTTCAGTCCTGGCCCCTGGTCCTGTTCGTGTGCAATTTGCACATTCTCCCCGCGTCTGTTTGACTTTTAATTTGGCTCTGTTTAATTACGTTTGCTCAAGAGTCGACAGTTATCTTTCGACACCACCACAAGATTTAGAACCGAATACTGATCAAAGACTCGATACACCAGTTAGTAAGATCAAAAGCAATGCTCATTTATTTACACACAGTCAAATCTACTCATGCATAAACTTTTCAAACTAAACTATCACCATGACTAAAGCCTATACTTCATAGAATTTACAGTGCAGAAGGAGGCCATTCAGCCCATCGAGTCTGCACCGGCTCTTGGAAAGAGCACCCTGCCCAAGTCCAACACCTCCACCCTATCCCCATAACCCAGTAACTCCACCCAACACTAAGGGAAATTTTTGGACACTAAGGGCAATTTATCATGGCCAATCCACCTAACCTGCACATCTTTGGACTGTGGGAGGAAACCGGAGCACCCGGAGGAAACCCACGCACACACGGGGAGGATGTGCAGACTCTGCACAGACAGTGACCCAAGCCGGAATCGAACCTGGGACCCTGGAGCTGTGCAGCAATTGTGCTATCCACAATTCTACCGTGCTGCCCCTGATACTTAGCTTTGGGTGCCCACTCAGTCAGAGGAACAATGGCTGTTGCTCGGTTCTGAGGCTGCTGGGTTGAGCTGTTTACAGGATAGCAACTAGGAGCGTCTATCTCGTAGCGTGCGTTGGCTTGGAACTTACTTGGTCTGATGCAGCAACTCGGCGGGTCTCTCTTCACTGAGAGCCAAGGCCAAAGAAGAAAGATTCTCCCTTGGGGAATATATTTTATACTAAAAAGGGCTTCGAGCGCTTTTGGGCGGGCCTTGAACTTGGCCTCAATTAATTGGGCCTTTCCCAATCATTCGTATCGATCTTCCTCCAATAGAGGGGTGGTTCCCTGATTGCTGGGCGTGTCCTAGGTGACCGTTGGTCTGCTTTGTTTAGTCTCTTCTGGCGCCGTGGTGTCTGCCTTAACATTGTGTATCTAAATGTTTCCCTTTTGTCCCTGGAGATGGCTCATTAGTATGTAGATTGCTTAGCAGTTTCTGTCCTGTCTGAGAGCTTAAGGTTCTAATCAACAGACAGACCTTGCACCTGCTTGTTTCTTAGTATTGTCCAATTTTCCCTGCATTCTTTGCAAGTGTCCATTTTGTAATCGGGACGTGGCCATCCCAGATGGTTACAGTCTGCGTGGGTCTCACCCCCACAACCCAAAAGATGTGCAAGTTAGGTGGATTGGCCATGCTAGATTGGCCCTTCATTGGAAAATTTTTTTAAAATCAATAACTGGGAACTTGGCCTATTTGGTATGCTGGTAAGAGCATACCCATTACAACCTACTCGACAAATTTAGTTATTCAGAGGGCTCCTTCCCATGAGAAAGAAGCATCCAGGAATATTGAAATGATAGGCAGGGAGGGTAAGTTGAAATGTTTCTTGCAGGTCAACATTTATAGCAGCTCTTTCTTTCTTAGCAATGAGTCTGTTACAGACTGAATCAAAAATCTATGGCATTAAACCTTTTAGTGTCCTACTGCTCTAAAGTCAGAACTCTAAAATACACAGAAATAAACTAGATATAGCAGTAACTTTCACTTATATAATACCTTCAATTGAGTAAAATGTCCCACAGGAGAATTATCAAGCAACATTAAATTACTCCATGTTCTGTCTCCGATTCCTGGTAACAAGGGTTTTATATTTCATACCATTTGATGGGGTGCAATTCCCTGTCTAGATGGCTGTTCCATTTCTATTTGAAATGAGTGCAGTTCCTAGGCTGCAGGTATCCGGAGATTAATTTACTCCCAGTTTGGCAGTAATTGATATCTCTGAGAACAATGGACATGTTCATACTGTGAATCGTTGAAGTGAAATGTGGAGAGGTTGTAGTTGCTCAAGAGCTGCACTAGGAAAACTGTATAGGCCGTGTTAACCGTGCTAGTAGTTAAGTGAGAAAATCCTGATTGTTTTCAAGGTCATTTGATCAAAATGGTTAAAATTGTTAAAAGGGGTAGATACAGGGAAACTCTTTGCTCTGGTGCAATTGGTCAATAAAGATACTCTTTTAAATAGAACAAGGCCTTTTAGGAGAGAAATCAGGAGCACAAAGTGAGGGAGAAGTCGGGAATTCTCTTCCCACAAATTGGCCTGGCAGCCAGGACCAGAAATTCCCGCCCAAAGTTAACGGATCTGTGGCTGGTCTGTCATATTTTCCATCCTGCCCTCGACGGGAAATCTCGGCCTGGTTCAGTGCTGGGTCAGTCGGAACTTGGTACATTTTGTTGAGTAAGGGGATGAAGACAGAGTAAAGATGGGCAAATGGAATTGAAGTACAGGCCAAACCTGAATGGCAGGGCAGGCTTGATGGGCCAACCTGCCTACCACTGCTTCAATGTTTCTAATAACTGTTAGGGTGAAATCAGAACTGAATGTACAAGGAAGCCATACTGGATCAATCATGGTGTCCATTGATAAATGGTATGGTTCAAACTTAATGGCCTGAATTCTCTGTTCCCGCTGGCAGCACACCCTCACCCCAGGGAAATCCTTTGATGGAAAATCCCATTGACAAGCGACAGGAACAGAGAACCCCGCCGCCAGTGAACGGCGCACTGCCGGGAAACACACGGCCAGGGCACCGGAGAATCCCGCCCAATGTTTTCAAACTTTGTAATCCCACAGTTATATGTATCCATCATAGATTTCACCGAGACACCCGGGGCTGGATTCTCTAGATCCCCAGCCGCATGTTTCCCAGTGCCGCATCGTTCACTGCGGGGGGAATTCTGTCTTCCAGCCAGTTGTCAATGGGATTTCCCATTGAAGGCACACCATGCCGCCGGGAAACCCACAGGTCGGGGTGCTCTCCCGGCAGGAAAGTGAATCACAAAACCGGAGAATTCCAGCCTAGGTCTTATTGTAAAACTCCAAGACTTTCCACTGCCATCCCTATTTACACAGGAGTCATTTGATGTAGTGCCAAAAAGAATCGATCCTGTTTAATCAGCGTGAAATTCTAATTTGAGCTCTCTGTGAAGGAATTAAATGTGGATTGGGGTGGCAACAGTTGAAATGTTGATATCTTGTGGAATTCAAAGGATAGGTCTTGCAGTTCAAAGTCTGCCTTCGGCAAACATCACCAGCACTCAGACAAACTTGGTGTGTGACAAATTAAATAGGGATAGAAACAAATTAACATGTTATTCAGGCTGCCAGATCTTTATTTTCTGTCGGAAGTGAAGGATGAAATATTTTGTATTATTTGTGAAAATGATAAAAGCTTTCTCTTGGTTTATTTTCTCAGTGTTAAGAGTGCTGCCAAAATGGTTATTATATGTCTCCCTGCCGTGTTGTTGCTGCTTGTTCCTCCAGTCTTGCAGCAATATATTCTGACAAGCTGCTCATTATGATGCATAAATTATGTTAAAGGCAACAAGCGCTGTTAACATGAAATGGCACTGCTGTGAAAAACACTGCATCGACGATTGATTTCCACTTGCTGAATGCTTTGTATTGCTCACTTTTAAATTTTGTTTTTTAAAATAAATTTAGAGTACCTAATTATTTTTTTCCAATTAAGGGGCAATTTAATGTGGCCAATCCATCTCACCTGCACAGCTTTGGGTTGTGGGGGTGAGACCCATGCAGAAACAGGGAGAATGTGCAAACTCCACACTGACAGTGACCTCCGGGGCCGGAATCGAACCCGGGTCCTCGGCGCCGTGAGGCTGCAGTGCTAACCACTGCGCCACCGTGCTGCCCTGCTCACTTTAAAATTTCAGAATATCTTACCATTTTCTTGCTGCTCTCAAAGCACTCATTCTTCCTGGGGTGCGACCCCATGCCACATGTATTCTTGTGCCATGGGCACTGATGGGTCTCTCAGGCATTGGCAGCTATCTGGTGCCTCACCTTAAGTGGCTGAGAGAACCCAGGTCGAGGATAAAATAGAGAAACACAATTCATTTTCGCAGTTCAAGGCACTCACTCTGGATATGTAAAACCCATAGGGCGCGATTCTCCGAGCCCCGCGCCGGGCCGGAGAATTGCCGCAACCACGCCACCCCGACGCCGGCGCGCAGTTCTCCGAGGTGCGGAGAATCGGCGCCATTTGCACCGGCGCGTTTGTCGCGGGCCGCTGTACGAGGCCGGGCTGCCGATTCTCCGGCCGGATTGTCCGAGCAGCCGCACGGAAACGGCAGAGTCCCGCCGGTCGCTGCCGGCGGGATCTCTGCGCGAAGGGTCGCGGGGCGGCCTGTGGGGCAGTTTAACACCGCTCCTTCACCGGGGGGGTGGCCTCCGATGGGGTCTGGCCCGCGATCGGGGCTCACCGCTCGGCAGGACGGCCTCTCCCCCCCACCCCGGGCCTACTTTGTTCCGCATCCGGCCCCAGAACCCCCCGCCATGTTGTGTCGGGGCCGGAGCCTTGAAGAAGTCCCCCGTGCAAGCGCGGGTTGGCACGGCCCAACTGCGCATGCGCAGGTTGGCGCAGCGACCATTGGCGCCGGGAAGGGAGTCTGAAGCGGCGTGAACCGCTCCAGCGCTGTGCTGGCTCCCTGTGGGGGACAGAATTGGTTGACCCGTGCCCATTTCGCGCCGTTGTGAAACGCGACGGCGTTCACGACGGCGTGAACACTTAGTCTCCATTTTGGAGAATCGGCCCATAGCGTGTGGAAAATGTCCCATTACACTGACTTGGTATTTTAATGCAGGCTGCCCAAGAACTTCATTCACCCATTGTCACTTACGTGATGTGATTCATAATTCAGCGTCTGACTAAGACGATAAAAGGATTGTTGTTGAAGGCCAGTTGGTTGGCACTGTGCACTTAAGCCGGCTTGGGAAGCTGATAGTAGAGAAAAATATTATTTTCCCTGTTGGCTGTACTGAAGGGTCAAAATTCAGTGAGTCTGGGCCTATTAATGAGATTTCAAATGATAAAAATGACTTTGGAGGGAGGGGGGTGGGGGGGGGGGGGGGGGTGGGGGGGCCGAGAGGGGGTGAGGGGTTCCCAGCTGTTCTCGCCAGCAGGATCTTCCCGTCCTCTACCATGGCAGGTGGTTGGATTCAATGGGAAATCCCATTGACAGTGGTGGGACCACTGTTCAACAGCGGGCCGCCTCCTGACGCCGAGAAACATGCCATGGGAGACGTGGAAAAGCCCCCCCCTCCCCCTTCGAGTTTGGCATTTCCACGCTCTTTAGGCATCAGGTAATGTGCTCATGTACAGATATGTGGGAGCACCATTTGTCACATTCCACTAAACAAAGAACAACCCTTCATCCTTAATACTTTTATCCTACTACCCAATCTATTACTCATGTTACAAACTTACTTTAAATTCCATTCAGAACATAGAACATACAGTGCAGAAGGAGGCCATTCGGCCCATCGAGTCTGCACCGACCCACATTAAGCCCTCACTTACACCCTATCCCCGTCACCCAATAACCCCTCCTAACCTTTTTAGCATGGCAAATCCACCTAACCCGCACATCTTTGGGCTGTGGGAGGAAACCGGAGCACCCGGAGGAAGCCCACGCAGACAGGGGGAGAACGTGCAGACTCCGCACAGACAGTGACCCAGCGGGGAATCGAACCTGGGACCCTGGCGCTGTGAAGCCACAGTGCTAGCCACTTGTGCTACCATGCTGCCCTTTCATTCGGGAACCTTTTGAAAGGTAAGTTCAAAACATCTTATCTATATTTCACCTGATTCACGATATACAGAAAAAATGAGCGATGCATGAGGCCACCTAGTTCCAATGAAGTAGTTCATATACCTGACCTCATTAGGTATGCTTCACTGAGAACCCAGATTCATAAAAGGCTCATCCTAGTATGGAATCTGTTTTGATAACTGGAGAATTTTCTTGATTGGCATCTTTAAGTGGTTGTTATAAGTTATTCTTTCTGTGAACTTTCTTGTCAATGTCTCAATGTTTATTTCCACAAGAGTCAACAATATCACCAAAAGTTGCAGGACAGCGCTAGCAGGCGGAGGTTAGTTAAGAAGGAGTTGAAAGATTCATCTTTACCTTGTAGACGCTGTGTGAATATGTAGCGCTCGAAGATTTCATTGGTGTCCACTTCACAGTGACTGTCAAACTTGTCCAGGATGGTCTGAAACCTTGTCTTGTCCTGGCCTTCGGTGAAGTGAAAAGAGTTGAAGAGTTTGATGGCTTGATCACCCGCTGTTTAGAGGAGAAGCACAATCTTCCTTGCATCAGACGCTCCCACGAGGTCTGAAGCTTCGATGTACAGCAGAAACTTTTCTTGAATGTCCGCCAGTTGGCACTGAGATTGCTGAAGATCCTGAGCTGGTGAGGAGCCTGAATCTTCTCCATGGTACCAGGATACATTCGCTGGTCGTCACGGAACGGACTGAGGTAAACCACTTAGATTAAGCAGTCTCCTGGTAGCATGATGTGTTATCTACTCTGGGATAACATAGGCTACAACTGGATGCAGCTTTAACCAAAAGATACTCCAGACCTTGAAGTTAGTTCAATCTGATTTATTGAACCAGTAGCACAGTTAGCACAGTTCTCTATGAGTTCGACTCTCTGCTAACCTAAGTGTGGTTACTCTGTCTGCCTGAACCAGACTAGCTCTTAGCCACGTGCTGGAGGTGTGATACTGTACATACACCCTGACTCAATCTGTTGATGTTCATCAGTGGAAAGAGGTGGAGTGTGAGTGCTTCGTGCCTTTTATAGTGAGATACCACCACTGAGTGTCCTGACTGCTCATTGGTCATGTCCTGTTCTTTGTGTTCATTAGCCGCCTGTCTGTGCCTGTCTGTATATCATTATCTGCATGTCTGCATATCATGACAATGCTGACTTTGGTTTATTAGCCCATACTTACCCAAGTGCTCAGTCACTGGGTGGGGGGGGTTCGCGGGGTGGATAGCGTGAGGCGGGAATCGCGACACCCCGCTGAATTGGATGTGAGGGCAAAAATGGGATTCTTGCCGTTTTGAATCCCCCGGACCAAGTTCTTACCCAGAACAGGCAAGAGCATGCCAATTGTCAATTACATTCATCTGAATGTAATTATCGGGCAGGAAGCACCGGCCTAGGATGCTCCAGTACCCCGCAGCTGGGAGTAATGTGGGTACTCCTAGGCGCGACAGGGAGGTGAGTACCTTCCCTACACTCGGCGTCAGGTTGCCGAGGGAGTATTTAATGGGAGATTGGGTTCGGGGGGCCTTGGGCTGAGCTGGAGGGCTCAGGTTGAGGGTCTTTCCTGGGATGATGGTCATTTTGGCAGGTCTATCCATCTGCAGCCATCATTAAACCGTCTTTCAGCATGTCAAGTTTCAGGTTAAGATTAGGGTGGCATCGTGGCAGAGTGGTTAGCACTACTGCCTCATGGTGCCGAGGGCCTGGGTTTGATCCCAGCCCCGCGTAACTGGCTGTGTGGAGTTTGCACATTCTCCCTGTATCCACATGGGTCTCAACCCCACAACCCAAATATGTGCAGGGTAGGTGGATTGGCCACGCTAAATTGCCCGTTAATTGGAAAAAAATAATTGGGTACTCTAAATTTAAATTTACAGTTTCAAGTTTTCCATCTGATGTGTTGGAACCCTTTGATGTCTTTTCCAACATGTCAAGTTAAAAGTTCTGTCAGGAAGAGGAGAAAATGTTCCGTCTGGATCCTTGGAAGTTTTGATATCTCTCCCAGCATGTCAATATCAATGGCGGCAAGGTGGCACAGTGGTCAGCACTGCTGCCTCACAGCACCAGGGACCCGGATTCATTTCCAGCCTTGGGTGACTGTGTGGAGTTTGTATGTTCTCTTTGTGTCTGCGTGGGTTTCCTCCGGGTGGTTTGGTTTCCTCCCATCATCCAAACATATCCAGGTGTGGTGGATTGGCCATTCTAAATTGCCCCTTAGTGTCCAAAGATGTGTAGGCCAGGTGGGATTCCAGGGATGGGGGTGGGAGAGTCTCCCTCGGTAGAGTGCACTTTCAGAGGGTCAGTAGTGACCTGATGGGCCAAATGGCCTCCTTCTGCAATGCAGGGATTCTATGAATCTGTCAGAAGGAAGTGTAAGTCTCCTCTCTGTTGCCTTAAGATGTTTAAACTCTCTCCCATGTGTCAGTAAGTATGTGCACTGCCCCTCTCGACTCCAACGTGAAACCCAATCCTCTGAAAAACGTTTCTCAGTGCAATTGAATGGCATGTGAGCAGTGCTCCCAGCGGCAGCGGGAAACACTCCCAATTCCCCACTGGCGGGAGCAACCAGAATGTAAAAACGGGAGAATTGCACCCCAAATCCCTGATGATCGATTGCTATAATTTTTCCAGAACTGGGGCGTCATTCTCCGACCCCCCCCTCCGGGTCGGAGAATAGCCGTTGGCCGCCGTGAATCCCGCCCCCGCCCCCGCTGAAGTCTCCGGTACTGGATATTCGGCGGGGACGGGAATCGGGCCGCCCTGGTTGGCGGGCACCCCCCCGCTCAATTCTCCGGCCCAGATGGGCCAAAGTCCCGCTAAGAAATTGCCTGTCCCGCCGGCGTAAATTAAAGTAGGTATTTACCGGCGGGACAAGGCGGCATGGGCGGGCTCCGGGGTCCTGGGGGGGGGCGCGGGGCGATCTGACCCCGGGGGGTGCCCCCACGGTGGCCTGGCCCGCGATCGGGGCCCACCGATCCGCGGGCGGGCCTGTGCCGTGGGGGCACTCTTTCCCTTCCGCCTCCGCGACGGCCTCCACCATGGCGGAGGCGGAAGTGACTCTCCCCACTGCGCATGCGCGGGAAACTGTCAGCGGCCACTGACGCTCCCGCGCGTGCGCCGCCCGGTGATGTCATTTCCGCGCCAACTGGCGGGCCATTTCCGCCAGCTGGCGGGGCGGAAATCCCTCCGGCGTCGGCCTAGCCCCTCAATGTTGGGGCTCGGCCCCCAAAGATGCGGAGCATTCCGCACCTTTGGGGCGGCGCGATGCCCGTCTGATTGGCACCGTTTTGGGCGCCAGTCGGCGGACATCGCGCCGTTGGGGGAGAAGTTCGCCCCTGATGTTGAACTTCAGATCTGTAGTTATCTCATTTTTCCCTTCATAAATAATGGAATGTCTTCTACAATTTTTCGACCTTTTGTTTTAATACTCTGGATTGGAAAGCATCAAGTCCTGGAAACCTTCTTAAGTCACCTTATTTATTTTAAGGGGCAATTTAGCATGGCCAGTCCACCTACCCTGCACATCTTTTCGGTTGTGGAGGTTATACCCACACAGACAGGGGAAGAATGTGCAAACTCCACACGGACAGTGACCCGGGGCTGGGATTGAACCCGGATCCTCAATGCTGTGATGCAGCAGTGCTAACCACTGCATCACCATGCCGCCCAGCAGACACCTTATTTTCTTAATTATTATTTTGCTTATATTTAATCTGTTTAAGTTTCACTCTTGACTAATTGTTGGTCCCCTTTTACAACTGGTATTTTAGTCTCTTCCTTTGCTGTGAAAATAGTATTATTAATTTAACAATTGTGACATTTTCTTACTGTCTATTATATTTTCACCTGTATCCACCTTTAATGGGAACACATTTCCCTTCACCATTCTCTTAATATGTAGATATATATTTTGCTGTGGAATTCCTCAGTGAACTTAGTCTGTAAGATCCGTGGCATAAATCTGCTGGCAATTTGGCACTAATTGGCATCCCACTTGTAGAGCGCACAGCATGGGTAGAATTGGACATGGAAAACATGTACACTAATGCTCTTCCTAGGTTGGGGTTGAGCACAATGTGACCACAGAATAGAGCCTTGGAGGTTTCCTGATAAATATGGCCCAGTTACTCAACAGGTATACGAGCTGAGCTTTAGCTTGGTGTCAGTTTGGTGCCATACCTGACCAAGGAGTGCTACAAGCTGACCGGCTGGTTGAAATGTTAACCAGCTCACCCCAAAACAAAGTCCATTCCCTCACTTTGATTCTGCCAAAAGTATAAATGTTTAAAAAACGCTTGGCACTTTGCATGAGGGCAAAGCAAACTGAGCTTTGAAAGTCCATCCTTAATGTAGGATTAGCCAGCAAAATTTTCTTTTGAAAAAAAAAAGGGAAGCACGGTAGCATTGTGGATAGCACAAATGCTTCACAGCTCCAGGGTCCCAGGTTCGATTCCGGCTTGGGTCACTGTCTGTGCGGAGTCTGCACATCCTCCCCGTGTGTGCGTGGGTTTACTCCGGGTGCTCCGGTTTCCTCCCACAGTCCAAAGACGTGCAGGTTAGGTGGATTGGCCATGATAAATTGCCCATAGTGTCCAAAATTGCCCTTAGTGTTGGGTGGGGTTACTGGGTTATGGGGATAGGGTGGAGGTGTGGACCTTGGGTAGGGTGCTCTTTCAAAGAGCCGGTGCAGACTCGATGGGCTGAATGGCCTCCTTCTGCACTGTACATTCTATGAAAATGTGTTTTTCAAATTCTAAAAAAAAAAGTAACGTTTTCATTCCCTGCTTCCATCTACCCTCAATTTAATAAGCACCAGGAAAAAGAAAACATGTTCTTGATCATTCAGCCATTAAAACGATATTAGTCATTGTTGCAGTGTGACATGGTGTTGTGTATGTTTCACAGCTTCCTATATAGTGCCTAATTTGTGGCTTTGATTGACTTGGTGGACATTGTCAGCACAAACTGTGTTAGGGTCATCCAAATCTTCCATCTCCAATGACCGCAATCTGTTACTGCTGCTTCTTGGGGAAATAGACTTGATTCTTGAAAGAATGCAAAGCTATTAACTCGCACAAACCTTCGGCATGTCATCCACCTCCATACATTTTGTTTTTGTTTAGAGTACCCAATTATTTTTTTTATTAAGGGTCAATTTGGCATGACCAATCCACCTAGCCTGCACACCTTTGGGTTGTGGGGGTGAGACCCACGCAATCCACCTCCACACATAACACAGTGACTAAATCAATGTCTTGTGATTGACAGTTTGTATAAAAGTCTTTGATTATCACCACTTTAAAGCCAAGTATGGCTCCATACCTAAGGATTCTATGTTGAATAATGGATGGACAGGAGGTGAACCGGGCTTGTATGCAGTCCCACGTTATTTTGGGGTTTCTTAAATGCTGAAAGGCCACAATCCTGTACCTTCGTAACTGTCCAACTGATTGATGCCCCTTTCAGCTGTGGCATTAACACATTTTTATGTGCTTCCTGTCACAGTATTTATTGTCCCTCCCTGTAACATACAGTCTGATCCCCAAGGTAAAACTGTGCTATCATCGCAGAAAATTATTTTTACCAATATACAGCAACAGAAATAATGTGATGTTAATTCAACAAATGGGTAGAAATCTGGTTCACTTATCATTGCCTGGGAAGCCCAGTTTGAAAACTTATGGTATAATGCTGACACCTCCCCCCTTTTCAATATTTTCATCAATTAAAAAGGATCTCTTGTCATACTGTAATGAGTCAAAGGATGTTAGCGATGTCAAATTGGAATTTGTATCTTCTAGCCAAATAAAATGCAGTTTAAAAAGAATCTTTATTGTCACAAGTAGGCTTGCATTAATACTGCAATGAAGTTACTGTGAAAAGTCCCTAGTCGCCACATTACGCCGCCTGTTCGGGTACACAGAAGGAGAATTCAGAATGTCCAAATTACCTAACAGCGCGTCTTTCGGGACTCGTGGGAGGAAACCGGAGCACCCGGAGGAAACCCACGCAGACACGGGGAGAACGAGCAGACTCTTCACAGACAGTGACCCAGCCAGGAATTGAACCTGGAACCCTGGTGCTGTGAAGCCACAGTGCTGACCACTGTGATACCGTGCTGCCCATTTGCATGTATCAAAGAAAATTTATCACTGCATATGCCAGTGAATTTTGTGGCCTCAATATGGCAGTGCTGCTGAAATTGAGAGTTTTAGTGACTTTGGAACCTTTAGCACATGTATTTCATGAATGTTTTTCTAAAATCTGCCAAAGAAAACAAAAGATAAAATGCCTGTTGCTACTGATTAAGTGTGTCTGCTTGCTGTATTCCATATGTTCTTCGAGCTCAGGGCAAAAGTTCTGGGAGTTGTGAACATGGTTGTGTATATCATGCCAGGGTCCCGTTCAATGGCTGGGAATGTGACGAAGTGTTAGGTTCTGAGCCAGAGGGTGGAAACCCACACAGTTGCCATGGCAAGTGACACAAGGTATTAGCAGTGGTAATGCTTCTAGCATGCCGACAACACCCTCCCCTCGTCAGTTAGTAGTTCAAGTAAATTCTACATGAAAATGCTGTGAATGTGTGACAGGCAATAGACCGTGATATTTTTGCATTTGTAGAAAACTCCATAGATATATTAATGGATTAGTTCTTAATTGACTGAAGTAGTTAATTATCATTTTTGTAGCAGGATAATTGCTGTATTTCATTGGTGAACTGTCCAGCAGCAAAAATCTACTGTTTGAGGCAAATATATTCGTGTTGGCATATTAAATTAATGAGCTATGGTAAAAGGTTAAAGGAATGTAATCAGTTCTGATGCAGATATATAAAAAAAACAAGACAGCAAGGCTACAACAAATGGGGGGGGGGGGGGGGGGAGCATTTAACTCTTTTCTTTCCCAATTGTCTTTTACTTCCCTCTTCTTCTGAGAATGCCCATTTCTACTGGGATGTATTTGTGTGCCAGCCACCCATGTACTCATTCATCATGCGTGAACCTCAAGGGATATTACTGTTGAATACAATCTGCACACTTACCCTCTTAAGCAGGACTCAACCGATATTCAAATAGAAATAAAACACTGCGGATGCTGGAAATCTGAACTAAAACCAGAAAATTCTGGAAATCCTCAGCAGGCCAGGCAGAATGCAGGGGCTGGTTTAGCACAGTGGGCTAAACAGTTGGCTTGTAATGCAGAACAATGCCAGCAGCATGGGTTCAATTCCCGTACCAGCCTCCCCATTCAGACGCCGGAATGTGGCGACTAGGGGCTTTTCACAGTAACTTCATTGAAGCCTACTTGTGACAATAAGTGATTATTATTAGAATCTGTGGAGAGAGGAACAGAGTTAATGTGCGCGATTCTCCCATGCCGCGCCGTATGGGAGAATCGCCGTTTGCGCCAGTTTTTCCCGTGGCGCCGGACCGACGCCGGCAGGCACCATTTGCGCCAACGCGTTTGGCGCAGCGCCTGTCACGGGCCGCTGTCCACGGCCGGGCCGCCGATTCTCCGGCCTTGATGTGCCGAGCGGCTGCGCGGAAACGGCACAGTCCTGCCGGCGCCGTTCACACCTGCTCGCAGCCGGCGGGAACTCTGAGCAAAGGGTCGGGGGGCGACCTGTGGGGCGGGGGAAAGCGCTCCTTCACCAGGGGGGCCTCCAATGGGGTCTGGCCCGCGATCGTGGCCCACCGAACGGCGGGCCGGCCTCTCCAGCCCCGGCCCTACTTTATTACGCAGCCGGCCCCTGAACCCCCACGCCATGTTGCGTTGGGGCCGGCGCGCTGAGGAAGTCCCCCGCGCATGCGCGGGTTGGCGCGGCCCAACTGCGCATGCGTGGGTTGGCGCAACGCCCATTTGGCACTGGGAAGGGAGGCTGGAGCGGCGTGAACCGGTAGTCCCCACGCCCTTTTCGCGCCATCGTGAAACGCGACGGCGTTCATGTCGGCGCGAACACTCTGTCTCCATTTCGGAGAATCGCGCCCAATGTTTCCAGTCCAAATGACTTCCTCAGAGCCGAACGGATAGTGATTTGTTCCAGAAGGCTTGACTGATTGTATTATGTAATTTTTTAAATATTAAAGCAAGATTGGAAAGAGAAAGCTTTCATCCGTATTGCAACTCTGGGCGCCTCAAAGTGTTTTACAATGTAATGAAAGCCGCCACATTCTCAGAGGACCATAGGCTGCTCTCCCCTTTGAAGGGGTTACCACACCTCAGGCGAGGGATAAGGCTGAGAAGGCAGGGTCTTCATGAATAACCTCAGCCGGCACCGGAATTTAACCCACGATGTTGGCCTCGCTCTGCATCACAAACCAGTCGTCCAGCCACTGAGCTAACAGACCTCCCTGGAATGTAGTATTTTTAAAGTTAATCCACTGTTGTAGGGTAGGAAACGTTTGTGCATACCAGTCTCTCCCACAAAGAGCAATGAAATGAGACCAGTTAGTCTATATTTTAATGATCTAGATTGAGTGATAGTTATTGGTTGGGACAGTAGGGGAAAGCTCCCCTGCTTTTCCTTGAAATAGTGCTGTGAGCCCTGACCTGAATCAGGGTGGAATGTTGCAAGATGTAGAAACACCACCACCTCCAAGTCACAAGCCATCCTGAACCTAGAACTTTATAGGGTAGAATTTTCTCTTTTTTTCAGTGACAACTCGGAAAGCTACGCTGCTGGCTTTCCTCTTGAATTTCTAAACACTCTTTGCAAAAGAAAATTCTGGAGGTGGGTCCCACGACACCATGCTGGTGGACGGGCAATGAATGAGCCTACCCCACCAGCACCATCTGCTCCTGACAGATTGGGGTGCCCTCCTAATGTAAAAAGAATAAAAATAAAAGGGCTACGGAACCCACTCCCCACCCTAAATCTCTCCAAAAGAGGCTCCCCTGGCACTACCCCCAGCAGTGCCCGGGTACTTACTGGGCATGATCCTCTGCCCCCTGGAGGCTATACTTAGCTTTGTGCCCCCACAGCTTCTGTTTACCAGTTCCCCATTTTCAAAAACCTGTCGGTATCCCTGACCTTTGTATGTGGAGACATCTTCCAGCGGGGAGGCCCACTAATTATATCTAAATGAATTTGAATGGCGTTCCCCATTATGTCACTGGTAAGGGGATGGGACAATCGAGCAGAGAAATCCCGGTAGCGGAAAAGCCGTTTTGGGGACTCCCACGCGATTCTCCGCCCCTTCGTCATTCCCACCCGCCAAAAATGGGGATGGGGGCAATGCTGCCGGTACAATCATATGACATTCAACTCCAGTACATCTGACCATGTGACCTCTGCAAATGTTATTGTTTGCCATGGGGGTATGTAAAGGAGTTCTGATGTGAGCCCAAAAGTGCCACAATAGGGGCCTGTCCATTTCCTTTAGGAATGCTTCAGCCAAGTTATCACAAACGCACTGTTTCTGATTCATTCTATTTGGTAATAATAATGCTTTACTAACAGAGTTGATTCTTAAGCAACATTAGATCGTGGCTTCTAAAGCTTTCAATCATTTCACTCAGTTCCTATGCCCAATCCCACTCCCCCACCCCCCATATCATTGGCTGGTTTATTTTACTGACCAACATTTCCCCCAATTTCTTCTTTCTCACCTCCTTGGCTAGTTCCTCCTGCAGCTCAATCCAACAACTCAAACTGTGATGATGTTCCATTACAACAATCAAATCTCAATCAGGTAAATGTGAGTGAAAAGTGCAAATTCCAGATTGAAGTAAGTAGCAGTGAACATCTGTCACATGCCAACTACAATAGATCTGAAAGGTCCAGTCTAATGTTGTCCTTTATGCCTGGGACAGGTCCATTTACTGAAGGATCAGTTGGCGGCAGAGGCAGCAGCTCGAATTGAGGCCCAGGCTCGTGTCCATCAACTGCTGCTCCAGAACAAGGACCTACTCAAACACATATCGCTGCTTGTGAAGCAAGTGCAGGAGTTGGAGCTCAAACTATCTGGCCACAGTTCAAGTAAGGAAATACCAGTCACTTTTTTTACCCAGTCTACAATAAACATTCCAGCTCTGACAGCTGGTGTGGTGTTATTTGCAGCTGACTGACATAAGAAAATGATTAGGCCTCAAAATGCAGCTCTTCATGAGTTTGTGGTGCCAAGAATTCATGCATGTTTATTTAGCGGAGCACAAGTTAATAATTGATCCTTTGAGCATTTAGTCCTCTGAAGCTTCGCAATGTTTGCAGCCACACATTCACATCAAATGCATTGCACATTTGTAGTGCTGTGGGAATCTGTGGTATCATAAACATTTCTGAGCGCGGAGAAATATTGACATTTTCAAAAAGCCTGCACAAGGTACATTGCCTGAAATCGGGGTGTTCCAACAACCAGAGTTGTCTGACAACCAAATATGTTTAAAATGTGTCAGGGCAGCACTTGGCGCAGTGGTTAGCACTGGAACTATGGCGCTGAGGACCCGGGATCGAATCCCGGCTCTGGGTCACTGTCCATGTGGAGTTTGCACATTCTCCCCAAGCTTGCGTGGGTTTCACCCCCACAACCCAAAGATGTGCAGGTTAAGTGGATTGGCCACGTTAAATTGTCCCATAGTTGGAAAAATAATAATTGCGTACTTTAAATTTATTTAAAAAAAATAAAGTGTCATGCATCAAAGTTAATTGAGTAAAATTTAAATACAGTTTATCTGGACAATTCAGTTAATCTCTGCATAATTGGCACGGTGTGACGTGTTATCCTCTGAGCGATCCTTGACCCCACCTGACCTGGCTTGGCCCAAACTGCGCACAGCCTGAACCGCCCGTCCCAAAATCTGCCACGGTCCTAAAAATCTGCAGGGCCTCGGTCCCGAAGTTGTCAGTTTTGAGACCCTGTACTTTTAATTGTGTTGTGGGCTTTCATTATTCTGCAGGATTACTGCCATCATCCTCAAAGAATGCCAAGATAAATACTTTTTGACCTTTGTAAAGGATTACATTTATTGTGATGGAATTGCAATAGTTTTATATCCAATAAGGTCTGATTATCAATGTACAGTTGACCTAATACAGTATGTTACCTTACAGCTTCCCCATATTCGATCGAATGCCTGTGAAGTGATTGTCAACTGCAACAATTAACAACTGAATAGTTTTCTGTGGGATCTCATAGATTTCATAGAATTTACAGTGCAGAAGGAGGCCAGTCGGCCCATCGAGTCTGCACCGGCTCTTGGAAAGAGCACCCTACCCAAGCCCACACCACCCTATCCCCATTACCCAGTAACCCCACTCAACCAACACTAAGGGCAATTTTGGACACTAAGGGCAATTTATCATGGCCAATCCACCTAACCTGCACATCTTTGGACTGTGGGAGGAAACCGGAGCACCCGGAGGAAACCCACGCACACACGGGAAGAAGGTGCAGACTCCGCACAGACAGTGATCCAGCCGGGAATCGAACCTGGGACCCTGGAGCTGTGAAGCAATTGCGCTAACCACTATGCTACCGTTTAGAGAATGTTGATTATTCAGTATCTCTTAAAAAACCTCAAACCTTTATATCCAGATAGAATTTGGTTTGACAGCTTCTGTCTGTCTTGCTATCGCTATCCACTATTGCGCAATGATTTTCTGTTGGAAAAATTGTGCTAAGATAGCATTAAGCAGTAGCTTTGAGCCCCAGTAAGATGAAGCAGAACTAAGGCCAGGTACAATTGAATGGATCTTATCATTGAGGCACCCAGTGTCCTGGAACTCATTCGCTATGGGAGCACTCTCACAATACAGATTGCAGCGGTTTAAGGAAAAGGCAATTAAGGATGGACAATAAAGGGCATCCTTGCCTGTGATGTCCACATGGTGAGAATTAATTAAAAACTGACATTCCTTCAACCGTTAACCCTATTTCACCCCTATGTTGGACTTGGCTGAGCGGAGGCTTTGAGACTCTGCCAGATTTGATTGTTGACTGGAGATAGGCAACAATATTAAAGCCCCAATTCTGCATCTGCACTCATGTCTAAATATATCAGTAGGAAAGTCTGGCAACTTTTTTAAAAAAGGAATTCCAATTAATGGGCAATTTTTAGTGTGGCCAATCCACCTACCCTGCACATCTTTGGGGTGTGCGAATGAGACCCACCAGACACGGGGAGAATGTGCAAACTCCACAAGGACAGTGACCTGGGGCGGGATCGAACCCTGGTCCTCAGTGCTGTGAGGCAGCAGTGCTAACCACTGTGCTGCCTCTTGATGATGATCAGTTCCTTAAAATACATGACAAATGACTACCAACTTATTTAAAACCTCCCAAGCGAACCTCTCAATGTGTATTTAATTTTCTCAAGGTGCAAAAACTTCATGAGCTACACCCAGCTACACCGAGGCGTTGGGTGGAGACACTGACCTCCACTCCAACAGAACCCGCCTGCGAGCAATTAGCGAAGCGAAGGCTAAGACATCTGCCCCGCACCCGTCTGCAGCTCCCGCAGGTCCGACAGCCTGAAAATAGTTTCTAGGGGACCAGGCTCCAATTCCTTCTGCAAGATCGGCGACATGGTGCTGAAGAAAGAACCCCAAACGTTCGCTATCTCAGGACATGCCCACAACATAAGTACATGATTCACTCGGCCCCTCCCACATCGCTCACACCCATCCTCTACCCCCTCATACACGCGACTCATCCTAGCCCTTGTTAAATCTGCAATCTGCCCGATGCACCACCTTTAATTGTGTGAGCCCAAGCCTTGCACACAACGAGGTGGCATTCACCCTCCACAGGGCTACATACTCCTCCTTCACTCTCTCTCTCTCCCTCTCTCTCCCCCCCCCCCCTCCCCCACCATCACCACCACCAATTCTTCCTCCCACTTGGCCATAACCCCCTCCAGCGTCACTGTGCTCTCCGCCAGAATCCTCCCATAAATTCCAGCAGTACTCTCGTCTTCCACCCCCGTCAATGACGATACCCCCTCAACCAACGACAATGGCTGCAACACCGGGAAGGTCGGAAAAATTCTCCGAACCTGCATGTATCTGAACGCCTCCGACTACACAAACCCGTACTTGAAGAAATTGATGGGTTTTTAAAAAGATTTAGCGTACCCAATGCATTTTTTCCAATTAAGGGCCAAGTTAGCATGGCCAATCCACCTACACTGCACATCTTTGGGTTGTGGGGGTGAAACCCACGTAAACACGGGGAGAATGTGCAAACTCCACACGGACAGTGACCCAAAGCTGGGATCGAACCTGCGACCTCGGCGCCATGAGGCAGCGGTGCTAACCACTGCGCCACCGTGCTGCCCACTAAGGAAATTGATGTTAATCATTCATTTAAAGAACATAAGATGTTAGAAATGTTCAGCATGTCTATGGAGAGAAACAAATAACTTCTCAAATTCATGATCTTTGATCAGAATCATTCTTTGTAATAGTTGTACATCTGTGTTGATGATCTGACTGTTCACTCAGACACTTATCCAAACAAAGTGTCAGCACTGCCCCAAGTTTGTAGATTTATTTTTATTTTGCAATTAAAGGGTAATTTAGCATGGCCAATCCACCTACCTTGCATGTCTTTGGTTTGTAGGCGTGAGACCCATAGTTTGTAGATCTTTTTATGTAGGCAGTTGTCTCCGGCTGATTTTTATAAGCAGTGCATTGAATGCCACCAGATTTTTAATGCAGCCCCTGCGGTGGCAGAATGGGTGGGGTGAGACTTGGGGGGACCAATTGTAGTTTTCAAATTCAAGCTGGCTGCATTGGATTGAGTTTCCCCTTTTACTCTCCCCCCATAACCCTCCTGCATGCCTCACTGAAGAGCTGGCCGGGGGAACCAAGACATCAGGGTAATAGGGTGTTGTAAGCAGCCACTGTGACATGGTCTCGCTTTTCCTTGCTTTTTCAGCTGGCTCGCAGGACAGTTTGTTGGAAATTACCTACCGATCGACTGTGCCACCAGTGCTGTGCGACCCCACAACGCCCAAACCCGAGGACATCTGCTTACCACCTCTATGTGACGGATCGGACCTCACTCTTCCTCTGGGAAGTCCATTAGGTATGGATGACTGTCTGGTAAAACTGGAGTGCTTCCACTTCCTGCACAATGAAAAGAGATCCCGTGAAGAATTCATGGGAAGCCTGGAGTTGATCAAATTCCGAGAGTCAGGAATAGCATCTGAATACGAGTCTAATACAGATGAGAGTGAGGAAAGGGACTGCTGGGTAAATGAAGAATCAGTTCGGTTAATGAATGTGCTGAAGAGGCAGGAGATGGGGGATTGCCTTGACGATGAAATTGCGGTGTAAAAGCCACTGGTTCTATTTATGAAAGAAATTTAAATGTGACGCATTTTCCAATGGTCAACCAGACTGAGCTGTCACATGTAAATAATGGTAACGGATTTTCAATTCTGACATAATCCTGTTGATTTAAAGTGACGGTAATGCAATCTGTTTAAAATCAACCTGTACCATGCTTCTTTAAATATCTAGTTTCCTGAGTTTAAATAAAATAAATTGAAGCATCATCATATTCTTTAAACTTTGAGAAATGGTAGAAGCTTAGAAATATTTGAAGATGGCTGCAGAGATACAATTACAAACAATTAGTCAATCCGATCAGTGTAGGCATTGCCTCTTTATACTGAAACCTTTGAACCTTCAATAAAGTGGTCACTTGTGTATTGAAGTCACAATCGCTGAAAAGGTCAACATTCCATCCTATCTGCTGGCTACACCTGCACTTCACTCACCAAATGTACATTTTGTTGGTTCGCAACAGACAGGAGTGGAGAGTCTGTTACCTGGGGCGTCATTCTCCGACCCCCCGCCGGGTCGGAGAATGGCCGTTGGCCGCTGTGAATCCCGCCCCCGCCGAAGTCTCCGGTACCGGAGATTGGGCGGGGGCGGGAATCGGGCCGCGCCGGTTGGCGGGACCCCCCGTTCAATTCTCCGGCCCGGATGGGCCGAAGTCCCGCCCAGAAATTGCCTGTCCCGCCGGCGTAAATCAAACCTGGTATTTACCGGCGGGACCAGGCGGCGTGGGCGGGCTCCGGGGTCCTGGGGGGGGCGCGGGGCGATCTGACCCCGGGGGGTGCTCCCACGGTGGCCTGGCCCGCGATCGGGGCCCACCGATCCGCAGGCGGGCCTGTGCCGTGGGGGCACTCTTTCCCTTCCGTCTCCGCTACGGCCTCCACCATGGCGGAGGCGGAAGAGACTCTCCCCACTGCGCATGCGCGGGAAACTTTCAGCGGCCGCTGACGATCCCACGCATGCGCCGGGAAACTGTCAGTGGCCGCTGACGCTCCCGCGCATGCGCCGCATTTCCGCGCCAGCTGGCGGGGAAACAAACGCCATTTCCGCCAGCTGGCGGGGTGGAAATCCCTCCGGCGTCGGCCTAGCCCCTCAATGTTGGGGCTAGGCCGCCAAAGATGTGGAGCATTCGCACCTTTGGGCTGGCGCGATGCCCGTCTGATTGGCGCTGTCTTTGGCACCAGTCTGCGGACATCGCGCCGTTGGGGGAGAATTTCGCCCCTGATGCTTGTTCACTTGTCATAGTCACTTTGGGAATAACCTTGAGGGCCACTTGAACACTAATGATGGACATTTGAAGGCTTTTGTCGCTCTGGATTGCACATCTCTTTGAAAACTAATTACTACAAACACTGGGCAAAATTCTCCCCCAACGGCGCGATGTCCGCCGACTGGCGCCAAAGACGGCGCCAATCTGACGGGCATCGCGCCGGCCCAAAGGTGCGGAATGCTCCGTATCTTTGGCGGCCTAGCCCCAACATTGAGGGGCTAGGCCGGCGCCGGAGGGATTTCCGCCCCGCCAGCTGGCGGAAATGGCGTTTGTTGCCCCGCCAGCTGGCGCGGAAATGCGGCGCATGCGCGGGAGCGTCAGCGGCCGTTGACAGTTTCCTGGCGCATGCGCAGTGGGGAGAGTCTCTTCCGCCTCCGCCACGGTGGAGGCCGTAGCGGAGGCGGAAGGGAAAGAGTGCCCCCACGGCACAGGCCCGCCCGCGGATCGGTGGGCCCCGATCACGGGCCAGGCCACCGTGGGGGCACCCGCCGGGGTCAGATCGCCCCGCGCCCCCCCCAGGACCCCAGAGCCCGCCCACGCCGCCTGGTCCTGCCGGTAAATACCAGGTTTGATTTACGCCGGCGGGACAGGCAATTTCTGGGCGGGACTTCGGCCCATCCGGGCCGGAGAATTGAACGGGGGGTCCCGCCAACCGGCACGGCCCGATTCCCGCCCCCGCCCAATCTCCGGTACCGGAGACTTCGGCGGGGGCGGTGGCGGGATTCACGGCGGCCAACGGCCATTCTCCGACCCGGTAGGGGGTCGGAGAATGACGCCCACTGTTTCCAAAACAACACATGCAGGAATTTGACAGCAAAGGTTTTGCACCCTTAAACCCTGCTCTGATCCATGTTGAATTTGAAGTTTTTTTTATTAATGCATTATCCATCACAAAAAGGTCCTGCATTCTTCCAGAATGTTGAAGCAACAGGTCCACTAACATGGTAGATTCATTATTCATTTTGGGCCCTGTCTTTAAGAAAAAATGTTTGGCAAATCGTCTTGTTTTTGTTTCGGCCACCACAAACATCAAACCCTTACATGTGATGTCATCACATCCAGAAGGTGCAATGTGACTCTGGGTCTTCTCCCTTCCACAAAGCAAGATTAGCCACTCAGTATGGTCATGATAAATCCTGCCCACTTCCACACAGTGATGGAGATGAGGGGAGAGGGAGGATATCGTCCATTACTCTGTAACAGTGTCAAGTGTTGGTTTATGGCAGACTGGAAGGAAATTCTTTGTATTCAGCTGCCATTAGTTGGGACTAATGACCTCCCATAGATTACTCCACAGTCTACTAGATGGATAGTGAGAAGTTATTTTGCCGAATGCTTTGCATGTATCGGGAGTCAGCAATGTCAGCTCCAAATGGGTCCCAATTTTGAACTTGTCATATAACAGACGGCCTTCATTAATCTCCCGTCAACCTCGCGAAATAACACAGATTTTGGAACTCATTTTCTGCCTTACAGCAAACCGTTTTGAATGTGTAAAACAAAGTAGATGCGAGATAAAGGCTGAAATAGGAGAAAATAGGGGCTGTCGATAATGATAATAATTGCTTATTGTCACAAGTAGGCTTCAGTGAAGTTACTGTGAAAAGTCCCTAGTCGCCACATTTCGGCGCCTGTTCGGGGAGGCCGGTACGGGAATTGAACCCACGCTGCTGGCCTTGTTCTGTATTACAAGCCAGCTGTTTAGCCCACTGTGCTAAACCAGCACAGGAGATCCTGGAGATCATGATGGAAGAGAATAGGGAGAAGAGGCAGTCAGGGGAGCAATTTTATATAACAGACTATTTAAATGTATTTTTAATATGGCGATTAGATATTTTATGACTAACATCTCAACAGCTAATTGAAGAATATTAGAGGTTTTTCATGATTACTGTATTCAAACTAAAATATTATTGTAGAAAGGAGGTAACACAGAGAGTTCAGAACCCCTTTGATGAATTGCTACTCCAGGGTTAATCCTCCTATTCAAGCATTGCTGCTGCCAGTGATGTTTCATATTTAAGCGTTTGGGGTCTTTTGGGTTTTTAATGTGGATTAAATCAACGCATGGCATCTGGAGCAGCAGAATAAAACCTTGCATAAAACTGAAAACTAATAAATTCTCGTGGAACCGATATTAGCAAGGGATTTCTGGGTGACAGTTTAATATCAGGAGTCAGTTTCTGCTTACAAATCACTCCAACTCTACCTTTGTGGTTTCTGGCATTTTATAAATCTCCTTGATTTCATATCACTGCCTAATCACCTTATCTATTATTCTAGTCTTGATTGCATTTTTATGGCCATTTTATTTATAGTCTGTACTGAATATTCCAGTATGATGGTGTATTTCGAAAAGGAGAAGACAAGTTGAAGCGAAGCAGGTTTGAGATGCTCCCTTCAAGCTGCTCTAGTTAGAGGTTGTGATTTTGAACTCACTAACTCGCCCACCAAGCCTCTCAGATCCCTTTCGGACCACAGCAGAGGTTAGATTTGATCACCCATTGCACTCCATGCAGATTCTTATTGCTATGACAGCGCCAGAGGATAGAGGAGTGTCTGGATGTCACCAGCTGCCCCTCCATCCCATGGAGGAGTTCAGGAGCCCCAGACACCTGAAGGGAAGGGATTCGGCATGAGCACAGCCCAGGGCCTTCCACCCAGGAAACCCTGCCCGTTTCACATCCACCTCCCACCCATGCAGCTCAAAGGTAGGCCTGGTCCCTCAAGGTCTAGACGCCCCAGGGGACACTGGCCAAGGTCGCTTCAGGCAACAGGCTGTGGAAGGTAGTAGGCCAGCTCAACCTCAGCTGTGGATCCTGGTTATACACCTAGACATTGTGGAAGGGTGAGGAAGAGTAAGAAATGATCGACACCTAGTGAGCACGGGTGATGCTAGGCATTAGTAAAGATAAGCCACCATTGTAATAGTGCATTTGGATAAAAACGTACTTCTTCACCGATATGGATCCTCTACGCTGCAATGTCATGGTGCCATGAACAGCTGTTAAGGCCTGCGAGTGAGATTCCAAGACTGAACGCCCCTTCCTTGCCACAAGTTGCACTTAATTCGGCCTCCCCCCCCCCCCCCCCCCCCACATCCTCTCTGGTGCCCCCTTTGCAATTGGAACCCTGGAGTGTGATGGCGACCTGAGTGCTCACCTCCAATATCCCCTTTGGAGGTGAGGTCACCAGCTTCGCATTTTCATACAGCTGTTGTAAATCATGCTGGCATGACGTCACGCTGCCGCCCGATGAATAATCAGTGAGTTGGGGAGCGGGGAAGTTGCGGTGGGAGGGCTCGCTAATACGGGGGTAGATTCACCGCCACCGGTAACTGAGTTCCTACTGTGGAGGAGAATCACGCATCAGGTGCCGATCCCATTCCGATGCTCTGTCCCCCACCACCAGCGGCAGCGCGCTACACGCCTCATGCCGGCGGGAGGATACAAATGAATCATTTGAACAAATTTGCATCCGATTAACAGTCTGGCAACCCGATTCTCCACGCCTCCGTGATGCTCCAATCCTCTCGGCCAGGATTCATGCGAGTATGGATTGGAGCAAGTATTTTTAAGCATGGCCTTGAAGTTATGGACCTCATGGTGAGTTAAGGGGGTCTATATGTAACATAGATGCCCTAAAGGTCCATTCGAGGGCCTCATCCTTCCACCCAAATCCTGCCCAACCCACCCCCACCCCTCCATCAAAGACCCCCCAACAGTCCTCCCTGACCCCCATCAGAAACCCGCAATCGATCCTCCCAATCAGTTCTCCCCCATCAAATCCCCCCATCAGTAACAGCCTCCATAGCAGTGATACCCCCATCAGTCACCCCTGCCTGGGAGCTAAAGAGCAGTCCAGGCAGAAACAGTGAAAATTCACTGCCTTTTCACTTACCTGTCCCTTACACCTACTGCCTCAGAAAGAGGTGTGGAAATCATCAGTTGTGACTTCATAGAAAGCCAAAACACCTTGTAAGGCTTTAAACCCACTCAGATCATTTGATCTGTGAGGATTCTATTCACTTTCAAAAAGAAATAGTTTTTAGTAGGCTGTAATTGACAGGGTAATAGCTTCCATATAGCCAAGTGTCTGAATCGTTTATTTTTATCTCCCTTCACACTTGAACACATCTTAAGTACCCTGCTATGAAACTAACCGCAATGTTTATAAACATCTAGGAGGTAAATGCATTCACTTCCTCTTTTTCTCAGCAGAAATCACTTAACTGCTATTGATATGATACAACCTGACAATCATAGCTAGATGTTCATAAAAATTGTGGTTAGGTTCACAGCAGGGTACCCGGAGCTGCATTCAAACATGAAAGGAAATGAAAATAAAGATTTCAGACATCTGGCTCTCTGGAAGCAATTTCCCTGTCAATAACAGCCTACTTAAAGCTATTTCTCTTTGAAAGTGAATAGCAGCCTCACAGATCAAATGATCTGAGACAGTTTAAAGCCTTGTGGTATGCTTTGGCTTTCTATGAAGTAACAGCAAATGGTTTCTACACTTCTGTCTGAGGTAGCAGGTGTAAGGGACAGGTAAGTGAAATAGCAGTGATTTTTCACTGTTTCTGTCTAAACTGCTCTTTAGTTTCCAGGTAGGGGTGACTCAGGGGGGAAGGGTTGGTGGAGGGTCTCGGGTAGGGGGGTCTGATGGACGGTCACTAATGGGGGTCAGTGACCCTACTTGTCGGAGGCTGGCAGGATTTGCTTGGTGTAGTGGGGGGACAGGATTTGCTTGGTGTGGGGGTGGTGGGGGGGGGGGTGGAGAACCAGCCGCCAGACCTTGCTATCTAGCTGTTCAAAATGATGGCCTGATAGCGGGATTCGGAACGGAATCCCGGGAGCTCCAAGCCATGCAGAGATTTGCATGGCAAGGAGAGTGATTTGCTCCTGGATGGCACTTCTAGGAGCAATCCTACTCCGGCGGGAGGAAATAGCCTCCCCAACAGAGAATCCAGTCCTCGATGCTAAAGTATTTAATGAGGTTCCTGACCTTCTGTGGCTAGATTCTCATTACGTCACCGGCAAGGGGCCTGTAAAATTGAGAATATGGTTTCGCCAGTGAGAATCGCGTTTCCCGGTTCTTGCACATTTTGCAACCGCATCGCCGTTCTCACTGGCAGCTAACGTAGGCTTAAAATCACCCCAACTGCAGAATTCACACTACAGAGTTGACAATCTCAAATCTCACCCTGCAGAATTCACAATCTCAAACCCACAGAATGCACAGTCTCATATTGCTGAATTCACAATCTCAAACAACAGAATCCGCAAACTGTCTCAATTAAGAAATAAAAGAATTGGTGCTTCCAAATGTTGGTCCCTTTTGGCATGCTGCATTTATTTTAAATTAAAAGGATAATTGGGATTGTTTCATATGAGAAAGGGGATTCTGAATTTTGCCCCTTATGAGAATCAGAGCAGTGAACAGTAAGTAGTTGAATATATTAATTTCAAAGAAAAACTTGCATTTATCTCATGCCTTCCATGACCACCAGACATCTCAAATCAATGAAATACTTTTAAAGTGTAGTCACTGTTGTAATGTAAGGAACACTACGGCCAATTTGCAAACAACAAGATCCTACAAACAGCAATGTGATAATAACCAGATCATCTATTTTTGTGATGTTGATTGAGGGGTAAATGTAAGTCAGGATACCGAAGATAACTTCACTGTTCTTTAAAATGGTGCCATGGGATCTTTTGTATCCACCTGAGAGGGTGGACAGAGCATTGGTAATAATAATAATCTTTATTAGTGTCACAAGCAGGCTTACGTTAACACTGCAATGAAGTTACTGTGAAAATCCCCGAGTTGCCACACTATGGCGCCTGTTCGGGTACACTGAGGGAGAATTCAGAATGCCCAATTCATCTAACAAGTACGACTTTCGGAGCGCCTGAAGAAAACCCATGCAGACTCCGCACAGACTGTGACCCAAGCCGGGAATTGAACCGGGGTCCCTGGCGCAGTGAAGCAACAGTGCTAACCACTGTACTATCATGCCACCCTACTTTAATATCTCATCTGAAAGACAGTACCTCAAACGGGCACAGCACTCCCTCAGCTCCACTCTGGAGTATCACCCTTGATTTTCTTTTTAATGCTCAGGTCCTGAGGTGGAATGCGGAATCTTCTGACTCTTGAGACGAGAGTGCTGAAAATTTGAGTCCAACATGTACTGATCTTTTGTGCTATTATACAGATTCACTATCGGGTACAGTAGGTGGCATGGACATGGCAGATACTACAAGTCTAAACACAGCTTGCTGTCATGTTAAACATTAAAATGCCCAAAGCATAATTGTCTTTAGTTCTCTTTAGCACTGGAACATTGGACACATTAAATCTGAATTCAGAACTGTGATTCACTTCATATCCGTCCATTGCATCTCCCCTTTGTTCACGTTAGATTTTTCTGTTTGGAATTAGTCGCTCTTAAATGATTTGTTTCTTTCCCTTTAAATCCTGTGATTAATGAGGGTGAATTGGGAGTCATACAGGTCTGCAAACTTGGCTTTTGAATAATTGAAGTGTGGGAAAGTTGCTTCATATTGTAAGCATCAAATGACTGCGTACTGACACCTTCCCATTCGATCTGCCCTAGTCATGCTGCAGAAGAAGCAACTACATTTACAGACTGAATAATAACCTCTTTTGTTGATAACCTATGTACATATAGTCAGCGTAGAATATGAGCCGGTACTTTTTAATCTAACATTTACCTACTACATTAATATATATTTTTTAGATGTAATTTGTCAGAAGTTTACTTTGTGTTTGCTTTTTAAAATATGTATAATATATATATATATATGCTGCAGTTTCTATGAACACAACACTGTTTAAACCAGCCCCAGCTACAAGGCATTTATAATGGACTATGAATAATCCTGAGTGCAAAGTGAAGGTTTATTAGCCTCACTGGGCCAGGTGCTGCAGAGGAGATTAAATGAAGGTCGTCTGTAAAATGCCAGCATTATTAGCTCAGTCCGGTGGCTCGGTAGCAGGTCCTGTACAAATTGGATTTTCAGATCTGTTTTTTCACGACTGCAAAAAGCTGCCAGTTTTTTTATGTGTGGTCTGTAACAGATTTACTAGCATTTCACTTGGATCTTTTTGATCTTCCCTCATATTGTGTAAAGGCCATCTGCTGCTTGTGGAAGGAGCTATGCATCCTTTTGCTCACAGCGATGCTCCACGCAGCGACGCACTTTGTGCAAGAAGACACGTGTTGGCAAATAATGAGCAAAATATTTACCAAAGCACTTTTTAAAAAAAAAAGACAGTTCTCTCAGCTCTGCTTTATTAAAAGGGAGATGAAAACATCAAACACAAGCTGCTTACCTTGTGGAAGCTTTAAGGCAGAATGGTAAAGGGGTAGATTTTAAAGTCTTCTTGAAAAATATTTGGCCGAAACTTGGTTTAAAACTGCAGGCTATGGACAGTGACATATCTCAGGGGTGGTGAAAATAAATTGCAGCTCCTTTAACTCTATTATTCTCAAAACAAATGAAGGGCTTGCCAAGCAGTTTCTCATAAAGACGCTGCCCTTTAAAACAACGTAGGATCGAAAGAATCGCTGTCTCGTGTGTATGTGTGAAAAATGCTTTAAGCTCTTAGCCACCCTGCCCCCTACAAAACATCATGATGCTAGCAAGAACTGACATGTTTTGCACTATAATATTATCACTGTGGGCATAAATTTGTCACTTAAAGCGAAAGGTAGGTCACAGGAAGACTCAAAGCTCATAGAATCTTACAGGACAGAAAGAGGTCGTTCATGCTTGTGCCAGCTAATTTTTTGTTTCTCTATAAATTTAGTGTACCCAATTCATTTTTTCCAATTAAGGGGCAATTTAGCATAGCCAATCCACATACCCTGCACATCTTTTGGGTTGTGGGGGAGAAACCCACGCAAACAGGGGGAGAATGTGCAAACTCCACACAGACAGTGACCCAGAGCCGGGATCGAACCTGGGACCTCAGCGCCGTGAGGCAGCAGGGCTAACCCACTGCGCCACCGTGCTGCCCGTGCCAGCTAATTTGAAAGAATTATTCACTTAGTTGTACTCCCCTGCTCTTTCTCCATATCCCTGCACATATTCTCCCCCGCCACCCAAGTTTTTCTGTCAATTATCTGTGCCCTTGGTTTATTGACCCTCCCTATTATGATCCTTATTTATTCTATTCAAACTCTAAATTATTTTGAACAACTATAATCAATTCCCCTTCATTACCATCTCTACTTTAATCACTGGTTCCTCTAATCGCTGAGAAACAAGAAGCCTGAAACTGGCCCCATTTAATAGAAAATAAATTGGGAGAAATTTAAGTCGTCAATTTTCTTCTCAAAATGGAGATCTCTAGTCGGGCAACCCTGACTGCAAGACCACCCATCTGACTGGACCCATTGCTTTGAATCCTGGATTGAAGGCCAACATGAGGGCTGCCTGGGGGAAATGTATATTTTTTTATATATATATACAAATCAGAACTCTGCTGCAAAACAGGTACTAAAACGTAACATTCAAATTTACCTTCACCTCTGAGTCATGTTTAACCATTTATGTCTGAGGTGAAACCTGTGGCAAATGAAGTGGTTCATTCGAAGATCATTCTGTGCTGAGAAACATACGGCTTCAAGTTGCGTCTAATTCTGATTCTTAATTGACATTAATTTAAACAAATCAGGAATGAAAACATTATGGGGGCGATTCTCCAATATTGAGGCCAAGTGTTCGTGCCGTCGTGTACGCCATCGCGTTTCACGACGGCGCAAACAGGGCCCGGACACGACCTATTCTGGCCCCCACAGGGGGCCAGCATGGCGCTGGAGCGGTTCACGCCGCTCCAGCGTCCTTACCGCCGCGCCAACCCGCGCATGCGCAGTTGGGCCGTGCCATCCTGCGCATGCACGGGGAACGTCTTCTGCGTGCCGGCCCCTCACCAAGATGGAGCCGGTGTTCTGGGGCCGCGTGCGGAAGGAGGTAGGCCCGGGGGGGGAGAGGCCGGCCCGCCAATCTGTTGGCCCCGATCGCGGTCCAGACCCCATCGGAGGCCACCCCGGTGAAGGAGACCCCTCCTCTTCCCCCCCCCCCCCCCCCCCAGGCCACCCCCCCAGCATTCCCACATAGTTCCCGCCGGCAGCGACCAGGGTTGGACGGCGCAGGCGGGAACCTTTTGTGTTGTAGCGGCCGCTCGGCCGATCCGGCCGGAGAATCGCCCTTCGCCGGTTCTCTGAGCGGCCCGGTGCGAATCGCGCGCCGCTGGTTTCCGGGGGTGGGAGAATCGCGTGCGGGGGTCGGGGCAGCGTGGCCCGATTCGCGCGGCGCCCTGGCGATTCTCCCACCTGGCGTGGGGGGGGAGAATAGCGCCCATGGAGTATTTTGGTGAAAGAGCGAACTTGAGCTTTGAAAGCTGAAGGCACCCTTTGATTTCAGAGGTTTAATAAAAAATTGGAAAAGGTTGAGTTGGGGGTAGTAGAGGGAGGAATCAGACAAGCATTTTTGTGTTGAGTCAAGTCTGATGGATAGTCTTCCATTACTCTTTACTCAGGGAGCTGCTGCTGCTTTCCTTAGAAGAGTAAATTAGAATGTCACATTTGAGGATTAAGTACAGTAGGTTATGGTACAAGTGCAGAGATGTAGAGTGTCAAAGCATCTCCACACTCTTTTTGAGTGGTAACCTGCAGTCTGCAGGAAAATACGGCGAAACTGTTTCTGAGAACATTGAGGACTGAGAAATAATCTGTGGCTCTCTTAATTATTTGAATATGGTTAAAAAGTACACCAGAGCATGACTGCAGAACTTCCTTTAAAGTCCACGAGTCTGTTGTAAGCTACAAAGGGTATTCAGTTATCGGGAAATAATTCTGGGCAATATGATTTAAAAGATCTGTAGCTGCCCCTTGTTCTTTATCTATCACCAAGCTTTGTTTCATAGTCATTCATGCTAATACCGTGGCTGGAACTGTGAATGTGGAGAGTGTACTTTCCCCGCTCCCACCGCCATTTTCCAATCAGCAGAGTATTAAACAGTTGTGCATCCCAGAATTAGCAGGGATGTCCAGGGCTTATATGCATGCCCATACCCAGTTCTCTTCCACTTTCTGTATATAAATAAGAAAGTATTTTGTGATGAAAAAATAGTATTTTTTGTACTGACCGAGAACAGATGCTTCTGTGTAATCATTGAGTCAGCCAGAAATATCTTTTGCTTTCTTATCTGTTGCTAGTCAGAGGTAAATGTGGGCAAATGGTAAACAACAGGGAGCAAGGCAGCCTTTACTGTTTCCTATTGATCAACTCTGGCAAATTTCCCTTGAACTGGCCTATTATCAAACGGAAGTTCGGAAATAAACCAGCCTAACACTTACAATGCACATCAGCGTACGTGCGATGATTATCAACCTAGGAACTTGGGGAAACTAATGGAAATCGTTTAGACGCATCTCTTTAATGGACTCTCGCTGCATCGATAATCAAGAAGCAGCTGTTATTGTCTAAATGTAGGCAAGTGCGGTAGGCTCAATACAACCACCTGTTCCATGGCTTTGTCTTAAAATCACCACCGAGGTTTCCTGACTTTTCATTTCTTAGTGGCTTCCCTTTCATGGGGTTGTGTACGTGATTACACCAGCACACCTGAGCTGTTGTGAGAATTGGCCCTGTTTATGAATCCGTCTGCATCTTTGCAGATCAGCAGCAAAGTATATTGAGTTGCGGGGGGTGGGACACAGAGCGGAAGGCCTTAAGAAAGCAAAATATATTTTGGACTGTCTGAGCAAATCCTACATGATGTGACCGAAACTGTTTTTTCTAATCTTTATGTTCAGGACAAGGATTTCAATCATCAGCAGTTTGATAGCCTTTTTGGACTTCTTGCTTTCAAACAATGGATTATATTTAAATAGAGCCTTTAACATAGCAAAATGTGCTAAGGTCCTCCACTAGGAGGATGAGGGCCCAGGGTCGGAGAGGATATTGGACAAAGGCAGGATTTTCATAGACCAAGCTTTATGTGAACAATAATAAAATAAAGTTGTAGATTTCAAGTGAGGAAAGTATAAATAAAGTGTATGAAAAATCTGAGGACTACTTTTCCATCAAAATGTAAGACCATAAGGAACAGAATCAAGAGAAGGGCACTCAGCCCTTCCAAGTCTGTTCCACCATTCACTAAGATCACGGTTTCTCTTCCACCTCAGCTCCACCCTCCTTGGACTAATGCCATATCCCTTAATTCCCCTTAGTACCCAAAAATTCATTAATCTCTGCCCTGAATATACTCGGCGACTCAGCATATACTCCTGGTTAGTAAATTCAAAGTGAAGAAATGTTCCCTTATCTCTGTCCTAAATGGCCAACCTCTTATTCTGAAACTGTGACCCCCCCCTAATTCTTTATTCTTCAACCAGGGGAATTCCCTGCCCAGCACTGACCTTTCAATTCCTTTAAGAATTTTAGATGTTTCAATTAGATCACCTCACATTTTCCTAAATTAGGCCTAGTCTACTCAGTCTCTCCTCATAAGACAATTCCCCCAGCCCAGCAATCAGCACATCAAGTAGAGGCTCAGTGGCATTAAAGTTGGAGGTCCATTCCATCTGGGGTGTGCACAGTTCCCAGGCACATCAAACAAGATATGAGGGCAGAGGTTCATTTTCTCAGGCGTCTGCCTCCACCAGACTGCTCCAACATTTCTGATGCTTCCTCAATCTTACACAATTGGGTCTGCACCCGTAGGAAGCTTTGTAGCCAGAAAGTAATGTCGCTTAAGTTGAAGGTTTCAAACCTCCTGACTCACTTTCTTTCAACTTCACAGGCAGCTGCCCAAATGGAGGGCTACTGGCAATATCTGGAGGTGTACCATGCACCAGAACCCTCCACAGAATGGAGAGTTTGCAGGGTTCGCTTGATTACCCTGAGCAAAGAAGGGCTCAAATAGTCATTGAAATAATCCTCTTTAGGGACAGCACAGTAGTTGGCACTGCTGCCTCACGGCTCCGAGGACCTGGGTTTGATCTCGGCCCCTGGTCACTGTCCATGTGGAGTTTGCACATTCTCCCCGAAGCTGCGTGGGTTTCATCCCCACAACCCAAAGATGAAATGAAATGAAAATCGCTTATTGTCACAAGTAGGCTTCAAATGAAGTTACTGTGAAAAGCCCCTAGTCACCACATTCCGGCACCTGTTTGGGGACGCTGGTACGGGAATTGAACCGTGCTACTGGCCTGCCTTGGTCTGCTTTAAAAGCCAGCGATTTAGCCCAGTGTGCTAAACCAGCGACCAGACGTGCAGCGTAGGTGGATTGGCTGCACTAAATTGCCCCTTTATTGGAAAAAAAAGAATCGGAATTAATCCTCTTTTCCCCCTCCAGCTCCTGTCCAACCTGTGCTGCCCCACTTCCTTTTGAGAAACTTGGAGCCTTGAGACCTTCTGCCACCAGAATTCCCCAATGCTAATTTCCAGGACTGTAGCCACGGACTTCATAGGCCGACAGCTTTAATTTTGTTGCTGTTCCTCATTCCAAACAATGTTTCAGGAATGGAAAAGTCCCCTTTCAGGCATGCACTCCCTCTAGTGTGTTGTGTCTGCTGGGAATCGAGTGGAGGCCTGGAAAGGAATATTGTTCCTTTACATCTTTTAAACTTGAATTTACAACCTGTCAGACTGTTTTCTTCACAATATGTGATCTTACAATAATACAGGCCACTGCTCCTTTTAGCATCTCTTTATTGGTTCTGAAAGCAGTGATTTGTGCTGAGATACAATTGCATTACGCAAGTGTCAGGACCACATCAGGAGCCTAGTTGCTGAGTGTTTTCTTTTATAAATTTAGAGTACCGAATTCTTTTTTTTCCCAATTAAAGGGCAATTTAGCGTGACCATTCCACCTACCCTGCACATTTTTTTGGGTGGGGGTAAGACCCACGCAGGCACGGGGAGAACGTACACAATCCACACGGACAGTGACCCAGGGCCCAATCGAACCCGGGCCCTCGGCGCCGTGAGGCAGCAGAGCTAACCACTGTGCCACCGTGCTGCCCTGGGTGCTGAGTATTGGCATGGGTTCCAGTGCAAACCCTATCTTGTCCTTGCCTGATGTCCACACTTTCCAAAAGTCGCAAGGCAATACAACCTTCCTTCTTTATGTGGCTCAGTTCAATCCTACCATTGGAGAAGCTTAATAGAGTTGTTCAAAATGGGCCTGAGGAATACTTTGCTGCATTGAATCATGGAAGTATTTCACCTGGGGCATCATTTATTATAAAACAAATGTAGCAATATTTTTCTTGTTCAATGTGAGCTTGACAAGCCGCGCGAAGCGAGAATGACAGAACCATAGAATTCCTACAGTGCAGAAGGAGGCCATTCAGCCCATTGAGTCTGCACCAACTCTCTGAAAGAGCACCCTACGCCCACTTCGCCCTATCCCTGTATCCCCTGAGCCCCACCTAACCTGTACATCTATGGATACGAAGGGGCAATTTTAGCATGGCCAATTCACCTAACCTGCATACCTTTGGACCGTGGAAGGAAACCAGAGCACCTGGAGGAAACCCACACAGATATGGGAGAAAATGCTAATCCCGCAGTCACCCAAGACCTGAATCAAACCTGAATCCCTTTATAACTTTAAGTATGACAATTAGTTCAGCTCTCAACCTTCTGATCTCAAAAGAATTCATGCGACATTTATGAAACCTGCCCTCGCAGTTTAACCCTTTCAACCTGCTGCCATTCCTTTGTGCCCAAGAGAGACTGAATGCTGGTGATTGTAATCCTTGCACTGTATGTCTGCTCTAACAGTGAAAATTCAACTTGAGGCAAAGACTGATTCTGTTGATCAAACTCTTCACTAATATTGCTGTGTTATTTGCTTTGGAATCTTTCATACTAACATAGCAAGAGCTCATTGCTGTCTTCTGACTTTGACTCTGTAAACTTGGCTCTCTCTGACAATATTCTCTCGGTATTGTAAGTGCTCTTACTGTGTTGCTGTCCTCAAACTGCTTTCTGCTTAATAAACCTACTTTTGCATTCATGGCTGTTTCTTGTATTCTTCTTCTTGGCATTTTTTTTTACAAAAAAGGCAGTGTTAGACCCTGTTATTTCGGTTCAGACTTCTGGCTAAAAATTACATTAATGTGTGAAGACTGAAATCTTGTTCCGGAGGTGTACACCTGGATAGGGTTTTGAAGACTTAACTCCCCAATTGCGAGCAATTATGTACAAACCTAACTCTCCGTTCCCAAAGAGCAAATGTCTTGTAGCAGTAATAACCTTGGTATGGCTTCACTGGATTCCCCTGATCCTCCAGTCCAATACAGAGATCACAGGGACATGCCCAAGACCAATTCTTGGCTCTGTAAATTGATTATAATGTTACACGTTATGTCTTTAATATAATAATCCCTTCCCAGGGCAGGTTTTTCCTCACCTCGTTTGATATACTTATGGTATCTATCACTTGCCCCAAGTGACAATTCTTCATATGTGAGCCTGGTAGCCGTGCACTTTTCAGCCGGGATCTCTAAGGACTGTTAGGACATTGCAAAGTATTTCAAAATATTTACCGCACAAAGAAAACAGGCCATTTGGCCCAACCGGTCCCTGCTACTGTTTATGCTCCACAACCTTTGCATCTTGCCCTATCATTCTTTGATCCTTCATGGATTTATTGTCCTTCCATTGAAAAGCAATGCTATTCACCTCAACTATTCCATATGGTATAGAAGAAAGTTTCTATTCTTATCGGTGAGGATTTACTTGATAGACAGTGCAGTTTTGCATTATTTACAAGGAATCAAAATGAGCACATGGTATTCGGAACACAAACTGTTCGGCATCTAACTCACTTGGAGCCTTCCTGACCTCTGATGTCACAGTTACATCATCATTATCATCATAATCTCATTAATTTAACCATTAACCCTTAAAACTTTGGAAACCTTTAATTAACTGACTGAAGAAAGTGCTCCTTCAGTTCTGTGGCATAAACACACAGGTGCTGGGAATGCAGCAAATACTGGGATGATTCAATTCATAACCACTTGAAAACCAAAAGGATGTATGACCTCGCCAAACAGCAAAATTTCCAATTAAAAGGTGGAGGTCAGTTTGCTATATTTAGGATTAAACAGATACATAGGCAAATTCTGATTTGGAAATAAACAAGCATTACAAGTATGTGTGAGATAGGTGAGTGTGTGTGAGAGGTGAGAGTGTGTGAGAGGTGAGAGTGTGTGATAGGTGAGTGTGTGTGTGTGATAGGTGAGTGTGTGTGTGTGATAGGTGAGTGTGTGTGTGAGATAGGTGAGTGTTTGTGTGTGTGTGAGATAGGCGAGTGTGTGTATGTGAGATAGGTGAGTGTGTGTGTGTGTGTGAGAGGTGAGTGTGTGAGTGAGAGGTGAGTGTGTGTGATAGGTAAGTGTGTGTGATAGGTGAGTGTGTGTGTGAGATAGGCGAGTGTGTGTATGTGTGAGATAGGTCATTGTGTATGTGTGAGATAGGTGAGTGTGTGTGTGAGATAGGTAAGTGCGTCTGTGTGTGAGATAGGCGAGTGTGTGTGTGTGTGTGAGAGGTGAGTGTGTGTGCGTGAGATAGGTGAGTGTGTGTATGTGTGAGATAGGTCACTATGTGTGAGATAGGTGAGTGTGTGTATGTGTGAGATAGGTCACTGTGTATGTGTGAGATAGGTGAGTATGTGTGTGTTTGTGAGATAGGTGAGTGTGTGTGTGAGATAGGTGAGTGTGTATGTTTAAGATAGGTAAGTGTGTGTGTGATAGGTGAGTTGTGTGTGTGTGATAGGTCAGAGTGTGTGTGAGAGAGATAGGTGAGTGTGTGAGAGAGATAGGTGAGTGTGTGAGATAGGTGAGTGTGTGTGTATGAGATAGGTGTGTGTGTGAGAGGTGAGTGTGTGTGAGAGAGGGGTCATGAAATATCTTTGGCTAACAGGGTTAAGGAAAATCCAAAAGCCTTTCATTCGTATATAAGGAGCAAGAGGGTAACTAGAGAAAGGATTGGCCCACTCAAAGACAAAAGAGGGAATTTATGCGTGGAGTCAGAGGAAATGGGTGAGATTCTTAATGAGTACTTTGCATCGGTATTCACCAAGGAGAGGGACATGTCGGATGTTGAGGCTGGGATGGATGTTTAACTCTAGGTCAAGTCGGCATAAGGAAGGGGGCAGTTTTGGGTATTCTAAAAGGCATTAAGGTGGACAAGTCCCCAGGTCCAGATGGGATCTATCCCAGGTTACTGAGGGAAGCCGGGGCCTTAACAGATATCTTTGCAGCATCCTTGAGCACGGGTGAGGTCCCGGAGGACTGGAGAATTGCCAATGTTGTCCCTTTGTTTAAGAAGGGTAGCAGGGGTAATCCAGGGAATTATAGACCTGTGAGCTTGACGTCAGTGGTCGGCAAACTGTTGGAGAAGATACTGAGGGATAGCATCTATTCACATTTGGAAGAAAATAGACTTATCAGTGATAGGCAGCATGGCTTTGTGCCGGGAAGGTCATGTCTTACAAACCTAATAGAATTCTTTTGAGGAAGTGACAAAGTTAATTGATGAGGGAAGGGCTGTAGATGTCATACACATGGACTTCAGTAAGGCGTTTGATAAAGTTTCCCATGGCAGGTTGATGGGAAAAGTGAAGTCGTATGGGGTTCAGGGTGTATTAGCTAGATGGATAAAGAACTGGCTGGGCAACAGGAGACAGAGAGTAGTGGTGGAAGGGAGTGTCTCAAAATGGAGAAAGGTGACTAGTGGTGTTCCACAGGGATCCGTGCGCGGACCACTGTTGTTTGTGATATACGTAAATGATCTGGACGAAGATACAGGTGGTCTGATTAGCAAGTTTGCAGATGATACTAAGATTGGTGGAGTTGCAGATAGCGAGGAGGACTGTCAGAGAATACAGCAAAATATAAATAGATTGGAGAGTTGGGCAGAGAAATGGCAGATGGAGTTTAATCCAGGCAAATGCGAGGTGATGCATTTTGGAAGATCTGATTCAAGAGCGGACTATACGGTCAATGGAAGAGTCCTGGGAAAAATTGATGTACAGAGAGATCTGGGAGTTGAGGTCCATTGTACCCTGAAGGTAGCAACGAGGTCGATAGAGTGGTCAAGAAGGCATACAGCATGTTTGCCTTCATCGGACGGGATATTGAGTACAAGAGTCGGCAGGTTATGTTACAGTTGTATATGACTTTGGTTAGGCCACATTTGAAATACAGCGTGCAGTTCTGGTCGCCACATTACCAGAAGGATGTGGATGCTTTAGAGAGGGTGCAGAGGAGGTTCACCAGGATGTTGCCTGGTATGGAGGGTGCTAGCTATGAAGAAAGGTTGAGTAGATTAGGATTGTTTTCGTTGGAAAAACAGAAGTTGAGGGGGGACCTGATTGAGGTCTACAAAATTCTGAGAGGTATGGACAGGGTGGAGCAACAAGCTTTTTACAAGAGTGGCAGCGTCAATTACAAGGGGTCACGATTTCAAATTGAGAGGGGGAAAGTTTAAGGGAGATGTGCGTGGAACGTTTTTTACGCAGAGGGTGGTGGGTGCCTGGAACGCTTTGCCAGCGGAGGTGGTAGAGGTGGGCACGATAGCATCATTTAAGATGCATCTAGACAGATATATGAACGGGTGGGGAACAGAGGAAAGTAGATCCGAGGAAAATAGAAGACAGGTTTAGATAAAGGATCTGGATCGCCGCAGGCTGGGAGGGCTGAAGGGCCTGTTCCTGTGCTGTAATTTTCTTTGTTGTTTGTTGTTCTTTGTGTGTGTGAGAGATAGGTGAATGTGTGTTTGAGTGATAGGTGAGTGTGTGTGTTTGAGTGATAGGTGAGTGTGTGTGTGTGTGAGAGATAGGTGAATGTTTGTGTGAGAGATAGGTGAATGTTTGTGAGAGAGATAGGTGAGTGTGTGTGTGAGAGAGAGATAGGTGAGTGTGCGTGTGTGAGAGATAGATGAGTGTTTGTGTGTGAGAGATAGGTGAGTGTGAGTGTGTGAAAGTTGGTGAGTGTGTGTGAGAGATAGGTGAGTGTGTGTGTGAGAGAGAGATAGATGAGTGTGTGTGTGAGAGAGATAGGTGAGTGTGTCTGTGTGTGAGAGAGAGAGGTCAGTGTGTGTATGTGAGAGAGAGAGGTGAGTGTGTCTATGTGTGAGATAGGTGAGTGTGTCTATGTGAGTGATAGGTGAGTGTGTGTGTGAGATAGGTGAGTGTGTGTGAGATAGGTGAGTATGTGTGTGTTTGAGATTGGTGAGTGTGTGTGTGTGAGATAGGTGAGTGTGTGTGTGAGATAGGTGAGTGTGTGAGAGAGATAGGTGAGCGTGTGTGTGTGAGAGATAGGTGAGTGTGTGTGTGTGAGTAATAGGTGTGTGTGTGGGTGAGTGATAGGTGAGTGTGTGAGAGAATAGGTGAGTGTGTGTGAGAGATAGGTGAGTGTGTGTGTGAGAATAGGTGAGTGTGTGTGTGTGTGAGAATAGGTGAGTGTGTGTGTGTGAGAATAGGTGAGTGTGTGTGTGTGAGATAGGTGTGTGTGTGTGAGATAGGTGTGTGTGTGTGAGTGATAGGTGAGTGTGTGTGAGTGATAGGTGAGTGTGTGTGAGAGATAGGTGAGTGTGTGAGAGAATAGGTGAGTGTGTGTGAGAGATAGGTGAGTGTGTGTGTGAGAATAGGTGAGTGTGTGTGTGTGAGAATAGGTGAGTGTGTGTGTGTGAGATAGGTGTGCGTGTGTGAGTGATAGGTGAGTGTGTGTGAGTGATAGGTGAGTGTGTGTGAGTGATAGGTGAGTGTGTGTGAGAGATAGGTGAGTGTGTGAGAGAATAGGTGAGTGTGTGTGAGAGATAGGTGAGTGTGTGTGTGAGAATAGGTGAGTGTGTGTGTGTGAGAGAGAGGGGTGAGTGTGTGTGAGAGAGAAGCGAGTGTGTCTATGTGTGAGAGAGGTGAGTGTGTCTATGTGAGTGACAGGTGAGTGTCTGTGTGAGACAGAAGACGATGTGTGTGTGTGAGATAGGTGAGTGTGTGTGTGTGAGATAGGTGAGTGTGTGTGTGAGATAGGTGAGTGTGTGTGTGAGTGATAGGTGAGTGTGTGTGTGAGTGATAGGTGAGTGTGTGTGAGTGATAGGTGAGTGTGTGTGAGTGATAGGTGAGTGTGTGTGAGTGATAGGTGAGTGTGTGTGAGTGATAGGTGAGTGTGTGTGTGAGTGATAGGTGAGTGTGTGTGAGATAGGTGTGTGTGTGTGTGAGTGATAGGTGAGTGTGTGTGAGTGATAGGTGAGTGTGTGTGAGTGATAGGTGAGTGTGTGTGAGTGATAGGTGAGTGTGTATGTGTGAGATAGGTGAGTGTGTGTGAGAGATAGATAGGTGAATGTTTGTGTGAGAGATAGGTGAATGTGTGTGTGTGTGTGTGTGAGAGAGAGAGATAGGTGAGTGTGTCTGTGTGTATGTGAGAGATAGGTGAGTGTGTATGTGTGAGATAGGTGAGTGTGTATGTGTGAGATAGGTGAATGTGTGTGTGTGTGTGAGAGATAGGTGAATGTGTGTGTGTGTGTGAGAGAGATAGGTGAATGTGTGTGTGTGAGAGAGAGATAGGTGAGTGTGTGTGTGAGAGAGAGATAGGTGAGTGTGTCTGTGTGTATGTGAGCAAGAGAGGTGAGTGTGTCTATGTGTGAGATAGGTGAGTGTGTCTATGTGAGTGATAGGTGAGTGTGTGTGTGAGATAGAAGAGGATGTGTGTGTGTGAGATAGGTGAGTGTGTGTGTGTGAGAGATAGGTGAGTGTGTGTGTGTGAGATAGGTGTGTGTGTGAGTGATAGGTGAGTGTGTGTGGGTGAGTGATAGGTGAGTGTGTGTGAGTGATAGGTGAGTGTGTGTATGTGTGTGGTAGGTGAGTGTGTGTGATAGATGAGTGAGTGTATGTGTGATAGGTGAGTGTGTGTATATGTGTGAGATAGGTGAGTTTGTGTGAGAGAGATAGGTGAGTGTGTTTAAGAGATAGGTGAGTGTGTGTGAGAGAGAGATATGTGAATGTGTGTTTGAGTGATAGGTGAGTGTGTGTGTTTGAGTGATAGGTGAGTGTGTGCGTGTGAGTGATAGGTGGGTGTGTGTGTTTGAGTGATAGGTGAGTGTGTGTGTGTGAGTGATAGGTGAGTGTGTGTGTGAGAGATAGGTGAGTGTGTGTGAGAGATAGGTGAGTGTGTGTGAGAGATAGGTGAGTGTGTGTGAGAGATAGGTGAGTGTGTGTATGTGTGAGATAGGTGAGTGTGTATGTGTGAGATAGGTGAGTGTGTGTGAGAGATAGATAGGTGAATGTTTGTGTGAGAGATAGGTGAATGTGTGTGTGTGAGAGAGATAGGTGAATGTGTGTGTGTGTGTGTGAGAGATAGGTGAATGTGTGTGTGTGAGAGAGAGATAGGTGAGTGTGTGTGTGAGAGAGAGATAGGTGAGTGTCTCTGTGTATGTGAGAGAGAGAGGTGAGTGTGTCTATGTGTGATATAGGTGAGTGTGTCTATGTGAGTGATAGGTGAGTGTGTGTGTGAGAGATAGGTGAGTGTGTGTGAGAGATAGGTGAGTGTGTGTGAGAGATAGGTGAGTGTGTGTGTGAGAGATAGGTGAGTGTGTGTGTGAGAGATAGGTGAGTGTGTGTGTGAGAATAGGTGAGTGTGTGTGTGAGAGATAGGTGAGTGTGTGTGAGAGATAGGTGTGTGTGAGAGATAGGTGTGTGTGAGAGATAGGTGTGTGTGAGAGATAGGTGTGTGTGTAGGTGAGTGAGTGTGAGTGATAGGTGAGTGTGTGTGTGAGAGATAGGTGAGTGTGTCTATGTGAGTGATAGGTGAGCGTGTGTGTGTGTGTGAGAGATAGGTGAGTGTGTGTGTGAGAGAGATAGGTGTGTGTGTGTGAGAGATAAGTGAGTGTGTGTGAGAGATGTGTGTGTGTGTGTGAGTGATAGGTGAGTGTGTGTATGTGTGTGGTAGATGAGTGTGTGATAGGTGAGAGTGTATGTGTGATAGGTGAGTGTGTGTGTATGTGTGAGATAGGTGAGTTTGTATGAGAGAGATAGGTGAGTGTGTTTAAGAGAGATAGGTGAGTGTGTGTGTGAGAGAGATATGTGAATATGTGTTTGAGTGATAGGTGAGTGTGTGTGTTTGAGTGATAGGTGAGTGTGTGCGTGTGAGTGATAGGTGGGTGGGTGTGTTTGAGTGATAGGTGAGTGTGTGTGTTTGAGTGATAGGTGAGTGTGTGTGTGTGAGAGATAGGTGAATGTTTGTGTGAGAGATAGGTGAATGTGTGTGTGAGAGATAAGTGAATGTGTGTGTGTGTGTGTGTGTGTGTGAGAGAGATAGGTGAATGTGTGTGTGTGAGAGAGAGAGATAGGTGAGTGTGTGTGTGAGAGATAGGTGAGTGTGTCTGTGTGTATGTGAGAGAGAGAGGTGAGTGTGTCTATGTGTGAGATAGGAGAGGGTGTCTATGTGAGTGATAGGTGAGTGTGTGTGTGAGAGATAGGTGAGTGTGTGTGAGAGATAGGTGAGTGTGTGTGAGAGATAGGTGAGTGTGTGTGAGAGATAGGTGAGTGTGTGTGTGTGAGATAGGTGTGTGTGTGAGTGATAGGTGAGTGTGTGTGGGTGAGTGTGTGTGGGTGAGTGATAGGTGAGTGTGTGTGAGTGATAGGGAAGTGTGTGTATGTGTGTGGTAGGTGAGTGTGTGTGATAGATGAGTGAGTGTATGTGTGATAGGTGAGTGTGTGTATATGTGTGAGATAGGTGAGTTTGTGTGAGAGAGATAGGTGAGTGTGTGTGAGAGAGAGATATGTGAATGTGTGTTTGAGTGATAGGTGAGTGTGTGTGTTTGAGTGATAGGTGAGTGTGTGCGTGTGAGTGATAGGTGGGTGTGTGTGTTTGAGTGATAGGTGAGTGTGTGTGTTTGAGTGATAGGTGAGTGTGTGTGTGTGAGTGATAGGTGAGTGTGTATGTGTGAGATAGGTGAGTGTGTGTGAGAGATAGATAGGTGAATGTTTGTGTGAGAGATAGGTGAATGTGTGTGTGTGAGAGAGATAGGTGAATGTGTGTGTGTGTGAGAGAGATAGGTGAATGTGTGTGTGTGAGAGGGAGATAGGTGAGTGTGTGTGTGTGAGAGAGAGATAGGTGAGTGTGTCTGTGTGTATGTGAGAGAGAGAGGTGAGTGTGTCTATGTGAGTGATAGGTGAGTGTGTGTGTGAGAGATAGGTGAGTGTGTGTGAGAGATAGGTGAGTGTCTGTGTAAGAGATAGGTAAGTGTGTGTGTGAGAGATAGGTGAGTGCGTGTGTGAGGATAGGTGAGTGTGTGTGTGAGAGATAGGTGAGTGTGTGTGTGTGAGAGATAGGTGTGTGTGAGAGATAGGTGTGTGTGAGAGATAGGTGTGTGTGAGTGATAGGTGTGTGTGTGTGGGTGAGTGTTAGGTGAGTGTGTGTGAGTGATAGGTGAGTGTGTGTGAGTGATAGGTGAGTGTGTGTGAGTGATAGGTGAGTGTGTGTGTGAGATAGGTGAGTGTGTGTGTGAGAGATAGGTGAGTGTGTGTGTGAGAGAGATAGGTGAGTGTGTGTGTGAGAGAGATAGGTGTGTGTGTGTGAGAGATAGGTGTGTGTGTGTGAGAGATAGGTGTGTGTGTGAGTGATAGGTGAGTGTGTGTATGTGTGTGGTAGGTGAGTGTGTGATAGGTGAGTGAGTATGTGTGATAGGTGAGTGTGTGTGTATGTGTGAGATAGGTGAGTTTGTGTGAGATAGATGGGTGAGTGTGTTTAAGAGAGATAGGTGAGTGTGTGTGTGAGAGAGATATGTGAATGTGTGTTTGAGTGATAGGTGAGTGTGTGAGTGATAGGTGGGTGGGTGTGTTTGAGTGATAGGTGAGTGTGTGTGTTTGAGTGATAGGTGAGTGTGTGTGTGTGAGAGATAGGTGAGTGTGTATGTGTGAGATAGGTGAGTGTGTATGTGTGAGATCGGTGAGTGTGTGTGAGAGATAGATAGGTGAATGTTTGTGTGAGAGATAGGTGAATGTGTGTGTGTGTGTGTGAGATAGGTGAATGTGTGTGTGTGTGTGAGAGAGATAGGTGAATGTGTGTGTGTGAGAGAGAGATAGGTGAGTGTGTGTGTGTGAGAGAGAGATAGGTGAGTGTGTCTGTGTGTATGTGAGAGAGAGAGGTGAGTGTGTCTATGTGTGAGATAGGTGAGTGTGTCTATGTGAGTGATAGGTGAGTGTGTGTGTGAGAGATAGGTGAGTGTGTGTGAGAGATAGGTGAGTGTGTGTGAGAGATAGGTGAATGTGTGTGTGTGAGAGAGAGATAGGTGAGTGTGTGTGTGTGTGAGAGAGAGATAGGTGAGTGTGTCTGTGTGTATGTGAGAGAGAGAGGTGAGTGTGTCTATGTGTGAGATAGGTGAATGTGTCTATGTGAGTGATAGGTGAGTGTGTGTGTGAGAGATAGGTGAGTGTGTGTGAGAGATAGGTGAGTGTGTGTGTGTGAGAGATAGGTGAGTGTGTTTGTGTGAGAGATAGGTGAGTGTGTGTGTGAGAATAGGTGAGTGTGTGTGTGAGAGATAGGTGAGTGTGTGTGTGTGAGAGATAGGTGTGTGTGAGAGATAGGTGTGAGTGAGAGATAGGTGTGTGTGAGAGATAGGTGTGTGTGAGTGATAGGTGTGTGTGTGTGGGTGAGTGTTAGGTGAGTGTGTGTGAGTGATAGGTGAGTGTGTGTGTGAGATAGGTGAGTGTGTGTGTGAGAGATAGGTGAGTGTGTCTATGTGAGTGATAGGTGAGCGTGTGTGTGAGATAGGTGAGTGTGTGTGTGAGAGAGATAGGTGAGTGTGTGTGTGAGAGAGATAGGTGAGTGTGTGTGAGAGAGATAGGTGAGTGTGTGTGTGAGAGAGATAGGTGTGTGTGTGAGAGATAAGTGAGTGTGTGTGTGAGAGATAGGTGTGTGTGTGTGTGTGTGAGTGATAGCTGCGTGTGTGTGGGTGAGTGATAGGTGAGTGTGTGTGGGTGAGTGTGTGTGAGTGATAGGTGAGTGTGTGTGTGAGAGAGATAGGTGTGTGTGTGAGAGATAAGTGAGTGTGTGTGTGAGAGATAGGTGTGTGTGTGTGTGAGTGATAGCTGCGTGTGTGTGGGTGAGTGATAGGTGAGTGTGTGTGGGTGAGTGTGTGTGAGTGATAGGTGAGTGTGTGTATGTGAGTGATAGGTGAGTGTGTGTATGTGTGTGGTAGGTGAGTGTGTGTATGTGTGTGGTAGGTGAGTATGTGTGTGGTAGGTGAGTTTGTATGTGTGTGTGTAGGTGAGTATGTGTGTGATAGGTGAGTGAGTGTATGTGTGATAGGTGAGTGTGTGTGTATGTGTGAGATAGTTGAGTTTGCGTGAGAGAGATAGGTGAGTGTGTTTAAGAGAGATAGGTGAGTGTGTGTGAGAGAGAGATATGTGAGTGTGTGTGTGTGAGAGAAAGGTGAGTGTGTGTGAGTGGGGGGGGGGGGGGGGAAGTGTGTGTGTCCCATATGGGAATACAGCTTTCCAGCAGCACTCCTCCTATTAAAAATGACAAAAATGTCAGACTTAAGTCAGACTTTATTAAGAGAACTTTTAAATTATAATAAACATATTGATATAAGAAATAGAAAAGACCTCTATAAATTAGGCTTTTGTATGTTTTTGCCTATTGCGCGAAATCATTTTGTTGTGGTTAACTCTTCGACACAATAAGAATATTTCTTAGGGATTCTGTCCATACTCTTGGAAAGTCAAAAGCATTCGATGGTTCAAAAGTTCAGGAAACCCTGAATTTGGTCTGTAACATTCAGGAATTGTAGAACACACATTGAACTGTGACTTTGATGTATTTCTGCTGACACATAATCAGTCATTCTAAATATTCCCTCTACATCCTCTGTGTCTCTGGTTTAAGCTTATGGTGAACACAGATATGGTCCAACGAGATGCATATTGAACTAATGAGGTAGCCTGGTGAAAAAATAACACACAAATGATAATGACAATCATAATATAGACAAATAGAATGGTAGGGATGACGAATAGGGGAATTGGAGGCTCGTGAATAATTGAGGTGACGAGGAATATAAGAATGCTTAGTGACACAGTGATTAAATAAATACAGAAAATAAACTTAAATTTATTGCTGAACAAGAACAATAAAAACAGCAACTTATATTTATGTAGCGCCTTTACTGTAATAAAACAGCTCAAGGTACTTAGTGGGAGCATTCTCAAACAAAATTTGACATTGAGCCACATGAAGAGCAATTTGGGCAGATAATCAAAAGCTTAGTCAAAGAGATAGGTTTTAAGGATCATTTTTAAAGAATAAAAAGTGGTGGAGAGGTTTAGGAAGGGAATGTCATAGTTTAAGACCTTGGGAGCTGAAGGCACAGCTGCCAGTGATGAAGCAACTAATGTTAAATGTGTGCAAGAGGGGGCAGCATAGTGGTGAAGTGGTTAGCACTGCTACCTCACGGCACCAAGGTCCCAGGTTCGATCCCGGCTCTGGGTCACTGTCCGTGTGGAGTTTGCACATTCCATCTGTGTCTGCGTGGTTCCGCTCCCACAACCCAAAAGATGTGCAGGGTAGGTGGATTGGCCACGCTAAATTATCCCTTAATTGGAAAAAATGAATTTGGTACTCTAAATTTTTTAAAAAGGTGTGCAAGAGGCCAGAATTGAAAGAGCACAAATATCTTGGAGAGCTGTGGAAATGGAATACATACAGAGACCAGGAGGTGTGATGCCACCAAGGGATTTGAAAACAAGGATGAAAATTGTAAAACCGAGGTGCTGCTCAACCGGGAGCCAGCGTAGATCGGCAAGTGCCTTGGTGATGAGTGAACAGAACGTGGGCAGCAGAGTTTTGGATTACCTCAAGTTTATACAAGGGAAAGTATAGGAGACCAGACAGGAGTTGTCTAGTTTAGAGATAATGAAGGCATTAAATGAGGTTCTCCGCATCAGATATAATGGGTGGGATCTACCGACCAACCTGTGCTACATAAATATAAGTTGCTGTTTTTCAGCAGTGGAGGTGGCCTGTCAGCGGGATTTTCTGGTCCCGCCTTTGTCAATGGGATTTCCTGTTGACTACACCCTCGTTGCCAGGGAACCTGTGTGCCATCGGTGGGACCAGAATATCCACACCGGCATGAACAGCCGGTAAATTCCGCCCACTGAGAGAGAATGAGGCAAAATCACAGGTAATAATAATAATAGGTGGTAGAAATAGGCAGAAATCAGATTGGAGGGACGGTAAATTAAATTGGAAATAAATGTCCAGATTGTCAAATTCCTGATTAATCTTTGGGTCTAAGTCCATTCCTTGCTGTGAGAGTTATATGTCCGGTAGATTCTTGGGCAAATCATGAGGGATTCAAACGTCCAGTAAAGCATGGATTCGGGCATGCTAACAGCATGTTTTTAGAGGAAGAAGGGGGATTTGTAGATGGAACGGTAGTTTGCAAGGATGGTGGGGTCAAGGGTGAGTTTTTGAGGCGAGGAGTGATGATGTCAGATTAGAAGGCGAGACAGTGGTGTAATGGTGTTGTCACTAGACTAGTGACCCCGAGTTATGCTCTGGGGAGCCAAGTTCCAATCCCACCAAAGCGGATGGTGAAATTTTAATTCAATAAAAATGAGGCATTAAAAATCTATGGATTGATAGTCATAAACTAATGTCCTTTAGGGAAGGAAATCAGCTATCCTTACACTGGCCTGGCCTTCATGTGACTCCAGATTCACAGCAATATGATTGACTCTTAAATGTCCTATGAAATGGCTTAACAAGCCACTCAGTTCAAGGGCAATTAAGGATAGGCAATAAATGCTGGCCCAGCCAACATTGCTCACACCCTATGAATGAATTAAAAGGGAGAGAAGGACAGTAACTGAAGAGAGGGAGTTTTGCCACCCATTCTTCTCAGGAGATGTGGACTGCGCCTGGGGGTTTCTGTCATATTTGGAATGAACATTGTCTGCGCTGGCAGTAGAGGCAAATTATGAGCGGTAGTCCCTTCCTCAGATGACACAGATGAATAGTGATGGCCCTTTAATCTATCCTAGACCTTTCCTTTGCTTCCCTCTACCTCCAACACCCCTTTCAACAGTATAAGATCCATCACATTTCTACCTCATTTCAGTTCCAAAGAAAAGTCATGTTCAATCTAAAATGTTGACTCTGTTTCTCTCTCCCTGATGCTGTTAGACCTGCTGAGGTTTACCAGCACATGAATGCATTTAAGGGAAGTTAGATACGTGCACAGGGGAGAAGGACTTCAAGGTATATGCTGATGGGATTAAATAAAATAGGTGGGAGAAGGCTCAAGTGAAAGTTACATCAGCATAGAACGGTTGGTTCTGATGGTCTATTCCAGTGTTGGGAATTCTGTATGAAAAATGTAGTAAGAATGAGAGCTTTCAACTTGCATATAGATTAGGGCATTGGTGAAAGGGGTGAGGGCAGAGATAAGCTCAGCTGGCTAACGAGTTGTTCAGATAAACACCAACAGCGTGCGTTCAATTCCCATTCCAGCTGAGGTCGACTTGGGGGCTCCTAAGAGAGAAAGTCGAAGGCAAACCAACTACTGACAAATCTTGTAAAGAAAACGGCTCAGGGTGAAACATCTGCAGACAATGAGCCACGGCAGAGCACACATGACATGACATGGCTTAATGAGGAAGGACTAATTAATTTCCAAAACAACATCTCTTCAACCCAACAAATCACTGATAGTTCTGAGTAGCAAACTATAATTGACAAGCTGGCACAAAGAGAACTCATAAAAATAATGATCATAATGTGATTGGATTCACTGGAAGGTTTGGGGTGTGAGAGGTGATCCTCACACTAATGTTTTGAAACAGTGAGGAAGGAACTTGCTTGAATCTGGTGGGAAAAACTATCATTTGATAAGTCTGGTTGAGGTTTGCACCTGATAGATTTTTTTTCTATCTCAAAAGATTTATAAGAAACGCCTTCGATTAAATTGAGACCTAACCGTGTGTGTTAAATAGAACGAGGGTGATGGCATCCAATTATTGCCCTTTTACTGTTGAAGTCTTGCTGCTGGGAATTATAAGAGATTACTGTTATATCTCTTGTCACTTCGAGAGACCAAGAATATCAGGAAACCAGGCAGTACTTGTAACAGGCTCAACTGGTTTAATCATGAATAGATATTGCTGAAGAGTGCAATGCAGTACCAGGAATCCGGAAGCCGCTCGCAAGGAGTAATCAAACAAAGTAATCAAGCATGTCCCTTTAGTTCAAGTCTGAGATGACGAACTTGTTGAGAGAAAAAAAATTGTGTCCTTGAGAGAAAGTGAATACTTTCTGTAAACAAATGGGCTGGGACCTTCCTCTCCAGGCTCAGTGTCACTGGAGATGTGGCGAGACAGTTTTTTGCATTAGTATAAATGATCTTTCGCACGCCCCAGGCAAATTTTATCGGGTCAGATTAATTTGTTTAAGTTGGTCAGGTTCCTGATGATGTCCCTCCTTGCTTGGGAGTTTCCAGTTTGGGGTGTTGGCATGGAAAATGGCTGCCGCTGCTGCTGGAGCCAGCAACCTGCCACAATGTCACAGGGTCATCATTTTGCAGAGGGAGGGCATTCTGCCCATCGAGTCTCTGCTGGCCCACTGTTGAGCAATTCAATCAGCAGTCCCACTCTGCCTGTAGCCTGCAGGTTTACGTGATTTCCTTTTGAAATCAATGTAGAATCGCAAGCAGTCTTAAAGACTAAAAAACAAACATTCTGACCCTGAAGGAATGGCAACACTTATCTGAAATAAAAAGACACTGCAATTGATTTTGTTTTTAGTACTAACGTTGCTGTGAAGCAGCATATTCGGATAATAGGGAAGGAAGGGAATGACCAGTTTGCCCTGCTTCACCTGGGGGGTGGGGCTTCTCTCATTAAACAATTACAAGGCAGCTAGGGAAAGATTGATAAAAAGCTTTGAGGCCTGTTTGACTCTGTGATGGCCATCTGAATAAGACTGATGAATGGACATAGCAAAAATAGATGGAAAATGTAATTAAGCTAGTTTTGAATTTACCTGGAAGAATTGTTAATAATTGTGTCAAATATATATAATGTATATTAATCAAGTTGATCATTATTCTAAAACGTCATATATATATATATATATATATATATATATGAATATTTTGCATGTTTCATTTTTGCAATTGTTAGTCTGTTTCAGATACATATTGCAAATTTTGAAAGTGGGGACAGGTCTAGAAATTGTGAATGTTTAAATATTGGACCTCAACTCTGATGAACACTTATTATATATGCTAATTTTTTAATTGTGCCACTTTTAAGGTATCTTTTTCTGTGAAATAAAAAGTGAGATATCAGTATATTGTAATTGGGTTTGTGGAATATGGGTTATTATTACTGAATGTGTACGAATCTTTGACTGCTGATTAATAATTCTTTTCCTGCTATATCTTGTTCTACCTTTACTTTCCCTTTTGCTTTAATGCTGTCTGAGCTCTTGTTTTATAAGGTAAGATACTTCTGCCGTTCGCTCCCATCACGTAAATTATCTGAGAATTTATTTTTCATCCTCCCTCTTCCCTCCTGACTCTCTTTCCATTGACAGATAGTGACCTGGATTTGCTCCTAGGTTCCGCTAGACATTTTAGTGACATTTTGCTCAAAGTTGATCGAACCAAGTTGATCACAGGATTTTCAGTACAATTTGGGTCCAGTGCAAATCTAGTGCCTTTTACATTCATTCCAAAGAAACAACCAACCAGAAGACAGCGCTGCCACAAAGCTAGACTGGTAATCCAGATCCTAAGATTGAATTTTTAAAAAATTCAGAGCATCCAATTATTTTTTCCAATTAAGGGGCAATTTAGCGTGGCCAATCCACCTATCCTGCACATCTTTGGGTTGTGGGGCCGAAACCCATGCAAACACGGGGAGAATGTGCAAACACTACACGGACAGTGACCCAGAGCTGGGATTGAACCTGGGACCTCGGCACCGTGAGGCAGCAGGGCTAACCCACTGTGCCACCGTGCTGCCCTATAAAGTGCAAATTCCACACTGACAGAGGACCCAGGGCCGTGATCGAACCCGGGTCATCGGCACCGTGGGGCAGCACAGCGTACCACTGCACTACCGTGCTGCCCCAGCCCAAGATTGAATTAATCAGCAAGGCGAGATTTAACTACTTGCGTATGTTTGCCACCCTTCCTCAGTTATTTAAAATTGGGTTCCTCATGAGTGGTAAATGAGACACTAGCTGTGAATAAAGATTCTCCTCATTTTGTGTCCAATTTCAGCTATATTCATCAAACGGTGACAAGTCACCAGTCTTAAATATATCGAAGATTGAAAATCTTTTTAAAATGTTTTATTCCAGTGCACGGTTGAGGGTTGATTTTGCAATTGAGAATGTGCCACTGAGTTCAAATGGAAACTCGAAGTGAAAAAAGCACTCCTCAAAACTAGCAGAAGATTTGGAGCACTTGACACCCAGATTGCTGGCTGTGCCCAAGGCGGAAACTGCAGGCTAATGGCTGTCTGGTTACAACAAATTATTTTCTACCAATTGTTAAAAGTAGTTATGATTGTAATTATGATCTGTGTTGGCTGATCGGGTGAAAGAAGTTACTTATGGGTCTTTTTCTCCATTCTTTTGAACAGTTGACCAAAGCATGTTTGAGAATTCTAATACTGCCCCCACGCCAAAACTTCACCACGGCAGGGCTGCCTCCATTAAAGGAGCCCTGGCTGGTTCCTCAACGACCATTGCTGGTGAATCAGGTGGAAGATCGGGCAGTGGAGGTATCAACAGCCAACATCTCAAGAGCGCCATCAACCTGGGGAAGGCCATGGGGGCAAAGGTCAATGACCTCCTTCGCAGAAAGGAGCAGAGCACCACAATGGAGGTCGGTGTGACCGAGGTCAACAAGAACGCAGAGGGAGCGGTTTCAATGGCGAGCAGGGATGAGAAAGGAGCTACGGACAATAATGGAATGTAAGTTGGGCTGCTCAATATGAACGATTTTCCCTGCCACGATGAGGAGAGTTTTCAGTTGGCTTCTGACTAACATTACATGATTATTCTGATGTATTGGGCCATTCTGCCAGTGTTCCTGCTACACACAAAGGTCCTTCCATCAGAATTCATTCCATCCCCATCTTCATAAGCTTCCGTTTTCTTCTCCCTCATCTGTGTATCTCGTTCTTCCTTAAATACATTCTCTGGGTATGTTGTTAGCTCACCAGTAGCTGCACTGGTGAAAACAATGTCTGACCCATGGGTTTTAAATGTTTCAGCAAAAAGGTAAAAGTTATTTGATGTTGAAATGAAGATCTTGGAATGTTCTTTTACTTTTCCATATTCTGCGGCATCAGTATAAGTTTGCACGATTCTTGTGGAAAAACACATTGGGTACTGGCATTTTAGCTTTGCTGGCAGGGCTCTCCGAGCACAGGGGGCAGTGACCCATTAAGGATCATGAGGAGTTGGTGACATCCCTCTAGTATTCAGTAGGACGGGGGTTGGGAGAGAGGATGAGGCAATGTCCCAGTGCAGAATGTCTGTCATCGCCTCATTGTCTTCCTATCAACCCGATGACCTGGGATTTTATTATTCTTTTCATAGTCCTCACACAGGTTGTAGGAGTGTCAAACCAGTAGCCATCAAAATAAGTTTAAAAGCAGGCAACGAAGGCAGCACTGTGGCGCAGTGGTTAGCACTGCTGCCTCATGATGCCAAGGACCCGGGTTCGATCCCGGCCCCAGGGCTCTGTCCATCTGGAGTTTGCACATTCTCCTCGTGTCTGCGTGGGTTTCACCCCCACAACCCAAAAAGATGTGCACAAAAGTTTTGTTTATGTTTTGATTTTCTCATACCTGGCAGCATCCTATTGAATCTGTGTTCGAACTTCTGATGAGCTTTGATTTCGTTCCTATAGTGGCGAGTCCAAAACTGCGTACAGTACTCTAAACTGAGGCTTGTGGTTTTATGTCCGTTCATCGTTACCTTTTGGTTTTTAAATGGTGTATCCCTTAGAGTTAAAACTTATGCTTTTCAAAAGAATATTCTTATAGTCTTATCATCTGAGGTGCTTTATAGAATTCCTACAGTGTAGAAGGAGGCCAGCTGGCCCATCAAGTCTACACATGACCTCCGAAAGAGTACACCACCCAGGCCAACACCCCCCGCCTCATCCCCGCAATCCTGTGACCCCACTTAATCTTTTGGACACTGTTATAACCTGCCTACTTACGATTGGCTGGGGACTAATGACTATCCCACAATCCTATGGGAGTATGAACTTCCCCAATGAGGGGGGCGGAGAAACTCCTAGTATAAATAAGCTGGCCAGTTCAGGAACCAGCAGGAAGGAGAAGGTAGCAAGGGAAGTTACTGCTACTGTTATGTATATATTGTTATAGTAAATAAACGTTATTATTATAAAACTCGTGCTGGATTCTTCGTGGCCCTTACAAAACTGGCGACGAAGGTAAAGGTGAATAGCTGTCTACACTGCTGAAGCCACCTCCCTGGATTTTTGTTGGATACAGGTTGGAAGTTGTTTTCTATTATACCATGCCTCTGTACGGACGTTTGGATGTTTTTGATGCTGCGCTGGAAAGCTGGAACCAGTACACACAATGGATGCATTACTATTTCCGGGCAAACAATATCACTGAAAACGAGCACCAGGTGGTCATATTGCTCACCGCCTGCGGGCCGCATACGTTTGGGGTGATTAGGAGCCTTACGTACCCAGCTGCGCCGGACACCAAAACGTTTGATGAACTTGTGAATATAGTGGGGCAACACTTTAACCCAACCCCGTCCACGATAGTCCAGCGTTACCGGTTTAATACCGCTGAGAGGACCCCTGGAGAATCCCTTGTCGATTTTTTTATCCAGGCTACGCGGGATTGCGGAATACTGTGACTATGGTGAGACCTTGTCAGAAATGTTATGCGACCGTTTGGTTTGCGGTATTAACAATGCAGCAACCCAGAGAAAGTTGTTAGCGGAGCCAACATTGACTTTTCAACAGGCAATACAAATAGTCTTGTCCCGAGAGAGCGCAGAGCGAGGAGTACAGGAGCTACAGGGAATGGAAGTGCATGCCTTGGGGCGCAACCCTTTCCGCCCAAAAACGTCCCCCCGCACTCCTGCGGTACCTTGGGCGAGGCAACGACCGGACCGACGCCAGTGGCCATCGGACATTCCTCCCCGAAGGGAGCCTTCTCCAGAGCCAATGGATGAGGAGCCATGTCCGTGTCAGACTTGTAGGCGCCGACCCCGTCGCGGACGGCGGTCCTGGGGACTCCAGAGGCGCCGTCGTTCCGACCGAAACTGGGACCAGCCCAGGGGCCGTAACTGGGACCAGCCCAGAGGCCGTACCTTCCATGTGGATGAACCTGCGGCGACCACCCCTGAGGACATGGAGACGGAGGACGACTGCCTGCAGCTGCATTGTGTGGCAGCTCCCCGTGTGGCCCCCATTAAGGTGACAGTACGGGTCAATGGCCACCCGCTGGAGATGGAGTTGGATACTGGCGCAGCGGTCTCCGTGATCGCCCAGAGGACATTCGACCGCATCAAGCAGGGTATACAGACCCTTACATTAACTGACTCACAGGCCAGGTTGGCCACCTACACGGGGGAACCACTGGACATTGCAGGAACTACAATGACCCCTGTTGTCTATGGACGCCAGGAGGGGCGTTTCCCACTTATCGTAGTGCGTGGCCATGGGCCCAGCCTCTTGGGTCGGGACTGGTTGCGCCATTTGCGGTTGCAATGGCAGCACATCCTCCAAACAGTTTCTGGAGGGTTGACTGAGGTGCTAGGACGATACCCAGAGGTATTCCAGCCTGGTTTGGGGAAAATAAAAGGGGACGTAGCCCGTATCCAAGTTGAACCAGGAGCCACACGCTCCGGGCGCGCCCAGTGCCTTACGCTTTGCTCGAGAAGGTAGAAGGGGAGCTCACTCGTTTGGAGAGTTTGGGTATTATCAGGCCCGTCCGTTTTGCTGACTGGGCAGCACCAATTGTACCAGTAATGAAGCCAGATGCCACAGTTCGCTTGTGTGGCGACTATAAACTTACAGTGAATACAGTTTACCGACTCGACCGATACCCAATGCCTCGCATAGAGGATCTCTACGCGAAACTTGCAGGTGGACTCTCATTCACAAAATTAGATATGAGTCACGCCTACCTGCAGTTGGAGCTGGACCCTGCCTCCCGACCATATGTAACAATTAACACACACCGGGGCCTGTATGAATATACACGGTTGCCCTTTGGAGTATCCTCTGCCTGCGCAATTTTTCAACGTGTTATGGAGGGCATTTTGAGAGGTTTACCACATGTGGCTGTCTACCTAGATGACGTGTTGATTACAGGGACGTCGGAGCAAGAGCATTTGGAAAATCTGGAGACTGTCCTTAGACGCCTTTCGGAGGCTGGAGTCCGTTTACGTCACACAAAGTGCGTCTTTCAGGCAAAAGAAGTAGTCTACCTAGGTTATCGGGTGGGCCGCGAGGGTCTGCACCCCGTCGCAGAGAAGGTGCGTGCAATTCAACATGCCCCCACCCCGACTGACACTTCGCATCTTCGTTCTTTTCTCGGCCTCGTAAACTATTACGGGAAGTTCCTCCCCAATCTGGCAACTACGCTGGTCCCCTTGCACCTGCTGCTAAAGAAAAATCACACCTGGGTTTGGGGTCAGCCGCAAGAAACCGCTTTCCAGCGGGTAAAGCAACAATTGTCGTTGTCTGGGTTACTAACCCACTATGATCCGGGAAAGCCTTTGCTCGTCACATGTGATGCATCCCCATATGGTATTGGGGCTGTCCTGTCCCACAAGATGGAGAACGGGGCCGAGCGACCGATAGCTTTCGCCTCCCGCACATTGACTGCAGCGGAGAAAAAGTACGCGCAGATCGAGAAGGAGGGCCTGGCAGTGGTTTTCGCGGTGAAACGCTTCCACCAGTATGTGTACGACCGGCCCCATGTCGACCCCCACGACCGGTGAGGTGGTTGCAACCCTAAATTTTATGGACACCTTGCCTGTCACGGCATCACAGATCCGTGAGTGGACCCAGACGGAGCCAGTCTTGTCAAAGGTTCGGCACATAGTCCTGTATGGTGGGCAGCATAGACAGCTCCCAGGCGAGTTGCGGGCATTTTCCTCCAAGCTGTCAGAGTTCAGCGTGGAAGACGGCATCCTCTTGTGGGGGACGCGTGTGATTGTCCCGGAAAAAGGCCAGGAGCTGATATTATCAGACTTGCACAATGGGCATCCGGGCGTGACCAAGATGAAAATGTTGGCCCGGAGTTATGTCTGGTGGCCAGGCCTCGACACCGACATTGAGAAGGTGGCCCAAAACAGCTCCATTTGCCAGGACCATCAGAAGCTTCCGCCGGCCGCGCCCCTACATCACTGGGAATGGCCAGGGCGGCCTTGGGCACGCTTACATGCAGATTTCGCAGGCCCTTTTCAGGGATCCATGTTCCTTCTACTAATTGACGCCCAGTCCAAATGGCTGGAGGTGCATAAGATGCAGGGGACAACGTCCTGCGCAACAATTGAAAAGATGCATTTATCATTTAGTATGCATGGCCTCCCCGAGGTGCTGGTCACGGATAATGGCACTCCATTCACGAGTGAGGAGTTTGCTAGGTTTACAAAGATGAACGGCATCCGCCATATCCGCACTGCCCCTTACCACCCGGCTTCAAATGGGTTGGCAGAGCGTGCAGTGCAAACATTCAAAAGACGCCTAAAGAAGCAGTCTTCCGGATCAATGGACACGAGACTGGCTCGCTTTTTGTTTACGTACAGGACCACCCCCCCATGCAGTGACTGGGGTAGCTCCCGCAGAACTCCTAATGGGCCGAAGACTTCGCACCCGCCTTAGTATGGTCTTCCCGGACATTGGCGCAAAAGTACGCCGCACATAAGAACGGCAGGGACAGGGATTGTCTCGGCATCGTCCGATTCGGCAGTTTGTGCCCGGTGACCCAGTATTCGTGCGGAATTTTGCTGGTGGTGCCCAATGGGTTCCTGGTGTAATCTTTCGCCAAACGGGCCCTATATCTTACCAAGTGCAAGCCCAGGGTCGTCTCCAACGAAAACATGTAGACCACGTCCAGTCCAGAAGATCATCCCCTCAAAAGATTCCCCGCCCCCGGAGCTCATTTCAACAGCCGCAAAGACCAGAGACAACGGAAGGTAGTCCTCAAAATCTTCCACTGGTGCCTCACTCGAAGCCTGCGCAGGTCGTTACGGGACCGAATGGAGATAGAGACGCTGACATGACGGAGGCAGCAGACTCTGACTCCGAGATGGAGACACAGGATGCATCAGAGGGGGAATCCTCGGGTCCACAAGCCGTGGATGTACAACCGCGCCGTTCATCACGGAAGCGCCGGTCTCCGTCTCGTTACACGCCGCCTGATCCAGCGCCGCGTACAAATGGCGTCCGGCCTGCGGCCAAACGAGTTCGACGCCTTCCTTCGCCATGGTCTTCGGTGCATTCCTTGGACTTTGGGGGGGAGGGATGTTATAACCTGCCTACTTACGAATGGCTGGGGACTAATGACTATCCCACAATCCGATGGGAGTATGAACTTCCCCAATGAGGGGGGCGGAGAAACTCCTAGTATAAATAAGCTGGCCAGTTCAGGAACCAGCAGGAAGGAGAAGGTAGCAAGGGAAGTTACTGCTACTGTTATGTATATATTGTTATAGTAAATAAACGTTATTATTTTGTATCCTTAAAACTCGTGCTGGATTCTTCGTGGCCCTTACAAAAGGCACTAAGGGGCAATTTGACATGACCAATCCACATCTTTGGAGTGTGGGAGGAAACCGGAGCACCCGGAGGCAACCCACGCAGACATGGGAAGAAGGTGCAAACTCCACACAGTCACCCTTGGTTGGAATTGAACCCGGGCCCCTGGCTCTGTGATACAGCAGTGCAAACCACTGCCACCCTCACCTCCTGTGAAACTATAAACCCAAATCCTTCTTAAAAATGAAAAAATGAAAATCGCTTATTGTCACAATTAGGCTTCAAATGATGTTACTGTGAAAAGCCCCTAGTCGCTACATTCCGGCGCCTGTTCGGGGAGGCTGGTACGGGAATTGAACCGTGCTGCTGGCCTGCTTTGGTCTGCTTTCAAAGCCAGCGATTTAGACCCGTGCTAAACCAGCCCAAAGCTTCTTCCGCAGCTCCAAACTGATGGGATTAGATAATGAAGAGTGAGAGGAGGCTCGTGTGGAATACAAACCCTGGCATTGATCAATTGGGCCTAACAGATGTTTCTACTGCTGCAGATTCTATGAAATCTGTGTAATTTAGAACCCTTTGAACACTCAGGCCTTCAAAGGATTGTGTGCGTGAAATGGTTGAGGCGCAACCTATCTGCATGATGTAGGATCACTTATATGCAGAACATGTTGCAAGTTGAGCCTGTGAATGTGGTGTTTCTACTCACAACAGTTGACAAAAACTCCCGTGCTGACATCTATAGATCCCGTAACGTTAGGACATTGCTTAAAACCTCATCCCAAGCAGGAGGAAACATGCTAAGGGCAGGGCAAGGCATCCATGGTTGACGAGGGACGTCAAGGACAGCATAAAAGCAAAGGAAAAAGCATACAAAGTGGCAAGAATTAGTGGGAAGCCAGAGGATTGGGAATCCTTTAAAAGCGAGCAGAGGACAACTAAAAAAGCAATGAGAGAGAAGATGAAATATGAGTGCAAGCTAGCTAGTAATATAAAAGAAGATAGGAAGTGTTTCTTTCAATACATAAAAGGTAAGAGAGAGGTAAAATAGACATTGGACCACTGGAAAATGTGGCTGGAGAAGTAATAATAGGCAACAAAGAAATGGCAGATGAACTGAATAGTTACTTTGCATCAGTCTTCACGGTGGAAGACACCAGTGGGATGCCAGAGCTCCAGGAGAATCAAGGGGGAAGAGGTGAGTGCAGTGGCCATCACTAAGGAGAAGGTTCTGTGGAAACTGAAAGGTTTGAAGGTGGATAAGTCACCTGGACTGGATGGACTACACCCCAGGGTCCTAAACGAGATAGCTGATGAGATTGTGGAGGCATTGGTGATCTTTCAGGAATCACTGGAGGCAGGAAGGGTCCCAGAGGACTGGAAAGTAGCTAATGTAACACCCCTGTTTAAGAAGGGAGGGAGGCTGAAGACAGGAAATTATATGTCGGTGAGCCTGATTTTGGTCATTGGTAAGATTTTAGAGTCCGTTATTAAAGATGAGATCGCGAAGCATTGGAAGTGCATGGTAAAATAGGACTGAGTCAGTACGGCTTTGTCAAAGGGAGGTCATGACTGACAAATCTGTAAGTGTTTTTTTGAGGAGGTAACAAGGAAGTTAGACAAAGGAGAACCAGTGGACGTGATTTATTTAGATTTCCAGAAGGCCTTTGACAAGGTGCCGCATAGGAGATTGTTAAATAAATTAAGAGCATATGGTGCTCAGGGTAAGATCCTGGCATGGATAGAGGATTGGCTGACTGGCAGAAGGCAGAGAGTGGAGATAAAGGGGTCTTTTTCAGGATGGCAGCCAGTGACTAGTGGTGTGCCACAGGGGTCTGTGCTGGGACCACAACTTTTCACAATATACATTAATGATCTGGAAGAAGGAACTGAAGGCACTGGTGCTAAGTTTGCAGATGATTCAAAGATCTGTAGAGGGACAGGTAGTATTGAGGAAGCAAGGGGGCTGTAGAAGGATTTGGACAAGCTAGGAGAGTGGGCAATGAAGTGGCAAATGAAATACAATGTGGAAAAGTGTGAGGTTATGCACTTTGGAAGGAGGAATTTCGAGATAGACTATTTTCTAAATGGGGAAATGCTTAGGAAATCAGAATCACAAAGAGACTTGGGAATCCTTGTTCACGATTCACTTAAGGTTACCGTCTTAAGGTCTCCTTCTGCACTGTAACTTCTATAATACCTATGATAACGTGCAGGTTCAGTCGGCAGTTAAGAAGACAAATGCATTGTTAGCATTCGTGTCAAGAGGGCTAGAATACAAGACCAGGTATGTGCTCCTGAGACTGTATAAGGCTCTGGTCAGATCCCATTTGGAGTATTGTGAGCAGTTTTGGGCTCTGTATCTAATGAAGGATGTGCTGGCCTGGGAAGGGTCCAGAGGAGGTTCACAAGAATGATCCCTGGAATGAACAGCTTGTCGTATGAGGAACGGTTGAGGACTCTGCGTCTGTACTTGTTGGAGTTTAGAAGGATGAGGGGGGGATCTTATTGAAACTTACAGGATAGTGCGAGGCCTGGATAGAGTCGACATGGAGAGGATGTTTCCACTTGACGGAAAAACTAGAACCAGAGGACACCATCTCAGACTAGAGGGACAATCCTTTAAAGTAGAGATGAGGAGGAATTTCTTCAGCCAGAGTGTGGTGAATCTGTTGAACTCTTTGCCGCAGAAGGCTGTGAAGGCCAAATCACTGAGTGTCTTTAAGACCGAAATAGATAGGTTCTTGATTAATAAGGGGATCAGGGGTTACGGGGAGAAGGCAGGAGAATGGGGATGAAAAAATATCAGCAATGATTGAATGGCGGAGCAGGCTCGATGGGCCGAGTGGCCTATTTCTGCTCTTAACCTTATGGTCTTATGGACAATGCAGTAGTGCAGAGGAGTGTCATTCTGAATGGATATATACATACAGCACAGGAGGCCCCGCCCCACCAGACTTACACCGCAAAACATGCCCACCAATTTTTTATGACAAAGTGTCAATAGATCTGGACAGAAAACCTGGCTGTGTTTCTGGGAAGAAACACACTGGCTTTCAGTCAGAACCTGACACTTCGCCATTTTTCAGAAAATTCCATGTGTTAAGCTCAGCAGCTTGTGATAGCAGCATTCTGCTCTCCAGTTGAGTGTTCGGGACTCTTCCTCCATCTTCCCTGGTTTATCTTCCATCTGAAGAAGGTAGCTGCCTGACGAGCGCTGCTACCTCAGCATGGCCTCCAGCATGAGGTAAACTATAATGTTACCTTGAGTTAAGTGATGGGCATGGGGGAGGTGACCATCCTGGCATCTTGGATACCTGTCCTGGATTCATTGGTTATCAAGGTTCGAACAAGTGATTGACATTGGATAAACTACCTAAGAAAGTTGCTGCACTTTTACCCCCCCCCCCCCCCCCCCCCTTCCCTAGGGAAGAGTGTAAATACCTTACACCTTCTCAGCAAAACAATCTGAGTATTCCTTTAATCACTAACAATCAAATCACCCAGGCTTACGGTCAGGCAGACTGCGGAACAGGCCACGTGACTCTCTTAATTTATCTTAAATTTAAAGCTACAGTCCCAAAATATAATCTTATTAACCTCATAATTTTAACAAGCACTTTTGAAGTGTAGTCACTGTTGCAATGTAAGAAATGGGCCAATCAAGTTGTACATAACAAAGTCCCACAAATGGCAATGTGACCACTAACGGATAAGTCTTTTCTAGGTATTGGTGAAGGATAACTATTGATCAGAGACCAGGGAGAACTCCCCTGCTCTGTTCTGAATACTGCCATGGGATCTTTTATGCCCTCTGAGGCGGGTAAACAGGGTCTTGGATTAACTTCTCATCCGAAGGACAACACTTCTGACAATGCAGCACTTCCTCAATACTGCACTGGGGTTATCAGCCTGAATTGATAAACACACTACAGCAGGGGAAGTAATTACTGATGATCACATACCATAAGGGGTGACAAGAGTCCAGTAACTTTGTCCGCCTCTAGGCACCTTACTAAGGCAGTCACCACTCTCCCTCCACTATTGTTCCCATTGTGCAGCAAACGGAAGATTGACAAGTGCTCAGAACATGGACGTATTTGTTAATGCACATTTCTCGAGCAACAAGTTGCATAAATGCAATGAGAATTTGCAGCATGCTTCCTCCTAATAGATTAGCAGTAGCGAAATTAAAATGATTACATTAACACTTTTTTATCAGATCCACATTGAAGTACCTTTTAAAGTGACTGCCACTAGGCATTGTGGCTTCACTCATCCAACTGCCATGTCGGCGTTGCTGTTTCACAGACTGGCTCCATGAGCACACTGAGATTAACGTCTGCTTTATACCCAGCTGCATTAAAGACACATTTACAGACTAGGTCAATGTCTGGTCATAAATCAGTCTGATTGAATGTACTCCTCACTCTGTAAAGTGTTCCCTGTCCACCATGTCTCTGGTTCAGGTAGAGTGGCAGATGTGACAGCTTGCTGCATCTGCCAAAAGGTCTTCAATGTCGCTCGGCTAATGGGATCAGGTGGTATTAAACTGGTTTACCAACTGCCTGAGCACACTTTCTATACTCTCCCTGAGACACCTGCTTCTACAAATAACGATAGGTTCACAAACTGACATTTGGCCCACTTTGGCTTCAGTGCAACTGAGCAAACTAGGATGTTAATGTTTCTTATATTACTGACACCTCCTGCTTAAAACCCAAAAGGTCAGAAGGATCGTGAGGCCCCGCTTTCACGGTCTGTATTCGTACTGAAAATCAAGATCAAGCGAGCTTTTGCCCTTCTGCTCCATGGGAGGTTTCTGTCCTCCCTGAGCTCGCCTTAGGACATCTTATATTACAACAGTGTCTGCACTTTAAAATAACTGGCTGTGAGGGATGATGTTGAAGTCGTGAAAGGTGCGATATAAATGCAAGTGCTTCTTTACTGCAATCTACTGCAATGCATTGTACTAAATCACATTTTATGCAGGTACACAGTAGAAAGTGCATTTAAAGTTCACATCAAGATGACCAATTATTTTGGGTTTTGTTTAGAATTTGGAACTTGTTTGTCTCGTCTGATATGAAGGCCTGCCTTTTCAACTTGCCCTTCATCTGATTAAGATGTGGTGATCCTCAGGTCAAAGCACCACCAGTCAGCTCTCCCCCTCAAAGGGGAAAGCAGCCTATGGTCATCTGGGACTATGGCAACTTTACCTTATTGAGTCATTACATAGTCATTACAGCACAGAAGGACACTAATCAGCCAATGAAGTCCATATGCCAGTATATTCTCCTTTGGTCCGACCAGTTGTCAATCAGGGACACAGGATGCAAAATTCACCTTGTTTATTATTTTTCACTGAATGGTCTTCGCAGTGGAATGAATCTCGATCAGCCGCATTGAGAGTTCACCTTTCGGTGCTGAACAATTCAAAAATTGCAACGCCATTTTGTTCAGATAAAGGCAACATTGCTTCAAACCATCCGTGTAGCACCTTTCACATCAAAAACAGGACAAAACGTGTCGCAGATCATAAATCTAGAGTGCAGGGATCAGTGTTTTGTTGGTCTTTTCACCAACAGCAACTTGCAATTGGAAATCACTGTCAACAGATCAAAACATCCAAAGATGTAACACAAGAGTATATTCAGACAGAATCTGACACTGAGCTACAAAAAGAGACATGAATTAGGAGAGGTGACCAATTGCTTGGCCAAACAGGTAGATTTTAAGGAGCATTTTTATGACGTCAAAAGTGTCAGAAATATTTAGGGGCCAAAATTTAAGGTGAACATTTTAGGGCAGCACGGTGGCACAGTGGTTAGCACTGCTGCCTCACGGCACCGAGGTCCCAGGTTCAATCCCAGCTCTGGGTCACTGTCTGTGTGGAGTTTGCACATTCTCCCCGTGTCTGTGTGGGTGGGTACTCTTTTTAAAAAAAAATAATTAAAAAATTTTAAGAACATTTTAAGCAGCACACTAAAAGTATCACATAAACAAATTAAATCCCAAACTGCAGCTTGCCAAGAGACAGAAAAATGGTTTGGAGAGTGTAAATACAATCAAAGAGTTGCAGTGACATCCTTTTTCTAAAAATAAATTTCGAGTACCCAATTCATTTTTTTCCAAATAAGGGGCAATTTAGCGTGGCCAATCCACCTAGCCTGCACATCTTTGGGCTGTGGGGCCAAAACCAATGCAAACACGGGGGGAATGTGCAAACTCCACATGGACAGTGACCCAGAGCTGGGATCGAACCTGGGACCTCGGCGCCTTGAGGCAGCAATGCTAACCACCGGGCCACCGTGCTGCCCTTTAAGTGACATCCTAAAGCTACGGGTTTGATCCAATGGCCACACTGCGCCCGAAAAGCAGCTCGGCGCGGCGCAGCGTGGCCGATAAAAGCTGGGAGACCCTGCTTCTGGGATCTACCTGGCTCGCAATGCTTTGCAAGATCCAGTGCAATCTCGTGAGACATTGCGATGTAAATCTCACCCATTGTGGGCGGTATCACATTTTGGCAAATCTGCATATTAGAACTCGTCTCACTCTAATATGCAGATTCTCAAGGTACCTGAGGCTTTGGGATTCATCAACTTTGCCTCGGAGGCTTCAGGCGAGCCATGTTCAGTACTGGTCCCCACAAACGGGGACCAGACGAAACGGCACTTGTGGGAGTCTTCCAGGAGTTCGGAGGCCCCCAGCTGCATGTCCTATATGCAGGGTGGTGCCTTGACACTGCTGTTGCTACTTGGGCAACCTGGCAGTGCCACCTGGGTACCAGCCTGGCATTGTCAAGGTGCCCAGGTGGCAGGGCACTGCTGGGTTGGCAGTGCCAAGCTGGCATTTTGTGTGGAACATGATTGGGTGAGTGGTGTCCTGTGTGGGTTTGTGGAGGTGGGGGGGACTCTTCCTTAGTGTGTTCGGGCTGTGTAGGGGATTGGTGATCACTTTGGGGGCCTCAGAGATTGGGATTCCATTACTAAATGGGGCTACGTGCGACCTCGTCCATGTATTCCCTGTCGTGTTGGGTGTTCCGATATACAAACGAACCAACACGGTTATAGATGGTACAACTCTGTTTTATTATTCTGTACAATAATAACTATTAACTTCTGGCTGTGATTCGTACTTCACCAGCTAACCTGTGGACCCAGCCCGAGCACTATCTTAGAGAGGCACTCAGCACATGGTGTATGTCTGAGTGACACGCTGTGAGCTCTGTGCTCTGAGCTATCTCCTGGTAGAATGAGCGGGAACTGTGGTGTTCCCTGTTTAAAGTGCCTGTGCTCTCACTGGTGATTGGCTGCGATGCTGTGTGTGTGTTGGTTGGTCCAACTACCTGTCCATCAGTGTGTGTGTGATTGCACCATGATATGTTAATATGGATATCATGACATTCCCCCCTTTTCACAAGAATATGTGCCTACATGGTAATAAAAATTGGTGTGTACTGTTTACAACATGTACATGAGGCTAAACTATATACATAGGAAGGTGTCAGGTGCAACAGAGCAACGAGGTTGTACCACAAACAAAACAAGTGCAAACAGCAAACATCGAAAGAGAACTTCTGGAACGGCAAGAAAGAAACACGTTAACAGTATTGCAAAACAATTCAGTGAGTCCAATGTGCAAACAGGCTCATAAGTCCAGTCTATTAGGTGAGCGACGAATTCGGGTTGACCATTTGGGTGGCACACCATTCATCGCCCGGATTAATGCTGTGCACTGGCATCGGCTGGTGGGTCCGACTTGGGGACATCCGGTTCTTGTTTATTACCGCAACGCGGAAGGGTTCCCGGTCGTCGGTATCACCGGTCAGCACGCCATCAGGGTATGACTTGGTGTATGGGGGCTGAATGGCCCACACGTCCCTGCGAGGCTGGTGGAATTGCGGAGAGTTGGCAGGTTGAGCTGCTCGACAGCAGGTAGCGTAGTGGCCCATCCTGTCACAGTGGAGGCATTGTCGCGCTTTGACCGGACATTGCCGCTTTAAGTGTGCGGATCCACAGTTGCCGCACATCATGACGTCATGGTGTTCGTTGCGCCACCGCGAGTGCGCGGTGCGGTCTTGCGTAGAGCGCGCCTGCGCGTCCCATCTCTTTGCGTCGACGTCCCCTCTTTTGGTGCGTACAAGCGCAGGAGGCCTCGGAAAGCACGCGAAATGGCCGCCCTCGTCCGGGCCGCGGGCCGGGAGGAACTCGATCGACTGGAGCCGCTCGGGCTCGTAGGACCCCTGCCGTGCCAATTCGGCCGCCTGGAATTGGGAATACCGTCTGGTCGTGTTTTCGTGGAGGACGCAGGTCTCGATGGCGGTGGCTAGGGTGAGGCATTTTATTTTGAGGAGCTGCTGGCATAGGGTGTCTGAGGTGACCCCAAAAACTATCTGATCCCGAAGCATCGAGTCGGAGGTGGCCTCATAGCCGCAGGACTGCGCGAGGATACAGAGGTGTGTCAAGTAAGATTGAAAAAGCTTATCCTTACCCTGCAGGTGCTGCTGGAAGAGGTACCTCTCGAAGCTCTCATTAACTTCCACATTGAAGTGTTCCTCAAATTTTAGCAGGACCAACTTGTACTTCGTCTTGTTCTCCCCTTCCGCGAATGCCAGGGAGTTGTAGATGTGGATGGCGTGTTGCCTCGCCGTGGAGAGGAGGAGGGCGATCTTCCTGGTGTCCGATGCATTCTCCCTGTCTGTGGCTTCTAGGAAGAGTTGGAAGCGCTGTTTAAACAGCTTCCAGTTGACGCCAAGATTTCCAGCGATCCGGAGCGGCTGCGGTGGGCTGATGGTTTCCATGGCGCAGGATGGCGGGTTTCTGAAGAGGTGCAGGTAGGTCTCACAGTCGCTGGGGAGTTTCCAATCCTGGTATCATGTCGTGTTGGGTGTTCCGATATACAAACGAACCAACACGGTTGTAGATGGTACAACTCTGTTTTATTATTCTGTACAATAATAACTATTAACTTCTGGCTGAGGTTCGGGCTTCACCAGCTAACCTGTGGACCCAGCCCTAACCCTATCTTAGTGAGGCACTCAGCACATGGTGTATGTCTGAGTGGCACGCTGTGAGCTCTGTGCTCTGAGCTATCTCCTGGTAGAATGAGCGGGAACAGTGGTATTCCCTGTTTAAAGTGCCTGTGCTCTCACTGGTGATTGGCTGCGATGTTGTGTGTGTGTTGGTTGGTCCAACTACCTGTCCATCAGTGTGTGTGTGATTGCACCATGATATGTTAATGTGGATATCATGGCATTCCCCACTGAGGCCCCTTATACAATGCGAGTCGCGTTATTTGGCCATGTGTTTCTCAGTACTGAGTGCTGGGAAATACACGGCTAAACATGCTCTCTATGGCACTTAGTTCCCATTTAGTTGCAGCGAGCCCTAAACTCGATGACACGTATGAAAACAGAAAATGCTGCAAAAACTCAGCAGGTCTGGCAGTATCAGTGGAGAGAGATACAGAGCTAACGTTTTGAGAGCATATGATTTTGTCTAGGCCCATGACGCATGTAGTCTAACACACTTCTCTTTAGAGTTACTCATTCTAAAGGATGACTTCATTCTGCATTAAAGTTTTGTCATTCAAGTTGCATTTTTTTTTAACTTGGAAAACCCAATTTTTTTCTTTCCAATTAAGGGACAATTTAGCATGGCCAATCCACCTACCCTGCACATCTTTTGTGGGGGCGAAACCCACGCAGACACGGGAAGAATGTGCAAACTCCACACGGACAGTATCAAGTTGCATTTTTGCGCTTCATGTAAAAACGTGCAAAGGGGATTTGCTCGGAACAGAGAAGCAACCGTTTTTCTGAAAAAGTGAACAGCACCAAAGATGGGAAATGAAAATGTGGCAGTAGTGGTGTTGTGATGTGCCAGCAGGGTCTTTCCTTTCTCTCCATTGGTTGTGGACTAGCTGCAGAGGGTCACAGCAGGACACCGAAGGAGGGATAGGGAGAAAGCTGGAGGACAGGAAACTGCAGCTACCATGACACAACGTTGAAACATGATTAAATATTGAGCCAGGAGATTTGAGGAATGGTAATCACAGGTTGCCACCCTGCTCCTTTACACTTGCCCCATTTGAGGGCTGCACATTTCTAGTCCGGCCTTCTAACTCGGGCGGGGGCATAAAGTGCAGTTCAACGGATTCCCAAGGTTTCAATTAGAGGGTGGGGAGGGATAGGATTTGTCAGTGAGTGGGGGTGTGGGGGTCAGTCAAGGACTGCGGTGGGGGTTGGGATGGCAATAGGGAGTTGTGGGGATAGGAGGGGCCAGGGAGATGTGGGATAGGATGAATCAGGAGGCTGGGGTGGCCAGTTGGGGGGTGAGGGTCAGATGGGTTGGGGGGTCAGGTGGGATGGATTGGGGGGGGGGGGCTGGATGGTCAGTCAGGGGTGGGGCTAGGTTGGGGAGTGTGGTATGGATCGGGAGGTTAGTTATGGGGTTGGGGACATAGGTTGTGGGTTAGGAATGCGTTGGGGAGGGGTTGTGTGGGAAGGATAGGGTCGTATGATCAGTTGAGAGGTGGGGCACTATTTCAGTTTGTAGGGGAATGTCACATAAGAAGTGCACACTTCCATTTACGCTTACTGTCAGTTCTTGACTTTAGGAATTTATAAAGGATAGACTTACACAGACATGGGCTTTTATGCTCAACCCCAATGATTTTATTAACAGAATAAAACATTTCTAATTCCTAATACAAGAGCTTCAAACTAATGGAATGACGCCGCACTGTATACAAATCAATGACTTAATAAAAGCCGACACGACAAACCACAAGTAAGACCCCACTTGTTGCCCAAGACTTCAACTTAAACCCCCCTCAGGATTTAGTTGCTATCCTTAAACTATTCTTAAACCTCAGCCCCAAACTCCCTTGGATCTGGCTGATACTTGCAGCTCCCCACACAGTTTGTTCTTCTGGTTGGAGCTGTGGGCCTTGCATCTGGTTGACCTTTCCTGACCGTCCTTTGTGATGGCAGTTCAAGACTCAACTGTCTTGCCCTTCTTATGACAAAACATTATCAAAAATATCAAAGCATATTTCTTGAAGACATCCTGTTTTAATGGTCAGTGCTTAGCACCTTTTAATCTCTTTGTTCCTGGTTCCTGCCTTAGTTCAGACAAACCATTCATCATGATGTGGCTTCCACTGCTTCTCGGCCTTTTGGCTAAGATCAGGCTTGAGATCAGGTGTAATGCCTGTTCTTGTCAGCTTGGATCTGGTATGTCTCTCTTGTGGGACCATGAATTGGATTCAATTTGAATTGGTTTTTGGAGCAAAAAAGGAGATGGATTAGGGGTTTGCCACTGTCCACTCTGTGCCTTGGCTTTGTAACTCTGAGAAAGGAATACATTTTTTTTTTAATGATGTTGCTTCCAGAACCAAAGCAATGGGCTCCATTCAGGTGTACTACGTCTGGCTCCCAAGTTGGTATATATGTGATAAAGTCCATTTCTCCTTAGCCGTTGATTCTTGGTTGTATAGTGGCTGTGGTCTGGGCCATCAGCTCTGATGGTCTCCCAGTTTCTTTAATTGGATTGTCTGAAGGCCAATATTTTGTCTTTGCGGTGTCTTGGTTTCGGTATCGACATGTTTTGAAAATTAATTCCTTACAGTACAGTTGAGATTTGGCCTGTTTGTTTGTTTGCAGTGTTTTATGTCCATAAAGCTTTTGAAATTTCATATTTAACAAAAGTACAGTTGGAGAAGATTCCAATTCTACAGATGGGGGAGTGGGGGGGTTAGTCAGAAGGATAGGGGGAAGTCAGGTGGGCAGTCAGGGAGCCAGTACTATCGTTGCCCAGGAGTAAAACATTGATTTGATCCTTCTAACCTTTCCTGGGTAAATATTCCTTAGAAGTCTCCGATTTAAATTGGATTTTTGGATAGTTTCTGGTGCAAGGTAATTGTCCATCGGAAGTTTAAACTTCCTGGGCAATTCCCGTGCACTCCTTGCATGGGAACTTCCAGAGGGGGTGGAGGGGGCACAGCACATTTTCTGAGGTACCTTCCTGCGCGACACCCCCTCCACACCCCCTTGAAACAGAAGTTAGTTATCACCAGGTATTGATCTAGTAGTATGTGAAATGCAAAATACTGATCACTGGGATTTCTAAGTGTAACAAACATTCTTGGGGATAGTGGCCAGGGAAGGACCGGGTGAAGCTTTTGAAGTCAAAACACACTTTTGAGGCAGGTGTAGAATTTCTAGTGCTCCACAGTGACACCAAATGGCAAAAATAAGAAATGCAGGTGCACCCAGAACCATGGGTGGGATTCTCTGATCCTGGGGCTAACTGTTGACGCCATCGTAAACGCCAGGGCGTTTTACGACAGCGTCAACAGGCCCCCAGGAGCAGCGATCCTGCGCCACACAGGGGACCAGCACGGCACTGGAGAGCCTCACGCTGCTCCAGCTGCCGACCGGGCGTCAGAATTTGCGCCGTGGGTTCACGCATGCGTGCTACGGCCGTCAGGAGTTCGCGCATGCGCACCACGGCACAGCATGGAGGAGAGCTACAGGGGTCCGGTGCGGAGGAACATAGGCCCCCACCAGGATAAGCCCGCCCGCCGATCGGTAGGACCCGATCGCGGGCCAGGCCACCGTGGAGGCTCCCCCCTGGGGTTGGATCCCCCCTCCATCCCACCAGGCTGCCCCTGCAACATGAATGCCGAGGTCCCGGCGGGTAGGAACAAACGGGAACGGCGCCGGCGAGACTTGGCCTTACACAGTGGGCACTTGGCCCATCGCGCGGGGAGAAGTGCCGGGAGGCCGCTTTCAACGGCCCCCGACTGGCGCCGCGCCGACCACACCAGCGCCAATGGCGCCGATTCTCCAGTCACCGGTGAATTGGCGGACCAGCGTCAGAGCGACGTCGGGTGAATCCCCCCCCCCCCCCCCCCCCGAGAGGGGGACGCAATCAGAGATGTTCCACCAAGCATTTGATGACACCAATGTAGAGGAGACTCCTCTACTTTGGGGGGACCAAACGCAATTGGGTGACCGCTTTGCAGAACACCTCCACTCAGTCCACAAACATGACCGCTAGCTTCCGATCGCTTGCCATTTTAATTCACCACCTTGCTCTCGCGCTCATTTTTCTGTCCTTGGCTAGCTGCAAATGTTCCAGTGAAGCCTAATGCAAGTTTGAGGAACAGCACCTCATTTTCTGGTTAGCGACTTTACAGTCTTCTGGACTTGGTTGTATAGTGGTTGTTGTCTGGGGCCATCAGCTCTGATGGTCTCCCAGTCTCTTTGATTTGATTGTCTGATGGCCACTGTTTGTCTTTGATATGGTAATGTCCCAGTGTCTTGGTTTTTGTATCGACTTAGTTTGAAGATTAACTCCTTAGTCCTTCTAACTTTTCCTGGGTAACTATTCTGCTATGAGAGTCGGAACCATCCGATTGGAGTTTTGGGATGATTCCAGGTGAAGTTTAGTTGTCGACTGGACAACAACTTCAGACTGTGAACTCTGTCCCTCTTTGGGTTTTCTTTGCTATGTGCTGGCCTTAATCACATTTTCCAAATTTTTGCTTTCGGACAGAGCCATCATTATTCTGCCATTCACACTTATTCTGGACAAACGCTTTGTCTCTTTACTACAACCCATCATCGCTCCCTTTGCCTCTTGTTCCATAACATCTTTGTCATTAATCTCTCCTGCTCTCTTCCCAATCACAACCCTTCCCTTTTATTCTTCCTCTTTTCCTCTCGCCACTCCCTCTCCGTTTCACAATGCCCAAAAGCTTGTGAACGACCTTTGACATATAATCACAGCTGTAATATAGGAAACATAGCAACCACTTTGTGTGCAGCATGGTTCCACAGCCAACATTGTAATACTGATCAGGTAATAACAAAGAACAAAGAACAAAGAAATGTACAGCACAGGAACAGGCCCTTCGGCCCTCCAAGCCCGTGCCGACCATACTGCCCGACTAAACTACAATCTTCTACACTTCCTGGGTCCGTATCCTTCTATTCCCATCCTATTCATATATTTGTCAAGATGCCCCTTAAATGTCCCTATCGTCCCTGCCTCCACTACCTCCTCCGGTAGTGAGTTCCAGGCACCCACTACCCTCTGCGTAAAAAACTTGCCTCGTACATCTACTCTAAACTTTGCCCCTCTCACCTTAAACCTATGCCCCCTAGTAATTGACCCCTCTACCCTGGGGAAAAGCCTCTGACTATCCACTCTGTCTATGCCCCTCATAATTTTGTATACCTCTATCAGGTCGCCCCTCAACCTCCTTCGTTCCAGTGAGAACAAACCGAGTTTATTCAATCGCTCCTCATAGCTTATGCCCTCCATACCAGGCAACATTCTGGTAAATCTCTTCTGCACCCTCTCTAAAGCCTCCACATCCTTCTGGTAGTGTGGCGACCAGAATTGAACACTATACTCCAAGTGTGGCCTAACTAAGGTTCTATACAGCTGCAACATGACTTGCCAATTCTTATACTCAATGCCCCGGCCAATGAAGGCAAGCATGCCGTATGCCTTCTTGACTACCTTCTCCACCTGTGTAGCCCCTTTCAGTGATCTGTGGACCTGTACTCCTAGATCTCTTTGACTTTCAATACTCTTGAGGGTTCTACCATTCACTGTATATTCCCTACCTGCATTAGCCCTTCCAAAATGCATTACCTCACATTTGTCCAGGTTAAACTCCATCTGCCATCTCTCCGCCCAAGTCTCCAGACAATCTAAATCCTGCTGTATCCTCAGACAGTCCTCATCGCTATCCGCAATTCCACCAACCTTTGTGTCGTCTGCAAACTTACTAATCAGACCAGTTACATTTTCCTCCAAATCATTTATATATACTACAAAGAGCAAAGGTCCCAGCACTGATCCCTGTGGAACACCACTGGTCACAGCCCTCCAATTAGAAAAGCATCCCTCCATTGCTACCCTCTGCCTTCTATGGCCTAGCCAGTTCTGTATCCACCTTGCCAGTTCACCCCTGATCCCGTGTGACTTCACCTTTTGTACTAGTCTACCATGAGGGACCTTGTCAAAGGCCTTACTGAAGTCCATATAGACAACATCTACTGCCCTACCTGCATCAATCATCTTAGTGACCTCCTCGAAAAACTCTATCAAGTTAGTGAGACACGACCTCCCCTTCACAAAACCGTGCTGCCTCTCACTAATACGTCCATTTGCTTCCAAATGGGAGTAGATCCTGTCTCGAAGAATTCTCTCCAGTAATTTCCCTACCACTGAAGTAAGGCTCACCGGCCTGTAGTTTGTCTGTAATCTGTTTTTAAAGATGCTGATTCAGCAAGACATTGCTCAGGACAGCGGGGAGCACTCCCTGTTTGAAATAGTGGCATGGGATCTTTTGTGTCCACCTGAAAAGGGGGACGAATCCTTGGTTTAACATCACATCCAAAAGACAGTCCCTCCCTCAGTACTGCACTGGACTGGCAGCATAAATGATGTGCTGAAGTTCTGGGTGCAGAATTTGAACCTACACCTACTGATTCAGTGGCAAGCATGCTACCGTTGAGCCATGGCTGTATTCTAATGTCATAACCTGCCATATTAATAACCCTATTAAAATCATTAAAAAGACAGCCGTCATTAGTTGTGAACTTCATTTATATTGACTTGCTGTAGTCATTTTGAATGAATAGATGTCATAACATATTGGCTTTAATAATACATTGAGAGTACATTTATGTTGATATAGTGGGAGATAGCTTTCTAAACCAGGCCTCTATGTTCCTGTTGCAGTGCTGCTATTGCTTTCAAATTGATCAATTGTTCACACTTCGTCAGAAGGTCATGGGGCCAAGCCTCGATAAATGACTTGCACGTAACCTAGGCTGACGTACTAATTCAGTATCAAGGAAGTGTTACATTGTCAGAGGTGTTGACATAGTGAGATTAAACTGAGACCTACCAACATTCCTCCTTGAACCAACATCACACAAAAAAAGAGATGAAGCAGTTTTCCTAACTCATTAACTTCACTTGTGGGAACGCTCTGTGCACATGTTGACTGTCAGATTCACTTACAAAATGTTTAGGAGGGATTATTGGGTTACGGGGATAGGGTGGAAGTGAGGGCTTAAGTGGGTCGGTGCAGACTTGATGGGCCAAATGGCCTCCTTCTGCACTGTATGTTCTATGTACATAACAGTAACTACTCTAGAGACTAGCCTGTCCCCGACAGACACAAACCTATTGCTGATGTGTCCTGAAGAACTTGGCTTGGCAGCAGTAACGTGGAAGCAGGATTTGTGAACTGGAAGATTTGCAGATGAATGCTCATCAGCTACAACCTTAAGTTTGTTAGCCAATTCACCATAAGGATTTGACTTGTATGTTTTCTGTTATGGTGACTGACTAAGTGTTAATTTTATCTACTGAACTATTGTATTTAAATGAATATATGAATATTTGAGCACGGTCACTGAATAATACATTTTTTGCACCCTGGCACAGAAAATTGCCCTTCGTATTGGCCAAAGGTACCAATGCAAATTAATATTAACTCTTGGGCGTCTGTGTGAGCAGTACCCTCAGATGGTAAATATTCATGTGTGAATCTGAATGAATCACAAGAGGGCAAGTTCAGAAATACATCTGAATTAAACCAAAACTGCAACATTGACAACCTGCATTTACGTAGCACCTTTAGTGTTTTAAATAGTCCCAAGCTGCCTCATCGGACTGTAAGCAAATGAAAACTGATACTGAGCTGAAGGAGAAGACATTAGGGCATTTGGGCGACTGTTTAATTGAAGACATGGGGCTGATCTTTATGGCCCTTTCCACCAGCGGGATCATCTTGTCCCACTGATGGCGAACAGCCCATGGTGGGTGCCCTGGCATTGCAGCCAGCAAACAAATCCATAACGCCATTGACATCAGCGGGACCGGATGGTCCTGTTGCCAATCAATGGTGAGGCACTTCTGAACCGCAAAACACAGCGCGGAGGGGGGAACGGGGGGCGCGAGAGGGGGACGATGGGGGCAAGGAGGAATAGGGGAGGGGGGATGAAGGAGGGTGGAAAATTCCACCCATAAGTTTGAAGGTGCCTCTTAAAGGAGAGAGGCAGAGCGGTTTAGGAATGGAATTCCAGGGAGGGGGGGCCCTGGCAGTTGAAGTCAGGACCACATTTGCACATAAGGCTACAAAGTTCTCTGTTTTCAATGAACTTCTAAGTACTTAATGTTCAAAGTCAGAAGTCAGGCTTGCTTCTGGCTTCCAACCTTGTTTTAATTCTTTACCCATCCTGTAATTGGTATTCTTTTCCTTTCCATTCTATCTTGTTCCTTAGGCTCTGGCACATGGCCTAGATGGCCAGTTGTTAAGGAAATGGCCTTTACAAATGGCAGTGTTAGGTAAGCAGCAAGAGAAAGCATGAACTCTCTCGTTAACAAGGGATGATGGGGTATTGAGAAGAAAATTTAACCCAGTCAGCTAGGTTTCTGAAGGTCTGTGTACTGACTGATTCACATTTTATATTTTGGACATTAACCTCTGCACTGCTTCTTTAATTGTAGACAAAGCTTTTTGGACACTTTCCCTCGACTAGAGCCACCGCCACCAACGGTCAAAAAGAGGGCACCTCGAGCACTGAAGACCACTCAGGATATGATGATATCATCGGTGCCTGTGGTTAACAGCAGTGATGTTTCCGATCCATCCACGTCAAGCCATGATGAAACGGTGCTGCAAAAGAATGGAGCGGCTGAGAGTAAGGCCGAAGGTGACGAAACTGCCCCCACGAGCAGCGTGGAGAATTTAACTTCCAACCTCACTGCCGAGGCCAAATCAGAGAGTGAGCTGTGCAGCACACTGGAGAATGTAGCAGATCTTGCCAAGCCAGCCCTCTCTGTGCCTGATCTTCTGAACAAAGAGCCTGTGGACGTCAAACTCAAGCCAACTGGCCATGAGAAACGGATGACCTCCTCCCCGCATCCAGACAAAGCTTGCTTGCGGATCAGCATTAGTGAAGATGACCTTTTGGGGAATGACTCTGAGGACTCCGGGGTACCACGACAAAGATGTTCAAGTGTTGAAAATGAAGAACACCACCCAGATTTGCTATCATTCGAATAGGTTTCTGTGGGGATCTTGTTTCACTGACTATAACTGGAACAGCAGAATCCCTTTCCCTTGAATAGTCTCAGATGTGTAACTTGCCTCTTAGAGTTTGGTGTCATGGTGGAACGAGGGGTTGTACAATTACCAGTGTAGGTGTCCTTTATTAGGCAGCAGTTTGGCTTTGACCCTGAGCTTTAAATGGGCTGAGGACAACTTTACACTCATCATAGGAAGACTACCAATCGCTACTTTCAGAGGGTAAATTGTCCAGCATACACTTGGACTATTATGAGGAGGCTAAAGTAGAATGCAGATAATTTTTAGAACTGGGCTTTGAACTTACACTCAAATACAAATAGCTTATGCATTTGACCTAACTTCCTCTGTCCTATTTTTAATTGTGCATTTTACCTATTTATTTTAGACAAATTAATCCCTCTGCTAAAATAGCAGAGGGGGACAAGTTCGGACCAACCCATCAACCATTCATACCTCCTATCTCACAATGTAATTTCAAAGCCTAGATTTTAAATGAATGAAACTCAGCAAATCCAGATACAGTTCTACCTATTCACCAAAGTGACTGATAACCTTTTACCATATAGAAAGCCTATAATGTAACAAGATAACATTAAGTGCCTGAATTAAACTTTATGCACTTGCAACATTGCCACAGTAAACTTATGTTTTGTCAACACCTCATTAAATATTCTTTCATACGTACATTTTCTGCAAACTGACTGCAAAATGAAGTAAACATCACAGTCTGTTGGGAGTGCTGCTTAGATTATTCAGAAAAAATTATTGGAATCTTAAAATCAGAACAAGGGAAACTAGCAAGGAATATACAGTGATTTGTAATTTTAAAATGAAAGGTAATGTAGTATTTTTTAGGAAAAAAGAATTTATTTTAGATTAATATTACTGCATCACTGACTAAATCAAATGAATCTTTATAAAATGCATCATTTTATTAAAAACTCTAGGTGTCATACTGCCTTCATAATAATCTGTTTGAAGAAGCACATCCTGTTTTAGGAAGTGGATTATTTAAATATGGCACAATTTGTTCTGTCCCACGATAGCTGCTCTCTGTATTAATTCACCGCGCACATTCAGACTAACACACAATGTGCTGCTCTTCAGAATTCCAGTCTAGACAGGAATTATTTCCAAAGGTATTTCAGTGAAGTCAAATTTTTGTTTACGGTTTATTAGTTTTAATTACTTCTGTTATTCAGAATGTAGCAGAGTTTCAGTAATAGAATAAGGCAATTCCTCTCCCCCTCCACAACCCTCCATAGCTATTGCATATTTGCTCTTCACGCTTGCTCAGTACCACAGAGGAATGAAGAGGGAATTATGCATCCATTGTGATTTTGAGCACATCTGCACACAAGCCAGAATAGTTGTTTGGTAGGACAGAACTTGCGTTTTACTGATAAAAGGCACATGTTGTTGAAGCTTGTCGTCTTGCACTCATCAAGGTAATTCGCAAGAATACCAAATATTAAGGGAACAGCAATTCCTACTTAATGAGAAGAGAGTGCTGATTGGTTGGCAAATGGGCTCTGATTGGTAGAAGCATTGCTGTAGAGAATGCACCAGTTAACTGATGATTGACAGTCTTGATTACCAAGCTTTATTTAAATTCAAACCATGCAGGTAGACTCTGACTGTTCTGTCATTCCCTGTGCACTTGATATTCTTGCAAACTTGCCTAATGAATACCAGATAAAAAACTTCAAAAACGTGTTTTTTATCAAAAATACACAGGCCTAAATTGTTAAAACCCACACTAGTATGGACCATTGCTGTGCGAGGGCATGATTTTATTCATGTTTTAATGTGATTTATATCCATTACTCTCAGCCTAAAGAAGTGATGGTGGGAAGAGAGTGGAGTTAGCCTCAGTGGAGATAACTGCCAACCCATGTCAACATTCTGAAAAGCTATAATCTACTGATATTTGTAGAAGTGATCTTGAATTTTGATTGCATTTTCAGATATAGTTGTTCTATTCAAATGCAAATGTTAACACTTCAAATCTTTAGCATTTTTACACATTATTTTATAAACTGAAATCCTTACAAAAAAATTCATAATGTTTTGTGGTTTTCTTCCAAATTTTAATGTAGGTGTTTGCAGTCTCTCTCTCTCTCTGAAGTGCTTTGATATATTTATTCCCTTCTGCCTTGATTTGCACAGATTAGTACACCATTATGCTTTGCAAACTTTTAGGCTACCCACATTCTGCATAATTCACTGCCATGTGCATATAGATTCTGTAATTAGACAGACTGCACCTGTGAAAGAGAGTACTGAAATATTATTCATGAAATGTCTTTTAATTTAGTGATTTAGTTTGCTGCTGTAATGAGACATGTTAGATTGCATTAAAATGCAATTTACCTGGAATTGGTGGCAAGATTGTAGAGAGGAAAGTATCAGTCTTCTGTCAGTGGAACTGTGACATTAATTCCAGGGTGAGGATCACCATCAATTCTGACATATCTTTAAAAGCACTGTCTATATCTCCAGGATCCAAAGTGAGCAGAATTGTTACTGATTTATTATTTAAAAGAATTGGATAAATAATCAAAATTAACAAGTTAATAGGGCCTTGGGGGGGGGGGGGGGGAGGGGGAGAAGAGCAGACGTTTGGGACTAGTTGGATGGCTCTTTCAAAGAGCTAGCACATGAATCATGGGCTGAATGGCCGCCTTCCGTGCTGTAAAATTCATACAGTATGGAGCCTGCCAATCTAACCTCTTTCTTTAAGCCAAGTGTCTTTTAGTACAAAACATAATATTATGAAAACCGTGTATTAATTTCATTTTGACCTTACAAATGAGCTAATCAATAAGTTACGCTTTCCATGCCAGGTTAATCTTGATGGGATTGTTGACAGGCATGTGTTTCATATCGCTCACCGGAAATTTGATGATTGAGAGTTCAGACTCATGTTGGTGCAACTTTAGTGTATTGAGAAAATACTAAGGAAATTATTTGCCATCTTAGCATCTCCAGTATTGTGCCATTGTTGTTGCTTTGTAATCAAGTGTTAATTATTGCTTTAGGCTATTGATATGCCGTCAATTAAGATGGAGAACGCAGAGTGAATTAACTATGGCTTTAATTGACTTACAACAGAGCTGGCAGCGACCCCAGAATGAGGCAGTGTGAGAGGTCGCAGCTTATATACCCAGGCCTTCGGGGGAGGAGCCAAGGGCAGAACCAAAACCGTACAACATGTAATATAGTGGCAATACTGTATAATGCGTAATACTGTGGCAGCACAATACAACACAGTGGTTTCACCACAGCTATATAAAAGGGTCAATATCTTCCATGGATTTGAAGTATGGACAATGATAAAGATGGATGCAATAGATTCTCAGGCTGGATTTTCTCTCCAGGCTTCACGGCCCCACTGACAGGGTCAACTGGGGGCACAGTCACTCAAAGTGACTGTTTCCTTGATTTGGCCAATTAGTGGCCAGAGGATGCACTCACTGTCTAATTAAGGCTGGCGGGGCGAGTTCTTGAAGCCAGGTGGCCAATAGGAGGCACTCCAGCTTGGAAGGAGCAGCAGGCTGCCATGACAGGATAAGCAAAACAGAGGCACACCAAAATAGAGACACTATTTTGTCAACCTTTTAAAATGTAAACTAAAAAAATTTAAATGAAAGGAGAACTTTGCAGCCAGGCTCTGGGGGGACTTGTCGACCCAACTTATAATGGTATCAAAGTCCAGTGTAACTGTTTTCTGCCCCCCCCCACCCCCCCCCCCCCCCCCAGATGCTGCCTAACCTGCTGAGTACTTCCAGAATTTTCTGTTTTTATTTCAGTATCCACAGAATTGTACTGTTATCTTGTGTTATGGGTCAGGGATTAGAGAACCCCAAAGTGTATCATGGAGTTCACCTGACCCACAACTTTTAATAGATTGTGGTATGGGGAGCACACGGCCCACTCTACAGGTGTGGGACAGCAAAAATGGAAAAAGTATTTTTTAAAGCAAATTATTCTATGAACTCAAGTTAACCTTTTTAAAACAAACAGTGAATATCTTAGCAACCATTAATTCAAAGATAACCCTAAGTAATCCTTTAAGCTGTCCTTTTAACATCCAAAAGACTTAATAACCTTTAAACAGAAGCACATCAGGATTTACATTCAATACTGGAAACATTTAAATTTCTGAATTCACCAAATGATCTAGAGATAGTCCACTATGGCAGGGAGATCAACAGTACACCTGCTTTGTCTGACTTCAGCTGCAACACACTGAAAAACAATAACAAAAAGACAGAGACACACCCAAGCTTTTCTCAAAGTGAAACTAAAAAGCAGAACCAGAGCTCAGCTCCACCCACACTCTGACATCACTGCAGTAACATGAGCAGCTAACCATTTCTTAAAGCGACATTCCCATGACACCTCCCCCCGAGAAAAAACAATAAACCATCAACTTCAAGATGGTTTCATTTTTCACCTTTTCACTATCCTTTAAGAAATGCACACAGTAAATATACTTTATCATTTCAAAAAAAACAACACACGCAAACAGGTGTAATAATATAGTCCATTTTTTTTTGTTCTTCCTCCAACTGAAATCCTTCATGATTGACAGTCTCTTTGAACAAGAAGGTCTCTGCACAATCCGTCCATTGCTCCAGACCTCGGCATTTCTCTTTAAAGTCAGATACTTTAGTTCAATCTGATCACAGAGTCCCTTGTAATTCTCCAACACATGCGCATTGGTTATCACAGCTTTCAGGCAGTCAAATGCCTGTCAAAAGTCCGCCGTCCACTGGAATTTGTTACGCTTCTTGAGCAAGTCCATCAGTGGAGCAACAACGCTACAAACATTTTTCACCAATGTTCGATCAAATCCACTCATGCCAAGAAATCGCATTATTTCCCTTTATCTCGAGGGTATCGGAAACTCCTCAAGGAAAGTGACTTGGGCTTTTCCAAATTCACTTTCGGCTAGGTTTATCACCAAATCCACCTCCTGAAGTCAATCGAATAACTCCATCAGATGTTTTAACTGTTCTTTCCATGTCTGGCTGAAAATTACCAGATCGTCGATGTATATCGCACAATTGGGTAATCCTGAAACAACTTTGTTAGTTAACTGTTTAAATATGGTTGGGGCATTTTTCATGCCAAACAGCATAACTTTGAATTGGTATATACCACCATCTGGAGTCACAAAAGCTGAAATCTCCTTCGCCCTGTCGGATAAAGGTACCTGCCAGTAACCTTTAAGTAAATCTAATTTGGAAATAAAAGCGTACTGTCCCACTTTCTCAATGCAATCCTCCAAACGTGGGATAGGATAAGAGTCCGTTCTTGTAACTGCATTAACCTTTCTATAGTCCACACACAACCATTGGGTACCGTCTGGTTTAGGTACCATCAGTATGGGTGAGCTCCATTGGCTGCAACCCACTTCAATTATGCCATTTTTAAGCATACTCTCAATCTGTTTGTTAACCTGTGCCAATTTTAAAGGATTAAGTCTATATGGATGTTGTTTGATTGGAACAGCATTTCTCACATCTACATCATGTATAGCCATTTTAGTACTTCCCAATTTATCGCCACAAACTTGCCCATGTGATATCAATAACTCTTTCAGGTCAGTCATTTTTCCTCTGAAAGGTAACTCAACAATTTATCCCAATTTTTAAAAACATCCTCATTTTCCAATTTAATTTGAGGTATGTCAAATTCACAGTCATCTGGATTTGGTTTGTCACTTTGAGTTAGAATCATTAAAACCTCCTCCTTTGTCTCTCCTTCCCTTTCAAAGTACCTTTTAAGCATATTCACATGACACACTCATTGAGTTTTCCTTCTATCTGGTGTTTTTACCACATAATTCACCTCACTTAATTTCCTTTCAATCTGATAAGGTCCACAAAATCTTGCTTTTAAAGGCTCACCTACCACTGGTAACAACACTAAATCTTTATCTCCACTGACAAAACTACGAACTTTGGATTTCTTGTCCGCGACCCGTTTCATCACATTTTGTGCAACTTTCAAATGTTGTCTAGCCAATTCACCTGCTCTATTTAATCATTCCCTAAAATTTGACACGTAATCCAATAATGTAATTTCCGATTTCTCACCCACCAATTTTTCCTTAATCAATTTAAGTGGTCCTCTTACCTCATGACCTAAAATTAGTTCAAAATGACTAAATTTGGTTGAATCATTAGGTGCATCCCTAATTGCAAACAGTACAAATGGAATTCCTTTACCCCAATCCTCTGGATAATCTTGACAATAAGCCCTCAACATTGTCTTTAATGTCTGATGCCACCTTTCTAACGCTCCCTGCGATTCTGGATGCTACGCAGTTGATTTGAATTGTTTTATTCCTAAGCTATCCATAACTTCTTTGAATAACCTTCAGGTAAAATTTGATCCTTGATCCGATTGTATTTCTGTGGGTAGTCTATATCTAGTAAAGAATTTAAGTAATTCCTCCACAATCTTTTTAGCTGTAATATTATGTACTGGAATGGCCTCTGGAAACCTAGTAGACACATCCATTATCGTCAAAAGATATTGATTCCCACTTTTTGTTTTCGGAAGCGGTCCTACACAATCAATTAGGACCCTTGTAAAAGGTTCCTCAAATGCTGTAATGGGTATTAAGGGCGCTGGTTTTATCACTGCTTGAGGTTGCCCTACCACTTGACATGTGTGACATGATTGACAAAATTTAACTACATCTTTATGTAGTCCAGGCCAATAGAAATGATTCTGGATTTTAGCTTGAGTTTTCCTTATTCCCAAATGACCTCCCACTGGTACCTCATGTGCAACTCGCAACACCTCCTTTCTATACCCTACCGGCAATACTACTTGATGAACTCCTGCCCACTTTTCATCCGCCTGCATATTTAAAGGTCTCCATTTTCTCATCAAGACATTACTTGTATGGTAATAACACTCTGGTACACACGCAGATTCCTCTTCCATGTATGCTTTCTGATACATCCGTTTTATTTCTATATCTTTTTGTTGTAGCTCCGCCAATTTTCCTGAACTAAAAATATCTGCCTCATCCTCCTCCTGATCTTGTTCTTTTTCAACCATCTGATCAAAAATCGTTTCTAATAATTGCACTTCAACTTCATCTTCACTCTTTGATTTCTCCTCTTCTCTTAACATGTGACTTTGCAACCTTGTTACTACACAATCTGGAAAAATCCCAGGAAATTCATCCTTCAACACTTCAGTTGTCTGACTTTACACAGGCTTATCATCCACAGTAGGCATCACTCCCACCTGCGATCCAGCTATATCATTACCCAAGATAAGCTGTATTCCTGGACAAGATAGTTTCTCTATTATTCCTACTACTTCACCACTCTTCACTGGACTTTCCAACCTTACCTTGTATAATGGAACGCTACTCCTCTCACCCTGAATTCCACATATTACCACTTTTTCTGGCAATATTCTTCCCGAACTACATAACTCCTCATCGCTTACCATTAAAGATTGACTAGCTCCCGTATCTCTTAAAATTCTGACTTTTTACCTACTCCTCCTGATACACATGAGTAAACTTTACCCACACAGTAAATTCTTTAAAGAGACCTGGCACCTTCTTATCAATCACCTCGCGATCAGTCTGTACAATCTTTTGCACCTCCTTCGCTTCACTTGGGCTTTCCTTTACCACTTTAACAAACCCCACTGTCTTATCCTGTTTTAGAACATCAGCTTTCCCAGTGCTTTTCTTCAACCACCAACACTGTGACTTTACATGGCCTAGTTTATTACAGTGAAAACATTTGAAACATTTCATTTTATTTCCACCCTCCTGGATTTCTTTTTTAATCTGAGTTACATTCTCCTTATTATCTCCCATCAGGTCACCTTTACCACTTGAGTATTTCTCATGTCCCCAGTTTCTATCCCTCACAGGCTGAAACTGATGTCGGAAACCAAGCTTTAATTTATGAACTAATTCATAATCATCTGCCATTTCTGCTGCTAATCTCACAATTTTAACCCTCTGCTCTTGCACATGAGTTCTCAAGACATCAGGAATTGAATTTTTAAATTCCTCCAAAAGTATGATTTCTCTGAGACCTTCATACATTAAGTCTATTTTCAAAGCCCTTATCCACCAATCAAAATTACTCTGAGCCTTTCAAACTCCATGTATGTTTGACCAAATTCTTTCCTTAAATTTCTAAACCTTTGTCTGTAAGCTTCAGGCACTAGTTCATATGCACCTAAGATGGATTTTTTCACCTCCTCATATGTCCCAGATACCTCCTCCGGTAGTGATGCAAGCTCTACCTACCAGCTTTATTTGAATCAGTAATACTCACATGTCCTGTGGCCATTTCATTTGTTTCGCTACCTTCTCAAATGAAATGAAAAAGGCTTCTACCTCCTTCTCGTCAAACCTTGGCAATGCTTGGACATATTTAAATAGATCCCCACCACGCTTTTGACTTTGACGCTCTTTCTCACTATCCTCATCACTATTATCCAACTGTACATTTCCCTTTACGTCTGCCAATTTTAACTGGCTGTCACATTTCATGGCCATTTTCTGAAGTTCAAACTCTCTTTCTTTATCTTTTTCCCTGATCTGTATCTCTCTTTCTTTTTCTCTTCGTTCTGCTAGGGCTGTTCTTTCTTTGTTTCTTTCTTCTCTCTCCTTTTCTTTTTCTTTCATTGCATATTCAAGCTGCTTTAATTTTTTTTCGTGTTCAAGTTGCTTAATCTGCAACTGAATCTTTGCCATTTCTAATGCCACCGCCATAATTACCTCATCTTTTCGCATTTTGTCAGGTAATGTTAACTGCAATGTTTTTGCCAAATCTAACAGTCTGCTTTTAGTCTCTGTCCGTAAGGTACTGCATGTGACGGTCTCCACCCCCAAAAACTTCTGAGCGTCTGAAAGAGCCATTGTCCACAACACACACCCTACTTAAACTAAAATACCACACCTGAAAAGCAACCACAATATGCTCACCCCTCACTTTCTTTTAAGTTCACTAAGCCAATCCAATAGATAGACTTTTATCCCCCTCGAGCCCCCAATTGTTATGGGTCAGGGTTTAGAGAACCCCAAAGTGTATCATGGAGTTCACCTGACCCACAACTTTTAATAGATTGTGGTATGGGGAGCACACGGCCCACTCTACAGGTGTTGTACAGCAGAAATGGAAAAGTATTTTTAAAAACAAAACAATGCTTATTCTATGAACTCAAGTTAACCTTTTTAAAACAAACAGTGAATATCTTAGCAAACATTAATTCAAAGATAACCCTAAGTAATCCTTTAAGCTGTCCTTTTAACATCCAAAAGACTTAACAACCTTTAAACAGAAGCACATCAGGGTTTACATTCAATACTGAAAACATTTACAATTCTGAATTCGCCAAATGATCAAGAGATAGTCCACTATGGCAGGGAGATCAACAGTACACCTGCTTTGTCTGACTTCAGCTGCAACACACTGAAAAACAATAACAAAAAGACAGAGACACACCCAAGCTTTTCTCAAAGTGAAACTAGAAAGCAGAACCAGAGCTCAGCTCCACCCACACTCTGTCGTCACTGCAGTAACATGAGCAGCTAACTATTTCTTAAAGCGACATTCTCATTACACTTGGCAAAACAAACTTTATTTGTCTGTGATTTACAATATGATGTTGGAAAGAAACACCAAGGAAAGAAACAGTGAAGAAAAGAGAAAGGAAATGTGGAGTGACCAAAGGCATCGCTGACACGGTCACCACACCTTATTCCTCAAGCTGAGATTTAGTAAACTCACAGCACATTTTAAATGAGATGCTCGGGCAGCACGGTGGTGCAGTGGTTAACACTGTTGCTTCACAGCTCCAGGTCCCAGGTTCGATTCACGGCTTGGCTCACTGTCCGTGCGGAGTCTGCACGCTCTCCCTGTGTCTGCGTGGGTTTTCTCCGGGTGCACCGGTTTCCTCCCACAAGTCCCGAGAGACGTGCTTGTTAGATGAATTGGGCATTCTGAATTCTCCCTCAGTGTACCCGAACAGGTGCCGGAATGTGGCGAATTTGCACGGTAAATTCATTGCAGTGTTAATGCAAGCCTACTTGTGACAATAAAGATTATTAATCAAATGCATTTATAATCTGTTCCACACCTGTTAGGGAACACTTTGCTAATGTTCAACTTTCTCAAAATACAAAACTCTAGTCTCAAATCACACACTCCTCACTTTCTATTATATTCAACATCAGTCATCCAAAAATGTCAACCATAACTGCACCTCTGGCAAGAACAGAAGTTGTTTTTCCAACTCTTATATTAACAAAACTGGAGTCAATGGAAATCAGGGAGAAAACACTGTTGGTTGGAGTCATAAACCTGGCACAAAGGAAGATAGTTATGGTGGTTGGAGGTCAATCATGTCATCTCCAGGACATCACTGCAGGAGGTCATCAAGGTAGTTGCCTCGGCCCAATCATCTTCAGCACTTCATCAATGACCTTCCTTCCATCATAAGGTCAGAAGTGGGGATGTTCGCAGATGATTGTTCAGCACCATTCATGACCATGCAGATACTGAAGCAGTCCCCATGCTTCAAGATTTGGACAATATCCAGGCTTGGGCTGACAAGTGGTAAGTAACATTTGATAATCTAGCCATCGCCATTGACATTACCATTGCTGAATTCCCCCACTATTAACATACTGGGGATTACCATTGAAGAAAAACCGAACTGGACGAGCCATGTAAATAATGTGGCTGGGAATCCTGCAGCAAGAAACTTAGTCATCTGTACATCTGTACATACATCTGCACATACACCAGGGACTGCAGACAGATGTAACAGCCACTAGAGGGCATCAGAGATGGGTATAAAGGGTCCAGCTCAAGTAGGAGCCGCCTCATTCAGAAGCACAGGGCTAAGTAGCAGCAGCAGCAGGCAGAGACAGCTCAGCGTAGGCAGCTTACCATAGCTTCACTGGTCATACCTCTTGACTGTATTACATCTATGATGTGGAGATGCCGGCGTTGGACTGGGGTGAGCACAGTACGAAGTCTTACAACACCAGGTTAAAGTCGAACAGGTTTGTTTCGATGTCACTAGCTTTCGGAGCGCTGCTCCTTCCTCAGGTGAATGAAGAGGTCTGTTCCAGAAACACATATATAGACAAATTCAAAGACCTCAAACGAACCATTGTTTGCAGCAAACTACCCAGTCTTCAGAACAGTGACCACGACACCACACAACCCTGTCATGGCAATCTCTGCAAGACGTGCCAGATCATCGACATGGATACCACTATTACACGTGAGAACACCACCCACCAGGTACGCGGTACATACTCGTGCGACTTGGCCAACGTTGTCTACCTCATACGCTGCAGGAAAGGATGTCCCGAAGCGTGGTACATTGGTGAGACCATGCAGACGCTGCGACAACGAATGAACGGACATCGCGCAACAATCACCAGGCAGGAATGTTCCCTTCCAGTCGGGGAACACTTCAGCAGTCAAGGGCATTCAGCCTCTGATCTCCGGGTAAGCGTTCTTCAAGGCGGCCTTCAGGACCCGCGACAACGCAGAATCGCCGAGCAGAAACTTATAGCCAAGTTCTGCACACATGAGTGCGGCCTCAACCGGGACCTGGGATTCATGTCACATTACATTCATCCCCCACCATCTGGCCTGCAAAATCCTACCAACTGTCCTTGCTTGAGACAATTCACACCTCTTTAACCTGGGGTTACCCCTATCTCTGGATCTATAAACATTTAATTACCAGCTAATGCTCACATTCCTAGCATTGTTTGGCATCTTTGAATTTGTCTATATATGTGTTTCTGGAACAGACCTCTTCATTCACCTGAGGAAGGAGCAGCGCTCCGAAAGCTAGTGATATCGAAACAAACCTGTTGGACTTTAACCTGGTGTTGTAAGACTTCGTACTGTATTACATCTAGTTAAGCTCTGGAAACAGAACAAACCTACTGAATAAAGTATTTGTATTAACTGGAAGTCTACAATCTTTATTCAGACTTAGAGAATGATATATGATACCAGTAGTGATTTCAGAAAGCTAGCTAGCCATCAGCAAGAGAAGAAAAATTTAAACTGAATATTCGACTGTGGAAGACTTCGCAGCAAATGGATCCTCGACGACTAACTGATTCGATGGAACTTGTTGGAACTCCATGGCGGCTGGAAACAACCGGTAATTTAAGTTATAACTGGAGAATGTTTGAACAGATGTTCCAAACATTTATCACAGCTAATGATTTAGGCCATGCCTCTGATGCAATGAAAATAGCCCTACATCTCTCAACAGGAGGGCATGGAGCTGGAGAAACCTATAATTGTTTTAATTACTTAGAAGATAACGACAAATCCAAAGTAGAAATCATACTCAAAAAATTTGCTAAATGCTGTAACAGTCAGGCTGGTGAGATGCTGGAAAGATTTAACTCTTGTCAGAGAAACGGAGGGCCCATCTCTGATTTTATTACAACTCTCAAGTTAATACCACAAGGCTGTGATTATGCTGGTTTCAGAGACACTGTGATAATGCATCAATTAATTTCTGGACTATCTGATAAAAATTTGAGGGAAGAACTATTACAAAATAAGCATCTAACTCTAGAAATTGCTATACAAAAATGCCTTACTCATGAACAAAAACAAAATACCGTCAGTCGTTACAAACACAGAATCAGTGTCTAGAAAAGAAAATCGGAAAAAACGGCGCCAAAGCTTACCGCGAGGCAGAGACCGGATTGTAGGAAGTTCTGAGCGGCAGCCATCTTGAGGAAGGAGCCGCACATGCGCAGTTGTGCCAAGAGAGCACAGTAAAGGAAACTCGAATTGTGCATGCGCAATCGAGTCCGGAAAATGACGTCACTGGCGTCATGATGTCAGATGACCAGGACCACTCCCACTTCAAAAGGTAATACACGAAAATGAACAAAAATAAATTTAAAGCTGCAACACCCAATTTTCTTGCCTCAAAAGACAGAACAATGCCTGAACTTACACCAGCAGTTAAAAATAACTTTCACAACACCCTGGAACAAGCAGTTAGCACCGCCCTAGAAGATGATATGGTCCTTGTAGACTACGACTCAGACAAAGATTTCATCTTGGGAAATGGCTACCCTAGTACCAAATCCGAACCGCAACTAGAGGTGTTGTACCGTGAAGACCCCGACGATGAGTTCTTCGGAATGGGGAATCTTCAGCCAGCATATATGACATCCCAACTCGTGAGTACAGGATTATGCTGTGACCTGATGCCAAGAAACAGAGAGTGGTCCATGCACCACGAAGGGTCCCAGCCTCCACACAAGATGATGATTTGTTCATTGAACATGAAGAGAACGATCACAACTCCGAAACTAAAAGCGATGATTTGTCAATCGAACAATACGCACAATACTGCTCAGACATGGTTGAGTTATTCGGAGATCCTGATCACAGCATCAGCAACATGGTTGAACAGTTCAATACGACTCTTCTCTTGGTAGATGAATCCAACACCATGATGCCATGGCAGATCGTTGATACATTGGATGACAGCAATACCCAAGATGAAGACGATGCCACACGGCGAGGACAGAACAACTCCGTTGAGAGAGCACAGATTGACTCTACAGCGAGAACACTGCACGACTCTACAAAGAGAGCGATGACAGACTGCACAGAGAGAGCGATGAAGGACTCCACAGAGAGAGCGATGAAGGTCTCCACAGAGAGAGCGTCACAAGCCTCCACAAAGAGAATGACGCAAGCCTCCACAAAGAGAACGATGCAAGCCTCCACAAAGAGAGTGATGCAAGCCTCCACAGACAGCTCGGTGACAGACTCAAAAATGGAAGCAAGCAAACACTCCATAGCAACGCCATGTATGTACAAGACCATGAAGATCTATCAAGCTTATTTGAGCCACCATAAGAAGACACTGAATGTCTACCCACTGTATGCGAGACAAGTGACGAAAAAAATCACAATTCCCATACAAGATGTGCAGGATCACAGCGAGACTGACAGATCTCAGCTCGTCTGCACAGAAGCACTCAACAATCAGAGGACAGCCACCCATGAGTCCAGAGAGACCATGTCAATTGAAATCTTGAAGATTTTGACTCCAGAAAAGGAGCACAAAGAGATCACAGATTATTCAAATGAATCTGAAATGACTCCAAAAGAGGAGCACCAAGAAATCAATGGTGATTCAAGTGAACCAGAAATGATTCTAGAAGAGGAGTACCAAGTAAGCAAAGAGGAATCGAATCCACCACAAATGACTGATGTCACCAACATCAATGCAACATCAGATCATTCTCACAATTCTCAAGAAGATACGCTCAATGTAGCAAAGATTACAAAGGACACGGACACCAATAACTGACAATGACTGAAATCATCCACATGGCACACATTGAGCGCAACAAGAACAACAAAAACCGCACGAAGCACATCAGAAACAAATACAACAACAAAACCAACATGCAGCGCAACAAGAGCGACAAAAGCAACAAGTAGCATCCCAGAAACAACAAGCACGACAAGAAAAAGAGCAAGAATAAAAACGAAAACAGAATCAACAAGCGTGACACAAAGAACAACAAGAACGACAACAATGAACAACGACCTGTACAACATGGTACAACTCTGCACGTGAAGGACAATGCCACAGCACACTGCGAAACAATGACAAGACTGCAGACATGCTATGGCATGATAAAGAATCTCACAAATTCACATCTGCGCCACAACAAACAAACAAAACAGCTTTCACGAACGATGATATACAGAATCAATACCGCAAACACAAGAAAAAGTCGAGGTCAGACAACGGTGCGACACAGAATCGCTACCTGCAATCAAATGGAACAGGGGAAAAAGGTGTCCACATCATTTAACGGCTCATCAGCAAAGCAGCCGAGTCACGTTCCGACATCAACCTAGCTCTGTTATCGTACCAAGCAACCCCATTGAGCTCAGAACTGTCGCCAGCGCAAATGCTCTTCAGCAGAGACATCCGGACAACCCTAACGGCAAAGCAATTCCGAGAACCCGGCAACACACCGGTTCTCGACAACATGGTGGCACTATGCTCCAAACAAAAACTATACTACGATCAACAGGCGATCCCACTCAAATCACTGACAATAGATGACACTGTCAGAATCAGGGACCCAGGAGGCGGATGGTCTGAGTCAGCCACGGTGATCAGGCAGGAGGCACCGCAGTCCTACATTGTCAAATCGTCTGCGGGAGTACATTTTCGCCGTAACTGCCGGGATCTATTAGAGATTCGACCTACAACGCCAGTATTTCCCACACTGGACTTGACCGAGTCCATTTGTCCACAGGACGTTCCTCGCCACACAACGCCAGACAGTACTCTTGATGACATCAAACCATCATCCCTACTACCACCGTTAAGACACTCCAGCAGAAGCCGTAGGGCACCCGACCGGTTAGATTTGTGACGACACTTCAACACACGCACAAGACGAATATGGACATTTCTCACGATGGACTCACAACGCAGTTAATTGTTTCTGTATTACTTTTATCATTTTCACAGTGTGCAGGTTTGCATATTCTCACCACTTGTTATGTACAGTTTTCTTGAGGCCAGTCTAGAAAACATGTCCAATAAAAGGGGGGGGGGGATGTAGTGATCTGTACATCTGTACATACGTCTGCACATACACCAGGGACTACAGACAGATGTAACAGCCACTAGAGGGCATCAGAGACGGGTATAAAGGGTCCAGCCCAAGGTAGGATCCGCATCGTTCAGAAGCACAGGGCTGGGGAGCAGCAGACAGAGACAGCTCAGCGTAGGCAGCTTACCTTAGCTTCACTGGTCATACCTCTTGACTCCATTACATCTAGTTAAGCTCTGGAAACAGAACAAACCTACTGAATAAAGTATTTGTATTAACTGGAAGTCTACAATCTTTATTCAGACTTAGAGAAAGATATAGTAACTTAACTCCTGACTCCCAAATTCCTGTCCAGTATTTACAAGGCACAAGTCAGAAGTGTGATGGAATACTCTTCCCATTTGCTCGGAAGTGCAACTTCAATAACACTCAAGAGGTTGACACCATCCAAGACAAAGCAACCTGCGTGATGGACCACAGCATTTTGCCAGAAAGGAGATACAGGCATTCCCGGGAGAGCCGGCCTCCACATTGCTGGAGGAGGTGCTGACGACAGGGGGACTGGAGAAGGGGGTAGTGTCAGCAGTTTACGGGGCTATTTTGGAAGAGGAGAAGGCACCACTGGAAGGGATCAAAGCAAAATGGGAGAAAGAGTTGGGAGAGAATATGGAGGAGGGGTTCTGGTGTGAGGTGCTCCGGAGAGTGAATGCCTCCACCTCGTGCGCGAGGTTGGGGCTGATGCGCTGAAGGTGGTATACAGAGCACACCTCACGAATACGAGGATGAGCCGATTCTTTGAAAGAGTAGAAGATGTGTGAGAACATTGCGGTGGGGGGGGGGGGGGCTCATCACGTTCATATGTTTTGGACATGTCCAAAGCTGGAGGATTACTGGAAGGAGGTTTTTAGGGTAATTTCTAAAGTGGTGCATGTGAATCTGGACCACGGGCCCCCGGGAGCCAGGGTGGGAAACGGGTGCGGAGGCAGATGTTGTAGCCTTCGCCTCGTTGATCGCCCGAAGGCGGATCCTGGTGGGTTGGAGAGCAACCTCTCCACCATGTGCCCTGGCGTGGCGGGCGGACCTGTTGGCATTCTTGACTCTTGAGAAGGTTAAGTTTGAACTGATGGAAGAGGTCTGCAATTCATGGGCATTATTCATTATGCAATTTCAAGAACTGGACAACATCGAACATAGTTGGGGGTGGGAGGGTTTGGGGGGAAGGGGACTGTGCGTGTTAGTGGTGACTGTGGGTGATTCCGGAGTCCTTTTTGTCATTTGTTTGTGTGAACATGCGGGCTAATGTTTGGGGTTTGGTGGGAGGATGGGATCGTTGTTATTGATGTGGGGATTGACATATTTGTTACTGATTATTGTTTATTGTTGGTGGGTGTAAATTTGGGAGAAAATGTGAATAAGGAGGAGAATAAAAAATATATAAAACGAAAAACAGGATCCGTCTTCGGGCGATCAACGAGGCGAAGGCTACAACATCTGCCTCCGCACCAGTTTCGAACCCCGGCTGGTCCGACACCCCGAATATGGCCTCCCGAGGGCCCAGGTCCAGTTTCACGTGCACCACTTTAGAGATTACCCTACAAACCTCCTTCCAGTAATCCTCCAGCTTTGAACAGGACCAAAACATATGAACGTGGTTTGCGGGGCCTCCCCCCACAACGTTCACACACATCTTCTACCCCCTGAAAGAGCCGGCTCATCCTCGTCCTTGTGAGGTGTGCTCCACATACCATCTTCAGCTGTATCAGCCCCAACCTCGCGCACGAGGTGGAGGCGTTCACTCTCCGAAGCACCTCACATCAGAACCCCTCCTCCATATCCTCTCCCAACTCTTCTTCCCACTTTGCTTTGATCCCTTCCAGTGGTGCCTTCTCCTCTTCCAAAATAACCCCGTAAACGGCCGGCACTACCCCCTTCTCCAGTCCCCTGTCGTCAGCATCTCCTCCAGCAATGTGGAGGCTGGCTCTACCGGGAAACTCTTTCCTGGCAAAGTCTTGAACCTGCACGTATCTAAATACTTCCCCCTGCTCCAGCCCATACTTCGCTCCCAGCTCCAAAATAGCCCTGTAAACTGCTGACACTACCCCCTTCTCCAGTCCCCCTGTCGTCAGCACCTCCTTCAGCAATGTGGAGGCCGGCTCTAAGCAAATTCTTGAACCTGTATGTATTGAAATATTTCCCCCTGCTCCAGCCCATACTTCGCTCCCAGCTCCTTCAGTCCAGCAAACCGACCCCTAAGAAACAAATCTTTTAGTGTCTTAATCCCCTTCTCCTCCCATTTCCGAAAATTTCCATCCCACCTCCCTGGCTCAAATCTGTGGTTCCCCCAAATCGGCATTTCCCTTGACCCTGCCCCCAACCCAAAGTGTTGGCGAAACTGCCTCCAAATTCTCAATGAAACTATTATTACTGGACTCCCTGAGTATTTCCCCGGGGCTATCGGAAGCGGTGCTGTTGCTAGTGCTTTCAATCCCGACCCCCTGCACGAACTCTCCTCCATTCTGACCCACTGGGAATCAACCCCTCTGACCCAGCTCCGCACCTTCTCCACAGTTGCCGCCCAGTAGTAATACATCAGGTTCGGAAGACCCAAACCCCCTGCCTGACTTCCCCTCTGTAGCAGCACCTTTCTAACTCTGGCCACCTTTCCTCCCCTTATGAACAACGTAATCCTTCCCTCAATCTCTCTGAAAAAAGCCTTTGGCAGGAAAATCGGCAGGCATTGAAAAATAAACAGAAATCGCGGCAACACGTTCATTTTAACCGCCTGTACCCGACCCGCCTGTGACAGAGGGAGACCATCCCATCTTGCCAGATCAGCTTTCACTCTCCCCACCAAAGTAGAAATGTTGTACCTGTGGAGCGCCCCCCCCCCCCCCCCACCCCCGGACAACCTGCACCCCCAGGTATCTAAAGTGAGTCCCTGCCCTACGGAATGGCAGCCCCCCCACCCCTGCCCCAACCCCGGCCGAGACATCACAAAATATTCACTCTTGTCTAGATTTAGTTTGTACCCCGAGAAAGACCCAAACACTCGAAGCAGCACCAATATTCCCCCTATCGACACACTCGGTTCCGACACGTAGAACAGCAAGTCATCGGCATATAAGGACACCCTATGTTCTACCCCCCCCCCCCCCCGCACTATTCCTTTCCATACCTCCGAACTTCTTAATGCGATGGCCAACGGCTCAATCGCGAGTGCAAACAGCAGGAGGGACATAGGACAACCCAGCCTCGTCCCACGGTGGAGAGTAAAGTATCTTGAGCTGATGTTGTTTGTGCGGACACTCGCCCTCGGCTCCTTATATAGTAGCTTTACCCAGTTCACAAATCTTGGTCCAATCCCAAACCGCTCCAGAACTGCCATCAAATACCCCCATTCTACCCGGTCAAACGCCTTCTCAGCGTCCAGCGCCACAACTACCTCTGTTTCCTTCCCCTCTGCCGGTGCCATAATGACGTTCAATACCCTTCTAACGTTTGAAAAGAGCTGCCTCCCTCTCACGAACCCTGTCTGATCTTCATCCATCACCTTCGGAAGGCACTCCTCCAGCCTACCCGCCAGCACCTTTGCCAATACTTTTGCGTCCACATTCAGAAGTGATATGGGCCTATACGACCCACACTCCATCGGACCCTTATTTTTTTTTAGCAACAGGGAAATCGATGCCTGCCCCAAAGTTTATGGCAACACCCCCTTCCCTATCGCCTCCTCAAACATCCCCACAATCAGGGGTGCCAGCTTATCCTTGAATTTTTTATAATATTCCACCGGAAACGCATCCGGCCCTGCCACCTTCCCCGACTGCACCCTCCCAATCGCATCCTTAATCTCCTGCTCCACTTTCGCTCCTTCTAATGTAGCCCTGTCCCTCTCCCCTTACCTCGGGTACTCCAACCCATCTAGAAATTCCTGCATCTCACAGTCACCCCCAGGTGGCTCTGACCTGTACAACCTCTCATAAAATTCCTCAAAAAACTTGTTAATCAGATCCGGAGCCACCACCAACTTCCCTGCCCTGTCCCTCACCCGCACAATTTCCCTTGCCGCTGCCTCCCTCCGGAGCTGACCTAACATATGCCCCGCCTTATCTCCATGTTCGTAAACTGCACCCCTTGCTCGTCTCAGTTGGCGCACCGCCTTCCTGGTAGATAGTCGGTCAAAGCTCACCTGTAGTTCCTTCCTCTTTTCCAGCTTTGCTGGTTCCCCATCTTCTACATAACTCCTATCTACCTCCAACATCTCATCTATTACCCTCTGCCGCTCCGACCTCTCCTCTTTGTCCACCCTGGCCTTAAACAAAATCATCTCACCCCTCGCCACCGCCTTTAGAGCCTCTCAGACAACTGCCTTCGACACCTCACCCGTACAATTGAAACCTACATGTCCCTTAATTACCTTTTCAATTTTGTCACAGACATTTGGTCCCCCAAAAGTCCCACATCTAATTTCCAACCCGGCCTCTGCACTATCCCCTTCTCGAGCACCATATCCACCCAATGTGGAGCATGATCTGACACTGCAATTGCCGAGTATTCCGACCCCTTAACCCCAGCCAGCAAAGCCTTCCCCACCACGAAAAAGTCGATCTGCGAGTATACCTTATGGACTGCTGAGAAAAATGAGTACTCCCGTTCCCTTGGGTGCAGGAACCTCCAAGGGTCCACCCCTCCCATTTCCACCATTAGCCCAGCCAACGCCTTCGCCCCCCCCCCCCCTTATGGGACCAGCGAGCACGGCCGTGACCTGTCTAACCTTGGCTCCTGCACCAAGTTCCAGTCCCTCCCCACTATCAGTTTGTGTGTGTCCAAGTCGGAGATGGCCCCAAACACCTTCTTTGCGAATCCCACATTGTCCCAATTGGGACCGTATACACTTAACAGCGCCACTAACCTCCCCTCCAGCGCCTCTGTCACAATCACATATCTACCCCCCTGATCTGCCACCACCTTCTCCATCAGGAAGCGTACCCTTTTGCTGACCATTACCGCTACCCCTCGAGCCCTTCCATCAAATCTGGAGTGAAACACTTGGCTAACCCAGCCCTTTTTAAGTCTCACCTGGTTCTTCACCCTCCAGTGAGTCTCCTGCAGCATTGCTACCATCGGCTTTCAAATTTTTAAGATGCGCAAGCACCCTTGACCTCTTGACTGGACCTCCTAACCCCTTCACGTTCCACGTGACTATCCTAAGTGGGGGTCTCTCACCCCACCCCCACCCTTCTTATCCACCATCATCATACCACCGGGTCCTGCCCCATGAGCCTGACCCGCCCCTATCCATTATTAACATCAAACCCCTTCCCCCCCCCCTCCCAAAACCCCCCTACATTTCCTCTCGAAAAAACATCTATCAGCATCAATCCGCCCCCCCCCCTCGCTCGCTCCATAGGCCCATCAAAACCTGCTAACCAGGCTCCAATGTCCGCAGCCTTCCTCTCACCTCACCTCCGTTCACTAGCTGACTTTAGTTAGCTGACGCGGGTGGCTCCCCCCCGCCAAGATATACCGTCCCCTCCCATCCAGTCCCAGAGAAAGAAAAAATAAAAACAACAATCCAACCCATACAATTCACTAAACTAAGATATAACCGTCGCAACACAGAAAGCCAATCAACCCAACCAATAACTTGAACTCTGTAACAAAGTGAAGAGAAATAATTTACTATACACATCAGTAAAAAGAAAGTTATAGCATTTATACATTTTCCAGCTCCCCAATCACAGTCCACAGTCTCTCTTCCAGCTCCGCTCCTCATGTCTGTCCCAAGCCTCCCGCCCTCACGAATGCCTCAGCCGCCTCCGCTGTCTCAAAATAAAAGTCTTTGGCATCATACGTCACCCTCAGCTTCGGCGGGTATACCATACCAAATCGCACCCCCTTCTTGTACAATGCCGCCTTCACTCGCCCAAACACCACTCGTCTTTTTGCCAACTCCACCGTCAAGTCCTGATAGATCCGAACTCCAGCACCATCCCACTGCACCTCGCGCTTCTGCTTCGCCCAGCTTAACACCTTCTCCTTCATGCAGTACTTATGGAAGCAGATAATTACTGCTCTTGGTGGCTCATTCACTTTGGGCTTCGCCCTTAATGACCGATGAGCTCGGTCCAGCTTGTACCGGGAGGGGTTCTCACCCTCCCCATCAGCTCCACCAACTTCTTAGCAAAGTACTCTGTTGGCCTTGGACCCTCTGTCCCTTCGGGCAAGCCCACAATTCTCAGATTGTGCCGCCTCGAGCGGTTCTCCAAGTCCTCGAGCTTTGCTCAGAATCCTCTGTTGACCTCCACCACCCTCTGCAGCTCGTCCCTCACCGAGGTGAACTGGTCGCTGTACTGCGACAAGGCCTCCTCCATTTCCTTCATCTTCTCGCCCTGCTCTCTCACCTCGGCCGATGTCTTTGCCACAACTACTCTCACCGGGGCGATTGCCTCCTCCACCAATGACTTCAATGCGACCGCCGTCTCCTTCCTCAAAGCCTTCATGTGCCTCACAAACTGCTTTTCCAGCTCCACCGCCATCACCTCGGTCATCTTCTCCACCGTAAGTAGCATGGCCCCACCATGCGATCCGCCATCGCCATCTTGTCAGCACTTTTTCTCGTCCTCTCATTCAACGGCGAGCCCGCGTTTCCTCCCTTCCTCGACGCTGCTTTTCGCATCCTTTAACGACTTATTATTTTTCCTTTTTCTTTTTTTTACACCATTCCTTCCTTCTTCAATCTCTTTTCTTTAATAGAAAAAACAAAAACAAAATGTTTCTTCCTTCAAAGGAAAAAGGGGAAAATAAAACTTTGACCAAATTTCTTTAAAACTTCTTTCTCTTCTTTTTTATATTCCTCCAAAATTTCCCTGGGACCGGGCTTCAGTCTTCTGACCACATTCTAGGTGGGAGCCATCCGATGTGGGACATCTCACCTACATCGCGCCCTGGCTTCGGGCCTGCCAGGCGGATCCGGTTAGGGTGGAGATCAACCTCTCCACCCTGTGCCCTGGCGTGGGGGGGTGGGGGGGGGAGGGGGGTGGGGGGGGGAGGGGGGGTGGGGGGGGAGGGGGGGGGCCTGTTGGTATTCTTGACGCTTGAAAAGGCCAAATTTGAAAGGAGGGAAGGATGGAGGGGTTCTACAATTCATGGGTGTTATTTATTATGCACTTTCAAGAATTGGATTCATCAAACATTAGTGGGGGGGGGGGGGGGGGAGGAACTGTGTAGGTGTTAATGGTGACTATGGGTGATTCCTGATTCCTTTTTGTTATTTGTTTATGTTAACATGCAGGCTGCTGTTTGGGGGTTTGGTGGGGGGGGGGGGGGTGGTGGGGGGGATGGCATTGTTGTTATTGATACGGGGATTGACATTGCATTCATTAGTGCTTATTGTTTATTGTTGGTGGGTGTAAATTTGGGAGAAAATGTGAAAAAGGAGGAGAATAAAAATATTTAAAAAAAAAAAAGAAATAGGCAATAAATTCTGGCTTAGCCAGCAAAGTTCATAAACAGCTAATCACGGAGATGCCCACCTCAAAATGTTAAACTGAGATTGCTTGTACACACCTTCAGTCTTGGAACTCGCAGCAGGTACAGCAGCTTTTACCCTTTAATATTTCAATTGCTTGTCCACCAGCAGAACTCTAGATCATGCTTTTGCTATGCGAGGTTATGGCAGAGTGGAGGCTGGAGAGTGGAGTTCCAAACTGGCAGCACAAACAACAAATCAACGTTGCAGGCTAATTGAAATCAAGACCTACCCATGCTGCAATCTCCCAGCAAATGTCAAACACATGCGCAGTAAGAACTTTACCAAGACGGTGTCTGGCATGTTTCATTTTCTTTTTAATTTAGAGCAGCCTTTTCTGTCCAATTAAGGGGCAAATTAGCGTGGCCAATCCACCTAACCTGCACATCTTTCTGGGTTGTGGGGGTGAGACCCATGCAGACAAGGGGAGAATGTGCAAACTCCACACAGACAGTGACCCGGGGCCGAGATCGAACCCGGGTCCTCGGTGCCGTGAGGCAGCAATGCTAACCACTGCGCCACCATGCTGCCTGTCTGGAATTCATATCAGAATGTGCACACATCCAATGGACATCATCTTCAAACTATAAAACATTGTTACTGAGCCCGATGTTTATCCTTGCAATGTTTTTTCCAAAACATTATTTAACATGGTGCACCAGATTGAGTTTGAAGGATGCAGTGTTATATAAACCTTATTCCCGTTCGTTCAATCAGTTACAGCTATGGAAAAATATGTGTCCCTTCAAGCTTTAAGCATTGGACATACAAATCTGTATTTTTTATTTAAATTTTTTTTCCCCCCAATTAAGAGGCAATTTACCGTGGCCAATCCACCTACCCTGCAGATCTTTGGGTTGTGGGGGTGAGACACGGGGAGAATGTGCAAATTCCAAACGGACAGTGAACATGAATCTCTTTAACAAGACTTGCTGAAAGCACCTTTAGCAAAAGTTTTTTTAGCAGCAAGTCCTGTATGGTTTGAAAGGTGTCAATGAAGTGGATTCATTTATGTAATTAATTTGTCAACACTCCCGTAACTCTAGACTCGCTGCAGATAATAAATTCTTGTTTGACATCAAAAAAAGCCAGTACATTGTGTTTCTTCTGCCTCCCTGTGGCAGTTTGGAGTTATTGCATGCTGTCCTGGGAAAATTCATGGGAAAATTGTTTACCTTTTCCTTTGCATTGATTTAGTTTACAACGTCTAATCGTAAGCTTGTTTAGCAAATATCTGAAGATGATCATAATCCTCTCTACTGAACACATGTCGGGCGGGATTCTCCATTTGGGAGACTATGGGCGCGATTCTCCGCTCCCGCGCTGGTTGGGAGAATCGCCTGGTGCGCCATTTTTCCCCGCGACGCCGGTCCGATGCCCTCCCGCGATTCACCCAAGCGGCGACAACGGCACCGTTGAACACAGGCCGGAGAATGGCCCGGGACACCCAAAACGGCGATTCTCCGCTACACCCGCTATTTTCCGGCCTGGAAGGGCCGAGCAGCCTGCCCAAAACGACGGCTTCCCGCTGGTGCCATCCATACTTGGTCGCTGCCGGCGGGAACAATGCGGGAACGCTGGGGGGCGGCCTGTGGGGGGGCGAGGGGGGTTCTTTCACCGGGGTAGGACTCAAAAGGGGTCTGGCCCGCAATCGGTGCCCACCGATCGGCGGGCCGGCCTCTCTGAAGGAGGACCTCCTTTCCTCCGCGCCCTGCAAGATCCATCAGACATCTTCTTGCGGGGCGGCCTCGGGGAGGACGGCAACCACGCATGCGCGGGTGACGCTATTTACACGGCGGATGACGCGGCGCTGCTTTTATGCACCGCCAATGCCCGGCGCACGCTAACGTCGCTGCTCTCGCAACACGCCCCCCCGAGTTTCTCGCGGCCCCTATCCTAGCCCATTTTTGAGCCCTGAATCGGTTGAGATCGGGGCCGTTTCGTGCCGTCGTGAACCTCGACGGCATTCTCGATGGTGTGGGCACTTAGTCGCGGGAGCAGAGAATCGTGCCCTATGTTCTGCTGTCGGAGCTGAATCGCCCGTGATTTGAGCTCCCGCTGGGAGAGCAAATCACGGAGCAATCCCGTATCCTTTGCCATGTAAATTTATGCTGGCAAGGAATACAAGGGATTCCCGAGGGAATTCCACTATCGGGACACCATCTTCAGCGGGTGCCGCAAAAGTGAAGTCCCATGATTGCCCACTCCTCACACTGCAAATCAGCGCCCCCCCCCCCACCCCTCCCCTCCCCACCTCCCGCCCGCATCACAGAGCAGCTTCCCACCCCTAGATTTTCTGGTGCCCCCTCTTCTCCCAGTATGCGGGTGACCTGCCTCCACCCCCACCCAGGGATTCCCTAAATAGGGAGACCCCAGGGACCCCCTAAATAGGGAGACACCCTAAATAAAGGAACCCTCCACAGAGAACCCCAAACTAGAAGGAACCCCCACATACACCCCCTAACTAGAGGGAACCCCCACAGGGACCCCAATCTAGAGGTACCCCCCCCCCCCCCGTGATCCCCTAGATAGGGGGACCTCCCACAGGAACCCCTAACTAAAGAAACCCGCCACAGGAACCTCTTAACTAGAGGGACCCCGTCACAGACCCCCCAGAAAAGAGGGGGTCCCTCTGTCTGGAAGCTAGAGAGCAAGCTAGAGAACAGTTCAGACAAGGGTGGTGAAATAAATTACAGTTGTAACACTTACCTGGAAGTGTCCATTCCTGAAAAGAGAACAGCTGTGACCTGTGTTTAAGCCCCTCAGATCCATTCGCTGCATGTCATTCATTAATTTCTGGTAGTGAGCTGTGATTGACAGCTTCCACAAACCAGTTGTGAGCCTTGCTTCATTCATCTTCTTCATGGATGAGTAAGTCTAAGTGTTGAAACCATAATGTTTACAAACATCAACTACATCAAAGAGAGTTAAGTGCTATCAACTTCCAGCTCAGCACTTCAAAATCACTCAAGCATGAAAGGGCATGCTTGGAATGCACTTAACTCTCTTTGAAGATCAGAGAATAATGAGGGCCTGGAGAATCTGGTGCCGAGCCCGCTAAATGGATACAAATGGGTCATTAGGACCCATTTGCAATCATCAGCATCCTCCCACTGGCTGGTGGGCACGAACCCCAATCCCACCGCCAGCGGGGTGCCGGAGGCGCTTGACACTCAATTCTCCGCCGCATCAGGGGTCCGCTACAGGTGGTGGGCGGAGAATCCAACCCACTAGCTGTTTGGAAAAATGTGCTGTTGTTTTTAAGTTCCCACTATGCTTGATATGCTCTTCAGGCATTGTTGACCAGACAATTATGTTGTCAGCATAAACCCAAACTCCTTCTATGTTCTCGGTCATCTGTTCCATTGTGCTGTGAACAATTTTAGAAGCAGGTATGATACCAAAGGTATCCTATTGAAACAGTACCTTCCAAAAGGTGTATTAAAAGTACAAAGACGTTTACTGGAGTCTTCTAATTGAATCTGCCAAAATCCTTGAGACGCATCAAGCTTGGTAAATATTTTAGCATTTGCCATCTCAGCAGTGACATCTTCTTTCTTTGGTATTGGATAATGCTCTCTCTTGATATTTCTATTGAGATCTTTTGGGTCCATACAGATTCTTATTTCACCTGTAGGTTTCTTCACACAGACTAGGGAGCTTACCCAGTCAGTAGGTTGAGTAACCTTCGAGATTATTCCTTGAGTTTGAAGTCGTTACAATTCAGCTTTCAGTCGATCTTTAAGTGGAGCAGGAACACGCCTAGGCGGATGGATCACCAATTTGGCATCCTTTTTGAGTTGGATTTTGTGCTGAAAAGGTAACCTGCCCATACCTTGAAAAACTTTTGGGTATTATTGTAAGAGTTGCTGAACATCATCAGTGAGTGCACTTGATTGACACGTATTCATGAAGAGTTGCAAACCTTTGCATGCTTGTGCTCCAGGTAATGATGAATGAGTATCATTGACAATCTCAAACCTTACTTGTCCTTGAATGTCTCTGTTTGTGACACTTAGGTAGCAGGATCCATGTAAGAAATGGGATTGCCATTGTAATCACTCAATGAGCATTCTGGAGGAATCATTTCATAATCACTCTTAATCTTGGACAGGTCCTTGGAATTCAAATGATTCGCCGAGGCGCCGGTATCCAATTTAAAAGTGATTGGAATTGTGTTAATATACACAGTAGTCATCCATTCGTTGCTTACTATGTTGACTTTTTGTTCTTCCGTTGCTTGAAGATTTTTCTCAGATTCTCAATGAGGTAACTTCATTAATAAAAGCAAATTACTACGGATGCTGGAATCTGAAACGAAAGAGAAAATGCTGGAATATCTCAGCAGGTCTGGCAGCATTTGTAGGGAGAGAAAAGAGTGAACGTTTCGAGTCCGATGACTCTTTGTCAAAGCTTACAGAGAGAGAAATTGGGAAATATTTATACTGTGGAGTAAGAATGAAAGATGAGTCATAGGCACAGAAACCCAGGTAAACCGGGTGCTAATGGCCACAGAAACCAAGGGGAAAGAGTGCTAATGGCAGTCCCCAGAGAGAACAAAAGATGTGAAAGGCCAAACAGAGGGTGAACTGTAGATGTGAGGGGAGGGGAAAGGGGAAGCAAAGAGGAGAAAAGGTAAGGAAAGGTGGATAGGATGGGGGGGGGGGGTGTTAAATATATATTAAGAAAGACAAGAAAGAAAGAAAGAAATGGTAAAAGACAGTTAAATTGAAATGGGATGAAAACAAATGGGTCGAGGTGGGGTAGAGCTAATCATCTGAAGTTGTTGAATTCAATGTTGAGACTGGAAGGCTGTAGCATGCTTAACCGGAAGATGAGATGTTGTTCCTCCAGTTTGCGTTGAGCTTCACTGGAACATTGCAGCAGCCAAGGACAGACATGTGGGCATGGGAGCAGAGTCTTTTGTTAAAATGGCAAGCAACAGGAAGGTTAGGGTCCTGAATGTGCACAGACCGAAGATGCAAAGCGATCACCCAGTCGCGTTTGGTCTCTCCGATATAGAGACCACATTGGGAGCAGCGAATGCAGTAGACCAAATTGGAAGAGATGCAAGTGAAACGCTGCTTAACCTGGAATGAGTGTTTTGGGCCTGGGACGTTAAGCATAGAAGAGGTAAAGGGGCAGGTGTTACACCTTCTGCGATTGCATGGGAAGGTGCCATGGGTAATGGGAGAGGTACTGGGTATGGTGGAGGAGTGAACTAGATTATCTCAGAGGGAACGGTCTCTGTGGAATGCTGACAGAGGGAGTGAAGGGAAGATGTGTTTGGTGGTGGTATCACGCTGGAGTTGGCAAAAATGGCGGAGGATTATGCTTTGCATACGGAGGCTGGTGGGGTGAAATGTGAGAATGAGGGGGACTCTATCCTTGTTCTGGGAGCAGGGGGAGGGGGTGAGGGTAGTGGCACGGGAGATGGACCGCACACTGTTGAGGGCTCTGTCAACAACTGTAGGTGGGATATCACGGTTGAGGAAGAAGGTAACTTCATTGTTTTAAGATGATCCTTGCTTGCTTATAGATCATGTTTGATGGACGAATCAACTACACCAATGAAGAAAGTATTTTCTAATGAGAAAATATTGTCATCTTCCGTGAAATCTGCTTGAGTGTTGATTTCTTCTGTTTTGACCACAGCCCGTACTTTGTGATATTTTTTGTGTGTAGGAGGAATGTATGTAGCAGGTGATTGACACTATGAAACATAATGGTTGAGTTTCTGACATTTTAAACATTGTTGCCAAAAGCTGTACAATTCCCCTTTAAGTGGGTGTTACCACATCTGTGACACACAATTACGTTGTCGTCATGATGTAATTGTGACGTACACGTATGTGCAGACTTCTTGAACGTCTCGCATTTTAGTACGCATGTGCAGAGCTCGAAAATGCTTGCAGAGGATAGCTTCCTTTCCTTACAGATTTCTGCTTTGTTGTGACACCATTTTAATTTTCTCTGCCTCGTGGTAGAGATTCACACTTTTTTTCCTTAGGACAAAATGCTAGATACTGGCTTCTGTTCTGTTCTGCTGATATACATTTGTCAATGTACACTCTCACTCTGGAAAACATCCAGATGCTTAATCTCATAGCACACACGCACAGGCTGACAGACAGACACAGGCAGCTCTCTCAGCTAGCTTTTAACCCCCTCTTTGTACAATGGAAACCTAGAATACACTAGTCCGTCTGGGCAATTACACCCAGGGTCTTTGAGATGAGATGGTCATTGTGTTCCTTTGTCTTTACCGGAGATGATAATCACTCTTTGGATGCTTTCAGAAGTACATTGTCTGGAAATACAAGAAACACATTGTCCCTTCGAGAAACATCCTGCAGCCATTCCTGTCAGTGGCTGGCTGTACATTCTCAGCCACCTTTGGAGTTTGTGTCCAATTTAAAATATAAAACTCAGGGGTGAAATTCTCCGGAAACGGCGCGATGTCCGCCGACTGGCGCCCAAAACGGCGCAAATCAGTCGGGCATCGCGCCACCCCAAAGGTGCGGAATGCTCCGCATCTTTGGGGGCCGAGCCCCAACCTTAAGGGGCTAGGCGCGTGCCGGACGAATTTCCGCCCCGCCAGCTGGCGGAAAAGGCCTTTGGTGCCCCGCCAGCTGGCGCGGAAATGACATCTCCGGGCGGCGCATGCGCGGGAGCGTCAGTGGCCGCTGACGACATTCCCGCGCATGCGCAGTGGAGGGAGTCTCTTCCGCCTCCGCCATGGTGGAGACCGTGGCGAAGGCGGAAGGAAAAGAGTGCCTCCACGGCACAGGCCCGCCCGCGAATCGGTGGGCCCGATCGCGGGCCAGGCCACCGTGGGGGCACCCCCCGGGGTCAGATTGCCCCGCGCCCCCCCCCCCCCAGGACCCCGGAGCCCGCCCGCGCCGCCTTGTCCCGCCGGTAAGGTAGGTGGTTTAATCTACGCCGGCGGGACAGGCAGCTGAGCGGTGGGACTTCGGCCCATCCAGGCCGGAGAATCGCGGGGGGGGGGGGGGGGCCGCCAACCGGCGCGATTCCCGCCCCCGCCGAATATCCGGTGGTGGAGAATTCGGCAACCGGCGGGGGCGGGATTCACGCCAGCCCCCGGCGATTCTCCGACCCAGATAGGCCGAAGTCCTGCCGCTAAAATGCCTGTCCCGCCGGCGTAGATTAAACCACCTACCTTACCGGCGGGACAAGGCGGCGTGGGCGGGCTCTGGGGTCCTGGGGGGGCGCGGGGCGATCTGTCCCTGGGGGGTGCCCCCACGGTGGCCTGGCCCGCGATCGGGGCCCACCGATCCACGGGCGGGCCTATGCCGTGGGGGCACTCTTTTCCTTCCGCCTTCGCCACAGTCTCCACCATGGCGGAGGCGGAAGAGACTCCCTCCACTGCGCATGCGCGGGAATGCCGTCAGCGGCCGCTAACGCTCCTGCGCATGCGCCGCCCGGAGATGTCATTTCCGCGCCAGCTGGCGGGGCACCAAAGGCCTTTTCCGTCAGCTGGCGGGGCGGAAATTCGTCCGGCGCGGGCCTAGCCTCTCAAGGTTGGGGCTCGACCCCCAAAGATGCGGAGCATTCCGCACCTTTGGGGCGGCGTGATGCCCGACTGATTTGCGCCGTTTTGGGCGCCAGTCGGCGGACATCGCGCCGATACCGGAGAATTTCACCTCAGGTCTTTTTAAAGTCTAATATTTCTGTATATATTCCATGTTTTTTTTCTCCATAATCATAACAACTGAGATGCGGAGGAATTTATTCACTCAGAGAGGTGCGAATCTTTGAAATTCTCTACCTCACATGGTATATTGAAGGCTGAGATGGATGGATTTTTGGACTCAACGAGAATCAAGGGAAATAAGGGTTGACAGGAAGGTTGAATAAAGGTCAAAGATCAGCGATGACCTCACTGAATGTCAGCACAGGCTTAAGAGGTCACATGGTCTTATCCTCACAATATAGGAATTTCTAGTCAACTCCTACACTGTGTATAAGGGTTTACGTAACCCCTGAATAACATAGGTTTGATGGCTTTGGTGAGTATTTTATTTCAATATTTGTGTCCTTTCAGGTCTTTAAAATAACAATAAGTAAAAGTTTGAATATGTTGAAATAATCAAAATAGGGACGTATCCCTGAGACAAAGCTTTAGAAAAAGTGACATTTGCAATTGGTAACGACTGGTGGGTAGACTGGAAATGAAGATTGCACTACTTACATCACCAAAGTCCAGCTCAATGGAATACTGCTGCAACAGAGTACTTGCTTAACTCAGGGAATTTGTTGAATGAGGGAAATTGGTGCAATAAGAGAAGAGTTGTGTTTCGGTATTTTACATTACAAGGAGTGATATGAGAGAGAGGGTGGGGCACAGTGTGTTGTATCTGTAAAATCTCTGATACTTCAACCAGTATTTTAATTAAAGTTCTACCCAGATGTCTTTGTTAGCCAGGAGAACAAAGGACAATACAAGTATAAAGTCAAACTAATATTATTCAACTACAACAATATTTACCTTTAAATTAACCCAAAACCATATACTAAAGATCCCCAAGATTCATTATACCACCATATTCATTTGATCCGCGGGTCTGATTCTCTGAGTCTCAATTTCCTGAGGGTTTTTCGTTGTTACAAAGGTGGGTCTCACATGTTGCTTTCTTCCACCTCTGGTCAGATGTCTCGCTTGCCTCTGCATGGAGTCTTTGCTGCTGGGAGGTCTGAGTGTTATGCCCCTCCCTGCCTTTCCAGACACTTCTCTGACTTACCACCAATGAGGACTCAGGAGGGGTTCCCAACACCCTATGGATTAGATGATGACCACTTGACAGGACACCGGGGCCCACCCCCAAGTGTCCATCTCTTGTGGTGTTGCTTGTGTGTAACCTGTTGCAATATAAGGTAACAGCAGGAACTCTGGGTGCCAGACAGTCTGGCTCCATCTGGGCAACCCAAGACAGATCGATGCATGTGAATGGAGCCAATTATCTCCTGATGGATATTGACAGGGCAGGTCCAGACTTGTCCTGGCAATTTGTGTGTGTGTTGAGTATTTGACTTTGACTAAGTCTGAATTCCCATCAGCCTGCCTAAGGTTGTCGGCAGTTTGATTTAATATGTCCAATTCTTAATTTAAACTGTCCAATTTTATTGGGCCTAAAATCCAGGCCCTGCCAGGTTTACCACATGAGAGACATGAGAGCTGAAGTCCACAGGCATGAATTAGGTGAGCAATAGGTGACTGGTTAATTTGCTTTAAGAATTTTCACCCTCTAAGCTAGGGCGGTAGTTTGAACTAAAACCAGGCAACTTTAAGAGTTGTATTGAATTTATAGCTTAACTTCTTTAAAAATTTTTTTTAAAATATTTTAAAGTACCCAATAATTTTTTTTCCAATTAAGGGGCAATTTAGCATGGCCAATCCACCTTCATGCACATTTTTTGGGTGTTGTGGGGGTGATATCCGATTGCGCAAGGCTTTTAACAATGCCGGCTGCGAGCGGCCTTCAAAAAGGCCGCAACCATATAAAAAAAATGGAGCCGCACTGTGCATGCGTGCCCGCACATCGGTGCGCATGTGCAGAGTTTTGCATGCGCATCGATGAGCTGGCATGCATGCGCAGTGTGCGTGCATTTTTTTTATATGGTCGCAGCCTTTTTGAAGTTGCTCGCAGCCGGCATTGTTAAAAGCCAGCTGCTGCGGCTGTTGCCCACAAATTTGCAATTGGAGATGCAGAATTTTGAAAAAAAATTTGTTTATTTTTTATTTTTTTTAATTTAGAATACCCAATTCATTCTTTTCCAATTAAGGGGCACTTTAGCAAGGCCAATCCACCTACCCTGCACATCTTTTGGGTTGTGGGGGCGAAACCCACACAAATACGGGGAGAATGTGCAAACTCCACACGGACAGTGACCCAGAGCCGGGATCGAACCTGGGACCTCGGCGCCGTGAGGTCGTAGTGCTAACCACTGCGCCAGCGTGCTACCCCGATGCAGAAGATTTTAAAAACAATTCTATGTAATCTTCCTGGCTGGAGGGAGACAGAGAGCAGGTCACGCCCCCCCGAACGTCGATGTCACGTGCTTTGGGCACGATTGCGATTCATCCATTTTGTCAGCAGCAAACAAGGTAAGAAAATATGGTGGGTCGCGAAGGTCGGCTGGCGTGGGCCGTGAAGGTCAGCCGGCATGGTCTGCGAAGGTCCGCCGGCATGGGTCGCAAAGGTCGTCTGGTGTGGGTCGCGAAGGTTGGCCGGAGTGGGTCCTGAAGGTTGGCCGGAGTGGGTCCCGAAGATTGGCTGGTTGGTAAAAATTGGTCCCCGGAAAAAAAGTTTGAAGAACACTGCATTAGAGAATAGATGTATCAGTGAGAATTTCTAAATTCTTTACCAATCAGTCTGGCCTCAATAAAACTCGAGATAGATTTGTAGGCATAGCATTAGTTATTTTTATTCGACTTGCAAGTCTGACTCGTTTCACAAAAACCCAGGACACAACCAGTCTCCCAGCTCTCCAGAATCGAATGCCTCTGGAGAACAAAGAAATCTCTACCAACACATTCAAATGGCATCGAGTTTCACATACACGATTCCCATAGGTCATCCTATACCCCTCCTGACCTGGCCATATATCCTAATTGGCTCACTTCTCATTCCTTCCCCTGGCCTCTTTTTACCCAGCATCCTTTTCTCCTCATACTCTAAACACCCCACCCCCCCTTCCTTGCCATGCTCTCTGAAATCCTTTGTCTGTGAACTAACATGAATAAGACCGGCCTACATCTACATTACAGTAACTAATATATTTAAAGTAACTATTTATATCACATTCGTCATTCCCTCCTTTTATCATTTCATGATAACCTAGCTATTCAATCCGTAGCTACGGCCCCTCATCTAAAAAGATGCGTCGCTGCATTTCCAATTCCTGTTGTAGCCCCCTCATCTGCTGCACCCTCGTGGATCCTAACAGCCAAGATTCTTGGGGCGTCTATCTGTTCCAGTGCACCCCGCATTCTACCCATCACACATTTAATTATGGCCAGGCCCACAAAGATGCAGCCGAGTGCCACTGCTAAATACATGGCCATATTCATCAACCAATCCTTCCAACTTCCAAATCCCCAGTTACCCCAAGAGCCAGGGTCCTGCATTCCGTCCAGGTGATCCCTTATGTGATCCATAAATTTAGTGATGTTAGCGGTTAAGTCTTGAACTCCCATGATACACTCGCCCTGCACTATGGCGCATACCCCACCCTCACGGCCCAGAAGATAGTCAAGAGCATACCGGTTCTGCAGTGCAAACAACCGTAGCTGAGACAATTCCTTGGTTATTGCCCCGAGGGCTCCCAAGGTTTCATTTCCCAAGATGGTAAGGCCACAAATAAAATAATTCCTATCGCTGACCGCCAAGGAACCCCCCACACCTCCCAGTGTCAAGACGCTCAGGATTCCCCATCCGGCTGAGTGGCCCCGGTTGGGTGCGAGAACCTGAGGTTTTTTCCAGTTCTCGCAGAATTCAGCTGAGACTGCCCGGCATGCTAACTGATTATGCAGCATCCACGTCGAGGGGCAGGGGACTGTGGTAGGGACTAGAGTCCCAATAGCAATTTGGCAGGGAAATGGGGGTGACAAAACATTGGTCGCTGTGCCATTAAATAAAAAGTAGTATCCTTGCTCCGTGTACAGGCTAGCATCACAATCAGTATATCGGTCGCGTAGGGATCCCCCAGTAGTCCAGTTTATCCAGCTTTGGAACGCCCATTTGGGCCGCCTAGCAATGCGGAAAGCCCTAGTCCCAACAGTGATATGAGAGACATTCGCCCAGCCACAAAGGAGCTGGAAGCCGGCGTTCAATGGAACGCAGGTGGTGTTGTAACAAACGCATTTGCCAGACGCCTGGGTGATATGACACCTCCTGTATGGACAGGTGGAAAACAGACATGTTATCTTCGTTTCTACGAGCAAACAGCCGTACCCGTCACTGCTGAAACAATTCGCGTACGACCGGGAGTCCCTATTGGGAGTGAAATGGCTAGGTATGTACGCCCTCCACCGTTGCAGCCTATCATACAGGAATTATCCCGAGGAAGGGGAAGGCAAATAGCCGGTGGTGCTGAACCTGGATCGTAAGGAAGAGTGACTTGCTCGGGCGGTGGCTCGGAATGCTGACAATGAACCACCGTTTGGGGAGTGCCCCAAAGCGGTGAAACAGAAAATAACCTAGACACCGCTGCGGGGTTCGGGTAGCAGACAACCCGTCCGTGGCCATACAAGCGGTGGTAAATCTGGTAGAAGAGATTCATACTACCCGGGTTTTCCTCAGTCTGGGCCCTAAATGACTTAAGTGTATCTCCTGATAACCTACGTTCTAGTTGTACTCCCCTCCTTACACGCCCCGTCCTCTCTCTAGTTCCCCCTCTCTCACAACCTCTTCCTACCCTCTCCTGACGGTCTGATTTTACCTTTATGGCACCAATCTTAACACATCCCAAAATCAAATTTACATGTACTCCAAAAACAAGGCAATGTCCATGTAATGTTCCCTTCCCATCGCCGGGACCGGTGCAATTGCTTCATGAGTCCTGCATTGTCCGTTAACCTGGTGACCTTCTATGAGTCGATACCATGCCCTCGTATATGGGGGCACCGAAGAACATCACCTCTGCATAAACAAAATGTCCTTACAGTTTGGTTGGGGTTACAAATGTAGATAATATGTCCCTTTTCTATGTCCGTCGCCAATGTCACTCCAGGCGAGGTGAGGCCGAAGATCACACAGGCGGTGCGTAGCCACCCCGTCATGCTCCACACCTGTAAAATAGCACTGGGGAAGGGAGGCAGGTTAATCTGTCCAAGAAAATGAGGCCCGTTATCAGAACTCAACTGAGCTGGGATGCAGTACCGGGGAATGATTTCCCGCCTCAGAACCTTAACCACAGTTGCAGCTTTATTATTGGTAGTCGGATACACCTCAACCCATCTGCTGAACACATCCACAATGACCAAAACATATTTATAACATTGACAACATTGACACCTTTCCAGCTCAATGTAATCCATTTGGAGCGTCTCAAAGGGACCACTGGGCAACGGGGTTTGGCTCATACCACAAGGGATACCTTTTCCGGTGTTATATTGCTGACAAATCAAACACCGATTACTGATACTCTGGGCCAACCCCTGCATTTTAGGGTGCCACCAAGTGTCCAGCAACAAATCACTAGTCCCCCGAGCCCCACAATGAGTTGCAAAGTGTACACATTCGATGACCCATAAAGCCAGTACATCAGACATACAAGTTTGATGTGCTGGCGTGGTCCATAAAGAGGAAACAGAATCATATGTACAACCTAACCTTTTCCACATTTGTTTATCACTCTCAGGAGCATCCTCCTGTAACCTTATGACGTCTTGGATGGTTGGAATTGGCTTGTCAGAGGCAGACCTATTTATTGCAGAACGTTTAGTCTGACCTAACATTTTAGGCACCATCACTTGCTGAATTTGCGCAGCTGTCCGCGCTGCACAATCTGCTTGTTCATTACCAACGTCAACTGGGGTCTTACCGTTTGTATGGGCAGCGCATTTAATGATGGAAATCTGCGCGGGCATAAGGAGGGCCTGTAGTAGGTCACTAACTAAACCCCGGTGGGATATTTGACCATACATAATCATGTCAGGTTGTTCTAACGGAATATCACTCAGATCGTCCCTTATTGTGGTAGTTTCCTGAATCAAGGCTAAACAGTCGTGGCCAGGTGCGTCTTCATGGACAGGGGGACCACTAAGAAAACAGGCTGGATTGATAGTGGTACAGTGTTTAAATGTCAGACGTGGATTGTTCAAAAGGTATATCTCATACCTATTCTGACGAGCTGCGGTAAGATGCTGAGTCTGCAGTTGCCTCAGTAGTGCGATGACCGAGTGGGAGCTATACACCGTAATATCCTGTTGGAGGGTGAGAGCATGTAACGGCTATGCGATGGCATTGATTGAACGTAAACCCTGTACTAATCGGTACTGGTCTGGCTTGGCTGGTTTGGGCACAGCCAGTATGGGGGTGTTACATTCTGATTGGCAAGGGACCAAAATACCCTGTTGCAACAGCTCTCGGATTAATTTGTCTATAGACGGGGCAGCTTGGGGTTTCAGGGGGTATTGCCGAATGGAAGGCAGCTTTACATGGTCCTTAATCGTTACCTTAATAGGTGTAACATTTGTCTTTCCCACTTGTGATGGGTATTCCGCCCAGACCTGTGGATTGACATATTCCAAAACATCACGTCCCCGGTGATGCTGCAGTCGAGCGTTAATAGTTTCAGGGACCTCAAAATTTTTTATGGCAATGCCGTCTGGCGTGACTTGAAGTGCGTACTCTGTTGGATCCGAATGATCCACTGCCCTCCTTACCATAGGCCCCAGATCCTTGGCATGGTACTGGTCGTGGACCTGTCGTGTAATATGAGGGCTTGCCGAAGCTGACTGTGGCCATAAATGTGGTGGTATTGTAACAAAATCGGCTATACATTCTTTTCCCGTGACTGTAACCTTGACTGGCCATTCGGTCCCAATTAACGGCCGGTATTTGTCCTCCAACACCCTGTTTTGTCCGGTTCTGTCATAGGCCAGGGTAACGTGATGCAGTGAATGTTCAATATCTAACGTCCACCACTGGGGAGTGATAGAAATATAGCACTGTTGTCTCATCCTCCATGATTGAACCGTTAGCCCTTCGTCTCCACACTCTAGCTGTAGCTGGAAGATACACAGTAAATCTCGGGCCAACAAGTTACAGTCCAATCCAGTAGTCACTACAAACTGATGATCCGCAGACTTATTCTCGTAAGTGACTGTCACAGGTTCAGAAATAGGATACTCCTTGGAACCCCGACAAATGCTGCGTGTGGTCAGATAGTGGTAGTCGAAGTTCTGATTGCACTGAAGACATGGCTGCTCCAGTGTCGATTACAAATAGGTAATGTTGATCTCCTATCTGCAGAGAGATAATAGGCTCCCTGTCCGATTGGAGAGTCCTTATGACTAAATTAGCTAGTCAATCCTGTGTTGGGAAAAGGGTTTGCCTGGGAGAAGTCAGTGTACCTCGTCTGTCCTCCCCTTGGTGGGTACCCCCTCCTTTGGGTCGGGTAGTCTCCTTCTGCTGCCCGTCTTTTAAAGGGGCATTCCTGTTGCCAGTGATCTGCACGGCCGCAATTAAAACATGCATTGTTCCCTCTATATCTGCCCCGTCCTCTTTTCCCAGTAGACCAATGGCCCCTCAGAGGGGGCGGCAGTTGTAAAGCTGTTGGTGCATACGGTGGGCCATAAAGAGGAGCTAAGGGTCCATTTGGGTGGGTTTGATATCCTCCCCCGTGTTGATCCACCCACCAGCTGGTAAGCCACCGTTTCTGCCGCTGGTTGGGGTCTCAGATCATCCTTTTTCATTACATACTCAGCCTCCTTCCTGGCCTACACCCTCATTCCAATAAAATCTAACTGCCCTGGCCATTTGAGAAGGGTCGTTCTCTATCCAATTCATGTTATTACATTTCACGGCAATAGCCACGGAAGGTGGTAGGCAATGCATTAACATAGCACAATATTGAGGGGAATTCTGACCATTTTGATATGGCAAGTCGCCTGACTGCCCACGGTAGATTTCATTAAAACGTTCCAGAAATTCCTCTGGCTCTTCATTCTTTTGAGTGGTTTGAGGTCTAATATAGCAGAAATGTTTATGGGCTTTTGAAATGTGACATTCAACGCATTCAGGATTTGTGTCCGTCTATCATCGTCCAACGAATGGGCCTGCTGGAGTGCGGTGTGGCTAGCATAATTCAAGTGATTGAGATGATTGCGGTATTCTGCTGGGGTTAAAACCTGCTGGACTAGGGCCCAGAGGTCCCTAGAATCAGCTTGATAAACTGAGATGGTAGTTCTCAGATGACCAACGAAAGCAGCAGGAGATTTCTTCCTGTCTGGGATTGCAGCCATAATAGCCATCATCTCACTGGGTCTCCATGGGAAATAAACGTCTATCGTGGGCTGGGCCGCCGCCGTCACAGCATCAGGGTTTGGTATTTTCCTAATCGGCAACTGTCTCAGAGTCCCACTAGGGGACGCTCTAGCTGATTCCTCTGGCTCTTCCAAGACTTCGACCTCCTTCCCTGTCACTAGAGGGAGCTCCAGCTCCTCAGAACCATCCCTATCCTCTTCCTTTGTTCTCGTACTTTTTTGTCCTACTATATCGGTCTGAAGGGATTTAGGTGGTAATCGTAATTGTTTCTGGATAGGATCAGGCCCTTCTCTCGCTGTCCGAGATCGGGTCCTAGAGCTAACTGGGCTTGTGGAACAGAACTCCCCTTCTCTCGCAGACAGTGAAGATGGTAAAATAGGACCCACGCTATCAACCGAAGGGGCTGAATAGGCTGGCATGATTTGAATCTGGGGAGCAGTGACTGGATATAAATTATGATACTCTGGTGGTTCTGGAATTAGTGCAGACAATGCTACCGGTGCAGTCGGTCCAATTTTCTATTTCATCCTCTGTCAATGCAAGGCCAGCCATTGAACTACGTAGCCCATTGGGGTTTTTTTTCACCCTCTCTTTACTTGCGCGTTTTTTTGAATGCACACTCCTTTTTCAAGATCTCTCTCGTTTTCTGGTTTCCCCCTTCACTAATTGGAATCCCCATTTTAAGGGCATTTTCTTGCCAACTTAATAACATGATCCTATCCCTCTCATGTTGACAATATCGTCTCCATAATCTAATTAACTCTTTAGCTTTCATACTTTGGCTCTCTTTCTTTTTTATTATTATTTTTTATTTTTATTTGCCTATTTATAACCAATGGCAATTTTTGCTACTTGGCAAAATTATTGAAAAGGTTTTAACAGTGTTCTTTTAAAACTTAAAATGTTTGAAAATTCAAATTAAATTACTGCAACCTGCAAGCTTAGCTCTGATCTCAACTCGGAACTAAATTTACGATTTGCTTAACACAAACTCGTATAACTTTTACAACTTATTAATTCTTTATCTTAACAATTTTTCTTTTAACAAGTTTTTGTTACATTCACAAAAATGTTGGCTGCTATCAATGAGGGAGCAATTAGCTGCGGTGATTTATACCGGAGCAAAGTCAACTGTCATCTCCAGATTTACTCTTTTATAATGGTGTCAGTGTGTTTCTTTAAGTTTCTATTAATTCACAAATAAAATGAGAATAAACATTATTTCAAGTAATTAAAACTTAAGATTCTGGCAATTTCAATCAATTGCTTGCGAAAATAATAAACTTTTATCAAAGAGGTGGAGAAACCCACTGGTTTCCTTTAATTTATTCAAAACGTAACTTTGCTGGAGTTTCACTGACTCGAAAGAAAGGTATCCAATTACACACAAGCTGCCTGTTATCTCAAGCTACTGTTAACCCTTTGAGAGATTTCTGCTTTAACTAACATGTAGCATCCAGTTTGTTTTCAAATTTATCTTTTCTCGCCACTACAGTCCAAGGGTACAATTTTAGCTTAATCAACTATAGATTTAAAAACACTCATTGAACTAAACCCTCTTCCTGAGGTCCCATTAGTTCTCAAAAACACTCACCCATGGAATTAAACCATCTTTTTTGATGTGACATCAATTCCAAAACTAACCCAAAACCGAATCATAATTCACACATGGAATTAATCCATCTTTTTTGATGTCCCATTAATTCCAAAACCTAACCCAAAACCGAATCATAACTCGCACATGGAATTAAACCATCTTTTTTGATGCCACATCAATTCCAAAACCTAACCCAAAACCGAATAATCAATTATGAAATCCCATCCGTTCTCACAAAACACTCACATGTGGAATTAAACCATCATTTTTTGATGTCACATCAATTTCAAAACCTAACCCAAAACCGAATCATCAATTATGAAATCCTATCAGTTAAATTTCTAATCCCCAGATTGACCTTTGATTTCGTCGAGACGATCTTTCCATACCAACCGCGAGTGACCAGACTAATCAGACCATAAGAAGAAGGGAAAAATCAATGTGCGGTCATTTTCCAGCTATACATTGTGGGCCCTTTTCCACTCGCCTTGTCCAAAATCAGTCTAATTCTGATTTTGCGGTTGGTCAGAATAGTCTTGAAAAATCCCGGGTTTCGGCACCAAATGAGAATTTCTAAATTCTTTACCTGTCAGTCTGGCCTCAATAAAACTCGAGATGGATTTGTAGGCATAGCATTAGTTATTTTTATTCGACTTGCAAGTCTGACTCGTTTCACAAAAACCCAGGACACAATTAGTTTCCTTGCTCTCCAGAATCGAGTGCCTCTGGAGAACAAAGAAATCTCTACCAACACATTCAAATGGCATCAAGTTTCACATACACGATTCCCATAGGTCATCCTATACCCCTCCTGACCTGGCCATACATCCTAATTGGCTCACTTCTCATTCCTTCCCCTGGCCTCTTTTTACCCAGCATCCTTCTCTCCTCATACTCTAAACACCCCACCCCCCCTTCCTTGCTATGCTCTCTGAAATCCTTTGTCTGTGAACGAACATGAATAAGACCGGCCTACATCTACATTACAGTAACTAATATCTTTAAAGTAACTATTTTATATCACATTCATCATTAGCAACAAGTACTCAGTGCATTATTTAAATTCTAGTTTCCAATAAAGAACCATCTTACATGGACCTGCTCCAATTTTACTCTCTCTTTTTGTCTGTCATTCAGTTAATAATGTTTTTAAATAGATTTCTATTTTTCTGTCTGAATGCTTCACCCAGTAAAGTTCAACATGAAGATAGAGCTTAAGAATCAATGAATACATTTACTCAGTGATTGCTCAACCTCAATAACATTAGTGAATTGGATTCTGAGAGCCACACCACTATTTCTGTGTCGTGTCCAGGTCTATTACAAGATCAAAAGATTCAATTTACTGTAGTGTTTGCTGTGGAGGGTTTTTATCTGATTTTCTTATATGGGGTCATTTGCAATTCAACATTACAAGGGTTATCAGATGAATACCAATAATGAAAATGTGTTGGCCAATGTAAGTAAGATTTAGATTTGTCCTATTCCTGGAATCTTGGGTTCTCTGAACTTTTTTCTTTTAATCTTCCTACGCTTCAAAGACAGTACAATATATCTTTTTTTTCTCTCTTGCATTCTTGATGTGCTATTGCCAATGCCTTGATTTTAAACTCGGGACAGGGACAGACCTCCCAGGCCTAAAGCTGAGGGGGAACCTGAGTAATCCAGGGACATGGAGGCCTGGCTGATTTTAATGACTGGGCCTCATTTACATGAGTTCTCCCAGAGTTGCGGTCGGCCCACATCCACTAATTGGCTGACGAGCGGGACTGGGAGCTGGGGGCAGCAAGCTGCAGCATGGTATCTGTGGGAACAGGTCAGTTTAGGTGTGACGATCTGGAGGCCATCAATGGAGTGGGTATTGACAGCATGATCAGTGGACACCTTGGAATCACAATCAGGTACTTTAGGCCACAATCAGATTTGTTGGGGAATACCTTACATCAGCTGAATAATATTGCTGTCATCAAGAGATTTACTGTCTGCAACATAAAAAACGGCTTGTTTACGGTCTTCCTGTCAAAGCGGCATTTACCTCCTATAGACTTTACTGTCACTCCTTTGGATCTTAGTCACTCTTAATCACAGTCATACTTATTATCCCCAAATTACTCTAACCAAATTTATCCTCCCTATTTTTGGTTCGCTGATTCTAATATTTGACTTGAGACTTCAAATGCCCACCATTACTTTACCTGACACTAACTCCACCACGCAACCAAGACAAACTCTCCATTTCAGTCAGGTGCATTTCCATCTATGTTTTCTGGTTACTGATGAGTGACATAAGCCTGCTCCAACAGGGACTTGGGAATGGCTCTAACTTTGACTTCAGGCCCTCATTCCAGTCCCGGGGGCCTTCATAAATTACATTAGTTTTTAAAAATAAATTAAGAGTACCAAATTATTTTTTCCCAATTAAGGGGCAATTTAGCATGGCCAATCCACCTGCCCTGCACATCTTTCTGGGTTGTGGGGGTGTGACCCACATAGTCACAGGGGGAGAATGTGCAAGCTCCACGTGGACAGTGACCCGGGCCGGATGCTTGGGCCGTGAGGCAACAGTGCGCATGAATTATATTAGTCGCCAAACAATACGCAGTGAAAGAGACAGCGAAAGCTTCATGTCTTGTGATCTCATATAACCCTGTTTACTTCTGTCTCGGATTCTTGCCCTTGAATCATCTTGTACTTCCATTCACAGACCCATGCCACAGAACCGCACACATCCACAGTATCAAACACATCAAGCAAATCCACAATTTTCAAAACATGCCTGAACGAACAGAATTAATTCAACCTCCTGTTCTTTTCCTACAGTATCCATTAGTCTCTGCTACAATTTTAATTTTCCTTTCATTATCTCAATATCAACTCTCCTTTTTAACTTGCACATAAATTATTGATTTTCTCTAATAGCAACTGGTTACTTTCCTTCTTAATGAAATGTCTTGATATCAAGAAGCATAGATCACAGAATTGGCCGTATAATGTCTTTTTTATTATCATTTAGAGGATGTCCTTTAATGTGGCATCATTCACAGTGAGGTTACAGGTCATCCAAGGGAGAGTGAAGAAGAGAGGCAGAATTGTAGCATGGGACTAAGAAGACTGTTGAAAGCAGAAAGGCAGAAGGTGAAGTGAACATTGAGAAGGAGTACTAAAGGACAGAAGACCAATGATAGAGAATAGAAGGGCAGCATGGTAGCGCAGTGGTTATCACTGATGTCACACAGCTCCGTGGAATGGGTTCAATCCTGGCTCCGTGTCATTGTCCGTGTGGAGTTTGCACATTCTCCCTGTGTCTGCGTGTGTCTCTCTCCCACAACCTAAAGATATGCAGGGTCGGTGAATTGGCCACGCTAAATTGCCCCTTTATTGGAAAAAAAGGACTGGGACTCTAAATTTATATATTTTTTAAAAAAGAGAATAAGGGCAGCACGGTGGCACAGTGGTTAGCATTGCTGCCTACGGCACTGAGGACCTGGGTTCGAATCCCGGCCCTGGGTCACTCTCCGTGTGGAGTTTGCTCATTCTCCCCGTGTTTGCGTGGGTTTTGCCCCCACAACCCAAAAAAGATGTGCAGGTTAGGTGGCTTGGTAACGCTAAATTGCCCCTTAATTGGGAAAAAAAAATTTGGGTACTCTAAATTTATATTTAAAAAAAATAGAATAGAAGATAGGCCAGTTTCAGGGAATAAAGGATGCAAACAGGAACATATAGCTGAAGGTTTCTGAAATAAGTTGGTGCAAGAATGTGAAGGTATTTGAAAGTACAGGTCAGAATTTTGAAATTGATATGAAGCAGAACATGGAGTCAGAGCGAAATGGAGTGAAGTGTAGTGCTTTAAGGGTTGTGGGTGGGGTTATTCCGAATGGTTTGTCGACTGTGAAGGGCGATAGGTGGGTAGAGATCAACAAAGAAGTTGAGCTTCAAGGTGATAGTGGTTTAATTGTAGAATTGGTATCAGGAAGGACAGGCAGGTATAGGTAAAGGAGGAGTTGTTTTAAAGGTGGATGATCCTGGTCATGATTATGGAACAGATACTCAGTCAAGCACTTAAACTTTAAATCAAGTAATATACCATTTTTTCAAGTAATCATGTCAGGTTTCCTATCGTACAACTGTGATTACATTGTCAAAATAAAACCTCTTGGATATAAATTGCTTTGGGTGGAGGTGTGGGCTTAAGTAGGGTGCTCTTTCCAAGGGCCGCTGCAGACGTGAAGGGTTGAATGGCCTCCTTCTGCACTGTAAACTCTATGATTCTATGATTACTAACTATATGTAGAACACTGCACAGGCATATCATCACACGTCGACCAGTGTGTTAATCAAATTTTTTACCCAGGTGCCCTTATTTGCAAGATGAACAAAGAACAAAACAGCTTCACGGTTTAACGCAATTGTATTCACAATTCTCTGACTCATAGCTGAGCTTTAGGTTTTACCCAGACTTAGTGAAGGAGGCTGGCGAGCCTACGATCACTCAATGTGGATGTCTTCTCTGGGCTTCGAAACCCAGGATCCCATCTTCTTGCGATGGTTGATGCCTGGGGGACTCCCAAGTTATCGCTGATGATCTGTTCTGATGTTCCTTTCTTTTCCTGATCTGCTAGCAGTGAATCATAGATATACGCCTACAACTGGCCAGTCCCATCCAGGCCCCAACTCGTTAATGGGAAAGACAGGATACTCCTGTTTATCCAGGATGATTCAATCAAGGCCCATTGTTCTCTGAAATACCCTCGCCTGACCAGTCATCAGCTCATTATGGAATCAGGTGGCTTCTTTTGTCTGTCCTTCGTCCTGCTGCAAAGTTGATCACCTGTGTCTGGACGTTTGTTACATATTCAAAGCATGGTCTTGTTTGTTTGTGTAAATGTGAGTGGGTAATCACAAAGTCCACATAGCGATAACGGGTTTATGCTTTGACTTGAGTGCTCTTGCAGATGGCCAATATCAATTCCAGCCAAGGCCTCATGTAACAGTTAGTGTTTTGGGCCTATGTACCTTGCCAGCCTGACCACAAGGTCCGCCAACCAATTAGAGAGGGTGGGATCACGCAACATTTGTCAAAGGAAAGATTTCTGCTTTAAGGGACCATGGTATTTTGCAGAGAAGCTTGCATTTTTAAAGCTGCAACAGCCACAGAAATGCTGAGGAAGTTGCCCCCCCCCCAACCCACCCTTATGGACAGCAGTAGTCTACCTCTCCAGCCAAGCAGACATGGATGGAAATGGCTGAGGAAATCAGAAGCAGAATATGGCCCCTCCAACCCAGAGACAGTGCACCAAGAAGCTCTAGGACCTCGGTAAAGTATGGCTGGTGAGTACATAACACTCTCAAGTGCCAAGCACCACACATCTGGCTTTCCCAGAATTCTCCTACATAGCATGCCTCAGGACAACACAACTTGCAGCTACATTCACTCCTTTCTCCCTACAGCCATCTCACATTCCAGCCGAATAGTCAACACTCACTCACCCTGAGCCGAACTAACATTCGCAGCACATAAATGCCAGGTAATGACCATCTCCAATAGGAGAGAACCCAGCCATCGCCCCTCAACATTCAATAGCATTTTTATCACTAATTGCCCTACTATCCACCATTGACTAGTCATATAAGTACCAGGACTACAGAAGCAAGTAGAAGGTAGGAATCTGGTGGTGAGGAACTGACCTTGTGACTCCCAAAGTCTGTCCACCACCTACAAGGCACAAGGCAGCACCACCAACTGGAAGATCCCCTCCAAGCCACACACCATCCTTAATTGGAAATATATCACCGCTCCTTCACTGTCACTGGATCAAAATCCTGGAACTCCCTCCTTAACAGCACTGTGGGTGTACTTACATCACATGGATTGCAGCGGCTCAAAAAGGCAGCTCACCACCACCCTCTCCGAGGCAATTCAGATGGACGGTAAATGCTGGCCTATCCAGTGATGCCCACATACTATGAATGTTTTTTTTAAAAGCGTATTGCCACCTTGCCTCATCATCACCACAATCGGTTGCCTTCAGCTCTCTACAAATAGGCTATTATGAACTCTCAAAATTCTCCGTTTTCGCTCCTTGCAGGAGAAGAAAGTACAGAAACAGGTGAGGGGCAGAGAGCCGGGGTTGAGGGGAGGCGGGCCAGTGACTCGCAACCCACACCCGAGACAGGCACATTGGCAGTGAGTGCACATCTTCCCAGAAGTGTAAATGTGCACTCCTCCTTCCCAGTGGAGTAAGAGGTCCTGTTCCAGGAGGCTGCAGCTGTCAGCTGAAACCTGATATGAGAGCCTAAAGCTCCTGAAGCACTGGTGCTCAGATATGGCGAGAGAGTTGACCTGTCTGTACATCCTGTGCTGGCAGTCTCGCCTTCTTCCAGCTGGACCTCCGTGTCCGTCCCACTGCCCTGTGGAGGGGCATGTTGCAGAGAAGGAAACAGCTAGTTCTGCTCCTTACGCCTCTCCCGCTGCAGCAGTTTGTGGTGATGTGCCCTCAGTCTTTAACTCACAGCAGAGGTACACGGTGGGGTTACAGAGTTGCTCCCATGGCACAGTAAAGGTTGACATGATGTGGAGATGCCGGTGTTGGGCTGGGGTGGGCACAGTAAGAAGTCTTACAACACCAGGTTATAGTCCAATAGGTTTGTTTCTAATCACTAGCTTTCGGAGCACTGCTCCTTCCTCAGGTGAATGAAGAGGTGGGTTCCAAAAACACATATATAGACAACGTCAAAGATGTAATACGATACTTTGAATGTGAGTCTTTGCAGGTAATTAAGTCTTTGCAGATCCAGAGAGTGGGATAGTCCCAGGTTAAAGAGGTGTGAATTGTCTCCAGCCAGGACAGTTGGTAGGATTTTGCAAGCCCAGGCCAGATGGTGGGGGGTGAATGTAATGCGACATGAATCCAAGGTCCTGGTTGAGGCCGTACTCATGTGTGCAGAACTTGGCTATAAGTTTCTGCTCGGCGATTCTGCGTTGTCGCGCGTCCTGAAGGCCACCTTGGAGAACGCTTACCCGGAGATCAGAGGCTGAATGCCCTTGACTGCTGAAGTGTTCCCCGACTGGAAGGGAACATTCCTGCCTGGTGATTGTCGCGCGATGTCCGTTCATCAGTTGTCGCAGCGTCTGCATGGTCTCGCCAATGTACCACGCTTCGGGACATCCTTTCCTGCAGCGTATGAGATAGATAACGTTAGCCCCTCCAGTCGGGGAACACTTCAGCAGTCAAGCTGACAAACCTTTCCAGATTTCATTTGAATTTGAATTGTTTTTTGGAGCAAGCAAGGAGATGGATTAAGTTTATCCACACTGTGCATTGGCTCTGTAACTGAGAAAGGAATGAAAAAAACGTTTAAATTCCAGACTTTATCTCCATCGGCCTGTCAATCACCAGTCGGATGTGCCAGCAAGCAGAAGTTGACTATTGGGCAATGCTGCGACAGGAGGCTGCCACGAGGAAACCAAGAAGACAGTCCCCAGTACTTGTTGCCGCAAGGCCTCACGTCTGGTTGGGGCAGGAGGAAGGCCGGGGATGTGGAGGTCTAAATTTGAACAGTGGGTCCTGGATAATAATGCCGGCTCCTGCTGGCCCCAAAAGGAGAGTAAAAGAACAAGGAAGACCACAAACCTTTTTTTCGGGTCTTTTCGGATGTTTCTTCCTCATCCCACAAATGTTTTTCTGATGTAACTTCAACAGAAAAATAGTAGCTCGGTAAATAGTCAGCTCGGTAAATGTCACGAAACTTTTCCCGAACATCTCATATCATATTTGCATAATTCATGGTTAAAATGAAAATTCTATCCATAGGTTCCCTCTTTCTCAACAGGCGTTCAGCCCAATGCCATGAATCCAATCCAGCAGATTGGAGAAGGCGAGTGCATAGTGGGAGGAACTGTCTCAGTGCAACTGATTCATATGAGCTGTGAACGTTTTGATCAATTACACTGAAGAGCTGCAGACATGGCCAGACAGTTCATTCATGGTGGAAAACCTGTTGGGCAAATCCCTTTTTAATTCCTTCACTTTAGTTGCAATATATTTAGTTGTGATGAATACACCAGCCTCAGAAAAATCGCATAAACATTCCCCCTGGTAGATTCACTTGTTGATAGTGACTATGAAACAGGATATAACTCATTGGTGGATATCATGGAATGGATTCTCCGTTGCCCGACACCGCGTTCGAGATTCTTGATTGAGTAGACAATGGAGCATCCCCTGGAAAACAGGCACCAAACCCATTGCGATGCTCCGACCCCCTGCCAGCGGCCTGAGCGCGCTACCTTCCCCGCACTGGGGGGCAGATGCTGTGAATAAGAGGAAGTGAAATCAATAAGTTCCTTTTGATGTTGTTTGGAGTTGTCAATCGTAGAATCCCTACAGTGCCGAAGCATTTGCATCCATTTGGCCATTGAGTCTGCACTGACCCCCCTGAAAGAGCACTCTACTGAAGCCCACACTTCCACCCCACCCTGTAATCCAGTAACTCCACCTAACCTTTTTGGACACTAATGGCAATTTAGCATGGCCAATCCATCTAACCTGCACATCTTTGGACTATGGGAGGAAACCTGAGCACCCGGAGGAAACCCACGCAGATACGGGGAGCAAGTGAAAACTCCACACAGACAGTCACCCGAGGCTGGAATTGAACCAAGGTCCCTGGGGCTGTGTGGCAGCAGTGCTAATCATTGTGCCACCACTCCGCCCAATCATAGAAAGAGTGTTTCGAAACATTGTGGTTTGCATCAAGGCAGGGTACTTGAAATGTATTTAAGCGTGAAGGGAAAGATAGTTAAAGAATCCACCAAACACCTGTCTCTGGACTAATAAAATTGTCAATCACTGGCTAGTGCAATACATTGTTGTGTGAAATTGAATGGGAGGTTTTCATTTCAAAGGCTGTCATGGGAAGCGTACTGGGCTTTCGAGGAAGCCACTGGTACTTGTACCAGCTGCTGCTTCAAACAACTTTTGTCTGAGGCAGCAGATGTGAGGGAAGGGTAAGTGAAAATGCAGTGATCCTTCACTGTATTGCGTGGACTGCTCTTCAACTTTCAGGCAGGGGTGACTGATGGGAATCTCTGATGGGAGATCTGATGGGTTCTCCGGTGGGGTGACTGATGGAGTATTTGATGTAGATCTCTTATGAGGGTCCCTGATGGGGTAATATGATAGGGGGTCTCTGATGGGGGTGGGGGGGGGGTGGGGGGTTCTGATGTGGGGTCTCTGATGGGGTGACTTTTGGGGGGTTAAAGGTGTCTCTGATTGTGGGTCAGATGGGGAGTCTGGTGGGGAAATTTGTTGGCGGTGATTGATGGGGGTCTCTGATGGGGGGTCTGATGTGGGGGGTTGCGGTGGGTGGTGTGGGGTGGTTGGGTCACTCTCATGTATGCATGCTGTGAGGGGGTGACCCGTTATTCCTGTGGTTGGGGGAGGATGCCCTTCCCTGTCAATGGGGGCGGGGGGGGGAAGGATTAGTTTTGTGGGGTTGCAGCGGGCCTTCGCTGAACCTCAGGATTCTGCCGCCCACTCAAAATGGCGGCTCAATAGTAGGATTCCGTCAGAATCCGGCGAGCTCTCCACCATGCAGATATTTGTACGATTAAGCAGAGAGACTCGCATCTGGGCCCCACTCCCAGAGCCAGCCGAGACCAGTCCCAATTCTCCGCTGGTGAGAGCACTTAGGCTCCAGAACGGAGAGTTCAGGCTGATATTTAGTATGTTGGCCGACAAATGAAGACCCTTGGCTAAATCCGTCTGCTCCTCTGACATCATCCCTGGAAGGCAGGGCTCCAAATGCATTGGCAACACCTTCGCCAACAGTTTAGCATCTGTGTTCAGTAATGATATGGGTCAGTACGACCCACCCCTCGTAGGATCCTTATCCATCTTCAGGATCAGGGAAATCAATGCCTGCGCCAACTGGCTGGCAATACCCCCGGGACAAGGAATCATTGAACATGTCCAACAACAGTGGGATCAACTGACCTGCAAATGTTTTGTAGAATTCGGCAGGGAATCCATCAGGACCCGGAGCCTGACCCGACTGCATTAACCCAATGCACTTTGTAACCTGCTCGGACCCAACATTGACTCCAGCTCCTCCCTTCTCCCGTTCTCCCCACCATTGGGAAGGGCAGCCCATCCAAAAATTGCATCATTGACAATCTCTCCTCTGGAGGCTCTGATTTATATAGATCTCGAGAAAACGGTGCATTAACCTTCCCTGGGGCAGAAAAACAACCCATCACCCCAGTTCCTTATCTGTACTATCTCCTGGGAGGCAGCCTGTCACCTCAGCTGGTACGCTAAAAGATGACTGGCTTTCTCCCCATATTCGTAAAAGGTCCCCCTCGAGCATCACAGCTGGTTCATCGTCTTGCCCGCTGAAAGCAGCTCCAGTTCCGTCTGCAATTTCTTCCTACTCGCCAAAATCTCCGGCGTCGGGACAATCGAATACTGGCAGTCCACCCCGAGGATGGAATGCACCAGCCTCTGCCTCTCCAACCTTCCAGATTTATCCTTATGCACTTTATCGGAGATTATCTCCCCCCTAATAATCGCCTTCAGTGTCCCATAGCGTGGAGGGCAAGCCTGCCTCATTTCTATTGACTCAATGTACTCCCCAATGGTGGAGGATATGCGCTCACAGAATTTCTTATCTGCCAACATCGCCGTGTCCAATCTCCCCCAAGGACGCTGAAAGGGGCCCAGCTCTAAGATCAAGTCCACAAAATGTGGAGCATGATCCGAAATGATTGCCGAGTACCCCGCTCTCTTCACCCAGAAATAAGAGACTTACCCACAAAATAAAAGTCAATCCAGGAGTTGACCCAATCGATGTGAGAGAAAAAAGAGAATTGATGCTCCTTCCAATACAAAAATCTCCACAGGTCTGCTGCCACTACCAACACCGCCCCCCCAACCGCCCACTCCCTCATCCATAAAAAACAATAATGCCTTCATCACTCCTGATAGATTCAGAAATTCAGTGATTTAGGACTGTCCAACCGTGAACCCAAATGCAATTTAAGTCCCCCCACCATAAAAATTAGTTGGTGTGAATCCAGATTGGGAATAGACGACAGCACCTTGTTGGGCATTACTTTTACGTGGGAACCTTATCCCATTGAACTACTCAAGTTTCCCCCCAAACACCACCCAAAAACTGTGCAAAAAGGGCTAAAACAATGTACCCCAGGGGGGGAGACACCACGGGCGGCATTCTCCGACACCCCGCCGTATTCTCCAGCGCCGGCTTTCGGGCGGGGCTCACACCACACCGGTCGGGGGCCATTGGCAGCAGCCCCCCCGGCAATTCTCCGGGCCCCGATGGGCTGTGTGGCCGTCGGTTTTTGGCCAGTCCCGCCGGCGTGGATTAGACATGGTCCCACACGGCGGGACCTGGCAGGTAGGTCGGCTGGGACACTCCTTGGGGGGGGGGGGGGCGCAGGGGAATCCGGCCCCGGAAGGGGCCCCCACGGTGGCCTGGCCCGCGATCGTGGCCCACCAATCTGCGGGCGGGCCTGTGCCGTGGGAGCACTCCTTCCTTTCGCGCCGGCCCCTGTAGGGCGCCATGGCCTGTGTGGAGAAGACACCCCCCTGCGCATGCGGCAGAATACGGCGGCGGTTCCACGCATGTGCGGGATCACGCCGGCCCTTTGGCGCATGCGTGGACTTGCGCAGTCCCTTCGGTGCCGGCTGGCGCTGTGCCAACCCTCCAGCGTCCACCTAGCCCCTGGAAGTGCGTAGGATTCCGCTACTTCCGGTCGGCCCGAAGCCGGAATGGTTTTTGTCGCATTTGAAACCGGCGTCGGGCCATCGCGCCGATTCTGGAGAATCCCGTTGAACATGTACGACTGCTCACTATATACTGTGGTGATATGTCTGTGTGCCATATCACAGTTGTATGGTGAGACTCCAACCAGCAGGTGGCAGTACAGATCCACCATGAGGCCTCAAGAGTAAGGTCATGTGACCTGGGGACCTGTATATAAAGAGAGGCTCATCTGGCCATCTCCAGAAGAACACAAGGTAGAGGGTGATAAGACGTGCATGTAGCAGGTCAGAGAAGTTATAAGTTCCAGAGGAGTAGCAAGACCCCATGATAATATGCTCTGTATCAGGTTGCCATCCTACTGCGATGGACACAATAAAAGAATCTTGGTTGGACAGATCAAAGTATTTGTTGAGTTCTTCTTAAAGTGCAAGGGACCAAACACAACACATACCGCCACTGGAAGTCAGCACATATAGAGTTAATGTGAGACTGAGTACAGTACCACCCACACAGTGATGTAAGAAGATACATTACCCAGACTAATGAGCCCATTGTGCTGTGTCCAGGGTTGCGTGCATCCAGGCCTCTGTTTCCCACGTAATTTGGCCTTTAGATCTCAAGCTGGGCAGTTATTGCTCTCCACCAGTTTTCACTCCATGACAGCACCCACATCCCCTGCCTACGCTAATGTTCTCCCGTGCCAGAGTATCCCTTATTTTTCTCTGCAGGAGTTGGTCGCCCTGCTTCTGATTGTCTCATGGGTTCTGACCTTAGCGAGCTGTTCCCTTTCTTTGCTAATTCCATTGTATGATATCCAGAATGTATATTGATCACTGAACATCCACCATCCTAAACATTTGTCCAACTTCCTGATTGACATAGTGTCTGTCTTCATGGTTTAGCTGTTGAGCAATTAATTTTACCAAAGGGACAAGATGATCTAGACAATCTCAAATAGTCAAGTGGGACTGTTTGGGTGTTTTTCATTGTTCTGGCGTATACTTGACACTGACCTCTAATATACGATGTAGCCAACATGCCTGTTAGAGTTTCTACTTTCATTTTTCTGGCCAATAATCATATGAACAAAAATGTCAAATTCTGATAACCACGGCAAGATGCGATTAACTACCATGTGGAGTTTGCACATATTCTCCCCATGTTTGCGAGGGTTACACCCCCACAACCCAAAGATGTTCAGTGTAGGTGGCTTGGCCACGCTTAATTGCCCCTTAATTGGAAAAAATTAATTGGGTACTCTAAAAAGATGCCATTAACTGTAGGACTTGGCCAAATTCTAAAACACGCCCTTTTTGCCTTTTATGTTCCATAACATCTTTGTCATTTAATCTCTCTTGCTGGTTTTGGTACAATCACAATTAGGTGAGCTCCAAGCGATGCAACTCACTTTGATGGTATCATTTTTAAGCATGCTGTCAGTCTTCTTTTGTACCTGTGCTAACTTTAGTGGAGTGAGCCTACATGGATGTTGTTTAATTGGATTAGCATTTCATACATCTACAGCATAATTGCTTTTGTACTTCCCAATTTATTCCCAAATACGGCTCTATGTGATTGTAATAACTCTTTTAGGTCATTTTGATTTTCCTCGGGAAGGTGACTCAATAATTTATCCCAATTTAATATTACTTCCTCATTGTCCAATCTAATTTGAGGAATGTCAAATTCAGAATCATCAGGATTTCTATCTCCTCCCTGAGTTACAATGGCTAACACCTCCTCCTTCTTTTCTTCTCTATCAAAATAGCTGAGCAGAGTAACATGACACATTCTGTGAATTTTCCTTCTGGCATGCTTATCAAATTCCTCACTCAATTTCCTTTCAATTTGATAAGACCCACTAAATCTTGCTTTTAATGGTTCACCTACCATTGGTAACAATACTCATACTTTCTTCCCACTAGCAAAACTACAAATTTTTGATTTCTTATCTGCCTCTTTTTAAAAATGTTTCCAAGTCAACTCAGCAGCCCGTTAATCTTTCCCTAAATTTTGACACATAGTCAATCAACGTAGTCTCCGAACATTGACCCACCAATTTCTCTTTGATCAAGTTAAGTGGCCCGCTCACCTCATGACCAAAAATCAGCTCAAATGCACTAAATTTAGTTGATTTATTAGGTGCATCCCTAATTGCACATAATAGAAATGGAATTTCTTTATCCCAATTGTTAGAGGTGAAAATATTCACACGAAGGCCTGAGTATAAGTTAAAAAAAGCAGTTTATTATGTCAGAATTCTGGGAGGGAAGGTCTCAGACTCCACAGCCTTTGACAGCACCTTCTCTCACTTGAGCTAAAGCTCACACGGGTTAATATACAGATTCAAGGAGCGGAATTAGTTGTTTTCTTATTTACATACAATCAATCAACTATATTTGCGTCACACTTATTACACGCAGTTGCAGTAGCATCCCAATTATCACAAATATGGTTAAAGTGGGTGTTGACTTACTCACCCCTAACTTCATACAGAAGTCATTCAAAACTAACATAATAATGTGTTCTGTCTACAGCTATAGACCTTGAGCTTTATAAAGGATACATTGCATGTCTTGTTCTGTAATGCTGTTATCAGCGGCTGTTGGGACGCTCCCTATACATACCCACGCTTGGGTCTCATGAGACAGTTTACAGGAAATGTGGCTTGTTCATCCATTTTGTGTCATTAATATCACAAAATAGCTAACAGCCATTTTCATGGAATTTACATAGAATTTACAGTGCAGAAGGAGGCCATTCGGCCTGTTGAGTCTGCACCGGCTCTTGGAAAGAGCACCCTACCCAAGGTCAACACCTCCAACCTATCCCCATAACCCAGTAACCCCACCCAACACGAAGGGCAATTTTGGACACGAAGGGCAATTTATCATGGCCAATCCACCTAACCTGTACATCTTTGGACTATGGGAGGAAACCGGAGCACCCGGAGGAAACCCACGCACACACGGGGAGGATGTGCAGACTCCGCACAGACAGTGACCCAAGCCAGAATCGAACCTGGGACCCTGGAGCTGTGAAGCAATTGTGCTATCCACAATGCTACCATTTTGTATCTTTTCTGATATTAACAGCATTGTGTATACACTATCTATTTCTACAAATTGCCTCTTCTAAACAGGCATCTAAGCCAATGAGTACCTTTTGTTTCATCAGAACTATTTAAAAGTAATATTGGAGCACAAATGTAGTTACAGGGCCACCTATAATTTATATCATAGTCCAGTATCACAATATGCCCTCCAACACCAATCCTCTGGATAAACCTGATTATAGGCCCTCAACATGGTATTTAATGTCTGATGGACCTTTGTAATGTCCCTTGTGATTCTGGATAATTAACAGTTGAGTTAAATTGCTTTATTCCTAAGCTATCCATAACTTCCTTGAATAACCTTGACATGAAATTGGACCCCTGATCTGACTGAATTTATTTTAGTAGTCCATATCTAGTAAAAATGTTGCTTAACTCCTCAAGTCCTCTTAGCTGTAATGTTTCTTAATGGAATGGCCTCCGTAAATCAAGTAGACACATCCATTATGGTCAACACTGATTTCCACTTTTTGTTTTAGGCAGGGGTTCCACACAATCACTTAGGACCCTAGTAAAATGTTTCTCAAATGCTGGAATGGGTATCAAGGTTTTTAAGGCTATTAAGGCTTGAGGTTTCCTTATTACCTGACATGTGTGACATATACGACAAAATTCCATGACATCCTTATGCAGTCCAGGCCAATAAAAATGTTTATGTTTTGCTTGAGTTTTCCAGCAACTAGACCTTCTTATTTGACTAACCGTGAATTTCTTATTTCCCCAGTTTCTATCCTTCGCAGATCAAAATTGTTGTTGAAAATCTGACTTTGCTTTGCGAACTAATTAAAAATCATCTGCCATTTCTGCTGCCAGTCTAACAGTTTTAACTCTTTGCCCTTCAACACGAGTTCTCACTACTGCGCGAAGTGAATCTTTAAATTCCTCCAAAATAATCGTTTCCCTAAGAGCATTATATGTTTGGTCTATTTTTAATGCTCTTATTCACTGAACAAAATAATTTTGTTTAATTCTTTCAAATTCTAGATACGTTTGACCTGGTCTTTCCTCAGATTTCTAAACTTCTGTCTGTAGGCTTCTGGCACTAGTTCATATGCGCTCAATATGGCTTTTCCCACCTTATCCTAATCCCTGGATACCTGTTCTGATAGTGATGCAAACACTTCACTAGTTCCATCTAGCAACTTTGTTTGAACCAAGACTACGAACAGTTTAAGTTAATGTTTTCTTTTCCTTTTCAACTCTCTCATTTATTTTCATAGAGTAGAATCATAGAGTCATTACAGTGCAGAAAGAGGCCATGTGGGCCATCGAGTCTGCGCTGACTTGCTGAACGGGTACCTACCTATCCCCTTAACCCAGTAACCCCACCTAACCTAACCTCTTACCTTTTGGACACTAATTTAGCATGCATAATCCGCCTATCCTGCACATCTTTGGACTGTGGGAGGAAACCCAAGCAGAACGGGGAGAAAGAGCAAATTCCACACAGACTGTCACCCGAGGCTGCAATTGAACCCAGGTCCCTGGAACTGTGAGGCAGTAGTGCTAACCACTGTGCTCCCTTGCTACCAATTTTGTCAAGTTCAAATTCTCTCCCTTTTTCCTTTGCTTCTAATTTCTTCAATTGTATTTCTTTCTGTTTATCTTCTTCCTGCATTTGTTTATTGTTTCATTTGTGATTGAAGTCTAGCTAATTCTGTTGATTCATGCTGCGTCTCTGGCAAATTTAAATGTTGAGCTATTGCTTGTATTATCTCTACCTTCCTCACCCCTTTAGGTAAAGTATTTTTAAATTTAAAGTGCCCAATTCTTTTTTTTCTAATTAAGGGTCAATTTAGCATCGCCAATCCACCTACCCTGCACATCTTTGGGTTGTGGGGTGAGACCCATGCAGACATGGGGAGAATGTGCAAACTCCACACGGACAGTGACCCGGGCCTGGATCGAACCCGGATCCTCGGCGCCATGAGGCGGCAGTGCTAACCACTGTTCCATCATGCCACCCTCCCTTTAGATAGTTAACTGCAGCTGTTCCACCAAACCCAAAAGTTTTGTTTTATAAATCGTTTTAAAAATTTGTTTTTATAACCCTTTGTAAATCATCCCGAGTAACCTCTTCCACATCCAGGAAATTATTGGTACCTGAAAGAGACATGTTCAATCAGTCCCTACTTAAATTTCACAACTTGAAAGAATACAATTGTCCCACACGTACTAACCGTCTTTAAATTCAATAACAAACAAGGAATTATATGTTAGGAATCCGACAAATAGCCCCCAATTTTATTATGATCCCAGACCTAATCCCAACAGTGGCTAGGATATTGGTCAGAAACCCCAATATTTTATTTTAATTTTGTTAAGGGACACCTCACTCCAGGAGGCATCTAGATGGGTACAATGATAGAGAGGAAATAGAGGGTTACAGACCGAGTAAGGTTATTTTTAAGGCTGGGCCACCATGATCGACACAGGCTTGGAGGGCCGACGGGCCTGTTCCTGTGCTGTACTTTTTTTTGTTCTTTGTTTTTTTGAGTGATTTCACAAAGATATAGTTTTTTAAAAAACTTTTTAGAGTACCCAATTAATTTTTTCCAATTAAGGAGCAATTTAGCGTGTTCAATCCACCTACCTTGCACATCTTTGGGTTGCGGGGGCAAAACCCAAGCAAACAAGGGGAGAATGTGCAAACTCCACACACAGTGACCCAAGCCGGGATCGAACTTGGGACCTCGGCGGCGTGAGACTGCAGTGCTACCATTGCGCCACCGTGCTGCCCTAAAATTTCCAACTTTTTTATTACTGTGATGGCCGGGAATCAAACCCGGATCAACTGCTTGGAAAGCAGATATGCTCACCACTATACCACCATCACTCACTACAAAGATATAGTTATATGTTATATTAAAACAAACTTTATTACTAACAGATTAAGAGGCGGGATTCTCCGACCCCCGCCGGGTCGGAGAATCGCCGGGGGCTGGTGTGAATCCCGCCCCCGCCGGTTGCTGAATTCTCCGGCACCGGATGTTCGGCGGGGGCGGGAATCGCGCCGCGCCGGTCGGCGGGCCCCCCTCGGCGATTCTCCGGCCCGCGATGGTCCGAAGTCCCGCTGCTGGAATGCCTGTCCCGCTGGCGAGAATCAAACCACCTCTCTTCCCGCCGGGACTTGGCGGCGCGGGCGGGTCCTGGGGGAGGCGCGGGGCGACCTGGCCCGCGATTGGGGCCCACCGATCCGCGGGCGGGCCTGTGCCGTGGGGGCACTCTTTTCCCTCCACCTCCGCCACAGCCTTCACGATGGCCGACGCGTAAGAGACACCCCCTCCTGCGCATGCGCGGGGATGACGTCAGCAGCCGCTGACGCTCCCGCGCATGCGCGGACTCCAGCCGACCGGCGGAGTCCTTTCAGCCCCGGCTGGGGTGGCGCCAAAGGCCTTTCCCGCCGGTCGGCGGCGCGCCAACCACTCCGGCACGGGCCTAGCCCCTCAAGGTGAGGGCTTGGCCCCTAAAGGTGCGGAGAAAGCAGCACCTTTGGGGCGGCCCGACGCCGGAGTGGTTCACGCCACTCCATCCCGCCAGGGCCCCCTGCCCTGCCAGGCAGGGGAGAATCCCAGCCAAGATATCTTTAACATCACACCAGAATACAATTTCTGACAATTACCCCTTAAAGAACGCGACTCAATACAGGGAATACACTACCCTTACCTGTTATCTTGAATCCCATTCAAACAGCAAGAAAAAACATCTCAGCTCTCAATCCACTTGGCATTCAGGAATACCTGCTGTACAGAGGTGTTCTTTAAGGAAGCAAGGTATTTTGATACTCCTTTAAATAAAAGATCTGACTTCTGTCAGAACTATGCAGAAAATCTGACTGTGTTTCTTCAGAAGCTATTTCAGCTGGTTTGTTCAATTTCCAGCCACACTGCTCTTTTGTCTGCAGACACATCTTTTAACTGATCTGCAAAGAGCAAACTGCTTGACTTCTGTTCACAGCTTCATCTAAAACTCCAGTGACCTGCTTTCTGTAATCAAGCAAAATGCTTGATTACCTAACTCCGCCCAGTAATGACATAATTTTACCAAGATGAAATCTAATAATCTCCACAGGGAATCCCCTTAATCCAAAAAAACCGCACTAGCCGAAGCTTTTATATTGGCTTAATTGCAACCCCTGGCTCCCAAAACATTTGCTGCCCTTCAAACTAGTATTTCTTTTAAAACCTGATGGCAGCAGTCAAATGCTAACTCAGGCTTTTAACCCCTATTGCACTAAATACTATAATACAGCACATCTGAAATTCCTATATTAATCGCAGTCCAAGTCTAAATGTTGTCCAGACCTTGCTGCATGATGCGGGTACGGGTTGCTTCTGCATTTTAGTTGTGAATGGTACTAAATGGGAATTTCACCAGCAAAGGTCCCACTTGTTGACCTTATGATAGAGGTAAGGCCATTGATGAAACAGAAGATGGTTAGGCCTAGGATACTACCCTGATAATCTCCTGCAATGGTGTCTTGAGGTTGAGATGATTGGCCTCCAACTCTTCCTTTTCCTATCCTGTAATCCACCTTCCTGACCAGAAGGCATGACACTGGTTCCGAGAGCTGAATTATACTGGCACACAGGTGGACCAAGTTTTCAATATCCTCTGGATATCTTTTAATTCTTCTAATTTGATGTCAAATATCTGGGGCTGAATTCTCCACCCCGCCGCGTCACATTTCTGTTTAGCCCGCCGGCGGGATGCTCCGTTACGCCGGCTGGTCAATGGGGTTTCCCATTGTGGGGCAGCCCCACGCCGTCAGGAATCCCCGTACGGAGCATCCTGCCGGCAGAGAATCCAGCCCCTGACCTGCAGTATCAGGTGCAATACTAGCATTGATCTGCTATTAATCTTGCGTTCTCTTTTATTATGCCATGATATTGGATAAGGGTTCAATGTTTTTAAACTTTCCAGTCTGTAGTAGCAAGTAACAAATTTAAATATTTATGAATTGATCTGTTGCATGTGAATATGTTTTGTAATTTTGACTGGTTTTCATTTTGTTTTCATTGATTCACAGTACAGGCAAAACCCAATGTTATAAATTCCAGATAAATATATTCTCGCATCCATTACAGGGAAATAGCATTTTACCATTAATGTTCTTGAGTCCAGAAATGTTGTTAATAGCCAAGGCTGAGTTTAATCTTCAGATCAGATTTTATCTTTTCATCACTATTAAAAATATATTTTTCTTTCTTTATTCATTCATGGGATGTGGGCATCACAGGCTGGGTCAGCGTTTATGGCCCATCCCTCGGGGAATGCAAGAGTCAACCACATTGCTGTGAATCTGAAGTCACACATAGGCCTGACCAGGTAAGAATGATAGATTTCCTTCCCTAAAGGACATCAGTGAACTTGATGGGTTTTTACTACAATCAACATTGGTTTCATGGTTATCATTAGACTTTTAATTCCAGATTTTTATTGAATTCAAATTCCACATCTGCCCTGGTGAGATTCAAACCCAGGTCCCCACATCATTTCCCTTGGACTCTGGATTACTACAGTAAAAAGTCTTACAACACCAGGTTAAAGTCTAATGGGTTTGTTTCGAATCACTAGCTTTCGGAGCGCAGCTCCTTCATCAGGTGAGTGAAGGGGTGGGTTCCACAAATTCATATATAGAAGGAAAACGGCAGGAAAGGATGTCCTGAGGTGTGGTGCATTGGCGAGACCATGCGGACGATGGTGACAATGGATGAACGGGCATCGCGCGACAATCGCAAGGCAGGAATGTTCCCTTCCAGTCGGGAAACACTTCAGCAGTCAAGTGATTTGTTATGTTGTAGGTGTAACATAAGCGGCTTCCTTGTGGTGCACTTGACAAAGGAAGGTTCAGACGTGGAGATAACTTCAACATGTTTATTAAACTATTTACACTTCTATTACTCAGGTTCGACACTACTGCTAATCCTACCATAGCTATCCAGACTGACTAACCAGTTGCTGCAATCCACGTGGTGGGTGTAATATTGAATCAACCCTGTCTCTGTACTCACTGACTGTCTCCTCTGGAAAGAGGCAGATCATGTGTGTGGTGTGCTTTATATATGGGTTGGTGTAATGCCCCCTGTGGTCGTGTCACCTCCTTGTGTATCGTGAATGTCTATTGGTCGTATCTTATCTACTTGATCTATTGCTTGAGTGTGTGTGTGTGATGTTTCTCATGCTCCCTCTAGTGTCTAGCTAGCCTACATGTATTTACATTGATGCACATCACCACATCCCCCCTTTTTTATATGTTCATATTTTCTGTACACTTTAAGAAAATTGAACAAAGAACAGGTAGATAAGGTAAGGTATATACAAGTCACGGGAAAAGGGATTAAACAATAAGTCCAAATCATTTGTGTGAGTCCATAAACCATTAATCATCATGGTCAAATGTCTCTCTTGGTTATGAACGCCATCAACATCCCTGTGCCACAGGAACCAAGAAGTGGTCAAATCACTTTGCTGTCTGATTTGGAGTCCCTTTCTTTTTTCGATATTTGTGATGGTGCTGTTGGATGGCATCTTGTGCTGATAAGGTGTTGATGTTGAAGAGGTACCATCAACAGTATCATTCGAGGTCATGGATGTGCCATATGTTGAAGTTGGATAAGACTGTATATACTGGTTCTGGCCACGTGCTGTGCAGGAAGGGTGATCCTGCTGAGAACCATCGAAGCTTGTCGACTTGGAAACAGAATTGCTGCTCGCATAAATACCTGGTGATGGTGTGAAACTAGAACCTTGCATCTGATAGGAATATGCCATCTGGCCAGGCTGGGGTGCAGCAAATCCTGGGCTGTAACTAAGGCATCCAGTCTGTAGTGCAGATTGCGCTTGCGGTAGTCCTCCTTCGGTCTTGATTCCTTTAGTGGGCAATCCGTAGTGCTGGCCTGTTTGAGACTATGCTGCATAGACTGCTGGCTGTTGCATGTTTAAATACTGGGTTTGTCCAGCATGAGCTGTCATTGGCTGCACTGCTGGTGTGGAAAAAATGTGTGGATATAGCTGTTGTGAATATTGGTGTATTCCTCTTGGACTGTAGCCGCTGCTTGTTATTACTCACCCAGTGTAATTGTTAAGTGATCCATCACCTGTCATTGTGGCATCTGCTGTCACCCTGAGCGTGCCATCACTGAGGTTGCGGCACTCCCTGTCTGGAGTAAAGTCTGGCTTACGTGAATCAGAGTCGGCATTTGGTTGCTCCCCATCTGGAGTCTGGTCTGTTTTAACTGAGTCAATGTTGGTTTGTTGATACTCCCCATCCGGAGTCTTAGCAGGTTCACTGGAGTCAGCTGAGATTTCTTGAAGCTGCACGTCTGGAGTCGGAACATGCAGGAATGCATTGACTTGTGGAGAGGTTCGAGCGAATGAGGGTGGAAGTATCATGGTGTCACTGGAGTCACCAGTGGTCTCACAGTGATCGTCGAGTGCCTCTGTACACACTAGCTGAGGTCTGTCACTTTGCACATCTTGCATGGGAAGTGGGATGCTGTTGTCACACGTCTCACATACCGTGGGTAGCTCCTCAGTAGATGCTTGTTGTTCACTTGGGCTGGGTAAATTGTCAGAGTCTTCATCTGGTGGTGCAAACAATGTGGGTGGACTGTCATTGTCTTGCTGTTGTCCTTCATTTGGGCTTGGACTGTCATCGTCGCTTTGTTCTTCACTGTAGCATGACAGACCATCATGGTCGTCCTGCTGTGCACTGGAGTGTGGTAGACTGTCATAGTCTTCTTGCTGTTTACTTGAGCATGGCAGAATTGCATCATCTGCCGCTAGTTGGTCAGAGGAGGTTGCTAGACCCTCATGGTCTTGTTCCTGTAAGGACTGCGCTCTGGAGTCTTGCGTTGCTTCTATCGTGGAGGCTGTCCACGAGCTCGCTGTGGAGGCCTGTGACACTGGAGTCACTTCTTGTTCATGCAAAGACTGCGGTGTGGAGTCTTGCATGTCTTCTTTCGTAGAGTCGGGAACCCTGAGCGGTGCGTGGACCACGCTCTGTGTGGCAGCAGGCCACTCTCTGTGGGCTTGTATCGCCCTCTGTCTCTTGGTTTCAGGCTGCAGCATCATCTTGCACTCACGAGTTGGGATGTAATATCTGCTGGGCTGAAGATCCTCAAATCTGAAGAATGAATCCGCGTCTGCGTCGGATTCAATGCGGGGGTCGCCAATGTGCAACACGTCTAGTTGTGGTTCGGATTTAGTACTGGGGTAGCCTCCCAAGGTGAAAGGTTCGTTCGAGTTGTAGTCTTCTAGGACCATATCATCACTGTTTGCGTCGGAGCTGGCATTGGGCTCGCGAGTTCCAGAGAAAATGTAAAGGTCGGTATCGAAGTATTCAAGGTCGGAATCATCGGTTTGGGCATAGGTAACTGCTTGTTGCAGGGTTCTTCGGAGGTTAATTTCATTCCCTGGTTCAATTTGAGGCATTGTGCTGTCATTCCAGGTGAAGGAAGATTGTTTTACAGCTTTAAAAGATTTTTTCTTTGATTTGGGACGTTTCCCCTTTAAATTGGCTTCTCGCGCATGCACAAACGGACAGTCCCGTTCTGTGCGCTTCTCGCGCAACTGCGCAAGTGCAGTCCCTTTAGAAAGATGGCCCCCGATCAAAATCGTTCTCTGCTCCGGGATTTCGGCCTCGAGGTGAGTACTGGCGCTTCTCTGACCTTTTCTTGCTGGTTGGAGTGTGTTTTCCTCACAGTATTTGCCGAATTTGTCCAGGACTGCCTGGAAGTCGTTCCTGTTTTGCCCTTTGGAGAACTTGAATTTTTAAAAGATTTCTTCTGCTCTGGCACTGGCAATGGTGAGGAGAAGCTCTGTTTTTTCAGGATCGGCCACTTCTTCTAGTTCGGCTGCCACCAGGAAGATTTCAAATTTTTGACGGAATGCCCGCCAGTTTTCGCGGCGATCGCCATGGCACTGGAGCTGCTGCGTAACCCGGATGTCGAACATCTTGCCTGGGTATCGTTGCTGGTTGTCACTGTACGCTGAGGTACTGCTATGTGGATTGAAACAGTTCACTTCTGGTACCATGATTTGTTATGTTGTAGGTGTAACATAAGCGGCTTCCTTGTGGTGCACTTGACAAAGGAAGGTTCAGACGTGGAGATAACTTCAACACTTTATTAAACTATTTACACTTCTATTACTCGGATTCGACACTACTGCTAATCCTACTATAGCTACACAGACTGACTGACCAGCTGCTGCAATCCATGTGGTGGGTGTAATATTGAATCAACCCTGTCTCTGTACTCACTGACTGTCTCCACTGGAAAGAGGCAGATCATGTGTGTGGTGTCCTTTATATATGGGTTGGTGTAATGCCCCCCCTGTGGTCGTGTCACCTCCTTGTGTATCGTGAATGTCTATTGGTCATATCTTATCTACGTGATCTATTGCTTGAGTGTGTGTGTGTGATGTTTCTAGTGCTCCCTCGAGTAGCCTACATGTATTTACAAGTATTTGCAAGGCAAGTTGTTTATTATAATCCTGGTTTGATTTAAAATCTATCAAGGCTATAGTCTGGCCATGTACTACTGTCTGGAATGATGTTGTGCATCTTCTTCAACTTTTATCATGCACTTTGCCTTTATTTTATGCTATGAAAAATATAAACCTGTGCTCCAAGAGTCTTGGGCCAGGATTCTCCAAAATCCCGGCTAAGTATTGACGCCTGCGTAAACACCAGAGTGTTTCACGCCGGGTCAACAGGCCGCATGGCCCAGCGATTCAGTGGCCCACAGATGGCCAGAATGGCACTGGAGTGCTCCTCGCAGCTCTGGCGCTGATATGTGGCCATGCACTGCCGGCGCAGGTCCGCGCATGCACGTGGTGGCCGTTTCCGCACCGGCGCACGCGCTTGGTTGCCATTTCCCCAATGGCGCCGCACAACATGGCGTAGCGACACAGTGGGCCCGAAAGGAACAATGTAGGCCCCCCTCCCCCCCGGATTGCCTGCGCCCGCCGATCGATAGCCCCCGATCGCGGGCCTGGCCGTCGTGGAGGCCCCCCCCACCTCACCAGGACAGCCACCACGGCCGCAGGTCCGAACCACTGCAGGGTGGTACCATATGTGAACCACGCCGGCGGAACTCGGTCGGTCGACCGCGGAGAGGCCATCTTTCAACGGCTCCCAACCGGCGCCGATTCGACCGCGTGTGCGCGACTGCCGCCGATTCTCCAGTGGCTGGAGAATCACTTCCTGGCGTCGGAGTGGTGTGGCGGGAATTTTTGCATCAACGGCAATTCTCCGAGTCAGCGCGGGTTCGGAGAATCCCGGCCTTGGTGTTTCTGCTGGATAATGAAGATTTTAAAAATAAATAAATTCAGAGTACCCCATTCTTTTTTTCTCAATTAAGGGGCAATTTAGCATGGCCAATCTACCTACCTTGCTCAAAGAACAAAGAACAAAGAAAATTACAGCACAGGAACAGGCCCTTCGGCCCTCCCAGCCTGCGCCGATCCAGATCCTTTATCTAAACCTGTCACCTATTTTCCAAGGATCTACTTCCCTCTGTTCCCCGCCCGTTCATATATCTGTCTAGATGCATCTTAAATGATACTATTGTGCCCGCCTCGACCACCTCCGCTGGCAAAGCGTTCCAGGCATCCACCACCCTCTGCGTAAAAAACTTTCCACGCACATCTCCCTTAATCTTTCCCCCTCTCATCTTGAAATCGTGACCCCCTTGTAATTGACACTCCCACTCTTGGAAAAAGCTTGTTGCTATCCACCCTGTCCATACCCCTCAATTTTGCAGACCTCAATCAGGTCCCCCCTCAACCTCCGTCTTTCCAACAAAAACACTCCTAATCTACACAACCTTTCTTCGTAGCTAGCACCCTCCATACCAGGCAACATCCTGGTGAACCTCCTCTGCACCCTCTCTAAAGCATCCACATCCTTCTGGTAATGTGGCGACCAGAACGGCACGCAGTGTTCCAAATGTGGCCTAACCAAAGTCCTATACAACTGTAACATGACCTGCCGACTCTTGTACTCAATACCCCGTCCGATGAAGGCAAGCATGTTGTATGCCTTCTTGACCACTCTATCGACCTGCCACCTTCAGGGTACAATGGACCTGAACTCCCAGATCTCTCTGTACATCAATTTTCCCCAGGACTCTTCCATTGACCGCATAGTCCGCTCTTGAATTAGATCTTCCAAAATGCATCACCTCGCATTTGCCTGGATTGAACTTCATCTGCCATTTCTCTGCCCAACTCTCCAATCTATTTATATTTTGCTATATTCTGACAGTCCTCCTCGCTATCTGCAACTCCACCAATCTTAGTATCATCTGCAAACTTGCTAATCAGACCACCTATACCTTCGTCCAGATCATTTATGTACATCACAAACAACAGTGGTCCGAGCACGGATCCCTGTTGCACACCACTAGTCACCTTTCTCCATTTTAAGTCACTCCCTTCCACCACTACTCTCTGTCTCCTGTTGCCCAGCCAGTTCTTTATCCATCTAGCTAGTACACTCTGAACCCCATACGACTTCACTTTTTCCATCAACCTGCCATGGGAAACTTTATCAAACGCTTTACTGAAGTCCATGTATATGACATCTACAGCCCTTCCCTCATCAATTAACGTTGTCACTTCCTCAAAGAATTCTATTAGGTTTGTAAGACATGACCTTCCCTGCACAAAACCATGCTGCCTATCACTGATAAGTCTATTTTCTTCCAAATGTGAATAGATCCTATCCCTCAGTATCTTCTCCAACAGTTTGCCCACCACTGACGTCAAGCTCACAGGTCTATAATTCCCTGGATTATCCCTGCTACCCTTCTTAAACAAAGGGACGACATTAGCAATTCTCCAGTCCTCGGGACCTCACCCATGCTGAAGGATGCTGCAAAGATATACATAGAACATAGAACATAGAACATAGAAAATACAGCACAGAACAGGCCCTTCGGCCCACGATGTTGTGCCGAACCTTTGTCCTAGATTAATCATAGATTATCATTGAATTTACAGTGCAGAAGGAGGCCATTCGGCCCCCCAAGTCTGCACCAGCTCTTGGAAAGAGCACCCTACCCAAACTCAACACCTCCACCCAACACCAAGGGCAATTTGGACATTAAGGGCAATTTATCATTGGCCAATTCACCTAACCCGCACATCTTTGGACTGTGGGAGGAAACCGGAGCACCCGGAGGAAACCCACGCAGACACGGGGAGGACGTGCAGACTCCGCACAGACAATGACCCAAGCCGGAATCGAACCTGGGACCATGGATCTGTGAAGCAATTGTGCTATCCACAATGCTACCGTGCTGCCCTTAAGAACAAATAAATCTACACTATATAATTTTCCCGTAATCCATGTACCTATCCAACAGCTGCTTGAAGGTCCCTAATGTTTCCGACTCAACTACTTCCACAGGCAGTGCATTCCATGCCCCCACTACTCTCTGGGTAAAGAACCTACCTCTGATATCCCTCCTATATCTTCCACCTTTCACCTTAAATTTATGTCCCCTTGTAATGGTGTGTTCCACCTGGGGAAAAAGTCTCTGACTGTCTACTCTATCTATTCCCCTGATCATCTTATAAACCTCTATCAAGTCGCCCCTCATCCTTCTCCGCTCTAATGAGAAAAGGCCTAGCACCCTCAACCTTTCCTCGTAAGACCTACTCTCCATTCCAGGCAACATCCTGGTAAATCTTCTTTGCACCTTTTCCAGAGCTTCCACATCCTTCCTAAAATGAGGCGACCAGAACTGGACACAGTACTCCAAATGTGGCCTTACCAAAGTTTTGTACAGCTGCATCATCACCTCACGGCTCTTAAATTCAATCCCTCTGTTAATGAACGCGAGCACACCATAGGCCTTCTTCACAGCTCTATCCACTTGAGTGGCAACTTTCAAAGATGTATGAACATAGACCCCAAGGTCTCTCTGCTCCTCCACAATGCCAAGAACTCTACCGTTAACCCTGTATTCCGCATTCATATTTGTCCTTCCAAAATGGACAACCTCACACTTTTCAGGGTTAAACTCCATCTGCCACTTCTCAGCCCAGCTCTGCATCCTATCTATGTCTCTTTGCAGCCGACAACAGCCCTCCTTACTATCCACAACTCCACCAATCTTCGTATCGTCTGCAAATTTACTGACCCACCCTTCAACTCCCTCATCCAAGTCATTAATGAAAATCACAAACAGCAGAGGACCCAGAACTGATCCCTGCGGTACACCACTGGTAACTGGGATCCAGGCTGAATATTTGCCATCCACCACCACTCTCTGACTTCTATCGGTTAGCCAGTTCGTTATCCAACTGGCCAAATTTCCCACTATCCCATGCCTCCTTACTTTGTGCAGAAGCCTACCATGGGGAACTTTATCAAATGCTATCAGATATCTGTTAAGACCCCAGCTATTTCTTCCCTCAGTAACCTGGGATAGATCCCATCCGGACCTGGGGACTTGTCCACCTTAATTCCTTTTAGAATACCCAAAACCTCCCCCTTCCTTATGCCAACTTGACCTAGAGTATTTAAACATCCATCCTTAGCCTCAACATCCGTCATGTCCCTCTCCTTGGTGAATACCGATGCAAAGTACTCATTAAGAATCTCACCCATTTTCTCTGATTTCACGCATAAATTCTCTCTTTTGTCTTTGAGTGGGCCAATCCTTTCTCTAGTTACCCTCTTGCTCCTTATATACGAATAAAAGGCTTTGGGATTTTCCTTAACCCTGTTAGCCAAAGATATTTCATGACCCCTTTTAGCCCTCTTCATTGCGCGTTTGAGATTTGTCCTACTTTCCCGATATTCCTCCAAAGCTTCATCAGATTTAAGTCATCTAGATCTTATGTATGCTTCCTTTTTCATCTCAACTAGTCTCACAATTCCACCCATCATCCATGGTTCCCTAATCTTGCCATTTCTATCCCTCATTTTCACAGGGACATGTCTGTCCTGCATTCCAATCAACCTTTCCTTAAAAGACTCCCACATTTCCAATGTGGATTTACCCTTAAAGAGCTGCTCCCAATCCACATTCCCTAGCTCCTGCCGAATTTTGTTATACTTGGCCTTTCCCCAATTTAACATTCTTTCTTTAGGACCACTCTCATCTTTGTCCATGAGTATTCTAAAACTTACGGAATTGTGATCGCTATTCCCAAAGTAATCACCGACTGAAACTTTAACCACCTGGCCAGGATCATTCCCCAATACCAGGTCCAGTATGGCCCCTTCCCGAGTTGGACTATTTACATACTGCTCTAAAAAACTCTCCTGGATGCTCCTTACAAATTCTGCTCCATCTACACCTCCAACACTACATGAGTCCCATTCAATATTGGGGAAGTTAAAATCTCCCATCACGACCACCCTATTGCTCCTACATTTTTCGATAATCTGTCTACATATTTGTACCTCTACTTCACGCTCGCTTTTGGGAGGCCTGTAGTAAAGTCCCAACAATGTTAATGCACCCTTCCTATTTCATAGCTCTACCCATATTGCCTTAGTGCTCGAATCCTCCATCGTGCCCTCCTTAATCATAGCTGTGATATCTTCTCTGACCAGTAATGCAACTCCTCCACCCCTTTTACCTCCCTCTATCCCTCCTGAAGCATCTATACCCTGGGATATTTAGTTGCCAGTCTTGCCCTTCCCTCAACCAAGACTCCGTAATACCAATACCAACTTTGGGTTGTGGGGATGAGACCTATGCAGACAAGGAGAGAATGTGCAAACTCCACACGGACAATGACCCGGGGCCAGGATCGAACCCAGGTCCTCAGTGCAGTGAGGCAGTAGTGCTATGCTTGATAATGAAGATGACGTCAATTTCTTCAGGTGGCTTCCAGACTGCTTCAGATGTTTGCAGAGAAATTGAGTCAGAATTTTTAAAACCTGAAACTTGGCTTTTTACAGGAACATGGACCTACCACTGAAACCTAGCGTAAATTAGTGATTTTTGCAGTTGGGCACCCTGACTAAAAACATTTTTGTGGTAAACTCACTGTCAGCTGCATTAATTAAACTACACCAAGTTCCCACCCAAATAGAATTAATATTTTTAATGCGAATTGTGCTCCATTCTGCCCAATTTGCAGTTGTTAGAACATTTTACAGATATGCAAGTTAATAAGTGGAAAAGTGAGTTATCACTTCCAAAGAGTTGGTGAATTGCACCTAAAGTTCAAATTCTACCCTATGTTAAATTTAAAAAAGCAATTTGTTGGTATACCTAGTCAATCACCACTTTGTGTATCCCAAGCAACATGATCAGGTGACTTAAGAGATTAAACAGAAAAAGATTGGTATTTTAAAAATCTACTCTTCCAAACTTATAAGTGGGTTTTCATTTCAGTCTTGAACTAATAATTTTGGATCCTGCTCAATTACAAAAATTTAAAAGTGTAATTAATTTCTCCTGGTTTACTTTGTCAAAATCCCTTGTAATTAAATTCAACCTTAAACCTTCTCTATTCTCAGAATAATCACAATTTTTGTCATTCTCGCCACAATTTAAATTGCTAATCTTCGCTTTAAATCTCTTCCGAACGCTTTGAATGCTAAAACTGGCCATAGTTACATTCGTAAGACGAAAAATTAACCGTTTCCTGGACTTTACTCCTTTCACTGGTCTCAACTTTGACTCCAGTTGAACAAAGCCCTTCCTAGATAAGGTATTGGAAGATGATTGTGCTTGGCAAGGTATTGCTAGATGGTTGGTGCTTGTGCAACCAAGCTTCATCAAGGAGCTAAAGGTGGTGGAGGAAACTAATATTTCTAACAACTTGGATGTTTAGATTGATGCTAAAACATTTAAGTCTTGCTTGTATATTGTACATTAAATTTTAATATGCAATACCTCTGATTCATTTTCATAAAAGCCTTACAAAAAACACAAATTCCTTTGTTTAGGTATGTTCTTTTTATTGTCACTAAAGCATAAGGCAGTATTTTAACCAAAAGGAGATAAATGCTACGAGACAGGGTAGCATGCCTTTCAAGATAGTCTGGTACACAAAGCAACAGAATGACCAAGGTGACAAAAATAGTACACATATCTAAATCCTTGTATAATGTAGGAGGATACAGCACTGGTAAGCCCCTCCGCACATTAAAATTGCTTTACAGCATACTGGAATTAGACGGGAACTCATTTACTGTCTGCATACTGAATGGCAGAAATAGTCTAGCAGTATTGCATCTTCCGGTACTTTTATTTCAACACATTTATCATACAATAAAAGATCTATTGAAAAACAGATGTGGGTTTAATTACCTCTTTCTGCAACACCTGTAACACTTCTGAAAATTTCTGAGCAGCTGATTTAAAAAGAGGAATGACTGAGCTAAAATAACAGCAGTAATTTATATACATTAACAGTTGTTAAAAGTAGCACAGAGACAAAATTAAATCCATTGTTGTGTATCAATGGTTTTGGAGATTAATAATCGTTCAGGTAATTTTTCCCCCTTTGAATGTCTTTCTAGTAAGTTTTACGGTGTTAACAGTTTGGTAGCTACATTATCAATACAAAAACAGTGCCTGGTTTACTTTTCCTGGCTACAATTCAATCTCTCAGCAATAAGAGAATTGTACATAGCTTTAAGTATGAGTATTTTTGGGAGGGTGGATGACTGCATCTATACACTCAAAGCAACTCTGCAAGTGCTCCTCTATTTTTACGAAGTGCCCAAGTTGTTCTAAACCTCCTGCACAACTCAATATTTGGAAATGCTAATGCACGAATTGATGACAAATTGTAAACTGCTGGAAGAAAGGGCCTTGCACTATTCTCTCTAAAGTCCAGTTACAGCACCACCTTTACATTACTGAGTGGGAACAACTTTGCAGTGACAATGACCGTTGTAAAAGGCAAATATTTGAACCTGTGATGCAGAACTAATTGGAAGAGGGAGGACTGTCGCAGTATTAAGAAAACAGCCCCATTGCAAAAGCAAAATGACAATTTAGGACTGAACCTTTGTTGAGTGACTGGAAGCGCACTGAATCTACAGTCAAATCTTGATTTTCTGCAAGAAAGGAATTGGTTTGGAAATTCGCTGTGCAAATCCCTTCAGGAACTATTACTGTTCCTCTGGAAGACGATTAGTTGCAGAAATAAGCAGTCAAACTAGAATTCCCAATAAAACTGTTTGGAAAACAAACCGCAACTTTACAGCTTGCAATGCATCTGCAATCCCCTTCACAGTATCACTCTCCTTTATTATTTGTGCAAAATTTTGCACTCTGTTTTGACAAACGTTCTCTACATCTCTCAAAAGTAGGAAAAACCTGCAATAGATTTTGGCCTCATTACTTGGCACAAGTGCAAGGAACATGCATCCATGTAGTATTTAACTGTGCAGTAACTTTTAACAATCAATTCCCAAGGCAATGCTCAAGATGAATGCTGAAAGTTTTTAACAACTGATGTGCACCAATGTACATGTACAAACTGCAGCTTAACCACTTGCACAGATAACTTACAAATATTCACAGTAGTTATTCAAAATATTAGATAAAGAATTGTCACAATCGGCACTCAGCAGTATTTTATAATGAACACAGCATATGCAAATGGCTCCATTTTCATTGGCTTAGTCTGATCCAGCAACAGGGCACAATTACATTTTTATAAACATCTTTTATAAAAGAAACTTTCATACAATTATTCTAATATATAGCTGTGCGATTTTAAGAAATGTAAATTTATTGAACATCTGGTGACAATGAATTTAATTACAGTTGAACATTCAGCTTTTGAGAGCACAAATTTCATAATGGCAACAGATGTGCAGTGAGGGTGCCTGGCAATGCATTCAATTATTTACTTTTAGAATCTGTCTGTTTAATAATGGATATCCAATCTTGGATTAGGGAGGGATAATGCAAAGAATTTGCCAACGTCTCTAATAGTTTCCTGAGAACAAAAATTATTGATGTGTAATCTAGAAGTTTAGCTTGATTTTCAAAACTATCACCAGCGGAATTACGATGGGTGGCGTAGTGATACAGAGGACTGAAGTGCACTGAAGGACATTCAAATTTCAAGGTATGAGACCAGATTATAACCGCTGTACTGTGTTGGAACAACAATCCATTATTTGTGCAATTGCCCAACTTTTTGAATCTCTGAGACATAATCAGAGACTTTGAACAAATTGAATGTGGTGTAGCTAAAGAAGCTGGCTTGCTATTAATTTGACCATGTGGTTTCTAATCCAAACGTTATGGACACTTAAATTCTATTTGTGCTCTTGGTGTTACAGGATAACATAAATTCAGAAATATAAAAGCAGAGCACATCATACTTTTACTCTCTCCATTGAGGCTTGGATTTAATTCTCACAAAGACAAATTACTTCCCAATTAAAAGCAGTTATACACAGGATTGACATTTCACTCAAGAGTACAAGGAAGTTTACAATAATCTTGAAAACAGAATGCAAGAGGTCAACTAGTTCCATAAGATACCAGCTATTTTACTTGTTTTACAAGTGAATCTGTTCCACAACCTTTGTATTAAATGTGTTGATTTGAGGAAGGATCAAAAGTCCGAGGTGGAGCAGTCACTGAGGGAACCTCAGAGGTTGCACATAAACAATCCATTAAATATTAGAGGTTACAGCCAAAAGAGCTATAATGGCAGTTTCTAAATACCATGGTCTGCCTTGTCTGATTGTTGCACTTCAAATCTAAATGTTCACATTACTTACACAATGAGGACAGTATCTCAGACTGATTTGAATGTCATGAAACACCACATAAGAATAATCTTCTGTAATCACAAGAATTTTGGCTATGATTGCTCATATCATGCATGGATGTGTTGCGAATGACAGACCCTGAAAAATATTTTGGGGATGACCCAGTAATATCTTTTCTTTAATAATAATAATAATCGCTTCTTGTCACAAGTCGGCTTCAATGAAGTTACTGTGAAAAGCCCCTAGTCACCACATTCCGGCGCCTGTTCGGGGGGGGGGGCAAGTTACGGGAATTGAACCCACGCTGCTGGCATTGTTCTGCATTACAAGCCAGCAATTTAGCCCACTGTGCTAAACAGTACTTAAAGCTGATGGAAGTATTCTTGTAGGGCAATGATTGTCTGCAGAATGTCAATGCATGGCTGTTTTTATCCCCTTTCAATCAAAATGTTGTTGGAGATGACAATGAGCTCAAACTGAAGTCAGCTGTGCACTGTTCTAGTAACCTTGTCTTCAGGTATGTACTGAAGGACAGAAGAACAAAGTGAACAATCAAACAAAATAGTACTCTACACTGCTTTGAAAAAATGGTCCTATACACTGTTCACACATTCACACAGTGCAAATATCTAATTTCTTCCTCTTGAATTTTATTAAAGAACTGGGAAGTTTTATTTCAACTCAACCAGTCATTTGTGGAAACACAAACATTTCCACTCCCAAATGCAACTGTTTGAGGAATGTGGCGAATGGTACAAGATAGCATTTTAATCTCTTTTGGCTCAAGTTTTTTTTTTTTTGCAGGGGGCAGCATATAAACAAAGACTGGGGAAAGCATGCATTCTCAGCGCACCGTACCACACCTCTAACTTCAGTAAATAAATACAGATTACCAGACAAATTCTGTTAGCATGGAGGTCCAAGACCTTCATTTTAAAAAATAATCCACACAATTTTAACTTGCCTTTTATAAAAATTGCATATACTAATCCCACTATGTGCTCGAAATTAAGTTTGCGTAACAAATTGTGATGTGATTTTGGTGACCAAAATATAAGCAGGAAATCAATTATTTTCATCAGTGCAGCCCATGTTTTGCAAATGTGTCTCAATCTCAGTTTTGCCTAGCTAATGGGTTACCTAAAAAGCAGCAAGTTATGACTACAAAATGATTATCTCCAAAGATTTTGGTGCAAAAGTAATCATGATTACTGCCTGCTTAAATGTCAGCCTTTACTGTCTGGTGGGTCTATTGCTGGACAGGGAAGAAAGATGCCTCACTATGCAAAGTAGCAGTTAAGCTGTGACTGAGTAAACATTCTATTCACCTCATGAAGTTGTATAGGTGGGAAGGATGATTACCAAGAATCCATTTATTTCCACAGGAAAAAAGCAAGTGGACAAATTGTACCCCAGACAAGGTGGCAAACTAAGTTAGCCAAACTCTTAATGATCCTTAGCTCAGTACGAAGAAAAGAAACAGAGGCACCTAGTCAAATTTGTCTGCTATCATGACACCCTCATGGAGTGTAAATATGCTAATAAGGGAAAAGTTTGGGCACATTTTTTAAAAAATCAAATACAGTTGATACTATTTTGATCTGCGGGGAGAAAAATCTTCTCTGGAGAAAGGTTTACACAAAAGGGGCAATTCTATAAATGGCCAAAGCTCTAAAGTGCAAGTAGCAAAAGGATGAAATCATACTAAGCAAGGCCTGGACCCACTACAGCATCTTCAACCATAATCAGCAGCAATAACATGGCTAAGATTTGGCTGAAGCATTCCAGTTCAAAAGGAGACATCACACCTTTGAATCACAAATGCGATTTATATTAACCCTCGTCACCCGTGAGCTTGTAGAAGGTTTGTTAAAAACAACTGGCGTCCTTGACATTAGGTCTGGAGTCATGGGACGTACACTGGAATATGTTTTCATTTTCCCCTTTGCACCAAAGCTAATCGGAGCAGTAAAATTACTAATGGTTAAAATATCAATATTCTCTACATTGGTTTACTTTCAAATTGTTTCAGGAAGTTAATAAAACATTTAAAGCCTGGTACTTGGATTCAGGAAAAGGTGGCATGTAATTTGAACTCAGTAAATTGTGTGCATTATGTTCATTATTTAGTGGCTACTCAAACTCTTATAGTTAATCTCAGAAGATTTGATCTAGGACATAGGGCGAACACACAAATATGAGGTGATTTATAGAAGCCACACAATAGTCTGGCTCCAGAGCTGCAGGTTTCTGAGGGCCTATGGTACACTCGGGGTACACTTATCATTTCACAGTTGCAGATGTGAAAAAAAATTGGTGTGGTAGAATTGATTTAACCACATGGGGAGTTTAGATCAGATCTGAAAATCAGACTTAAGTTTGAAAAACAACCTAAAGGACGTGCGGAAATTAAATGGGCGTATGAACTATTGGAATTAGGCCAGTTTTATTTGTTTTGAATATCTCACGGCAAGTATAATGCCCAGTGTTTCTAACATGACCAATATACTGAACTTAATTCTAAAATTAAAATCCATAATTACACAATTGTGAGGGTATGCATCCATTTTCTTTCACCAGGTAATCATTTGCAGCCAAGATGGTGACATTAGTTCAGGCTAAATTGGGAGCCAGAAAGAACTATAGGTATTTAAGAGTGGTCACAGTCCTTCCAACCTCTACATTACGAAACATGACCAAAATGTGTGGCGGAGCTGGCAGGAGGAAGGATGTTTACTGACCATCACGAAAGTCTGTCAGAGATTGGGGGTGTGCCTAGCCATATAGCCTGCTAGACAAGTTCCCACCTCAGGAAAATAACTAACCTTGTGCAAGAAACTGGGTAAGCAAGCAACAAGCCATTGTTGAAGGTGGGGCAAAGGACAACCATCCCAAGGTGCAATACCTTATTTATGTAACACCATGCCAATAAACTGCAAAATACAACTCCTGCAAACTGTGCAGAGCACAAGGAAAATTATTGACTCAACAAAAGCGTTAAAAATTTCAACGATTGCAGGATATTTAATTCATTAGTCTGAATTCTAACCGAGGAGAACAGCAGCGCTCCACGTTTAGCTGATAGTGATCCTTGAATAAAAAAGCTTATTTTTTGCAGTCAGTGATGTGGCAAGACGATCTAGAAATTAATGGCTCGTATCTGTAAGGTAGACAATGAATGTTCAGTTTTAAAACTTACTTCTCACTGAACATTGATGTTAACCTAAGAAGTACTCTTGAAAGGACAGGAGTTGAAAGGCAGCAGACCTCACCCATGACTGAGTAATGATTTAGAGAATGAAAGTGTATAGAAAATCACCAAGAAAGCCTAGAAAATCATCAAGAAAACCTGTTAAATGGCAGTGGTGTAGTAAGAATTGGGTGCAGGAAACATGTAACCATGAACATGTTCCTAAATATTATGTTATGTTCCCTGCATTATTTTTTTCTTTGGTACCTTTTTGATATTTAAAGCTGCTGCACTGGCTTTAAAATTAAAAGTTAATCCAGGCACAAAACTAATTTGGAATACACACAGTTCATTTTAGCAAATTCAATTTGGGTTTAATTTAAATTCAAATTCAGGGTCAGTTTTTATTCCAAATTTTTTGAATTTAAAGTCCACACTTCCTGGATAAATTAGTTCAGTTATTTAACTTTTTGAAATTATGTGGAGTACAACAAAGTGACAGAAATTGGTGTCAGATATACACCAAAGGCATTAAAATTTAGTATCTGTTTTTTCCACCTAAACTTAGAGTACCCAATTATTTTTTTCCCAATTGAGGGGCACTTTAGCGTGGCCAATCCACCTAATCTGCACATCTTTGGGTTGTGGGGGTGAAACCCACGCAGACACGGGGAGAATGTGCAAACTCCACACGGACAGTGTGGACTTTAAATTCAAGAAATTTGGATCGAACACGGGTCCTCAGTGCTATAGGCAGCAGTGCTAACCACTGCGCCACCGTGCCGCCCAAAATTAAGAATGTGTAATTAATTTTGCCTTCAACATACTTGAGAAATAAGCTCAGAATCCATCAGAGTGTCTAAGCATTTTGTAATTATGCTATCAAAATTTGTGTGGAGTCACAGAATGGTTACAGCACAGGAGGAGGCTAATTGGCCCATCGAGTCCATGACCGCTTTCTACAAGAGCAGCTTAGCGAGACTCAACTCTTCTGGACCCTTTCCTCATCATCCCTGCAATTTTTCCTTCAGGTACTTATCCAATTCCCTTTTGAAAGCCATGATTTGAATCTGCCTGTCCCACCCTTTCAGGCAGTGAATTAGCAGATCGTCACTGCTATGTATGTTTAGGTCATATTTCAAACACTGGTTCTAGACTCTGGTTCCAAGGTTTTTCCATTACAGCAACTTGTCTTTGGTAATCAGCTAAACATTGTTAGTACCTTGCTTATTGCCATTTCCAATAATAATGAAAGATTTAGGTGATCGTTCTCTCTCTGAAGGAAAGCCCCGTAGGAGAATGCATGGATGAATTTCCATACTTCACTCCGAACACATCTATACACAATGTCATCTCTTTTCATTCATATTATTGGTAGAATGAGACACACTCGACTATATTATGGTGGACACACTTTATGATTAAGACAATATTTTTCTTGAAGGTTATTTTTGGCTTTGGGTATGTGTTGACCTTCCAGTAAAATCTGGTGTATGAATTGTACTCTGTCCTGCATAATTTGTGCATACTCTCTCTTACCTTTCTGCCAGAGTAGATGTTCAAATTGTGGTTCATTTTATTTGATATTTGGGCTGTTTGAATGATTTAGGAGGGGAATAATAAGATTACTGCCTCCACTATTTCAGAAGTACTAGCTTTTATTGTATACTGAATTACTGGGTATATAAAACATGTCTGAGGAAGCCAAATGTACGATGCAGTCAAGAATATAACTGCGGTTTACATCCCTAAATATGCTAACTATGTTGTTTTTGGCATGGGTGTCCGCTTATGTATCGGATTAAATGTATTCATATGTAGAAGAGGTTGTTGTTGTTTGTTTAGTGTTTGTGGTCTGCTATGGTCAGTTTGTGCATTTCCAGGCCACTCAACAGTTGCAAAGCTGTCCCAATGCAAGGCAAAAAAAAAAATCAATGTAATGCAATGTCTAAATCTCCAAAATGATACAGGGAACATTTTATCTGTCCCTGAATATAAATAATCTGCCCCGCACTACATGTGCCATTCAAGCTGCTGTTAAAACAAGGCCAAATAAAGCACTACTGAGGAATTCTAAGAGTTGTGTTCAAATGTGTGTCCCTCTTGCCCACAATAGAGTGATTTTTCTACTACACACATTCATTAAAATCCTTCAAGAAATTACACCTTTTCTGCATCTGATGCACTTATAGGCTTGCAATGTGATTCATTTGACTTCACTGACAGATTCAATCCAATTTAATCCTTTTGCACCATTTATAAAAATGATTTGTGATTTCTTTACGTTCAGATATAATAAATTTCACCAGCATGCTCCCCATTAACAATAATGTATTTGATAGCTCTGCCAGCAAAGATGTTATTTTAGCATTTTACAAACCAAATGCAGGTTGCTATAATTTCTAGTAATAAAATAGATTTTGTTAATAACTTGCCAGCAGACTTAAGTGCATTAATCCCTAACATTGTAAACCTTTTCTCTAAACTAGCTGCTTAAATCGATGCTCGCTTACACACAAAAGGAAACGGAGGAAAACATTTAACCTTTTACGCTATCGTATTGACGAATATTTCAAAAGGGATCTGGGTGATTGTAAAAGGTGGTAAGCCTGGCTGTAACTTAGGTGTCAGCAACAACAGTACGATATAGGTATCCCCTTTTGTAGGCACAGAGTGGGTAGAATGTAGCCACAACGAACTTGCCATCGAACATTCTTCCAGTCAGCATCTGCTGGGCTATTTTGCAGTCAGCAGCACTTCTGAATTCAACAAACACCTAGTTTTTAAAAGAAGAAAGAGAAAAATAGTCTAGCATTTCATTTGAAAAGAAATCATGTATTTCTCACAGCACAGACAGGAGCTTCACAGCCAAATATTCTTAAGAAATGACTTTCAACTGAAACTGAATATTGAGGCTTTGTCTTTCTGTTAACGTAGAGAACCTAGGACAACAATCTCTCCTTCAACATCAGTAAAACGAAAGAGCTGGTCACTGACTTCAGGAAGCAAAGTATCATACACACCTCTGTCTGCATCAATAGTGCTGAGGGCAGCACAGTGGCTAGCACAGTTGATTCACAGTTCCAGGGTCCCAGGTTCAATTCCCGGCTTGGGTCACTGTCTGTGCGGAGTCTGCACGTTCTCCTCGGGTCTGCATGGGTTTCCTCCGGGTGCTCCTTTCCCACAGTCCAAAGATGTGCAGGTTAGGTGGATTGGCCATGCTAAATTGCCCTTAGTGTTCAAAAAGGTTAGGTTGGGTTAAGGGAATAGGATGGAGGCGTGGGTTTAAGGAGGGTGTGCTTTCCAAGTGCCAGTGCAGACTCGATGGGCCCAATTCTATGATTCTAGGTGGAGATTGTTGACAGCTTCAAATTTCTAAGTGTGCACATCACCAATAATCTGTCCTGGTCCACCCATGCGACGCTACGACCAAGAAAGCACAACAGTGCCTACACTTCTTCAGGAAACTAAGGAAATGTGGCATGTCCACATTGGCTCTTACCAATTTTTACAGATGCACCATAGAAAGTACCCTATCTGGCTGCATCACATCCTGGTATGGCAACTGCTTGGCCCAAAACCGTAAGAAACTACAGAGTCATGAACACAGCCCTGTCAATCACACAAAACCGCTTCCCATCCATTGACTGTGTCTCCACCTCCCGCTGCCTTGGGAATGCGGGCAGCATAATCAAAGACCCTCCCACCCGGGTTATTCACTCTCCAATCGGGCAGGAGATAAAAAAGTCTGAGAACATCCACAAACATTTCAAAAACAGCTTCTTCCCCGCTGTTACCAGACTCCTGAATGACACTGATCTCTTCACACATCTTCTCTACTGATTAGTATTACACTCCGTAAGCATCATCCGATGTACTGTGTATTTATGTGTGTCCTGTGTTTTTTCATGTCTGGAGTGATCTGCCTGGACTTTACGCAGAACAATACTTTTCCCTGTACCTTGGTACACGTGAGAATAAATCAAATCGAATCCAAATGGGTGGGTTTACAATGCATGTTATTCATCATCTCGTTGACAAACATGATTGGGAGTTAAATTGTTCAAGTTATTTTATATTAAGTATGGTAACTGGAAAACATCACAAATCATTACAAGCCAATACAATTTTTTGCAGTCATGGAGTAAATGAGACAGCAAAACATAACCCATAAGTATTATCCATCTAAAGTAACACCAATCCTGATTCTCTAACGAATGAGTTCCACCTGGCTTAAGAAGTACCATGTGCCATATTTCATAAAACCTGAAATGCACATATTGATTTTTAAATGAGCATGCAGTTGAGATTACCTATAAATGAACCGCCGCCGCCTCCTATTTTCTTTACCAGAATTGGTAGAAAACATCAGGGTGCTCAGCATATTAAAGTTTAACAACTTACTTCATTGGAAAATGACTAACCAATTTTCTTTTAAAGCTGCAGTGAGAAATTATTCATAATATTAGTACTGTTCTCAACGCACATCATTTCTATGTTGTTTAAGTGCAAAAAGATCCTCCATTCCAGGAAATAATGCTTAAAGGATATGCAGGTGTGGTTGCCTTTCGGACTTATTCTATGGATAACTGGCTTCATGCTATCCATATCCCGGTCTCTGGTATCCTCAAGCTCTCCTTGATTAAAGGTGAATGATTAATGACTCTCAAGAATGCCCATGTGGATTTTGAAAAAGTGCTGCCCATGTACCATCATCTCTCCTACTAATAAGTTTCTGTACAAAGATTTGAAGTACTGAAGACCAGCTGCTCCACTGCCTGCAGAACCATTTGTTTACATTAGTGGGGAAGAATGTGCATACAAACTGTTTCAGGTCATTGACTATGGATGGACAGGGGCACTGTAGGTAGAAGCATATTGCATTAGCCTCAGTTTAAATTCCATTGTTGTCCTCAGCCAGTTCCTGCTTTAAAAAAAAAATCTAATTAAGAGACAATTTAAAGTGGTCAATCCATCTACCCTGCACATCTTTAGTTCCTGCTTAAATGTTTATTTGTAGTGTTCTGATTCCATGAGGTAAACAAAAACACAGATCTGACAGTTGGATTGCAAGCTGGGTTTGTTAGGTGAAGTAATACTTCACTACTTTGATTGCGTAGAGCGGAAATTCCTTCCCTTGCCCCAGGCTATTCCAATTTCACACCTATGCTCAGAATTCAAGATAACAAAAGAGGATTGTTGAACTGATTGGGTAATACCATGGCATATGGAGGCTCCTTCCATTGTAATAATGAATATACAATAAATTAACTGTTTTAACTACTTTTCAAACATATTCAATATATTGTAGAACTACTGTAAATGTAAGATCGAGTCCTTTGGTCTACATAAAATCCTTGTTCCAAGAACAATAAATTCTATTCAATAAATCAGAGGAACAGTCCTTTTTCAAACGACAGATTAAAAATGGATGCAGGAACAGAGATCTGGGGGATGGTGTACACAAATGTTTGAAGGAGGCAGTGCAAATGAAGAACTTTTTTTAAAAACAAAATGATACGTGATTGATCATTGGCTTGAGAATCAGAGGCATAAACTACAAAAGCAAAGAAGTTATGCTAAGCCGTCAAAGATCACTGGTTGTGCCCCAGATGGAATACGGTTTAATTTGCACCACTGTAATTTAGGGTGGATGGCAAGGCCTTAAAGAGGGTAAAAATCATTCTTTACTGTAATGGTATCAGGGTTGGGGTACTTCAGCTACACGGGATGACTAGAAGGGCTGGACTTAATTTAGATTTATTGTCACATGTACCGAGGTACAGTGAATTATTGTTCTGCTTGCAGTCCAGGCAGATCACCCCATACATGAAAAACATAGGACATATAATAAATACATTATGTAAATACAAAGACATCTGGTGAAGCAGACGGAATATAGTATTACAACTCAAGGGAAGATGCGACGAGAGATCAGTTCAGTCTATAAGAGGGCCATTCAGGAGTCTGGTAACAGTGGGGAAGAAGCGGTTTTTGAATCTGTTGGTGCGTGTTCTCAGATTTCCTCTATGGAGCACTGAAGGTTTAGGAGAGATTTCATCAAATTATTCTAAATCATGAAGGGTTCAAAAACTATTGGTAGTGTCTGAAGGCTCAGTAACCAATGGATAGATACTTAAGATAATTGGCAAAAGAAACAGGGGGAAGGTGAGAATTTTTTAATGCAGTAAGTTATGATATGGAATGCATTGTCTAAGCGCGGTGGAGGGAAATTCAATAATTTTCAAAAGGGAACTGGATAGCTCTGGGACAATGGGCCAAATGGTCATCTCCTGTGCTATCTAATTCTGCTCACTTATTGCAAAGAAGATGAGATCATGTTGTAAATATAGAACTAATAGAGAACCTCCTAAGTTTAAAGTTATGTACCAATCTAATACAAAATACATTAATCTAATCCTACTGCCAATCTGCATTTTCATATGGTCGTTTCTTGTCGGTCTGTATTTATTTCTGTGGTATGTGAAGGATTTCCAGAGTTTAAAAAAAAAACGTTTTCATGGAATGGGGGTGTCACTGGAAAAGCCAGCATTTGTTGCCCATCCCTAACTGCCCTTGAGAAGGTGGTAGTGAGCCACCTTGCACCACTGCAGTGCATCTGATGTAGTTACACCTATGAGTGTTGTTTAGAAGGGAGTTCCAGGTTCCTCTCACATAGCGACAGTGAGGAAATGGTGATATTTATTTAAATCAGAATGGTGTGTGGCTTGGAGAGGAACATGCAGGTGGTGGTGCCTGCTGCCCTTACCCCACTAGGTGGTAGAAGTCACGGGTTGGAAGGTACTGTCAAAGGAACCTTGGTGAGCTGCTGAAATACACCAGGGATGCTGAAGTTGTACAAGACATTAGTACGGCTACACTTGGAAAACTGTGTTCAGTTCTGGCCACCCTGTTATAGAAAGGATATTATTAAACAAGAAAGACTGCAGAAAAGATTTACTAGGGTGCTACCAGGACTTGATGGTTTGAGTTATAAAGAGAGGCTGGATAAACTGAGACTTTTTTCCCTGGAGCGTGGGAGGCTATAAAATAATAAGGGACACAGGTCAGATGGATAGTCAACATCTTTTCTCAAAAGGTAGGGGAGTCTAAAACTAGAGATCATAGGTTTAAGGTAAGAGGGGAGAGATACAAAAGGGTCCAGAGGGGCAATTGTTTCACATAGAGGGTGGTGAGTGTCTGGAATGAGCTGCCAGAGACAGTAGTAGAGGCGGGTACAATGTTGTCATTTAAAAAGCATTTAGACAGTTATATGGGAAAGATGGGTGTAGAGAGATATGGGCCAAATCTGGGCAATTAGGACTAGCTTAGTTGTAAAAACTGGGTGGCATGGACAAGTTGGACTGAAGGGCCTGTTTTCATGCTGTAATCCTCTATGACTCTATCTTGCATATAATAAACATTACTGCCACTATGTGTTGGTGATGGAGGGAGTGAATGTTTAAGGTGATGTATGGGGTGCAAATATAAGTGCTCTGCTTTGTCCTGGTTGGTGTTGAGTTTTGAGAGTGTGGTTGGAACCACATTCATTCAGGCAAGTGAAGAGCATTCCATCACACTCCTGACCTGTAGGAGGTGGGCAGGCTTTGGACGAGTTAGTCTCTACAGAATTCTCAGCCTCTGACCTGCACTTGTAGCCCTGGCATTTATATGGCTGGTCCAATTCAGTTTCTGGTGAATGGTAGCCCATGGGATATGAATGGTGGGGTATTCAGCAATAGTAATGCTGTGGAATGTCAATGAGAGATGGTTAAATTCTCTCATGTCGGAGATGGGTCATTGTCTAGCACTTGCGTGGAGTGAATGTTACTTGCCAGAACTTTGTCCGGGTCTTGCTGCATTTTTACATGGACCGCTTCAGTATCTGGGGAGTTGCAAATTTTACTGAACAACATCCCGACTTCTGACCTTGGAGTGAACTTATTGATGAAACAGTTGAAGATGGTTGGGCCTAGGACACTACCCTGAGTAACTCCTGCACTGATGTCCTGGAACAGAGATGATCGACCTCTAACAACCATAAGAATCTTCCTTTGTGGTAGCTATGACTCCTACCAGCAGTTTTCCTAGATGCCACACTCCCATCAAATTTTGCCTTGATGTCATAGGGCAGTCAGCCACTCCTCACAAATTCAGCTCTTTTGTTCATGTTTGCACTAAGACTCTAATGAGGTCAGGAGTCGAGTGGTTCTGATGACTCAAACTGAGTCTTGGTGAGCAGGTTACTGCAGATTAAGTGCCATTTGATAGCACCGTGGAAGCACCTTCCATCACTTCTTGCTGATGCTAGAAAGTAGACTAATGGGGTGCTCATCAGCTGAATTAAGTTTGTCCTGCATTTGTGGAGACACATATCTGGGCATATTTCCACATTGTTGGGTAGGTGCCAAATGCTGTAATTGAACTGGAACAGCTTGGTTTGGATTTGTTTTGTCATGTGTACGGAGGTACAGTGTAAAGTATTGTTCTGCATACAGTCCAGACAGATCATTCCATACATGAAAAAGAACATGGGACATACATAAATACCCAATGAAAATACATAGTCACAGGCAACGGGTGAGCTCACAGAGTGCAGTACTACTCAGTAGGGAATGTGTGTGAAGAGTTCAGATCAGTCCATAAGAAAGTCAGTCTTTCAGGAGTCTGGTAACAGCGGGGAAGAAGCTGTTTTTAAACCTGTTAGTGCGTGTTTTCAGACTTTTGTATCTCCTGCCCGATGGAAGAAGTTGGAAGAGTAAATAACCCAGGTGGGAGAAGTCTTTGATTATGCTGCTCGCTTTCTCAAAGTAGCGGGAGGTGTAGACAGAGTCAATGGATGGAATGCAGGTTCGCGTGATGGACTGGACTGTGTTCAAGATTGTAGTTGCCATACCAGGCTGTGATGCAGCCAGATAGGATGGTTTCTATGGTGCATCTGTAAAAATTGCTAAGAGTCATTGTGGACATGCCGAATTCCCTTAGTTTCCTGAGGAAGTATAGGTGCAGTTGTGCTTTCTTGGTCGTAGCGTCGACGTGGGTAGACCAGGAGAGATTATTGGTTATGTGCACACCTAGGAATTTGAAACTGTCAACCATCTCCACCTCGGCATCATTGATGCAGACAGGGGTGTGCATGATACTTTGCTTCCTGAAATCAATGACCAGCTCTTTAATTTTGCAGCCATTGTTGTTACAGCACTCCACTAGGTTCTATATTTCCCTCCTGTACTCTAACTCATCGTTGTTCAAGATCCAACCCACTACAGACGTGTCATTAGCAAACTTGTAGAGCCAGATTTTGCCACGCAGTCACCTGTGTATAAGGAGTATAGTAGGGGGCCAAGCAGACAGCCTTGCGGGTCCAGTATTGAGGACTATCGTGGAGGTGGTATTGTTGTGTATCCTCACTGATTATAGTCTATGGGTCAGATGTCAAGGATCCAGTTGCAGAGGGAGGAGCCAAGTCGGAGGTTTTGGATATGAGCTTGGCTGGGATTATGGGGTTGAAGGCGGAGCTGTAGTCAATGACTAGGAGTCTGACGTAGGAGTCCTTGATGTCGAGATGCTCTAGGGAGGAGTTTAGGGCCAGGGAGATGGCATCTGCTGTGGACCGGTTGCGGTGGTATGCGAATTGCACGTAGATCAAGGCATTCTGGAGATATGAAGTTAATGTGTCTCATGACCGACCTCTCAAAAGCACTTCATAATGATCGAGGTAAAGGCCACCAGACGATAGTCATTGATTTAAAAAAAAAAAATTTAGAGTGCCCAATTCATTTTTTCCAATTAAGGGGCAATTTAGCATGGCCAATCCACCTAGCCTGCACATCTTTGGGTTGTGGGGGATGAAACCCACGCAAACACGGGGAGAATGTGAAAACTGCACACGGACAGTGACCCAGAGCCGGGATCGAACGTGGGACCTCGGCGCCATGAGACAGCAGTGCTAACAACTGCGCCACCGTGCTGCCCGACGGTAGTCATTGATGCACATTGACTGGTTCTTCTTTGGCACCAGTATGATGGTGGTCCTCTTGAAGCAGGTGGGAATCTTGGAATGGAGTAGGGAGAGGTTGAAGTTGTCCGTGAAGACATCCGCCAGTTGGTCCGCGCAGGATCTAAGTGCACGACCAGGGATCCCGCGAGGACCTGGCTTTCCAAGGGTTCTCTTTCAAGAAGGCCGAACTGACTTGTGATTCAAGGGTGTGTCTGAGGCTGCTGGGGCAGTTGACAACGGTTTGATGGTTTCCTGCTCAAACCGAACATTGCTGCCGGAAATTCTACTCGGCTGTGCTTTGTAGCCCGTTCTGTTGTTATGTTGGTTAGGGACACGGCAAGTTCTGAAGACTTGTGCTCTAGTATGGTAGCACAGTGGGTAGCACTGTTGCTTCACAGATCCAGGGTACCAGATTTGATTCCCGACTTGGGTCACTGTCTGTGTGAAGTCTGCACGTTCTCTCAGTGTCTGAGTGGGTTTGCTCTGGGTGCTCCGGTTTCCTCCCACACGTCCCGAAAGACGTGCTGTTAGGTAATTTGGACATTCTGAATTCTCCCTCTGTGTACCCGAACAGGCGCCGGAATGTGGCGACTAGGGACTTTTCACAGTAATTTCACTGCAGTGTTAATGTAAGCCTGCTTGTGACAATAAAGATTATTATAACCCGTGCCTTCAGCCACTTCTTGAAACCATGTGGAGTGAACATGGGATTGTGTGGACTCCTGAAGAGGCCCGAAGCCAGAATGAAGAGTAGGAAAATGCACACTGCTGAACGTAGGGCATACTTTTTCTTTGAGATTCATTCTATACAAGTGCTGACTTTAATAAACACAAAAATACATGGGGAGGAGGAAATAAAAATCAAAGCTTTTTTTATAATAAATTTAGTGTACCCAATTCATTTTTTTGCCAATTAAGGGGCAATTTAGCGTGTTCAATCCACCTACCTTGCACATCTTTGGATTGTGGGGGTGAAACCCAAGCAAACATTTTGGATTTTGGATGAGATGTTAAACCGTGGCCCTCTCGGGTGGATGTAAAAGGTATCACGGCAGTGCTTTCGCCAATACTTATCCCTCAATCAACACCACAAAAAATAGATTATCTGGTCATTATCACATTGCTGCTTTCGGGAGCTTGTTGTCTACAAATTGGCTGCCATGTTTCCTACATTACAGAAGTACTTCATAGTGTATAAAGTGCCTGTGAAAGGTGCTATATTAATGCAGGTATTTTAAGTCCTCAACAAAACCTGTGGTGTTTTAATTAGTCTCTGGATCAAGCTGCTCAGATGTCTGTTCAGCTTACATTTTCCCCAAGGAAATAATACTACCATGCTTCGGAAATCAAGGAAAGACATATCATATATGAGGAAATGTTTACCTGGCCTTTACCAGGATTCTCCTTTGGGACAAGCAGAGACATAACTGGTCCAAACTTCTGGCATTCCTCTCTCACATCTTCCACAACATCTGTTTGAAAAGCAAACTGAATTTTAAGTTAAATTCGAATTCCATAATTTGTTTAAAAACAACACCTAGTCAAGCTATCCAAGCCAAACTTGCTTCCTTCCCAATAGTTAATTGCTTAGAAAATAGAAGCCCTGAAGTGAAAAAGGTAACTGACCTTCATATTCCTCACACTGAAGATGGCTGTCATCGATAACATTAAGCAGTCTCAGCACTGGGGTTGGTAGCATAACCAAATCTTCAATATGGGGTGCTGTTAGTGAAAATGAACGCAGTGAGCACTTCATTTCAATTGTCACAGTTTTAATTAAAAATGCAAGCATATGAAAACGTTATGTTTTTCTGACACGTCACATGTAAATAAGGAGTTATACTGCAGCTGAACAAAGTTGGGTTTTGACAGCTCTTCCCAAAAACAAAAAGGAAGGAATGCAAAATTGTCTCAAACACCAATGAAATTTTGCAAAGGAAGTGGGTGTTGATTTTTATTGAGGGATGGTAGAGTTTTACATTTTTGCAGTAATATACTGATGTATATTGCACATGTTAAATATGTTAAATCAGTTCAGTACACTTTAGCCAGAAAATCTACTTATTTTGTGTTTGGCACAGCATAGACAAACCAAATAAATTTTCTGACATCTGTTAACAGGAACAGATTTTCACATTCACTTTGCCACCATTGTTCAATATTCCCATCAGGGCTGACTGTGGATAGTTAAGCTCCATACCCAAAACAAAAGAACACGAAAGAGCAGATCCTCCAAGTCTCTTGGCTCCAATATAATTCACAATATAGTCATATTAAATGTAAACTAGAACACCATATCCCTCTCTAGAACATTGTAAAGTTTTGGACATTGTGCTCTTTATGACATGAAATAAGATATAGGATATTGAACTCACCAAAGGGAATGCTGAAGAAAGGGTTGTATAAAGCATGTTCTGCTGTAGTTCTTTGTGCTGGATCATCATGAAGCATGCTATAATTTAAATATCGGGAGAAAATATTGGCAAGTATTATAAAAGAGAGTAAATAATTTAATATGCAACTATCTACATTTTTTTCAACTGGCAAGATTAAGTTGCACCCATAATGATATACTCTTACAGATTTCTAATATCTCTTGTTTTAGTACAAATGTCAGGACTGAAATATCTTCTTTAATATAGCACCAATTACTAGAGGAATGTTGCCATATTAAAACAGACTACATTAAGATTAAAATGCATTGGAGTTTTGTAGTTCAGACACATTGTCGAGTGACCAGTGCTGTTGTTTCCAAGAAATATTTAAATGTGTGGTTTGCAGGGCAGCCCGGTGGCGCAGTGGTTAGCATTGCTGCCTCACGGCGCCAAGGACCCAGGTTCGATCCCAGCCCTGGGTCACTGTCCGTGTGGACTTTGCACATTCTCCCCGTGTCTGAGTGGGTCTCACCCCCACTACCCAAATATGCTTGCAGGGTAAGTGGATTGACCACATTAAATTGCCCCTTAATTGGAAAAAAATAATTGGGTACTCTAATTTTTTTTTTAAAGTGTGGTTCGCTTGCAACCGATAACACATCTTTTTTGTAAGGGATCTATTTTGATAATAAAAATATCGGTCGGAGGTCAGATTTTAATGGTATATTACACATCCAAAACAAGTTGTTAAATCAGTTGGTTTTGAAAATCCCAGCAATTTGAAGTCTTCCGTTGCTTCATTAAATAATCACAACTGTAAAATTCATATATAAACCACTTTGAAGTGCAGTCAAATAACCAAATTTTTCAATAACTTGAGTCAATTTAAGGTGTAATAAAGGTGTCAAGCTCAGCCATAGTACTCCTGACTTAGAGTTAGAAGTTTGTGGATTAAAGGCTCACTCCAGTGTAATGAGCACATAGTCTAAGCTGACAAGTGTAATACAGACAATGGTCCACGTTCCAAACAAGTTCATTTGAAGAGCAGGGAATTTCTCCTAGTAGAAAGCCAACACTTTGCATGGAGCTATTTTTTTTTCATTAATGTTGATCATCTAGTAGTTATCTTACTGTTGTTTGTAGGAGCCTGCTCCATACAAATTGATTGATACATTTACCTACATATCAGCAATGAGTGTGCCTCAAAATATTTTACTTGGGAAGCACTAGGATACTTAAATAGCACTTTTAAAACTCCTATTTTGAGGCAATTTTTTGCCCAACAATGAATGCCTGTAAATATTAACACTGGTTGGGACAGACATCAGTAGCCATTCCATTAGGCTTTAGCATCCCGTTTCCACAGCCATGTACAAGAATCCTAATGTAAGAATTGAAGGAGTAGGCTGTTTGGCTCCTCGAGCCTGATCTGCCATTGAATTATATTGTGGCTGATCGGATTCAGATCTACTTTCCTTCCTGTCCCTCCCAATAACCCTAGACTCACTTGTCAATCAAAAATCTGTCTAACTCAACCTATATTCAATGACCCAGTTGCTACTGCTCGTCGGGAAGAGAATTCAAAAGACAAATGACCCCAAGAAGAAATTACTCATCTGTCTTAAGTGGGAGATACCGTATTTTTAAACAGTGCCCCTTACTTCTAGGTTTCCCCAGGAGACAACATCTACTGTCAAGCCCCTTCAGAATCTTGGGCGCGATTCTCTGCTCCCGCGCGGTTGGGAGAATCGCCTGGGTCGCCAAATTTTCCCACGACGCCGGTCTGATGCCCTCCCGTGATTCTCCCAAGCGGCGAGAACAGCCCCGCGCGGCGCAGGCCGGAGAATCGCCCGAGACACCCAAAATGGCGATTCTCCGGCACCCCTGCTATTCTCGGGCCCGGATGGGCCGAGCAGCCAGCCCAAAACAGCGGGTTCCCCCCGGCGCCGTCCACACCTGGTCGCTGCCGGTGGGAACAGCGCGGGAACGCTGGGGGGGGGGGGGGGGGGGGGGGGGGAGAGAACCGCGATCGGTGCCCACTGATCGTCGGGCCGTCCTCTCTGAAGGAGGACCCACTTTCTTCCGCAGCCCCGCAAGATCCGTCTGACATCTTCTTGCGGGGCGGACTCGGAGAGGACGGCAACCACGCATGCGTGGGTTGGCGCCGGCCAACCCGCGCATGCGCGGGTGATGGCAGTTATGCGGCACCAGCCGCGTCATGTATGCACCGCCGCCTTTACGCAGCGCCAAGGCCTGGCACGCGTAAATGACGCGCCGCCGCTCCTAGCCCATTATCGGGCCCTGAATCGGTCGGGATAGGGGCTGTTTCGCGCCGTTGTGAACCTCGACGGCGCGAACCCTCTGCCTCCATTTCGGAGAATCCTGCCCCTTGTGTTTCAATAAGATCACATCTCATTCTTCTAAACCACATTAAATGCAGACCCATCCTGCTCAACCTTTCCAGTGATAAAAATAGTGAACTTTTACTGAACTGCTCCAATGCAATTATATCCCTCCTTAAGGCATATACAGGATACCAGTTGCTCATGTCCCCAGTTAGTCCAAAAAATAGGGGGTCAGTTCGCTCAGTTGGCTGGATGGCAGGTTCGTGATGTGGAGCGACGCCAACAGTGCTGGTTCAATTACTGTACTGGCTGTGTTTATTCATGAGTCTTCTCAACTTTGCCCCTCACCTGAGCTGTGGTACCCTCAGGTTAAATCATGATCAGTCAGCTCTCTCAAAGGAGAGAGTAGCCTATGGCCCTCTGGGACTGTAATGGCACTCAGTCTAAAAATAAATGCGCATATATTTATGTGTCTGTGAAGAGTAAGTCCATAACAAATATCAGATTTCAGACAGAACGCAAGTTGTAATGTTCAAGATGCTTAATGCGTATAATTAACCTTTTGATAACATCTCTGAGGTGGTACACTGGGATAGCCGAGTAAACCATATCTTTACTTGCAAAAATAGAATCGATGATCGCAGAACTGTTTGCCTAGGTAGAATAAAATGGAAACATTTAGATCAGAGCAAAAATATCACGTGCAATCAAAACGGTAAAGATTTAGATCGTTAATCTTTTAAAAATTGTGGAAGAATTTTTCTGGTCCCACATTTTGAGCTACAGAGATCACTTGACTTAAGTATAGAAAAAGCCAATATTGAGCGGTTTTGTAGAAAATGCAGAACACCGGCAGAAATAAATTTTGGATCATCCCCAAACAACATGAAATGTCAATCCAAACATTATAGCCCAAAACTGAAAGTGCTAAATTGTCACATCAATGCTTGGCCACATGTTCTTCAACTCTATCCCATAACATAATTAATGTTCTCTCCTCTATTCCAACCCTACCCTACATGAGTCCCCCAATCGAACATAGTATTATGATGCGAGCCAATACAATTCGCCTTCAGCAGGTGAAAAGACGTTGCACATAGCTCTGCTGAGCAAAATATACTTGTTACTAGAAAATAAATAACTTACAGTGCCATTTTCTAGCACGGAGGAGTGGGTTCGTTTACTTGCTCTGACACGGCATAAATGCAATTCTTTAGCACTGCTGCCTCACGGCACCGAGGACCCGGGTTTGATCCCGGACCCGGGTCGCTGTCCGTGTGGAGTTTGCACATTCTCCCCGTGTCTGCGTGGGTCTCACTCCCACAACCCAAAAGATGTGCAGGATAGGTGGAGTTGCCAGGCTAATTTGCCCCTTAATTGGAAAAATTAAAAAGGAAATTTTTTTAAATTCTAACAAGCTGCCAGCTTGGTGAATAGCAACAGTGATTTCTGTCTTTCTGGTAGAAGTATTTCAGTTCCCACGATGGTGGCACTGAGTTCAACAACTGGAGTAAATTTGGGGATACAAACTCATTGAAATCTCAAATAACCTATAAAATTCTAACAGGATTACACAGGATAATTGCAGGAGGGGTATTCCCAATATCAGGGAGCCCAGAACATGCAGTCACAATCTAAGGATACGGGGTAGACCACTTAGACTGAGACAAGGAGAAATGTCTTCACCCAGAGTGTGGTACGCCTGTGGAATTCGCTACCACAGAAAACAGTTGAGGCCAAAACATTGTATGTTTTCAAGAATTAGTTAGATATAGCTCATGGGGCTAAAGGGATCAAAGGATATTGGGGGAAAGCAGCAACAAGTTACTGAGTTGGATGATCAGCCATGATCATAATGAATGGGGGAGCAGGCTCGAAGGGCTGAAAGCCCTACTCCTGCTCATATTTTCTCTGTAAAATAAATGTGCTGGTGAGGAAAGAATGCTATGGCCTGGATTTCAGAGTCAGAGCCAACAAAGACCTAGCAATCATCATAACATGGATTTCTCCTTTCCCCATGCCAATTTGAATCAGATGCCAAGTCAAGGGAACCTTTATATATCCAGCAGGAAGTCAAACAGCCAATTACACTGACATATTTTCTCCTAGACGGCAAACTAGGAGGTAAAATGCACCTAAATGTTTTAAATGAAACATTTTAAACAGATAAAAATGATTGGGGGATTTATTTGGCATTAACATACAAATTGAAATAGCATAAACTTAAAATTGAGATCTTCATTTTTATCATAATGGAGAAATTTGAAATTCAAATACAAATTAGTTTTTTTATGGAGTCATGAGGCTATTCATTGATTTTATGTAATTAGAGACTTAAAAACACTGCTTAACGTCACTGAATGAGGTGTAACGTTTTCAAGGCTTGTTACATTGAGATCAATAGTACAAATAAGATGATTTTAGTAATTTCAGTGATTTTTCTTTGATTGCAATCTGATAGTCTTCAATAATGTACCCTATGCAGACGCATACAAGTGCAACAGCAACTGCTGGATTTTTGTGTTTAACTGAACATGTGGACTGTTTCAGAGAACTTGGAATGGCAAATGCTGAGTTTAACCCCAACCAACAACAAAATCCAGCCATTATTTTGAGGGAAGGAAAAGTGCTCTGTGCTGCAAAACTGGGAGAATGAGATCCATGCTCGAATCCCTGCCATAATTTTGTAGATCTCCAATTTTACAGCGGGACTATTTGTCTGTATGTTTTGTATTTTGTGGATTCTTGGATGTTCTATTCCATCTCAGCCTGGTGGATCGTAAATTTTAATTCTGCAACTCTGATCAAGACTGTGGATTTCTTGATAGAGGTTTCTGGACGTAATGTTGAATTAGGTCACTTTGTAAACAAAGGTGCAAGGAAACATGCTATTTTGCATCATTAAAATTAATAAGATCCACGTCCGTATAAAACATGCTTTTTATTTTGGTGGGGACCTGGATTGGATAAAGCACTTGCTTTTCTCTCCCGTCAGGCCATCAGTTTTTTGCAATCACCCACTGCCTATTTCTGACATTAGAACAACGAGGTCAATTTACTCAGGAAAACAACAGGATCACCTGTTAATGTTTAATGGGATCACCGGGAAAAAAAGCATCTAGATGGAAGCTACGGCGGAGATTTTCTTTAAACGTACCCGAGTAACTCCATATTCAAACAGCTGCTGCCCACAACTATTCACATAAATACACCTCATCTGTTAACTTGTGGACATGTGCACAAAGATGGCATGAAGTGTCGGACTTCCGGTGACGGCGGGCGGGAGGCGGCCGCACAATGGAGGGCTCCCGTTCGGCAACGGCATTTTCGGGGCTATAAGCCCGGTCCCACAGAGGCGCAGAAGCAGGGAGAAGGCACAGTGAAGAGGCACAGTGAAGACACAGGAGGAAAAAAAGAACAAAGAAAAATGTCGAGGGTGAGCAAGAAAACGGCCGGAAAAAACAACAGCTGAGGGTCCGTCAGGGAGTGGAAAGGTCACCGTGGGGTCACCAAGGAAAATGGAGGCTGGAGCACCAGGGAAGGCCGCATTGCTTACGGCTGAAGAAATAACTATGGTGATGGCTGCGGAATTTGAAAAGCAGTTGGCGCAGATTGCGAAATGCATGGAGACGGTGAGGGATGAGATGAGGGAGGTTTTGAGTGTGCTGGTGGAGGAGGCGGTTTCCCCGGTGAGGACGGAGGTGGCGAGCGCAGTGGCGGAGGTGCGAGAGCAAGGGGAGGCGCTGAAGGAAGTGGAGGAGACGTTATTGCAGCACGGTGATCAACTTGCCTCGATGGAGAAAGAGATGCGGAAGGTGATGGATGCTAACAATGATCTGCGAGGAAAAATGGAAGACCTGGAAAACAGATCCAGGCGACAGAATTTAAGGATTGTGGGGCTGCCCGAAGGAGTTGAAGGACCAAAGCCGAGTAAGTATTTTGCCGCGATGTTGGCAAAACTATTGGGGGAGGGGGAGGATCCCTCCCGATATGAACTGGATCGGGCTCATCAGTCGTTGAGGCCTGTACCAAAGGCGAGTGAGCCGCCAAGAGCAGTGATTCTGTGCTTCCGTAGGTACAGTGTGAAGGAGAAGGTCCTGAGCTGGGCCAAGCAGAAGCAGGTGGTGCAGTGGGCTAGAGCTGGTATACGTGTATAACAGGACTTTACGGTGGAGCTGGCAAGGAGGTGGGCTGCCTTCAACCGGGTGAAGAGGGCACTGTACATTAGCAATGTGCGGTGCGGCATTGTATATCCAGCGAAGCTGAGGGTGACTTACAAGCTCAGGGACTTTTATTTTGGAACGGCAGGAGCAGCGGAGGAGTTTGCGAAAGCAGAAGGACTGTGGCAGAACTGACAAATTAAGGAATGGCCATGTACCGATGTAACCTCATGACTGTATTTTCTTCTTTTTTGTATCACTGCACGCGGGCGTAGAGACTAAAGGAGCTAATGTGGTATATATTTGGACAAGGGAAGGGACAGGACTTTCACTCGAAATGAGGGTTCTTTGGGGTGTAGGTGGATATGCGGGGTTTGTGTGCTAAAAGGGGATCTTTGGGCTTTCCTAGGGCCGGGCAATTGGGAAAGGGACCCGGGCGGAGGCCTCCACGCTGGCCGGTTTAAGCCGGCCAGTGAACGGGAGTGAGGTGGGGTGGAGGGGCTGCGGCCATCGGAGCCTGGCAGAACAGGGTCCGAGTGGTCTAGCCGGGGTGGAAAGTTGGGGGGGAAGGAACCGAGGTTGGGAGGAGGAGTTTTACAAGAGGCAGTGGACGGGAGGAGCTGGAGACTGGGGGGGGGGGGGGGAAGAGGGGGGGGGGGGGGGAGAGCTGTGTAAGATTAAGGGTGACTACGGGTAATCCCTGATTCCTTTTTGTCCTTTGTTTATGTAAACATGCGGGTTGAGGTTTGGGGGTTTGTGGGTAGATGGGATCGTTGTTATTATGGGGACTGACATATCTTGCTGATTATTGTTTATTGTTGATGGATGCAAACGTGGGAGAAAATGTGAAAAAGGAGGAGAATTTTTTTTAAAAAATTTTTTTAAAAGATGGCATGAAGTTACTTAAGGAAAATGAAGTACTTTCTCCCACCCAATTCCTAAATTTTCAATTAATCTATCCCTTGCTTTTTAAACTTAGCAATGATGGTAGGATGAAGTTCCCCTTTGTCATAAAATTTACCACATAAAAACTGGCTGTTTGATCCAACTGGCCTTTGCTGGTTTCTTTTCAATTTCTGAATGTATGTAAAGGACTATGATTTCAAAAATTGATATTTTCCCGCTTATTTTAAATGTCATTGCCTAATTACTTTCCAGTAAATGTTTTGGTTCTTACCTTCCATTGTGGAGATTTGATTGTCTCCTTCAGTTTTATTCCTGAGAACATTTCCAGCAAAATTATTCCAAGGCTCCAAACATCAACTGCTGTTGTGCATTCCGTATTACTTTCCAAGCCCATCTGTGCTAAGACATTATGTAACTCTGCTTCAGGAGCTCTGTAGCCATCTGTCTGAATATATTTAACATCCTGTATAGAGTAGACAAAATAGTGAATATCTAAGAATTTTGATTAAGTCAGTTTAATTTCTTACCCTCAAGAAAACAATGTCCAACCCTTTACTCGTGTTATTACATTTATGCATTTTGATAATGATCCTTTGAAGCATCTTAGGACTTTTTCCTATGTTAAGGTGGCATTGGAGGGTTTTGCTAGGAGAAAAACGCATTGCGTCAGCAATTTATATGGCACATGGACAATTACATTTTTGCAGGAAAAAATCATTTACTGGCTTCGGACCGATGTCCGCAACTTAAAGTTTAAGCTGTGTTTGTATATTACAATTTATTCGGAGGATGCATTAGATCACATTTGCTGCATAGTTGATTTGTAATTACTTAAAATATCTAGCTAGCAGAAGCCAAGTTGTTCACATTTTATCATTTAATTCATCATGATGTCAAGTGATCCAGTTTTAAGGGGAAATAATTTCTCAAATGATTGGTGCAGCAAACACCTGAAATCTCATGCAATAACGTGAACACAATCTTGTTGTTGCAACTTATTCAATGCGCACACTGTCCCTGTGAGTTGCTAAGTTCTAGACATGTCAGCTCCTAACACCCTCCTCCTCGAGATAAATGCACATAGAAAAAACAACTTTTGTACCTGTCATTAAACCCACTACAAAATACTAAAATCATTGCTCAAAACATTTTTAGAGCTGCAACCTGATTTCTGAATTATACATGGCTTAAGATGTTACAGAAATGTAAAGTGCAATTCCGGAAATTCTGCATTTTTCCTCATTGCTTATCATTTTGAAACTGCTGATATTTCTGCAGATCAGAGTAACAGGTTCCCTGACACCCTGTAAATCAGTTCCTATACCTCGCCCTACGTCGGCAGAAATGGAAACGACAAATCAGGCTAACTTCTCTGCAGAAATCAAGGCATTTTGTTTTTAATCAGTCTGGTAAGGTATTTGGTGTCAAGAGAACTGGAAAGTGATTTTTTTTCCAATTATGTTTTTAGCACAAGTTCATACATTTATGCTCCATATCTACAGTAATGAATCTGGCCATACAATTTACCTGATTTCCTTCTTGAAAACTGAGCCCAAAATCAATGAGTTTAAAGCATTCATCTTCCGCACTCCAGAGGATATTACATGGTTTGAGGTCTGCATGTACGTAACCCTCTCGATGAATAAAAGCTAGTGCATTCAGAACATCCCGAGCACAGTGCTGGATCATCCACATTGAGTGGCCTCGATTAATGGAGTGTAGCAGCAGCTCAGAGACACTGACGTCCAATAATTCCAGCAAAATGCAGTTAGAACGTTGATTCGTGTAGGACAAGTTAGAAAATCTCCCATATAAAGTCACTGAAAGTATAAAGAGGAAAATATAAATTAAATTTCATGGAACATCAGAAAATACAATTATGGCTTGTTGTTGTTTGCAACTTGTGTTACAAGCTTCCTACTCATTAGAACCAACATTGAGCATGTGAAATGTGAAACAACTCCAAAGCACCATTTACTCTGTACATTGTCTGGTGATTAAAACACAAGGCTTTTAGGTCTATGGTTACTTTGCCATGGTTTGGTAGCATGCTTGCTAACATCTACATAAACTGGCAACATGATGAATATTTTATTTTTGTAAGCCATGATTAATCTTGAACGACTAATATTTCACAGCACTCTTCCAAATTGAGTTTCTAAATAGGTGCACAACTATTAAGCTGCAAATCTTTCCAGAGTACTAGAAGGCCAGCCACTTGCTGGCATATGAGCTCTGTCGGCAGGTGGCTGCGAGAGCGATTGTTCGGGTTCGGGATGGGGCAGGGGAGTTGGTGGTGGCACCGGAACAGGTGAACGAGGCATTTGAGGAGTTTTATAAAAAGTTGTATAAGTCAGTCTCTGGAGGATAAATCAGCTATGAGGCAAGTTTGGGGCAGTTGGAGTGTCCTAAAGTAGGAGAGGGCACAAATGGAAGAGCCAGTGGGGATGAAAGCAATGCAGGCGGTGATAGGGAGGATGTGGATGGGTACAGCACAGCAGGCAGATGGTTTCCCGGTGGAGTTTTAGAAGAAGTTTTTGGATAAGCTGGCGGCCACTGTTGATGGAGATGTTTGAGGATATGGTGGCTAAGGGGGTGCTGCCAGAGACAATGGGACAGAGTGAGTTTGTTTTTTTAAAATAAATTTAGAGCACCCAATTCATTGTTTCCAATTAAGGGGCAATTTAGCATGTCCAATCCACCTACCTGCACATCTTTGGGTTGTGGGAGCGAGACCCACGCAAACACGGAGAGAATGTGCAAACTCCAGGGGCCGAGTGAATTTTGCTGCCCATAGTACTTGCTTCAAAAATTTAACAGGTGAGTGCAGTTATTCACCAATGAAGAATTGCTTGAAGAAAATGCAGAGCTAATTATGCTGGGGAGATGTACTAATCAGAAAAGACTATAGTTGATTCAGGTTACTTCAATACTCTTAGTTATTTGCATTGTCTCTCTCAAAAGCTTTGACCCTATTTGAAGTGAGGCAAACAGTGGAGAAAGACAACTAGCCATGTGTTCGCATGGTCCCAAGTCGAAGTAGAAAGAATTTCTTTAACAAAGCTCAACAAATCCACAATAGTCAGGGTTGTAGCTGGTTAAAATCAATAGTGAAGTTGGCACTTGGAGATTGCAATAAAATAAAATAAACAGCTCCCATATTTATCTATACAAGTACTTCTCCAATTTAGAGATAAAAATAAATAACCTTTAGTGTACTTTCATGTCCCTTGACCATCCCACATCATTTCAATTTGTTGGCAAATCCCGCAGCCAATTTGCACCAGGCAATGAGTTGAATACCAATTAATCTGTCAATGGATTCTGCAATGAGGATAGATTGTTAACCAACACAACTGTCCTGTGCCCTCTTCAATAGCACCGTGGGATCTTTTATACCCACCTAAATAGGTGTTAAATATCTTTGATGATGTAGCACTGCATCTGTACTGCTCAGGTTTCAATTCTGCAATAAGGTATTAACTAGGACCCTTTTGACTTCAAAGTAAGGATATCACTGAGCTGATGTCAATTTCTTTTAATAAGTTCATTTATGAAAAATCTAAATATAAATTATTACTAAGAATACTCATTTTGCAACCAAAATATGGGCACCTTATCATCGGACCCTCTCTCATTTTAGAACTTCCATATCCCATATTTAAATATCAGATGGGTTTGAACAGGTGCCAGAGAGGGCCGACTAGGGGATTTTCACAGTAACTTCATTGCAGTGTTAATGTAAGCCTACTTGTGACACTAAGATTATTATTAAATGCTGTATGGTCATCTTTCAAATGATGAAATCGACCTATTCAAATCAGTACAATCTGTAGGCAATAAAATCGTCCTCCTGATATTCGTCTCTCAACCAACATTTTGTTTTCTATATTCTTTCATGGTATATGGATGTTGCTGGCTAGACCAGCATTTAATGCCCAACCTTGGAAAGGTACCACCACCTTCCTGAACTGCTGCTGGAACACGCAAGTGCTGTTAGAAAGGTAGTCCCAGGATCTGACCCAGCAACAGGGATGGTACGACAGTGATAAATAGTTCCCGGTTCAGGATGGTGCATGACTTGGAGAGGAACCCGTGTTGCCATGCATCTGCTGCCCTTGACCTTCTAAAGGTGGTGGAGGTCGCAGGTCTGGAAGATGCTGTCAAAGGTGCCTTGGTGAGGTGCTGCAGCACATCTTGTAGATGGTACACACTGCCTTCACTGCGCGTCAATGGTGGAGTGAGTGAATGTTTAAGATTGTTGACATACCAATAAACAGGCTGCTTTGTCCTGACTGTTGTCAAGTTTCTTGTCAAGTACAGAGTATGCAATCATTAATCAACTTTGGTCCCTACTACGCTTGGATACATAATTGCTTAGTATCCCTTGTGTTTTATGAACAATACCCAGTTGGCCCCATGTCTCAATTATGTTCCATTGCCTATTACTAAGATCAACAGGGGTATAGATCAAGCAGTTTCTCATGCAGGGAGGGGGCATAGATACAACGGGCCAAATGGCTGCCTCCTGTGCTGTAACCATTCTATGATTCTATCCTATTGTGGTTTGAATACAGACCTACGGCAAGTCAGTGAAAGCTATTGCGCGATGATTATGACCAAGCAGTTCATTGTGTACGCGCAACAGTATTTCCTAGATCATAGAATTTACAGTGCAGGAGGCCATTCAGCCCATCGAGTCTGCACCGGCCCTTGGAAAGAGCACCCTACTTAAGCCCACGTCTCCACCCTATCCCCGTAACCCCACCTAAACTTTTGGACAGTAAGGGGCAATTTAACATGGCCAACCCACTTAACCTGCACATCTTTGGACTATGGGGCAGCACGGTGGCGCAATGGGCAGCACTGGGACTGCGGTGCTGGGGACCTGGGTTCGACTCCCGGCCCTGGGTCACTGTCCGTGTGGAGTTTGCACATTCTCCCCATGTCTGCATGGGTTTCACTCCCACAACACAAAAAGATGTGGTTAGGTGGATTAATTGGCCATGCTAAATTGCCCCTTAATTGGAAAAACAAAATAATTGGGTACTCAAAATTTTTTTAAAAAATCTTTGGACTGTGGAAGGAAACCGGAGCACCCGGAGGAAACCCACGCTGACACAGGGAGAAAGTGCAAACTCCACACAGAGTCACCCGAGGCCGGAATTGAACCCGGGTCCCTGGAGCTATGAGGCAGCAGTGCTAACCGCTGTGTCACCGTGCCACTCTCTTACTACACCTGAAGTCTGCTGCAATTAGCTCAGTTTCTAAAAAAAAGGGATATGTAATCTACATTCAGCTCAGTCTTGTAATAAAAGCCAACGGACAAGTAGATGACCCTTTACTAAGAATACATTTAACATTTAATTGCAGTGTTTTCAGTTGTAAAGATTGGGTACATTTATGACAAAGTTGCTGTGAACAAGTGCTTGCTATCACCACAAACAGAGGTTGCTTTTCATTGCAAGTTTAAGACTGGAGCTGCTTTCAAAGATTGCCCTACAATACTCTGTGGAAACACGACTAATGCTCAAACTGTCCCTGCTGCTGCCCCCATGTGCTAAACTACACTACAAGGTCAGCACTCCAAGAACACTCCGCAACAGTCTGGAGACTAACACTGGCACCAACACTTTTTAAAAAAATATATTTTTCTCCTCCTTTTTCATTTTCTTCCGCATTTATACCTATTAACAATAATCAGCAAGATATGTCAATCCCCATAATAACAACGATCCCATCCTCCCACCAACCCCCAACCATCAGTCCGCATGTTTACACAAACAAATGACAAAAAGGAATCCGGGATTACCCATAGTCACCCTTAATATACACAGCCCCCATCCACCCACCCCCCCCCCCCCCCCCCCACCCCCCAAACTAATGTTCGGTGTTATCCAGTTCTTGAAAGTGCATAATAAATAGTACCCAAGAATTGTAGAACCCCTCCGAGCTTCCCCTCAGTTCGAACTTAACCTTCTCAAGGATCAAGTATTCCAACAGGTCCCCACGCCACGCCAGGGCACTGGGTGGAGAGGCTGCTCTCCATCCCAGCAGGATCCGCCTTCGGGCGATCAACGAGGCGAAGGCTATGATATCTGCCTCTGCGTCCATTTCCAACTCTGGCTGGTCCGACACCCCGAATATAGCCTCCCGGGGACCCGGATCCAGTTTCACACGCACCACCTTGGAAACTACCCTAAACACCTACTTCCAGTACTCCCCTAGCTTTGGACAGGACCAAAACATATGAACGTGATTCGCCGCGCCCCCCCCCCCCCCCCCCCCCCCAACGCTCACACACATCCTCTACTCCTTCAAAAAAATCGGCTCATCCTCGCCCTTGTGAGGTGCGCTCTATATACCACCTTCAGCTGTATCAGCCCCAACCTCGCACATGAGGTGGAGGCATTCACTCTCTGGAGCACCTCGCACCAGACCCCCTCCTCTATAACCTCTCCCAGCTCTTCCTCCCACTTTGCTTTGATCCCTTCCAGTGGTGCCTTATCCTCTTCCAAAATAGCTCCGTACACCACTGACACTGCCCCCTTCTCCAGTCCCCTTGTCGTCAGCATCTCCTCCAGCAATGTGGAGGCCGGTTCCTCTGGGAAGCTCTGTATCTCCTTCCTGGCAAAATCCCGAACCTGCATGTAAACACTTCTCCCTGCTCCAGCCCATACTTCGCTTCCAGCTCCCTCAATCCGGCAAACCGACCCCGAAGAAACAAATCTTTTAGTGTCTTAATCCCCCTCTCTTCCCATTTCCGAAAACTTCCATCCCACCTCCCTGGCTCAAATCTGTGGTTCCCCTGAATCGGCATTTCCCTTGACCCTACCCCCAACCCGAGGTGTTGGCGAAATTGCCTCCAGATTTTCAACGAAGCTATTTTTACCGGGCTCCCCGAGTATTTCCCCAGAGCTATCGGGAGCGGCGCTGTTGCTCGTGCCTTCAGCCCCGACCCACTGCACAAACTCTCCTCCATTCTGAGCCACTGAGAATCAACCCCTCTGACCCAGCTCTGCACCTTCTCCACATTCGCCGCCTAGTTGTAGCACAACAGGTTCGGGAGACCCAAACCCCCTGCCTGCCTTCCCCTCTGTAGCAGCACCTTTCTCACTCTGGCCACCTTCCCTCCCCATATGAATGAGGTAATCCTTCCCTCAATCTCTCTGAAAAAAGACTTTGGCAGGAAAATCGGTAGGCATTGAAAAATTAACAGAAATCGCGGCAACACATTCATTTTAACCGCCTGTACCCAACCCGCCAGTGACAGAGGAAGGCCATCCCACCTTGCCAGATCGGTTTTCACTCTCCCCACCAAACTAGTGATGTTGTACCTGCGAAGCCTCCCCCACTCCCGGGCAACCTGCACCCCCAGATACCTAAAATGAGTCCCTGCCCTACGGAGTGGCAGCCCCCCCACCCCCAGCCGAGACACCACAAAATACTCACTCTTGTCCAGGTTCAGCTTGTACCCAGAGAAAGGCCCAAATACCCGCAGTAGCTCCAATATTCCTCCTATCGATGCACTCGGTTCCGACACATACAGCAGCAAGTCGTCGGCATATAAGGACACCCTATGCTCTATCCCCCCCCCCCCCGCACTATTCCTTTCCATACTCCCAAACTTCTCAATGCGATGGCCAACGGCTCAATCGCAAGTGTAAACAGCAGGGGGGACATAGGACATCCCTGTATCGTCCCACAGTGGAGAGAAAAGTATCTCGAACTGATATTGTTTGTGCGGACACTCGCCTTCGGCTCCTTATATAATGGCTTTACCCAGTTCACAAATCTTGGTCCAATCCCAAACCGCTCCAGCACTGCCATCAGGTACCCCCATTCTACCCGATCAAACGCTTTCTCGGCATCCAATGCCACAACTACCTGTTTCCTTCCCTTCCGCCGGTGCCATAACGACGTTCAAAACCCTCCTAATGTTTGAAAACAGCTGCCTCCCTTTCACGAACCCCGTCTGATCCTCCCCTATCACCTTCGGGAGGCACTCCTCCAGCCTACCCGCCAGTACCTTCGCCAACAATTTTGCGTCCACATTCAGAAGTGATATGGGCCGATACGACCCACACTCCGTCGGATCCTTATCTTTTTTTTTAGCAACAGTGAAATCGATGCCTGCCTCAAGGTTTGGGCAACACCCCCTTCCCTATCGCCTCCTCAAACATCCCCACCATCAGGGAGGCCAACCTATCCTTGAATTTTTTATAATATTCCACCGGAAACCCATCCGGCCCTGCCACCTTCCCAGACTGCATCCTCCCAATCGCATCCTTTATCTCCTGCTCCACTATTGCTCCTTCTAATGTAGCCCTGTCCCCCTCCCCGAGCCTCGGGTACTCCAACCCATCTAGAAATTCCTGCATCTCACGGTCTCCCCCGGGTGGCTCTGACTTGTACAACCTCTCATAAAACGCCTCAAAAATCTTGTTAATCAGCACTGGAGCCACCACCAACTTCCCTGCCCTATCCCTCACCTGAAGAATTTCCCTTGCCGCTGCCTCCCTCCGGAGCTGACCTGCTAACATACTTATCTCCATGTTCATAAACTGAACACCTCACCCGTACAATTGAAACCTACATACTCCTTAATTACCGTTTCAATTTTCTCACAGAACACTTGGTTCCCCAAAAGCCCCATATCCAGTTTCCATCCCGGTCTCTGCACTACCCCCTTCTCCAGCACCATATCCACCCAATGTGGAGCATGATCTGACACTGCAATTGCAGAGTATTCCGACCCCTTGACTCCAGTCAGCAAAGCCTTCCCCACCACAAAAAAGTCGATCCGCGAATATACCTTATGGACCGCTGAGAAAAACGAGTACTCCCATTCCCTTGGGTGCAGGAACCTCCAAGGGTCCACCCCTCCCATTTCCACCATTAGCCCAGCCAGCGCCTTCGCCCCCCCCTCTGATGGGACCAGCGAATGCGGCTGTGATCTGTCCAACCGTGGCTCCTGCACCAAGTTCCAGTCCCCCCCCCCACAATCAGCTCATGCATGTCTAAGTCGGGAATGGCGCCAAACACCTTTCTCGCAAATCCCACATCGTCCCAATTGGGACCATATACACTTAACAACGCCACTAATCTCCCCTCCAGCGCCCCTGCCACAATCACATATCTACCCCCCTGATCTGCCACCACCTTCTCCACCTGGAAGCATACCCTTTTGCCGACCAGCACCGCTACCCCTCGAGCCCTTCCATCAAATCCGGAGTGAAACACTTGGCTGACCCAGCCGTTTTTAAGTCTCACCTGGTCCTTCACCCTCAAGTGAATCTCCTGCAGCATTGCTACATCGGCTTTCAAACTTTTAAGATGCGCAAGCACCCTTGACCTTTTGACTGGATCTCCTAGCCCTCCCACGTTCCACGTGACTATCCTTACTGGGGGTCTCTCACCTTTCTTATCCACCAGCACCATACCACCGGGCCCTGCCCCATAAGCCTGACCTGCCCCTGTCCATTGTTAATATCAAACCTCTTCCCCCCTCCCAAGAACCCCCCCTACAAAAACATCCCCCAACATCCATCCCTTCCCCACGTCTCGCTCGCCTCGTAGGCCCATTGAAGCCTGCTATCCAGGCTCCAAGGTCCGCAGCCCTCCTCTCACCTCACCCCCGTTCACTAACTGACTTTAGTTAGCTAGCGCGGGTGGCTCCCCCCGCCAAGACCTCTCGCCCCTTTCCACCCAGTCCCAGAGAAAGAAACACCAAAACAAACCCAACAATCCAACCCCTACAATTCACTAACATAACATTTAACCGTCGCAACACAGAATGCCATTAACTTGAACTCTGTAACAATGCAAAGAGAAGTAAATTGCAATACAAATCAGTAAAAATAAAGTTGTAGCATTTATGTACACAGTCTCTCTTCCAGTTCCGCTCTTCACGTCTGTCCCAAGCCTTCTGCCCTCACGAACGCCTCAGCCGCCACAAAATAAAAGTTGTTATTATTGGCGTTATATGTTATTCTCAACTTCGCCGGGTACACCATACCAAATCGCACCCCCTTCTTGTACAAAGCCACCTTCACTCGCCCAAACGCATGGAGCACATAACACCTTGCTCCCAAATCAAGTTTAAGGGTGCCCTGGAGTTATACTTGCTCTCCAGTAGGGCATTGGACTGGTTCAGAACTTGACATTAAAACTGTGACAACAGCTTCTGCTCCAAAGAGCCATACGGAAGAGTAAGTAGGTGAATATGCACAATGGCCCTTGTTGCAATTTACTATTCGATGTGAGAAAACTTAGCTTCAAGTATTTTACAACATCTGGTAAAGGCAGCTTGAGCTCTTGCGTTACACCAGAGACAGGTTGGAAGGGGAATGTGCTAATTGGAAATGTTTTACCTGAATATAGTTCACCAGTAAGAATATGTATCTTGCATTCAGAATGCAGAATCATAGGTTCTAAGTGGAAGTGCGGGGACCTGAATTCACTGGAATGTTTTTTTAAATGAAATAAGAATGGGATTTGTACAATAGGGAGAGAGATTTCACTGAAATGCTGTTAGGTGTCTGTGGTAAATCTGGATGCCAGTTCCCTCGCATTCAATTATTTTGGTAGCAGAAAAAAATATCGTTTTCACCATTACAGCTGCTGACTTCATTCTTTTAACTTTGAGCAAGCCTTTTAGACACTTCTGCCACTTGTGTGGGTACAATCCAGGTTCCCTGACTCACAAAGGATATTGGAGTTGTGTACGCAAAGCACTTTTACAGCAAAAATATTTCTTTTCCTTGACCTTGCATTGGAGCTTGGTGTCATCGCTGCACAATTTGAAACATAGAAGATTAGAATATAATAGGCAACTTGTTACTTTGAGCTTTCGTACAGGACTGCACAATTTTAGTGTTTTAGAAGTAGAGCAAAGATGCATTTTTTGGCTTGTACACTATTGGGAAGAAAAATCACGATTGCACAAATCAAGATACAGTGTAGCAGTGGTTAGCACTGTTGCTTCAGTGCCAGAGACCTGGGTTTGATTCCCAGCTTGGATCACTGTCTGTGTGGAGTCTGCACATTCTCCCCGTGTCTGTGTGGGTTCCCCCCTGGTGCTCCGGTTTCCTCCCACAAGTTCCGAAAGACGTGCTTGTTAGGTGAATTGGACATTCTGAATTCTCCCTCAGTGCACCTGAACAGGCACCATAGTGTGGCGACGAGGGATTATCACAGTAACCTCATTGCAGTGTTAATGTTAGCCTACTTGTGACACGAATAAAGATTATTGATTATTGAATTGGATGAGTGAAGAGGTGGGTTCCACAACCACACATATAGACAAAGTCAATGATGCAAAATGATACTTTGAATGCGAGTCTTCACAGGTAATTAAGTCTTTACAGGTCTAGACGGAGCGGCTGGAGAGAGAGCCCTTGTCTCTCCAGTTCCTCTTTCCAAATGCCACTTGGAAAAGCATTTCGTTGACTGTAAAGCACTTTTGAGGGCATGAAAGGTGCTCTAAAAATGCAGGTTCTTTATCTTTTCAAGAAACTGGCTACATATCCTGCCAAAACCTCCCCAACACAGGTCAGAATTTACACTAAGGCTTGAGGTTTGGCTAAGCAGTTGCATCTTCTCTAAATTTGCCTGTAGGAATTTACATCAAAACACAATGCACAGCTTTCCTTGATTACTTCCACAAACCTGTGTCACGCCTGTAAAAACCCTATTTAACTCAACACTGCTTCCACAACACAAGTTTCTTCCAATTGCGCCAATTTTGAATAGCTGTAAACCGATGCCTAAAATGTTAGGTTCAATTGAACCGGATGATATTCTTCTGGTATTTGATTTGTCTTTACTAAGATCTGTACTGTATCTTCCAGATCTTTGAATGTTGTTACTAGCATTTGAAACTGCTTCATTTAAAAATGAAATGACACAATAATAATATGAACATTTAAGCTGGGAACATTAAGAAGATATGATATTTACAAAATTCATGATGGTATGTAACCTCCTCCTTTACTGGGGACATGACTGGTTTTGAAATGTGGCCATATGCTGATTGGATGCCCAAGGCATTTTGGCAAAAGTTGCATGTGCCAAAATCAGCATAGAAAGTATCAATTTTTTCACTGTTGGATCACGGAAATTACAGCCTTTCAATTTAACCTAGAAGAATCATCAAAGAGCAATACTATGGACCAAGCATTGCCAGAGGAAACCGAGCTGAATGCTATTAACCAATTCACCCATTTAGGGAGCACATCTCCCTTAATGCCACCATAGATAAGGAAGTGGATAAGAGGCTTTTGAAAGCATACAGCGCATTTGTCAGGCTCAAGATTAACTGACAGGACCACACTTCAATCATGGAAAAAGCCAACATCCACAGCAATGAGGCCACCCTTCTGCAAAATCTACTGCGCCAGACAGATCACATTGCCCAGATGGATGACAGCTGGCTGCCCAAGACTGTGTGGCACAAGAGCTGACAACTGGCCCCATGCATACATGTCAAGGGCTCACTCAAAGTCTGTGTGCTACGTCGACTATCGGTGGTAAGTGCAGGCCCTAAATTGTGATGCCTGGAGACACAATGTCGAGTGCCACAGACACCTTACCGATCGAATGAAAAACTAGCATGAAAGAGAAGGAACGATCAAACTACCCCCAACAGCGACTGCATCTTCACTTGTACCAATGTACAATCTGGTCATGGTTCGGCCTGACTAGCTGCCAGCAGGCCTGCAGTTGTTGAATATAAACCTTCCTAAAATCTTTGTCTGAGAAGAAACACTTGAGAGATAGAGAGAATAATGGAATTGCAACTATAATTTGAATTTCCATGCATCAAATACCCACTGAAACAGGTCAAAATGAAATAAAGCTATGCTCTACTCTAAAATCCAAATGAACCTGAACCTTTCAGCTTACTGCCCATATAATCCAATATTGCATTGCACAAATAGAAATACACCATTCCAAGGCCCTGGAGTCTGTTCTGCCATTCTCAGATATTCGCGCTGAGATTTAAATTCACACAAAATGACCTCAAATAAAAACAAGCGCCGGAAAAACACAGCGCGTCTGGTAGCATTTGTGGAGAGAAACAGTTCATGTTTTGAGTCAAACGTGACTCTTCTTCGGCATGGAAAGAAATCCCAACAGGGTTTTCATTCGAGTAGTTCAGAATCAGAAACGCTGTCGCCACTCGGCCCCGTCGCTGGGCCCAGTCGCACCACCCTCTATATTTACCGATATTCCGGTGGCCTTGCAGGTCCTCCAAAACGCCGCTCTCGGTCAGGAAGCCGTAGTCCGACTTGGTGTCGTGGACGAACTGCTTGACAGCGGCCCGGGCCGCCCCCGATGTCACCCGATAGACGGCTGCCGACGACCCTTTGCCGAGGCAGCGGTGCGCCCGCCACAGCCGCCCGTGGGCCTGGAAGACGCCCAGCGGCGGCAGGTTGAGGCCGTGCCGCTCGGGCCCCGGGTACCAGCCGCCCGCGTGGTACCGCGGTCTGGGTCTCGGGGGCCTGGATCTCGCCCCGATATAGGTCGCCATGACAGGAGGCCGGCTCGGCAAGCCGACTGCCTGTAAACAAGGCCGCAAGCTCTGTGTGTCTGCTGCCCCTTGATGGACAGGAAAGGAACCGCACGCATGCGTGCCACCTAACCCGGCCCCGCCCCCTCCTGACGTCTGATAAACAAACGCTGACGCATGCACATTCTCCGCGATCTTGATTGGACAATCCAACGTCCGTCAAACAAATGGACCCGCCCACACGAACCAAGACGTCATAGAGTGGTCGAATTCACAGCGCAGAAGGAGGCCATTCGGCCCATCGAGTCTGCACCGGCCCTTGGAAAGAGCACCCTACTCAAGCCCACACGTCCACCTCCACCCTATCACCGTAACCCCACCCAACCTTTTTTGGGGGGGCACTAAGACCAATCCACCTAACCCGCACATCTTTGGACTGTGGGAGGAAACCAGACCACCCGGAGGAAACCCATGCACACACGGGGAGAACGTGCAGACTCCGCACAGACAGCGACTCAAGCCGAGAATCGAACCTGGGACCCTGGAGCCATGAAGCAACCGTGCTACTGTGCTACCCTGCCGCCAGCACAACGGGAGGCCATTCAGCCTATCTTGTCTGTGCTGGCTGCCCAAATGAGCAATTTGCTTAATGCTATTTTTCCTTAAACCTGCACATCTTCCTTTTCAATTAACAGTCTAATTTCCTTTATAATGCTTCAATTGAGCCTGCCTCCCCCACACCGACAGGGAGTGCATTCCAGTCCTTAACCACTCACTTTTCCTCATGTCGCTTTTGCTTCTTTTACCATTTACTTTAAACTTATGCCCTCTCATTCTCAATCTTGTGGGAACTGTTTTTCCCCATCTGATTTCCCCTTCATGATTTTGTGTACCCCTCTCAAAGTGGGCTATAAAGCTGGATTGTTATGCAGAACAAGGCCAGCAGCGCGGGTTCAGTTCCCGTACCAGCTTACCCGAACAGGTGCCGGAATGTGGCGACTAGGGTTTTTTAACAGTAACTTCATACTTGTCACAATAAAAAATTATTATTAGGGGCTGGTTTAGCACAGTGGGCTAAACAGCTGACTTGTAATGCAGAACAAGGCAGCAGCGCAGGTTCAATTCCCGTACCGCCCTCCCCGAGCAGGTACCGGAATGTGGCAACTAGGGGCTTTTCACAGTAACTTCATTGAAGCCTACTTGTGACAATAAGTGATTATTATTATTAATCTCCTCTCAGCCTTCTTTTCTCCAGGGAAAACAGCCTCAGCCTTGCCAATTGATCTTCATAACAACTTTCCCATCACAGAATCATATGTGCAGAAGTAGGCCATTTGGCCCATCGAGTCTGCATCAACTCTCCGAAAGAGGACTCTACCCAGGTCCACTCCCCTGCCCACTCTAACCACTCGTGTTTAAAAAAAAAGAAATTACGACTTCCGGTTGCGGCTATGCCTAGGTAGGTCGCACGTTCGGCAGCTCCCGCTGGGAACGGACATTTGGGATCTTCAGAGGGGCCCCAACGGCAGTTGTTCGACGGCTTCCAGTGTGGGAAGGTGACAGCAAGGTCCCCCCGACATTATATGGATTGGACCAGGAGTGGAGCGGCTAAAAAAGTGATCCTGGTGCAGCGAAAAGTGCGAGGGAGGAAAAGCAAGATGGCGGCGGGTGGAGACCAACCAGCGTGGGCGCAGTGGTTGCAGGAGCAGCAGGAGTTTCTTAAATGCTGCTTTGAGGAGCTGAAGACAGAAATGCTGGCGCCAATGAAGGCGGGGATTGAGAAGCTTGTGGAGACCCAGAAGGCCCAAGGAGCGGCAATCCGGGAGGTGCGGCAAAAAGCTTCGGAGAGCGAGGACGAGATCTTGGGCCTGGCGGTGAAGGCAGAGGCGCACGAGGCGCTACAGAAGAGGTGGGCGGAAAAATTCGAGGACCTGGAGAATAGGTCGAGGATGAAGAATCTTCGGATTCTGGGTCTCCCTGAAGGAGTGGAGGGGCCCGATGCCGGGGCATATATGAGCACGATGCTCAATTTGCTGATGGGCGCAGGAGCTTTCCCGAGGCCCCTGGAGCTGGATGGGGCTCAACGGGTCCTGGCAAGGAGACCCAAAGCCAACGAACCGCCAAGGGCTGTAGTGGTGAGGTTCCACCGCTTTATGGACAGAGAGTGTGTCCTGAGATGGGCCAAAAAAGAGCGGAGCAGCAGGTGGGAGAACACGGAGATCTGAATTTATCAGGACTGGAGTGCGGAGGTGGCTAAGAAGAGGGCTGGTTTCAACCGGGCTAAGGCGGTGCTCCATCGGAAGGGGGTGAAGTTCGGGATGCTGCAGCCAACGTGATTGTGGGTCACGTTCCAAGATCGGCACCACTATTTTGAAACGCCTGATGAGGCATGGAATTTTATACAGACTGAAAAGTTGGACTCAAATTAAGGGTTTGTCGTGGGGGGATGTTTACTGTGTTTACCGCGTTTGGGGAATGTTCTTTTTGTTTGAGTGCTGGGTGGGGATGTGTGAAGGGATTTGATGTGGGGGCTGTGGGAGAGTGTGGGCGTCGGTGTTGGAGGGGCAGGGCCCCACGGAGGAAGAGGGTGAGTGGAGGCCCGGGGATGGGGAGTTGGGGTAAGGCCGCAAAAAGGACCTGCGCCAGAGGGGGCGTTAGGGAAGGATGGGGGTGGGGCCGGGGGCGGTGCTGGGGAGGAGTGCACACTGACTGCCATGGGGTGGGGGGACTCTCACACTGGAGAGTCGATGGAATGGCGGGAGAGGCCGGGGTCAGCAGGAGTCAGCTGATTTACGGGAGTGTCATGGGGGGAGCAAAATGGCTAGATGAGGATCTAGCGGGGGGAGGGCGGGAGGGGGGGGGGGAAATTGGGTTGCTGCTGCATTGGCCAAAAGGGAGCTGGAAGTAGGAGGGGGGGGGGGCGAGTAGCCCCCCGATCCGGCTGATAACTTGGAATGTGAGTGGCCTGAACGGGCCGGTCAAGAGGGCCCGGGTGTTCGCGCACTTAAAGGGACTGAAGGCAGACGTGGTTATGCTCCAGGAGACACATCTGAAAGTGGCAGATCAGGTTAGGTTGAGAAAGGGATGGGTAGGGCAGGTCTTTCATTCAGGGTTGGATGCGAAGAACAGAGGGGTTGCAATACTGGTGGGGAAGCGGGTGTCGTTCGAGGCACTGAATATTGTAGTGGATAATGGAGGTCGATATGTGATGGTGAGTGGAAGGCTGCAGGGGGTGCGGGTGGTACTGGTGAACCGATATGCCCCTAATTGGGATGATGCCGGATTTATGAAACGCATGCTGGGTCGGATTCCGGATCTGGAGGTAGGAAGCTTGATAATGGGAGGGGGAGTTCAACACGGTGCTGGACCCAGCACTGGACCGTTCTAGGTCCAGGACGTGTAAGAGGCCGGCTGCGGCCAAGGTGCTCAGGGGGTTTATGGACCAGATGGGGGGAGTGGATCCATGGAGGTTTGCCAGGCCGCTGGCCAGGGAATTTTGCTTCTTTTCCCACGTCCATAGAGCCTACTCCCGGATAGATTTTTTCATTTTGAGTAGGGCGCTAATCCCTAAAGTGGAGCGAACGGAATATTCGGCCATAGCCATCTCAGACCACGCCCCGCATTGGGTGGAGCTGGAGTTGGGGGAGGAGAGGGACCAGCGCCCACTGTGGTGCCTCGATGTGGGACTGTTGGCGGATGAGGGGGTGTGCGAGCGGGTGCGGGAGGGGTATTGAAAGATATTTGGAGGCCAACGACAACAGGGAGGTGCAGGTGGGGGTAGTCTGGGAGGCATTGGAGGCGGTGGTCAGGGGAGAGCTAATCTCTATTAGGGCCCACAGGGAGAGGAGAGAGGGGAGGGAGAGGGAGAGGTTGGGGGGGGGGGGAGATTCTAAAGGTAGACAGGAGGTATGCAGAGGCCCCCGAGGAGGGCCTACTTAGGGAGCGACGGAACCTCCAGACGGAATTCGACCTGTTGACCACGGGGAAAGCAGAGGCACAGTGGAGGAAAGCGCAGGGGGCAACGTATGAGTATGGGGAGAAGGCGAATCGGATGCTGGCACATCAGCTTCGTAAGAGGGAGGCAGCGAGGGAGATTGGTGGCGTTAAGGATAGAGGGGGGAATACGGTGCAGAGTGCGGTGAGAATAAACAAGGTATTTAGGGACTTCTATGGGGATCTGTACAGGTCTGAGCCCCCAGCGGGGGAGGAGTGGATGCGACGATTCCTAGATCAGCTGAGGTTCCTGAGGGTGGAGGAGGTGGAGGTGGCTGGTTTGGGGGCGCCGATTGGGCTGGAGGAGCTGGTTAAAGGATTGGGGAGCATGCAGGCGGGGAAGGCCCCCGGGCCGGATGGGTTCCCGGTTGAATTCTACAGGAAATACGTGGACCTGCTGGGCCCGTTGCTAGTGTGGACGTTTAATAAGGCGAGAGGGGGGGGGACCTTGCCCCCGACAATGTCCAGGGTGCTGATTTCTTTGATCTGAAGCGGGATAAGGATCCATTGCAATGTGGGTCGTAGAGACTGATCTCACTCCTCAATGTTGACGCTAAGTTGCTGGTGAAGGTGCTGGCTACGAGGATTGAGGACAGTGTCCCGGGGGTGATTCATAAGGACCAGACGGGATTTGTGAAGGGTAGGCAGCTAAACACAAATGTGCGGAGGCGCCTCAATGTGATTATGATGCACTCGGTGGAGGGGGAAGCGGAGGTAGTGGCAGCTATGGACGCGGAGAAGCCCTTTGATCAGGTGGAGTGGGAGTATCTTTGGGAAGTGTTGCGAAGGTTTGGGTTCGGGGAGGGGTTCATCAGTTGGGTCAGGCTGCTATATAGAGCCCCAGTGGCAAGTGTGCCTACGGACCGGCGGAGGTCAGAGTACTTTCGGCTGTACCGGGGGACGAGGCAGGGGTGCCCCTTATCCCCCTTGTTGTTTGCACTGGCAATTGAGCCATTGGCCATGGCACTGAGGGAGTCCAGGAAATGAAGGGGACTGGTCCGGGGGGGGAGAGGAACACCGGGTGTCGTTGTATGCCGATGACCTGTTGCTGTATGTGGCAGATCCAGTGGAGTGGATGGCGGAGGTCATGCGGATCCTCAGGGAGTTTGGGGACTTTTTGGGGTATAAACTCAACGTAGGGAAGACTGAGCTCTTTGTGGTGCATTCAGGGGACCAGGGAAGGGGGATAGACGAGCTACTGCTGAAGAGGGCGGAAAGGAGCTTTCGGTACCAAGGGATCCAAGTAGCTAGGAGTTGGGGGGCCCTGCACAAGCTCAATTTGACGCGCTTGGTGGAGCAGATGGAGGAGGATTTTAAAAGATGGGATATGCTGCCACTCTCACTAACAGGTAGGGTGTAGTCGGTCAAAATGACGGTCTTCCCGAGGTTTCTCTTTGTGTTCCAGTGCCTTCCCATTATGATCCCCAAGGCCTTTTTCAAATGGGTAAACAGGAGCATCATGGGATTTGTGTGGGCGAATAAGACCGCGAGGGTGAAGAGAGTGTTTCTGGAGCGTAGCAGGGACAGGGGGCGCTGACGAATTTGTGTTGCTATTATTGGACAGCCAATGTGGCGATGATCCATAAGTGGGTGATGGAGGGAGAGGGGGTGGCGTGGAAGAGACTAGAGATGGCGTCCTGTGTGGGCACGAGCCTGAGGGCGCTGGTGACGGCACCGCTGCTGCTCTCGCCGACAAGGTACACCACGAGTCCGGTGGTGGCGGCGACGCTGAAGATCTGGGGGCAGTGGAGGCGACACAGGGGTGAGGTGGGAGCCTTGGTTTAGTCCCCGATTTGGGAGAATCATCGGTTCGTCCCGGGAAGGATGGATGGGGTTTTTCGGAGCTGGCATCGGGCAAGGATTAGAAGAATGAGTGACCTGTTCATCGTTGGGACATTTGTGAGCCTAGAGGCGCTGGAGGAGAAGTTTGGGCTACCCCCGGGAAACGCTTTCAGGTACATGCAAGTGAGGGCGTTTGTGAGGCGGCAGGTGAGGGAATTCCCGCTGCTTCCGGCACGTGGGATTCAGGACAGGGTGATTTCGGGTATATGGGTTGGAGAAGGCAAGGTTTCGGCAATTTACCAGGAGCTGAAGGAAGAGGAGGAGGCCTCGGTGGAGGAGTTAAAGGGCAAGTGGGAGGAGGAGTTTGGGGAGGAGATAGATGAGTGTCTGTGGGCTGATGCCCTGAGTAGGGTTAATTCTTCCTCCTCTTGCGCCAGGCTCAGCCTAATACAGTTCAAAGTTACTCACAGAGTGCACATGACAGGGGCGAGGTTGAGTAGGTTCTTTGGGGTGGAGGACAGAGGACAGATGTGGGAGGTGCTCGGGGAGCTTGGCAAATCACGTCCATATGTTCTGGTCGTGCCCGGCGCTGGATGGGTTTTGGAGGGGTTTTGCGAGGACTATGTCCTAAGCGAATAAGCGAATGACTAGGGAAAGAGTAGGACCAGTCAAGGACAGGGATGGGAAATTGTGTGTGGAGTCTGAAGAGATAGGCGAGATACTAAATGAATATTTTTCTTCAGTATTCACTCAGGAAAAAGATAATGTTGTGGAGGAGAATGCTGAGCCCCAGGCTAATAGAATAGATGGCATTGAGGTACGTAGGGAAGAGGAGTTGGCAATTCTGGACAGGCTAAAAATAGATAAGTCCCCGGGACCTGATGGGATTTATCCTAGGAATCTCTGGGAGGCCAGGGAAGAGACTGCTGGACCTTTGGCTTTGATTTTTATGTCATCATTGGCTACAGGAATAGTGCCAGAGGACTGGAGGACAGCAAATGTGGTCCCTTTGTTCAAAAAGGGGAGCAGAGACAACCCCGGCAACTATAGACCGGTGAGCCTCACGTCTGTAGTGGGTAAAGTCTTGGAGGGGATTATAAGAGACAAGATTTATAATCATCTAGATAGGAATAATATGATCAGGGATAGTCAGCATGGCTTTGTGAAGGGTAGGTCATGCCTCACAAACCTTATTGAGTTCTTTGAGAAGGTGACTGAACAGGTAGATGAGGGTAGAGCAGTTGATGTGGTGTATATGGATTTCAGCAAAGCGTTTGATAAGGTTCCCCACGGTAGGCTATTGCAGAAAATACGGAGGCTGGGGATTGAGGGTGATTTAGAGATGTGGATCAGAAATTGGCTAGCTGAAAGAAGGATTAGAAGAATGAGTGACCTGTTCATCGTTGGGACATTTGTGAGCCTAGAGGCGCTGGAGGAGAAGTTTGGGCTACCCCCGGGAAACGCTTTCAGGTACATGCAAGTGAGGTTGGTGGTTGATGGGAAATGTTCAGAATGGAGTACAGTCACAAGTGGAGTACCACAAGGATCTGTTCTGGGGCCGTTGCTGTTTGTCATTTTTATCAATGACCTAGAGGAAGGCGCAGAAGGGTGGGTGAGTAAATTTGCAGACGATACTAAAGTCGGTGGTGTTGTCGATAGTGTGGAAGGATGTAGCAGGTTACAGAGGGATATAGATAAGCTGCAGAGCTGGGCTGAGAGGTGGCAAATGGAGTTTAATGTAGAGAAGTGTGAGCTGATTCACTTTGGAAGGAATAACAGGAATGCGGAATATTTGGCTAATGGTAAAGTTCTTGAAAGTGTGGATGAGCAGAGGGATCTAGGTGTCCATGTACATAGATCCCTGAAAGTTGCCACCCAGGTTGATAGGGTTGTGAAGAAGGCCTATGGAGTGTTGGCCTTTATTGGTAGAGGGATTGAGTTCCGGAGTCGGGAGGTCATGTTGCAGCTGTACAGAACTCTGGTACGGCCGCATTTGGAGTATTGCGTACAGTTCTGGTCACCGCATTACAGGAAGGATGTGGAGGCTTTGGAGCGGGTGCAGAGGAGATTTACCAGGATGTTGCCTGGTATGGAGGGAAAATCTTATGAGGAAAGGTTGATGGACTTGAGGTTGTTTTCGTTGGAGAGAAGAAGGTTAAGAGGAGACTTAATAGAGGCATACAAAATGATCAGGGGGTTGGATAGGGTGGACAGTGAGAGCCTTCTCCCGCGGATGGAAATGGCTGGCACGAGGGGACATAACTTTAAACTGAGGGGTAATAGATATAGGACAGAGGTCAGAGGTAGGTTCTTTACGCAAAGAGTAGTGAGGCTGTGGAATGCCCTACCTGCTACAGTAGTGAACTCGCCAACATTGAGGGCATTTAAAAGTTTATTGGATAAACATATGGATGATAATGGCATAGTGTAGGTTAGATGGCTTTTGTTTCGGTGCAACATCGTGGGCCGAAGGGCCTGTACTGCGCTGTATTGTTCTATGTTCTATGTTCTATGTTCTATGTCCAAGGTGGTGAATGCCCGGGTCAAGCCGAGCTGAGGATTGGCATTATTTGGGGTATCGGACGAGTTGGGAGTGCAGGAGGTGAAAGAGGCCAGTATTCTGGCCTTTGCGACCCTGGTAGCCCGGCGGAGGATTTTGCTACTATGGAAAGATGCAAAGCCCCCGAGTGTGGAAGCTTGGATCAATGACATGGCAGGGTTCATCAAGCTGGAGAGGATAAAGTTTGCCTTGAGAGGGTCTGTGCAGGGGTTCCTCAGGCGGTGGCAACCGTTCCTAGACTATCTCGCGGAGCGTTAGGAGGAGGTCAGCAGCAGCCCAAGGGCGGGCGGGGAGGGGGGGGGGGGGGCGGGGAGGGGGGAAGGGAGGGGGGTTCTCTTGGGGTGGCGTTTGAGTGAAGTTGGGGGGTGATGTGTTGGGTGCTCTGCTACACAGACGAACCAACACGGTTGCGAATGGTACAACTCAGTTTTATTACTAACATATATTTACAGTGGTAAACTGGTTACTGAGGTTCGATCATAACCCTTGAATCTGTGGACCTATTCCTCATACTATCTCGGAGTGGCACTCAGCACATGGTGGATGTCTGAGTGGCTTACTGTGAGCTCTGTGCCCTGAGCTGTCTCCTGCTGGACTGCCCGGGAAGTGTCGTGTTCCCTGTTTTGTGGTGTGTATGCTCTTGCCTGTGATTGGCTATGGTGCTGTGTGTGTGTTGATTGGTCCGTTGATCTGTCCATCAGTATGTATGTATGTTTGCACCATGATGTTTACCTGAATATCATGACATCCCCCTTTTTTACAAGAACATGTGCCTATGTGGTTATAAATAGAGACGTGTACTGAGTGCAGCTGAATGTGTGTGTGTGTGCAATATCTAGAGCATGCACATGGGGCTAAACTATATACAAGGGGCGATGTCGGGTGCGACATAGCAACGATGGTGTACCATAAACAAAGGACGGGGAAATGTTGAACGACAAAACAAACTGGTGTAACGACAAGGAAGAACAGAAACATATTAACACAGTGGTATTATGAGTTCAATGTACAAACAGGCTCATAATTCCAGTCTAGTAGGTGGGCGACAAATTCGGGTTGACCGCCTCAAGGGTGGGTCAGGATCCACCGGCTGAGGAATGGGCCTGGCCACGGGCGACGACGGAATGGGCATGGCATCAGGAAGCTCCATGAAGTCGACATCAGGAACAACAGGAGGGTGTGGTGTCGGTGTAAGGTCCCGTAGCGAGCATGGAAGTAGGCGAAGAGCCCGGCGATTGCGCCTGCGAATGGATCCATCCGGCATGCGAACCAGGAACGAGCAGGGAGCCACGCTTCGGAGAACCTTGGCAGGTGCTGACCAGCCACCTTCTGGTAGGTGGATGCGGACGTCGTCTCCAGGCGCCAGGGCAGGAAGATCAGTTGCCCGTGTGTCATATGCCATCTTCTGGCGAACGCGCTGCTGTTGCATCCTGTGTAGTACCGGAGCATGGTTGGTTGTGGGTACCAGAATGGATGGCACAGTGGTCCTGAGGGCGCAACCCATTAACAGCTGGGCTGGTGAGAGGCCAGTGGCTAGTGGGGCCGAGCGATAGGCCAGCAGGGCTAGGCAGACATCCGATCCGGCAGCAGCAGCCTTGCAGAGGAGCCGCTTGACGATGTGAACGCCCTTCTCAGCCTTTCCATTGGACTGGGGATGCAGAGGGCTGGACGTCACGTGTGTGAAGTCATACAAAGCAGCAAAGGACGACCATTCCTGGCTGGCAAAACAGGGCCCATTGTCCGACATGACAGTAATCGGAATGCCGTGGCGAGCGAAGGTGTCTTTGCAGGCCCTTATGACAGCGGACGATGTGAAATCGTGCAGGCGTATGACCTCTGGATAGTTTGAAAAATAATCAATGACGATTACATAGTCCCTGCCAAGCGCGTGAAAAAGGTTCACACCCACCTTCGCCCAGGGGGACGTCACCAGCTCATGGGGCAGAAGCGTCTCAGGAGGTTGCGCCGGTTGAAACCTTTGGCAGGTGGGGCAGTTGAGCACCATATTGGCAATGTCATCACTGATGCCCGGCCAGTATACCGCCTCTCGGGCCCTCCGTCTGCACTTCTCGACCCCCAGATGGCTTTTGTGTAGTTGGTCGAGGACCAGGTTGTGCATGCTGTGCGGAATCACAATCCGGTCCAGCTTTAGGAGGACACCATCAATGACGGCCGAGTCGTCTCGGACATTGTAGAACTGCGGGCACTGTCCTTTGAGCCACCCTCCCGTCATGTGGCGCATCACCCGTTGTAGAAGGTGGTCAGCCGCAGTCTCCCGGCGAATACGGGCCAGACTGGAGTCGTCAGCTGGCAGATTTGCCGATGTGAAGGCCACCTGCGCTTCGACCTGACAGACGAACCCCTCCGAATCGGGCGGTGTGCTCACTGCTCTAGATAGAGCATCCGCAATGATAAGGTCCTTTCCCGGGGTGTAGACCAGTTGGAAGTCATACCTCCTGAGTTTGAGTAGGATGCGCTGGAGGCGAGGGGTCATCTCGTTCAGATCCTTATGTATGATGCTGACCAGGGGGCGATGGTCAGTCTCAACGGTAAACTGGGGGAGACCATACACGTAGTCATGGAACTTGTCTATTCCGGTCAGCAAACCCAGGCACTCCTTTTCGATCTGCGTGTAGCGCTGTTCTGTGGGGGTCATGGCCCGCGAGGCATAGGCGACCGGGGCCCATGACGCAGTGTCATCCCGCTGTAGGAGTACCGCCCCAATGCTGGACTGGCTGGCATCAGTCAAAGCTTTAGTGTCACGAGATGTGTCGAAAACGCCAATACCGAGGCTGTGGTGAGCTTAATTTTGAGTCCCTCCCATTCCTTCTGGTGTGTGGGCAGCCACTGGAACTCCGTGGACTTCTTGACTAGGTGGTGCAGAGCCGTCGTGTGGGAGGCAAGGTTGGGAATGAACTTCCCCAGGAAGTTGACCATGCCTAGGAAGCGTAGCACTTGTCTGCCGGCTGCGGCATGGCTGTAATGGCGCTCACCTTGTCTGCATCCGGACGGACCCCTGACCGGGATATGTGGTCCCCCAGAAACTTCAGCTCGGTTTGGCCGAAAGAACACTTGGCTCGGTTGAGGCGCAGGCCGTTTTCCCGTATGCGTGCAAAGACGGGCTGGAGACAATTGATGTGCTCCTGTGGTGTGATGGACCAGATGATGACGTCGTCCACATAAATATGCACCCCTTCGATGCCCTCCATCATCTGTTCCATGATCCTGTGAAAGACCTCGGATGCCGAGATGATGCCAAATGGCATTCTGTTATAGCAGAACCTGCCGAAAGGGGTGTTGAAGGTGCACAGCTTTCGGCTGGACTGATCCAGTTGGATCTGCCAAAAACCCTTCGAGGCATCCAGCTTTGTGAAGATTTTAGCCCGGGCAATTTCGCTCGTGATCTCTTCCCGTTTGGGTATGGGGTAGTGTTCCCTCATTATGTTGTTGTTGAGGTCTTTTGGATCAATGCAGATCTGGAGCTCGCCAGAGGGCTTCTTAACACACACCATGGAGCTGACCCATGGCGTGGGCTCCGTGACCCGGGATAGCACCCCTTGATCCTGGCGATCCTGCAGCTGCTGCTTGAGGCGGTCTTTGAGTGGCGCCGGGACCCTGCGAGGTGCGTGCATGACCGAGATGGCGTTCGGTTTGAGCCGAATTCTGTAGGTGTAGGGCAGTGTTCCCATGCCCTCGAATGCCTCCTGGTTGTGGGCGAGGAGCGATTGAAGTTGTGCCCTAAATTCAGCATCCGGGAAATCAGATGTGCCTTCTGGAGACAGAGCGTGGACCCGTTGCACGAGGTGGAGAAACTTGCATGCCTGTGCGCCTAGCAGGGAGTCCTTTGATGATCCGACTATTTCGAATGAGAGTGTGGCCGTGTGTGTGTTGTGTGTCACCTGGAGCTGGCAGGATCCCATAGCCGGGATAATGTTTCCATTGTAGTCGACCACCTTGCAATGGGATGGCCGAATGGGTGGTCTGACCTTCATGGCGTAGAAGGCTGACCATGCTATGAGGTTGGCGGAGGCGCTAGTGTCCAGACGGAATGTTATCGGTGATCGGTTGACCGTTAGGGTGGCACACCATTCATCACCCAGATTGACAGTGTTCACTTGCAACGGCTGGTGGGTCCTGGCTGGAGACATCCGGTTCCCATCAATGCCCGCAACACGGAAGGCGTCCCGGTCATCTGTGTCACTGGTCTGGATATCGTCTGGGCACGACTCGTAGTAAGGAGGCTGAATGGTCCGCACGTCCCTGCGAGGTTGTCGGAATTGGGGAACATTGGCAGGTTGAGGTGCTCGACAGCAGGCAGCGTAGTGGCCCATCTTGCCACAGCGGAGGCATTGTCGGTTTCTGGCTGGACATTGCCGCTTTAAATGTGCGGCTCCGCATTTGCCGCACGTCGCGACATCATGGCGTCCATTGCGCTACCGCGCATGCGCAGTTCGGTCTTGCGTCGAGCGCGCCTGCGCATCACGTCCCTCTGTGTCGACGTCTTTTTTGGCGCGCACAAACGCGGGAGGCCTCGGAAAGCGTGTGAAATGGCCGCCCTCGTCCAGGCTGCGGGCCGGGAGGAACTCGACCGCCTGGACCTGTTCGGCCTCGTAGGATGCCTGCCTCGCCGATCCGGCCGCGTAGGACCCCTGCCGCGTCGATTCGGCCATTTGAAATTGTGAGTAGCGGCTGGTCGCGTTTTCATGCAGGACACAGGCTTCAATTGCGGAGGCTAGGGTGAGGCCTTTAATTTTTAGGAGCTGCTGTCGTAGGGTGCCCGAGGTGACCCCAAAAACAATCTGGTCCCGAATCATTGAATCGGAGGTGGTGTCGTAACCGCAGGATTGCGCGAGGATACGGAGGTGTGTAAGGAAGGATTGAAAGGACTCATCCTTACCCTGCAGATGCTGCTGGAAGAGAAACCTCTCGAAACTCTCGTTTACCTCGACGCAGAAGTGTTGGTCGAGTTTGAGAAGGACCGTCTTGTACTTGGTCTTGTCCTCACCTTCCGCAAACACCAGGGAGTTGTAGACATGGATGGCGTGTTGACCTGCCGTAGAGAGGAGGAGGGCGATTTTTCTGGTGTCCGAAGCGCTCTCCTTTTCGTTGGCTTCCAGGAAGAGCTGGAAGCGCTGTTTGAACAGCTTCCAATTGAAGCCGAGGTTTCCAGCGACTTGTAGCGGCTGCGGCATGCTGACGGTGTCCATGGCGCAGGATGGCAGATTCCTGAGGATCCGTAGGTATGTCCCACAGTTACCGGGTTCCAATCCTGGTACCATGATGTGTTGGGTGCTCTGCTACACAGACGAACCAACACGGTTGTGAATGGTACAACTCAGTTTTATTACTAACATGTATTTTCAGTGGTAAACTGGTTACTGAGGTTCGATCATTACCCCTGAATCTGTGGACCTATTCCTAACAGTATCTTGGAGAGGCACTCAGCACATGGTGGATGTCTGAGTGGCTTACTGTGAGCTCTGTGCCCTGAGCTGTCTCCTGCTGGACTGCCCGGGAAGTGTTGTCTTCCCTGTTTTGTAGTGTGTATGCTCTTGCCTGTGATTGGCTGTGGTGTGTGTGTGTGTTGATTGGTCTGTTGATCTGTTCATCAGTATGTATGTATGTTTGCACCATGATGTTTACCTGAATATCGTGACGGGGGTTTTTCCCTATTTGTATTTTTAAATGTTATATGGGGAGTTATTGTACATGGGGGAAATCCAATGTATAATTTCTGATTGTTGTGTTCTTGTTTCTTTCTTTTTGTTGGGGGGGGGGGTTTGTTGAAAATTTGTTGAAAAATTTGAATAAATATATTTTTAAAAAAAAGAAATTAGGAAAAAAGGGACAACTGGCCTATTTACATTGTTATAAAGATTTCACTTTCTCCTCGCTGTAGTTGGTGTTCCCTCTTCTCCACCCCCGTCTAACCTCGCCCCATCCCCCTTGTCCCCTCTCTGTCTCTTTCTCCCCTCCCCCCCCCCCACCCTGCATCCTGAAAACCAGAACATATGGATATGGTTGGCTGGATCCCCCCGACACCGCTCACATTCATTCTCCACCTCCAGGAAGAACGCACTCCTGCGTGTCCTGGTCAGGTGCACCCTGTGCACCACCTTTAATCACATTAGGCTTTGCCCTGTGCAGAGCTTCAATCCAGAGTCATCCCCCCCTGTCTCCATGCCCAGTTCCTCCTCCGATTTTTCTCATGTTTCATTCAGTGGAGCCCTTACCTCATCTATGCCAGCGCAGTTACCGCCCCTTGGTTCGTCCTGAGCAAGTTGTTTCAGTTGGGTATCTGGGGGAATGTAGTGGTCTCCTTGTGTAGGAAGTTCCTGAGCTGCAGGTAGCGGAGTTTGTTCCCTTTCAGGAGTTGAAGCTTCTCCACTAATTCCCCCAGAGTTGCCATTATCCACCTACAGATCCCTTAGCATCAGCCTCCCTTCATCTTTTCTCCACCCTTTGTAGGTAGCTTTGCCAGGACAAATCCATCCTTTCTACAGATGGGGACCGCAACAGACATGTCACTGTGTTTGAAGTGGTGTCTGAGCTGGTTCCAGGTCTTTAGTCTGGCAAGTACCACGGGCTCCTCGAGTACTTGGCTGGGGGCAATGGGAATGGGGCAGTGGCCAATGCCCGAAGCGACGTCCCAATACAGGATGCCCCCTCCACCTGCATCCATTCCACCTTCGGCTCTCCCAGCAACCCCAACACCCTTTCTGCGTTTTCTGCCTAGTGGTAGAATAGGAGGTTCAGCAGAGCCAAGTCCCCCATGCGCCACCCTCTTTGTAAGACGGTTTTACGTATCCTAGAGTTCTTTCCTGCCCAGACAAGGGGCATGATCAGTTTTTCCACCCTAGTGAAGAAGGATTTGAAGATGAAGATTGGGAGTGATCTGAATATGAAAAGGAATTTTGGCAGCACTTTCATTTTTATTGTCTGCACTCTTCCCGCCAGGAGAGTGGGAGCAAGTCCCATCTCGGCAGGTCCATCTTCACCTTCTCCTCCAGGCTGGACAGGTCAACTTATGGAGCCTTGCCCAGTTGTGAGCAATCTGGATCCTCAGTTACCTGAACTTGGTTTGGGGTAGTTTGAACGGCAGCATCCCCAGACTGCTCCTCCCCCCCTGGGGTTTCACCGGGAAGATTTTGCTCTTCCTCAGGTTTAATTTGCATCCAAGCTCCCTTCGGGGTTCCATTGGCTAGTGGCTCAATTGCCAGAGCGAACATCAGCAGGGACAATGGGCATCCCTGCCTCATACCTCTATGCAGCCGGAAATATTCAGAGTTGGTGGTTTTGTCCGTTCGCTCGCCATGCATTTCACCCATGAGGTTGAACATTAGCCCAAACCCAAACCGTTCAAGCACATCCATGAGGTACTTCCATTCTACTCCGGCCTTCTCAGCATACAGAGAGATGATTACCTCTGGGTGTCCTCTCCAGGGTTGGGTTATAATCATGTTCAGCAGGTGTCTGACATTTGCCATTAGCTGTCTGCCGTTGACAAACCTGTCATTCCAGTTTGGAGCATATATACACACAAGTACCACCGGGACCCCACCATTACATATCGCCCTCCTGAGTCCATCATCGAGTTTGTCGCTGTGAATGCTACTTTTTTGTTGAACAGTTTGGCCAGCCCTTGCCCTTGTGTTGAAGCGCTCATAAGTCTGTCCTATCCAGCTTTCCTTAACCTCAGTCAGTCTTTCTCACTTTAATCCGTCTCCTGTAGAAAGGTTTTGTCAACCCTCAGGCTTTTTAGATGGGTGAAGACTCTGGATCTTTTCATTGCCCCGTTGAGTCCCCTCACATTCCAGGTGACTATTCTGACGGGTGGTTACTGTCGCCCTGTGGGGTCAGCCATACTTACCTCGTGGGTGCGCCCCTGCAATGTGGTTTCTCTTCGTTCATGGGCCATCCAAGATGGCCACCATCATTCTCTTGTTCCAGTCCTCTCCATGTGTGTAACCAGTGTTCTACCCTCCCCTGCCCCATCCTGGGCCCATTTGCCTGTGCGGTGTCCCCCTTCCCTCTCCCCCAATGTCTTTCTCCCCACCTTTTGTCCATCCCCTTCCCATGCCCCCCACCCCCCAGCTTGCAGTTGTACCCTCTCCTCCTGCCAGGCACCCTCTCTTGAGGTGCAGTGAACCCCCCCCTCCCTCCCCATCTTCCCGTGCACTAGCCTGTGGTGGCTCCCCCCTGGAAAAAATGTTTCTTCAGTTTTGTACCTGTCTGATTCCACCCCCCCCCCCGCCTCATCCCCTGCATAGTTACCCCCCCTTCCCCCTTGGTTCCTGTGTATCCACATTGTCCTTGTTCTCCTTTCACTGCTTCTTCCTGAATCCGTCCTTTTGGATGAACTCGTTCGCTGGCTCCATCGTGTTGAAGTAATGTTCATTGTTGTTAAATGTAACCCGTAGTCTTGCCGGATACAACATTCCGAATCTCACTTTACTTTTAAACAGTGGGTTTTGGCCCCATTATATTCTGCCCGGTGCTTGGCCAGGTCGGCTCCTGATGTATGCGCATTGTGTGTTCTTCCCACTTGCACGACTGTGTGCTTCAGCTCAGAGCCATTCCTTATCTTGAAACTTGAGAAGTTTCGCAATTATTGCCCATGGTGGTTCTCCTGATTTGGGCTTTTGGAGGAGCGACCTGTGGGCCTGATCCACTTCTGAGGGCTTAGTGAATCTTTCCTCCCCGACCAGTTTCCCGAGCATCTTCGAGACAAATTCTGTCAGGTTCTTACCCTCTGCACCCTCTGGTAGTCCAACAATCCACAGGTTAAGCCGATGGGACCTGTTGTCAAGTTTTACTCAATTCCCCTGCTTTTGTACTCTATGTCCCATTGATAAAGCTTTGTATGCTTTTTTAAAAAATATATATTTTATTAAAGTTTTTCGATCAAACAAAAACAAAAATTTCCCATTTTACAACTTTGTAATAATATATACATTGATCGTTTTTTAAATAAATAATATGCTAACTAACGGCAACTGCCAACAACAAAATAAGAAACAACAGAAATAGGAACTAAAATAGTAACTTCGTAAAATCTAATATAAATAACTAATATATAAACACACACATAAAACCCCTCAGGACCCAAATGAGTCCTCTCTCCCCCCCCTTCCCCCCTGGGTTGCTGCTGCTACCTTTCCTAGTTTCCCTTATCGCTCTGCGAGATAGTCGAGGAACGATTGCCACCGCCTGGTGAACCCTTGAGCCGAACCTCTTAGTGTAGTGCGTACTTTATCCGCTCCAATTTTATGAATCCTGCCATGTCGTTTATCCAGGCCTCCACGCCCGGGGGTTTAGCTTCTTTCATAAGTAGAATCCTTCGCCGGGCTACTAGGGACACAAAGGCCAAAACATCGGCCTCTCTCGCCTCCTGCACTCCCGGCTCATCTGCAACCCCAAATATAGCCAACCCCAGCCTGGTTCGACCCGGACCCCCACCACCTTTGAAAACACTTTTGCCACACCCACCCAGAACCCATGCAATACCGGACATGACCAGAACATGTGGGTGTGGTTCGCCGGGCTTCCTGCGCATCTCCCGCATCTATCCTCCACTCCAAAAAATCTACTCAGCCTTGCTCCAGTCATATGCGCCCTGTGTAGAACCTTGAATTGTATCAGGCTGAGCCTGGCACACGAGGACGAAGGGTTTACCCTACTTAGGGCGTCTGCCCACAGCCCCTCCTCTATCTCTTCCCCCAACTCCTCCTCCCATTTTCCCTTCAGCTCCTCCACCATCGTCTCCCCCTCATCTCTCATTTCCCTATATATATCTGACACACTGCCATCACCCACCCATGCCCCCGAAATCATTCTGTCCTGGATCTCTTGCGCCGGAGCTGCGGAAATTCCCTCACCTGTTGCCTCACAAATGCCCTCACTTGCATATAGCGAAATGCATTCCCAGGTGGCAGCCCATATTTTTCTGTCAGTGCTCCCAGACTCGCGAACGTCCTGTCTAAGAACAAGTCCTTCAATTTCGCAATTCCTGCTCGCTGCCAAGATTTAAATCCCCCATCTATCCTTCCCGGGAGGAACCTATGATTGTTCCTTATCGGGGGCCACACTGAGGCCGCCGTCACTCCCTTATGTCATCTCCACTGCCCCCAAATTTTCAGAGTTGCCACCACCACTGGGTTTGTGGTGTACTTTTTCGGGGAGAATGGCAACGGCGTCGTCGCCAGTGCTTTTAGGCTAGTTCCCCTACAGGACGCCATCTCCAGTCTTTTCCACGCCGCTCCTTCCCCTTCCCTCATCCACTTACATATCATTGACACGTTCGCGGCCCAATAATAATCACTTAGACTCGGCAGTGCCAGTCCCCCTCTGTCCCTACTGCGCTGCAGGAACCCCCTCTTTACTCTTGGGGTCTTTCCAGCCCACACAAAGCTCATAATACTCTTGTCCACCTTTTTAAAAAAGGCCTTTGTAATCAGTACAGGGAGGCACTGGAACACAAAAAGAAACCTTGGAAGAACCACCATTTTAACTGCCTGCACCCTGCCCGCCAATGACAGGGGCACCATGTCCCACCTCCTAAAGTCCTCTTCCATCTGCTCTACCAGCCGTGCCAAGTTAAGCTTATGCAAGGTTCCCCAGTTCCTGGCCACCTGGATCCCCAAATACCGGAAATCCCTTGTTACCCTCCTCAACAGTAAATCGTCTATTCCCCTGCCCTGTTCCCCGGGGTGCATCACAAACAGTTCACTCTTCCCCATATTCAATTTATATCCTGAAAATTCTCCAAACTCCCTGAGTGTCTGCATTATCTCAGGCATCCCCTCCACTGGGTCCGCGACATACAACAACAAATCATCCGCGTATAATGACACCCGATGCTCTTCTCCTCCTCTAAGTACCCCCCTCCACTTCCTGGAGCCCCTCAGTGCTATGGCCAGTGGCTCAATTGCCAACGCAAACAGTAACGGGGACAGGGGACATCCCTGTCTTGTACCCCTATATAGTCGGAAGTGGTCAGATCGTTGCCTATTTGTAATCACACTTGCCACCGGGGCCCTGTACAGGAGCTGAACCCATCTAATGAACACCTCTCCAAATCCAAATCTCCTCAGTACTTCCCACAGGTAGTCCCACTCCACTCTATCAAATGCTTTCTCTGCATCCATCGCCACCACTATCTCCGCCTCCCCCTCTGGTGGGGGCATCATCATCACCCCCAGCAGCCTCCGTATATTAGCATTCAATTGCCTCCCTTTAACAAACCCCGTTTGATCATCATACACCACGCCAGGGACACAGTCCTCTATCCTCGTCGCCATCACCTTGGCCAAAAGCTTGGCATCTACGTTCAAGAGGGAAATAGGCCTGTATGACCCGCACTGCAGCGGGTCTTTGTCTCTTTTCAGGATCAGCGATATCGTCGCCTCCGACATCGTCGGGGGTAGTGTCCCCCTTTCCCTAGCCTCATTAAAGGTTCTCATCAGAAGTGGGGCCAGCAGGTCCAAGTATTTCCTATAGAACTCCACCGGGAACCCATCCGGTCCCGGGGCCTTCCCTGCCTGCATGTTCCCAATTCCTTTTACCACCTCCTCCACCTCAATCTGCGCTCCCAGTCCTGTCATCTCCTGTTCCTCAACCTTCGGGAACTCCAGCTGGTTTAGGAAACGCATCATTCCCTCTTTCCCTTCCAGGGGTTGAGCCGGATATAGCCTCTCGTAAAATACCTTCAACACCCCGTTCACCCTCTCCGCTCCCCGTTCCATCTTTCCCTCCTCGTCTCTAACCCCTCCGATCTCTCTCGCCGCCCCCCTCTTCCTAAGTTGTTGGGCCAGCAGCCGGCTCGCCTTCTCTCCATATTCATACTGCACTCCCTGTGCCTTCCTCCATTGTGCCTCCGCCTTACCCGTGGTCAACAAGTCAAAGTCCGTGTGCAATCTCCGTCTTTCCCTGTATAGCCCTTCATCTGGAGCCTCCGCATATTGCCTATCCACCCTCAAAATCTCCCTTAACAATCTCTCCCTTTCTTTACCCTCTTGTTTCCCCTTATGGGCCCTTATGGAGATCAGCTCCCCTCTAACCACCACCTTCAGCGCCTCCCAGACCACTCCCACCTGGACCTCCCTGTCATCATTAATCTCTAGGTACCTTTCAATACATCCCCTCACCCTTACACATACCCCCTCGTCCGCCAACAGTCCCATATCTAATCTCCAAAGTGGGCGCTGTTCCTTTTCCTCTCCTACTTCCAGATCTACCCAATGTGGGGCATGATCTGAAATGGCTATAGCCGAATACTCCGTTCCTGCCACCTTCGGGATCAGCGCCCTTCCCAGGACAAAGAAGTCTATCCGGGAGTACACTTTGTGGACATGGGAGAAGAAGGAAAACTCTTTACTCCTTGGCCTAGTAAATCTCCAGGGATCCACTCCTCCCATCTGCTCCATAAAGCCCTTAAGCACCTTGGCCGCTGCCGGCCTCCTCCCGGTCCTAGATCTGGACCGGTCCAGCCCTGGGTCCAGCACCGTGTTGAAGTCCCCCTCCATTACCAACTTTCCCATCTCCAGGTCCGGGATGCGCCCCAACATACGCTTCATAAAGTTCGCGTCATCACAGTTCGGGGCATATACATTCACCAGCACCACTGCCTCACCTTGCAGTCTGCCACTCACCATCACGTATCTACCCCCACTGTCCGCCACTATGTTCTTCGCCTCAAACAATACCCGTTTCCCCACCAGTATTGCCACCCCTCTATTTTTCGCATCCAAGCCCGAGTGGAATACCTGTCCCACCCATCCTTTCCTTAATCTGACCTGATCCGCCAGTTTCAGGTGCGTCTCCTGAAGCATGACCACGTCTGCCTTTAGCTTCTTTAGGTGCGCAAGTACCCTTGCCCTCTTAATCGGCCTGTTCAACCCTCTCACGTTCCACGTGATCAACCGGGTTGGGGGGCTCGTTACACCCTCCCCCTCGTCGACTAGCCATCCCCTTTTTTAGACCAGCTCCTCACCCGGTTCCCACGCACCCGCTTTCTCCCCCGACGGCGCCCTCCCGTCCCGACCATCCCATCCCGTAACCGCTCCCCCTTCCCCTTAGGAGCAGCAACCCAGTTAACACCCCCCCCTCCCCCCCCCCCCCCCCCCCGCTAGATCCCTCTCTAGCTTAGTTGCTCCCCCCATATTGCTTCCGGAAGTCAGCAAACTCTGGCTGACCTCGGCTTCCCCCGTTTATCCTTAGCCTCCCATCATGTGAGGCCCCCTCCTTCCTGCGCCCCCTTTTCCCGCCACAATTTCCATAGCGCGGGGACAAAGCCCGCGCTTCCCTCTCGACCCCGCCCCTGATGGCGCAGCTCCCTCTCTCCTTCCCCCTCCCCTTCCCCACCGGCGCCCACATTTCTTCGTGTGTGTCCCCCCCCCCCTTCGAGGGGAAAGACATTTTTTTCTTTTTCTTTTTTTTCCCCCCGCCCCCCCATCTGATTCACAGTCCCTTGCCACCACCTCACTACTTCATTTCAAACACTCTTTCTCCAATCTAGTCCAACTTCTCCTCTTCGATAAATGTCCACGCCTCTTCTGCCGTCTCGAAGTAGTGGTGTTTACCCTGGTGTGTAACCCACAGTCTTGCCGGCTGCAACATTCCGAACTTCACTTTCCTCTTGTGGAGCACCGCCTTGGCCCGATTGAAACTCGCCCTCCTTCTCGCCACCTCCGCACTCCAATCCTGATACACGCGGATCACCGCGTTCTCCCATCTGCTGCTCCGTGTCTTTTTCGCCCATCTCAGGACCATCTCCCTGTCCTTGTAGCGGTGGAACCTCACCACTATTGCTCGAGGTATTTCTCCTGCCTTTGGTCTTCTCACGAGGACTCGATACGCTCCCTCCACTTCCAGGGGGCCCGTCGGGGCCTCAGCTCCCATTAAAGTATGGAGCATCGTGCTCACATACGCCCCAACGTCCGCTCCCTCTGCCCCTTCGGGAAGACCCAAGATTCTTAAGTTCTTCCTCCTCGAGCTATTTTCCAGGGCTTCCAGTCTCTCCATACACCTCTTATGCAGTGCCTCGTGCGTCTCCGTCTTCACCACCAAGCCCTGTATCTCGTCCTCATTTTCGGCAGCTTTTGCCTTCACTCCACGGAGCTCCATCTCTTGGGTCTTCTGCGCCTCCTTTAACCCCTCAATCACCTGCAGCATCGGCGCCATCACCTCCTTCTTGAGCTCCTCCACACATCGCCGGAGGAACTCCTGCTGTTCCAGGCCCCATACCAACTGGCCTCCCTCCGCCGCCATCTTGCTTCTCACTTCCCTTCTTTGTCGCTGCTCCAGAGGATCCTCCGTAATCTGGCCACTATTATCTCTTCTGTCCATTCACATCCGGGGGGGACTCCCTTCTATGTCGCCTCACAGTGGGTTTAGCCTTTGAAAATTGCCGTTGGGGCTCCCGATAAGAGCCCAAAAGTCCGTTAAAACGGGAGGTGCCGAAACGTGCGACTTAGCTCGTCATCGCCACACCCGGAAGTCCTTTGTATGCTTTATTAACTGCTCTTTCAATCTGTTGTGTCACCTTCAGTGACTTATGCATATGTACAGTAAGAAGTCTTACAACACCAGGTTAAGTGCTTACTGTGCTCACCCCAGTCCAACGCCGGCATCTCCACATTATGCATATGTACACCCAGGTCTTTCTGCTCACTTTAGAGTTGTACCTTTTATTTATTTTTTTGTCTCTCCATGTTTTCTTAACAAGGTTAATCACTTCATGTTTCTCTACATTGACCTTGTCCTTAGAGTTCCATTTTTATAGCACCTTTCACCAGCTACAGGCATCCCAAAGCATGTCACAGCTAATAAAGTGCATTTTTTGGAGTGTAGTCATTGTTATAAGATATGAAATGCAGCCAATTTGCTCATCGCAAACTCCCACAAATGGCAATGTGATAACAACTAGATAATTTGTTTCTGGTCACCTTGACTGAGGAGTAAACATTGGCCAGGATGATCGCTGGAACATGCCTAAGACAAGTCAGTTGAGTGCCGTGGTCATCTTCATCGGCACAGATAACGGATGACCACTATATCACAGTGGCCATAACTGTTCCTCCAGCATTCCACATAGGTCCACTGTCTCCTGCTTGGACTAGACCCAGTCTTTGGACTCATGAGTTCCGACATGTCCATGAAGCTAAGCATTTATTTGTAAAGCCTCTCAGCTGGATTATGCTTCCATGAACATTAGAATCCCTACAGTGCAGAAGGAGGCCATTTGGCCCATTGAGTCTGCACTAACCCCCCAAAAGAACATGCAACCTAGACCCACATTCCCCCATCCCGAAGACTCACAACCCCACCTAACCTGCACATCGTTTGGACACTAAGGGACAATTTAACATGGCCAATACACCTAACCTGCACATCTTCATATTTGTGGGAGGAAACCGAAGCACCCGGAAGAAATCAGATATGGGGAGAACTGCACCCCCCCCCCCCCCCCCCCCCAGTCACCCAAGGCCGGAATTGAATCCTGGCCACTCTTATTGCCCCCACATTCATGTTCGATCACAGCTTCATTACACTGATGCTCCACTGACCCCTGCAACCCTGGGCAAGAGGCATGGACACCCCAGTAGAAAGCACAGGGTGCCTACTGGCACATTTATGGCATTCTTGTGATCACACACGTGCTCGAGTGTGTAGTGGATGTGGGATATATTCCAGTTAAACAGTAAATGCTGCCAATACTCAGGGAGCCAATTTTATTTCAGACTTCCAGCACCCACAACATTTCACTTTTATTATTTATTTTGGGATATATTAGTTGTTACACTTGAAACACTTTATTATAGAGGCTTGTTGTATTCTGGTAGATGCTGCCGGGGGCGGGGGCGGGGTAACACAGCGCCTCCTGGCACTCGGGGCAGGGAACAGCGGCCTGATGGCCGCGCCTGCGCCATGAGCTCATCACGCTGGCAGTTGATGCTGGAAGCGCCAAGGTTGAAATTTTGAGTGCTCGGAGCGGCAGGTTGGAGCGGGGAAATTCAGCAACCTCGGGATTGCCGGCGGTATGTTCCGTCAATTCGGTACCCCGCCCCTCTCTCTGGAAGTTTTAGACGGTCTTTTATTAAGGCGTGTGGTGTGTTTGAATGTGACTTAACTGTGTCAATTGCGGCAGGACGCTGGCGGATCTTACTCTTTTGCGCAGGGTTACGTTATGTCGCCTTACTTTTTGCAATGAATTTTTTCTTCAACTACGATTTTAGCAATCTTTACATATAAAAATAGTTTTTTTCGGGAGGGGAAGGGGGGCGGGGTTGTCGAGCAGCCGGCTCCTGGCGCATGCTCGGTTGGGTTGGAGTGACCGGCCGGGACCCGTCTCTGGCGCATGCTCGGTTAGTGACGTGATGTCAGTTTCCAGCTGCACAATTCTTGTTGGAGTTCTGTGTGTTGATCAAGGTTACCTGCCTTATTTGCTTCTCTGTAGGATAAAACTCGAATGCAGAAGGGGAACAATTTTGCTAACGGGCAGGCTCGGTTCGCTCAGCTCCTGACCTCATTACAGCCTTTGTTCAAATATGGGCAAAAGAGTTGAATTCCAGTGACTGTCCTTGCCATCAAGGCAGCATTTGACTGAGTGTGACACCAAGGAGTCTAAGCAAAACTGGAATCACAGGGAGTCAGAGGAAAAACTGCTGGATGGAGCCATACCTGGCACAACGGTTGTGGTGGTTGGAGATCAGCCATGTCAGCTTCAGGACATCACTGCAGGAGTTCCTCCGGGCCCAACCATCTTCAGCTGCTTCATGAATGACCATCCCACCATCATAAGGCCCAAAAGTGGGAATGTTCACTATGCTTGGCACCATTTGTGGCGACTTGCATACTGAAACAGTCTTATGCACGTATGCAGAAAGACTGGACAATATCCAGTTTCGGCTGACAAATGGCAAATAACTTCTGTTCCACACAAATGCCAGATGTCCACCTCCTACCAAAGAGAATTTAATCATCACCCCTTGATGTTCAGTGCCATTACCATTGCTGAAACCCCACGGTCAACATTCTGGGGGTTACCATTGACCAGAAACTGAACTGGACTAACCATGTAAATACTATGGCTACAAGAGCAGGTCAAAGGCGAGGAATCCTGTGGTGGGTATCTCACCTCCTTACTTCATAAATCCTTTCCACCGTTTACAAGGCACAAGTCAGGAGTGTGATGGCATACTCGTCACTTGCCTGGATCAGTGCAACTCCAACAACACTCAAGATGTTGACCCCATTCAGGACAAAGCAGCCCGCTTGATTGTCATTTAATGCACAAACATTCACTACCCCGTGGTAGGAGCGGGAAGGTTGAGACCTGCCTGCGTAAGAAGTCCCGCACCTGCAGGTACCTAAACCCGTTCCCTCCCGTCAATTCAAATTTCTCCTCCAACTCCCTCAGGCTGGGAAAGCTCCCCTCTATAAACTTATCTCCCATCCTCTCGATCCCTGCTCTCTGTCTTCTCCGGAATCCTCCATCTAGCCTCCATGGGGCAAACTGGTGATTATTGGAGACCAGACCGATGCTTCCTCTGCTCCCACATGTCTCCTCCATTGTCCCCAGACTCTCAGGGCTGCTACCACCACGGGGCTGGTGGAGTACCATGCTGGTGGGAATGGCAGAGGCACTGTTACCAATGCCCCAAACTAGAGCCCTTGCATGATGCCGCCTCTTCACTCTCTCACATTGACCCCCCCCTCCACTCACCATCCTCTTCCTAATCATGGCTATATTCGCCGCCCAATAATAATTACTAAAGTTCGGCAGCACCAGCTGCCCCCCCCCTTCCCTACGCTCCAGCATCCCCCTTTTAACTCGTGTGGCCTTACCTGCCCATACAAAGCCAGAGATCACCTTAGTGACCCGTTTAAAGAAGGACCGTGGAATAAAGATGGGGAGACACTGAAACACAAACAGGAATCTCGGGAGGACGGTCATTTTTACTGTCTGTACCCTCCCAGCCAGCGACAGTGGGAGCATGTCCCACCTTCGGAAATCCTCCTTCATTTGGTCTACTATTCAGGCCAGATTTAGCTTGTGCAACCGTTCCCATTCCTGCGCCACCTGGATGCCTAGGTACCGAAAGCTACCCCACCACTCTAAACGGCAGCCCCCCCACCACTCTAAACGGCAGCTCCCCCAATCGCCCCTCCTGCCCCCTTGCCTGGACCGCAAACATCTCACTTTTCCCCATGTTCAATTTATAACCCAAAAACCGGCCGTAGTGGGTCCGAAACATATAAGAGCAGGTTGGCTGCATATAGCAAGACCCTGTGTGCCCCCCCCCCCCCCCCCCGGACCAGCCCCTTGAGGCTCTCACGCGAACAGCAGTGGGGAGAGGGGACGTCCTGCCTCCCCGATGAAGCCTAAATTAGTCCGATGTCAACCTGTTCGCCATGGGTGCCCGATACAGCAGTCTAACCCAGTCAATGAAGCCCCGTCCAAATACAAACCGCCCCAGTATCTCCCACAGATAATCCCATTCCACCCGATCAAATGCCTTCTCTGCGTCCGTTGCGACCATTACCTTCACGTCCCTACCCCCTGGGGGCAACATAATTACATTCAGCAGCCTTCTTACATTGGCCGCCAACTGCCTACCCTTGCCAAATCCCGTCTGGTCCTCTCCAATCATGTCCGGAACGCAGTCTTCAATCATTGAGGACAAGATCTTGGCCAACAGTTTGGCATCTACATTTAGTAGGGAGGTCGGTCTGTAGGACCCGTATAGCTCCAGGTCCTTATCCCGCTTCAGGATCAATGAGATAATGGCCTGTGACATCGTCGGGGGAAGCCCCCCTCTCTCCCTTACCTCATTAAATGTCAACAGCAGTGACCCCAGTATCCCAGAGAACTTTTTATAAAACTCCACTGGGTACCCGTCCGGTCCCGGGGCTTTACCCGACTGCTTGGCCATCAGCCCTTCTGCTATTTCTTCCAACCCGATCGGGGCCCCAGCCCTTCTACCAGCCCTTCGTCAACCTTCGGGAACCTCAGCCCCCTAAGAATTGCATCATCACCTCCGATCCAGCGGGGGTGGGGGGGGGGTTCTGACTCATCCAACCTGCTGTAAAACTCCTTAAGCGCCTTATTAACCCCTGAATCTCCGACCAGGTTCCCATTCCTGTCCCTTACTTTCCCAATCTCCCTGGCTGCCTCCCTCTTTCTAAGCTGCTGCGCAAGCATTCTGCTGGCCTTCTCCCCATATTCATACATCGCCCCCCCCCCCATCGCCTTCCTCAGCTGCTCCACCGCCTTCCCTGTAGTTAACAAGCCAAACTCCACCTGTAGCCTCCGTCGTTCCCTTAGAAGCCCTGCCTCTGGGGCCTCCACATAACTCCTGTCGACCTGTAGTATTTCCCTTATCAGTCGGTCCGTCTCTGCTCTGTCTACCTTCTCCTGTGGGCCTGTATCGAGATCAGCTCCCCTCTAATCACTGTCTTCAGCGCCTCCCAGACCATTGCCGCCGAGACTGCCCCCGTGTTGTTAACTTACAGATAGCTCTGGATACATTTCCTCAGCCGCCCACTCACCACCTCATCCGCTAAAAGTCCAACATCCAGCCTCCAGTGCCGGTGTTGGCCACCCTCCATGCTCACCTGTAGGTCAACCCAGTGCGGGGCATGATCCGAGATTGTGATCGCTGAATATTCGGTGTCCACCACCCCCTTCAGTAAAGCCCTGTTCAAGATAAAAAAAGTCAATCCGGGAGTACACTCTATGCACGTGTGAGTAGAAGGAGAATTCCTTCACTCTCGGCCGCCCAAATCTCCATGGGTCCATGCGACCCCTCTAGTCTTAGAGTCCAGCCCCAAGTGGAAAACCTGCCCGACCCATCCCTTCCTTAATCTGACCTGATCAGTTACTCTAAGGTGCGTCTCCTGCAACATTGCTACGTCCGCTTTCAGTCCCCTCAAATGCGTGAATACATGTGCCCCCTTAACCTGCCCATTTGGCCCTCTTACATTCCATGTGATCAGCCTGGATGGGGGGCTTCTTGCCCCCCCCCCCCCCTCCCCCCCGGCCGATCAGTCATCGCCTTTCTTGGGCCAGTCTCCATCTAGCACCCTGCGCACCTGCAGGCCCGCCCCCAGGCAGCCTCCGGCCCCGACCTCCCTATTGTCCCACAGCAAAAGTTCCCACCCCCCATCAGCAGAACATTACCCCCCCCCCAAGTAACAGCACTATGCAAACCACCCCCTTCAACAAGCATAACATCTGCTCACCCCCCACTGTGCTTCCGTGAGATAGCCCGCCCAGCAGGCTTGGTGGCCCCCGCCCATGGCGCCAGACATTTTCCCTCCTATTGTTTGCTTCCGCTCCCCCTCTCCCCCGCTCGGACACATATGCAAACGAAAGCAATCCCAACCCAATTGCCCAACACAAACACAAAGAAAATCAAAAAGAAGATCCAACATCTACAAATTCACATCTCCATCCCCCATCAGTGCAAATGCAAACTTTAACTCACACAGCTCAGCTGAAGGCCCCAAATCAATACAGAAGGTATTACAGATAACGTCCAAACACACAAACATCTTTAACATGGACGCTGCAGCAAAGATCAGTTCAAAGACCTCAGTCCGCTACCAGCCCTTTCCTTCTAGCGACGTCCATCGCTTCCTCGGGCGACTCGAAGTAGAAATGTTGCTCCTCATGCGTGACCCAAAGACGGGCCGGATACAGCAGCCCAAACTTGACCTTCTTGAAAAGGGCCGACTTTAGTTGATTGAACCCTGCTCTTCTCCTGGCCATGTCCGCGCTCAGATCCTGGGCTATATGCAGGATGCTGTTCTCCCATTTGTAGCTCCGTGTCTGCCTGGCCCACTGTAAGATACACTCCTTGTCCAGGTACCTGTGGAATCTCACCACCATCACCCTCGGGGTCCCCCACACGCGACTTCCTCGCGAGCGCTCTGTGCGCCCTGTCCACCTCCAAGGGTCGGGTGAACATCCCCTCCCTCAGTAACTTCTCGAACATGCCCGCCATGTATGTCCCTGTGTCTGTTTCTTCAGATCCCTCCGGGAGACCCACGATTCTCAAGTTCTGCCGGCGGGACCTGTTCTCTAGGTCCTACACCTTCTCCTGGAGCCTTTTCTGTTGGTCTCTCAACATCCCCACCTCCAACTCCACTGCAGCTTGGTGTTCCTCCTGCTCAGTCAGTGCCTTCTCCACTTTCTAGATCGCCCGATCTTGGGCATCCAGTCTGAGTTCCAGCCGTGCAATCAATTCCTTAATCGGGTCCAAGCATTCCTGTTTCTACTTGGCGAAGCCCTCCTGTATGAACTGCATCAGCTGCTCCATCGACCGCTGGGTCGTCGAGCCAGGACTCCGGTCGTTCGCCATGTTTTCTCCCTCTGCAGCCCCAGCCCAAGCCTTCTCTGTTCGCCTATTTCTTCCTTTGTGAACACTCCTGGTCCGCCTCTCCATGCACTGGTGTAGGATTCCTCTTCACAATTGCATCCAACATCAATTTTCTGAATCAGATCCGATAAAAACCAGGGGAAAACGCCCAAAGATCCGACCCGAGCGGGAGCCACCAAATGTGCGACCTACTCCTAGGGGCTGGTTTAACACAGGGCTAAAGAGCTGGCTTTTAAAGCAGACCAAGGCAGGCCAGCAGCACGGTTCAATTCCCGTACCAGCCTCCCCGAACAGGCGCCGGAATGTGGCGACTAGGGGCTTTTCACAGTAACTTCATTTGAAGCCTACTTGTGACAATAAGCGACTTTCATTTCATTTCATTTTTTTCATTCATAGCCGCCACCGGATGTCCGTGGCACTCCCTCCTTAACAGCACTGTGGGTGTTCACATGGATTGCAGCAGTTCAAGAAGGCAGCTCACCACCACTTTCTCAAGCAATTCGAGATGAGCTATAAATGCTGGCATACCAGCGAGGCCCACATCCTACAATTTTTAAAAAAAATGAAGGGCATTAACATTATGCATCTCTATAATTTCCGAAAGAATGGAACTGGATGTTTCACAGCTGACTTACTGAAAACTAACTGTGGAACCATGTTGTCATCTTTGCATCTATGAGAGATAATGGATATGCAACAAACATTCCGTTTAATAATAATAATTAATCTTTATTGTCACAAGTAGGCTCACATTAACACTGCAATGAAATTACTGTGAAAGTCACCACATACCGGCGCCTGTTCGGGTACACAGAGGGAGAACTCGGAATGACCAAATTATCTAACAGCTCGTCTTTCAGGACTTGTGGGAGGAAACAGACACGGCGAGAATGTGCAGACTACGCACAGACAGTGACTCAAGCCGGGTATCAAATCTGGGTCCCTGGCGCTGTGAAGCAACTGTGCTAACCACTGAGTTGCCATGCCGCCCAGGTGGGGTTCCTTCATATGATGCACCTTTGCTGATAATTGTGAAAGCCAATCCTTGAGAGGCAGCTTCTGCCATAAGCAAAATACATGAAGCTGCCAAGTGACGTAGGTTGTTGTTTCTGGCCTTGGCACCAGTAGGCAAGCTGAGTAGCCACTGGTTGTAATGGCCCGCCAGCCCACAGGCGACGTCGCCATTCTCCTCTTTTGCCAACGAATAACTTCCAGGTGCAAGAGTCGAGCCTTGGACCTGTCACTCCAGATACTTCACCATACAACAGGTCCCTGGGTTTGCAACTGTCTTTCATCCTAAATTTTAGACAATGCAAATATTGACTGAGAGGTTGACAATGGAAGAAACTTTAGACTACAAGAAAATGCACAGAACATTAACAAATGGAGTTCTTTCTGGGAAGTGCAAGAAAAGCATTTGGGGAAATCTAACAAATCAAATGAATACACAATAAATAGTCTGATACGGAGAAATGTCGAGGGACAGAGGGAACTTGTAAATGAAATGAAAAATGAAAATCGCTTATTGTCACAAGTAGGCTTCAAATGAAGTTACTGTGAAAAACATCTAGTCGCCACATTCCGGCTCCTGTTCCAGGAGTGGAGTACATGTCTACAGATCCTTGCTGGTAATAGGACAGGTAGATTTTTAAAAAATATTTTATGGGATATGGGTTTTGATGGCTAGACGAACATTTTTATTGCCCATCCGTAGTTGCTCTTGAAAATGTGCCTTCTTGAATCACTGTAATCCATGTGATGTAGGCACACCCACACTGTTGATAGGGAGGGAGTTCCAGGGTTGTACCCCAGCAGACAATGAAGGAACAGCGATATATTTCCAAGTCAGAGTGGTGAGTAGCTTGGATGGGAACTTCCAGGTGGTGGTGTTCCCAGGTATCTGCTACCCTTGTCCTTCAGGATGATAGTGTTCAAAGATTTGGAAGATGCCACCTGAGGACCTGTGGTAAGTTCCTGCAGTGCATGTTGTAGATGGTACACACAGCTACCACTGTTGGTCAGTAGTAGAGGATTGAATGTGGAAAGAGTAGCTATGAAATGGGCTTTGTCCTGGATGGTGTCGAGCATCTTGAATGTTGTTGGAGCTGCGCCCATCCAGACAAGTAAAAAGTATTCCATTGCACTCCTGACTTGTACCTTGTAGGTAGTTGTCAGGCTTGTGTGTGTGGGGTGGGGGGGGGGGGGGGGGCAGGAGGTGTGATATGCGCTACAGGATACCTAGCCTCTGACCTGCCCTGGGAGACACGGTATTTATATTGCTAGTCCAGCTCAGTTTTTGGTCAACAGTAACCCCAGGACGTTGATAGTTAGGGATTCAGTGATGGTAATGCAATTGCATGTCAAGGGGCGATGGTTAGATCTTCTCTTATAGGAGATGATCATTGCCTGGCACTTCTGTGGTGTGTATGTTACTCCACTTATCTGCTGAGATTATTGACTTCCAACCACTACAACCATCTTTTGTGTTAGGAATGACATTAAATTCAGTTTTACCAGTGGCTCCTTGATGCCATATTTGGTCAAATGCTGCCTTTATGTCAAGGGCACTCCCTCCACCTCACTTTTGGCGTTCAGCTCTTTGTCCATGTTTGGACTAACCTATATGCTCCACTGAGTGCTTGGGTTTTAGGGTTGTTGTCCGACAAGTGGACTGTAATACCCCACCAAGCAACATGACAAAGACGGGAGTGAAAGAGAAGAAATGCAGCAGCAAGCAAGACATGAGACAACATTGCAAAGAGAGAGCAAGACGCTGCCAAACCAATCAGTGACCCATTAGTGTGCACACATTGTCTCTTAGACAGGGAAGCAAGAATTGCAGCAAAAACATTTTGCATATTAGGAGTCATGGAGGTTGCATTAAATGGAAATTGCAAATGGTTGCAACTATTTCATCAGCAAGGAAATTTAATTTTTGCAATGTTGAACCATAGTTAAAATGTTAAAAGTGCCATCATTTCTTATTTGTTAATTTTCCCCATGTCACTGAATGAGCCGCGAACCAGGGGAAACAATAGGTCACTGATGTGTTGGGTGCTCTGGATCCGTGGAACACATACTGGCCACCAACACTTAATAAACTAGTGTTGTACTATTTTAAGTTAGAAACTGTTGAACATACTTTCACTGTGGGTTAACACGATGTTAGATTAAACTAAAGACCTATGCCTATCCTCACCAGTCTATGCACTCAGCACATGGTGAAGAACTGTGCTGTAAGCTCTGTCCTAAGAGGCTGCATCCCGAATGAAGGGATCTCTGATGCCCTCTGTCTATATAGTGAGTGTGCTCTAACTGGTGATTGGCTGCGGTGTTGTGTGTGTTGATTGGCCTTGCTGTGTGTCCATCAGTGTGAGTGTCTGCACCATGATATACTGGTGTATATTATGACATTCCCCCCTTTTATAAAAAATGTATGTGTATGGCAATAAATAATGTGTGGTGAGAATGTTCTTAACTACGTGTGGGGTGCGAAGACATATTTACAGGACTACGTACATGGGAACTAAGCTATTTACATGGGAAGGTGCCTGGTGCAGAGAAGCAGTATGCAACAAGAATAACGAGATCAACACTATATACAAACCAGGGAAACGATCAAACAAAGCAACAAAACAATTCAGAGAGTCCATAAATTCGAAAAGTTCATAAATTTAGTCTCGGAGGTGGGCGACGAATTTTGGTTGACCGTAAGGGTGGCACACCACTCATCGTCCGGATCGATGCTGCATACTGATAGAGGCTGGATTCTTTGCTTCAGGGACACCCTGTTTTTTGTAATGATACCGATTCGAAAAGGCGTCTTCGGGTCCTCGGTGTCAATATCGGGTAGCAGGTCTGAATCGGGCTCGGTGATCGTGGGTTGAATGGCACGGACATTCCTGCGGGGCTGGCTGGAGCGACGAGAGTTGGCAGGCTGAGCTGATCTGCATAAAGCAGCATAGTGGCCAAGTTTGCCACATCGCAGGCATCGTCGGGATTTGGCAGGACATTGCCGCTTTAAGTGGGTGGAGCCACAGTTGCCGCTATTTATAGCGTCAGTACGTTCGCGGTGCGGTCATACGTGGTGCGTGCCTGCGCAGTACGTTCGTCGACGTCGCCGTCCCCTCATTCGGTGCACACAAGCGCGGGAGTCTGCGAAAAGCGCGCGAAATGGCCGCCCTCATCCAGGCTGAGGCCCTGGAGTTGCTCGATTGCTTGGACCTGTTCTGCCTCGTGGGGACCATGCCACGCCGTTTCAGCCGCTTGGATGGGGAGTACCGACTAGTGGCGTGTTCATGTGGCATGCAGGTCTCGATGGCAATCGCTAGGGTGAGCTGCTTTCCCCTGAGGAGCTGCTGGCGTAGGGGGTCCGACTGAACACCAAAAACGATCTGGTTGCGTATCATGGAGTCGGCGGTGGGCCCGTAATTACAGGACTGTGCAAGGATGCGGAGGTGGGTGAGAAAGGACTGGAAAGGTTCATCCTTTATCCTGCAAACATTGTTGGAATACATAGTGCTCGAAACTTTCATTCACCTCAATGTCGCAGTGACTGTCAAACTTAAGGAGGACCGTCTTGAATTTTGATTTATCTTCCCCATCAGCAAAGGTGAGAGAATTGAAAATGTGGATGGCATGTTCCCCGGCCGTGGATAGGAAGAGACCGATCTTCCTGGTGTCTGAGGCAGCTTCCTGGTCTGTGGCTTCAAGGTAGAGCTGGAAGCGTTGTTTGAATATCTTCCAGTTGGCCCCTAGGTTACCGGTGATGCGGAGCGGCGGCGGCGGGCGGACGCTGTCCATTTTGCAGGATGACTGTATGCTGGTGCAAGGCAGATCACTTGCAGGTAGGTCTAAGAAGTTCTAATATCCCTCAACGACTGGTACCATGATGTGTTGGGTGTTCTGGATCCGTGGAACACATACAGGCCACCAACACTTAAAATAGTACAACACTATTTGATTAAGTTCGAAACTGTTGAACATACTTTCACTGCGGGTTAACACGATGTTAGATTAAACTAAAGACCTATGCCTGTCCGAACCAGTCTATGCACTCAGCACATGGTGATGATCTGTGCTGTAAGCTGTGTCCTTGTAGGAGGCTGCATCCCGAATGAGCGGGAACTCTGATGCCCTCTGTCTATATAGTGAGTGTGCTCTAACTGGTGATTGGCTGCGGTGTTGTGTGTGTTGATTGGTCCCGCTGTGTGTCCATCAGTGTGTGTGGCTGCACCATGATATACTGGTGTATATTATGACAGTCACCAGTGTTTCCCTTTATATTTTTGTTATCGTGGCTAAGTGAACAAGTATATGGTGCCGTGTTCTAGATTCTTTCCCTTGCTACTGCCAGCACCAGTATGTAAGTGAATTAGACACTTGCTATTTTTGTGCTTAATCACTGTCTTTGTAACTGGAAGATTAACGCATGATAGAGTGATAGAGGTTTTACAGCACGGAAGGAGGCCCTTCCACACATCGTGTTCATGCCGGCCATGGAGCACCTATCTACTCTAATCCTCTTTTCCTGCACTTGGTTCGTATGCTATGGCATTTCAAGTGCTCATCTAAATACTACTTAAATGTTGTGAGAGTTCATACCACTACCACCCTTTCAGGCAGTGAGTTCCAGATTCCCACCACCCTCTGGGTGAAAATGTTTTTCCTTACATCCCCTCTTAAATTTTTAACTTAAATCCGGGTTAATGACCTCTCCACTAAGGCGAAAAGTTCCTTTCCATAATTTTATACACCTCAATCAGGTCCCCTCTCAGCCTTCTCTTCTCCAAGGAAAACAACCCCAGCCTATCCATTCTCTCCTGTTAGCTGAAAGGCTCCAGCCCAGGCATCATCCTGGTGAAACTCCTCTGTACCCCCTCTAGTGCAATCACTTCCTTCCTATAGTGTAGTGACCAGAACTCCATACAGTACTCCAGCTGTGGTAATTAACTTTTAGAATTCTTCAGCTAAACCTTGAGACCCTCGTAGCAAATGAGAAATGCTTGTCATTGCAGAGTGCTTTTGTTACCTGCTGTGCACAACTTTCTACATTGCATACTGTCCAGCTCCTGAAAACAGTCACTCTTAAAGTTTATCTCAAATGCAGGGTAATTATCATAGAAGATAGCACTGCTAAATCTAATGCACTCACTGGTTGAAATCTCAAGACACTAATCCATGGTTGGTGAATAAATAGGGAGACGGTTCGCTTAACCGTCAGTATGATTTTCCTCTATGTGATGTTTTATCCTTCACTGGGCTGCTTGGACCTTGGGGGGTTAAAGAGCTCATAACTCTGCCAAAGATAATAAAATAGAGTATACAACCCCTCTTTTGTGGTGTCAGAGAACTTGGGCATGTGAACCTCTCTTCTGCGGTGATGAAAGTCTTTGATGATTTGTGAGTCTGTCTTTTGGATACTGCTGTACTTGTGTAGAGGTGATGATGTATGCTCAAAAAATGAACGGCGTTATAACATGTAAATATTGGTAACTCCTACATTGAGAGAACAATTATGATTTCATATTCAGCTGCAGTGCACATATTATGTATACTTCTGACTTCTAAAATATAGCTTTTTTCTTAATAGCTCAAATGGAAGGGGACAACAGACTTCCATATCCCATTTGCAAAATGGACTATATTGTGAATTTTTGTCGCAGACACATTTTAAGTGGATCAGAAGCGAACAACTTCACAAAAGCTGACCTATCAAAGGTAAATATTTTACTATTTTAAACGGTGTAAAGCTGCCCTTTCGTGGTCTTATTTGCAACCAAATATGCATTGTTTTGTGAGGACAGGAGTGTTAAACAATGTAATGCACGTTATATTGGTGGACCTATGGCCCTTTTGTTCTAAAAGGTCTGATCTATAGAAATACACCCCTGAAGGCCAATTACAAGCTAATTTCTCTTAATGCCAGTTGCAGAGCATTGTACTCTTCAAAGAAAGTTTGAAAAGGTTAAAAATCCTAGTTAAATTATTTTTTTCCTCTTCTAAGACATTTGTGCATTTATAAAATATACTTGAACTGTCATATGGAACATTTTATATATATATATATCCTACTAAATGGGTTAGAGGTTTAGTTTTTAGGAGAGATTCTAGACTGGCATTTGGGAAGAGGTACACATTTAAAAATAAGTTTTTGAGATTTCTGAGAGTGAAGTATGTGTGTTTTGATTAGAACCTAGAAAATTGTTTGTCTTTTTTTATTATGATCTTGTCTTTTTTTATTGTGATCCTGCAAGTTAATAAACAGCAGCCACCATTACATACCATTTGCGTTCTCTGGATGTTAAAAAGATAGCTGCTGGATCTGTTTGAATTTAATTTAATTATAAAATTTTGTTATGACCATGTGAGGAGGGGTGAAATTACTATCCTATTTGACCACTCTAGGTCTGACCAGAACAGGATTTATTTTGTTGTGAATTTGGGGGGTTGTGCTTTGCCAATGCCACATGAGTCCCGCTATTTACATTTCATTTGTAAAGAATCAGTCAGACAGGCATTCTTAGATTAAATAAAGAACAAGATGAGTTTATTGAAACTATTTCAGAAATTAAACAAAAAAGGTAAACCAATCATACGTCACACACATTCGTCTGGGCCCACACACAACAGAGGGCAGAATCAGAGGACAGGCTTAAGGATTTTGACAGTTCATGAATTAGATGACAAAAAGGAGCATAAGGTTAGCTGTTCTTTGCCCGATCTCAATGTGGTGACTCCATGTAGCGGCCATTGTGTTCAGCTTTCCTCCTGGGTGTAGTTGAATGGAGCAGATTTCCATGTTTTGTTCCTAAAAGACCTCGGTTTGCAGTAGATTTCTCTTCTCAGGTTACTTTACAAATCTGGGCATAATATTCAAGAGCGAGGGAAAGCAAACAGCTTTTGAAGTCTGTTTTTGTACAGCCTTTTGTTCTCTGATCTCCCTTCTGCTTGGTAACAGTCTCATAATGTACTCTGCTGGCTGTCTGGCAGTCTCCATTGTCTTTTAGAGAGTTTCAGTTTTTAAAATCCAGTCAGAAGAGAATTTCTTTTTAAAAAACACATCCTTGTAACAATACAAAGATGCCAATAGTTTAAAGCATAGATATGCTCTGTGAACATGCAGTTTGGTATCCTTTTATAAACATTTTCTACAATGTCATACCACAGGAGTTTCTGAAAGGGAAGTTGAGCTTGTGCAGCTAGATTACCCAAAATAGAATCACTATCCTGATAGAAACTATTAGATTGAATGAAGAGCGGAGAAAGTTTGTTGTTGAAACACTGAATAAATGCAGGGTGACTACTGTGGTGTTATCATAAATGGAAGAACTGCAAGGGTTAATGAAATGTATAACTCAACCACTAGAGGGAGCTAGATGTACAAGTATATAAGACATTGATGCTGAGCCTGATGGGTGAGAGGTTGAGGAAAAGGCTAGACAGCAGACTGAAGGAAAGAGTGTGTGAATGAGAGCAGATCATAGTTAATGTTATGGTGTAGAGATTAGTAGTTGATGAGTGTAGATTATATGTTTATTATCAACTGTATTATCTAGGAGTAAGTGTTGAATCCAAATTAGTAGTGTTAATTTTATAGCTTTGTTCAAGGTAAAGCTATTTTGTGGTCTTTGTGAACACTACGTCAACCATCCTGAATTTAGTGACACAAAGAACACCACAACTTCCATTTTTAAAAACGCTGACAACAAACTTTTGCATCGGCATGTAAAGATCGGGATTGGGCTTACAAGTTTTTGCAAAGTCTAATCTTTACTTGGAAAAAGTACATATAGTATATGACCGTAACATTAGCGTGCAGCTTTGTTGTAGAGGCAACATGAAAGAAGGAAACAAAGCATTTACTTGAAACCAATCGTTTACAAGCAGTTTACTGACCTAAATTACAATATCAATAGCTACAATTTATGAACTAAATATCACAATGATGTTGATACTTTTCCTGCATTGAAAATGAAGTATTTGAGCTTAACTAGTCTGACACGTTGATAACGGCTTTAATTTTTTCAACAGCCGGATTCTGTACAGCGATTATACATGAGATGTCTACAGATTATCTTTGATGCACGACCAGATTGCCTTTACATGGTTAGTCGGACCTTATAATAATAATCTTTATTTGTGTCATAAGTCGGCTTACATTAACATTGCAATGAAGTTACTGTGTAAATTCCCGAGTCGCCACATTCTGGCGTCTGTTTGGGTACACTGAGGGAGAATTTTGAATGTCCAAATTACCTAACAAGCATGTCTTTCGTGATTTGTGGGAGGAAATGGGAGCACCCGGTGGAAACCCACACAGACACAGGGAGAACGTGCAGACTCCACACAGACAGTGACCCAAGCCAGTAATCAAACCTGGGACCCTGGAGCTGTGAAGCAACAGTGCTGACCACTGTGCTACCATGCTGCTCATTGGGAAGACTGTTGGGAAAATGATGAATGTAGTGGACAGGACTTACCGATCACCCTGCTCTGTATTTTCTGGTGGAGGAGGAGGCCCGCCAGCGGGATCTACCAGTCCCGCTGTTATCAAAGAGATTTCCTGTTGACTGCATCCATTGGCGTTAGCAAACCTGTGCACCAGGGTGGGACCTGAATTTCCCGCCGGTATGAACAGGCAGTAAATTCTGCCCGGTGTTCTTGTTTTCGATTCTGTGCGCACACCAACTGTAGTATGATGGTAGGATTAGTTGTAACATGGGTTCCCAATATAACACATGAGAGTTGACAATTATACATGAGTAGGGCTTTGTTTAATCCCTACTGCTTAACTATGGATTTGAATACATTCATTGCCTCCTGCAAAGTGCATTCCTTGGCTTTATTTCCAGACCCACTATAATTGGTCTTTCTGATTATTGTACAGTCACTCCTGGAATACCAGGGGACTAACTCACAAATTCCACAAAATCACTCCTTTTGAACAGTTCTTTGCCTGTTCATTTAAGAGTGCTTCTGATGTATTCTATCACAGTTGATCTGTTGGTATTCAAAGCTAGAATAATATCTAGAAATAACATTTAGACTGAAGTAAGTGCACGTTGGAAGTGTTTTGATGTTATCAAATTCATAGCATATTTGAGTTGCATGAAATAATGTTTTTCTTTGTAATGTTATGGTCCAGGTTTTAGGAAACTCCAAAGTATATCATAGAGTTTACCTGACCTACAACTTTTAATAGATTTTGGTTATGAGGAGCACAAGGGCCTACTTTCCAGGTGTTATGCAACAGAGACCTTAAGTATTTTTAAGCAAACAATGTTTATTCTATGAATTCAGTTAACATTTATAAACACACAGTAAACATTTTATCAACTGCCAACACAACTACCCCCCCCCCCCCCCTCCACAGATACAGTACCCTATATGTAACCCTTAATAACTTTCCTAACAACATCCATAAGCCAAACACCCTTTTTAACAAAGCAGTAGGTATAAATTCTTTACACAAGACAGTTATCACTTTTAAATTATCAAGTGATCTGGACACCATTTAACATAGAGAGAGAGACAAAATGAACCTTCCTTGCCTGGATTCAGCTTTCAACTGCCTAAAACGAAAGTAAAACACAAAGCCACAAACAGCTTCCAGCTCAAAATAAAAGTAAAAGCCAGAGACACAACCCAGCTCCACCCACACAATGACATCACTGCAGCTTTTTGATAAACACCCTTTTCTTAAAGGTACACTCCCATGACAGTAAGATGAAAAATATTCATTCATTGTGCTCTTGGCAATGTTGGATAAGTGCCCCAAAGTATTTTACTTTAACATTACAGGACATTTATTGTTGCCGATAACCTCCTGTCAGCCAACTTCTGAAAGGTGTGTTTTGAAAATTGAATGTTCTTAAGCCTTTTAAATGTCGTAAATAAATCTGTCTGGTTTATATATAGATGCCCATGAGTGAAAATACGCCATATCCTCAACTTTCTGAAGGCTTTATCCCTATTATGAATCTGAATGTTTGCATGTAAGTATCAGAGTAGTCTTGTAGAACAAGATATCTTTGATATTTGATAATCAAAGATGAAGATTTTGGAGCTTTGATACATAAGAGAACTGTTAGCTTCTCTGTTACCAGCATTTATTCACTATGTATTTTTAACTTTATTCACTCCAGTTTATTATAAAAGCCCTGCAGTGCAGAAGGAGACCATTCGGTCCATCGAGTTTGCACCAACCCTCTGAAAGAGCACCCACCCTATCCCTGTACCCCACCTAGCCTTTTGGACACTTAAGGGGCAATTTAGCATGGTCAATCCACCTAACCACATTTTTGGACTGTGGGAGGAAACTGGTGCACCTGCAGGAAACCCCCGCAGACACTGGCTGAACGTACAAACTCCACACAAACCGTCACCCAAGGCTGGAATTGAACCCAGGTCCCTGCCACTGTGAGACACCAGCACTAACCATCATTTAAATATTCCACACTGATCAATTTTTAATCTTTTTTGAAGAATACTGGGGAAACCTAATACCAACCTTAATGCAGGTTGCAGCATTTGATCTTTATCAGATTCGTGATTGAATTGAAGTTACTGAATATATTTAAGAAGGAAATACATCTCTAGACTGAAGGCATCAAGGGTTATGGGGAGAGAGTGGTGGTATGACGTTGAGTTAGAGGATCAGCCATGATCGTATTGAATGTCGGAGAAGGCTTGAGGGGCTGAATGGCCTCCTGTTTCTATTTTCTATGCTTCTATGATAAGTGGAAATTATATAAATACTTCTGTCAGAGTTTCAGAGTTTTGGTGCTATCTCCAATGCAAACAGCTTGAATCAATTTGTACAAATAAGTTGTGTTAGTGTACTTGGGTCTTACATTTGTAATTAGTTTTAGTGAAGTCCAAAACCTGAACATTGACAATGCGTTTGTATAGGTAATGGGAAAAGTTTTAAATGGGTGTGTATTACAAATTTTGAGTCAGCCCCATGTACACCTCTGATTTGGTGATACTGATTGGTGACTCCTGTGATCCGAAAAGTACCTTTATTTTCCAGAATCTAGTATCCAGTTAAAATTCTCCCAGTCTGACTTTACCCTTGAAGGGTGCTGGTTTATTTTTCATTTTTAAAGTGCTCAATTCTTTTTTTTTTTTCAATTAAGGGACAATTTAGCGTGGTCAATCCTCCTACCTTGGCCATATTTGGGTTGCGGGGGTGAGACCCCCTGTAGACACGGTAGCTCCACACAGACAGTGACCCGGGGCCGGGATCGAACCCAGATCCTCGACGCCGTGAGGCAGCAGTGCTAGCCATTGTTCGATTGTGCCGCTCCTGCTGATTTTTGTTTTCACTACTTCCTCAAACATGCTAACTATATCATAAACTATTCTAAGATTGCTTAATTTGTAAAACTCTGAGAAGTATAAATTTATAATGTTAATCCCATAAACACCTGAGATGAATAAGCAGTTATTGCTTTTAATTGCAGCCCACTCTTTCAAGATGGTTCCCATTATTTCATTTGTTCTTAATGTAGGACTGCATTACGTGATTGACATTTTGTGCACATTTTTTAAATAGAGATGTTCTGTTTGCTTGTTCCAGTTCCAAGGAACGTCATCTGATCTCCAGTGATTCTTTTTCAAAGGAATTTGTGCTCCACATAGTTCCTCTGTTCTTATTCAACGCTAATATGATGTGTGCTATCTGGTGTAAAATAATTGTTAGTCTCCAATGGTTTTGACTATTAGGCTGACTGGCAAATTATTGCAGATTTATCAGATTTGAGTCTTTACATCAATTTAACTTTATGCCCTCTGACCTGATGATTCTGCTTGCAGAGTGTTTCAGTTTTATGTTCCCTATACTGTTTAATATTTTGACGAGGTCACCAATTAACCATCTTTCTGGCCTGCAGAGTTTGAGATTAATTAAAATTTTCCTCCAAGATCATCCCATTTATTTTAAAAAGTGTTTTTGCAGTGGTAACTGACTACTATATGCTGGAAATTTTGACACAGCTTCTCCCACTTCTTCACCATGACTTTGGTTGACGACTGGCAGAAGCACCCACTTATTATGCCTATAATTTGTGTTTCTGGCGATGTCATGATGACAAAGTAGGTAAAAGCCCCTAAGAAATTCTCAGTGATAATATTGGTCTTGGCTTTTCACTTCTTGGATCCTGGTAGTCATTTATCATGTTGATTGAACTCTTTATGTTACTACATAAATCCCTGTTACGGGTCTAATCCAAAGACTTGGCTGACTTTTTAAAACTTGGCTGACTTTTTAAAGATGATACATTAGACATGGTTATTTACTGATAAGTAAGTTGTGACAAGCATGAATTGTACTTTAAAAGGCTACGATGTATTTAGTTAAATAATGTTTTTTTACTAAGTAGATTTTAACTTTCATAGAATTTTTATCACATTTGCATTGCAACCAACAAATACTGTTAAATGATGTGTGCTGGATTTTTATTTGTGAGATCCTATAACGTTGTCTGAACTAATATTTTATATCTCTCTCAGGCAGAATTTAATATTACTGTGCTCAATTCCCTATTTTGAGATGAGTGACCTCTTGAACCCAAGTAAGTTTGAAACATTTCCAAATTAATTTGAGTTCTAGATTCAAGCAAATATGCAAAGTGCGAGTTGTTATAAACGTATATACAAAATTAGGAAAATAATCAACTTAAATAAAGTAGTTTATTTTTCAAGAGTTCTTTTTGAGATTTTACCGAGCTGCTTTTTGATTTTCACAGGCTTCCTTTTCATTCTCACAACTTCCTCATTTTGTGATGCAGTCACAGAGTGACATTACCTTCTTCATTGTGTTGATTTCTTTCTTTGGATTGATACAGTAGCACAAATACCAAAGACTGTAAGATAAATGACTCGCGAATCAGTCATATTGATTGAGGGATCAGCGTCGGCCAGGACACACAAAAATTCCTTACACCTCTTTAGAACTGTTGTTGATCATTTTGGTGCACTTGAGCAAGTAGATGAGGTTTTGATTCAACATTTCATCTGAAAACAGTTCCTGGAATGGTGAATCTTCCCTCAGTATTGCATTGAATTGCCACCCTAGATTATGTACTCAAATCTCTGGATTGAGATTTGAATAGACATTCTTCCCACTCAGAATGAAAAGTGCTACAAAAAGAGTTGAGTGTGTTCTCCTGTGAACTGTTCCTAACTGACATTGTTTTGGAAGCAAATGTAAGCACATGAAATTTGTTGACAACATTAAAATAGGGAGTAGTAATAAGGAAACATCATGTAGAAAAGATTTAGGATGGGTTTTGAAAATGGCAAAATTAATTTCACCATGTACCATCTAAAGCTCAGTATAAACTTCAAGAACAATATCGCATCCTGTGTTTTCATCCTACTTTGTGGTCTAATTATAACTATACACAGTTTGGCAGTATCTTTTTTTTTTATTAAATATTTTATTGAAAATTTTTGGTCAACCAACACAGTACATTGTGCATCCTTTACACAATATTATAACAACACAAATAGCAATGACCTATTTTATAAACAAAAAATGAATAAATAATAAATAACAAAAATGAAAACTAGCCCTAATTGGCAACTGCCTTGTCACAAGTAACACTCTCCAAAAATATAATTTAACAGTCCAATATATAATTATCTGTAGCAACGACCTATACATACTATACAGTATATATTAACAACCCTGAGAGTCCTTCTGGTTCCTCCTCCCCCCCCCAATCCTGGGCTGCTGCTGCTGCCTTCTTTTTCCCATTCCGTCTATCTTTCTGCGAGGTATTCGACGAACGGTTGCCACCGCCTGGTGAACCCTTGAGCCGACCCCCTTAGGACGAACTTAATCCGCTCTAGCTTTATAAACCCCGCCATGTCATTTATCCAGGTCTCCACCCCCGGGGGCTTGGCTTCTTTCCACATTAGCAATATCCTGCGCCGGGCTACTAGGGACGCAAAGGCCAAAACATCGGCCTCTCTCGCCTCCTGCACTCCCGGCTCTTGTGCAACCCCAAATATAGCCAACCCCCAGCTTGGTTCGACCCGGACTCCTACTACTTTTGAAAGCACCTTTGTCACCCCCATCCAAAACCCCTGTAGTGCCGGGCATGACCAAAACATATGGGTATGATTCGCTGGGCTTCTCGAGCACCTCGCACACCTATCCGCCACCCCAAAAAATTTACTGAGCCGTGCTCCAGTCATATGTGCCCTGTGTAATACCTTAAACTGAATCAGGCTTAGCCTGGCACACGAGGACGACGAGTTTACCCTGCTTAGGGCATCTGCCCACAGCCCCTCCTCGATCTCCTCCCCCAGCTCTTCTTCCCATTTCCCTTTTAGTTCATCTACCATAGTCTCCCCTTCGTCCCTCATTTCCCTATATATATCTGACACCTTACCATCCCCCACCCATGTTTTTGAGATCACTCTGTCCTGCACCTCTTGTGTCGGGAGCTGCGGGAATTCCCTCACCTGTTGCCTCGCAAAAGCCCTCAGTTGCATATACCTGAATGCATTCCCTTGGGGCAACCCATATTTCTCGGTCAGCGCTCCCAGACTCGCGAACTTCCCATCCACAAACAGATCTTTCAGTTGCGTTATTCCTGCTCTTTGCCACATTCCATATCCCCCATCCATTCCCCCCGGGGCAAACCTATGGTTGTTTCTTATCGGGGACCCCCCCCAAGGCTCCAGTCTTTCCCCTATGCCGTCTCCACTGTCCCCAAATCTTCAGTGTAGCCACCACCACCGGGCTTGTGGTGTAGTTCCTCGGTGAGAACGGCAATGGGGCTGTCACCATAGCCTGTAGGCTAGTCCCCCTACAGGACGCCCTCTCTAATCTCTTCCACGCCGCTCCCTCCTCCTCTCCCATCCACTTACTCACCATTGAAATATTAGCGGCCCAATAATACTCACTTAGGCTCGGTAGTGCCAGCCCCCCCCTAAGTTTGGCAGTATCTTCATTCTCACATCCATTTAGATTCTCATCTGATTCCCAGGGTCCCAGGTTCGATTCCCGGCTTGGGTCACTTTCTGTGGGGAGTCTGCACATTCTCCCTGTGTCTGTTCCAGGTGCTCCGGTTTCCTCCCACAAGTCCCGAAAAACGTGCTGTTAGGTAATTTGGGCATTCTAAATTCTTCCTTTGTGTACCCGAACAGGCGCCGGAATGTGGCGACTAGGGGCTTTTCACAGTAACTTTATTGCAGTGTTAATGAAAGCCAACTTGTGACAATAAAGATTATTTAAACACAAATTTAAAACCTTTTATGAATCTCTTAACATTTCTGATAATTAGTTGACTGAGATTATCCATTGTATCATTCCACTGTTAAACACCTCTGATTTTGTCTCTTTTATATATTACTTTCCATGCACGTTTTTCTGAATGTTTCTTTTTCTCTCTCCAACCTGCTTTCTGATTCTGTTAATATGCTTCCTTCTCACTTATTTCTCTGTTGCGAAGAAAGACCCAACCTGAAACGTTGACATGTTTGTCCTCTTCACATATCCTGACTGTCCTATTTACTTCCAGCTTTTAAAAAAATAATTTGTTTCAGTTCTCCCATAGTGGTGTTCATACTGAGTTGAAAAATAGCTGTTTTATAGAAAAGGGACTATTATCAAGAAAGCACCATGATGATTTCTTCCTGGCCGTTGTGGCAGTGGCTCCAGCTCTGGTTCACAGCAGCCGCTAGTGGTGTAACATCATCGCACATGCAGGGAGTTGGGCCTTGCACGTGTGTCATCCGGTCTCTCACATGGAGGTGACCATTCTCTCATTTATGCCCATGTCATTGATTTTTCAAGGGTTTGGGGGAACCTCAGGGCAAATTTGCCCACTGCTCTCATGTATTTTGAATGCTGTCCCAACATCAGTATTAAGGATTTAATCCAGTAGAGTAAATTCCCTAACATTACCTAAACATGATGTGGAGATGCCGGCGTTGGACTGGGGTGAGCACAGTACGAAGTCTTACAACACCAGGTTAAAGTCCAACAGGTTTGTTTCGATGTCACTAGCTTTCGGAGCACTGCTCCTTCCTCAGGTGAACAAGTGAACAATTATTCACTGCATCAAAATTACTCTCCATTCTGCCTGCCTATCCATCCCCAAAATAACATCACGCTAGTTTGCTGCCCTTTTGGTTTATGTACGAAATTCCTCATCTTTGCTGAACCTGTCGTCATGAATGCCTGTAATAGTTGAAAGGGTCAATTTTGAACCATCTGCGAAACTAACTGCTCCATTGGGCCCTTTCTGTTCGACAGATTTTTTTTCTGTGATTTCCCCCCCCCCCCAAAGCACTATAATACAATCTTGCATGCTTTGAAACTCCTTGGTGGTGTGGGCAGCTATGTGCTTCCCATAGCCCATAGAAGTATCACTGACTTTGCCAGCAGAAATGCTCCAGCTCCTGGCAATGCTTCTGTTCACTTAAGACCTTCAGTATTGTGGATTCTTGAGGCATGTTAAAACTGAACAATAGAAGTGACACTGGGCTGTATTTTTCCTAACCTGTAGTATTTTTAAATGTGCGTTAACGTATTGGCAGATCTCAGATGAGAGATCAAAGGGGGACAAAATTATGAAGTGGGACTGTGCGGAGTCTGCACATCCTCCACGTGTGTGCGTGGGTTTCCTCTGGGTGCTCCGGTTTCCTCCCACGTCCAAAGATGTGCAGGTTAGGTGGATTGGCCGTGCTAAATTGCCCTTAGTGTCCAAAATTGCACTTCGTGTTGGGTAGGGTTACTGGGTTATGGGGATAGGGTGGAGGTATGTACCTTGGGTAAGGTGCTCTTTCCAAGAGCCAGTGCAGACTCGATGGGCCGAATGGGCTCCCTCTGCACTGTAAATTCTATGACTGATTTAGCCAATGATCAGATAATTCTGGATTGACGCTCTGCTTGGAATATGGCTTCCTGGGTATTTCTCCGTTCCAGTGAATAGCACTTGTTAATCAGCTGTGCAGAAGCAGCACAAATATATTGAGAACTTTTGTCTAGATTTGGCTGCTGCATCTGATTTGATTTTTAGCTTCTCCACAAGGATCCTCCCCATCTAAATTCTGTCTGACTCTGATATAGTCTTGTAATATCGGGGATGCAATGGCATGAATATAGAGCACCTACCTCAAACCACAGCCATCCTCTAAACACCACAGACCTATACAAATACCTTCTTGAGTTTTGTGTGTTGATGTATGTACTCTAGGGTCATCCAAGGTATCATTGAATCAGATCATTGCACTTCTGACAGTGTAAAAAAAATGAAGCTTAGAGCGAGTTCCCTACGACTTGTTGACTCTTGTATGTCCCATTTTACCAACTTCCCACAACATCTCGGAGTGGATTATTAATTCAGAGATTTGTCCTGACCTACAAACATACTGGGCGAAATTCTCCGTTATCGGCGCAAAGTCCGCCGATCGGCGCAAAAAACGGCGCAAATCTGACTTGCGTCACGTCGGAAAAATGGGTCAAAAGTCTCCGACCCGAAATGGGCTAGCAGCGACGTGACGGGATCCGCGCTTGCGCACGTGGTTCACGCCGTGCAGCGTCATACACGCCGCACGGCGTGACGGCTCATAAGGCCACGCTGCTCCCCCCCCCACCCGACCGGAACACCCGACCGGAACACCCGACTGGATGGCTGGCCGCCGCTCAGCCCCGAGGTTCGAGCCACGGGATGTGGAGGCGCTCCTGGACGCAGTGGAGCAGAGGAGGGACGCCCTGTATCCCGGGCACGGCCGCAGAGTTGCCCCACGCCACAGCCGGCGTCTGTGGAGGGAAGTGGCAGAGGCCGTCACCGCTGTGGCCCTGACACCACGGACAGGCACCCAGTGCCACAAGAAGGTGAACGACCTCGTCAGAGCAGGCAGGGTGAGCCTCCCCCATACCCCCCTCCCCCATATCCCCCCTCCCCCATATCCCCCCTCCCCCATATCCCCCCTCCCCCATATCCCCCCTCCCCCATATCCCCCCTCCCCCATATCCCCCCTCCCCCATATCCCCCCTCCCCCATATCCCCCCTCCCCCATATCCCCCCTCCCCCATATCCCCCCTCCCCCATATCCCCCTCCCCCATATCCCCCCTCCCCATATCCCCCCTCCCCCATATCCCCCCTCCCCCATATCCCCCCTCCCCCATATCCCCCCTCCCCCATATCCCCCCTCCCCCATATCCCCCCTCCCCCATATCCCCCCTCCCCCATATCCCCCCTCCCCCATATCCCCCCTCCCCCATATCCCCCCATCCCCCATATCCCCCTCCCCCATATCCCCCTCCCCCATATCCCCCTCCCCCATATCCCCCCTCCCCCATATCCCCCCTTCCCCGTATCCCCCCTCCCCGTATCCCCCCTCCCCGTATCCCCCCTCCCCGTATCCCCCCTCCCCCGTATCCCCCCTCCCCGTATCCCCCCTCCCCGTATCCCCCCTCCCCCGTATCCCCCCTCCCCCGTATCCCCCCTCCCCCGTATCCCCCCTCCCCGTATCCCCCCTCCCCGTATCCCCCCTCCCCCGTATCCCCCCTCCCCGTATCCCCCTCCCCGTATCCCCCTCCCCGTATCCCCCTCCCCGTATCCCCCTCCCCGTATCCCCCCTCCCCGTATCCCCCCTCCCCGTATCCCCCCTCCCCGTATCCCCCCTCCCCGTATCCCCCCTCCCCGTTTCCCCCCTCCCCCGTATCCCCCCTCCCCCGTATCCCCCCTCCCCGTATCCCCCCTCCCCGTATCCCCCCTCCCCGTATCCCCCTCCCCGTATCCCCCCCTCCCCGTATCCCCCCCTCCCCCGTATCCCCCCTCCCCCGTATCCCCCCTCCCCCGTATCCCCCCTCCCCGTATCCCCCCTCCCCGTATCCCCCCTCCCCCGTATCCCCCCTCCCCGTATCCCCCCTCCCCGTATCCCCCCTCTCCCGTATCCCCCCTCCCCGTATCCCCCCCTCCCCCGTATCCCCCCCTCCCCCGTATCCCCCCTCCCCCGTATCCCCCCCTCCCCGTATCCCCCCTCCCCGTATCCCCCCCTCCCCGTATCCCCCCCTCCCCCGTATCCCCCCCTCCCCCGTATCCCCCCTCCCTGTATCCCCCCTCCCCCATATCCCCCCCTCCCCATATCCCCAAGTGAATCCAGCCCTAACCTTAACCTCTGCAATACACGCGCAACCGATGGCGTGCATTCATATACCTGCCTAACAGTGTTGCCTTTTACCCCTGCCACCACCCCTACCCACCCCCCCGCCACAGGAGAAGCGCGCACACAACAATAGGGAGCATGTGAGGACTGGAGGAGGCCCCGCTGATGAGAGGCCACTGACCGAACACGAGGAAAGGGCCCTGGAACTGGCTGGCGGACCTGACGACCGGGAGGTTGCTGATGCAGAGGTCGGGGGCGTACTAGCAAGCGAGCCACCGACAGCCCGTCCCCATATCCCCCCTCCCCAATATCCCCCCTCCCCCATAACAGCTGATCACTGCCTGCGTGCCTAACCATGCATGCTTCATTGTGTATCGCAGGATCAAGCGTCGAGGCACCCATCCCCGCAGATGCAGACCGCCCGCAGGATGCCCCTCGGAGGCCACGGGAGACGGAGAGATCCGGACCCTCCGGCATGCGACGCCCGCAGGATGCCCCTCGGAGGCCACGGGAGACGGAGAGACCCGGACCCTCCGGCATGCGACGCCCGCAGGATGCCCCTCGGAGGCCACGGGAGACGGAGAGACCTGGACCCTCCGGCATGCGACGCCCGCAGGATGCCCCTCGGAGGCCACGGGAGATGGAGAGACCCGGACCCTCCGGCATGCGACGCCCGCAGGATGCCCCTCGCACACCACGGGAGACGGAGAGACCTGGAGCAACAGGGAGACGACACCCCCGTCACGTGCGGGAGCGACGAGGCAGGCGTGTGCCACCCAGCGACGAGGGGGGCAGCCACAGGCCCCCGTCACATCCGAGCCAGGACACCAGTACCCAGGACACCACTACCCAGGACACCACTACCCAGGACACCACTACCCGGGACACCACTACCCGGGACACCCCTACCCGGGACACCACTGCCCAGGACACCCCTACCCGGGACAGCACTACCCAGGAAGACAAAATACCGAACAGTGACTCAGAGTGGATGGGTGGAGACGAACCCCCACCCCAAAGTGCCATGGACTCAGAGTGGGACGAAGAGCACGACCCAACGCCACTGCTGTCACCAACACCCTCCACCATCGCAGAAACACTCACCTCGGTTGGGCACTTTAGTGATGAGGCGTCTGGTACACTCACTGGTGCGCACAACACAGCCGTCCCGGTACAGCAGGTGGAGGTAGGAGCAGCAGAGGGGCCGGGCGGTCGGAGGGCAGCCCAGCCCAAGCGAACATCTGCCGCCCAGATGGATCCCGGGTTCCTGGAGTTACCACACCCACCCATAGATCCGATGCAACCACCGACCCGGAGACGAGCGAAGAGGATGACGGGCGGCTTGCGGCGGCTGCAGTCGCAGGTGGAGGAGTCCACCCGCGTCCAGGAGCTGGAAGTGGTGCCGGTCATGCGTGCCACCCAGGTCGACACCGCACGGGTGGCGTCCGCGGTGGAGGCAATGGGTGCGACGGTGTCAGACATGGGGAACGGTTTGCAAGGCCTGGGGCTTTCCGTGCAGGCGGCGTCTGTGGCCCAGGACATGGCTGCCCTCTCACAGGAGGCCATGAGCCAGTGCCAGTGGCAGAGGCGCTCAACGCCATGGCCCAGTCTCAGCAGTCCATAGCCCAGTCTCAGCTGGCCATGGCCCAGTCTCTGCAGGCCATCGTTGACGGCATCGGCGCCAGTGGCCATGTGCGAGCCGGCGTCGCACTGTCACAGACAGGGTTTGCCAACCCCCTGGGCTCCATGGCTGCAAACCTGCAGACCCCTGTCGATACCAGCACGGGCCTCCAGGACTGGCAGCGCCAGATGTCGGGGGGGCATCGGATGGCCAGTCGGTTCGCATCCCCCACCCATGTAGAGGCCTGGGGGCCATCGGGCACCCCGAGGGAGGAGGAGGTGGTGTGGTCCGTCCCGGCTCCCCCTGTAGGGGAGGTCCCGGAACACCGCGACACCTCGGACTCCCCCCCCCCCCCCCCCCCCCCCCTTCCGTCCCAGGTGCATCGGGTGGGCAACGGGCAGGGCAGGCTGGCAGCTCGCCATCCCAGTCGCCCGGGCCGCAGCCTGGCCCATCTAGGCCAGGACGCCCCAGGAAACGGCCGCCAAAGGGATCCAGTGTCAGAGGGCAGGAATCACAGGAGTCCACCTCCAGTTCTGCTGTACCGTCTGGGGAACCATGTAGCCGTAGTCAAAGGGCCCGTAAGGCCAAACAATTAGACACTGAGTAAGTTGGCACGGGTGCAGGGCACAGATGAGTTTTAGGGGCTAGGGCACGTGCATGAACTCATTTGGTTATTAAAGTCAATGTTACACCTACAGAAGCTACGTTTGTGCTCTGTCCAAAGCGTGCGGGGGTGTCATGTACGTTGAGCGCAAGTGTGTGTGTGAGGGGTGGTCTTACCTCAGCCCCAGGTGAGTCTGCCCCTTCCCCCTGGGCCGCCATCAACATCCCCCCGGGCAGAGGACGGGACCGTGCGCTGCAGTGTCACAGCCGCATGCAGGGATGGTCTGGGTGGATGGTGGTACTGTGGCCATGGGTCAGACATAGTCCAACGATGTGGAGCCAGGAGCTCACCGCAGGGCGGGTTGTCATCATCCTCCATGGCCCACTATTATTACATTTGCGTGGTATGGGAGAAGGTACGATTTTCCATTTTCTGTATTTTATGATAGCAGTAGGTGTTGCTGACAGTTTGTTGATAATTACAATTGATATTGAATGAAGTAAAATGAAGTTAGGAAGTTGAATGGGGGTTAAAGGAAAGAAACAATGCTTTCGAAATTTGATGAGGCAATTGCACTATTTTTTTCAGGTGCACCAGTATGATTAATCTTGCTGCTTGCTTATTTACCTGGATACCAATTTTGGAAACAACTTCAACGTATCTTGCATGTAATTTCACAGAAGCTATGAGTAGGACTCTTATTTTTTCCTATCTTCTCCTTTCTCATTTGCTCACCTGATACATCAACGTTTTCAACAAAGAAACAAAATGTACTATTGTCATCTTGAGTGGCATCATCAACTTTCTTCAGTTCAGAAAAGGAGCTCTAGAGACCTACATGAACCAACAAAAAAGTTTTGTAAGTATCAGCTGTAAATCTAAACTATGTGTGTTGCAAAGTGAATGTAACCAGATTCCTGTAACAATTAGAATGGTTGCTCTTGCACCAAAATATAAGGGAGGATTTAATTAATTATTGTGTGCAGGATTTATATGTTTCCATTTGTACTTGTTTTTTGTCTTGATGTATATTTATCTAATTTTACTTGTGAAGAAGCTACGGATAGTTACAATGTCAGTCGATATAACTACGGGTATATCCCAGAATGGAACCCTGGCTCAACCGTAACTTTTTTAAATAAATGGTGGAGGAACAGAGTCACAGGACCACAAATTAGTTTTTAACATTTAGAAACATGGAAAGTTGGATTATTATGCATTTCCCCTTTACTCCTCCCTTAACTTCACGAATGCACACAGATTTTAAGATTAACATGAATTACAAAGTATATCTTAAACTTTAATGGTCCCATTAACACACAGTATCTTTTAAGCACCCAGATTGGCTGTGGTCAAATACACACACTCTGCTCTGAACCCAAGTTAGCGCCTGTGAATTTCTCCTCTGAGTTCCCCCAGGGAATTCTTGTAGTGTGAGGCACCTTGGGCGGGGGCTGGCGTGAATCCCACCCTCACCGGTTGCCGAATTCTCCGGCACTGGATATTCGGCGGGGCTGGGAATCGCGCCGTGCCGGTTGGCGGGCCCCCCCTGGTGATTCTCTGGCCCGCGATGGGCCGAAGTCCTGCTGCTGGAATGCCTGTCCCGCCGGTGAGAATCAAACCACCTCTCTTACCGGTGGGACAAGGCGGCGCGGGTGGGCTCCGGGGTCCTGGGGGGGGGCGCGGGGCGATCTGGCCCCGGGGGTGCCCCCACGGTGGCCTGGCCCGCGATCATTGCCCACCGATCCGCGGACGGGCCTGTGCCGTGGGGGCACTCTTTTCCTTCTGCCTTCGCCATGGTCTCCACTATGGCGGAGGCGGAAGAGACCCCCTCCACTGCGTATGCGCGGGGTTGCCGTGAGCGGCCGCTGACGCTCCCGCGCATGCGCCGCACGGAAATGTCATTTCTGCACCAGCTGGCGGGGCACCAAAGGCCTTTCCCGCCAGCTGGCGGGGCGGAAATCAGTCCGGCGCGGGCCTAGCCCCTCAAGGTGAGGGCTCGGCCCCTCAAGATGCGGAGAATTCCGCACCTTTGGGGCGGCGCGATGCCGGACTGATTCGCGCCGGTCGGCGGACATCGCGCCGATTGCGGAGAATCCCGCCCCTTATCTCCCTGAACTCCGACTGAGTGATTTCAAATTCCACTTTCAAATGGGCAAACTTTCAAATCTTTTCAAATGCTTTTTCTCAACTACTCTCTTCAAAGATTTGCTTTCAGGTTTTACACCTTTCATTTCACGTTTTCTTTTATCTTAAAGGCTTCCACACAAACTCTGAAATCCAGCCACTGATTTTCTCGATTATCCCAAATAATGTCACTCAAACCTTAGCGCTGTCGCAAATATCTTTCTGGCCTCTCCCAATCCAATTCCTTTTCAACTCTTTGTGACTTTATAGAAAAGTAATCTGTTCTGGTTCCCAGTTTCCCTATCTTGAATTCCAGACTTCTTGGAAACTTCTCTTCATTTCTCTGGTTGCCTTAACTAGCTGCTCTTGAGATGTCTGCGCTTGTTTTCTAAACCATTACTCCATGGTATGGTTTTCTTCAAGCAATGCAGAGAGAGATCTTTCCTCTCTCTAGCTTTCTACCAACTGCTTCGAGCAGAGTTGCAAGAGATGTCTTCTCTCTTACTACCTCATTTCCAACTGCAATGAGTTCAGCCAAAACTAAACTCAAAACCTTTCGTCCTTAAAAGGGCACCCAGTTGCTCAGCAACATTGTGAGTTTATTTACCCGTCACGCCATGGCCCTTTCTAAGCACAATAGAAACACAGTTGTAACTGAATCTAAAAACACCTTTGTCCAGCATGAATCTAACTTATAGGATTTACCCTTCCTTCCACAAAAACATTAAATTAAACCCACTTAAAACTATGGGCACGATCTACTGGCCACGTTGTGCGACGTGGCCGGTAGATGCCTGGTGAGGTCTCCCGTGGTCTTCCTGGAAGCCACTATGCCTTGCGGGATCTAGCCAAGTCCCGCGAGATGGCGCGACAAGAATCCCGCCCACAATGGGCAGGACCAAGTCACATGTGCTTAAGGAGGTTTCAGACCTACTTAAGTGTATTCACCCGAGATGATTGACCTCCAACCACCACAGCCATTTTCCTTTGTGCCAGGTATGACTCCAACCAGTGGAGAGTTTTCCCCTGATTGCCATTGACTCCAGTTTAGCTAGGACTCCTTGATGCCGCACTCGGTCAAATGCTGCCTTGATGTCAAGGGCAGTCACTCTCACCTCTGCATTCAGCTCGTTTGAACCAGGGCTGTAATGAGGTCAGGAGCTGAGTGACCCTGGCGGAACCCAAACTGAGCATCCGTGAGCAGGTTATTGAAAGCACTGTTGATGACAGTGTGTGGTATTGCCCATATGTGTGGGGTTGACATTGCCCATGGGTGGGATGTGGGGGACCCACAAGCTCACGTAGAAATCGGGGCACCTTTTCAAAATGGCAGTCCATCCCTGAGGAGCCGGTCTGGCCAGTGAGTTCACTCCCCAGTGATGAAAATAATTCTAAGTGTCGGCTAAACCGGTGAGAAACTCCCAGGGCACAAAAAAGTGACTTAAGTGGTTAGATAGCGGTAAGGAACTAGCCGACAGTGCTGGCGGTAAACTCCCAGCAAAACCCGCCTCAAATGACACTTATATCCCCTAGCGCCCTATATCCTATTTCTAAAGCTTGCTAATACAAATGAAAACCCTTTAAAACTATCTTTGTTTTCCCAATTCTTTTTTTCTTCCCAATTTAGCGTGGCCAATTCGTCTACTATGCACATTTTGTTTTGGGTTGTGGGGGTGAGATCCATGCAGACTCGGGGAGAATGTGCAAGCTCCACAGGGACAGTGAACCAGGGCCAGGATCAAACCCGGTCCTCGGCACCGTGAGGCAGCAATACCAAACACTGCGCCACCGTGCCGCCCCACTACTTTTGTTTTCCTAACAGATAGAAATTATTTTTCTGAGGATTGTGAAGTAGTCCATTCTTGCGGCCTCCGCCTGTTGCTTTCCTGGTTATTTTTCATTTCCATGATTCGATTTTTACAATAATTTTTCAAAATCATTTCCTGGCAATAGAAGGACAACTTTTCAACTGTTGCTTTCCCATTATCTACATTTTAAAAAAAATTTAGAATACCCAATTCATTTTTTCCAATTAAGGGGCAACTTAGTGTGGCCAGTCCACCTACCCTGCACATCTTTGCGTTGTGGGGGTGAAAACCACGTGGAGAATGTACAAACCCCACACGGACAGTGACCCAGAGCCGGGATCGAACCTGGGACCTCGGCGCCGTGAGGCAGCAGGGCTAATCCACTGCGCCATCGTGCTGCCCTTCCCATTATATACATAATAATAAAAATGTGTTCAGCAATTATTGTTAAACACGGTTGTACAATGGAATTCCAATATGACTTTTGCCGTAATGTACCCTGATTATTTCTAATATTTGTGATCAGCATTATTTTAGTGAATCATTCTGGCAAAGTCACTTGTTAGATTTATCTGCATTGTTGTGCCCGGCGCGGACCCGGGCACAACAGTGGAACCGTGCGCAAGCCCCATATCAGGCTCTGTGTCGGGCATGAAACGTCGCACGAATCACCGAACTTGCTCTGCCTGACCCGACCTGGATCTCTCCCTCACTGGACATGATCCAGTTCTGAATATTTAAATGTGCCTTGCGGCTCATTTAAATTGCCGGACGCTAAATTCACCCAGCGCCCGGGAGAACACCTGGGAGAACTGGCCAGGGTGCCGTTTAGTGGACAAACGTGGACCAGTTGTAACAGCACCTAGGGGGAGGGTCTCCCAAGCCATTAGAGACCCCAGGGCTGTTGGGGGACAGGGCAGGGTGGCACCCTGCCATTTCCCCTGGCACCTGGGCACCTTAGCACAACTAGCATGGCACCCTGGCACTGCCATGGTCCCTCAATGGCACTGCCAGAACGCCAGGTTACCACTGCCAGGAGTGAAGCCCGGGTGGGGGGGGTGGGCTTGCCAGGTAAAGGGTGTGTGATAGGGGTTTCCGAGTGCCTCCCCAAGGTTGGGGTCGGGATGAGGGGGGTCAAAAGTGTGTGTGGGGGGAGATTGGGGCAGCCTTCCTAATGGTGCCCAGACCGGCTGCCGTTGAATGGACGTTAACTTGAGTCGGTTGAATTGCGCCCAAATTGTTGGAAAAGAAACAGAGTTGGCATAAAAGGGTCTTTTCTGGTTCCCAGGATGTGACGAGTGGTGTGCCACATGGATCAGTGCTGGGGCTTCAACTGTTTACAATTCATGTAAATGACTTGGATTTTAAAAAATATGTTTTTATTAAAGATTTTTGTTTTAGAAACTACAAAATAGACAAATCTATACAAACAAACCAAATACAATTTGCAGGCAAAAGATATTAAATGTATCACCAACACACACCAGTTACACCCCCCGCCCCCCCAAACAACTGACAGTGATCAATTCCTTAAAAAGGTTGCCACCTCAGGTCGAATCCCTTGACCAAACCCCTCACAATGTACTTGACCTTCTCTAGGTACAAAAACTTCATCAAATCTCCCAACCATACTGAGGCGCTGGATGGAGATGCCAACCTCCACCCCAGCAGAACCTGCCTCTGGGCAGTCAACAAGGCGAAGGCAGGAACATCCTCCTCCCCACCCATTTGCAAGGAGTCCGACACCCCAAATATGGCAACTAACGGACAGGACTCCAGTTCAATATTTAAAATCGCTGACATAGTGCTCAAACGTAAATGTATGCACGTGATCGGCTGGACCCCCGGAACAGCATCGCATCTAACATTCACCTTCGAGAAGAAACAACTCATCCTAGACTTGGTGAGGTACACCCTAAACAGCACTTTAAGCTCGGTCAAACCCATCCTTGCACAGTTAGATGAGTTCACCCTGCAAAGGGCCTCACTCCACAGCTCATCATATATTATGTCCAACATATTGTCCAACTCCTCCTCCCACCTAGCCTTTACCCCTTACACTGAAGCCGAATCTTCTGCCAGAATTTGCCCATAAATGCCGGATATGCTACCCTCCTCTGACCCCGCAAGCAAAAGGACTCTTTCCATCAGAGATATTGATGCTGCCACGGGGAATGTTGGGAAGATCTGTCAGATATAAACTCTGAACCTGGAGATACCTGAATGAGTCTGGGCCCCAGAGCCCAAACTTCACCGTCAATTCCTCTAGACTGGCAAAACTGCTCCTCCAGAAACGGGTCTCGCAATCTCTACAGCCTCTCCCTACCCACACCCCACAGATGGCATTGAATCTCACCGGCTCGCACAGATGGGGGCCAGCTTCAACATTGGCCCAAGTTTTAAATGTCTGAATTGCCTCAATAACTTTAGAGTGAACGTAACCACTGGACTTGAAGAGTATTTTTGGTGAGAACGCGAGCGAAGCTGTCACCAGTGCCCCCAAACCAGATCCCCTGCACGACCTCGCCTCTTGTCTCCACTCAAGTAGACCCTGGGTCACTACACCAACCTAACACCGTCTCAGCATTCGCCAAAGGGGGGCACTATTTCGCAGGCTGGGTCTGCGCATGGCCGGCAATTCTGACTATCGGCAGCTAGAGTCGGGTGCTTCACGCTACTCAGCTGCTAGCTCCCAACCAAACGGAGGATCGGTGGACGTTTGGTGCTGCATTTTCACTGTAAAACGCCACCGTTCCCATGCTGGCGCGAGGGCATAGCCTCACAGTCGGAGAATCCAGCCCAACAGCTTCCTATTTTCTCTCTCCCTTCCTTCTTAAATTGTGGGGTGACATTTGCTACCTTCCAATCTGCGGAACCTGTAGAATTCTGGAAAATGATCACGAATGCATCAACTATCTCCACAGATATCTCTTTCGACACTCTGGGATATAGAATTGTAGATCCCTGGGACTGATCAACTTTCAGGACCATTAATTTCTCTGATACAACCTTCTTACTAATTTCCGTCAATTCCTCATCCACTCTCCCCTCCTCCGCCCCCAAATCCCTTGGCTCTCTAATTCTGGTAGATTTCTCATATCTTCTTAGGTGAAGACAGACACAATGTAATATTTTAGCTTTTCTGACATTTCTATGTTTCCCGTTATCATAGATTATCATAGAGTTTACAGTGCAGAAGGAGGCCATTCGGCCCATCGAGTCTGCACCGGCTCTTGGAAAGAGCACCCTACCCAAGGTCAACACCTCCACCCTATCCCCATTACCCAGTAACCCCACCCAACACTAAGGGCAATTTTGGACACTCAGGGCAATTTATCATGGCCAATCTACCTAACCTGCACATCTTTGGACTGTGGGAGGAAACCGGAGCACCCGGAGGAAACCCACGCACACATGGGGAGGATGTGCAGACTCCGCACAGACAGTGACCCAAGCCGGAATCGAACCTGGGACCCTGGAGCTGTGAAGCAATTGTGCTATCCACAATGCTACCGTGCTGCCCGTTATAACTCTGACTCTGCCTGCAATTTGCCTTAAACAAACATTTCCGTTATATATACCTATAGGAGCTTTTACAGGCCTTTTTAAATGTTTTTTGCTAGTTTGCATTCATATTCTACTCTCCCCCATCTTTATCAGTTTCTTGATTCTCCTTTGCTATATTCTTAAATCCTCCCAAACCTCAGGTTTACTATTTCTGGCCAATTTATAGGTCTTTTCTTTTAATCTTATAAAATTCTTTATTGCTTTGTTAGCCATAATTGACTGACTTTTCTTTGGGTTTTGTACATGAAATGAATGTACAGTTGCCATAAGCTTTGTAATAATTGTTTAATGACTATCTGTTGCCTGTGTTCTACCATACCTTTCAGTGTATTTTTCCAAAGAGAACTGCTGGAAAATCTCAGCAGGTCCGGCGAAAAGAGAAAACGTTTCAAGCCCAGATGGCCCTTTGTCAAAGGTTATCTGGACTCGAAATATCAGCTCTTTTCTATCCCTACAGATGCTACCAGACCTGCCGAGTTTTTCCAGCATTTTCTCTGGTTTCAGATTCCAGCACCCACAGTAATTTGCTTTTATCCAATGTATTTTCCCAATTCCGTTCAACCAATTTGACCCTCGTACCGTTATAATTTCCTTTGTTTGTTCAAATTTAACACCCTGTCTTCAGATTGAACTACCTCATTTTCAAACACAATATAAAATTCTATCATATTATGGCCACTCATTCATAAAGGTTATTTTGAAATATTATTAATTAGCCTTTTTTCATTATGTAAGACTAGGTCCAAAATAGCCTCTTCTCTCGTTGGCTACTCAACATGCTGCTGTAGAAAACCATCCCTAACACACTCCAGAAATTTGTCCACCAGTGCTCATTAGGTTTATCCAGTCCATATGCAGATTGATATCACCCATGATTACTGTATTACCCATTCTACATGCTTCTCTAATCTCCTGGTTCATAACATGCAACATGCATCACAATACCACTACTGTTTGAGGCCTATAAACAACTCCTACCAATGTTTGCTGTATGGAATGGATGGGATGTCCTTTTTCCTGTACCCTGTACCACACCTCTAAATTTCGACGGTTATGACCGTAACTCTGTTTCTTTCCCTGCAGATACTGCCTGACCTGCTGAGTATTTGTAACATTTTATTTTTATTCTACTACATGTGTCACTATGATGTCTTTGTGATTATTCGGACTAGGGACCAGTACAATAAGTGTTTCTTGAACAAAATAGCCTCTACTACAAGTTGCAAAAATAAAAGTCTAATAGAAAAGTTGACCTATGTACTTGTTCCCCAAAGAAATTGAATCTGGAGATGATGCAGCAGATGGTTTCATCAAGTGAAGAAATGAAATACAAAATTGAAAGTCTTACGTAAGTGCATCCTAATGCAATTCAACCTGTTAAAGGCAAAATAATGTATAATCAGATTCTGCTCTGTAGACATGTCTCAACGTGTTCCAGTATTGGCATATGTGTGAACAAAATAAGTTTTGGTAGTGCTTGCATACCGCTGCATTGCAAGTCTGCAGATATCTTATAGTGACATTTCATGCTGAACAAAATCCAAATGATCATGGCTGGAATATTCAATCAGAACTGGTGAAAGTTGTTCTGTGTTCCGCCTTAGACAAAAAGAGTTTCTCTGGAAAAATTATCTACATTTAAGATAAGCACACGTAGTATATTCCCTACACCATGAGTTAAGCAAGGATAGTAACTGCATATACTGTATTATTTGGAAGAAATATTGTAAAAGTATCATAGGGACGCATTTTAATAGAAATATCACAGAGATGATGCAGCCCAAAGGGTACAATTCTAAAGGGGATGCAGGAGCAAAGAAATCTTGGTGAATGCGTGTGTGAATCATTGAATGTGCTAGGATAAATTGAACGAGCAGTTAATAAAGCTTACAGTATCCTCGGTTTTGTCAATGTACAATGTCATGGAGGATGCAGCAGGCCACCACAATGTGGCAGTCCCTCCTCGCGCTATATTGGAGGTTCCTTCCAGAGTGGTTGAGGCACCTGAACCGCATCTTCAAGACGCAGTGCATTCGGGTCATAGAGTACAAAAGCAAGGAAATTGTGTCAAACATGTATGAAACACTGAATCGTCCTCAACTGTTATGTCTAATTCTGGATACCACACTCGGAAGGATGTAAAAGTGTTAAGAGAGGGTGCAAAAACTATTCCTGGGAGAAAAGAAGGTTGAGAGGAGGTTTGATAGAAGTATTTAAAATCACAAGATATCTGGGCCGAGTAGATGGGGAGAATTCTTCCCAGTGGGAAGAATTGAGAACCCAAGGCACAGATTTAAGGTAATTGGCAAAAGAGGTAATGACATGAGGAAAGTCATTTTCATGCAGTGAATGGTTGGGATCTGCCTGAGTGAGGTGCGATCGAAGCATTGAAGAGGGAATTGGTTTATTACCTGAAAAGGAAGAATGTGCAGGGGTATGGGAGAAGTTTGGGGAGTGGCACTAGGCTAACTACTTCAGAGGGCCAGCAGAGTTGGCCAATTGACCACCTCCTGTGCTCTAATCATTCAATGATTCTATGAAAATACTGCTGTGCTTGTACATTGACTGAAGTACCATGGGCAGGATTCTCAGTTGGCTGACGCTGGAATTGGGAAATGCAATTGGGCGGAGAATCACGCGACAGGCGGAAATCGAGGCCAGCACCAGGCGCCCTGCTGAATGACATGTTCTGGTGCCTCGACAGCGGTGTGAATGCATTCTACGCCGCATGTACAGTAAACGGCGTTGGCGTATCATTAATGACCCCATCCCGGTATTCTGCCGGGCTCCCGCAATGCACCGCCCTCCGCCAGGAGGAATTACTGACTGCAAGGCTCACTTATGACTTAAAACATCGGGAAACAGGCGCAGTGGCTGTTGAGGGAGAGAGCGGAGGTAGCTCATGTTCCCAGGGGAGTGACCATGGGCTGCTGGTCCTGCCACTGGCATGGCAGGGGCTGGGGAGGGGTGTTGGGGTGCGTCTGCCAGGGCGGGGAGGAGTAACGGGAGGTGGCATGGGTATGGGTCTTCACATCAGGATGACCCCTCTGGGATCAGGGTGTCCAGGCACGGATTGCCGTGGCCTGCAAGATAGCCACCCTGCTGTGCACCCCACTGACCGCCCGCTGGGCCAGTGGTTGAGTAGAGCAACACCGGCCATATGGGTCCACTCCTGCCCTCCCCACACCCCAAACCCTCCCTCGACCCCATCCAACCCGCAACCGTGCGCCAGCCACTGGCAGGGCATCACGCGGCCCTCCCAAGGGGAACACACATGGTAGCCCCTACAGGAGGACGCCGGATGAGATCCACAGAACCTCCGCCGGCATGGGTAACGTTAGCCACCGGTACCCCTGCCGACAGGGAAGGGTGCCGGGGCCAGAGGCCTCTGTGGTGCCGGGCACCGATGGGGCCAGGGGTGCGATGCGGAGGACAGAGTGCCGTGGGACGGCCGGGCGTGGGGATGGAGAAGAGGGGAAGGGAATATGTGGGGGCAGGGGCTGCAGTGCAGACCAGGGCCACAGTGTAACCCCTTGGACCTGATTGGGCACGGGGGTACGTACCATGCTAACATGTCTGCCTTTCATCCCCTATAGACAATGGATGTTGGAATTCAACTCTGAATAGTTACTATCACCCAAGCTGCTGCAGCAGTGGCGATGCACTGAGGCTGTATGAGCAGGAGCTGCTTGGGGAGGAACTTGCAGCAGCGGAGCCTGCCCCAGAGGACCAGGAGCCAGCCGGTGAGGATGGAGATCTGGCTGCCCAACAGGCAAAGTAGGAGGTGCGGAATTAGGCCTAGTGTGTACCGGCAGTGCCTGTCATTCAAGGACCTACCGGGCCAGCATGTCATTGAAGACTCCGGCTGAGCAGGGGGACAGCATGGCATATCTGTCAGATTATGGCGCACCTGGAAACGCGGGGGTAAGGGGGAGCACAACTCGTCCCGCGGTGACCATCAAGGTGACGGTCGCCCTGGACATTTTCGTTATGGAGTCCACCCAGGCACCGAGTGGTGACCTGTCTGGGATCTTGCAGACCTTGGTGCACAGATGCATCCGTGCCATCACTGAGGCCCTGTATGCCCATTCGGCACAATATATCAGGTTCAATGTGGATCGAGACCAATTGCATTTCCCAATTCCAGCGTCAGCCAACTGAGAATCCTGCCCATGGTACTTCAGTCAATGTACAAGCACAGCAGTATTTTCATAGAATCATTGAATGATTAGAGCACAGGAGGAGGTCAATTGGCCAACTCTGCTGGCCCTCTGAAGTAGTTAGCCTAGTGCCACTCCCCAAACTTCTCCCATACCCCTGCACATTCTTCCTTTTCAGGTAATAAACCAATTCCCTCTTCAATGCTTCGATCGCACCTCACTCAGGCAGATCCCAACCATTCACTGCATGAAAATGACTTTCCTCATGTCATTACCTCTTTTGCCAATTACCTTAAATCTGTGCCTTGGGTTCTCAATTCTTCCCACTGGGAAGAATTCTCCCCATCTACTCGGCCCAGATATCTTGTGATTTTAAATACTTCTATCAAACCTCCCCTCAACCTTCTTTTCTCCCAGGAATAGTTTTTGCACCCTCTCTTAACACTTTTACATCCTTCCGAGTGTGGTATCCAGAATTAGACATAACAGTTGAGGACGATTCAGTGTTTCATACATGTTTGACACAATTTCCTTGCTTTTGTACTCTATGACCCGAATGCACTGCGCCTTGAAGATGCGGTTCAGGTGCCTCAACCACTCTGGAAGGACCCTCCAATATAGCGCGAGGAGGGACTGCCACATTGTGGTGGCCTGCTGCATCCTCCATGAAATTGAGGGGGATGAACGCCTGGCATAGTCCGATGAGGAAGATGTGAGGGAAACCAGATTGGTCAGGGCATGGAGAGGAGGCCACACAACGTGTGCACCTGGGCCGGTGCACATGGGACACTCTAATCACCACCAGGTTGGGTGACTAGGGGTCCTGGCCAACGGCGGTGCGACCATCTTACCCCGGTGGCCTTGACATTGATCGTAATGAAGTGCTTCGAGAGGTTGGTCATGAGGCACATGAACTTCATACTCCCAGAATGCCTAGATTCACTTCAATTCACATACCGCCACAACCGGTCCATAGCAGACGCCATCTCCCTGGCGCTACACACATCCCTAGAACATCTCGACGCCAAGGATTCCTACATCAGACTCCTATTTACTGACTACAGCTCTGCCTTCAACATCATAATCCCTGCCAAGCTCATATCAAAGCTCCAAAACCGAGGACTTGGCTCCTCACTCTGCAACTGGATCCTCGGCTTTCTGATACATAGTATCAGTAAGGATAAACAACAACACCTCCACGATAGTCCTCAAGACAGAGGCCCCACAAGGCTGCGTACTTAGCCCCCTACTATACTCCCTATACACACACGACTGCGTGACAAAATCTGGCTCCAACTCCATCTACAAGTTTGCTGGCGACACAACCGTAGTCGGTCAGATCTCAAACAACGATGAGTCAGAATACAGGAGGGAGATAGAGAACCTAGAGGAGTGCTGTAATGACAGCAATCTCTCCTCAATGTCAGCAAAACTAAAGAGCGGGTCATTGACTTCAGGAAACAAAGTATCGTACAATGGGGCCGAAGTGGAGATGGTTGACAGCTTCAAATTCCTAGGTGTGCGCATCACCAGCAATCTGTCCTGGTCCACCCAGGTCGACGCTACGACCAAGAAAGTACGACAGCGCCTATACTTCTTCAGGAAACTAAGGAAATTTGGCATGTCCACATTGACTCTTGCCAACTTTTACAGATGCAACATAGAAAGCATCCTATCTGACTGCATTACAGCCTGGTATGGCAATTGCTTGGCTTAAGACTGTAAGAAACGACAGAGTCTTGAACATCGCTCAGTCCATCACGCAAATCCGCCGCCCATCCATTGACTCTGTCTACAACTTCTGCTGCCTTGGGAAAGCGGGCAGCATAATCAACGGCCCCTCCCACCCGGCTTATTCACTCTTCCAACTTCTTCCATCGGGCAGGAGATACAAAGGTCTGAGAACATTCACGAACAGATTCAAAAACAGCTTCTTCCCTGCTGTTACCAGACTCCTAAACAACCCTCTTATGGACTGACCTGATATCTTCACACATCTTCTCGACTGAGTAGTGCTACACTCCTGTATGCTTCACCTGATGCATGTGTCTATGTATTTGAAAAGACATAGAATTTACAGTGCAGAAGGAGGCCATTTAGCCCATCAAGTCTGCACCGGCCCTTGGAAAGAGCACCCGATTTAAGCCCACACCTGCGCCCCATACCTGTAACGCAGCAACATCACCCAACCCTTTGGACATTAAGGGCAATTTAGCATGGCCAATTCACCTAATCCGCACATCTTTGGACTGTGGGAGGAAACTGGAGCACCTGGAGGAAACTCACGCAGACACGGGGAAAACGTGCAGACTCTGCAGACAGTGACCCAAGCCTGGAATCGAACCTGGGACCCTGGAGCTGTGAAGCGTCAGTGCTACCCACTGTACTACTGTGCCACCATTTGCATTGTGTATTTTAGTTTATCTCCATGTATTTACTTTTCATGTATGGAATCTGTCTGAAACTATGCGAAGAACAATACTTTTCACTGTACTTCGGTACACATGACAATAAACAAATCCAATCCAATGCCAGCTGGCTATTCCATCAGACGATCCCACCCAACCCCTGGTGTGGCGTGGGTGGGGAGTGGAATGAGAGGGGTGTACCATGGCTGACCTGGGGGCCCTGGACGTGCCCACCTTCAGCGGGGCTGGAGCGGGGGAAACAGAAGGGCCCGCTTCTTCGCCACGTGTTATAGGGACACTGAAACTCAGTGGAGGCTCATTTGGTTCCCTGATACCAAACTCTGCCTCAGTGACTGCCCTCACCGGCGCCCTGAGGAGGTCTAATAGCTTTTTCTGGCACTGCTGTCCAGTCCTGGCCGTGAGGCCCACAGCGTTCACAGCCTCTGCCATCTGTGCCTAAGCCTGGTGTACGGCATCGAGTGGCAGCCTCCTTCCCACTCTGGTGCTGCTCTTCTTGCTGCCATCTTGTTGGCTGGAATGAGTGTGTGTTCGGTGTGGAGTGCTGAAATGCGGCTGCAGCTTGTCAGCCTCTCGAGTGTCAATCCTGACCTTGGTGAATCGGACACTATTTTTCATTGGAACTGCTCTGGTTCCACGTGGCACCCATTAACGCATTCTGAATTGCTCCAGGACTGGCGCCGCTTCAGTGGTCGTAGAACGTCATCGATTCAGTCCTGGCATCAGTACTTCGTCTCTTAAATGGTGAATCCGGCCCCACATCTTCTCAGCATATTGCTATTTTTTATTTTTTGAAAAAATCTGCATTTACAAATATTACCTCAGTAATTATACTGCTGTTGATATCCTACAGGTATCTGGTTATGTAAATTAATTTTTATCCTATGTTTTAATGTAAAGTATTAATTGGCTCTTCAAGTATGGCATCGCAAAACTGAGCAATTTGGTGGCATATTTAGACTGGTAAATTTGTATCTTGATCCAGCATTTTATGAACAGGTTTTTAACTGAAGAACTGCCACTTGAGCCACCTATTTTTAAAAGTACAGTGAAATAGATTGGTACCTACTGTATTACTTCTGTGTACTCTGAATTTGGTTTCCATGATCCGATAAAACTATGTGTAAATTTCATAGAGATATAAAACCAATTCATGTCAGAAACCATTAATTTTGGCAGTACCATACCACCTGAACAAAAGGCAAAGATTGACTTGCTGTCTGCGGACATTTCAGAATTGCAACAAGTCCTAAACCATGAATATCGTCTCAAACAAGTAAGTATGCTCTAGTTCAATAAGGTATGTGCAGATTCTCCCTCTGTACTAATACGCAGAAATAACATGACTTAATACTGCTTGAATCCTAAAGTGCTCCATAACCAATTAATTTTAAGAGAATAATTACTATTCTGTAGAATACTGCAGCCAGGTGCACACCAAATTCCCACAGGCAGAAAATAGCTGAATCGGGGGCAGCACGGTGGTGCAGTGGTTAGCACTGCTGCTTCATGGCGCCCAGCACCTGGGTTCGATCCCGGCCCTGGATTACTGTCCGAGTGAAGTTTGCACATTCTCCCGTGTCTGCGTGGGTCTCACCCCCACAACCCAAAAAGATGTGCAGGGTAGGTGAATTGGCCAAGCTAAATTGCCCTTTAATTGGGAAAAAAAGAATTGGGTACTCTAAATTTATTTTAAAAAAGAAGAAAATAGATGAATTGAAGGGAAGGAAGGTGTAAAAATGTGGGATGAAATTTAATGGTTTTTTGGGGAATATATTTAAATTTAAAAAAAACAAACATTTTAAATGTACTACACAACAAAGTAAAACAACAAACTTAAAAAACCCCAAACCACCATCCCCCATCCCCCATCCTTCAATACCCCAATAAATCAGAGAAAACGCAACCCCCCCCCCCCCCCCCCCCCCCAACCCCACACCTCAGCAGCTGACGGAAAACAGTTCTTTAAAGTGTCATATAAACAGACCCCATCTCTTGTGGAACCGCTCACTCCCCCCCCCACCCCACCCCCACCCCCCGCCCAACCCACCCAAATGAACTTAAAGTACAGGAGTCCCATCAAGTCCCCCAGCCATATTGAGGCACAGGTCAGAGAGACTGACCTCCACCCCAAAAGTATCCGCTTGCGAGTAATCATCGAGCTGAAGGCTAAAACATCTGCTCCCGCTCCCATCTGAAGCGCCGGCAAGTCCGACACCCCAAATATGGCCCCAAAGGGACTGGGCTCCAAATCCATATGAAGGATCGCCGACATAGTGCTGGAAAGCGACCTCCAGAATTTCTCCAACTTCGGGCAGAACCAGAACAAATGTACATGATTGGTCGGGCCCTCCCAGACTGCTCACAAATGCCCTCCACCTCCACCTCCTCAAACTACCGGCTCATCCTCAGCTTCATCAGGTGCGCTGTAAGTACTACACTGTAAGTACTATTACCTTGAGCTGTACCTACTCCAGCTTCACATATGAGGTTGAGGCATTCGCCATCCACAGCACCTCACACCACATCCCCGGCACCTCCTCCCACTTGGCCTTAATCCCCTCCAGCGACACCAATCCTCCTCCAAAATCCTCCTGTAGATCACCAAGATAACCGCACACACCCTACCCCCCAGCCCCATCACTGACAGCACCCCCTCCAACAACAAATAGGATGATGCACCGGAAAAGTCGAGAAATCCCGCACCTGGATATACCTAAAAGGCCTCTGCTGCGGAATCCCAAACCTCCCCATCAGCTCCTCCAAACGTGAGAATCGCTATTGTAGAAATAAGTTCTTACCTTCCATCACCCCCACCCCGCTGCTCCCATCCTGGAAACCTAGCATCCAGCCATGTCGGCTCAAGCCCATGATTCCCTTAGATTGGCATCGACTTTGACCCTGCCCCTAACCTAAAGTGGTGCGAAAATTGCCTCCATATCTTCAACATGGCCACCACCACTAGACTCTCCGAATATTTCCCTGGGGCAAACAGGAGCGGCGCCACTGCCAACATCCGCAACCTCGACCCATTAAAAGAGCCTGCCACCATCTTCACACACACAGCCTCTGACTCCCTACTTTAACCCCGCATTTTCTCAGCGTTCACCGCCCAATAATAATACTCGGGTTCAGAAGGGCCAGGCCCCCTGGCTGCTGCCCTCTCTGAAGCACCGTTTTCCGAATCGCCTGCACCTGGCTCTGTAAATTGAATTTCATGAGCCCAGTGGGCTGGGTCAAGACGGATTTGCTGGAATTCAATTTACGGAGCTGGGCCCAGTTTTGAGCTGCCTGCAGCCCCAAATACCAAAAGTGGGTAGTCATCATCCAAAATAGCAACCTCCACCCCTCCAAACCAGCTCCTGCCCCCAGAGAAGACACCAAAAATCATTCATTCTTTTCCAGATTCAGCTTATAACCTGAAAAAGCCCGAATCTCCTGAGCAGCCCCATTATATAGAATCATAGAATTTATACTGCAGAAGGAGGCCATTTGGCCCATCGAGTCTGCACCGGCCCTTGGAAAGAGCACCCTACCCAAGCCCACATCTCCACCCTATCCCGGTAACCCAGTAATCCCACCAATCCTTTTTGGACACTAAGGGCAATTTAGCATGGCCAATCCACTTAACCTGCACGTCTTTGGACTGGGAGAAAACCGGAACACCTGGAGGAAACCCACGCAGACACTGGGAGAACGTGCAGACTCCGCACAGACAGTGACCCAATGGAATGGAACCTGGGACCCTGGAGCTGTGAAGCAACTGTGCTAACCACTGTGCTACCGTGCTGCCCACCCAAGAACCCAGGTTGGAGATGTAGAACAAATCATCTGCATACAAGACACCCTGTGCTCCATACCCCCCTCACTATCCCCTTCCACTTATCCAAGCACCTCAACGCAATGGCCAAGGGCTCTTTTGCCAGCGCAAACAGGAGGGAGGACATGGGACACCCCTAACTTGTTCCCCTATGTTACCAAAAGTACATCAAATTCACCTCATTCTTGCGCACATTCGCCTTTGGTTCTCTTTATAACAATTTGACCCACGGCACAAACCTAGGCCCAATCCCAAACCTCTCCAACACTGCAAACAAATATCTCCACACTACACGGTTAAATGCCTTCTCCGTGTCCATGCCACCACCACCACCTCCGTGTCCTTCCCTTCTGCTGGAGAAAGCATCACATTTAACAAACGCGGCACGTTTGAGGCCAACTGCCTATTTTCACAAAACCCATCTGATTTGTCCAATCACTTGCAGGAGGCACACTTCCAACCTAAGCGTCAACACCTTGGCAAGAATCTTGGCATACACTTTTCGCAGAGATATTGGCCTATACTACCCACACTCCATTGGTTCCTTATCCTTTTTTGAAAAAAAGCAAAATGGATGCATGTCCCATCGTCTCTGGGAGTGCTCCCTTAGCCAAAGCATCTTGAAACATCTCCACCAGCAGCGACGCCAGTCTATCCAAAACTTTTTATAAAACTCAGGAATCCATCTGACCCCGGCGCCTTGCCTGTTTGCATCTTCCCTATCGCCTCCCGAACCTCCTCAATCCCAGCCCTGGACTCTCCTACTCTAGGACACCACAACCCCCCCTCCCCCAAAAAAAAAGTCGCCCATACCCTACACAGTGTTTTAGAAAATTCCTCAAATGCCTTGTTTGCCTCCTGCAGCGCCATCACCAATTCCCCTGCCCCATCCCGAACCAGAATAATCTCTTGTGCAGTTGCCTGACGGCGGATCTGGCCCACCAGCAAGTGACTGTTCGCCTCCCCATATTCATATACCACCCCCTTCGCCTGACTTAACTGCCGGAACGCCTTTTGTGTGGACAGAAGGTTAACCGTGCCTGCAATTCCTTTCTCCTCACTCGAAGTTCTGGAATGGGATCCTCCACATACTTTCCATTCACTTCCAAGATTTCCTCCAACAGCTGCTGCGCTCCTCTCTTGCCTCCCTGTCCACCTGAGACTTAAATGAGATGATCTCGCCCCTTACCACCGCCTTCAGTGCCTCCCAGACCACCGATGGCAGGACTTCCCCGTTCCTATTGAACCCCACAGTCATCAATCACCTTTCCCACCTTTGCACAAGAATTCAGGTCTGCAAGCAGCCCCACATCCAACCTCCACGCTGGTCTGTGGCTTCACATCCTCCCAAGACCACATCCACCAAATGCAGAACATGATCCAAAATAACAATCGGCGACAATGACTTCCCCCTAATAAACAAGTAGATCCCTGAGTACACATTATGCACCGGTGAAAAGAAGGAATACTCACTACACCGTGGATGCAGAAATCGCCATGGTTAGACCGATCCAACTTCGGATAAGTTCCCACCCAGAATTAACTAGTGCGTATTCAAATTCGTATTGCAGCCACCATCCTCTTCATAAACCCTATGTCATCCCAATTCGGGGCATACACGCTGACCAACACCACCAGCCCCCCCCTCCAAAGCACCCGTTACTGTAACGTTAATGCCCCCTTGTTCTGCCACCATCTGCTCCATCTGAAACCTAACTCTTCTTAGCCTCCGTATCGATTAGCTCTCCCCTGGAGCCCTGTTATTAAAGCCCGAGGGGAACAACTGACTCACCCAGCTCAGCCAAAACCCACCTCGTCCTTCACCCTCAAGTGGGTCTCCTGCGACTGCACTATGTAGACTCTCAAGCTGTTCAAATGCGAGGGCACTGCCGCTCACTTCAGCGGTCCACCCAACCCCTGCACGTTCCACATTACCATTCGGACCGTGGTCCCCCCTCCCTGGCCCGTCAGTCATGATCACTGCTCGCCCTGCCCAGAAAGTGGGACCCAACCCATCCCCCCCCCCTCTTCCCTCTTCCCAGAAACCCTCCAGCCACTTCCCCTCGAAACCACTTCTCTCTGCATAATCCCCCCTCCACCATTCACACCGCCCAGGCCCATCGAAACTGGTCCACACAGGTTCCGATGGCCGCGGCCCCACACCCACCAACAACACTACCTCATTCCCGTTCACAAGCCAACTTGCATTTGCTAGCGAAGTGGCCCCTGGCAGAGCGCCCCCCCCCACACACACACATACACAATACCGAAAAACCAACATAAAGACCCCCATACTTAATCTTTCCAAACAATCCAACATAATAGACGGCCAAACAAAGAGTAACTAATTCCAACACATTACCCCAATATTCCAAAACCATCCCCTCACAACCAACACATGAAGAAAAATGAAGTCCATATTCTATTGAGTCCCAGTCCTTCAGCCTTCACAATCGTCTCCCCTGTCTCAGAGTAGTAGTCCGTGGAGTTGTGTGTATGCCTTAACTCTAGGTAGACCACCTCAAACCACATGGTTGCTCTTGTGCAACGCCTCCTGTGTCCTGTTGAAGGCCACCACCATCTTGCCAGCTCCACCATGACATCTTCGTATTTACGAATACCACTGCCTTCCCACTTCACCTCTCGATTCTGCTTTGCCCATCTCAGCACTTTCTCCTTCACCTGGTAGCTATGAAAGCAGATTATCACAGCTCTTGGTGGTTCATTCGCCTTTGGCTTGGTCCGGAGCGACCGGTGAACCCTATCCAGCTCATAGAGGGGGGTTCCTCTTCCTTACCCAACAACTTGGCGAACAACTCCGCAAAGTACTCAGTCGGCCTCCAGTGCTCCAACCCTTCAGATCTGCAGATTCTGCCTTCGTGACCTGTTCGCCAGGTCCCCCACTTTGGCTCTGAGCCCTTTATTATTCTCGTCCACCTTCCGCAGCTCCTTTCCATTGAGGTGAACTGATCGCTGTGCCGCGACAATGCCTCCACCACCCCCTTCAACACCTCTCCTTGCTCCCGCACCACCATTGACCTCTTCCCAGGAGCCTCCTTTATCGGGGTCAGCGTATCATCTACGAACTCCTTGAGCGAGGCCGTCATCTCCTTCTGATGCCTATTGAAATGCTTGGTGAACTGCGTTCAAATTCCAGCGGCATCACCTCAGCGAGCTTGTCCATTGTAATGGACGCAGCCCCACCCGGCAAGCTTGCTCCCACCATCTTTCCTCCCACAGAACTCCGCACCTAATTCGAGCTCTCAAGCACACTATCGCTCACACCTTTTCAATCCGTATTTTCTGTTGCTTTTCTGACACCCTTTCGTTGCCGCATCTTTCCTTGAGATCAATCATATAAAATTTCCCCTCAAATCTGGGTGAAAAGGGCCAAAAAACGAAAGCTCTAGGAGGAGCCACCCAACGTGCGACCTCCACCTACATGTTGACACCGGAAGTCCCCTATGAAATCTAAGGGTGGGAGGTTGGGTTAGGTTGTGAATCAGGCAACAATGTTCTGTTTTAGAATTTGAACTTCAATATGATTAAATCACCTGATTTACTGGAGTTTTTTTAAGAGGTAATACTCCAGAACTAATATAGAGAAAATGTAACCTAAACTTATTTACATACATACCACAATGAGGAATACATCTTGTAGCATCCTCTGACTTACCACAAAACTATGGATACTGCATCCTCATTTCCATGATCTGATTGGCATTCATTTGTACTTAACCGTCACTTAATTCCTCCCCTCTCATGTTGCTATCTATATTTAGGACTGTTGCTAGAACCTGCTGTCTTAGTCTCATGTGGAACATAAACATCAGCATTGACTAGTTATGCCAATTGGCCTGTTTCTGCACTTCGTTCTATTTAATATTTGCCAGATATAATGGATCTAAATTTTGCTGCCAGGTTTTCTGCAGTTAATCAGTTTTGTTAAATATGAAAGTAAATAAATCTGAAGGAAAAGGGAGAGAATAGTTGTAACAAATGACCTGCAATTACTACAGAAATAACAAAGAAGAGCAAATTAAGTATTGGATTCTCAAAAGGGATTGGTCAATGATTTCAGAATGATTATTTGCTTTCTAAAGCTACTGCTGTTTCCTGTCACTACTGAGTTTCTGCAATGTTTTGAGTAGTCACTCAAGTTGGTACCAAAGAGCACTTATTCAAAATTACCATTTGATTCTTGTTTTATGGGCAAACAACTTTATGGTACACAATGTGATCACCGAAAGCATCTCTGATTATGACTTATATTACTGTCCCTACAACTGACACCAAAGTAAATGGCTTATAATTCCTATGGTCTGATTTACCCACTTTAATATTGGGGCTACGTGGACTTCCTGCCAATTCATTGGAATGACTACAGGCCAAAGTTGTTTTAATAAAAATAAATTCAGAGTACCCAATTATTTATTTATTTATACAATTAAGGGGCAATTTAGTACGGCCAATTCAACTACTCTGCACATCTTTGGGTTGTGGGGGTGAGACACTCAAAAACACGGGGAGAATGTGCAAACTCTACTCGGACAGTGACCGGGGGCCGTGATCGAACCTGGGTCCTCAACGCCGTGAGGCAGCTGTGCTAATCACGATGCCACCGTGCCGCCAGACTACAGACCAAAGTGAGTTGTTTAAATATATGAACCAGTGGCTGGCATAACATATAACCCATTTTATTTAACACTGGGCTGTATGTCATCAGGTCCAACAACTTGATCAGCTTTAAGAGTCATATTCTTAACCTAATCACTTCTGAATTATTTTCCATGGAGTCAAATGTTGGGAGCATTTATTTTTAAAAAAATAATTTTTATTAAAGGTTTTCATAAAATATCAATAACAAAATGAGAAAGAAAAAAGAACCCAACAGGGTTAAGTACAAAACACAATCTAAAAAAGCAATCCCCCAAACCCCCCCTCCACCCCCTGTACCTAAATAATAAATTAACATTAACACCCCGACTTAACACAACAGGTGTATACACCCCCTCAGACCCTTCCAGTGTAAATAACATAAACAAAAATAAATTAAACCCCCCCCCCCCCCCCCCCCCCCCCCGGGAGCTGCTGCTGCCATTGACCAACGTCTATCGTTCTGCCAGAAAGTCTAAGAACGGTTGCCACCGCCTAAAGAACCCTTGTACCGACCCTCTCAAGGTGAATTTCACCCTCTCCAATTTAATGAACCCTGCCATATCGCTGATCCAGGATTCCACGCTTGGGGGCCTCGTATCTTTCCACCGAAGGAGAATCCTTCGCCGGGCTACCAGGGACGCAAAGGCCAGAATTCCGGCCTCTTTCGCCTCTGCCACCCCAAATATTGCGAGCCCCCAGCCCGGTTTGACCCTGGATCCTACCACCCTCGACACCGTCCTCGCTACGCCCTTCCAAAATTCCTCCAGCGCTGGGCATGCCCAGAACATATGGGTGTGATTTGCTGGGCTCCCTGAGCACCTAACACTCCTGTCCTCACCCCCAAAGAACCTGCTCATCCTTGTCCCGGTCATGTGTGCCCTGTGCAGCACCTTAAACTGTATGAGGCTGAGCCTCGCGCATGAAGAGAAAGAGTGTTCACCCTCCCTAGGGCATCTGCCCACGTCCCCCCTTCGATCTCCTCTCCCATCTCCTCCTCCCACTTACCTTTCAACTCCACCACCGAGGCCTCCTCCTCCTCCTGCATCACCTGGTAAGTTTCCGAGATCTTCCCCACTCCCACCCACCCCCCCGAGAGCACCCTGTCCTGCACGGTGTGTGGCAGTAGCCGTGGGAATTCCACCACCTGCCGTCTGGCTAAACGCCCTTACCTGTAAGTACCTGAAGGTGTTCCCCGGGGGGAGCCCGTACTTCTCCTCCAGCTCACCCAAGCTCGCGAACCTCCCGTCCACAAACAGATCCCCCAACTTTCGTATCCCTGCCCTGTGCCACCCCGAAAACCCTCCACCTGTTCTTCCTGGGGCGAACCGGTGGTTCCCCCGTAATGGGGTCCACGCCGAGGCCCTAACTTCCCCCCTATGCCACCTCCACTGCCCCCAAATTTTGAGGGCCCCCACCGCCACCACCGGGCTCGTGGTATACCTCCTTGGAGGGAGTGGCAGCGGCGCCTTTGGCAGCGCCCCCAGACTCGTACCCACACAGGACGCCGTCTCCAGCCTCTTCCATGCAGCCCCCTCCATCACCCACTTGCGCACCATTGTCGCATTGGCGACCCAGTAGTACCCACAGATGTTGGGCAGCGCCAGCCCCCCCCTATCTCTACTCCGCTCCAGGAACCCCCTTCTCACCCTCGGAGTCCCTCGCACCCACACAAACCCCATTATACTCCTGTTAACCCGCCTGAAAAAAGCCTTCGGGATAAACACGGGGAGGCACTGGAACAGGAACAAAAACCTTGGGAGCACCGTCATTTTGATTGACTGCACCCTACCCGCCAGGGACAGCGGCAACGCGTCCCACCTCTTGAACTCCTCCTCCATTTGCTCCACCAGCCTTGTAAAGTTAAGCCTATGCAGGGCCCCCCAGCTCCTGGCCACCTGGACCCCCAAATATATGAAGCTCCTCTCCGCCCTTTTTAGTGGGAGCTCGCCAATCCCCCTCTCCTGGTCCCCTAGCTGAACTACGAACAGCTCGCTCTTCCCCATATTGAGCTTGTACCCCGAAAAGTCCCCGAATTCCCTAAGGTTCCTCATTACCTCTGGCATTCCTCCCACCGGGTCCGCCACATACAGCAGCAGGTCGTCCGCATAAAGCGACACCCTATGCTCCTCCCCACCCCGCACCAACCCCCTCCAGTTCCCCGACTCTCTCAGTGCCATAGCCAGGGGTTCAATCGCCAGTGCGAAGAGCAGGGGGGACAGGGGACACCCCTGTCTCGTCCCTCGGTGCAACCGAAAGTACTCGGACCTCCTCCTATTTGTGGCCACACTCGCCATCGGGACCTCATACAACAGCCTAACCCACCTGACAAACCCCTCCCCAAACCCGAACCTCTTCAGCACCTCCCACACGTACCCCCACTGTACCCTATCGAAGGCTTTCTCAGCGTCCATCGCCACCACTATCTCCGCCTCCCCCTCCCTCGCAGGCATCATGATAACGTTCAAAAGCCTCCGCACATTCGCGTTCAACTGTCTCCCCTTCACAAACCCCGTCTGGTCTTCATGGATGATCTGCGGCACACAATCCTCAATCCTCGTGGCTAAGACCTTCGCCAGCACCTTGGCATCTACATTTAGCAAGGAAATCGGTCTGTAAGACCCACATTGCAGGGGATCCTTGTCCCGCTTCAGGATCAAGGAGATCAGTGCCCGGGACATCGTCGGGGGTAAAGCCCCCCCCTCCCTTGCCTCATTGAAGGTCCTAACTAACAGCGGGCCCAACAGGTCCATATATTTTTTATAGAACTCGACCGGGAAACCGTCCGGCCCCGGTGCCTTCCCCGCCTGCATGCTTCCTATCCCTTTGATCAGCTCCTCCAGCCCAATCGGGGCCCCCAGTCCCGCCATCAGTCCCTCTTCCACCTTTGGAAACCTCAATTGGTCTAGGAAACGGCCCATCCCTCCCTCCACCCGTGGGGGCTCGGATCGGTACAATTCCTCGTAGAAGTCCCCATTGATGCCAACCCCACTCCGCACCACGCTCCCTCCCCTGTCCTTAACTCCCCCGATCTCCCTAGCTGCGTCCCGCTACCGAAGCTGATGCGCCAGCATCCGGCTTGCCTTTTCCCCATACTCGTAGACCGCCCCCTGGGCCTTCCTCCACTGCACCTCCGCCTTCCTGGTGGTCACCAGGTCGAATTCGGCCTGGAGGCTGCGCCTCTTCCTCAACAATCCTTCCTCAGGTTCTTCCGCATACCTTCTGTCTACCCTCACCATCTCCCCCACCAGCCTCTCCCTCTCCCCCCCGCTCCCTCCGCTCCTTGTGGGCCCTGATGGAGATCAGCTCTCCCCTCACCACCGCCTTCAGTGCCTCCCATACCATCCCCACTCGGACCTCCCCGTTGTCGTTGGTCTCCAAGTACCTCTCTATACTTCCTCGGACCTGCTCGCTCATCTCCTCGTCCGCCAACAGCCCCACCTCCAAGCGCCACAGCTGGCGCTGGTCCCTTTCCTCCCATCTCCAAGTCCACCCAATGCGGGGCGTGGTCCGAAATGGCTATTGCCGAATACTCGGTATCCTCTACTCTCGCTATCAGCGCCCTACTCAAAATGAAAAAGTCAATTCGAGAATAAGCCTTATGGACATGTGAGAAGAATGAAAATTCCCTCGCCCCCAGCCTTGCAAATCTCCAAGGGTCCACCCCTTCCATTTGGTCCATAAATCCCCTCCACACTCTCGCCGCCGCCGGCTTCCTACCCGTCCTAGACCTGGAGCGATCCAGTGCAGGATCCAACACCGTGTTAAAGTCTCCCCCCATTATCAGGCCCCCCACTTCCAAGTCTGGGATCCGACCCAACATACGCCGCATAAAACCCGCATCGTCCCAGTTCGGGGCGTACACGTTGACCAGCACCACCCTCTCTCCCTGCAACTTACCACTTACCATTATGTACCTACCGCCATTATCTGCCACAATGCTCGACGCCTCGAATAACACCTTCTTTCCCACCAAGATCGCCACCCCTCGATTTTTGGCATCTAGCCCCGAGTGAAACACCTGACCTACCCACCCTTTCCTCAGTCTTACCTGGTCTGCCACCTTCAGGTGTGTCTCCTGGAGCACAACCACATCCGCCTTGAGCCCCTTCAGGTGCGCGAACACGCGGGTCCACTTAACCGGTCCATTCAGTCCCCTTACATTCCAGGTTATCAGCTGGATCAGGGGGCTACCCGCACCCCTCAACCGCCGACTAGCCATGACTCCTCCTTGGCCAGCCACGCGCCCGTTCCCCACAGCGACATACCCCCGTCTCGACCCACCCCACTCGCTCCAGCTCCTCCTTGATCTTAGCAGCAGCAACTCGATTCTCAGGCTCTCCTCCTCCGTTCTAAGCGCGGGAAACAATCCTCGCTTTCCCGCCCCGGTCCCGCCCCCCCCTCCCCCCCCCCCAGTCTTCGGCGCGGGAAAAAATCCCGCGCTCTGTACCTACCAGGCCCAGCCACCAACCAAAACAGTGCCCAACCCGCCCCATCCACCCTCCCCAACCCGAAAGAGAAAAACACAGAGAAAAAGAAACCCAAAACAATGCAAAGGCCCACCCCCCCCCCCGAACCAAAAATAGGCATAACATATCCACCGCAGTCCCCAATCGCCCATCCCGACCCTCAGTCTGTGTCCAGCTTCTCGGCCTGAACAAAGGCCCACGCCTCCTCCGGAGACTCAAAATAATGGTGCCGGTCCTTGTAGGTAACCCACAGTCGCGCCGGCTGCAACATGCCAAACTTCACCCCCTTCCTGTGCAGCACCGCCTTCGCTCGATTGTACCCGGCCCTCCTCTTCGCCACCTCCGCACTCCAGTCCTGATATATCCGAACCTCCGCGTTCTCCCACCTGCTGCTCCTCTCCTTCTTGGCCCACCTGAGCACACACTCCCGATCGACAAACCGATGGAACCGCACCAGCACCGCCCGCGGAAGCTCGTTAGCCTTGGGCCTCCTCGCCAACACTCTATGGGCCCCTTCCAGCTCCAGGGGCCCCTGGAAGGACCCCGCTCCCATCAGCGGGTTTAACATGGTGACCACATAGGCCCCCACGTCCGGCCCCTCCGGGAGGCCCAGAATCCGCAGATTCTTCCGCCTCGACCGATTCTCCATCTCCTCGAACCGCTCCTGCCATTTCTTGTGGAGCGCCTCGTGCGCCTCCACCTTTACCGCCAGGACTAAGCTCTCGTCCTCATTATCAGAGATCTTCTGTTGAGCCTCTCGGATCGCCACCCCCTGGGCCGTCTGTGTCTCCAGCAGCTTATCAATAGAAGCCTTCATCGGCTCTAGCAGGTCCGTTTTAATCTCTGAGGCAGCGCTGGATACCCTCCTGTTGCTCCTCCGCACACTGCCTTCACGCTGCCTGGTCTCCGCCTGCCGCCATTTTGTCCTTCCCTCCCTTCTTCTGGTCCACCACCACCTTTTTTGTCACCACACTCCTAGTTAAAGCCATATACTGACGGAGAGCTGTTATTAACTCCTTCCCACACCGGGAAACGTCGAAAAAGTGCCCTTGGGGGCCCTGAAAAGAACCCAAAAGTCCGTTTTTGCGGGAGCCGCCGAATGTGCGACTTAGCTCCGCATAGCCGCAACCGGAAGTCTCGAGAGGGAATCCTTTTGGCAGTGTTCGCTTCACCAATCTGCCCCAAAATGTCTGTGGAAACTCCTGAAAAAGGTCTAAGAGTCCGTTCCAGATGGGAGCTGCCGAATGCGCGACCTACTCCTCCATGGCCGCCACCGGTAGCCTCGTCCCTGCTTCTTCAGTGGCCTTGGTGAGATCTTTTCACAGTTGTTCCCTCTGCTGCTAGAATTCAACTTTGATAAAGGCCCTCAGGTCAGCTTGCAGCTTTAAGCTTGCCCTTCCCCCGCCTGCATGCTGGAAGAGGCTTTTGTCTATTCCTGCTGCTCAAGCCAAATCTTTTACTGTTTCTGTCGGGTCTGGTAACCAAAAGACATAACATTCCTGGGGGACACTGTCAGGGGAATGTTGCAGTCTTCTTGCCACACCGAGAAATGTCAAACAAATGCCGTGGGGGCCCTGTAAAAGAGCCCAAAAGTCCGTTCCAAGCGGGAGCTACCGAATATGCGACCTAGCTCTGCATAGCCGCACCCGGAAGTCTCCATGTTGGGAGCATTTATATCGGTCACTCGTGGCAATTGTCCTTCACCTTTCATGATACCGAATCTCCCATTTGCTACCGTGACAATTTATTGGTCCTCCGCCTTAACTTGCCTTGCAGAATCTCACAAAGGACCTATGCACTCAAAAGATGCTGAAGTTGGATTTCCACAAAGAGCTGACTGAATCAGTGTATTCAAGCCCAATTTGACTTACGGGCTGCATCTTGGAAATAGCCCTGTTATAAACCATACAAATGAAATTGTACCACTGTTTTTATGTTTTGTTCAGAATTCCATTCAAGATGCAACCACACAACTGAAAGCTGAAATTGCAGAACGAAACAAAACGCTAGTAAGCGCATCCTAATTTATTTTTAATTTTGGACAACTATTGAAAAATTAGTATTTAAATTATGTTTATATTTTGTATGTAGATATGTGGAATATGATTGTAAGAAGTCTCCCAAGCAAGGCACTAATGATTTGAAGATTTTGTATCACACCAATAATTGCTATCACACTCGCTTGTATGTGACCTTTATTTGCCTTCAAAGTTTCATATTTTTCAAGTGAAATGGAAATTCTTACCTGCAGATGAAGTTGAATGATCCCAATAAAGAACATGGCAACATCATCTGCCAGTTCACTGTGATGTTCAGATGAGCTATTTTGTTTGCCTAGGATTACTTGCGTGCAAGAAGAACAGATAAACACATACTTATGAGTAAATTTAACTAGTTTTGAAATTATCTTCTATGTAAGCAATTACTTTATGTAAGCAAATGGAAGTCATAGTCTTCTTTCCTTGTACTTGCATCTGATTTGAGTTTAAAAATTAATTGTTTTTTCAAGTATTTAAAACCAACATACAACCCCAAACATGTCATCCTGAAACCCAACCAATGAACTCCCCCATTACCCCTCCCCGTTCCTCTAGCTGCTGACAGTAACCAGCTCCTTGAAATGTAGTATAAATAAACCCCATCTCTTATGAAACTCCTCACTTGCCCCTCTCGGAGCAGATTTCACCTTTTTCAAGTGCAAGAACTCCATTAAATCCCCCAGCCACACCGAGGCACAGGGTGGGGAAACTGACCTCCTCCCCAACAGGACCAGCCTGCGAGCGATCAACGAGGCAAAGGCAAAAACATCTACCCCTGTTCCTGTCTGCAAGTCCGGCACCCAGAATATGCCCCCCAGGGTACTGGGCTCTAAACCCACATGCAAATTCCATCAGTTAGACAGGACATAATTTTTACCAGCAAATTGTGAGCTGTTCCAGTGGATTTTAGATATTCGTCCCGATGCATTCAAATCTCTACCGGCAGACTCCCCGAGGTGCGGCTGCCTTGGTTTTGGCTCGAGCCGAGCTGGCAACCCCAGAATGCGGCATGCCAAAATTATTCGCCGAAAACCGTTCTCCGCTTTCTGGGTTGTAGGTTGGCCAGGCAGCGAACTGCCAGCAGGCCACAGTAACCAATCCCTGTAGATGGCGAGCTGTTTAACCAGCTGGTGATTGCCCGTCGTTCCAGCCCTGAGTTACGGTCTGATGAATGGAGGGTGCATGGAGCCTGACGTTTGGCAGCAGATTTCACAACTTTTTGAGCATTTTCGGAGTCAGCGACCCAATACGTACTGCTGTATGCTGGATTGTTTGACTATTTAAGACAAGACTGCATTTACGAATATAAGCAGTAGTGTATGTGGGTAATAAAAATATTAAAGACTTCTGGGTGCGGCGATGACCAGCTAAGTCGCACGTTTCGGCACCTCCTGTTTCAACGGACTTTTGGGTTCTTATCGGGAGCCCAACGGAAATTTTCAAAGGCTAAACCCAGTGTGAGGCGACATAGGAAGGAGTCCCCCCCGGGTGTGGATGGAAAGAAGTGATAGTAGTGGCCAGATTGTGGAGGATCCTCTGGAGCAGTGGCAGAGAAGAGAAGGGAGAAACAAGATGGCGGCTGAGGGAGCCCAGTTGGTATGGGGCCTGGAACAGCAGGAGTTCCTCCGGCGATGTGTGGAGGAGCTCAAGAAGGAGGTGCTGGCGCCGATGCTGCAGGCGATTGAGGGGCTGAAGGAGACGCAAAGGACCCAAGAGATGGAGCTCCGTGGAGTGAAGGCAAAGGCTGCCGAAAATGAGGACGAGATACAGGGCTTGGTGGTGAAGACGGAGACGCACGAGGCGCTACACAAGAGATATATGGAGAGATTGGAAGCCCTGGAAAATAGCTCGAGGAGGAAGAACTTAAGGATTTTGGGTCTTCCCGAAGGGGCAGAGGGAGCGGGCGTTGGGGCGTACGTGAGCGTGATGCTCCATACCTTAATGGGAGCTGAGGCCCCGATGGGCCCCCTGGAAGTGGAGGGAGCGTACCGGGTCCTCGTGAGAAGACCAAAGGCAGGGGAAATACCGCGAGCAATAGTGGTGAGATTCCACCGCTACAAGGACAGGGAGATGGTCCTGAGATGGGCTAAGAAGACACGGAGCAGCAGATGGGAGAACGCGGTGATCCGCGTCTACCAAGATTGGAGTGCGAGTTTCAATTGGGCCAAGGCGGTGCTCCACAGGAAGAAAGTGAAATTCGGAATGTTGCAGCCGGCAAGACTGTGGGTTACACACCAGGGCAAACACCACTACTTCGAGACGGCAGAGGAGGCGTGGCCATTCATTCAAGAGGAGAAGTTGGACTAGATTTGGGAAAGGATGTTTGGAATGAAGCGAGGTGGTGGCAAGGAATTGTAAATCAGATGGGGGAATTTTTTCCCCTCGAAGGGGGGGGACACGAAGAAATGTGGGCGCCGGTGGGGAAGGGGATGGAGAAGGAGAGAGGGAGCTGCGCCAATAGGGGCGGGGCCAAGAGGGAAGCCCGGGCTTTGTTCCCGCGCTATGGAAACTGGCGGGAAAAGGGGGCGTAGGAACGAGGGGGCCTCACACGCAGGGAGGCTAAGGATAAACGGGGGAAGCCGAGGTCAGCCAGAGTTTGCTGACTCCGGGAAGCAATATGGGGGGTGCAATCAAGCTAGAGCGGGATTTAGTGGGGGGGGGGGGGGGGATTATCTGGGTTGCTGCTGCTAAGGGGAAGGGTGAGCTGTTACGGGATGGGATGATCGGGACGGGAGGGCGCTGTCTGGGGGACAAGTGGTTGCGTGGGAACCGGGTGAGGAGCTGGTTTAAAAAAGGGGATGGCTAGTCGACGATGGGGGGGGGATAAAGAGCCCCCCAACCCGGTTGATCACGTGGAACGTGAGAGGGTTGAATGGGCCGATTAAGAGGGTAAGGGTATTTGCGCACCTAAAGAAGCTACAGGCAGACGTGGTTATGCTTCAGGAGACGCACCAGAAACTGGCGGATCAGGTCAGATTAAGAAAAGGATGGGTGGGACAGGTATTCCACTCTGGCTTGGATGCAAAAAATAGAGGGGTGGCAATACTGGTGGGGAAACGGGTATCGTTTGAGGCGAAGACCATAGTGGCGGACAGTGGGGGTAGGTACGTGTTGGTGAGTGGCAGATTGCAAGGTGAAGCGGTGGTGCTGGTGAACGCATATGCCCCGAACTGGGATGATGCGAACTTTATAAAGCGTATGTTGGGGCGCATCCCGGACCTGGAGATGTGAAAGTTGGTAATGGGGGGGGACTTCAATACGGTGCTGGACCCAGGGCTGGACCGGTCCAGATCTAGGACCGGGAGGAGGCCGGCAGCGGCCAAGGTGCTTAAGGGCTTTATGGAGCAGATGGGAGGAGTGGATCCCTGGAGATTCACTAGACCGAGGAGTAAAGAGTTTTCCTTCTTCTCCCACGTCCATAAAGTGTACTCCCGGATAGATGTCTTTGTCCTGGGAAGGGCGCTGATCCCGAAGGTGGCAGGAGCGGAGTACTCGGCTATAGCCATTTCAGATCATGCCCCACATTGGGTAGATCTGGAACTTGGTGAGGAAAAGGAGCAACGCCCACTTTGGAGATTGGACATGGGACTGTTGGCGGACGAGGGGGTATGTGGAAGGGTGAGGGGATGTATTGAAAGATACCTAGAGGTCAATGATGACGGAGAGGTCCAGGTGGGAGTAGTCTGGGAGGCGCTGAAGGCGGTGGTGAGAGGGGAGCTGATATCCATAAGGGCCCATAAGGGGAAACAAGAGGGTAAAGAAAGGGAGAGACTGATTGGGGAGATTCTGAGGGTGGATAGGCAATATGCGGTGGCTCCGGACAAAGGGCTATACAGGGAAAGACGGAGACTACACACGGACTTTGACTTGTTGACCACGGGTAAGGCGGAGACGCAGTGGAGGAAGACACGGAGTACAGTATGAATACGGAGAGAAGGCGAGCCGACTGCTGGCCCAACAACTTAGGAAGAGGGGGGCGGCGAGAAAGATCGGAGGAGTTAGAGACGAGGAGGGAAGGATGGAACAGAGAGCGGAGAGGGTGAACGGGGTATTTAAGGTATTCTACGAGAGGCTGTATAAGGCCCAACCCCCGGAAGGGAAAGAGGGAATGATGCACTTCCTAGACCAGTTGGAGTTCCCGAAGGTTGAGGAGCAGGAGAGGACAGGACTGGGAGCGCAGATTGAGGTAGAGGAGGTGGTAAAAGGAATCGGGAGCATGCAGGCAGGGAAGGCCCCGGGACCAGATGGGTTCCCGGTGGAATTCTACAGGAAATATGTGGACCTGCTGGCCCCACTCCTGGCGAGAACCTTCAATGAGGCTATGGAAAGGGGGACACTACCCCCGACGATGTCGGAGGCGACGATATCGCTGATCCTGAAAAGAGACAAAGACCCGCTGCAGTGCGGGTCATACAGGCCTATCTCCCTCCTGAACGTAGATGCCAAGTTATTGGCCAAAATGATGGCGACAAGGATAGAGGACTGTGTCCCTGGGGTGGTGCATGGTGACCAAACAGGATTTGTTAAAGGGAGGCAATTGAATACCAATATACGGAGGTTGTTGGGGGTGATGATGATGCCCCCACCGGAGGGGGAGGCGGAGATACTGGTGGCTATGGATGCAGAGAAGGCATTTGATAGAGTGGAATGGGACTACCTGTGGGAGGTGCTGAAGAGATTTGGATTTGGAGGGGGGTTCATTAGATGGGTTTGGCTCCTGTACAGGGCCCCGATGGCAAGTGTGATTACGAACAGGCAACGCCCCGACTACTTCCGACTATATAGGGGCACAAGACAGGGGTGCCCCCTGTCCCCGTTACTGTTTGCGTTGGCAATTGAGCCATTGGCCATAGCGCTGAGGGGCTCTAGGAAGTGGAGAGGGGTACTTAGAGGAGGAGAAGAACATCGGGTGTCATTATACAGTGAATGGTAGAACCCTCAAGAGTATTGAAAGTCAAAGAGATCTAGGAGTACAGGTCCACAGATCACTGAAAGGGGCTACACAGGTGGAGAAGGTAGTCAAGAAGGCATACGGCATGCTTGCCTTCATTGGCCGGGGCATTGAGTATAAGAATTGGCAAGTCATGTTGCAGCTGTATAGAACCTTAGTTAGGCCACACTTGGAGTATAGTGTTCAATTCTGGTCGCCACACTACCAGAAGGATGTGGAGGCTTTAGAGAGGGTGCAGAAGAGATTTACCAGAATGTTGCCTGGTATGGAGGGCATAAGCTATGAGGAGCGATTGAATAAACTCGGTTTGTTCTCACTGGAACGAAGGAGGTTGAGGGGCGACCTGATAGAGGTATACAAAATTATGAGGGGCATAGACAGAGTGGATAGTCGGAGGCTTTTCCCCAGGGTAGAGGGGTCAATTACTAGGGGGCATAGGTTTAAGGTGAGAGGGGCAAAGTTTAGAGTAGATGTACGAGGCAAGTTTTTTACGCAGAGGGTAGTGGGTGCCTGGAACTCACTACCGGAGGAGGTAGTGGAGGCAGGGACGATAGGGACATTTAAGGGGCATCTTGACAAATATATGAATAGGATGGGAATAGAAGGATACGGACCCAGGAAGTGTAGAAGATTGTAGTTTAGTCGGGCAGTATGGTCGGCACGGGCTTGGAGGGCCGAAGGGCCTGTTCCTGTGCTGTACATTTCTTTGTTCTTTGTTCTTTGTTGTTTTATACGCGGATGATCTACTGATATATGTCGCGGACCCAGTGGAGGGGATGCCTGAGATAATGCAGACACTCGGGGAGTTTGGAGAGTTTTCGGGATACAAACTGAATATGGGGAAGAGTGAACTGTTTGTGATGCACCCCGGGGAACAGGGCAGGGGAATAGACGAGCTGCTGCTGAGGAGGGTAACAAGAGATTTCCGGTATTTAGGGATCCAGGTGGCCAGGGACTGGGGAACCTTGCATAAGCTTAACTTGACACGACTGGTAGTGCAGATGGAGGAGGACTTTAAGAGGTGGGATATGGTGCCCCTGTCATTGGCGGGCAGGGTGCAGGCGGTTAAAATGGTGGTCCTCCCGAGGTTTCTTTTTGTGTTCCAGTGCCTCCCCATACTGATTACAAAGACCTTTTTTAAGAAGGTGGACAGGAGCATCATGAGCTTTGTGTGGGCCGGAAAGACCCCAAGGGTAAAGAGGGGGTTCCTGCAGCGCAGTAGAGATAGAGGGGGATTGGCACTGCCGAGTCGGAGTGATTATTATTGGCCGCTAACGTGTCTATGATATGTAAGTGGATGAGGGAAGAAGAAGGAGCGGCGTGGAAAAGGCTGGAGATGGCATCCTGTAGGGGAACTAGCTTAAAAGCACTGGCGACGGCGCCGCTGCCGTTCTCCCCGTATAGGTACACCACAAACCCAGTGGTGGTGGCGACTCTGCAGATTTGGGGGCAGTGGAGACGACATAGGGGAGTGACGGGGGCGTCAGTGTGGTCCCCGATAAGGAACAACCACAGGTTCGTCCTGGGAAGGATAGACGGGGGTTTTCAATCTTGGCAGCGAGCACGAATTGCGAAACTGAAGGACTTGTTCTTGGACGGGACGTTCGCGAGTCTGGGAGCACTGGCAGAAAAATACGGGTTGCCACCTGGGAATGCATTTCGTTATATGCAAGTGAGGGCATTTGTGAGGCAACAGGTGAGGGAATTTCCGCAGCTCCCGGCGCAAGGGATCCAGGACAGAGTGATTTTGTGGGCATGGGTGGGTGACGGTAAGGTGTCCAATATATACAGGGAAATGAGAGACGAGGGGGAGACGATGATAGAGGAACTGAAGGGAAAATGGGAGGAGGAGCTGGGGGAAGAGATTGATGGTGGGCTGTGGGCAGACGCCCTAAGTAGGATAAATTCCTCGTCTTCGTGTGCCAGGCTCAGCCTGATCCAATTCAAGGTACTACACAGGGCGCATATGACGGGGGCAAGATTGAACAGGTTTTTTGGGGTGGAGGATAGGTGCGCGGGAAGCCCTGCGAACCACACCCACATGTTTTGGTCATGTCTGGTATTGCATGGGTTCTGGGTGGGTGTGGCAAAAGTGATTTCAAAGGTGGTGGGGGTCCGGGTCGAACCAGGCTGGGGGTTGGCTATATTTGGGGTTGCAGATGAGCCGGGAGTGCAGGAGGCGAGAGAGGCCGATGTTTTGGCCTTTGCGTCCCTAGTAGCCCGGCGAAGGATTCTACTTATGAGGAAAGAAGCTAAACCCCCGGGCGTGGAGGCCTGGATAAATGACATGGCAGGGTTTATAAAATTGGAGCGGATAAAGTACGCACTAAGAGTTTCGTCCCAAGGGTTCACCAGGCGGTGGCAACCGTTCCTCGACTATCTCGCAGAGCGATAAGGGAAAATAGGAACGACAACAGCAGCAACCAAGGGGGGGGTGGGAGAGGGGAGGGTGCATTCGGGTCTTCGGGTTTTTTTTGTGTGTTGTTATATATTTGCTGTTCATGTTTATCTTTTCAATGTCACTATTTCTTTTTGTTTCTTATTTGTGTTGGCACTTGCCGTTAGTTAATATATTATTTTAAAAACGATCAATGTATTTACTGTTACAAAGTTGAAAAAATTGAAAATTCCTGGTTGATCGAAAAACTTTAATAAAATATATTTATTAAAAAAAAAATTAAAGATGGGCTGGTGTGGAGTCGTAACGTCAGAACCAATGTCATAAATTTAAAATGGTGTGAATTTATAAATGTCATAAGTGCCATTCATCCTAACTCGAACGCCGTAAAGTCAAGGACTGCCTGTAGTATTGAGATTATTCTGTACAATGCCTTTACCAAAATCTGAATTGTTGTACAATTGTGGTTTTTTTGTTCCTAATCCAGTTTTATTTGATAATAAAAGGGCCAGATAAAATTGGACATGGCTAATGCAAAAGAAATCCAAGCACATCTCAAGCCTCTGATTGTGGAATGCCCAGAACAACTGAACTCAGAAATACAGACAATGAGGGAGACGGTAGAAAAGAAGAAGGAGGCCATGGTAAAATGTTTCTTACCCCCCCAATTTCCCAAAATTGTTAATAGTAACTTGTGCTTTCATACAACCACCTGGTGCTGGTGCTGTCAGTTGTTTTGTCACTGTACGGCATTGCATTTTATGAAATTCTGTCAGTGTCTGACATTCATACATGGAATTTTTTTTCAAGTGTATGAGTTACTGGTTAAGACACGGGGGGCGTCATTCTCCGACCCCCCGCCGGGTCAGAGAATGGCCGTTGGCCGCCGTGAATCCCGCCCCCGCCGAAGTCTACGGTACCGGAGATTGGGCGGGGGCGGGAATCGGGCCGCGCCGGTTGGCGGGACCCCCCGCTCAATTCTCCGGCCCGAATGGGCCGAAGTCCCGCCCAGAAATTGCCTGTCCCGCCGGCGTAAATTAAACCTGGTATTTACCGGCGGGACCAGGCGGCGTGGTCGGGCTCCGGGGTCCTGGGGGGTCGCGGGGCGATCTGATCCAGGGGGGTGCCCCCACGGTGGCCTGGCCCGCGATCGGGGTCCACCGATCCGCGGGCGGGCCTGTGCCGTGGGGGCACTCTTTCCCTTCCGCCTCCGCCACGGCCTCCACCATGGCAGAGGCGGAAGTGACTCTCCCCACTGCGCATGCGCGGGAAACGTTCAGCGGCCGCTGACGCTCCCACGCATGCGCCGGGAAACTGTCAGCGGCCGCTGACGCTCCCGCGCATGCGCCGCATTTCTGCGCCAGCTGGCGGGGCAACAAACGCCATTTCCGCCAGCTGGCGGGGTGGAAATCCCTCCGGCGCCGGCCTAGCCCCGACATTGAGGTGCATTCCGCACCTTTGGGGCGGCGCGATGCCCGTCTGATTGGCGCCGATTTGGGCACCAGTCGGCGGACATCGCGCCGTTGGGGGAGAATTTTGCCCCTGGTTCCAGGCTTATAAATCATCAATCATCCTAAAGATATATTCTAGACTGCTTAGTTTTTAGAATGTCATTCCATTCTGTGTTTTTTAAATGTATTACAAAGTAAATTGCTTTAAATTTCTAATTTGTTTTAAACATTCTGAACCATGCATTGTAATTAATCCAGTACTGAATTATTCCCTTATCTGTTGTAACAATTACTTGCTACCTTTATGCTGAAAGATTTTTAAATGTAATAATCAGAAGTGCGTGTAGTATTCTAATCCAATCTCAGTAAAACTCTTGAAAAGCATCAAATTGCTTCCCACTTCTTTAACCAGATTTTTTCCTCCTGCACAGCTCCTATCTTCAAAATTCTCGTTCCACCGATCTCTGTCCCTCTGACCTTTTTACTCTCTCTCGATCTTTTAATGTCTGGTGTTATTTTTTATTCATTCCGGGAATGTGAGCATCGCTGGCTGGGCCAGCACTTATTTACCCATCCCTAATTGGCCTTGAACCTAGTGGTTTGCTCGACCATTTCAGAGTCAACCACATTGCTGTAGATTGAGTCACATGAAGACCAGACCAGGTAAGGATAGTAGATTTCCTTCCCTATAGTTTTTAAAAGACATTAAATTCCAGATGGTGGGATTTGAACTTGGTGCCTCTGAGCATTATGTTGGGTCACTGGATTTCTAGCCCATTGACCATACCCCTACGCTACTGACTCCCCTGTGAAATAGGCTGCCTCAATTTCCCTACCTCTCTCTGATTTTGCAGCACTGTGTTCATTTTTTTCTGTTGATCACATTTTTATTAATCCTGCTGACGTGGTCTGCACTGTTATTTGGTGCACAGGCCTTAATCTTGCAGAGTCTGAATGCCAATGGTCTGATACCTCCTCTTGACCATGATCCCTCCACCAAACATCAAACCATCGTTTTCCCATCTGTTATTAATTCATCTTTTTTGGTGATCTCGTTCTTTCCTGCACCCCCACCCCAATGGTTCCCAATCTCATCGTCATCCAATCCCACATAGCCTGCTTCTACCTCCTTCCCAAGGTCACAAACAGGACTACCCTGCTAGATCTGTTGTTGGAGCCTGTTCTTGCCCATGGAACTTATTTTTTCCTAGCTCTATTGACTTTTTCTTTTCTCCTTCTTCAGTCTCGTCTAACTTACATCTGTGACTTTTCCAACGCCACCCGCTTTACAGTTTCCAGTTTCCAAGCCCTAACTATCTCTTTTACACCACGGATGTCCAGTGGCCCATGGATTATGCATGTTCAAGATATGCATGAGTGTTATGATAATTGATAGTGGTACGTTTGATATTGAACAGTATGAAAACCACTGGACCTGTGTTATTGATGCATTTTTGTTTTTTTTCCTGCCTAAAATGTTTCCTATTCTTTAAGTTGCAGCTATCCTTTCGAAACAGGCCAAAACCTAAAATCTGTCGAAATGATTAGGTTACATTAGGTCATTAAGGCAGTTTTACAAGTGTATTTGTCTTCAAATAGACCTATTTCTGTTTTTTTTTTCTTTTTAAATAATCGAAATTGCTGCCACTGACACATTTCCAGAATAAATAACAATAGGAATAATATTGTCCTAATTAGCAAAGAAAAATCAAATTGAATTACAACGAATCAATTTACAAACTATGCCTTCCTAGATCATATGGTAGCATAACTAATCAATATTCTTGGTGCCTATATCCCACATAATTTAGGAGGAACAAAGTGCAGAGAGCCTCGGTCAGAACTGTGAGCTGCCCAACCTTGTGTGCCTGTATTGTCCAGATTGGAAATTGTTGGAGTAGAGAAAATGCTGTAGCTTGTTACCATCAGTCCCTGGTCCTGAACAATGCCAGCAAATACTTGGCAGGGGCAACACTAGCTGATATGTCTCACATTGACGTAGCAGACCGAGTTCACTTCGCCAATTGTAATTCAATTTTGTGTGCATTTAATAGCAAAAGAAAAATGATAGAACAATGGAACTTCAGGACAAGTTGGCAAGCTTTAACAATTTCCAAAACAAAGAACTAGAAACTTACTGCAGTTTATTGCAACAATCCCAGGCTGGCTCTGATCTTATAAGCAACATGAACACTGAGGTAAGTGGATTCCACTGTGTTTAGCAAAATATTTTTTCTGTATAATGTATTGCAAAGCTTTTGCTAACTCCTTAGAACGATCTGAAAATTATTGTATTCAAATTGTATGCGAAGAATGCTATTGAGTTTCCAGATTGCCCCATTTTCTCCTGCATAAGATTGATGGAGAACTTCGACTGGGTCAGCACAGTAGCACACGTGGTTAGCACTGTGGCTTCACAGTCTTAGGTTCAATTCCCCGCTTGGTCACTGTCTGTGCGAAGTCTGCACGTCCTCCCCGTGTCTGCGTGGGTTTTCTCCGGGAGCTCCGGTTTCCTCCCACAGTCCAAAGACGTGCAAAGTTAGGTGGATTGGCCATGATAAATTGCCCTTAGTGTCCAAAAAGGTTAAGGAGGGGTTAGTGGGTTATGGGGTTGGGTGGAAGTGAGGGCTTAAGGGGATCGGTGCAGACTTGATGGGCCGAATGGTCTCCTTCTGCACTGTATGTTCTATGTATTGTAAAGGCTTTTTGAGAGGCAGACATACAACCTTAATTATATATAATTTATAGGTACAATTCTGGGCTCCTATTATAAAACGGATATAGAAGTGCTGGAAAAGGTACAAGGATGAAACTAGAATGGAGAAGCTGCAACTCTTAGGAAAGACTAGAAAGGCTGGAGGTTCTTTCAAACAAAGAGAAGACTGAAGAGTGGCTTTTACATTGATGGGTTGGATGTAGAGAAGATGTTTCTACTGAAGCGGGAGTTGAGAACTTAAGGGACATAAATATCAGATTGTCACCAATAAATCCAAAATAGAATTCATAAGAATATTTCTTTCACGTGAGAATGTGAAACTTGCTGCAAGGATAATTGTGGCAAATATCATAGATACAGTTCAGGGGATTCTTGATTTGCTCAGAAGTTTATTCTGGTGGGGTAAGATGAAGAGGGGCAGGAGGAGAATCGAAGGGAAAATAAACACTGGCATGGACTCGTTGGTCTGTGCCTGTTCCTGTGGTGTAAATTCTATGTGGAGCGGCACAGTGGTTAGCACTGCTGCCTACGGCACTGAGGACCCAGGTTCGATCCCGGCCCCGGGTCACTGTGAAGTTTGCACATTCTCCACGTGTCTATGTGGGTTTCACCCCCACAACCCAAAGATGTGCAGGTTAGGTGGATTGGTCACACTAAAATGTCGCTTAATTGGAAAAATAATAATTGGGTACTCTAAATTTACAAATAAAAGTAAAAAGTAAATTCTATGTAATAAATTTATTAGTACAGTGGACAGGGGTGAGTTGGTTGTGTGATTGGTGTCGTAGTATCTGTTGGTAGGTGGTGGTGGTGTTGGATGTTTTTGTTTGCCAGGCGGTTTTGATGAGTAATAGTTTTTCTTACATGTCGATATTTGACAAAATCAGCATGGTCAATAAACAAGTAATGGTCATAAGTCAATCGGCTCCCCACCACCCACCATTTTTCTGCAGATACCTTTGGTGAGACCCATGCTCATCTTCAAACTTTTGTTATATAGATATACTTTTCCTAATAAGTGTATTCTCCAATCAAATTCCAGAATGACCCAAATCTTACTAGTAAAGTAGACTAACTGCTGGATGATGAGTTCCAAAATTTCCTCTCACTAACAGGAAATTCACCGTACCCTCCGATATCACTGATTTGGTACAATTGTTAGGGGGCTTTATTCTACGCTTCAAATCCTACACACTTGCACACTTGTTTTCTGATTACATTTAAATTGAGGTTGCAACATAGGAACCAACCATTTAGGCCAAATGCTTTGGTGTTTATTCTCCATGTGAGCAAATATTTGTGATCATGTTTACTCACCCTGTACCTCTCGCTCTTCAACCCCTTTTTGTTCATGAACCTGTCCAATCTAATCATGAATATTGACAACTTCTGTTTCCGCTCTGGAAGTGAATTCCACTTCTCACAACTCTGAAGACAATTCTCCTTGCTCCTGTTCTAAACTTCTTCCATTTATTCTTGTACTGGCGTCATCTTGTTCTTGACCCCATAAATACCAGAAACAGTTGCTTTACCTATCCTGCTATATCGTTTCATTAAAAATATTCTTTAAATATTTCTATTGTATTGTTCCATAATATGCATTGTTCTAATGAAAAAGCATTAATTTTTCAGGTTAGACTTCATATTTATATTTCTCCACCCGAGCATCCTAACAAACCTTTGTTGGATCTGCTCTAAAAACTCAATATCGTTCCTATACCTTAGATCTCAGTATTGCCCCCCTACTCTTAAGTGTGATCTTATTAAGCTTTTCCGTAGTTAGAACTGGAGCTGATCTTGTGAGGGCACTCCTGAAGGTTGCGTTGAGAATGTGCAAAGTAATAGTACCATTAGTGTTTCAAAGCACCACGCTATTATTTGGTTCCTCTGTTTCTAGCATTAAACATGTTCATGGTATCCTCGAGAAAATTAACCACAATTGGCGGCATGGTGGCACAATGGTTAGCACTGCTGCCTCACAGCGGTAGAGACCCGGGTTCAATTCCCCCCTTGGAGTTTGCACATTCTCCCTGTGTTTCCTCCATTGCTCTGGTGCCACAGCCCAAAGATTTGAAGATTAGGTGGTGTTATGGGATTGCGCAGATAGTGTGGGGGTGCTCTTTCAGCGGATCGATGCCGACTCTATGGCCGAATGGTCTCCTTCTGCACTGAAGTGATTCTATGAAAATTCTTCACATATTAGTACTGTACGTGAAAGGTAATATTTTAATATACTTTTAACCCTTATTACAATCAGCTATCTTGTTCACTCCAATTAAAGAGCTGAAAACCTTTGGGCATTTATATCTCAAAAGTGAAACCATCTACAGGAATATATTTTTCTCTTGACTTCTATAGATTTGGAATGAAGAAAATGAGCAAGAGAGAAAGCAAATGGAATTGAAAAATTTGCAGACAGAAGAAACTCGGTTGAAAAGGATTCTGGGTTCAAAGTTTGAAAAACACGATAAGCTACAGATGCAGAGGCAGAAGAAACAGGAAACCAGGGCACATGATCTTGATTCAGTAGCCACGTGTGTACATTTAACTACTGATTGTCTCAGATTTTGCTTTGTGACTGGCGATCATTCACACCTTTCAAAATTCACAATTGCAATTTATTGACAGATCTAAGCAGAGTGCTCAGAATAATGAATGTCCTCTCTTTTTAATTTTTAAATTTTTTTTCCCAATTGAGGAGCAGTTTAGCGTGGCCAATCCACATACCCTGCACATCTTTGGGTTGTAGCGTTGAGACCCACACAGACACGGAGAGAATGTGCAAACTCCACATGTACAGCGACCCAGGGCCGGGATTGAACCCGGGTCCTCACGCCGTTAGACAGCAGTGCTAACCACTGTGCCGCCCTATGAACGTCCTCTCGTAATCTGTTTTGAAGTTATGCAAACTGAAAACTTAAGGATTCCAAATTTAAACTTTTTTCATCTTCTAATTGTGTTTCTCTATCCGTTATATGCCCTCAAGTGTCACTACTTGTTAACCATTATTGCTTATCTGTTTTGCACAAATATTCTTTTGTATCTCTGTATATGTATTTATAATTCCTTGTCAACATATACACAGAAGAAATTCTTGGGTCTAAATGGGGTGTGAAATTTCTGCCTTTTGCCTTGGAAATGATGTTCTGACCTCCACCATGAATGTTAGTGCGCTCAACCTTGATCTTATGCTTTCAGCTGATCCCTGAAGTCCGAGATGTCCAGGGTGCAATCAGTGAACTCCAGGGTGGGGAGCCCCATTGTAGCTCACGCCTGGAGCCAAATCTCAACTACTGCCCCACAGATTTGCATCAGCCGAGACCCGGCTATTGTCACTCACCTCACTGGAAGGGCATGCTCTGCTGCTGGCTGCTTGGCAGAGCCATGGAGTTGGCAGGCAGTGAGGGATGGGGAGGAGAGGAAGCCCAAGCTTCATTTAGTTGTACTGAATCAGCACCGGTTTTCAATCACTGGCCTGGCCATGAAGGGGCCTATGGGGTCCCAGGGCAGCTCAATGTTGCTGTAAAGCTGTTGAAATGCCAGGTTGCTAATTTGAGTGAGTTGTGGGGTAGGGGTTTTAGGTGTGTATGTGTCAGCAGTTTAAGAATAGGGGCTGCTGAGTGAATAAGTGGATGGGGGAAAGATTTGGGAAAAAGACGGGAAAGAAACTAATTGCAATGGGTCCCTGGAGAGAGAGAGAGTCAGAAACTTCTGAAGTCTAATAATTCCACCCATTTGAAGTGGCCAAGAAGCATTTGCCTTTCGCCACAGATCGTGAATGCTATAATGTCATGATTCCTTGAAGAATCATAGAATGGTTACACCACAGAAGGAGACAAGTCAGAGCATTATGTCTGTGCAAGCCCTCTGAAGGAACAATTGATGCCTCCCCCTGCCTTTTATTCTTAACCCTGCAATTTCTTCCTTTTCAAATAATGATCAATTCCCTCAATTGACCCTGCCTCCCCACAGTCTCAGGCAATGCATTCCAGATCCGAACCACTTTGTGAAAATATTTTTCCCCATATCGACGTTGCTTCTTTTGCCAATTAATTTAAGTCAATGCCCTCTGGTTTTTGATCCTTCCACCAATGGGAACAGTTTCTGCCTACCCACTCTGACCAGAACCCTTCATGATTTTGAATACCTCTATCAATTGCCAAAAAATATCTTCATACCTTTGGCTTTGGCCACTAATTTTCAGACCGTTATAATATTAAAGTAATTTTTAGTTTTAAAATGAATTTCATATCGAATAGATGATTGTTTTCCACATTTGATGATAATGTTACAAGAAATGCAACATTGAATTTGGGCTATCGGCTTTAATTTTATAAATTAAATTCTGGATTATTAAAAATGAATGCTTATTTGTTTTGTTTTAAGATATATTGCATTGTAAAATCCAAAAGCATTTAAAGTTTATTTTTCTTTGTATGTTTTTTGATTAGTGAGTTTGATCAGTTTAAGCAGCGAAGCCAGGAGGTATCTGAGCAGATTGCACAAATAAACAGTGGACGGCAACAATATCTGACAAAAAGCCAGGCATTGCAGGAGAGCTGTACTAAAGATGAATCTGAATGTCAGGTATGTCATAGCAATATGAAGACGAGGCTGTAATCTACAACGTAGCCTTATTGTAACAAGACACCCAGGCTCTTTTTTAGCTTTACATGACTTGGGACGTTTGACCACCTAAACCTGAAGTGATTTGCATTAACTTAAGCGACTGGCTGACTTGCTGAATGTCTTCCTTTTTAAAAATATATTTAGAGTACCCGACAATTCATCTAGCCTGCATATTTATTCTGGATTGTGGGGGTGAGACCCACGCAGACACGGGGAGAATGTGCAAATTCCATATGGAGAGTGGTCCGGGGCCAGGATCGAACCCGGGTCCTTGGTGGCGTGAGGCAGCAGTGCTAACCATTGCACCATCGTGTTGCCCTGCTGAATGTCTTCCTTTAGCAAAAATTGCAATTGCAACTGGCCACTTGAGAGAGAAATTATACAGTGCAGGAGGGGAGTAACCCACATGCCCAAAATGCCTGTTTCAGCTGTAAGGATTAGAGTTAGAACATAAGAACTAGGAGCAGGAGTAGGCCATCTGGTCATAGTCATAGAGTCATAGAATTTACAGTGCAGAAGGAGGCCATTCGGCCCATCGAGTCTGCACCGGCTCTTGGAAAGAGCACCCTACCCAAGCCCACACCTCCACCCTATCCCCATAACCCAGTAACCCCACTCAACCAACCCTAAGGGCAATTTTTTGGACACTATGGGCAACTTAGCATGGCCAATCCACCTAACCTGCACATCTTTGGACTGTGGGAGGAAACCGGAGCACCCGGAGGAAACCCACGCACACAAAGGGAGAACGTGCAGACTCCGCACAGACAGTGACCCAGCCGGGAATCGAACCTGGGACCCTGGAGCTGTGAAGCAATTGTGCTAACCACTATGATACCGTGCTGCCCCACGGTCCTTCGAGCCTGCTCCGCCATTCAATAAGATCATGGCTGATCTTTTGTGGACTCCGCTCCATTTTCCCGCCCGAACACCATAACCCTTTATTCTTCAAAAACCTATCTATCTTTATCTTGAAAACATTTAATGAAGGAGCTTCAACTGCTTCACTGGGCAGGGAATTCCATAGATTCACAACCCTTTGGGTGAAGAAGTTCCTCCTAAACTCAGTCCAAAATCTACTTCCCCTTATTTTGTGGCTATGCCCCCAGTTCTGCTTTCCCGCACCAGTGGAAACAACCTCCCCGCATCTATCCTGTCTATTCCCTTCATACATTTTATCTGTTTCTATAAGATCCCCCCCGCATCCTTCCAAAATTCCAATGAATACAGTCTGAGTCTACTCAACCTCTCCTTGTAATCCAACCCCCTCAACTCTGGGATTAACCTCGTGAATCTCCTCTGCACATCCTCCAGCGCTAGTATGTCCTTTCTCAGGTAAGGAGGCCAAAACTGAACATGATACTCCAGGTGTGGCCTCACTACACCGTATACAGTTGCAGCATAACATCCCTAGTCATAAACTCCATCCTTCTAGCAATGAAGGACAAAACTCCATTCGCCTTCTTAATCACCTGTAAACCAACTTTTTGCGACTCGTGCACTAGGACACCAGGTACCTCTGCACAGCAGCATGTTTTAATATTTTATCATTTAAATAATAATACCTTTTGCTGTTATTCCTACCAAAATGGATAACCTCACATTTATCAATATTGTATTCCATCACCAGACCCTAGCCCATTCACTTAAACTATCCAAATCCCTCTGCAGACTTCCCGTATCCTCTGCACGTTTTGCTTTGCCACTCAGTGCCCGAAATCACCCTGTCTTGAATCCCCTGTGCCGGGAGCAGCGGGAATTCCCTCACCTGCTGCCTCACAAACTCCCTCACTTGCATGTACTTGAAGGCATTTCCCGGGGGTAGTCCAAATTTCTCATCCAGCACCCCTAAGCTCGCAAACGTCTCATCGATGAACAAGTCCCCCATTCTTCTAATCCCTGCCCGATGCCAGCTCCGAAACCCCCCGTCCATCCTTCCTGGGACAAACCGGTGGTTATCTCTGATCGGGAACCACACCGAGGCTCCCATCGCACCCCTGTGTCATCTCCACTGCCCCCAGATGTTTAGCGTTGTCGCCACCACCAGACCCGTGGTGTACCTTGTCGGCGAGAGCGGCAGCGGTGCCGTCACCAGCGCCCCCAGGCTCGTTCCTTTGCAGGACGCCATCGCCAGTCTCTTCCATGCCGCCCCCTCTCCCTCCATCACCCACTTACGGATCATCGCCACATTGGCTGCCCAATAGTAGCCACTCAGATTCGGCAATGCCAGCCCTCCTCTAGCTCTGCTACGCTCCAGGAACCCCCACCTTACCCTCGGGGTCTTACTCGCCCACACAAATCCCATAATGCTCCTGCTTACCCTCTTAAAGAAGGCCTTGGTAATCAAAATTGGGAGGCATTGGAATACAAAAAGAAACCTCGGGAGGACCACCATTTTAATCGACTGTACCCTACCCGCTTGCGAGAGTGGCAACATGTCCCATCTTTTAAAGTCCTCCTCCATCTGTTTCACCAGCCGCGTCAAGTTAAGTTTGTGCAGTACCCCCCAGCTCCGAGCTACCTGGATCCCCAAGTATCGAAAGCTCCTTTCCGCCCTCCTCAGCGGTAGGTCGTCTATCCCTCTTCCCTGATCCCCAGGATGCACCACAAAGAGCTCGCTCTTTCCCACATTGAGCTTCTAGCCCGAGAAGTCTCCAAACTCCCTTAGGGTCTGCATGACCTCAACCATCCCCTCCACTGGATCCGCCACATACAGCAACAGGTTGTCTGCGTACAGCGATACTCGATGCTCCTCTCCCCCTCGGACCACCCTCCTCCATTTCCCCGACTCCCTTAACGCCATGGCCAAAGGTGCAAACAGCGGGGGGGACAGGGGGCACCCCTGCCTCGTCCCACGGTACAGATGGAAATACTCCGACCTCCGCCGATTTGTAACCACACTCACCACCGGGGCTTTATACAGGAGCTTAACCCAACTAATAAACCCTCCCCCGAACCCAAACCTCTTCAACACTTCCCAGAGATACTCTCACTCTACCCGGTCAAAGGCCTTCTCCGCGTCCATGGTTGCCACTATCTCCGCCTCTCCCTCCACCGATGGCATCATAATCACGTTCAGCAGCCTCCGCACATTGGTATTTAGCTGCCTGCCCTTTACAAACCCCGTCTGGTCCTTGTGAATCACCCCAGGACACAGTCCTCAATCCTCGTAGCTAACACTTTTGCCAGCAACTTGGCATCTACGTTGAGGAGCGAGATCGGCCTATACGACCCACATTGCAGCGGGTCCTTATCCCGCTTCAGGATCAAAAAGATTGTCGCCTCCGACATTGTCGGGTGCAGGGTCCCCCCCCTCCCTTGCCTCATTGAAAGTCCTTACCAGCAACGGGGCTAACAGGTCTACATACTTTCTATAGAACTCCACCAGGAACCCATCCGGTCCCGGGGCCTTCCCCGCCTGCATGCTCCCCAGTCCTGTAACCGGCTCCTCTAACCCAATTGGCGCCCCCAAACCAGCCACCACCTGCTCCTCCACCCTCGGGAACCTCAGTTGGTCCAAGAATCGTCGCATCCACTCTTTTTCCCCTGGGGACTGGGACCTATACAGCTCCTCGTAGAAGGCCTTGAATGCCGCATTCAATTTCACCGCACTCCGCACCATAGTTTCCCTTCCATCCTTGACTCCACCTATTTCCCTCTCTGCCATCCTTTTACGGAGCTGATGTGCCAGCATCCGGCTCGCCTTCTCCCCATATTCGTACATCATCCCCTGTGCCTTTCTCCACTGTGTCTCTGCCTTCCCTGTGGTCAACAGGTCGAACTCCGTCTGGAAACTTCGCCTCTCCCTGAGTAGTCCCTCATCAGGGGCCTCTGCATATCTCCTGTCCACTCTTAAAATCTCCAGTAACCTCTCCCTTTCCCTACCCTCTCTCTTCTCCCTACGAGCCCTGATGGAGATTAACTCTCCCCTGACCACCGCCTTCAGCGCCTTCCATACTACTCCCACCTGCACCTCCCCGTTGTCATTGGCCTCCAGATACCTTTCGATGCACTCCCGCACACTTCCTCGTCTGCCAACAGTCCCACATCCAACCGCCACAGCGGGCGTTGGTCCCTCTCCTCCCCCAGCTCTAATTCCACCCAGTGCGGGGTGTGGTCTGAAATGGCTATGGCCGAATACACCGTTCCCTCTACTTTCGAGATCAATGCCCTGCCCAGAACAAAAAAATCTATCCGGGAGTAGGTCTTGTGTACATGGGAGAAAAAGGAGAATTCTCTGGCCAAAGGCCTGGCAAATCTCCACAGATCTACTCCCCCCATCTGGTCCATAAACCCCCTGATCACCTTGGCCGCAGCCGGCCTCTTTCCGATCCTGGATCTGGAGCGATCCAGCGCTGGGTCCAGCACCGTGTTGAGGTCCCCTCCCCATTATGAAGCTTCCTACCTCCAAGTCCGGGATGCACCCCAACATACGTTTCATGAATCCAGCGTCGTCCCAGTTCGGGGCGTATACATTCACCAATACCACCCCCGTCCCCTGCAACCTACCACTCACCATCATGTACCGGCCCCCGTTATCCACCACTCTGTTCTTGGCCTCAAACGACACCCGCTTCCCCACCAGTATTGCCACCCCTCTATTCTTCGCATCCAGCCCCGAATGGAACACCTCTCTTACCCATCCCTTTCTTAACCTGACCTGATCTGCCACCTTCAGATGTGTCTCCTGAAGCATGACCACTCTGCCTTCCGTCCCTTTAAGTGCGTGAACACTCGGGCCCTCTTAATCGGCCCATTTAGGCCTCTCACATTCCACGTGATTAGCCGGATTGGGGGCCTACCCCCCCGCCGACTAGCCATCTCCTATTTCAGGCCAGTCCTCTGCCCGCGTCACCCGCACCCTCCAGTCCCCCAAATGGGGAACCCCCGCCCCGACTACCTCTTCGATTTTCAGTTCCCCCTCGGCCATTGCAGCAGCAACCCTATTGTCCCCCCCCTCCCCACTAGATCCAAATCTAGCTCTTTCGCTCCCCCCCATAATACTTCCGTAAGTCAGCTGACTCCTGCTGACCCCAGCCCTACCCGTTGACCCCCCCCCGGGTGTGGAAATCCCTCCTCATCCTTGCGCTCCTCCCCCCTCCCTAGCACGGGAAAAAGCCCGCGCTTTCCCAAGCCAGCCCCGCCCCCTGTGACGCAGCTCCTGTTGCGGCCTTATCCTAATTCCCCCATCCCCGAGTCTCGCCTCCCTCCAGTACCGACGCCCACATTTCTCACTGTCCACCCCATCAAAAACTCTTCCCCCATCCCCATTCACCGTCCCACCCGTGAAGCATTCTTTACCCATATTTACAACCCTGTATACAGTCAACATCTCCCCCACTACCACAGCCCCTCAGTTCGAGTCCAATTTTTCCGTTTGGATAAAGGTCCAAGCCTCTTCTGGCGTTTCGAAATAGTGGTGTCGGTCCTGGTACGTGACCCACAGTCGCGCTGGCTGCAGCATTCCGAATTTCACCCTTTTTTTTATGCAGCACCGCCTTGGCCCGATTGAAGCAGGCTCTCCTTTTTGCCACCTCCGCGCTCCAGTCCTGATAAACTCGGATCACCGCATTCTCCCATCTACTGCTCCGCTCTTTCTTGGCCCATCTCAGGACACTCTCTCATTCCGCAAAACGATGGAACCTCGCCACTATCGCCCTTGGCGGCTCACCAGCCTTGGGTCTCCTCGCCAGGACCCGGTGAGCCCCTTCTAGCTCCAGGGGGCTCGGAGAGGGCCCCGCACCCATCAGCGAATGGAGCATCGTGCTCACATATGCCCCAGCATCAGCCCCCTCCACTCCTTCGGGGAGACCTAGAATCCGGAGGTTCTTCCTCCGCGACCTGTTCTCCAGGACTTTGAATCTCTCGGCCCACCGCTTGTGCAGCGCCTCGTGCGCCTCCATCTTCACCGCCAGGCCCAAGATCTCGTCCTCGTTCTCATTGGTTTTTTCCTTCACCTCTCGGAGCTTTACCGCCTGGGCCTTCTGGGTCGCCTTCAGCCCCTCGAATGCCAACGGCATTGGCGCCAGCACCTCCTTTTTAAGCTCCTCCACGAAACTCCTGCTGGTCCGGCCCCCATGCTGCTCGATCTCCGCCATCTTGTTTTCTCCCCCTCGTTTCTGGCGCTGCTCCAAAGCTTCTTTTTTTGTCCCTCCACTTCTAGTCCCCTCCATACACAATGGAAGGGGGACCTTATTTCACCTTCCCACACGGGATTCGATCAAAAAAGTTCCGTTGGGGCTCCTCCGGAGAGCCCAAAAGTCCGTTCTAGCGGGAGCTGGTGAAATGTGCGGCTTAGCTCCACATCGCCGCAACCGGAAGTTCGCTTTCTATTAATTAACCAATCCTCTATCCATGCTATTACTTTACCCTTAACGCCATGCATCTTTATCTTATGCAGCAATCGTTTGTGTGGCACCTTGTCAAAAGCTTTCTGGAAATCCAAATATACCACATCCATTGACTCCCCGTTGTCTACCGCACTGGTAATGTCCTCAAAAAATTCCACTAAATTAGTTAAGCCCTTTATGAACCCATGCTGCATCTGTCCAATGGGACAATTTCCATCCAGATGCCTCGCTATTTCTTCCTCGATGATAGATTCCAGCATCTTACCTACTACCGAAGTTAAGCTAACTGGCCTTTAATTACCCGCTTTGTATTCTTTCCTACTTTGATAGAGTGTCAGAAGTAAGTGGAATGTAAAGTGGAATTTTGAGCCTGCGGATGCCATCAGTGAGATAGCCCCAAAGTATCACAAGAATTGGGAAATCCCCGATGCCTGTGCTGTGTTTATATTGGAGGGGGGGGGGGGGGCGTTGCCTGCTTGTAGGGGTCCTCCGTATCTGGACACGTTTATTTTCTATGCTGATTGGCACAACCTTTAAAAATGGCACCCTGATCTATGTGTAGCTGGCCTCGTGACCTCTTAGACCCCGTCCTGCCACATTGACAGCGTAAACCATGAACACTGCTTTTTCTACAAATTCAGCTGTGCAGCTGGAGAGTCAAACACCAGTTTTCAGTCAGAACCTGACACTTTGGGAAAAAATATTGGAAAAGTGAGCCCATAGTTTTAAATGAAGAATGATCGTTACGAAGTCTATGATGTCCTAGATTGAGATTTGAGAGGATTTTGGTAAATTAAACTTGTTAGCAAGCCTTTCAGCATTGTGCAAAATGTAAACTGTGTCAAATCTTTCCAGATTTAGCTTTTTAATTGTAGCTGTACAATCCTTACCTGTTCAGCCCATAGCTGAGCTAATTTTAAAATCAAAGCTTTTCCTAAACGAATAAACTTGCTATGTTGATCAATGTTTTTAGCAGAAGTGACATATCCATATTTAATGGGCCATAGCATCCAGGCTCCAGGGCAATGCATCTGTGGAGTACCCCAGAGTTGCCCTCCCTCCCCCACTGGATGTTCCCAGGTAAGGATTGCATGACACTTGCTCAGGAAGTTCAAAGTTCCTTTGGACAATTGCCCTGCACTGGGAACCACCTGAAATGTGATTTAAATCGCTAACTTTGGATGGTTCTGACTGTGTTACAACACTAGTTACCTAGAAACGCTTAGAACAATAAAAACCACTTCTAACTATAGCACTGATCTCCCCACCGGCCCAACCCAACTCTTTCTCCCCCTGCAACCCCAGTAGGCCCCAGGAACACGATGCACTGCACAGATCTCAGCCATCCTGAGTTGGAAGGTTGGGCAAGATAGGAATGGCTGGATTTCAAGGTAGTAACTACGAGTGGAGTGGCAATTTGACTCCATTGTCACTACATCTGATTATTTTATTTTGAAAACTGAGCTCTAAAATTGAGGGTTCATTTTAGTTTCATGTAGATGAGAGTGTGCAGTCGTTGCAGACAAAAAGACTTGCAAATTCTTACTGTCATCAGTCCTCCAATATGTGCGATGCACCAATTCTGGTCCTTTAAGCATTACGGATTTTTGTTCGGTCACTGGCAGCTCTGCCTTTAGCTGCCACGACCCTAAACGCCATAATTCAGCTGCTAAACTTCATATGGCTTGATGTCAAATTTTTGTTCGATAGGCACATTAGAAATAGGAATAAGACTAGACCATTTGGCCCCTCGAGCCTGCTCTGTCAGTCAGGAAGATCATGGCTGATCTAATGTTGACTTTACTCCACTTTTCTGCTGTCCCCCATAACCTTTGACTCTCTTTTCTATCAAAAATCTGTCCTTTTTTTAGAATATCCAATTCATTATTTTCCAATTAAGGGGCAATTTAGCATGGCCAATCCACCTACCCTGCACATCTTTGAGTTGTGGAGGCGAAAGTCACGCAAACACCGGGAGAATGTGCAAACTCCACACGGACAGTGACCCAGAGCCGGGATCGAACCTGGGACCTCTGCTGTGAAGCAGCAGTGCTAACCACTGCACCACCGTGCTGTCCCAAAAATCTGTCTTTACTCGATCTTGTATCTGGTGCCTCACCACGCCGAGGGCCCGGGTTCGATCCTGGCCCCAGGTCACTGTCTGCACATTCTCCACGTTTCACCCCACAATCCAAAGATGTGCAGGGTAGGTGGATTGGCCACGTTAAATTGCTCCTTAATTAAAAAATAAATAAATACATTAAAAAAAAACTCAGCCTTGTATCTATCCAATAACCTTGCCTCCATTGCTCGCTGGGGAAGAGAATTCCAAACACTAATAACCCTCAAAGAGAAGAATTTCCTCCTCAGCTCCATCTCAAATGGGAGACCCCTCATTTTGAAACTCTGATCCCTGTTCTAGATTCTCCCACAAGGGGAAAATTCCTCTCAGCATCTACACTGAAAAGCCCCCTCGAAATCTTGCATGTTTCTATAAGATCATCTCTCATCCTTCCAAACTCTGATGAGCATAGGCCCAACTTGTTCAACCTTTCCTCATAAGACAACCCTTCCATCCCAGGAATCAGCCTAATGAATCTTCACTGAACTGCTTTAAGGTGACTAAAACTGCACACTGTACTCTTGATGTTGTTTCATAAATGTCCTGTACAGGTATAGCAAGACTTTCCTACTTTTATAATCTAGTCCCTTGCAATAAAGGCCAACATTCTATTTGCCGTCTTAGTTATTTGTACCTGTATGCTCACTTTGTGATTCGCAAACAATGACATCCAGGTTCCTCTGTATTGCTGCATTCTTGAAGTTTCCATCCATTTAAAAAATGTCCTGCTTTTCTACTCTTTCTGCCAAAGTGGACAATGTGACATTTTCTCACATTATACTCCTCATCTGCCATATTTTTGCCACTCACTTAACCTATCTACATCCCTTTGAACCCTCCACACAACTTACCTTTTTTAACTATCTTTGTATTGTCAGCATCCAAGTCATTAATGCAGATTGTAAATAGTTGAGGCCCAGCACTGATCCCTGTGGCACTCCACTAGTTACAGTTTGCCAGCCTAAAAATGAGCCATCTCTCCCCACTTCGTGTTTCTTGTTAGTTAGCCCCTATCCATGCCAATATATGACCCCTTTCATGCTGCACCTTATCAACTACCTTTTTGAAATTGAAATACACTGTTGACTGGTTCCCCTTAATTCACTCTGCTTGTTACATTCTCAAAGAACTAACAAATCTATCTAACGTGATTTCCCTTTCTCAAAGCCATGTTGACTCTGATTGTAGTATTTTCTAAATGTCCTGCTACTACCTTTTTAATAATAGCTTCTTGCTTGCTAAAGCAATAACATGAGTAAAAGAAGAATATTCTGAAGGAGAGGATGAGGATACACATTTTTGTTCTTGCTTTATCTACTCAGAATCTGTATTCCAAATTGCTGGCTCACCTGGAACAATACCATGAACGTTTGGCCATAGTGACGCAGAAGGCTACATATGAAGGACACAAGCAAATGGCAGAAATAGAGAGAGCCATTAATGAAAGAATTTGAAGCACTGCCTGCATTTACTTCAAATCTTACTCTGTTTAAGTCTACTGTCTCTTTAGTTATCCTTTACAAATTACAATTATTCTTGAGCACGTTTCATTTTATTTTGAGTTTTAGCCAGCATATTTGTCACTGTTTGAACTATTTTATATATAGCTTTCTTAAAAGTGCACTAACTGAGGAAAACTATAATTTCCTAAAGTGCAAAATTTGATTTACATTTTCATGTATTTCTATGTGTTTTATAGTGTGTGACCTTTGATTTACAACTGCGGAATAAATGTAAAAATAAACTATTGAAGTTAATAAGAACTGTCCCAGTTAATAAGCAACTGCTGCCAATAGTGTCTTAAGAATTATATTTTATTGGAACAGCACCTAGGGGGGAGGAAGGATATCTCCCAGGCCATTGGGGGGGTGGGGGGGGTCTCCCAGGCCATCGGACAGCCCTAGGTGGTCAGGGACAGGGCTGGGTGGCTCCCTGCCTCTCCCACTGGAACACGGGCACCCCAGGAAAAAGAATGTTTATTCTGGATGATTTTTTGCTCTTCGTCTCTTTAATTGTACCCGAAGAGCTGTTTCATTCTCATTCACTTTTTTTTTTAATGCAACATACTTTATTAAAGAGGGTTAACCTGTAAATTACCCACGATATACATACAAGAAACACCCAGGAATCGACTATACTACCTGCAAAGGTGGTTTGGTATGCTGTAGATCCGATCCCTGAGTCCCTCTGGTTCCTCTTTGCAAAGGTGATTCTCGCTGGCTGTTTCTTCCTTGCTTCCTTCCGGTCTGGTCCAGGTCACTTCACACACCCATTCTCATTCACTTCTAATAATGATAAATAGTTGGACTACTTTTGAATTCAAAAAGATAAAGCGGCTCAGCAAGGGATTTTGGGGAAGGAAATGCAACATAAACCAGCATTTGAACTCTGAAATTTTACATGGAATCTACAGCAGAGGAACTATTCAGCCTAACTGGTCCATGCCACCATTTATACCCATCAAGAACCTCCTCCTGATCTAATTATCTCCCCTGCCCACCACCACCATCTTGTATTCCTTTTTCGTTTATTATGTATCAAACCTCCTCTTTAAATGCATCACTGTTACCCACTTCAACCATTCTTTGGGGCAGCGAGCTCCGCATTCATCCACTGTGCAGAAATAAATTACTCTTGAATTCTTTGTTAATAGTATCTTGTATTGGGGACTTCCGGTTGCGGCGATGCGGAGCTAAGCCGCATGAGTCATCAGCTCCCGCGATCATGGACTTTCGGGCTCTCTAGAGGAGCCCCAACGGGAATTTTTTGAAGACGCTCCGTGTGGGAAGGGAAGAGTGAGGTCCCCCTTCACCGTTTATGGACTGGACTAGAAGTGAAACGGCCAAAAAAGCGGCATTGGAACAGCGGGAGAAGCAAGGGAAGAAAAACAAAATGGCGGCGGCTGGGGATAAAGTGGAATGCGGGCCAGAGCTGCAAGAGTTCATCAAATGCTGTTTCGAGGAGCTGCGGAAAGAGATGCTGGTGCCTATGCTGTCGGCGATTGAAGAACTAGAGATGACCCAGAAGGCCCGCGAGGTAAAGATCCAGGAGGCGCAGAAAAAAGACAATGAGAACGAGGATGAGATCTTGGGCCTGGCGGTGAGGGTGGAGGAGCCCGAGGCGCTGCACAAGAGGTGGTCGGGAAGATTCGAAGACCTGGAGAACAGGTCGAGGAGAAAGAATCTTCGCATCCTGGGTCTTCCTGAGCGAGTGGAGGGGGCCGATGCCGGGGCATATGCGAGCACGATGCTCGAGTCGATGATGGGCACGGAGGCCCCTTCGAGGCCGTTGGAGCACACCGGGTGCTGGCGAGGAGGCCCAAGACTAATGAGCCGCCAAGGGCGATTGTGGTGCGGTTTCACTGTTTCACGGACAGAGAGAGGGTCTTGAAATGGGCCAAGAAAGAGCGGAGCAGCAGCTGGGAGAATGCGGAGATCCGAATATACCCGGACTGGAGCACGGAGGTTGCAAAGAGGAGAGCGGGTTTGTATATATAAATGTATATATACATGTATATAAATGTATATATAAATGATTTGGAGGAAAATGTAACTGGTCTGATTAGTAAGTTTGCAGACGACAAAGGTTGGTGGAATTGCTGATAGCGATGAGGACTGTCGGAGGATACAGCAGGATTTAGATTGTCTGGAGACTTGGGCAGAGAGATGGCAGATGGAGTTTAATCCGGACAAATGTGAGGTAATGCATTTTGGAAGGTCTAATGCAGGTAGGGAATATGCAGTGAATGGTAGAACCCTCAAGAGTATTGAAAGTCAAAGAGATCTAGGAGTACAGGTCCACAGGTCATTGAAAGGGGCAACACAGGTGGAGAAGGTAGTCAAGAAGGCATACGGCATGCTTGCCTTCATTGGCCGGGGCATTGAGTATAAGAATTGGCAAGTCATGTTGCAGCTGTATAGAACCTTAGTTAGGCCACACTTGGAGTATAGTGTTCAATTCTGGTCGCCACACTACCAGAAGGATGTGGAGGCTTTAGAGAGGGTGCAGAAGAGATTTACCAGAATGTTGCCTGGTATGGAGGGCATTAGCTATGAGGAGCGATTGAATAAACTCGGTTTGTTCTCACTGGAACGAAGGAGGTTGAGGGGAGACATGATAGAGGTATACAAAATTATGAGGGGCATAGACAGAGTGGATAGTCAGAGGCTTTTCCCCAGGGTAGAGGGGTCAATTACTAGGGGGCATAGGTTTAGAGTAGATGTACGAGGCAAGTTTTTTACGCAGAGGGTAGTGGGTGCCTGGAACTCGCTACCGGAGGAGGTAGTGGAAGCAGGGACGATAGGGACATTTAAGGGGCATCTTGACAAATATATGAATAGGATGGGAATAGAAGGATACGGACCCAGGAAGTGTAGAAGATTGTAGTTTAGTCGGGCAGCATGGTCGGCACGGGCTTGGAGGGCCGAAGGGCCTGTTCCTGTGCTGTACATTTCTTTGTTCTTTGTTCAACCGGGCCAAGGCGGTGCTGCACCGGAAAGGAGTGAGATTCGGAATGCTGCAGCCAGCGCGATTGTGGGTCACATACAAGGAGCAACACCACTATTTTGAAACGCCTAAAGAGGCTTGGACCTTTATTCAAACTGAAAAGTTGGACTCAAACTGAGGGTGGGGGGGGGGGGGGGATGTTTGATGTTTGTTGTACATAGGGTGTTAATCACGCGCAGGAAATGTTTCACGGGCTGGGGGAGGGATGGGGATGGGGAAAGGAACCGGGTGAGAAGACCGTACGAGACGGTGGGCGCTGGTGCTGGAGAGAGAGGAGGCTTGGGGATGGGGGAAATGAGACAGGAGCTGCGCCAGAGGGGGCGGGGCAGGCTTAGGAAAGCATGTTTTTTTTTCCCGCGCTAGGGAAGAAAGGAAGGGGGGTAATGGAGGAATGCACACTGATTGGGAGATTCCCACATGGGGGGTGGGGGTGGGGGGGGGGTCAATGGGAAGGCGGGGGAAGCCGGTGTCAGCTGACTTACGGGAGTGTTATGGGGGGAGCAAAAAAGCTAGACATGGGTCTAGCGGGGGCGGGGGGGGAGGGGTTGCTGCTGCACTGGCCGAAGGGGAATGGGACACAGAAGAGATGGTCGGGGCGGGGGTCTCCCGTCTGGGGGACTGTAAGGTGAGGGTGGCGCGGGCACGGGACTGGCCTAGAAAAGGAGATGGCTCGTCGCCGGGGGGTGGGAGGCCCCCCAATCCAGCTGATAACGTGGAATGTGAGAGGCCTGAATGGGCCGGTAAAGAGGGCCCGAGTGTTCGTGCACTTAAAGGGACTGAAGGCAGACGTGGTCATGCTCCAGGAGACACATCTGAAGGTGGCGGATCAGGTCAGGTTAAGAAAGGGATGGGGTAGGACAGGTATTCTATTCAGGGCTGGATGCGAAGAACAGAGGAGTGGCAATATTGGTGGGAAAGCGGGTGTCGTTTGAGGCCAAGAATATCGTAGTGGACAATGGAGGTCGATATGTGATGGTGAGCGGTAAGTTGCAGGGGACGTGGGTGGTATTGGTAAATGTATACGCCCCAAACTGGGATAATGCCGGATTCATGAAGCGCATGCTGGGGCGCATTCCGGACCTGGAGGTAGGAAGCTTGATAATGGATGGGGATTTCAATACTGTGTTGGACCCAGCACTGGATCGCTCCAGATCTAGGACTGGAAAGAGGCCGGCGGCAGCCAAGGTGCTTAGGGGGTTTATGGATCAGATGGGGGGGAGTGGACCTGTGGAGGTTTGCCAGGCCGCAGGCCAGGGAATTTTCTTTTTTCTCCCACGTACACAAAGCCTACCCCCGGATAGTTTTTTTTGTTCTGGGCAGGGCGCTGATCCCGAAAGTGGAGGGAACGGAGTATTCGACCATAGCCATTTCAGACCACGCCCCACACTGGGTGGAACTGGAGTTGGGAGAGGAGAGGGACCAACGCCCGCTGTGGCGGCTGGATGTGGGACTGCTGGCGGACGAGGTGGTGTGTGGGAGGGTGAGGGGGTGTATCGAAAGGTACTTGGAGGCCAACGACAACTGTGTCCTGGGGGTGATTCATGAGGACCAGACGAGATTTGTAAAGGGCAGGCAGCTAAACACTAATGTGCGGCTGACGAATGTGATATAAAATAGTTACTTTAGAGATACTAGTTAATGTAATGTAGAAATAAGCCACTTTGATTCTGGCAGTTAGGGACAAAGGGATTTGAGACCGCATGGAAAAAGCAGGAAGAGGTGTGTCTATGAGAGTGATGCTGCATTGATAGGGGCCAGAGAAAGGGATTGGAAGTGAGCCAATCAGAATAGATCAAACAGGTCAGGAGGGATATAGGCTGACCTATGGGCGTCGAGTATGTGAAACTTGATACCATTTGAATTGATTTGCAGAGATCCCTTTGTCTCTTTGTTCATTCGCTTTCTGGAGTGTAGGAGACTGGATGTCTCTTATGTTTCTGTGAGATGAATTAAGCTTGCAAGCTAAATAAAATAACTTCTTTTTACGTGCAAATCCATCTCAACTTTTATTGAGGCCAGACTGACGGAGAAAGAAATTTGGGAATCAACACGGCGGCTCCTAAACGTGATAATGATGCCATCGGTGGAGGGAGAGGTGAAGATAGTGGCAGCTATGGACGCGGAGAAGGCCTTTGACCGAGTAGAGTGGGAGTACCTCTGGGAAGTGCTGCGTAGGTTTGGGTTCGCGGGAGGGTTTATTAGTTGGGTTAAGCTTCTTTACAGAGCCCCGGTGGCGAGTGTGGTTACGAATCGGCGGAGGTCGGAGTATTTCCGTCTGTACCGTGGGACGAGGCAGGGTGCCCCCTGTCCCCCCTGTTGTTTGCATTGGCAATTGAACCCTTGGCCATGTCATTAAGGGAGTCTAGGAAATGGAGGGGGGTGGTCCGAGGGGGTTGGAGTGGGGTGGTCCGAGGGGGAGAGGAGCATCGAATGTCACTTTATGCAGATGACCTGTTGCTGTATGTGGCGGATCCAGTGGAGGGAATGGTGGAGGTCATGCAGACTCTTAAGGGAGTTTGGGGATTTTTCGGGCCATAAGCTTAATGTAGGGAAGAGTGAGCTCTTTGTAGTACAGGCAGGAGACCAAGAAAGGGGGATATACGATCTACCGCTGAGGAGGGCGGAAAGGAGCTTTCGGTACCTGGGGATCCAAATAGCTAGGAGTTGGGGGGCCCTACATAAACTGAATCTGACGAGGCAGGTGGAGCAGATTGAGGAGGACTTCAAAAGATGGGCCATGTTGCCGCTCTCGCTAGCGGGTAGAGTGCAGTCGGTTAAAATGGTGGTCCTCCCGAGGTTTCTCTTTGTGTTCCAGTGCCTTCCCATCGTGATCACCAAGGCCTTTTTTAAGAGGGTAGGCAGGAGCATTATGGGGTTTGTGTGGGCGAATAAGACCCTGAGGGTAAGGAGAGGGTTTTTGGAGCGCAGTAGGGACCGAGGGGGGTTGGCGCTGCCGAATCTGGGGAGCTACTACTGGGCAGCAAATGTGGCGATGATCTGTAAGTGGGTGATGGAGGGAGAGTGGGCGGCATGGAAGAGGCTGGAGATGGCGTCCTGCAAAGGAACGAGCCTGGGGGCGCTGGCGAGGGCACCACTGCCGCTCTCGCCGACATGGTACACCATGAGCCCGGTGGTGGCGGCAACGCTAAAGATTTGGGGCCAGTGGAGATGGCACAGGGAGGCAATGGGAGCCTCGGTGTGGTCCCCGATCAGGGTCAACCATCGGTTTGTCTCGGTGAGGATGGACGGGGGTTTCAGAGCTGGCAACGGGCAGTGATCAGAAGAATGGGGGACCTGTTCATTGATGGGACGTTTGTGAGCCTAGGGGCACTAGAGGAGAAGTTTGGGCTACCCCCGGGAAATGCTTTCAGATACATGCAGGTGAGGGAATTACCGTTGCTCCCGGCACAGGACATTCAAGACAGGGTGATCTCGGGCGTATGGGTTGGAGAGGGCAAGGTGTCGGCAATATACCAGGCGATGAAAGAAGAGGGGGAGGCGTTGGTAGAGGAGCTGAAGGGTAAATGGGAGGAGGAGCTGGGGGAGGAGATTGAGGAGGGGCTATGAGCTGATGCCCTAAGTAGGGTTAATTCCTCTTCCTCGTGTGCCAGGCTTAGCCTGATACAATTTACATGACGGGGGCGAGGCTGAGTAGGTTCTTTGGGGTAGAGGACAGATGTGGGAGTGCTCAGGAAGTCCGGCGAACCATGTCCATATGATTTGGTCATGCCCGGCTCTGGAGGGGAGTGGCGGGAACAATATCGAAGGTGGTGAAAGCCAGGGTCAAGCCAAGCTGGGGGCTAGCAATATTTGGAGCAGTGGACGAGCCGGGAGTGCAGGAGGCGAAAGAGGCCGGCATTCTGGCCTTTGCGTCCCTAGTAATACATGAAGGATCTGGAAAACTGGCATGTACGGGAGGAATCCAATGTACAAAGTTCTGTAACATATCGATTTACCATGTTTATGTCTTGCTATGTGCATTTTCTTTCTATTTGTTACGAGGGGGGGGGGGTTATTTGTAAGGGTGAAAAATTGTGTTAACTTGCATAAAAATATATTAAAAAAAATAAATAGTATCTTGTATTTATGCCCTCTTGTTCTGAATTCACCCTTATGTTCTAAACTCACCCACAAGTGGAAACTTGCTTCATATCAACCTCCTAATTCTTTTAGACCTCTTTGAGGATCCTCTGCATTTTTATCCCCATAGAAAACAGTTCACTATCTTTTCTGACAGTTGCATTCAATTCTGGTAACATCCCTGTAAATCTTTTCTGTGCCTTCTCCTGTGCTTCAATATTGTTTTTGTAGCATAAAGACCAGGACTACACTTTTCCGAGCGAATAGACACCTGAGTACAGCAGCAACAACTTAAGTTTATATTGCATGTTTAATGTAACAAAATATCCCAAGATGCTTCACAACAGCACAGTGGAACAAAACTTGTCATACAATCCACATAAGGGGCGCGATCTAATAGCAAAGTTTCTAAGAGTCATTCGTGGGGAGGGTTTTGCCAGGAGCTATCTGTCGGTGAGTTCCGCACAACTATCTCGAGACACTTGAACGAGCGTGGCTTGGTCATGCCCATTATGGGTGGGATCCTGATCCCAATGCCTCGTGATATCTGGGTAGATCTCAGGAGGCGTTCTGGCTGCTGGGAAGCCCGTGTGGAGGCTTCACCCGGCATCTACTGGTCACGCTGCTCTCCACTGTTCCAGTGTGACCTGACCAGTAGATTGCGCCCAAGGAGTTTTTATGTCGAGCACCGAAACTGAAACAGGCCATTTGGGCAGTGGGCTCTGTCACTAGCTTCCTCCAACTCACTTCATTGATCCCTATCAGTATAATATGCTGTTTTCCTTTCTCTGTGTTTCTCTGTTAAAAGCATCATTGCTATTCACCTTGATTACTTCCTAATAAAATCAAGCTCAATATTTGACAGGTTCACCCCCATTTGTTCTGAAATAAATTCCATCAGCTGTCCAAAGATCAAAGTCAACCAAGCAGTAGTTCTCATGACTTCCCAGGGCTACGAGGCCACATGACACAGCGAGATGCAATTCATCTTAGCAGCTTAAGGCCTATCTGCAACATAAAGTGACAGGACACGATCTCAAACACCGAAGATCTTGCAAGGTGCAGCACACCTTGCCTCGAGGGCATGTTCATCAGCGTTCAGTTTTGCTGCGTAAGCCATGAGATTACCTTGAAGGAGTTCCACATACAAAAGCTATGCTACAGCCATCTGAGCATAAGAGCTCACAGGATGTCACAAACTGGCTTATAAATATCTTTGTATACAGAGTCTGTAAATTGGACCCCAAATGGACAATTCTCTATCATCAAGCAATTCAACATTTGAAGAGATCAGTCAGATCCCTACAGGATAAATGAGCACATTGCAGTTCCTTCATTATCCCTCCAGACTGTTTTCAATTGAATCTGCAAATCAGGAGTTTTTTTACATCACATATAAGATGACACCAAACTAGACCGTGAACAATGGGTCTCCTTGCTTAACACTCACCATTCAAAGTGGCGGGAGACTCGATCACTTTATGTGATTGAAAATTCCATGGACGAGATTTTCCGTTGGCTGACGCTGAAATTGCGAAACATGATTGGGTGGCGAATAGGTTCCAACGCCAAAACCGCGGTTGGGGCGCCGGTTTGACGCCTAATTGCAATGCTCTGTCAGTTTAATAGCGGCCTCAATGCATTGCAGAATGCACGTACAGTAAACACTTTGCATGTCATTAACGGGCTTGACCTGGTATTCACTGTGAGTCTCCGTCTCCGATAGGCCGAGTTACTGACGGCGCGTTTCACTTGTGCTTTTAAAAATCGTGAAACCAGCATCGTGTCTGATGAGGGAGAGAGGAGGTAGGACACAGAGAGGCGCAACTGCGAGCTGCCGGGCCAGACACTGTCTGGAGTGGGAGGGGCCCTGCCAGGGCTGGGGGAGGGGGGCTGACGGGGGAACAGGGGGAGGGGCTGGGGTGACCCCCCATGGGACTGGGGCGGTGTCCACGCACTGACCGCCATTATCGCGGCCTGCAAGACAGCCATCTTGCTGCGCACAGCACGAACCACCCACCTTGGCTCCTGGTTCTGCAAAGTGACACCGTATGGGTGCCCCAACCCCCGCACCCGACCCTCCACAATACCCCCACCACCCAACCAGCTGCCACCCGGGGGATTAGGCGGGCCACAGTAGTCCCTACGGCGGGGGCAGGGACCATGGAGTGCACCGCTGGCAATGCAAGCTAATGGTACCCCTGCCATCAGGGACAGGGCCACCATGTAGTTGGACCTGGTTGGACATCGGGGTACACACCATGCTGACATGTCGGTCTTTCACCCCCTGTAGACAATGGATCTTGGAATTCAACCAGCAATGTGGCCTTCTTGCTAATCGTCGCAGTCCGGGGAGATGCTCTGGGGCTGTACGAGCTGGAGCTGCTCAAGGAGGAGGAAGCTGCAGCAGCAGAGCGCGAAACAGTGGAGCGCACAGCAGCAGAGCGCAAAGCAGTGGAGCGCACAGCAGCGGAGCGCAAAGCAGTGGAGCGCACAGCAGCGGAGCGTGAAGCAGTGGAGCGCACAGCAGCGGAGCGCGAAGCAGTGGAGCGCACAGCAGCAGAGCGCAAAGCAGTGGAGCGCACAGCAGCGGAGCGCGAAGCAGTGGAGCGCACAGCAGCGGAGCGTGAAGCAGTGGAGCGCACAGCAGCGGAGCGCGAAGCAGTGGAGCGCACAGCAGCGGAGCGCGAAGCAGTGGAGCGCACAGCAGCGGAGCGCGAAGCAGTGGAGCGCACAGCAGCAGAGCGCGAAGCAGTGGAGCGCACAGCAGCAGAGCGCGAAGCAGTGGAGCACACAGCAGTGGAGTGCGAAGCAGTGGAGTGTGCCGCAGAGGAACAGAAGGCAGCCGCCCAGGATGGAGAGCCTGCCGGCCAACAGGCCAAGGCGGAAAAGGTGCCAAAGAGGTACTGCATGAGGCCTCGTGTGTACCGGCAGCGCCTATTATTCAAAGACCTGCCAGACCGGCCGTACCGTCGAAGGCTCCGGCTGAGCAGGGAGACAGTGTGACATAACTGCCAAATCATGGCACACCTGTTACCGCGGGGATATGGAGGAGGACACCCGGTCCCGGTGGCCATCAAGATGACGGTTGCCCTGAACTTGTCCACAACGGAATCCTTCCAGCTGCCGAGTGGAGACCTATCTGGGATCTCACAAACCTCAACGACGCACAGTGCATCCGTGCCGCCACGGAGGCCCTATATGCCCAGGCAGCTCAATGCATCCTCTTCAATGTGGACCGAGCCCACCAAGATGCCCGGGCAGCAGGGTTCACCGCTATCACCGACATGCCCCAGGTCCAGAGGGTGATTAATGGGGTGAATGCCCCTACGACTACCTGTGGTTATCAGGCCATTCTACACTAACTGGAAGGGGTTCCACTCGATGAACATGCAGCTGATATGTGAACATCAGCTGCATATCATTCACCTCTGCATCAGATACCCGGGCAGTGTGCAACAAAACCTTCATCCTGACACACTCAACGATTCCTGACATGCTCAAGATGCCCCCTCACCTCGGCTGGGGGGTTGGCTCCTGGGTTACCCGCTGCGGTAGTGGCTGATGACACTTATCCGGAGGCCGATGCGGAGAACCACAGGCAGCAACCATGAGTGCGACCGAGCGGTGCCTCGGCCTCCTGAAGATGGGGTTCAGGTGCCTGGACCGCTCTGGAGGGGCACTCCAGTATGATGCTGAGATGGTCACTTGCGTTGTGGCAGCCTACTTCATCTCCCACAACATCATGCAGCAGAGGGGCGACGGGCTGGAGGAGGAGGGTGAATGCCAGGCCTCATCTGACAAGCGGGATGCGGGGCAGAGCTAGGGTGGGCAGGACATGGAGCCCAGGTAGGCAAAGGAGACCGCAACAAGTGTGCGCCATGCTAACATGTACGGGATGCTCTGATCACCAACTAGGGAGGGGGAAGTGGCCAGGGGCACGGACACTGCATACCATCCCCACATTGCGCCCCCCCCACCCCCCACCCCCAGCCCTTCGCCACCCTCTCGCTTGCAACCCCCCTCCGTGATACATACTTGCCGCACTATGGGGTGTGGGCCCTGGGTTGGCAGTAACACAGGGTCTGGTCCATGGGATGGAGGATGACAGCCCGCCCTGCGATGAGCTCAGGTGCTCCACATCGTTTGACCACGTCTGACTCCTCCTGCCCAAGGTAGCACTTTGTCCCCGTCTACCTGGGTGATCCCCGCATGCGAGATGGCCATTCCATCACACAATCAATTTGGATCCCTGGGGTGACAATGGTGGCGGTGGTGGGGGGTGGGGGGGGTGGGGGGTGGGGGGGGGGGCAGGCCACCCATGATGTCTGTCCATTTCCCCCCCTGCCCTCTGGGGCTAGCCCGGACAGCCCACCCTTCACACCAATCTGACAGAGCACCGAGGCAGGTTGTAACATTGTGAACAGGTGTTTAATGTACAAACATGTGCACAGATTTGTGCCCTAGCCCCTATAACGAAACTGTGCCCCGCAACCGTGCCAGCTTAACTGGTGTCTACTTTCTGGTCTTACGGGTCCTAACACTACGTCTTGGTGGATACCCAGATGGCACAGCAGGAATATAAGCAGGCTGCTGTGATCCCTATCCCGCGACCTAGGTGACTGTTGGTGTCCATCTTATCGGCCATCCGGGCCTAGATGGACCCGGCAGTTGCTCGAGCGTTCCAGGCAGCATGGTGCTGTCCTGTTCTGCCTGCTGCCCACCAGAAGCACAAGGGGGTTGTCCAGGGTGCTGCGGTGTTCCGGCACCTCCCCTGCGGGAGTCACCGGCATGGGCCCCATCATCTACACCTTTCTCGAGGTGCCCGATGGTCCTTGGGGTACTCCACGGGACTGGGGCGCGAATGGAGCATTCCACTGAAGCTCCCCTGCCACCTGCCGCTGAGAGTCCTGGAGGCCCGCTCTGGTTTCGACCAGGGTCTGCAGGCTCACAGCCATGGAGCACAGCAAGTGGACCACTTCCCTCTGGGGCTGTGCCAAATCACTCTGCGACTGTGCCACCACCTTCTGGGTTTGTGTTACATCAGGCAGTGACTGCGGCGGAGTGGTGGGGATGAGTGTGTGGGTGGGGTGATGGGGTGGGGGTAGTGTAGGGTGAGGGTTGGGGTGAGGGTGATGTGGGGGGTGGAGTGAGCGTGGGGATGAGGGTAGTGTGGGGGTGAGAGTGGTAGAGGGTGAGGGTGGTGTTGGCCGTGTTGTCACATGTGTCACGGGGGACTGCAACCCAGCAGGTTCTCACTTCCTCACCTGCGGCCAAATTCCACTCCAGAGATTTCTTTCCCCCGGGCCACCGACCAGGTCCAGGTCTGCCATGGTGAGAGGGCTACAAGTCTTGCGATCCCCTTCCAGTCTTCTCCCACACCAGGCAGTTATTGGCGGCCATTTCCTATGGGGGGGGAGGCAAACAGAAAATGACAGTGTTAGACAGTCCTACGCATGCAACCCAGGGGATAGGTAGCTGGTGACCTCAGTGGCCAGGGCACCTGGCAGAGCGGAAGGTATGCGTGCCGGCATGTGGTGCAGGGTAGGGGTTCAGCCGTCACCTGGGTTGTGGGGGCTAGGGTTACTGATGTGTGAGACGGGTTTGGTGCCAGAGGCTCAGTGCTACCTACTCACCCTGGCCATCCTGAGGAGGTTGTGCAATTTTATCAGGCACTGCTGGCCGGTCCGGACAGTGTTACCCACGGCGCTGACCACCTCTGCCATCTGTGCCCAGGCACGCCGAAAGGCGGTAGTTGGCAGTCTGTTTCCCGGGCCAGGATGCCGTGTCATCCGCCTCTCCTCCACCGCATCCAGGAGGGTCTCCAGCTCGGCATCGGTGAAGCATGGAGTTGTACTCCTTGCTGCCATCTTGTTGGCTGGGATAGTGTGTGTGGGGAGTGAAGTGTGTATATGCGGCTGCAACCTGTCAGCCTCCTTCCTGGGCTGGGGTACAGGGTGGCCTGCCTCTCCTCCACCGCGTGCAGGAGGGTCTCGAGCTTGGCGTCAGTGAACATAGTTTATAAAGAAACAACAGTTTGGATATGATACATTAACTAATTAGACAGAAAATGTATACGACGTGTATAGTCAAGAGCAGTTTACTGATCAGGGAGGACAACTGGACAGTGTGTTGATCTCAGTCGTTTGTGGTTTTGGTGATATGCCTGTAGATGGTGTTGTATAATACAGTTGGTGGTGCGACATTCAACCAGCAGGTGGCAGTATAAATCCACCATGCGGTCTCGAGACAATGGTCATGTGACAAGGCACTCAGATATAAGTCAGGGCAGATCCTGTGATCCGCAGAAGGTTGTAAGACGTACATGAGGACAGTTGTGCATAGCGGGTCGTTCCAGGGGAGTCTAAAGAAACTCTTTGCTAACTTGCTCTGTATCTGACCGTTATCTTACCACGTGTACATTAATAAGAATCCTGGTTTTGACTTCCGGTTGCAGCTATGCGGAGCGAAGTCGCACATTCCGCAGCTCCCGCAAAAAATTGACTTTTGGGCTCTTTTCAGGGCCCCCAATTTTTTTGACACTTCCCCCTGTGGGAAGGAGAGTACAATAGTTCCCCGACAGTATATGGCTTTTACCAGGAACGGGGCGACTAAAAAAGTGGTGGTGGACCCGAAGAAGGTGCGAGGGAGGAAGAATAAAATGGCGGCGGGCGGGGACCAGGCAGCGTGGATGCAGTGGGCGCAGGAGCAACAGGAGGGTATCCAGCGCTGCTTTAGGGAGATTAAAGCGGACCTGCTTGAGCCAATGAAGGCTTCTATTGATAAGCTGCTGGAGACACAGACGGCCCAGGGGGTGGCGACCCGCGAGCCCCGACAAAAGATCTCCAACAATGAGGATGAGATCTTAGGCCTGGCAGTAAAGGTGGAGGCGCACAAGGCGCTACACAAGAAACGGCAGGAGCGGTTCGAGGAGATGGAGAATCGGTCGAGGCGGAAGAACTTGCGGATTCTGGGCCTCCCGGAGGGGCTGGAGGGGCCGGGTGTGGGGGCCTATGTGGTCACCATGTTGAACTCGCTGATGGGAGCGGGTCCTTCCAGGGGCCCCTGGTGCTGGAAGGAGCCCATAGAGTGCTGGCGAGGAGGCCCAAGGCTAACGAGCCTCTGCGGGCGGTGCTGGTGCGGTTTCATCGGTTCGCTGATCAGGAGTGTGTGCTCAGGTGGGCCAAGAAGGAGAGGAGCAGCAGGTGGGAGAACGCGGAGGTTCAAATATACCAGGACTGGAGTGCGGAGGTGGCGAAGAGGAGGGCCGGGTACAATCGAGCGAAGGCGGTGCTGCACAGGAAGGGGGTGAAGTTTGGCATGTTGCAGCCAGCGCGACTGTGGGTCACCTACAAGGACCGGCACCATTATTTTGAGTCTCCGGAGGAGGCGTGGGCCTTTGTTCAGGCCGAGAAGCTGGACACAGACTGAGGGTCGGGATGGGCGATTGGGGACTGCGGTTGATATGTAACTTTTTGAGGGGGGTCCTTTGCTCTTGTTTTTTCCTTTCTGGTTTGGTGAGGGTGGTTAGGGCGGGTTGGGCACCGTTTTGGTTGGGTTGGTCGGGGGGGCTCTTGGAGGGGAGTAAGCAAATGGATCAGGGGTGGATGGTCGGCGGTGTGATGGGGCCCCACGGGGGAGGGGGAGGTCTGAGTCGGGGGTGAGGGGACTGGGCCTGTAAAAGGAGCTGCGTCAGAGGTGGCGGGGCCGGGTAGGTGGTAAGCGCGGGCTTTTTCCCGCGCTGAAGACTGGACGGGGCGGGGCCGTGGCGGGGAAGCGAGGGTTGTTTCCCACGCTTGGGCTGGAAGGGGGAGGTGGAGAGCCTGCGGATGGGGAATGGAAGAGGAGGGTTGTCACACAATGGGAGGAGTCGGAGGAGAGGCGGGAGTGGCCGGGGTCAACAGGAGTCAGCTGACTTGCGGAAGTGCAATGGGGGGAGAAAAGCAGCTAGGAGGGGTCCTAGCTGGGGGGGGGGGGAGTAGAGCATTAGTCATTGGAGACTCTATAGTTAGGGGGATAGATAGGAGATTCTGTGGGAACGGGAGAGACTCGCGGTTGGTGTGTTGCCTCCCAGGTGCCAGGGTGCGTGATGTCTCGGATCGTGTTTTTGGGATCCTTAAGGGGGAGGGGGAGCAGCCCCAAGTCGTGGTCCACATTGGTACCAACGACATAGGTAGGAAAAGGGTTAGGGATGTAAGGCAGGAATTCAGGGAGCTAGGGTGGAAACTTAGATCTAGGACAGAGTTATTATTTCTGGGTTGTTACCCGTGCCACGTGATAGTGAGATGAGGAATAGGGAAAGAGAGGAGTTGAACGCGTGGCTACAGGGATGGTGCAGGAGGGAGGGTTTCAGATTTCTGGATAATTGGGGCTCATTCTGGGGTCGGTGGGACTTCTACAAACGGGGTGGTCTACACCTGGACCAGAGGGGTACCAATATCCTGGGGGGGAAATTTGCTAATGCTCTTCGGGAGAGTTTAAACTAGTTCAGCAGGGGCTTGGGAACCTGAATTGTGGCTCCAGTATACAGGAGGTTGAGAGTAGTGAGGTCATGAGTAAGATTTTAAAGTTGCAGGAGTGTACCGGCAGGCAGGAAGGTGGTTTAAAGTGTGTCTTCTTCAATGCCAGGAGCATCCGGAATAAGGTGGGTGAACTTGCGGCATGGGTTGGTACCTGGGACTTCGATGTTGTGGCCATTTCGGAGACATGGATAGAGCAGGGACAGGAATGGTTGTTGCAGGTGCCGGGGTTTAGATATTTCAGTAAGCTCAGGGAAGGTGGTAAAAGAGGGGGAGGGGTGGCATTGTTCGTCAAGGACAGTATTACGGTGGCAGAAAGGACGTTTGATGAGGACTCGTCAATTGAGTAAGTATGGGCTGAGGTTAGAAACAGGAAAGGAGAGGTCACCCTGTTAGGGGTTTTCTATAGGCCTCCGAAAAGTTCCAGAGATGTAGAGGAAAGGATTGCAAAGATGATTCTGGATAGGAGCGAAAGCAACAGGGTAGTTGTTATGGGGGACTTTAACTTTCCAAATATTGACTGGAAACGCTATAGTTCGAGTACTTTAGATGTTTCCGTTTTTGTCCAATGTGTGCAGGAGGGTTTCCTGACACAGTATGTAGATAGGCCAACGAGAGGCGAGGCCGTATTGGATTTGGTACTGGGTAATGAACCAGGACAGGTGTTAGATTTGGAGGTAGGTGAGCACTTTGGTGATAGTGACCACAATTCGATTACGTTTACTTTAGTGATGGAAAGGATAGGTATATACCGCAGGGTAAGAGTTATATCTGGGGGAAAGGCAATTATGATGCGATAAGGCAAGACTTAGGATGCATCGGATGGAGAGGAAAACTGCAGGGGATGGGCACAATGGACATGTGGAGCTTGTTCAAGGAACAGCTACTGCATGTCCTTGATAAGTATGTGCCTGGCAGGCAGGGAGGAAGTGGTCGAGCAAGGGAAACGTGGTTTACTAAGGCAGTCGAAACACTTGTCAAGAGGAAGAGGGAGGCTTATGTAAAGATGAGACATAAAGGTTCAGTAAGGGCGCTCGAGAGTTACAAGTTAGCTAGGAAGGACCTAAGAGAGAGCTAAGAAGAGCCAGGAGGGGACATGAGAAGTCTTTGGCAGGTAGGATCAAGGATAACCCTAAAGCTTTCTATAGAGATGTCAGGAATAAAAGAATGACTAGGGTAAGAGTAGGGTCAGTCAAGGACAGGAATGGGAAGTTGTGCTTGGAGTCCGAGGAGATAGGAGAGGTGCTAAATGAATATTTTTTGTCAGTATTCACACAGGAAAAAGACAATGTTGTCGAGGAGAATACTGAGATTCAGGCTACTAGACTAGAAGGGCTTGAGGTTCATAAGGAGGAGGTGTTAACAATTCTGGAAAGGGTGAAAATAGATAAGTCCCCTGGGCCGGATGGGATTTATCCTAGGATTCTTTGGGAAGCTAGGGAGGAGATTGCTGAGCCTTTGGCTTTGATCTTTAAGTCATCTTTGTCAACAGGAATAGTGCCAGAAGACTGGAGGATAGCAAATATTGTCCCCTTGTTCAAGAAGGGGAGTAGAGACAACCCCGGTAACTATAGACCAGTGAGCCTTACTTCTGTTGTGGGCAAAATCTTGGAAAGGTTTATAAGAGATAGGGTGTATAATCATCTGGAAAGGAATAATTTGATTAGACATAGTCAACACGGTTTCGTGAAGGGTAGGTCGTGCCTCACAAACCTTATTGAGTTCTTTGAGAAGGTGACCAAACAGGTGGATGAGGGTAAAACAATTGATGTGGTGTATATGGATTTCAGTAAAGCGTTTGATAAGGTTCCCCATGGTAGGCTACTGCAGAAAATACGGAAGCATGGGATTCAGGGAGATTTAGCAGTTTGGATCAGAAATTGGCTAGCTGGAAGAAGACAAAGGGTGGTGGTTGATGGGAAATGTTCAGACTGGAGTCCAGTTACTAGTGGTGTAACACAAGGATCTGTTTTGGGGCCACTGCTGTTTGTCGTTTTTATAAATGACCTGGAGGAGGGCGTAGAAGGATGGGTGAGTAAATTTGCAGATGACACTAAAGTCGGTGGAGTTGTGAACAGTGCAGAAGGATGTTACAAGTTACAGAGGGACATAGATAAGCTGCAGCACTGGGCTGAGAGGTGGCAAATGGAGTTTAATGTAGAATAGTGTGAGGTGATTCATTTTGGAAGGAATAACAGGAAGACAGAGTACTGGGCTAATGGTAAGATTCTTGGCAGTGTGGATGAGCAGAGAGATCTCAGTGTCCATGTACATAGATCCCTGAAAGTTGCCACTCAGGTTGAGAGGGTTGTTAAGAAGGCGTATGGTGTGTTAGCTTTTATTGGTAGAGGGATTGAGTTTCGGAGCCATAGGGTCATGTTGCAGCTGTACAAAACTCTGGTGCGGCCGCATTTAGAGTATTGCATGCAATTCTGGTCACCGCATTATAGGAAGGATGTGGAAGCATTGGAAAGGGTGCAGAGGAGATTTCCAGAATGTTGCCTGGCATGGAGGGAAGATCTTATGAGGAAAGGCTGAAGGACTTGAGGCTGTTTTCGTTAGAGAGAAGAAGGTTAAGAGGTGACTTAATTGAGGCATACAAGATGATCAGAGGATTGGATAGGGTGGACAGTGAGAGCCTTTATCCTCGGATGGTGAAGTCTAGCACGAGGGGACATAAGCATTAAATTGAGGGGAGATAGATATAAGACAGACGTCAGAGGTAGGTTCTTTAATCAGAGAGTAGTAAGGGTGTGGAATGCCCTGCCTGCAACAGTAGTGGACTCGCCAACACTAAGGGTATTCAAATGGTCATTGGATAGACATATGGACGATAAGGGAATAGTGTAAATGGGCTTTAGAGTGGTTTCACAGGTCGGCGCAACATCGAGGGCTGAAGGGCCTGTACTGCGCTGTAATGTTCTATGTTCTATGTTCTATGGATCGCTCCAGGTCTAGGACGGGTAGGAAGCCGGCGGCGGCTAAGGTGCTGAGGGGGTTTATGGACCAGATGGGAGGGGTGGACCCTTGGAGATTTGCAAGGCCGGGGGCTAGGGGATTTTCATTCTTCTCAAATGTCCATAAGGCTTATTCCCGAATCGACTTTTTTATTGTGAGCAGGGCGTTGATAGCGAGAGTAGAGGATACTGAGTACTCGGCGATAGCCATTTTGGATCACGCCCCGCATTGGGTGGACTTAGAGCTGGGGGAGGAGAGGGACCAGCACCCGTTGTGGCGTGTGGAGGTATGGCTGTTGGCAGACGAGGAGGTGAGTGAGCGGGTCCGAGGAAGCATAGAGAGGTACCGGAGGCCAACGATAACGGGGAGGTCCGAGTGGGGATGGTATGGGAGGCGCTGAAGGCGGTGGTTAGGGGAGAGCTGATCTCCATTAGGGCCCACAAGGAGAGGAGGGAGCAGAGGGAGAGGGAGAGGCTGGTGGGGGAGATGGTGAGGGTAGACAGTGTGGTGTTGGGCGTTCCGACACACAGATGAGCCAACACAGTTGTATGTGGTACAACGCTATTTTATTTAAACTTTCTATGTACAGTTTTGTCTTGATACTCTGCACGTGGGGATTCCCTGTTAGTGATGTTAAAACAGGTCATGTCCGTGTCCTTGTCCCCAGACCTACTGTCCACCAGGTGTCGTGTTCGTGCTTTTATATGGTTCCTGTCTTTGTGTGTGATTGGTTGTGGTGTTGTGTGTTCTGATTTGTCTGTTGGTGTGTCCATCATGATGTGTGTGTTTGAATATCATGACAGACAGGAGGTATGCGGAGGTGCCTGAGGAAGGACTGTTGAGGAAGAGGCGCAGCCTCCAGGCCGAATTCGACCTGATGACCACCAGGAAGGCGGAGGTGCAGTGGAGGAAGGCCCAGGGGGCGATTTCTGAGTATGGGGAAAAGGCAAGCCTGACGCTGGCGCATCAGCTTCGGAAGCGGGGACGCAGCTAGGGAGATCGGGGAAGTTAAGGACAGGGAAGGGAGTGTGGTGCGGAGCGGGGATGTCATCAATGGGGTCTTCAGGGACTTTTATGAGGAATTGTATCGGTCCGAGCCCCCACTGGAGGAGGGAGGGATGGGCCGCTTTCTGGACCAATTGAGGTTTCTGAAGGTGGAGGAGGGACTGGTGGCTGGATTGGGGGCCCCGATTGGGCTGGAGGAACTGACCAAAGGGATAGGGAGCATGCAGGCGGGGAAGACACCGGGACCGGATGGTTTCCCGGTCGAATTCTATAAAAAATATATGGACCTGTTAGGCCCGTTGCTAGTTAGGACCTTTGATGAGGCAAGGGAGGGGGGGGGCTTTGCCCCGACGATGTCCCGGGCACTGATCTCCTTGATCCTGAAGCGGGACAAGGATTCCCTGCAGTGTGGGTCTTACAGGTCGATTTTGTTGCTAAACGTAGATGCCAAGGTGCTGGCGAAGGTCTTAGCCACGAGGATTGAGGATTGTGTGCCGCAGGTCATCCACAAAGACCAGACGGAGTTCGTGAAGGGGAGGCAATTGAACGCAAATGTGCGGAGGCTTCTGAACGTTATCATGATGCCGGCGAGGGAGGGGGAGGAGGAGATAGTGGTGGCGATGGACGCTGAGAAAGCCTTCCATAGGATAGAGTGGGGGTACCTGTGGGAGGTGCTGAAGAGGCTCGGGTTTGGGGAGGTGTTTGTCAGGTGGGTCAGGCTGTTGTATGAGGTCCCGATGGCGAGTGTGGCCATGAACAGGAGGAGGTCTGAGTACTTTTAGTTGCACCGAGGGACGAGGCAGGGGTGTCCCCTGTCCCCCCTGCTCGTCGCACTGGCGATTGAACCCCTGGCTATGGCACTGAGGGAGTCGAGGGAATGGAGGGGGTCGGTGCGGGGTGGGGAGGAGCATAGGGTGTCGCTCTATGCGGACGACTTGCTATTATATGTGGCGGACCCGGTGGGGGAAATGCCGGAGGTAATGAGGATCCTTAGGGAATTCGGGGACTTTTCGGGGTACAAGCTCAATATGGGGAAGAGCGAGCTGTTCGTAGTTCAGCTAGGGGACCAGGAGAGGGGGATTGGCGAGCTCCCACTAAAAAGGGCGGAGAGGAGCTTCAGGTATTTGGGGGTCCAGGTGGCCAGGAGCTGGGGGGCCCTGCATAGGCTTAACTTTACAAGGCTGGTGGAGCAAATGGAGGAGGAGTTCAAGAGGTGGGACGCGTTGCCGCTGTCCTTGGTGGGTAGGTTGCAGTCAGTCAAAATGACGGTGCTCCCAAGGTTTTTGTTCCTGTTCCAGTGCCTCCGCGTGTTTATCCCAAAGGCCTTTTTTAGGTGGGTCAACAGGAGCATAATCGGGTTTGTGTGGGCGCGAGGGACTCCGAGGGTGAGAAGGGTGTTCCTGGAGTGGGGTAGAGATGGGGAGGGCTGGCACTGCCCAACCTCTGTGGGTGCTACTGGGCCGCCAATGCGACGATGGTGCGCAAGGGAATGATGGAGGGGGAGGGGGCTGCATGGAAGAGGCTGGAGACGGCGTCCTGTGTGGGTACGAGCCTGGGGGCACTGGCAACGGCGCCGCTGCCGCTCCCTCCAAGGAGGTATACCATGAGCCCGGTAGTGGCGGCTGCCCTCAAAATCTGGGGGCAGTGGAGGCGGCATAGGGGGGAAGTTGGGGCCTCGGTGTGGACCCCAATACGGGGAACCACCGGTTCGTCCCAGGGAGGACAGATGGAGGGTTTTCGGGGTGGCACAGGGCAGGGATAGGAAGGTTGGGAGACCTGTTTGTGGACGGTGAGTTGGAGGAGAAGTATGGGCTCCCCCCCGGGGAACACATTCAAGTACTTACAGGTAAGGGCATTTGCCAGGCGGCAGGTGGTGGAATTCCCGTGGCTGCTGCCACGCACAGTACAGGACAGGGTGCTCTCGGGGGGGTGGGCGGGAGTGGGGAAGATCTCGGAAGCTTAATAGGTGATGCAGGAGGAGGAGGAGGCCTCAGTGGTGGAGGTGAAAGGTAAGTGGGAGGAGGAGTTGAGAGAGGAGATCGAGGAAGGGATGTGGGCAGATGCCCGAGGAGGGTGAACTCTTCATCTTCGTGCGCGAGGCTCAGCCTCATACAGTTTAAGGTGCTGCACAGGGCACACATGACCGGGACAAGGATGAGCAGGTTCTTTGGGGGTGAGGACAGGTGTGTTAGGTGCTCAGGGAGCCCAGCAAATCACACCCATATGTTCTGGGCATGCCCAGCGCTGGAGGAATTTTGGAAGGGGGTAGCGAGGACGTTGTCGAGGGTGGTAGGATCCAGGGTCAACCGGGCTGGGGGCTCGCAATATTTGGGGTGGCAGAGGAGCCGGGAGTGCAGCAGGCGAAAGAGGCCAGCCTTTCCGCCCCTGGTAGGCCGGCGGAGGATTCTTCTTCAGTGGAAAGATGCGAGGCCCTGGATCAATGATATGGCGGGGTTTATTAAGTTGGAGAGGGTAAAATTCGCCTTGAGAGGGTCGGTACAAGGGTTCTTCAGGCGGTGGCAACTGTTCTTAGACTTCCTGGCAGAACGGTATGTCATGATATCCACATTAACATATCATGGTGCAAGCACACACACACACTGATGGACAGATCGACGGACCAATCAACACACACGCAACATCACAGCCAATCACCAGTGAGAGCACACGCACTATCAAACAGGGAACACCACAGTTCCCGCTCATTCCACCAGGAGATAGCTCAGGGCACAGAGCTCACAGCGCACCACTCAGACAGACACCATGTGCTGAGTGCCTCTCTAAGATAGTGTTAGGGCTGGGTCCACAGGTTAACTGGAGAAGTACGAACCACAGCCAGACGTTTACAGTTGTTGTTATCCAGAATAATAAAACAGAGTTGTACCATCTATAACCGTGTTGGTTCATTTGTGTAGCGGAACACCCAACACGACATAGTACCAGGATTGGAACCCAGCAACTGTGAGACCTACCTGAACATCTTCAGAGATCCGCCATCCTGCGCCATGGACACCATCAGCCCGCCGCAGCCGCTCCAAATCGCTGGTAATCTTGGCGTAAACTGGAAGCTGTTTAAACAGCGCTTCCAGCTCTTCCTAGAAGCCACAGACAGGGAGAATGCATCGGACTCCAGGAAGATTGCCCTCCTCCTCTCCACGGCGGGGCAACACGCCATCCACATCTCCAACTCCCTGGCATTCGCGGAAGGCGAGGACAAGACAAAGTACAAGACGGTCCTTCTAAAACTGGAGCAACACTTCAGCGTCGAAGTGAATGAGAGCTTCGAGAGGTACCTCTTCCAGCAGCGCCTGCAGGGTAAGGATGAGCCTTTTCAATCTTTTTTGACACACCTCCGTATCCTCGCGCAGTCCTGCGGCTATGAGGCCACCTCTGATTCCATGATTCGGGACCAGATAGTTTTTGGAGTCACCTCGGGCACCCTACGCCAGCAGCTCCTCAAAATAAAGAGCCTCACCCTAGCCACCGCCATCGAAGCCTGCGTCCTCCATGAAAACGCGACCAGCCGGTACTCCCAATTCCAGGCGGCCGAATCGGCACGGCAGGGGTCCTACGAGGCAGAGCGGGTCCAGTCGATCGAGTTCCTCCCGGCCCGGTGCCCGGATGAGGGCGGCCATTTTGCGCGCTTTCCGAGGCCTCCCGCGCTTGTATGCGCCAAAAGAGACGTCGACGCAGATGGCACGTGACGCGCAGGCGCGCTTTACGCAGGACTGAACTGCGCATGTGCGGTGGCGCAACAAACGCCATGATGTCACGACGTGCGGCACCTGTGGATCCGCACATTTAAAGCGGCAATGTCCAGCCAGAACTCGACAATGCCTCCGCTGTGGCAAGATGGGGCACTACGCTGCCTGCTGTCGAGCAGCTCAACCTGCCAACGCTCCGCAATTCCGCCAGCCTCGCAGGGACGTGCGGGCCACTCAGCCGCCATACACCGAGTCATACCCTGACAATGTACAGACCGGTGGTACCGACGACTGGGAAGCCTTCCGCGTTGCGGTAATAAACAGAAATTGGATGTCCCCAAATAGGACCCACCAGCCGATGCCAGTGCACAGCGTTAATCCGGGCCATGAATGGTGTGCCGCCCTAACGGTCAACCGATCACCAATCACATTCCGTTTAGACACTGGTGCCTCCGCCAATCTCATTGCATGGTCAGCCTTCTACGCCGTGAAGGTCAAACCACCGATTAGGCCATCCCGCTGTCAGTTGGTCGATTACAACGGTAATGTTATCCCGGCCATGGGATCAAGGTTACACACAATTCATACACAGCCACCTTGTCTGTTGAGATAGTTGGATCCTCAAAGGACTCCCTGCTAGGCCCACAACCAGGAGGCTTTCGAGGGCATGGGCACACTGCCCTACACTTACAGAATACGGCTCAAACCGGACACCACCCCGGTCATTCATGCATCTCGTAGAGTCCCAGCACCACTCAAGGACCGCCTCAAGTAGCAGCTGCAGGATCTGCAGGACAAAGGAGTGCTTTCCCGGGTCACGGAGCCTACGGCATGGGTCAGCTCCATGGTGTGCGTGAAAAAGCCCTCTAGCGAACTCCGGATCTGCATTGACCCGAAAGACCTGAACAACAACATCATGAGGGAACACTACCCCATACCCAAACGGGAAGAGATCACTAGCGAAATGGCCCGGGCTACAATTTTTACCAAGCTTGATGCCTCAAAGGGTTTTTGCAGATTCAGCTGGATCAGTCCAGCAGGAAGCTGTGCACTTTCAACACTCCCTTTGGCAGGTACTGCTACAATAGGATGCCGTTTGGCATCATCTCGGCATCCAAGGTGTTTAATCGAATCATGGAACAGATGATGGAGGGCATCGAAGGGATTCGCGTCTATGTTGACGACGTCACCATCTGGTCCATCACACCACAGGAGCACATCAGTCATCTCCAGCGCGTCTTTGCTCGGATACGAGAACACGGCTTGCGCCTCAACCGAGCCAAGTGTTCTTTTGGCCAAACTGAGCTAAAGTTTCTGGGGGACCACATATCGCGGTCAGGGGTGCGTCCGGATGCTGACAAAGTGACAGCTATTGCAGTCATGCCGCAGCCGGCAGACAAGAAGGCAGTGCTACACTTTCTTGGGATGGTCAACTTCCTGGGGAAGTTTATTCCCAACCTTGCCTCCCACACAACGGCTCTTCGCCACCTAGTGAAGAAGACTACGGAGTTCCAGTGGCTGCCTGCACACCAGAAGGAATGGGAGGAGCTCAAGATTAAGCTCACCACTGCCCCGTTTGGCGTTCTTCGACACTACTCGAGATACAAAGATCTCGACTGATGCCAGCCAGTCCGGCATTGGGGCGGTTCTCCTGCAATGGGACGACACTGCATCATGGGCCCCGGTCGCCTGTGCCTCGCGGGCCATGACCCCCCCAGAACAGCGCTATGTGCAGATTGAGAAGGAGTGCCTGGGTTTGTTAACCAGCATAGATAAATTCCATGACTATGTATATGGTCTCCCTCAGTTCACTGTGGAAACCGACCATCGCCCCCTGGTCAGCATCATACAAAAGGACCTCAATGAGATGACCCCTCGCCTCCAGCGCATTCTGCTCAAGCTCCGGAGGTACGACTTCCAACTGGTCTACACCCCGAGAAAGGACCTCATCATCGCAGATGCCCTGTCCAGAGCAGTGAGCACACCGCCCGAATCGGGGGGGTTTGTCTGTCAGGTCGACGCACATGTAGCCTTCACATCGGCCAATCTGCCAGCTACTGATGCAAGTCTGGCCCGTATTCGCCGTGAGACTGCGGCTGACCCCCTTCTACAACGTGTGATGCGCCACATGACGGAAGGGTGGCTCAAGGGGCAGTGCCCACAATTCTACAATGTTCGGGAGGACTTGGCCGTCATTGACAGTGTCCTCCTAAAGTTGGACCGGATTGTGATCCCACACAGCATGCACAGGCTGGTCCTCGAACAATTGCACGAAGGCCATCTCGGGGTTGAAAAGTGCAGGCGGAGGGCCCGAGAAGCTGTGTACTGGCCGGGCATCAGCGACGACATTGCCAACATGGTGCTCAACTGCCGCACCTGCCAAAGGTTTCAGCCGGCGCAACCCCCTGAGACGCTTCAGCCCCATGAGTTGGTAACGTCCCCCTGGGCGAAGGTGGGTGTGGACCTTTTTCATGCGCTCGGCAGGGACTACGTCATCATAATTGTAGGGTTGTGAATCTATGGAATTCCTTGCCCAGTGAAGCAGTAGAGGCTCCTTCTTTAAATGTTTTTAAGATAAAGATAGATAGTTTTTTGAAGAATAAAGGAAGAAAGGGTAATGGTGTTCGAGCGGGAAAGTGGAGCTGAGTCCACAAAAGATCAGCCATGATCTCTTTGAATGGTGGAGCAGGCTCGAGGGGCCAGATGGCCTACTCCTGCTCCTAGTTCTTATGTTCTTATGATTGACTATTTCTCCAATTATCCGGAGGTCATACGCCTGCACGACTTGACATCATCAGCTGTATTCAGAGCATGTAAAGCCACCTTCGCTCGACATGGCATTCCGCTTACCGTCATGTCGGACAGTGGGCCCTGTTTTGCCAGCCAGGAATGGTCTTCTTTTGCTGCTTCGTATGGCTTCACACACGTGATATCCAGCCCTCTGCATCCCCAGTCAAATGGCAAGGCGGAAAAGGGCATCCATATCGTGAAGCGGCTCCTCTGCAAGGCTGCTGATGCCGGATCTGACTTCTGTTTAGCCCTGCTGGCCTATCGCTTGGCCCCACTGTCCACAGGCCTCTCACCAGCCCATCTGTTGATGGGTCGCGCCCTCAGGACCACTGTACCATCCATTCATGTTCCTAAACCCGACCATGCTCCAGTATTGCAAAGGATGCGACAGCAGCGTGCTCAGCAGAAGGTGGCACATGACACTCGGGCAACTGATCTTCCTGCCCTGGCGCCTGGAGCCAACGTCCGCATCCACCTACCAGAGGGTGGCTGGTCGGCAACTGCTGAAGTTCTCCGCCGCGTGGCTCCCCGCTCGTTCCTGGTTCGCATGCCTGATAGCTCCATTCGCCGGCGTAATCGGCGGGTCCTTCGGCTGCTTCCGCACTCGCTACGTTATCATGCACCGGTGTCACACCCTCCTGTTGTCCCTGATGTCAACTTCGTGGAGCTTCCTGCCACTATGCCTATTCCTCTATCGCTCGTGGCCAGGCCCATTCCTCAGCCGGTGGATCCTGACCCACCCTTGAGGCGGTCAACCCGAATTTGTTGCCCACCTACTAGGCTGGACTTATGAGCCTGTTTGCACATTGGACTCACTGAATTGTTGTGCAACAATGTTAATGTGTTTCTTTCTTGTCGTTCCAGGATGTCTCTTTCGATATTTGATGATTGCACTTGTTTTGTTTGTGGTACAACCTCGTTGCTATGTTGCACCTGACACCTTCCTATGTATATAGTTTAGCCTCATGTACACGTTGTAAATATTGCACACACATATTCAGCTGCACTCAGTACACACCAATATTTATTACCATATAGGCACATATTCTTGTGAAAAGGGGGGATGTCATGATATCCATATTAACATACCATGGTGCAATCACACACACACACTGATGGACAGATCGACAGACCAATCAACACACACGCAACATCACAGCCAATCACCATTGAGAGCACACGCACTATCAAACAGGGAACACCACAGTTCCCGCTCATTCCACCTGGAGATAGCTCAGAGTACAGAGCTCACAGCGTGCCACTCAGACAGACACCATGTGCTGAGTGCCTCTCTAAGATAGTGTTCGGGCTGGGTCCACAGGTTAGCTGGAGAAGTACGAACCACAGAAATAAGTTGTTGTTATCCAGAATAATAAAACAGAGTTGTACCATCTATAACCGTGTTGGTTCGTTTGTATAGCGGAACACCCAACGCGACACGGTAGACATTGGTCAATGGCAGCAGCAACTTGGGGGTGGGGGGGTGGGGGGTTTACTTTATTTATGTTTATTTACACTTGGGGATCTGAGGGGGTGTTTATATTTGCTATGTTGGCTTTGTGTTAAGTTGTGGTGTTAATTTATTATTTAGGTACAGGGGGGAGGGTGGTATGGAGGGTTGTTTTTTGACTGTGTTTTGTATTTAACCCTGTTGGATTCCTTTTTCATTTTGTTATCGATATTCTGTGAAAACCTTAATAAAAATGATTTTTTTAAAAAATAAATAAGAATCCTGGTTTGAACAAGTCGGCAGCAGCTCCGTAGATTCCTTGCTCGATAACAAACACCGAACACAACAGTGGTAACAGCATTCAAAGCATTACATCTTCCCAACCCCTCGTCCATCTTCCATCTAAAGACAGCTTTCTAATGAGCACTGCCACCTGACCAGCACCTCAGCTCCTACCACCAGTATAATACCTATATATGTATATACATAAACCTCTTCCGGGGGCTGGTAGCCTAACCAGTGTCATCACCTATTCAAACTCTGGCCAATGGATTCAGGGCAGGCACTCCCCTATTTGTCACCCTGAGGTCAGCTTTTTAGTTTACATCTTGCTGAGAATTATATCATGGTTCTTTCTAAAGAATTACATCGATAAGAGGGTACACAGGACGCAGTATGAACAACGTGGAATGTCAACATGTTAGTCTGAACTAAGAGACCATGCCTGTTTCCACAGATTTTTTACAAGCTGCTATATTATGTAGAAAATATCTATTTATTCAAGAACCCAATTTCTTCCAACTCGTTTAAATGCAAATTTAAATTTTCTTCGTAGTTACATTTTGGAACAGAGTACCTGAGTAATCTGAGACCTGTCCTGTGGTAAGTGTAGAGCGAAAAAACGGTGACCTTGTACCATGGTTCTGAAACTTCTCCATCATTGAGGTTTTTCCTCATGTCGTTTGTGTCTAAATTAAATTGATGGAGATCGATTGCTATGACTAGTCAACAACTCCTTTATTGTTCTGCCATGTTCCTGTGGTAGTATGTATTGGGGGTCATGTGGGACTGGAAGCCCTAATGTCATTGGCTGACAGATCCCGGGTCCTGGTTGGCCATTGACCTCTAGCTCCGCCCTGAAGGCGGAGTATAAGAAGCCGGAGTCTTCCCCCGCAGGCCAGTTTACTATCGAGCTGCGGGGGAACAGACACGCTTAATAAAGCCTCATCGACTTCACTCTATTCGTCTCACGGAGTCTTTGTGCGCTACAGTTCCCAAGGTGGGTGGTCGCGGAACTAAGTAGATTTTGATATTTTTCAGCCTTTTGATTCTTGAGCAGTGCAATGCTGTAACTACTGGGTTTTCCACTGTTGTGTACATTTTGCATGCCTACCTTGCCATTCATTCATTAACTTCTCATGGACTGAAATAAAACTGGGTCACAATTCCCACTTATTTGTCCTGTGAAATATTTTTGCTACTTTTTTGTCTCTCACAATCTATTCTTTCTATCTCTGTTCTTTTCATATATCAATCTTTTGTTTGACTCTAATTCACCCTATTTCCTTCTCTGTTGTGTTTTGTTTCTCTCCACCTTTTTCTTCCATTGTTCCGGAGATAAGCCATTGGACAAACTGTTCATGAGATCCCAGGTGTAATGCTGACATCACTGCATTATTATCAGAACATCATCCCAGTATTTTGTCAAAGGTGGGCATTGAAGACGATTTGAAGGTCAAAATGTTTTTTCAGAGGGCGGCACGGTGGCACAGTGGTTAGCACTGCTGCCTCATGTCGTTGAGGTCCCAAGTTCGATCCCGGCCCCGGGTCACTGTCCGTGTGGAATTTGCACATTCTCCTTGTGTCTGCATGTGTCTCACCACCACACCCCAAAGATGTGGCGGGTTGGTGAATTCACCAAGCTAAATTGCCCCTTAATTGGGAAGAAAAGAATTGGAAACTGTAATTTAAAAAAAAAATTGTTCGGGGGCAGCACAGTGGCGCAGTGGTAGCACTGCAGTCTCACGGCGCCGAGGTCCCAGGTTCGATCCCGGCTCTGGGCCACTATCCGTGTGGAGTTTGCACATTCTCCCTGTGTTTGCGTGGGTTTTGCCCCCACAACACAAAGATGTGCAGGTAGGTGGATTGAACATGCTAAATAGCCCCTTAATTGGAAAAAATGAATTGGGTACTCTAAATTAAAAAAAAAAAAAATGGTTTTTCAGGATCCCAAAATATTCAAGGCTGCAAAGTTTGTACTTAAAAGATGACATTTGTGACGGGATGAACAATTTGTCTAAATTTTAAAAATCCAGGATTATGTATGATTTCCGGCATCACGCCGGTTATCCCTGGAATCCCTACAGTGAGAAGGAGGCCATTCGGCCCATCTGAGTCTGCACTGATCCTACAAAAGAGCACCCTATCTAGGCCCATTCCCCTGCCCTAACCCCATAACACCACCTAACTTGTACATCTTTGGACACTAAGAGGCAATTTAGCACGGCCAATCCACCTAACCTGCACATCTTTAGACTGTGGGGGGAAACTGGAGCACCCGGAGGACTCCCACGTAGACATGGAGAACAAACGTGCAAACTTCACCTCCACACAGTCACCCGAGGTTGGCATTGAACATGGGTCTCTGGCGCTGTGAAGCAATAGTGCGAACCACTATGCCACCGTGCAACCCCATGCTTGTGTTTATGCTCCATTTAAGCCTCTTTCCACTTTTCTCATCTAAATCTACTATTGTAACCATCTATTTCCTTCTCCTTGTCATAATTCCACTTGGACATCGCAGCCTGGGCCAGCATTTATTGCCTTGAGGGGGCAATTATTTCCCTTGAGGGGGCAATTAAGAGTATATAGGTCTGGAGTCACATGTAAGCCAGACCAGGTAAGGATGGCAGATTTCCTTCCGTAAAGGGGCATTACTGAACCAGATGTGTTTTTATGACAATCGACAATGGGTTCATGGTCATCATTATCATTAGACTTTTAATTCCAGATATTTTATCAAACTCAGATTCCACTATCGGCCTGGTTGGATTTGAACCTGGCTCCCCAGAGCATTACTAATCCAGGGAAAATATCACTACGCCACTACTTCCCCGTAAATGCAACTATACTCTTTGTTTCAACCACGCTCTATGGTAGCATGTTCCACATTTGCACAGTTCTCCCTGTGTCTGCGTGGGTTTCCTCCGGGTGCTCCGGTTTCCTCCCACAGTCCAAAGATGTGCAGGTTAGGTGGATTGGCCATGCTAAATTGTCCTTAAGTTAGATGGGGTTGCTGGGTTACGGGGATCGGGTTTAGGTAGGGTGCTCTTTCCCAGAGCCGGTGCAGACTCGATGGGCCGAATGGCCTCCTTTTGCACTGTAAATTCTATGATTCTATGAACCTTTCGTGTATTTGTACTCCAAGAAATCTTTGTTCTTCGACTCCACTTGGACTTGCACCTTCTGAGTGACCTCGCTTTTCTTCCTACTAAAATGTAGTACCTCACATTTATTTGCGTTGAACTCCACTGGGAATTATCTACCCAATCTGGAAGATTATTATTATTTTTTCTATAAATTTAGTGTACCGAATTCTATGTTTTTTTTCCAATTAAGGGTCAATTTAGCGTGGTCAATTCACCTATCCTACACATCTTTTTTTTTGGGTTATGGGGGTGAGACCAATGCAAAAAAGGTGGAGAATGTGCAAACTCCACACGGACAATGACCCGGGGCTGAGATCTAACCCCTGTCCTCGACGCCGTGAGGCAGCGGTGCTAACCACTGTGCCAAAGTGCTGTCCTTTCTGCAAGATTATTAATGTCCTCCTGTAATTTGTTGCAGTCCTCCTCAACATTCACTGTCTCTCCGCCCCCAACCGTCCCTCCCAACCACCACCCATTCATTAGCCTATTATGGGGCACTTTCTCAAGTTGAAAATTTAGATAAATTGCATCTACTGCATTATGTCTACTCTCTATCACATGCTCAAAAAATTCAAGGAGGTTGGGTAAAGCAAGATTTTCCCTCTTGAAATCTTTGGTGATTGTTCATTGTATTTCTGTGTGCTAGATATTCTTCTGTTCTCTCCTTTACTAAGGAGTCCATTATTTTTCCTGCCATCAATGTTATGCTGACTGGCCTACAATTCACTCGACATGTTCAGTCCCCCTTCTTAAATATAATAATGATATTAGCTATCGGCCAGTTTGGCACAACTTTCTTATAACAAGCTAATAAATATGAGTGGTAATATCTCTGCTATCTCCTCCCTAGATTACTTTAAAATATGTGGATTCAATCCACCTGGGCCAGGGGTCTTGTCTTCTTTGAGTTTGTGCAACACGTTTACTAAAGTAGCCATGCATGTGTTTTTTTGTTCTTTCGGTGAAATACGTCAACAACAAAGACAAAGAACATTTGTCCGGATTAAACTCCATCTGCCATCTCTCCGCCCAAGTCTCCAAACAATCTAAATCCTGCTGTATCCTCTGACAGTCCTCATCGCTATCCGCAATTCCACCAACCTTTGTGTCGTCTGCAAACTTACTAATCAGACCAGTTACATTTTCCTCCAAATAATTTATATATACTACAAAGAGCAAAGGTCCCAGCACTGATCCCTGTGGAACACCACTGGGCACAGCCCTCCAATTAGAAAAGCATCCTCCCATTGCTACTCTCTGCCTTCTATGACCTAGCCAGTTCTGTATCCACCTTGCCAGCTCACCCCTGATCCCGTGTGACTTCACCTTTTGTACTAGTCTACCATGAGGGACCTTGTCAAAGGCCTTACTGAAGTCCATATAGACAACATCCACTGCCCTACCTGCATCAATCATCTTAGTGACCTCCTCGAAAAACTCTATCAAGTTAGTGAGACACGACCTCCCCTTCACAAAACCATGCTGCCTCTCACTAATACGTCCATTTGCTTCCAAATGGGAGTAGATCCTGTCTCGAAGAATTCTCTCCAGTAATTTCCCTACCACTGAAGTAAGGCTCACCGGCCTGTAGTTCCCTGGATTATCCTTGCTACCCTGCTTAAACAGAGGAACAACATTGGCTATTCTCCAGTCCTCCGGGACATCCCCTGAAGACAGTGAGGATCCAAAGATTTCTGTCAAGGCCTCAGCAATTTCCTCTCCAGCCTCCTTCAGTATTCTGGGGTAGATCCCATCAGGCCCTGGGGACTTATCTACCTTAATATTTTTTAAGACACCCAACACCTCGTCTTTTTGGGTCTCAATGTGACCCCGGCTATCTACACACCCTTCTCCAGACTCAACATCTACCAATTTCTTCTCTTTGGTGAATACTGATGCAAAGTATTCATTTAGTACCTCACCCATTTCCTCTGGCTCCACACATAGATTCCCTTGCCTATCCTTCAGTGGGTCAACCCTTTCCCTGGCTACCCTCTTGCTTTTTATGTACGTGTAAAAAGCCTTGGGATTTTCCTTAACCCTATTTGCCAGTGACTTTTCGTGACCCCTTCTAGCCCTCCTGACTCCTTGCTTAAGTTCCTTCCTACTTTCCTTATATTCCACGCAGGCTTCGTCTGTTCCCAGCCTTTTAGCCCTGACAAATGCCTCCTTTTTCTTTTTGACGAGGGAGGCCTACAATATCTCTCGTTATCCAAGGTTCCCGAAAATTGCCGTATTTATCCTTCTTCCTGACAGGAACATGCCGGTCCTGAATTCCTTTCAACTGACACTTGAAAGCCTCCCACATGTCAGATGTTGATTTGCCCTCAAACATCCGCCCCCAATCTATGTTCTTCAGTTCCCGCCTAATATTGTTATAATTAGCCTTCCCCCTACGTCTTCCTAGATATTCCTTGTCTCCTCTCAGGTTTGCATGTTGGGGTTTAAGTGACAATGTCTTTCATCCAACCTCCAACCCCCCCCCCCAAACTTTTACTTAATCTGATCAGCAATTTAACGCTCCCCGCCAGCCCCCACCCCTATACTGCTATTGAAAAAGATACAGCAAAAAAATCATGATTGCCAAAATATTCTAATACAGCTGAGGAGCAAAGCAGCCATGAGGAAGGAAATCAGAAACGTGGATGGGTAAATGATGGAGAATAATGGGTCTGGCTTTTCGCCTTTTCTACCTGATGCCAATTCATTCTATTTACATTTTGACTGGCTTGTTCATTTGCTCACTCCAAAGTCCATGCCAGCCTTAATTTTCACTCACCTAGTCTGAGTCTCTAATGCTAATCCAAACAAATGTGTTCACACCCCTTACCATATGCTCTCCTTCTCTTTCCTCACCTCTCTTTCAGACTGGCTCACATCCTTGCCCACTCTATTTTATCCACCCAAGTAGCGATCTACCCTTCCCTTCCAGCCTCTCAGAGGCTGACCATCAGCCCCAACTTGTCTTTGAACCACTGATGTTGAGGTACATTTGACTGTCTCTCTCCACCCCACTATTCAAACAATCAGAATGCTTTCCACCTCCCTGCATGCTATTTTAAAAAATCAGAAAAGGAAAACTTCAGAACTCAATCGACCCATTGGGAAGGTCCAGAACGAAATGGGGAGCGGGATAATAAAAGATTGATCAGTGTTGTATGGACACAATGTGAAGAAAAATACAGGGTGGAAATGCGAAAATAATTAGTGAGAAAAAAGGCAGTAAAATGGTAAGAAGAAGAGATTTTTTTTCCGGTCTGTGAACCTGATAACTTGTGTGAAGCTTGAGATGATACTCCTACTAAAAACTCTCAACTGTCACAAGAGATAAAGAAGGACTTGCATTTCTCAAAGCCAATAAAGTACTTTTGAAATGTGTTTATTGTTGATTAGCCGTAACTTCCATTTATCTTTATGCTGGAAACATAATCAAGTTGGAGGTTTAGGAGACAAGGTAGTAAAACTGATTTTGACATTTGACCTTGGATTAAATGGAGATTTAACAATTTAGAGACTGGTGACATTGGAAGTGCTCAGCTCATTTGTTTGGTTTTGGTCCATAATGAACCATTTCTTAACCAGTATACAAAGCTACGAGGGATTATAAGATACAATCAGAGTTTATTTATCAATCAATAATTTAAAGGCTGTAACTGAGAAGTTAAATTAAACAACAAACTTTGAGCTTCATGAAGTCCCATGAACACAAGGTAACCTGCAATCTAGAAGTTGTTAAGTTTATGGGGGCTTGTTTTTTTAGGCATTGTCATACTGCAATGCTTTGTTACTTCCTTCAGAGTCTGAGGTAATCTAACAACTAACAAGTGTGGTGTGGGATCATCACGAGACAAAATTAATATAAATCAATACAGAATTCCATTAGTAAGAACTGAGAACACAGATATATCTGAGTTTTTCTTTCCATTAAAGTAAATTGTCCCTCACAGCTGTGTGGTAGTATGCATTAGGGGTCATGTGGGACTGTGAAGCCGTGATGTCATTGGCTGACAGATCCCGGGTCCTGGTTGGCTGTTGACCTCTAGCTCCGCCCTGAAGGCGGAGTATAAGAACCTGGAGTTCTCCCCCGCAGGCCAGTCTGCTACTGAACTGCGGGGAACAAGTCACGCTTAATAAAGCCTCATCGACTTCATCTCTATTCGTCTCTCGTGAGTCTTTGTGCGCTACAATTTATTAAGCGTGCTTAAAAGAACTATGGAACTCAGGATCCTCCCGGAATGCCTGAGGATCAGCCCCAACGCAGTGAACTCAGCAGCAGTTTTCAAACACTGGCAGACTTGTTTCGAGGCCTACCTCAGAACGGCCCCCGGCCGGGTCACAGAAGACCAGAAACTACAGGTCCTGCACTCGAGGGTAAGCCCGGAAATTTTCCCTCTCATCGAAGACGCAGAGGATTACCAGACGGCGTTCGCAGCACTAAAAAGCATCTATGTTCGCCCAGTGAACCAGATCTATGAACGCTACCAACTCGCAACGAGACGGCAAAGTCCCGGAGAATCGATAGATGATTTCTACGCCGCGCTACTAATCTTGGGACGGGCCTGCAGCTGCCCGCCGGTAAACGCGATGGAACACACGGACATGTTTTTAAAAAAAAATATGTTTTATTGAAATTTTTTTCCCAAACAACAATTTTTCCCCTCTTACAAAGCAAACGCAACAATAACAATACAGAAACTTTTAACAATACACAAGTAACAAAACCCCTTTATCTTTGACCTAAACTAAACTAAACCCCCCCTCCCCCCCCTTCCCCCTGGGTTGCTGCTGCTGGTCATCTGTCTTCCCTCTAACGTTCCCCTAGGTAGTCGAGAAATGGCTGCCACCGCCTGGTGAACCCTTGAGCCGATCCTCTCAGGGCAAACTTTATCTGCTCCAGATTAATGAACCCCGCCATATAGTTTACCCAGGCCTCGAGTCCGGGGGGTTTCCCCTCCTTCCACATGAGTAGGATCCTGCGCCGGGCTACTAGGGATGCAAAGGCCACAACGTCGGCCTCTTTCGCCTACACACGGACATGTTGATGCGTGATGCTTTTGTGGCTGGTATGAACTCTTCCCAAATCCGCCAAAGACTTTTAGAAAAAGAGTCGCTAGGACTCTCAGAGGCACGGGCCCTTGCAGCCTCACTAGATGTGGCCGCGCGAAACGCCCGCGCCTACGGCCCCGACCGCGCGGCAGCCCCTTGGGCTCCGTGGACCCCCATCGTGACAAACCCCCCCCTCCCCCCCACCCCACAAGCTTGCGCGGTTCAGATGCCAAGTCGTCCCGGGGGAGCCCGCTGCTATTTCTGCGGCCAAGCGAAACACCCCCAGCAGCGCTGCCCGGCCCGCGCAGCGATTTGTAAGAACTGCGGGAAAAAGGGCCATTTCGCGGCTGTGTGCCGGTCCCGGGAGGTCGCCGCTGTCCCCGGCGAACACGGATTCCTGCGCGCTTCTTACGCTCCCCAACCCCCCCAGCGCCCCATGTACGACCTGCAGGCGCAACCAGTTTGGGTCCCGGCCACCGCTGTCCAGCGCCCCATGTACGACCCGCAGGCGCAACCAGTTTGGGTCCTGACTACCGCTGTCCCCGGAGAACCAGGCGATCTGCGCATTTCTGACGCTCCCCAACCCCCCCAGCGCCCCATGTGCGACCCGCAGGCGCCGCCATTTTGGGTCCCGGCCACCACGAGGGGAGGAGGGGCGCCGCCATCTTGGGATCCCCCAGACCTGTGCGACGCATGGAGACGGCCATTTTGTCCACCCCCGCCGCCATCTTGTGACCCCCCAGCCATGTGCGATGCATGGGGGCGGCCATTTTGTTCACCCCCGCCGCCATCTTGGACGGCAACAACGGACCCCAGTGTCGACGGCTCCACGGGGTTCGAGGAAGACGCTCAAACACTACGATCACGTCTGGCCTCAATGATGCTCGACCAAGCACGGCCCTGGACGCTCCAGATGACGACAACAACGGTGCTGATAAACGGGCACGAGACACCATGCCTGGTCGACTCCGGGAGCACGGAAAGCTTCATCCACCCCGACACGGTAAGGCGCTGTTTTTTGACCATCCGTCCCAGTGCGCAAAAGATTTCCCTAGCTGCAGGATCCCACTCCGTACAGATTAAAGGCTTCTGCATAGCAGACAAGGCCCGCCCCCTAATACAGACCACGACCTTCCCTCTGTCGACAGAGGCTTGCCAGGCCTTCAGCCGCATCAAAGCGGATATCGCAAAGGCCACGATGCGCGCCATCGACGAGTCCCTCCCCTTCCAGGTCGAGAGCGACGCCTCCGATGTAGCTCTAGCGGCCACCCTTAACCAAGCGGGCAGGCCCGTGGCCTTTTTATCCCGAACCCTCCACACTTCAAAAATCCGCCACTCCTCAGTGGAAAAGGAAGCCCAAGCCATAGTGGAAGCTGTGCGACATTGGAGGCATTACCTGGCCGGCAGGGGATTCACTCTCCTCACGGACCAACGGTCGGTAGCCTTCATGTTCGATAATGCACAGCGAGGCAAAATTAAGAACGACAAAATCTTAAGGTGGAGGATCGAGCTCTCCACCTTCAACTATGAGATCATGTACCGTCCCGGAAAGCTGAACGAGCCGTCCGACGCCCTATCCCGCGGCACATGTGCCAACGCACAAATTAACCGCCTCCATACCCTCCACGAGGACCTCTGCCACCCGGGGGGTCACTCGGTTCTACCACTTTATAAAGTCCCGCAACCTCCCCTACTCTGTGGAGGAGGTCCGTACAGTCACAAGGAACTGCCACATCTGCGCAGAGTGCAAACCGCACTTTTTCAGGCCAGATGGTGCGCACCTGATCAAGGCTTCCCGTCCCTTTGAACGCCTTGGTCTGGATTTCAAAGGGCCCCTCCCCTCCACCGACCGCAACACATACTTCCTGAATGTGGTGGACGAGTACTCCCGTTTCCCCTTCGCCATCCCCTGCCCTGACATGACAGCGGCCACAGTCATTAAAGCCCTTAACACCATATTCACATTGTTCGGTTGCCCCGCATACGTCCACAGCGACAGGGGGTCCTCCTTTATGAGTGACGAGCTGCGCCAGTTCCTGCTCAGCAACGGTATAGCCTCGAGCAGGACGACCAGCTACAACCCCCGGGGGAACGGGCAAGTAGAGAGGGAGAACGGCACGGTCTGGAAGACCGTCCTACTGGCCCTACGGTCCAGGGACCTCCCAGTTTCACGGTGGCAGGAGGTCCTCCCGGACGCTCTCCACTCCATCCAGTCGCTACTGTGTACTAGCATTAACCAAACGCCTCATGAGCGCCTCCTTGTCTTCCCCAGGAAGTCCTCCTCTGGAACGTCGCTGCCGACCTGGCTGGCGGTCCCAGGACCCATCCTGCTCCGAAAACATGTGCGGGCGCACAAGTCGGACCCATTGGTCGAGAGGGTTCGCCTCCTCCACGCGAACCCGCAGTACGCTTACATGGAGTACCCAGACGGCCAACAGGACACGGTCTCCCTGCGAGATCTGGCGCCCGCCGGCAACACGCACACCCCCCCCGACACCAATCACCCCCTCCCTGCCACCGGCACACCCCACGAGCGCCCCCTTCCCGGGGGGATCGGTCCTCCTCCCAGGTCCGACCAGAAGTGAAGCGGAAGCAGAAACCGTAAGGCTCCCGGAGACGACAACACGGGAACAAGCACCACCACCGGGGCCGAGGCGATCGACAAGGACGACCAGACCGCCCGACCGACTCGTGGCATCGATGTAACACTACTATATTGTGGACTGTAACGAGAACGTTTTCCTTTTCCCCCTTTTACTGTAAATAGTTCAAAACAAAAACAAAAAAAACCCTGTACATGCTGTGATGACATGCAAAAGTTTTCCTCCCAGGACCAGCCTTGTAAACCCTTACCACCATACGAAGCACCACCCTGCCGGGTTCATTTTTAACAAGGGGTGAATGTGGTAGTATGCATTAGGGGTCATGTGGGACTGTGAAGCCGTGATGTCATTGGCTGACAGATCCCGCGTCCTGGTTGGCTGTTGACCTCTAGCTCCGCCCTGAAGGCAGAGTATAAGAACCTGGAGTTCTCCCCCGCAGGCCAGTCTGCTACTGAACTGCGGGGAACAAGTCACGCTTAATAAAGCCTCATCGACTTCATCTCTATTCGTCTCTCGTGAGTCTTTGTGCGCTACAAGCTGCCTGTTGTGGAAGGAGATAGTGGCTCATCTCATGTAAGCTACTGTTGACATCTGTCAAAAGTGACAAAAGCTAAAATGTCTCTTGATGTACAAACCGGTGGCTGTCTCAGCCTGAAATTAAGTGATATCTACTGTGAGTAATTTTAATATTTGGTCTTGCAACACCTCAACATCCCTTTGGCAAGCAATTAAAAAGCACCGTGAGGGCATCATCTCTGCAACTGCTCACTTTGGGTAGTCTTTGCACGTAATTGTCCTTTAAACCTGGCAGGAAGACAAGCGAGTGGGATAATGTGAAAAATGTCATAACCACGTTTCAACGGTTCCGTTGGTAACTGGCGATTTGTGGCCTATTCTGAGTGAATTTTTCTCAATGGGGACAGCAAGTTATCATCCTCACATTCAGGGGTAAGAAAGGAAATCAAAATCAGAGTGAGATTGCTTCTCAGCATCTACCCTGTCAAGCCCACTCAGAATTGTATATGTTTTACTAAAATTCCAATGAGTATAAGTCCTACCTGCTCCAAGTTTCCTCAGAAGACAACCTTTTATCCCAGGAATCAGCCTATTGAATTGTCTGTGAACTGCTTCCAATGAAAATATATTGCTCCTTAAGTTAAGGAGTCTGCATTCCAGGTGCAGTCTCACCAATGCCCTGTCAGTTGTAGCAAGACCGCCCTACTTTTATATGCCATCCCTCTTGCAATAAAGGCCAGCATTCAATTTTCCTTCCTAATTGCTTGCTGTATCTGCATTCTGACCCTTAGTAATTCATGTGCAAGGACACCCAGTTCACTTTGAACTGCAGAATTCTGCCGGCTCCATACATTTAAATAATGTTCTGCTTTTCTGTTCTTCCTGCCAAAGTGTATAACCTCACATTTTCCCACATTATACTTTATCTGCCAAACCTTAGCTGGCATTCACCTAATCTATCTATATATATTTGCAGAATCATTTATCCCAACTCTGTTTCCTGTTAGTTAGCCAATCCTCTATCCGTGCTAATATATCATCTTCAACACCTGGAACTCTTCGACAGTATCCTTTCTTGTGGCATCTTATTGAATACCTTTTAGAAATCCCAATATACTACATCTACTGGTTCTCCTTCATCGATGCAAATGTTTGAATTAGTAGCAGGACTAGGCTATTCTGCCCCTCGTGTCTACTCCACCCCATTCAATAAGATCATGGCTGATCAGATTGTGGCCTCAACTTCACATTGGGCTGTTAACCTTTGATTCCCTTGTTGCTCAAGAGTCTACCTACCTCTGCTTGAAAAATATTCATTGGCCCTGACTCTACTCTTCTCTGGGGAAGAGAATCCCAAAGATTCACAGTCCTCTGAGAGAAAAATAATTATTTCATCTCTTGTCTTAACTGGGAGACCCCTTATTTTTAAATGTGTCCACTCTGCTTATACGTCCTCAAAGCAATAATAAATTTGTCCAACGCAATTTCCCTTTCTTAAAACCATGTTGACTCTGTCCGATTGTATTATAATTTTCTAAATGTCCCGCTACCACCTCCTTAATAATAGATTCTAGCAATGATTTTCACAATGTTAGATGTTCGACTAACTGGCCTATTGTTTCCTGCTTTTTGTCTCTTTCCTATTTTTCTTGAATAGTGGTGGTGTATTTGCGGCTTTCCAATCTGCTCCGACCTGTCCAGAATCTAGGAAATTTTGGAAGATTGCAAAAATGTCAGATACTTCCTTCCATACCTGAGAATGCAAGCCATCAGGTCCAATGACCTGTTGACATTTGCTAGTCTTGTATGTGGTGATTGAAATCCTCAAATTATCACTGGACAATGGTTGACATTTATAGATCTAAAGTGATTTGGACAGGGAGGAAAAATAGATAGCACATTCAATTTATTAATATTTATTCTAACCAATACCCTATTTTCACCATGGCTTTTCAGTTGAAAATCTTGATGGTCGCAGTGGCAGCTAAAATTTACAATTCTTCCAACAAATAAAAAGCTTTAAAAAATATTTTAGCTTGAGATCAGTAGAGGGCGCTAATGATCTATTTACCATTGTGTAATATTACCCATATTTGTATGGTTACTTAAAAGTTCAAACTAAAAACGCATTGGGCCATAACTTCCGTGGAGTGGAAATCCCAATCGGATTGTGACTCTGCCCCCCAAATACCCAGAAATACAGCTGCACCTCTCGCGCCTGACCTTCCGACTTGGACCAGATGAGAAAGGTGTAGTGCAGCCATTTCTGAAGCCTTAAGTCGAGTGTAGCAGAGTGTGTGTGTGTGGGGGGGGCGGGGGAGAGAATGGAAAACATGCTCCCTTTTTAATGCAGGTAGGTTTAAATGTCTGGCCACTTTGAGAAGTCAGGGTGAACGTCAAGTGTGTAAGGTAAGTGGATGGGAAGGAGTTTGGTCATCTGTCAGTTTTGGGGGAGTTCAGGTGCTCAGTAGGGGCTGATGGCGAACAATGGGAGGAGCTGCAGGTGGTTAATGGGCACGGTCAGTGAGAGTAGTCTGGGGAAATTGGCAGCAGTCGGGTGTGCTGTGGCAGTCAGGAGGGTATTTTGGGGTTTTGGTATGGTAGCTGAGGGGTCCTGTGGGGGCTTTGGAGTTGTCGAAAGAGTCCCGCTGGGTATCGCAGGGTGATATTGGGGGGTTGGGAAGGGTAGTCAGGTAGTCCCCGCCCCGCTGGGTATGGGAGAATCTCGGCCCTTATGTGTGAATCTAGACAATTGTTAGGCGGTTTACCAGTGGAACCTATCAAATCTGACCTTAGCCAGACTTGCCTGCATATACAAGTATTTTCCAGCATACCTTAGTCAGGATAATGATCAGATTGTCTCCTTGTATCCCATCCTCCGAGCAGTGATACCAATTGTGATGCCTCCACGCTGCTCTAAGAACAGTTAACTCAATACAGGCTGGGTTCAAACCTAGCTATTTCCTGGGGCATGTAGCTCAGTACCATTTTAGGAAAGGCATTTTACTTACTTAGCCAGGAGCTTCCACAAGTTGAAATTTAAAAGGGAGATGCCAAATACTTGTTTGAAGTATTATGGTGAAATTGGTTTCGGCAGTTTCCCTGTGTCTCTCAGGAGAATGTGACTCCACAAAAATAAATTGCTGTGTATTAGGAATCTATTGTGCATCAAAAATGGGAAAATTAAAACTACAAAAGAATTTACCCAGGAACCTTTTGCAAATGCATCATATTCAAATTTTCATTATGTCGGGATCAGAGTTTATTTACTTGCATTGTCTGTGATCAAAGTTTTTTTTATTATGTGAGGTGAGTGTACGTTCTTACCCTCAGAGTGGTTTTACCCAATTAAAATAATGTACAGCAGCAGTTTTTGTGAATTTAAAAATAGAGATTATTTATTATCCCACAACTTATCCCAGGGGTTTTAACACAATGTGTTATACATACTTTCACACACACAAAGAATAGATACAAATGAGGAAAACAACAATACATTTAATAGTTGAAATGATTTTAGACTCTTTCACAGCAGACCTGTAGTTTCTTAGCTGAATTGAAGTTGTAGCTGGATAGGAGGTCAGGTAAAAGCTGAAGATTTTCAATAAACTGTGAGGTTGCTTTAATGTGACCAATGCAAGTCCAAAGACCTTTCACAAAGAAGGATGTGGGTTGTGCCGATACACATCCTGTGTTGTGACCTTTCACACTTTGAGTGTTTTGAGATGAAGGACCATCACAGTACAATAACAGATTGATGAGTCTCAGTTCATATTCGTCTAACACCCATTGAGTTTCAATGCCTAATTATCCACGGTAAGCCAGGAAAGTGAATCAGCTGGTATCATAGTTCTGCTAGCTTACGTTCATATTTAACAAAAAGACTGTGGTAAACCACTGTTACACCTGTATTAGGTGATGTAAGGTAGGACCTGTACTACAAGTTCGCCGGTACCCCTGCCTGCTGGCTCCGCCCAGTAGGAGGAGTATAAATATGCGTGTCCTCTATTCAGCAGCCATTTCGCCAGCTGCTGTGGGAGACCACACATCTTACTGCAGTAAAGCCACAGTTGTATCCAACCTGAGTCTTTGTACAATTGATCATGCATCAAATTATTGCAGTAAGATTTTCTAGAAGATGGACCTCCGAATCAAACCAGATCGCCTGCAGCTGGATCCGCAGTTTAGCAACACCAGAAAGGACTTTAATCACTGGCTAGCCTGCTTCGAGGCTTATATCAACTCAGCGACCACCCCTCTGATGGAGGCTCAGAAGATACAGATCCTGTACTCAAGGTTGAGCTCCAGCGTGTTTCCGCTGATCCAGGACACCCCGAACTATGCCGACGCTTGGCGCTCCTCAAAGAAAACTACGCACAGAAAGCGAACAGACTCTTCGCCAGGCATGTACTCGCCACTTGCTCTCAACGCCCTGGTGAGTCCATAGAAGACTTCTGGCGGGACCTAATCCCACTTGTCCGGGACTGTGACTGTCAGGCCATTACGGCCACCGAACATTCTAACCTTCTTATGCGCGATGCTTTTGTAACGGGGATTGGGTCGGACCTCATTCGCCAAAGACTGCTTGAAGGGGCCACGCTCGACCTAGTGGGGACTAAGAAGCTAGCACTCTCCATGACGGTCATCTCACGTAATGCTCAGGCCTACCCCTCCGGCCGCACGGCTCACCCCTCCTATCCCTCGTGGACCCCACAAACAGCCGCCCCAGCCAGGGCTTTACCCAGCAATACGGCTGCGCCACATACAATCCGCGCACCCCGGGGGTCCCCGATGTTACTTCTGCGGCCAGCAGAAGCCCCCTCGCCAACGCTGCCCTGCCCGCGCTTGCAGCAAAAAGGGCCACTTCGCCGCAATGTGCCAGGCCCGCGCAGTCGCCGCTATCACCCCCTCCCCCCTGACCCACACACAATGGGCACCACCATCTTCGTCCCGGACCACGCGCGGCCAGTGGGCGCCGCTATCTTCACCTCCCGGGGCCGCGAGCGGCCAGTGGGCGCCGCCATCTTCCCCCCCCGCAGTCCACGTGCGGCCCATGGGGCCCGCCATCTTGTCCAGCCCCCGCAACGTGCGGCCCATGGGCGCCACCATTTTGTCCCCCACAGGATCTTCAGGTGCCGCCATCTTGTCTTTCCCACGGGGCATGGACGCCGATAACATTCCACGACCTGGACCCCACATGGTCTCCATCTTCGGACTCCACGACGACCAACTGCAGCTCGCCTCAATGACGCTCGACCAGTCTCATCCACACAACCTGGCCACTGCCTCGACTACAGTGAAAATCAACGGCCATGTGACCTCTTGCCTGCTGGACTCCGGGAGCAACAAAACCTTCATCCACCTGGAGACGGTAAGGCGCTGCTCCCTCGCGGTCCCCCCCGCCAATCAGAGAATCTCCCTGGCCTCCGGATCCCATTCCGTCCCGATCCAGGGGTTCTGCACGGTCACTCTCACGGTCCAGGACGTAGAATTCAGCAGCCTCCGCCTCTACGCCTTTCCTAATCTCTGCGCTGCACTATTACTAGGCCTGGACTTCCAGTGCAATCTCCAGAGCCTCATCCTCAAATTCGGCGGGCCCCTACCACCCCTCACTGTGTGCTGCCTCGCGACCCAAAAGGTCGACCCACCCTCCCTTTTTGCCAATCTAACTTCGGATTGCAAACCCGTTGCCACCAGGAGCAGACGGTACAGCACCCAGGACAAGACCTCCATCGGGTCCGAGGTCCAGCGGCTGCTTCGGGAAGGCATCATCAAGGCCAGCAACAGCCCCTGGAGAGCCCAAATGGTAGTCGTTAAAGCTGGGGAGAAGCACAGATTGGTTGTGGACTACAGCCAGACCATCAATTGGTACACGCAGCTCGACGCGTACCCCCTCCCACGCATATCTGATATGGTCAATCAGATTGCGCAGTACCGGGTCTTCTCAACGATAGACCTAAAATCTGCCTACCACCAGCTCCCCATCCGGAAGTCGGAGCGGCCATACACTGTCTTCAAGGTGGACGGTCGGCTCTACCACTTCCTTAGGGTCCTTTTCGGTGTCACAAACGGGGTCTCGGTCTTCCAAAGGGAAATGGACCGAATGGTCAACCAGTACGTTTGCGGGCCACCTTTCCGTACTTAGATACTGTCACCATCTGCGGCCATGACCAGCAGGACCACGATGCCAACCTCGATAAATTCCTCCGCACTGCCACTCTTCTCAACCTGACCTATAACAAAGAGAAGTGTGTGTTCAGCACGACCCGGTTAGCCATTCTCGGCTATGTTGTCCAAAACAGACTTCTCGGGCCCGACCCCGACCGCATGCGCCCCCTCATGGAGCTTCCCCACCCCACTGCCCCAAGGCCCTCAAACGCTGCCTGGGGTTCTTCTCCTACTACGCCCAGTGAGTGCCAAACAACGCGGACAAGGCCCGGCCACTCATTCAGTCCACCCACTTTCCCCTTATGGCCGAGGCACAACAGGCCTTCGCCCGTATCGGAGCTGATGTAGCCAAGGCCGGGATGCACGCAGTAGACGAGACACTGCCCTTCCAAGTAGAAAGCGACGCATCAGACGTCGCACTTGCCGCCACCCTCAACCAGGCAGGCAGACCCGTGGCATTCTTTTCCCGCACCCTTCATGCCTCAGAAATTTGGCACTCGTCCGTTGAAAAAGAGGCCCAAGCTATCGTTGAAGCTGTGCGGCATTGGAGGCATTACCTGGCCGGCAAGAGATTCACTCTCCTCACTCACCAACAGTCGGTAGCCTTCATGTTCAATAACACACCGAGGGGCAAGATCAAAAATGATAAAATCTTGCGGCGGAGAATCGAGCTCTCCACCTATTGTATCGCCCTGGTAAACTCAACGAGCCCCCAGCCGCCCTATCCCGAGGTACATGTGCCAGCGCACAAGTAGACCGATTCCGGGCCCTACACGACAGCCTTTATCACCCGGGGGTCACACGGTTGTACCACCTTGTCAAGGCTCGCAATCTGCCCTACTCCGTCGAGGGATACGGACAGTCACCAGGGACTGCCAGGTCTGTGCGGAGCGCAAGCCGCACTTCTACCGGCCGGACCGTGCGCGCCTGGTGAAAGCCTCCTGCCCCTTTGAACGCCTCAGCGTAGACTTCAAAGGGCCCCTCCCCTCCACTGATCGTAACACGTATATTCTCAGTGTGGTCGATGAGTACTCCAGGTTCCCTTTCGCCATCCCCTGCCCCGATATGACGTCTGCCACCGTCATCAAGGCCCTCAACACAATCTTCGCTCTGTTCGGCTTCCCCGCCTACATCCACAGTGACAGGGGATCCTCATTCATGAGCGATGAGCTGCGTCAGTTCCTGCTCAGCAGGGGTATCGCCTCCAGTGGGACGACCAGCTATAACCCCTGGGGAAACGGACAGGGAGAGAGGGAGAACGGGATGGTATGGAGTGCCGTCCAACTGGCCCTACAGTCCAGGAACCTCCCAGCCTCTCGCTGGCAGGAGGTCCTCCCTGATGCACTACACTCCATCCGGTCGCTACTGTGCACCGCTACTAACAACACACGCCATGAACGTCTTTTTGCCTTCATCAGCAAATCCACTTCCGGGGTGTCGCTCCCGACTTGGCTCGCAGCTCCAGGACCAGTCCTGCTCCGTAGGCACGTCCGACTCCACAAGGCGGACCGGTTGGTGAATAGGGTGCACTTGCTCCATGCCAACCCCCAGTATGTCTACGTGGCGTACCCCGACGGCCGCCAGGATACTGTCTCCCTCAGGGACCTGGCACCAGCAGGTTCCACACACACACACCTCTCCGGCCCGGCTCCACCCCCCTCTCCCGGCGCACCCAGCAGCAACCCCCCCAGGACCATCCGTCCTTCCCCTGCCTACGCAAGAGGATGAAGAGGATTTCGGCACGCTCCCAGGGTCACCCGACATCAGGCCAGCACCGACGTCGCCAGCATCGACATCGCCGCCACCGTTACGTTGCTCCCAGTGGAACGTCAAGGCACCAGACTGGTTGAATCTCTAACTGGCACCGGACTTTCAAAAGACATTTTTTTCTCTCCTAATAAAACACTGTACATAAATTCATTACTGTATATAGTTGCCCACCAGCCCCCCGCCGGACTCATTTTTAACAGGGGTGAATGTGGTAAACCACTGTTACAGTAAAGCAGGACCTGTACTACAGGTTTGACGGTAGCCCCTGCCTGCTGGCTCCGCCCAGTAGGAGGAGTATAAATATGCGTGTCCTCTATTCAGCAGCCATTTCGCCAGCTGCTGTGGGAGGCCATCATCTTACTGCAATAAAGTCACAGTTGTATCCAACCTGAGTCTTTGTACAATTGATCGTGCATCAAAGACCTATGAGTTTCACAAGTGGCTGGGATTGTTCCTTTTTGAATGAGGTAGTTGCCTGCATTTCAGATCTTGGCTGAAGCTGGGATTGTCAAAGTCACAAGCTGTGTTGTCAGCCGTCTTAAAAACTGTTGAGCCCATTAAAAAAATACAGCTTTAAAATTAGAAATATTTTCATGCCTGTACTAGGCGTGGTAATTATCATATCTTCTGGACTTCAGGTGGCGACTATGGAGGAGTAGGTTGCACATTTGGTGGCTCCGGCTCTGGCTGGGCTTTTGGACTTTTCCCCCAGACATTTCTTCGATTCTAATGGGAAGATTTGTTGGCTAAGGCAGCTGGGCACTGTTTCCTCGCATTGGTTTATGGAAAAAAGGATTAGAAGCGTGCAAAAGGGCAGGAACAAGAAGACAGTAGTGAGCGGTGTGGAAGCTGGAATGGGAGTCAGTATGGCCGAGGGGTGGACCCCTGGGGTGGCAGCGCAGAGTGCAGCGGACCCAGTGATGCAGGCCATCCAGGATGGTTTCGCCAGACAGAAGCGGGAATGTCTGGACCCGATCAAGGAGTCAATTGACGCCTGGAAAACAGACTGGACGTCCAGGACCGGGCGATTCAGAAGGTGGAGAAGACGCTGCTGGAACAAGAGGAGCACCAAACAGCGGTGGAACTGGAAGTGGGGATGCTTCGAGAGCAGCAGAAAAGGCTCTTGGAAAAGGTGGACAACCTTGCGAACCGGTCCCACCGACAGAATCTAAGAATCGTCGGGCTTCCTGAGGGAGCTGAGGGAGCAGATGCAGGAGCCTACGTGGCCAGTATGTTCAAAAAGCTGCTGGGGGAAGGGGCATTCCACTGACCACGGGAGGTGGACAGGGCCTACCGGGCGCTTGCCAGGAAGCCGCGGGCGGGGGACTCTCCGAGGGCTCTCCAGGGGACTCACCTGTGGTGAGATTCCACAGGTTCCTGGATAAGGAATGTATTCTGCGGTGGGCCAGCGCACGCGAAGTTGCAAGTGGGATAATAGCATCCTGAGGGTGTACCAGGACCTGAGCGTGGAGGTGGCGAGGAAGAGGGCAGGCTTCAACCAGGTCAAGGTGATCTTCTTTAAGAAGCAGGTGAAGTTCGGCCTGCTGTACCCGACGTGCTTGTGGGTCACGCATGAAGACCAACACCATTATTTTGAGTTGCCCGATGAGGCGCTGGACTATGCAAAAAGAAAAGAACTTTTGGACTCAGTGACAATATGTTGGCCGATATCGGGCCCTTTTTCTTTGTCTGTTCTTTTTCTGTTCTTTTTTGTTTGTTTGTTTTTTCATCTCTCCCCGCTCTGATTGTCGGTGTGGCTGCGGTTGAAGGGGGTGTGTTTTTTCCTCTCTTACTGTTGTTAAAATTGGCTATGTATTTTCGTATTGCTTTGTATAAGTCTTCTCTTTAGTGCTCTGTTAAGGGGAGAGGGGAGTGGGGGGGAGGAGAGAATCGATTTTTCGTTTTGTTTTTGGTTATTTTCTGTTTGTGGGGTAGATGTTGGTAATTGTTCTTCTTGTGTTGTAGTTTGGGTAATTATACTCTTGTGCAATTTGGTGGGATGGAGAAGTGCCTGTCTGGGTTTCGGTGGGTGGTGCCTTTGATCTTTGTTTTAGCTTGCTGCTGGGTGTTTGTTGGGGGATGGCTGGATGAGGAAACTTGTTTGCAGGAGCTGGGGAAGGGGAGTGAGGGAACAATGGGTGGGAGACTGCTTGGCGCCAGAGGCGCCGGAGGCGGGGGTTTCACCAAGCTAGCTAGTGTGTGTTAGCTCACAGAAGCACAGTGGGAGGTGTGTATAAGATTAGTTTATTAGCTGGGTTGGGATTTAGAGTAGTGTTGTTGGGGGGGGGGGGGTTGGGTTCTGCTGACGTGGGAGGGACTTCGATGGAAGGTCACTGAGGTGTTCGGGGGTGGGGGCCGCCCCGTGGCAGGCCAGAGGAGGTGCGGGCGCATGGGCTAGAGGCGGGCCCAAAAAGGGTGATGCCATACCGGCGGGGAGGGGGGGCACTTTGTCCTCCAACAAGGCTGGTCACTTGGAACGTCCGGGGGCTCAATGGGCCCGTGAAGAGGTCTTGTGTTTTTGCACACCTTTGGAGTTTGAAGGCAGATGTGGTGCTGCTGCAGGAGACACATCTTAAGGTGGTGGATCAGGTCAGGTTGAGGAAAGGCTGGGTTGGGCAGGTTTTCCACTCGGGGCTGGACTCTAAGACAAGGGGTGCTGCGATTTTGATCAATAAGCGGGTGACGTTTGAGGTGGGGAGGATAGTCTTGAATGTAAGAGGGAGATTTATCATGGTTAGAGGCAAGCTGAAGGGGATGAAGGTAGTGCTGGTCAATGTCTACGTGCCAAATTGGGACGATGGGGATTTTGTAAAGCGGATGCTGGGAAAGATTCTGGACCTGGATTCGCACCGGCTGATTATGGGTGGGGATTTCAACACAGTTATTGATCCAGGCCTGAACTGGTCATGTTCGAGAACGGGTAGGGTGCCGGCAATGGCAAAGGAGCTGAAAGGGTTCATGGAACAGATGGGGGGGAGATCCATGGAGATTTAGGCAGCCGAGAGCCAGGGAATTTTCTTTCTTCTCTCACGTTCACAAGGTCTATTCCCGGATCGATTTCTTTGTTGTGGGCAGAGCCCTGTTGGCGGGGGTGGTGGACATGGGCTATTCGGCAATAACGATCTCGGACCATGCTCTGCACTGGGTGGATCTGCAGGTCAGTATGGATGGCAAGCAGCACCTGCACTGGAGATTGGATTTGGGGCTGTTGGCGGACGAAGCGGTATGCGAGAGGCTGAGGAAATGCATGCTGAACTACCTGCAGGTAAATGACATGGGGGAGGCCTCAGCAGCAGTGGTCTGGGAAGCGCTGAAGGCGGTGGTGAGAGGGGAGCTGATCTCGATCCGGGCTCACAGGGACAGGTCGGATAGGGCAGAAACGGACTGACTGGTATGAGAGATCCTACGAGTGGATAGGAGGTATGTGGAGGCTCCAGAGGCGGGGCTTTTGAGGGAACGCCGGAGGCTGCAGGTGGAATTTAATTTGTTAACTACAGGTCGGGCAGTGGAGCAGCTCAGGAAGGTGAAGGAAGCGGTGTACGAGCACGGGGAAAAGGCCAGTAGGATGCTTGCACAGCAGCTCAGCAAGAGGGAGGCAGCTAGGGAAATAGAGAAAGTGGTTGACGGGGATTGGAACTTAGTTGGGGACTTGGAGGGGGTGAGCAAGACCTTTCGGGACTTTTATAGCAGGCTTTATAGATCGGAACCCCCTGGGGGGCCGGAGGGGATGAGGCACCTTTTGGATGGGCTGACTTTCCCAAAGGTGGATGGGGAGCTGGTAGAAGGGTTGGGGGCCCCGGTCGGGCTGGAGGAGATAATGGAGGGCTTGAAGGCCATGCAGTCGGGGAAGGCCCCGGGACCCGACTGGTACCCAGTCGAGTTCTATAAAAAGTTCTCCGGGATATTGGGGCCAGTGCTGCTGAAAGTCTTTAACGAGGCCAAGGAAAGAGGAGTTCTACCCCAGACAATGTCACAGGCCATTATTCCGCTCATTTTGAAAAGGGACAAGGACCCGCAGCTGTGTGGTTCTTATAGGCTGATATCCTTGTTAAACGTGGATGCCAAGCTCCTGGCCAAGATTCTGGCCTCTAGGATTGAGGACTGTGTACTGGATGTTATAGGTGAAGACCAGACAGGGTTTGTTAAGGGCAGGCACCTGGGGGCCAATGTTAGAAGGCTGCTCAATGTGATTATGATGCCCCCGGGACACAAGAACACAGAGTCTTGTTGTATGCAGATGACTTGCTGCTGTATGCCTCTGACCCAATGGAGCGGATGGGGGAAATTATGGGAATCCTAGGGGAATTCGGCCGGTTTTTGGGTTACAAGCTCAATATGGGGAAGAGCGAGTTGTTTGTGGTGCAGGCGAAGGGTCAGGAGAGGCGATTGGGGGAACTACCGTTCAGAGTGGTGGAGGACAGTTTTAGATACTTGGGTATTCAGGTGGCGAGAGATTGGGATAAGCTACACAAATTGAACCTGGCCCGGTTGGTGGACCAGATGAAGGAGGATTTCCGGAGATGAGGCCACTCCCACTGTCTCTGGCGGGTAGGGTGCAGTTGTTAAAAATGACGGTCCTCCCATGGTTTCTCTTCGTTTTCCAGTGCCTCCCCATTTTCATCCCACATTCCTTTTTCAAGTGGATTAATAAGATTGCTGTGGGCTTTGTATGGGGGGGGGGGTAAGCCCCCGCGGGTGAAGAGGGCAATGCTGGAACGGAACCGGGGAGATGGCGGGCTGGCGCTGCCGAATTTCAGTAATTACTACTGGGCGGCCAACATAGCCATAGTGAGGAGGTGGCTGGTGGTGGGGGGGTGGGGGGGGGGGGGGGGTGGCGTAGGTGCGCATGGAGGCGGCCTCGTGAAAGGGCACAAGTTTATGGGCCCTGCTGACGGCGCCCCTGCCGTTCCCGCCGGCGCGGTACTCCACCAGTCCGGTGGTGGTGGCGACCCTGAGAATCTGGAGGCAGTGGAGGAGACATGTGAGGGCAGAGGGGGCATCGGTGTGGTCCCCACTCTGCGATAACCATAGGTTTGCCCCAGGGAGGATGGACAGGGGGTTCCGTATTTGGCGGAGAGCAGGGATTGAGAGGATGGGGGACTTGTTCATAGAAGGAAGCTTCCCGAGTATGAGGACGCTGGAGGAGAAGTTTGCATTGGCTGGAGGGAATGATCTCCGGTATTTACAGGTGCGGGACTTTTTGCGGAGGCAGGTGCCAACCTTCCCACTCCTGCCGTTAAGGGGGATTCAGGACAGGATGGTTTCTAGAGGATGGATAGGGGAGGGTCTCAGATATATATAAAGAGCTTATGGGGTCAGAGGAGACGCAGACCGAGGAGCTGAAGCTTAAGTGGGAGGAGGAACTGAGGGGTGAGATGGAGGAGGGTCTGTGGGCGGACGCGCTAGGAAGGGTCAATGCCACCGCAACATGTGCCAGGCTCAGCCTGATCCAGTTTAAGGTTGTTCACCAGGCTCACATGACGGTGGCCTGGATGAGCAGATTCTTTGGGGTGGAGGACAGGTGTGCGAAGTGTGCGGAGGGGGGGGGGGGGGGGGGGGGGCAGCGAACCATGTCCACATGTTTTGGGCATGTCCAAAACTGAGGGGATTTTGGCAGGGGCTTGCCGACACCATGTCCACGGTATTAAATACGAGTGTGGCAATGAGTCCGGAAGTGGCGATTTTTGGGGTATCGCAGGACCCGGGAATCCAGGAGGAGAAAGAGGCGGGGGGCGGGGGGTTAGGTTAGTGTAGCGTAGGGGGTAAGTAATGGCAGAACCTGCGGGAGAGAGTGGCGGAATTTGCACTATGTATACATATATTTTTTCTTTTCTTGTTATTTTCTGTGGATTTTGTTGCTGTTAAACTGCCAAAGAAAATATCTCAATAAAACATTTATTTAAAAAAAATAACTTCTTTAGTCACTTCCTGTCATTAAAATTGTGTAAATAAATGTATTTTTTCCAATTTAATTGTTCAAGTTGTCTTGGATACAATGGTTCATTTGTGAGTGACTGATGTATTAAAATGAACAGAACATCTATATTTTTCCAAAAAGCACCAGTTCATTCATGTTTTTAATATTTGTCATTGGGGGTGTGGAAACACTGACTTGGCTCTACCTATTGCCTAACTGTAGTTGCTCCTGCAGGTGGTGATGAGCCTTCTCCTTGGACCATCGTGATGGTGCTCCTCCAGTTGCATCAGGAAGAATGTTGAGACAGCAGTGAAGAAGGAAAAATAGTTTCTGTTCATGTCTGAATGATGTGTAGCTGGGAAGGGTGGGTAGGTGGGCACTTGGAGGTGGTGGTATACTCATGGCATTGCTGCTCATGTCTTTCTAAATTGTGATGGTCATTGTTTCATTCTGTGGCCGGGGTCTAAACAGGGGATTTTGGGGATTGTCTATTCTCCAAAAGTATAACTTATCAATCTTGTCATTTCTCAAAACCACTACTTTTTATTTACAGCAAGTATTTACCTATTTGGATCTCAACACGAGATTGGAGCTTCTTCACTTTCCAGTTCTCTGTTGCTTCTCAGTTGATGTGATCTGGCATCATTATAACATCTGCATCATGTTAACCCTTTACAGTCATGGTGCTGGGAGGTATTGTTGAAATAAGCATGGCAAAATGTTGTTGTGCATCTTGTATTGTCAGTATTATAGTCACACCATGCTGCTGGTGGAGGGAGTAAATATTCAGATCTGTGGCAGGATTGTTGATCAAGTGGTGGTGTCTAGTCTTTTGACTGTTGCAGCCACACCCATCCAGGCAAGGAATGGTTACCTTCCTGATATGAGTCTTGTAGCTGACGAAGAAGACATTGTGGGATGTGATGGTTAGCTACTCATTGATTTGATTTGATTTGATTTCATTGTCAAGTGTAACGAGATACAGTGAAAAGTATTGTTCTGCCTACAGTCCAGACAGATCACTCCATACATGAAAAAACATAGGGTTAACTGAAATGAAAATCGCTTATTGTCACAAGTAGGCTTCAAATGAAGTTACTGTGAACAGCCCCTAGTCGCCACATTCCGGCGCCTGTTCGGGGAGGCTGTTACGGGAATTGAACTATGCTGCTGGCCTGCCTTGGTCTGCTTTCAAAGCCAGCGATTTAGCCCAGTGAGCTAAACAGCCAACACATTATATTTATACTAAATTATTTAGCCTGACTTTTTATACCATCCCACACGTACACTAATCCACATAATCACATATTTAATTGGAAAACCATGTGGTTGGGGGAGTTTGTCACAGAAATATGCCATTGTCACATTTTACCTTTCTAATACTACAGGTAATTCTGATTGTTATTTTTCTCTAATCCAGGAGAGCCATACTGGGCTTTATTTTCTCAGGTGTTGAGGATCCGATTTCCCGCAATATCCTGTCCAATGGGGCAAGTTTCAATTGTGAACTTAGATTGTGAGCATCAAAGAGGCATGCATACTCTTTTTCCAGCAGGGGTCACTAGATAACCGTCAGGAAAGCAACCATGGTCGAGTTTTATTTTTAACACTCCCTTGCCCAGAACCCAATGGCAGTTCTGCAGCTGAGAAGTGAATCAGTGCAGTATCCAACCTGGGAGTTTACTGATCTATATGACTTGATGTTCCTCTGACAGGAAGAATGTTCATTTTTAAATGATTACTGCGTTTCAAAGTAACCATTTCGCAGCAGTTCAAAGTAGTTGAATGATAGAGAAGAACAAACTTGCTTTCACCTCAAGGACAAGTGCATCACATCCAATGAAGCTTTGACAAAGGGTCAGCTAGACTTGAAACGTTAGCTCCCTTCTCTCCACCGATGCTGATAGACCTACTGCGGTTGTCCTGTATTTTCTGTATTTGTGTCAGATTCCAGTATCCCCAGTAATTTGGTTTTATCTGGAAAATAAATATTGGTTTCCATTGGTGCTATTCTTCTGTTCTGGTAGGGAGTTCCTGGGTGCGGGTACAATGTTGATGAATTGGTGTAAGAACAGAGTCCGTAAAACTCCTCACCTGCGGATGGATGTTAACTGCTGGGATACTGCTCTTTGGGGATGAAGAGATTATGCTTGTTATGGAGATTTAGGGTAGTACAAAGTGCAGTTAAGTTCTGCAGAATCGATGGCCAATGGGGTCAACAAGTGAGGATGTAAATGGTTTGGAGGATCTCAATATTTCTCAGCAATGGGTAGGAAAGGCACAGGCCTGTACATTGCTCTGTGGAGATGGGGTGTGATTGTAAATGATACTAGGTGAAAGGACAAGAGCCCATATGTTATCAGAGTCCACTAAGGAGACAAGAGTGTTGTAAATCTGCCCACCATCTCAGGATTTGAAATCAGACATTGGACTGCAAAGACAATGAGAGGACCCCAAAGCATATTAACACGTTGACCGGTGGCTTGGAAGGCCGAAGGGCCTGTTCCTGTGCTGTATTGTTCTTTATTCACGTTGGCAGGCCAGCAATGAGAGCTCTGCAGGAAATGTATACGGTGAGGATAACTAATGAAGATTGGAGATCAGGAGGTCTGTGGTGGGCAGGTGTGTGAATGGGATGGGCCAAGTGTTCAAATGTAGGAGGGAGGTTTGTTGGGTGAAGCGTTCTGTTGACCTGCACTGAAAACATGAACTGGAAAATTGGCCAGGTATATCATGTGACAAAAAGCTGTATAAAGCCAATGAAATTAATTACCAGCCCATCAGTCTGCTCTCTATCATCAGCATGGTGGAAGGTGTCACCAACATGCTGTCAAGCAGCATTTACTCACCAATAAGCTGTACCGGTCCTCAGTATGGGGTCAACCAGGTCCACTAGGCTTCAGACTTGATTACCACCTTGGTTCAACCATGGGTGTTGTGAGAGTGGCTACCCTGACATCAAATCAGCATTTGACCTAGTGTGGCATCAAGGAGCCCTAGGAAAATTGAACAGACTGGGAATTTGGGTGAAATTCTCCACTAGCACGGTGGAGCCAGCTCCACTAGCACAATGGAAGATGGCTGCGGTTGTTGGAGGTCAATCAACTCTGGCCCAGGACATCACTGCAGAAGCTCCCTTGTGCCATGTTCCAGACACAACTGCCTGATGTTACCTGATGATTTCACAGCGTTCAATTCCATTTGTTACTCCTCAAACAATGCAGCCAGGCCCACATGTAGCAAGACCTGGATAACATTCAGACTTGGGCTGATAACTGACAAATAACACTCGCACCACACAAGTGCCAGACAATGACCGTCTGTAACAAAAGACAATCTAACTATCATTCCTTGACATTCAACGGCATTTCCATTGCTGAACCCCACCATTATCAACATCACGGGGTTTACCATTGACCAGCCGTATAAATACTGTGGCTACAAGAGCAGGTCAGAGGCTGGGAATGCTATGAAAATTGACTCACTTCCTGACTCCCCAAAGTCTGTCCATCATCTATAAGACACAAGTCAGGAGTGTGATGGAATATTCTCTATGTGCCTCGATGAGTGCAGGTCCAACAGCACTCAAGAAGCTAACCATCATCCAGGACAAAGCAGCGCTTGATTAGAAACCACCACTTTAAACATTCACTCCCTCTACCACCGATGCACTATGACAGCAGCATGTAGCAGCTACAATATGCACTGCAGCAACTCATCAAGGCTCCTTCAAAAGCATCTTTTAAACCCGTGAACCCTACCACCTGAAAGAGCTAGGGCAGCAGATACACGGGAACACCGCCAGCTCCGAGTTCCCATTTAAGTCACTCACCATCCTGACTTGGAAATATATCGCCGTTCTTTCACCGTCGCTGGGTCAAAATCCTGGAACTCCCTTCCCAACAGCACTGTGGGTGTACCTACACCAGATGAACTGCAGCGGTTTAAGAAGGTGGCCCACTACCACCTTCTCAAGGGTAGTTAGGGATGGGTAACAAATGGCAGTTTCATCAATGATGCCCACATTTTAAGAATTAATTTTAAAAAGGTGTCACAAACAGTGCCTGAACCAATAACCTCCTCACTCAGGTGAGAGCCAAGATTGGCTGTTCTAATTTTAGTACTTGATACTGTGTGTGTTTCATGGACATTGCTCTCTTTTCCCTCTCCCAGCACTCACCCACCCACACACAAAAAAAGCACAAGGCATTGTGTGGTACAACATTCTTTATTTCACTTTCTCTTAGCATTTCCACTTGGAAGAGATGAAATATCCAAACATAAATAATTCATGTACAAACCAGTGGTAGACAATAAATTAACAAAACTTTAGTACAACGTGGTTGTAAGTATTCTGTCCCAGCTTGGATGTGGAACTACACCAGAAGCGACCAGTCACCAGCTGAAAATTGTCATTGCAAATGTCCAGCAATGTCAATGTTTGTAAGACAACAATTATCGACATGGAGAGCTCAGTAATGTTCAGCACATTGGAAATTAATGTCAAAAGCTTTACAACTAATCATGTTGCAAGTTCAAGATGACTAGTAACATGTTCCTGATTTAATGTGTGGCTGTATTGTTCATGTAGAATTTGGCTTTTGTCAAGCAACTTTCAAATAATCTTCTTTTATTCGGTTAATGTAAACTTTCTTTGTATGGCAACATAAAGAACAAACCTATTACAATTCTGAATGAGAGTGTATGCTCTCGTTTCAGAATGTTTTGACTTGAAGCAAGCTTTACACTATTGCTTCGGTTAATCACAAATTCTCTTTTTCTTTTAAGTTTAGAGTACCCAATTAATTTTTTTCCAATTAAGGGGCAATTTAGCGTGGCCAATCCACCTACCCTGCACATCTTTTGAGTTGTGGGGATAAAATCCATGTAAACACTGGGAGAATGTGCAAACGCTACATGGACAGTGACCCAGAGCCGGGATCGAACCTGGGACCGTGAGGCAGCAGTGCTATCCACTGTGCCACCATGCTGCCCTCACAAATTTTCTAAACAACGTCGGTATCAATTCTTCCTCATGTAGATATTTTCCAAATTGTATTTCCTAAACTGTGTGAATGATATCAGAATCATTTATGGCTATGCACAATAAATAATTTATTAAGCAAAACATAAGACACTTGGTAAGACTATAATGCATTGTCCCATCACTTCTCATTGCGGTGTACACCTTCATTTTCTTATTTACCATCTTCTTCAATATCATCGATTCATCTCTCTCTGTTCAATTCTATGAAAAACGTTTGCCTCCAATCCACGTCATCGGATGATGTCTTTTGTCACTAATTCCAACTGCTTTTCCGCTCATGCCTTCCATTCATGGCCCCAGCTTCTATTAGCTGCTTTTTAAAGATCTCCACAAGAGACACTCTTTCCAAGTTCACGTCTGGGACTGCCTGTTGGTGTCTGACTGGCTGGTGGTTCTTTCTCTTTGTTTAATCAGGTTTAGATACAGTTCCGATTTCAAGAATCTAGCGTAGGAATCTTTCTCCATCAGGTTGTAAATCTTCTTCTGGGCCACATCAAAGCTGGAGCAGTTGGGTTTCAGAAGGTGACTCTTAGTGAAGTCTTTAGTTTCATAATCAATATTAACCTATTCAGAAGGTGGAGGCAGAAAATAAATCAATGAGCATTCCCTTTTAATCTTAAAATTGCTCTCACTGAAGCACCAATTTAGTTTTAAAATAATACATTTCATGTGGTCCTCAATTACAGATGAAAGGACTGACCTCTTTAGGAGCATTTGTTTCTATGAATTCTAAATAAATCTTCTTTGCTTTGGAGGCCCGCTTTGCAGATGACTTTGTTTTCCTGTAGTCTTCACATGCCAACCAAAATTCGATGTTCTCCTCGCTGTACTCAGAGTGGAGGAATGCCCGAAAGGCAGCCAAACCATCTGCCAAGAGAAGGGGGAAAAAAATTGTAATTTCTGGAAAGATCTAGAGGTTCTGTTTAATTTAAGGATGAAACAAGTATGTTCCACATTTTCCGTCTTGCAAAATTATTATGATCTAGCTCTATTTTTAACCTCAACATTGGAAAAGCGATTCTCTGAAATGGAGACAGAGTGTTCGCGCTGTCGTGAACGCCGTCGAGGTTCACGATGGCACGAAACGGCCCCTAACCCGACCGATTCAGGGCCCGCAAATGGGCTAGGAACGGCGACGCGTCATTTACGCGCGCCAGGCCTTGGCGCCGCGTAAAGGTGGCGCCGCATACATGACGTGGCCGGCGCTGCATAACTGGCATCACCCGCGCATGCGCGGGTTGGCCGGCGCCAACCCACGCTTGCGTGGTTGCCATCCTCCGAGTCCGCCCCGCAAGAAGATGTCCGACGGATCTTGCGGGGCTGCGGAAGAAAGGAGGTCCTCCTTCAGAGAGGCCGGCCCAACGATCGGTGGGCACCGATCGCGGGCCAGACCCCATTTGAGGCCCCCCCCCCTCCCGCTGCAGGATACCCCCTCCCCCCACCCGCAGGCTGCCTCTCCAGCATTCCTGCGCTGTTCCCGCCGACAGCGACCAGGTGTGGACGGCGCCGGGGGGTGGGGGGGGGGGGGTGGGGGGGGGGGGGGGTACCCGCCGTTTTGGGTAATCGCTGGGCCCATCCGGCATGGAGAATCGCCATTTTGGCTGTCTCGGGCGATTCACTGGACCGCACCGCGCAAAACGCCATTGTGCCGATCTGGCTGCTTCCGTGAATCTCGGGAGGGCGTCGGACCGGCGTCGCGGGAAAATTTGGCGACCCAGGCGATTCTCTGAAACGGCGCAGGAGCAGAGAATCACGCCCCCTATGCTTTCAATATCCCTTTGCGCATGGTTAGACTAGGGAGGGTTGTTGTCTGAGAGTTGACAACAGGCTGAATAGGCTGCTCTGCTGGTAGTTTCTCAATGATACCAAAGCTAGTGGGTCAACCACAGCTCGGACCTTGGTTTTCCCAACTACAAAAAGCTGCAACCAGCACATCTTTGGGCACTTAATCCCATCCCCCTCCCATCACCAGTGCTGCAACTTTATTGGTGTTCAGAGTTTTATAATTAGATTTGGTTTGTTAGGTTGGCTTAGATACTACCTAGTCACTTCCCATATTTTATTGGACAATCATTTAATGTAGTCAATATTTATAAGTATAGTGCCAGGTTATATAGAATTTATAGGAGGCTTTTCTAGTCCCATAGGATCACAGACCTTTGGGATAGATTGTCAACTCATTCAGTGGATGCAGATTTAAATGGGAACTAGGCGAACTCCTGGAGGAAGTCAATATTCCTGCATACAGGTGGACTGCTCGATAATGTACCGGGCTCATCGTTAAACCTTTCAAACTCACTTTTGATCCACCTTTAGATGTCGGAGAAGAATTTCCCAGTTATTTTTTGCCCATATCATGTGATGCACTGAATGTTGGCAAAGCCCTCGGTGTGCCCTTTTTTAATGAGTGAATTATTTTGCAAGTTTGAAGTCCTGTGCTCAAACACTTGAAAACATTTTGTCTACAACCATTAAATCAATCTGCATAAGCTCTATAATTTATTTTTTTAAATCCTCTTGGATCAAGCTTTATGGAATCATAATGGTCAGGCAAGATTCCTAAAACTACCTTGTCAATGCATGTCAATTTAATACAATAACGTAATGAAAAACCCTTAGAGCCCCTATTACGGCAACACCAAAACAGACACCAACTTACATTTATGAGCAAGCATCTTGTCCAGAGATTGCCTCCATTTCTTTGCTTCCTCTGAGGAGGGCCTGGTTGGAACAAAAAAATATACAATAGTTTTCTTCAGTATTATTTTGTATTTGTACAAAATAGAGGCTAAATGTGTTCAGTAATCGGTTACTCTGTTCCTGGTTCAGAGGTTGGCAGAGTACTAACCTGGATTTGGTTTTCTCTATATTGTTCGCTTGAACAGAACTGTAAGATTTCTCTGATGTCTGTAGAAAAACTCCTAACCGGGACTTAATTCCCTTAGCCCTGAAAATAGAAAACATTATTAGTCGCAAAATAGAATAGCTTCTGATGTTCCTATGGCAATCATGAATCAACACCATTTTTGAAGTAAGTATTGTGCCAATGAATTCACTCATTATTGCTAATTTTACTACCTAGAAGCTGCAATTTTATTTCTACTCCCCATGTAGTTTGCTATTTGGAGACATCCGTTTTCCTTTCTTTATTACCCAGCTATGTGCTTTAAGTTGAGGTGATTTTGTTTGTGCCAATCCTTAAATCTATTTCTTCTTTGACATAACTGCCCGCTCATTTGTCCTACAGATGGGCCACAGCACACCATGGCTGGACCACATCAGGTTGCACAGTATAATCATTCAAGAGGAACGAAGACAATTCAAAGCTTAAGAGTAGACATGATTTTTAAAGCTATTCATGTCACTGTCAACATCCAGGAAGCAAACGAGAAAGGATAATGTTTTGGGTTCTGACAAAGCGGTGACACCCCAAGATATTAATCTGTCTTTTCTTTTAGAGGCTGAAGACTAATTTCATATCGATCTGCTTTCACTCAATTTCAAAAGGTGTTTGAAGGCATTTCTGGCTATTTCTAAATTTGAAAAAAAAAAGTACTTTGGAGAAAGCTTTATACTATGATCTGAAAAAAACTTTTCAGCAACTCCACTAACTTATGTTGGAATTACAGCCTGGACAGCCCACATAGGTTTGAGTCCCATCAAAAAATTTATTGGACATGATCTTTCAACATTTTAAGGATCTCAAGACCTGGACTGATGAAAATTAAAATCACTTTCAATCATCACCAAAATAATTAAAAGAGCATTTTCCAAAGTTCATCTGAATGCACAAAATACATTTTACTTATGTTCCTCTTCAATTTTTCCAGCCTACTTTTAGTCTATTGTAAATTTTTTATCAGGTTCTCTCGTATAATAGGTGCTGCTACACACCTTTATATCACAGCTTTGTGAACAAAACCCCACTCTGCAACCCAGGTCCACCTTAACTTACAGAAGTAATACAGCAAAATATCAATCCTCAGGTATACAAGGTTAAACTATTGAATGCATTATTCTTTCAGAAGGCCAACCCAAGTAGTTACTTCAGTAATCTCCCACTATTCAAACATATCCTTCGTCCTGTAACATACCTTTCTAAGCAGCAGCTTTGTAGTGATGATAGTCCTCGGCACATTTTTTATTGTGGCTGTCAGCTGTTATGTCCCCTTCACAAAATTTCTTCTGCGTGCAGTAGCCTTACATGTACAGACTGACTGCTTCAGCTGGGCTAAGTGTCTTATATACACTAGCTGGTTGGAGTGGAGCCCGTTGTTTAACCAATAAAAGGACTGCAGGAAACAGACAAGGTTAAACGTCCAACAGCTCTGGAGTTGAATGATGACGTTTCTGTGCGTGGAGTTTCCCAGCCTTGATAGTATGATCATTTATGAAACATCAAATTATTCAATCCTCCTATGTATGGTTCATTAGCTCCAAAGCCGATTTAAATACAATAGTTTTCTGATACTGCAAGAATCTAAATATTAGAAGAGGAGGAAAATGCATTTTAACTTTTCCCTTTAACGTTACTAACTTTTACTGCAATAGAATGGATGACCATCCAAAGAATTAACATGGGGAAGTACATTGACAGATAACTAAACTTATTAAGCTTGTGCTTAATGGAAAATTGGTATTTGCATATAGAATGAGAAGGGAAGAACTGTTGATTCCTGATAAAATGCTGTTCTGATTTGTACTAACATAATCTTTTGGTCCATTGCCTTCACTGAAAGGTTAATACGAACATTCACAAGGACACCACATCAAGTCAGTCTGATCTGGTTAAAACATTCACTTTCAACAAATTAAAGCTTGTTATCTGCAAAATGTTGAGAAAATGGTTGATTACTATTAGATTTGTCTTATTATTCAGAGGTTGCAGCATTTTAAGTGTTCGATGTTGCTAACTTTCTGCTCCATTATATTTTTGAATTAGAATCTGATTAGAAATAGAGAAATTTGTTTTTTAAAACATGTTATACAATAAAAAAATGACAGATTTTGAATGTCTAGAAAAAAGAGACAGAAAATTGATAATAATCACGCCAGAGTTAACATTCTTTCCTGACATAGCTGTGAAATAGGGAAAATGAGACAATGGATTTTTATTCAAGGGACTGTCCTTGTGTGCTAACACCAATCTCTCTTTCACCTAAAATATTATCAATCATCAGGGTAAAAATGATTGCAACATCATTTACTGCCAAAACCAAAAATCTCTAGTTTACTTCTCCATCTCGCCTTCATAGAACATGCATGCTCCTATATTTACATGTAAGGAGACAAGCTAGACAAAATGAAACACTGTTGCGGGCAAATATTGCTAAATTGATGTAACCTCCAGACTTCCGGTGGCGGCCATGACGTTAGTGGTCACACATTTGGCAGCTCCTGCTCGAGGAGGTTTTTTTGGTCCTTTTCCCCGGTTGCCGGGTGGGTGCTTTGGAGAAAGAAGGTGCAGAGGTGGTGGAGGATAAGCTATACTCCACTGGTGAGGCCTGTGGATTGATCCACAGACCAGATGTGGGTCTAGAAGAAAGGAGCTGCAGGAACAAGAAACTCTTTGTGCGACATTGGGGAAGATGGAGGAGGGTAAAGGGTCGGCCCTACCAACCCAATGGTCGACGGAGCAGTTGATTGACTTTCTTAACAAAAGGTTCAGCCAACAGAGGAGGGTGGCTCAGGAGGACCTGGTGAAGGTGGTAGACCCGCTGAAAGGGGGATCATCTGCGTGAAGCTGAGGCTGGAGACCCAGAGCCAGGCGATCCACAAGGTGGAGGAGGCGGCAGGCGAACACGAGGAGCAGGTTACCTCATTGGCGGCTAAAATTAGGATGTTGAGGGAGACCCAGAAGAGCTCAAGGAGAAAGTGGAGGATTTGAAGAACCGATCCCGGAGGCTGAGTCTGAGAATAGTGGAGATGCCGGAGGGCATTGAGGGAGCGGACTCAGGCTGTTAGATTGCCAAGATGTTGGAGCAGCTAATGGGGAAGGGGGCCTTTGACTGACCCCTGGAGGTCGATCGGACGCTTAGGGCGCTGATGAGGAAGCCATAGGTGAATGAGCCGCTGAGGGCAAAGATGGTGAGTCTCCACCGTTTTTTGGATAAAGAGAAGATCTTGTGGTGGGCCAGACTGAGGAGGTGATGTATCTGGGAGGGCAACGAGCTCTGGGTACACAATGACCTGGGTGTGGAACTCGCAAAGAGGAGGGCAGGATTCAACCAGGTCAAGGCTGCCCTCTTTAAGAAGGGGGTGAAGTTCGGGTGCTGTACCCAGCCCCTCTTTGGGTGACCCACAACGGCCGCAAGTATTATTTTGGAACACTGGAGGAGGCAACTGAGTTTTTGAGAGACAATGGAGTGGCAGGAGAGGGAGGACATTGAACTTTGGAGGAAATGTGAGGTGGTGTTGGTTCTCCCTGCCCCTCTTTTTGTTGTATTGCTGTGTGTTCTTATTTGGGTGATGGTCAGGGGAAAACCTCTCTTCTCTTCGAGGCTGTTTAGGTTTTTCATGGGGTTCTTTGGTGGGAGGCCAGAGGGTGGCGGAGGGTGAGTGCGCCTTTTTTCCTTCTTTTCATTGTTATTTATTGTTTGCACTATGGCAGTGTGCGAGCGAGGGGAAGGGGAATCAGTGGGAGGCAGGATGCTTGACGCCGTGGGTGAGGGCTTCCAGGTAGCTCTCACCCACGTGCAGTGCAGTGGAGGATGAGCAGGTGGTTAGAGCATTAGAGAGGGTTAGATTGTTGTACTGTCTAGGGGGAGGAGGATTGCTGACAGGGATGGGGTGGTTGATATCCAAATAAGGAGGGAGTTGGTGACAGTGGACATCCGAGGGCAGACCTGGTGGGTTGCAGGATGTGAGCTGGGGGCTTGCCCAAGAAGGGTTATAGTTGATCGGCAGGGGAGGGGAGTGGTGCCCCCCCTAAACCTGGCTGGTCACATGGAATGTGAGAGGGCTGAATGGGCCAGTCAAACGGCAAACGGTCGCACGTGTTCGCACACCTGAGGAGCTTGAAGGCGGATGTGGCATTTCTACAGGAAACGCATTTGAAGATTGGGGACCAGACTAGGCTGAGGAAGGAGTGGGTTGGACACGTTTTTCACTCGGGGTTGGATATGAAGATGAGGGATGTGGCAGTGCTGATAAATAATCAGGTAGCGTTTGAGGTGGGGAATACAGTAGCAGATTCAGGGGGAAGGTTCGGGGTGGTGAGTGGGAAATTGGAGGGGATGCCAGTGGCCCTGGTGAATGTGCACGCCCCAAATTGGGATGATGTTGAATTCATGAAGTGTGGAAGATCCCGCACCTGGACTTGCACCAGTGCAGGGGGGGACATTAATACGGTTATCGAGCCAAGTTTGGATCGGTCGAGTCGGCGATCGGGGAGGGTGTCGGCGGTGGCGAAGGAGCTGAAGGGGTTTGCGGAGCGCATGGGGGTGGGGTGGTGGATGATGGAGGGCAAAGGAATTTTTGTATTTCTCCCATGTGCACAGGGTGTACTTGCGCCTCAATGACTTTGTGGTGGATACGACTCTGCTGGCGGGGGTGGTAGACTCGAGTATTCGGCGATTGTGGTTTCTGACCACGCACCGGACTGGGTGGACTGGCAGGTGGACCTGGGGGGTGGGGGAGAGCCCAGCGCCCTCATTGGAGACTAGACGTGGCGTTGCTAGCAGACGAGGAGGTGTGCGAATGAGTGAGAGCTGCCATTAGGGGGTATGTGGAGCTGGCTGGCACGGGTGAGGTTTTGGCCGCCATGCTACGGGAGGCACTTAAGGTAGTGGTCGGGGGAGTCTATATCGATCCGGGTGCAGTGGGACAGGACGGAGCGGGCAGAGATGGCTAGGCTGATGGAGGAGATCCTTCGGGTAGATAGGAGGTACTGAGTGGCCCCAGAGGCAGGTTTGTTGAAGGAGCGACAGAAGCTTCAGATGGAGTTCGGGTTGATGTCAACGGGGAAGGCATTGGTGGTTACAGAGGGCCAGGGGGCCAGTGTATGAATATGGGGGGAAGGCGAATAGGATGCTTGCGCACCAACTTAGGAAGCAGGAGGCAGTGAGGGAGATTGGAACGGTGAAGGATGGGAAGGATGAGAAGGAAGGAAGGAGGGTCTTGGACCCTCTGGGGGTGAATGGGGCCTTTGAGGAATTTTATAAGAGGCTATATGAATCTGAGCCCCTGGCTGGGGGAGGGGGAATGCGGCGAATTATGGATGAGTTGGAGTTCCCTGAAGTGGAGGAGGATCTGGTACAGGGGCTGGGGGCACCCATTGGACTGGTAGAGATGATGGAGCGATGCAGGCAGGTAAAACCCCGGGCCCGGATGGGTTCCCGGTAGAATTTTATTTGGGGATCTGGTGACCCTGCTGGTAAGGGCATTCTTTGAGGCGAGGGAAAAGGGGGAGCTTTCCCAACGTTATCGCAGGCTTTGATATCCTTAATTCTGAAGGAGGATAAGGACCCTACCGCCCGATCTCACTGCTAAATGTGGATGCCAAGCTGTTGGCAAAGACCTTCACCTCGCAGATTGAGGACTGTGTGCCGGGGGTGATAGGGGAGGACCAGACGTGGTTGGTAAAGGGGAGGCATCTGTCGCCAATGTAAGGCGCTTATTAAATGTGATTATGATGCCCCCCGGTGGGACAGGATGTGGAGGTGACGGTCACTATGGATGTGAAGAAGGCCTTTGATTGAGTAGAATGGGAATATCTGTGGGAAGTACTGGGATGGTTCGGATTTGGGCTGAGGTTTGTGGATTTGGTCCAGTTGTTACATAGGTCACCGGTAGCGAGTGTTAGGACGAATCAGCTGAGTTCAGGATATTTTGGATTACACCGTGGGACAAGGTAGGGATGCCCACTCACCCCAGGCAAAGTGAAGAAGGTGCGTGATGAATTGTACACCGCAATAAACAACCTTGAAATGAAATATCCGGAGGCCTTGTTCATCGTGGCTGGTGACTTTAACCAGGCCAACCTCAAGAGTGTACTGCCAAAATTCCATCAACACATTTATCCCACCAGGGGCCCTAACATCCTTGACCACTGCTACACAAACATTAATGTTGAAATGTTGAAAATCGCTTATCGTCTCAAGTAGGCTTCAAATGAAGTTACTGTGAAAAGCCCCTAGTCGCCACATTCTGGCACCTGTTTGGGGAGGCTGGTACGGGAATTGAAGCCTGCTTTGGTTTGCTTTCAAAGCCAGCGATTTAGCCCTGTGCTAAACAGCCCCTAAACATGGTGCCTACCGCCTTATTCCCAGACCACATTTCAGAAAATCAGATCACAGAACGATGCTCCTTCTCCCGGCATACAAGCAGAAACTTAAGCGGTAGGATCCGGTTGAGAATGTCATGCATACAAGACACTAGTAAACTAGAAGATTTAACAAAATAGGTAAGCTGTATTTAGAGATGATGGGCGCGATTCTCCGATGCCGCGCCGTCTGGGAGAATCGCCTGGGGCGCCACTTTTTCACGTGACACCGGCCTGATGCCCTCCCGCGATTCACCCAAGTGGCGAGATCGGCACTATCGAGTTCTGCGCGGCGCAGTCCAGTGAATCGCTCGAGACACCCAAAATGGCGATTCTCCACTATCCTCCGGCCCGGATGGGCCGAGCGGCCTGCCCAATACGACGGGTTCCCACCAGCGCCATCCACACCTGGTCACTGCCAGCGGGAACAGCGCGGGAACGCTGGGGGGGGCGGCCTGTGGGGGGGGGGGGGAGGGGGTTCCTGCACCGGGGGGGGGGCTCAAATGGGGTCTGGCCCGCGATCGGTGCCCACCGATCGGCGGGCCGGCCTCTCTGAAGGAGGACCTCCTTTTCTCCGTGCCCCGCAAGATCCATCCGACATCTTCTTGCGTGGCGGCCTCGGGAAAGGCGGCAACCACGCATGCGCGGGTTGACGTCGGCTGGCGCTGACCAACCTGCGCATGTGCGCGTGATGCCAGTTACAGAAGTTACGCGGCGCTGGCCGCGTCATTTATGCGGTGCCGCTTTTACGCGGCACCAATGCCCGGCACGCGTGACGACGCTGCTTTCGCGACACGTCCCCCCGAGTTTCTCGCAGCCCCAATCCTAGCCCATTTTCAGGCCCTAAATCGGTCGAGATCGGGGCCGTTTCCCGCCGTCGTGAACCTTGACGGCGTTCACGACGGCGTGGGCACTTAGTCGCGGGAGGGGAGAATCGCGCCCGATATCCCAGCTGTAGCTAGAGATGATGTGGGCAGCGCAGTAGCACAGTTGTGAGCACTGTGGCTTCAGAACGCCAGGGTCCCTGGTTCGATTCCCGGCTGGGTCACTGTGCGGAGTCTGCATGTTCTCCCCGTATCTGTGTGGGTTTCCTCCGGGTGCTCCAGTTTCCTCCCACTAGTCCCGAAAGACGTGCTGTTAGGTGAATTGGACATTCTGAATTCTCCCTCTGTGTACCCGAACAGGCACCGGAATGTGGCGACTAGGGGCTTTTCACAGTAACTTCATTGCAGTGTTAATGTAAGCCTACTTGTGACAATAAAGATTATGTAAAATGATTATTATCAAATATTTTTTTTTAAAAAATATGTTTATTCAAAGTTTTTCAAACAAAAATTTTCAACCAATTAACCCCCCCCCCCGTAACAGAAAAGAAAAAGAGAAGGAACAGAACAAAACATAAACATATCAATCAAACATAATACAGAACTTATACAATGGGTTCCCCCCGCACATATTGACTCTCGCATATGTTTATGTTTTTCCTTTTTCAAGTGCTCCGAGGAAAACCCTCTTCCCTGCCCACCCATATACCCCCCCCCCCCCCCCCCCCCCCCCGAGAAAGAGCCCCCCCTCCCTCCCTGGGTTGCTGCTGCTGCTGCTGACCGACTTCCTTCTAACGCTCCGCGAGATAGCCTATGAACGGTTGCCACCGCCTGAAGAACCCCTGCGCAGACCCTCCCAAGGCAAACTTTATCCTCTCCAGCTTGATGAACCCTGCCATGTCATTTATCCAGGCTTCCACACTGGGGGGCTTCGCGTCTTTCCATAATAGCAAGATCCTCCGCCGGGCTACCAGGGACAGAAAGGCCAGAATGCCGGCCTCTTTCGCCTCCTGCACTCCCGGCTCGTCCGCCACCCCGAATAGTGCCAGCCCCCAACTTGGCTTGACCTGGACTTTCACCACCTTAGACATAGTCCTCGCGAAACCCCTCCAGAACCCATCCAGTGCCAGGCACGACCAGAACATATGGGCGTGATTCGCCGGGCTTCCTGAGCACCTCCCACATCTGTCCTCCACCCCAAAGAACCTACTCAGCCTCGCCCCTGTCATATGCGCTCTGTGAATAACCTTAAACTGTATCAGGCTAAACCTGGCACACGAGGAAGAGGAACTAACCCTAACTCAGGGCATCAGCCCACAGACCCTCTTCAATCTCCTCCCCCAACTCCTCCTCCCATTTGCCCTTCAGCTCCTCTACCAAAGCCTCCTCTTCTTCTTTCATCTTCTGATATATCGCCGAAACCTTGCCCTCTCCGACCCATACACCCGAAATCACCCTGTCCTGAATCCCCTGTGCCGGGAGCAACGGGAATTCTCTCACCTGCCCCCTCACAAACGCCCTCACCTGCATGTACCTGAATGCATTTCCCGGGGGTATCCCAAACTTCTCCTCCAGCGTCCCTAGACTCGCAAACGTCCCATCTATAAACAGGTCCCCCATCCTTCTGATCCCTGCCCGATGACAGCTCTGAAACCCCCCGTCCATCCTTCCTGGGACAAACCAATGGTTATCTCTGATCGGGGACCACACCGAGGCTCCCATCTCACCCCTGTGTCGTCTCCACTGCCCCCAGATCTTTAGCGTTGCCGCCACCACCGGACACGTGGTGTACCTTGTCAGCGAGAGCGGCAGCGGTGCCGTCACCTGCGCCCTCAGGCTCGTTCCTTTGCAGGACGCCATCTCCAACCTCTTCCATGCCACCCCCTCTCCCTCCATCACCCACTTACGGATCATCGCCACGTTGGCTGCCCAATAGTAGCCACCCAGATTCGGCAATGCCAGCTCTCATCTGTCCCTACTACGCTCCAGAAACCCCCTCCTTACCCTCGGGGTCTTGTTTGCCCACACAAAACCCATGATGCTCCTACCTACCCGCTTAAAAAAGGCCTTGGTAATCATAATAGGAAGGCACTGGAAGACAAAAGGAAACCTCGGGAGGACCATCATTTTAATCGACTGTACCCTGCCCGCTAGCGAGGGTGGCAACACATCCCATCGTTTGAAGTCCTCCTCCATCTGCTCCACCAGCCGCGTCAAATTAAGTTTGTGCAGGGCCCCCCAGCTCCTAGCTACCTGGATCCCCAAGTACCGAAAGCTCCTTTCCGCCCTCCTCAATGGTAAGTCGTCTATCCCTCTTCCCTGGTCTCCTGGATGCACCACGAAGAGCTCACTTTTCCCTACATTGAGCTTATAGCCCGAGAAGTCCCCAAACTCCCTTAGGATCTGCATGACCTTCACCATCCCCTCCACTGGATCTGCCACATACAGCAACAGGTCGTCAGCATACAGCGACACCCGATGCTCCTCTCCCCCTCGGACCACCCCTCTCCATTTCCTAGACTCCCTTAATGCCATGGCCAAAGGCTCAATTGCTAATACAAACAACAGGGGGGACCCCTGCCTCGTCCCTCGATACAGCCGAAAATACTCCGACCTCCGCCGATTTGTAACCACACTCGCCACCGGGGCTCTATATAGGAGCTTAACCCAACTGATAAACCCCTCCCCAAACCCAAACCTCCGCAACACTTCACAGAGATACTCCCACTCCACTCGGTCAAAGGCCTTCTCCGCATCCATAGCTGCCACTATCTCCACCGATGGCATCATTATCACGTTTAAGAGCCGCCGCACATTGGTGCGAGATCGGCCTGTACGATCCACATTGCAGTGGGTCCTTGTCCTGCTTTAGGATCAACGAAATTGCCGCTTCCGACGTTGTCGGAGGTAGGGTCCCCTCCTCTCTTGCCTCGTTAAAGGTCCTCACTAATAGCGGGGCCAACAGGTCTACGTACTTCCTATAGAACTCAACCGGGAACCCGTCCGGTCTCGGGGCCTTCCCCGCCTGCATGCTCCCCAAACCCTTGCTCAGCTCCTTCAACCCAATTGGCGCCCCCAAACCAGACACCTCCTGCTCCTCCACCCTCGGGAATCTCAGCTGGTCTAGGAATCGTCTCATACCCTCTTCCTCCGTTGGGGGCTGGGATCTGTACAGCTCTTCATAGAAGGCCTTAAATACCTCGTTTATTTTCGTTGCACTCCGAACCGTGGCTCCCCTTCCATCTTTAACTCCCCCTATTTCCCTCGCTGCCATCCTTTTACGGAGCTGGTGTGCCAGCATCCGACTAGCCTTTTCCCCATACTCATAGGTCGCCCCCTGCGCTTTCCTCCACTGTGTCTCCGCCTTCCCTGTGGTCAACAGGTCAAACTCCGTCTGGAGCCGTCGTCTTTCCCCAAGTAATCTTTCCTCCGGGGCCTCTGCGTATCTCCTGTCCACTCTCAAAATCTCCCCCACTAACCTATCCCTTTCCATGCCCTCTGTCTTCTCCCTGTGAGCCCTAATGGAGATTAGCTCTCCCCTGACCACCGCCTTCAACGCCTCCCATACCACCCCTACCCGGACCTCCCCGTTGTCGTTGGCCTCCAAGTACCTTTTGATACACCCCCTCACCTTCCCACACACCACCTCCTCCGCCAGCAGTCCCACATCCAGCCGCCACAGCGGGCGTTGGTCCCTCTCCTCTCTCAGCTCCAGTTCCACCCAGTGCGGGGCATGGTCCGAAACGGCTATGGCCGAATACTCCGTCCCCTCCACCCTCGGGATGAACGCCATGCCCAGAACAAAAAAAATCTATTCGGGAGTAGGCTTTGTGTACATGGGAGAAGAAAGAAAATTCCCTGGCCTGCGGCCTTGCAAACCGCCATGGGTCCACTCCCCCCATCTGATCCATAAACCCCCTAAGTATCCAGGCCTTGATTTGGAGCGGTCCAGTGCTGGGTGCAACACTGTATTGAAGTCCCCTCCCATTATCAGGCCTCCTTTCTCCAGGTCCGGAATGCGCCCCAACATGCGCTTCATGAATCCTGCATCATCCCAGTTCGGGGCGTACACGTTTACCAACACCACCCACGTCCCCTGCAGCCTACCGCTCACCATTACATATCGCCCTCCATTGTCCACCTCAATAGTCTTGGCCTCAAATGACACCCGCTTTCCCACCAATATTGCCACCCCTCTATTCTTCGCGTCCAGTCCCGAGTGGAATACCTGTCCTACCCATCCCTTTCTTAACCTGACCTGGTCCGCCACCTTCAGGTGAGTCTCTTGGAGCATGACCACGTCTGCCTTCAGTCCCTATAAGTGCGCGAACACGCGAGCCCTCTTCACCGGCCCATTCAGCCCCCTCACGTTCCACCTTATCAGCCGGATTGGAGGGGCTCTTGCCCCCCCCCCCCCCCGCCCTCTGCTGACTAGCCATCTCCTTTTCTGGGCCAGTCCCGTGTCCACGCCTCCCTCACCCTCCAGTCCCCCAGACGGGGGATCCCCGTCCCGACCACCTCTTCTATGTCCCATTCCCTTTCGGCCAGTGCAGCAGCAACCCTTTTTCCCCCCTTCCCTCCCCCCCCGCTAGACCCCTGTCTAGCTTTTTGCTCCCTCCATGTCACGCCCATAAGTCAGCTGACACCTGCTGACCCCGGCAACCCCCGCTATCCCATTGACCGCCCCGTGTGGGAGTTCCCCCTCCCACCTTTCTTCCCGCACTCGGGAAGAAACCAAACCCCGCGCTTTCCAAAGCCCGCTCCGCCCACTCTGGCCGGTACCGCTCCTGTCGTGGCCTTGTCTCTCTCCCCCAGCCCATGTAACATTTCCTGCGCGTGATTGTGATTGACCCCCTATATACAACAACCATCACACATCAAACCTCAAATATCCCCCCCACCCTCACAAACCCTCAGTAAGAGTCCAACTTTTCGGTTTGTATAAATGTCCACGCCTCTTCAGGCATTTCAAAGTAGTAGTGTTGTCCCTTGTATGTGACTCACAGTCGCGCCGGCTGCAGCATTCCGAATTTCACTTCTTTCTGGTGCAACACCGCTTTGGCCCGGTTGAAATCCGCTCTCCGCTTTGCAACCTCCGTGCTCCAGTCTGGGTACATTCGGATCTCTGCATTGTCCCACTTACTGCTCCGCTCCTTCTTGGCCCATTTCAGGACCCACTCTCTGTCCGTGAACCGGTGGAACCTCACCACCATCGCTCTTGGCGGCTCATTTGCCCGGGGCCTCCTCGCCAGCACCCAGTGTGCCCCGTCCAACTCCAGCGGCCTCGAAGGGGCCTCCTTGCCCATCATCGCCCCGAGCATCGTGCTCGCGTATGCCCCGGCATCGTCCCCCTCCGCTCCTTCAGGGAGACCCAGGATCCGCAGATTCTTTCTCCTCGACTTGTTCTCCAGGTCTTCGAGTCTTCCCGCCCACCTCCTGTGTAGCGCCTCATTCTGCTCCACTCTCACCACCAGGCCCGAGATCTCGTCCTCGTTCTGACCAACACTTTTTTTGTATCTCCTGCATCTGAACCTCGTGGGCCTTCTGAGTGATCCCTAGTCCTTCGATTGCCGAAAGCATAGGAGCCAGCATTTCCTTACGCATCTCCTTGCGATGCTCCTCGAAGCAGTGCCTAATAAACTCCTGCAGCTCTACTTTGTCTCTGGCCGCCGCCATTCTATCTTTCTTCCCCGGTCCTTCCCGCTGCTCCAGCTCCTGCAGCTCACCTTTGTCTCTGGCCGCCGCCATTTTGTCTTTTTTCCCCGGTTTTTCCCGTTGCTCCAATGCCACTTTTGTGGCCGTTACGCTTCGAGTCCGTTTCATACAGGTTGGAGGAGGACCTCCCTCTTACCTTCCCCACGGGTTAGTTTCAAAAAAAGTTCCGTTGAAGCTCTTCTAGCGAGCCCGAAAGTCCGTGGTAGCGGGAGCTGCCGAATCGTGCGGCTCAGCTCCGCATTGCCGCACCCGGAAGTCCAGTGTGTGTTATCTTAATACCAACAGAAAAGTTAGCCATTCCATCAAAATCAGTAACAGAGTACTCTGTCTAACTCCTATAACAGTATCACATGACTCAAATAGCCAGTGACAATATGCCATATTTGATAATAATCACGTCCGGTTGCGGCGATGCGGAGCTAAGCCACACATTTCGGCGGCTCCCGCTAGAACGGACTTTTGGGCTCTCCAGAGGAGCCCCAACGGAAATTTTTCGACTACTTCCCGTGTGGGAAGGTGAGAGCAAGGTCCCCCTTCCATAGTATATGGAGTGGACCAGAAGTGGAGCGGTCAAAAAAGCGGTTTTGGAGCAGCGATAGAAGCGAGGGAGAAAAAACAAAATGGTGGAGAGCGGAGATCGAGCGGCATGGGGGCCGGAGCAGCAGGAGTTTCTCAGGCGCTGCGTGGAGGAGCTTAAGAAAGAGGTGCTGGCACCACTGCTGATGACGATCGAGGGGCTAAAGGAGACCCAGAAGGCCCACGGGGTAGAGATCCGGGAGGTGCAGGATAAAGCCGCAGAGAACGAGGACGAGATCTTGGGCCTGGCGGTGAAGATGGAGGCGCACGAGGCGCTGCACAAAAGTTGGGCGGAAAGATTCGAGGACCTGGAGAACAGGTCGAGGAGGAAGAATCTTCGGATTCTGGGTCTCCCTGAAGGGGTGGAGGGGGCCAATGCCGGGCATATGTGAGCATGATGCTCAATTCGCTGATGGGTGCGGTGGCCTCTCCGAGTCCCCTGGAGCTGGATGGGGCTCATCGGGTCCTGGCGAGGAGACCCAAGGCCAACGAGCCGCCAAGGGCGGTAGTGGTGAGGTTTCATCGTTTCGTGGACAGAGAGTGTGTCTTGAGATGGGCCAAGAAAGAGCGGAGCAGCAGGTGGGAGAATACGGTGATCCGAATCTATCAGGACTGGAGTGCGGAGGTGGCAAAGAAGAGAGCTGGTTTTAATCGGGCCAAGGCGGTGCTGCATAGGAAGGGGGTGAGGTTCGGAATGCTGCAGCCAGCGTGATTGTGGGTCACATTTCAGGATCGACACCACTACTTTGAAACGCCTGAAGAGGCTTGGAACTTTATACAAACTGAAAAGCTGGACTCAAACTGAGAGTCTGTGGTTGTGGGGGGGATGTCGGTTGTATACAGGGTTTTAACTATACGTAGGGAATGTTCCACAGGTTGGGCGATGGATGGGGATGGGGGAAGAGATCTGATGGGGAGACTGTGAGGGAATGTGGGCGCCGGTGCTGTAGGGAGGGGAGGCCCGAGGATGGGGGAATTGGGATAAGGCCGCAACAGGAGCTGCGCCAGAGGGTGCGGGGCTGGCTCAGGAAAGCGCGGCCTTTTTCCAGCGCTAGGGAAGGACGGAGGTGGGGGGTGGAGGAGCGCACACTGCGTGGAGGCCTGGATAAACGATATGGCTGGGTTCATTAAGTTGGAGAGGATTAAGTTCGCCTTGAGAGGGTCTGCGCAGGGGTTCTACAGGCGGTGGCAACCATTCCTAGACTATCTCACGGAGCGTTAGATGAAGGTCGGTCAGCAGCAGTACGGGAGAGAGCCAGTGTACAAAGCTATGTAAATATACTATTTTGCAATGTATATATCTTGCTCCGCGTGATTTCTCGTTTCTTTTCTTTTGTTACGGGGGGGGGTTATTGTTTGTAAGGGAGAAAAATTGTGTTAAAAACTTTAATAAATATATTTTTAAAAAAAGATAACACACACTGGGACCCATTTCCAGGCAGTGATATATCTGGAGTTCGGATAACATGGTAAATTTCCTCAAGCAGTTTATGAAATTCGCTCAAGACCTTAACTCGTTACGAATCCTTGACACTATTCCAACCTGCATTGCCTGATTATACATCCAATAAAACTTTAAATTATTTATCGTTCCCGATCCATGTTCATTTTTACAACATGCAGCCATCCCCTGCCTCCACGCTCCTCCCCAATAAAACAAATCACAGGTCTTATCTTTAACAGAGTCAACCTCAATTTAGGAATCAAGACTCAAAGGAAAAAAATGCCAACCTCTGGTGAAATACATATTTATATTATTAAGCTGGCCATGGAACTGTATGCCAGTGTGAATCATCCCTTTCCTGAGAGAAAAGGGTTAGTTTCACTGTGATTAAGAATTTACTGACAGTTAAAAGCACAGCAAGTAATGTCTCTCAATAATGTTGTGGGAGTGGATTTTAAAGGTGGCATTCCTGAAGGTGGTATTAAACAACAAAAAAGATTGAACCTGACCTCAAGTTGCTAATCTGTGGGGGGAGTTTTAACCAAACAGGGTGAGGAGGTGGATTTGCAAATGAGCAGCAGTTTACAATTGGTTAAAAACTACAAGTATGTCCAGAAGCTGGCAAGAACACCTATTTCCATCGTTATCTTGGGCACAATCTATAGCATGGAAAGTAATTATGTGACTGGCGGTTTGGCAAGTTAAATATGTAATGTGCCACTTATCTGATTGGATTTGTCGCTCTGGCCATTGCCTTCTGTGGTGTCTGGCCACTTTATTAAAAAAAAAATGTTTATTCAAGGTTTTCAATAAATGTTTACAAAACACTCCAAAAAGGAAAGAAAATATACATAAGAAAAATAAAAAGGGGGGGCCTTACGCCATCCCCTCCAACAACTTAAACCACTAAACATTAAAATATCTACAAACTAAGAACAAAAATGGGGCAAATGCCCCTAACAATAATAAAAACAAGCCAAACCCCAACCCCCCCTTCTCCCCCCTGAGTTGCTGTTGCTGCTGCTCTTGACCTCCACCTAACGCTCCGCGAGAAAGTCTAGGAACGGTTGCCACCACCTGGAGAACCCCTACACAGACCGTCGCAAGGCAAACTTTATCCTCTCTAACTTGATGAACCCTGTCGTGTCATTAATCCAAGCCTCCACGCTTGGGGGTTTCGCATCCCTCCACATTAGTAGGATCCTCCTCCGGGCTACCAAGGACGCAAAGGCCAGAACTCCGGCCTCTTTCGGCTCCTGTACTCCCGGCTCATCTGATACCCGGAATATTGCTATCCCCCAGCTCGGTTTTACCCGAGTGTCCAAGACTTTGGACATAGCCTTTGCGAAGTCCCTCCAGAACCCTCCACCTGGAAGGGGACGGACTCGTCCACCGCACGCATCGCGGCTTTGGCGCTGTCCGCCTTGATGCAGCTGAAGGCCTGGTGGGCCTCAGCCGCCAGTGGGAAGATGGTGGCCTTAATTAGTGGGCGGGCTTTGTCCGCATAGTTGGGGACCCACTGGGCATAATATGAAAAGAACCCGAGGCACCTTTTCAGGGCCTTGGGGTAGTGGGGGAGGGGGAGTTGCAGGAGGGGGTGCATATGGTCGGGGTTGGGTTCTAGAATCCCGTTTTCCATGACGTAGCTGAGGATGGCTAGTCTGGTTGTGCGGGAAACGCATTTCTCCTTGTTGTAAGTGAGGTTAAGGGTTTGGGCGGTTTGGAGAAATCTGTGGAGGTTGGCATCGTGGTCCTGCTGATCATGGCCGCAGATGGTGACATTGTCCAAGTACGGAAATGTGGCCCGCAGCCCGTACTGGTCCACCATTCAGTCCATTGTTCTTTGGAACACCGAGACCCCATTCGTGACGCCAAAGGGGACCCGGAGGAAGTGGAAAAGCCGGCCGTCTCCCTCAAAAGCCGTGTAGTGGCGGTCCACCGGGCAGATTGGGAGCTGGTGGTATGCAGACTTCAGATCCACCGTGGAGAGGGGACCTTGGGTAGGGTGCTCTTTCAAAGAGCCAGTGCAGACTCGATGGGCCGAATGGACTCCTTCTGCACTGTAAATTCTATGATCTGAGCGCTGGACACGGCCAGAACATATGGGTGTGATTTGCTGGGCTCCCCGAGCACCTCACGCATCTGTCCTCCACCCCAAAAATCTTGCATATCCTCGCCCCTGTCATATGTGCCCTGTGAACCACTTTGAACTGGATCAGGCTAAGTCTGGCGCAAGACAAGGAGGAGTTAACCTTGCCCAGGGCCTCCGCCCACAAGCCCTCATCCAGTTCTCACCCAGCTCCTCCTCCCACTTGCCCTTCCGCTCCTCCACTGAGGCTTCCTCCGCCTCCTGCAACTCCTGATAGATCGCCGAGACCTTGCCCTCTCCCACCCATACACCCGAGGACACCCTGTCCTGAATCCTCCGTGCGGGAAGCAGCAGAAATTCCCTTATCTGCCTTCTCACAAACGCCCTCACCTGCATGTACCTAAAAGCGTTTCTGGGGGGTAACCCAAATTTCTCCTCCAGCACCCCTAGGCTAGCAAAAGCCCCGTCGATAAATAGGTCTCCCATCCCTTTTAATTCCCGCCCGATGCCAGTTTAGGAATCTGCCATCTATCCTGCCCGGTGCAAACCTATGATTATGCCATATTGGGGACCAAATTGAGGCCCCCAACTCACCCCTGTGCCGTCTCCACTGCCCCCAGATCCTCAGTGTCGCCCCCACCACCGGGCTTGTGGTGTACCGTGTCGGCGGTAGCGGCTAAGGTGCTGTCACCAGCGCTCCCAAGCTAGAGCCCACGCATGACGCCGCCTCTAATCTTTTCCATGCCACCCTCTCCAAATTACCCATTTCCGAATCATTGCCACATTGGCTGCACAGTAATAACTACATAGGTTCGGTAGCACCAGCCCACCCTTGTCCCAACTACGCTCCGGAAACAGCCTCTTGACCCTCGGGGTCATACTTGCCCATACAAACCCCATAATGCTCCTGCTTACTCGCTTAAAAAAGGCCTTGGAGATGAGGATGGGCAGGCACTGAAAGACGACCAGGAACCTAGGGAGGACTGTCATCTTAACGGACTGCACCCTGCCCACGAGGGAGAGTGGCAACACGTCCCATCTCTTAAAGTCTTCCTCCATCTGGTCTACCAAATTACGCTTATGCAGGGCCCCCCAACTCCTGGCCACCTGGATACACAAATATCAGAAACTCCTCTCCGCCCTCTTAAGTGGCAGCTCCTCCAGCCCCCTTTCCTGGCCCCTCGCATGCACCACAAAGAGCTCACTCTTCCCCACATTAAGCTTATAGCCTGAGAAGTCCCCAAACTCTGTATGGATCCGCATGACCTCTACCATCCCCTCCACTGGATTTGCAATATACAAAAGCAGGTCATCTGCATATAATGAGACCCGATGCTCCTCCCCTCCCCGGACCAGCCCCCTCCAGTTTCTAGATTCCCTCAACACCGTGGCCAGCGGCTCAATTGCCAAAGCAAACAACAGAGGGGACAGGGGGCACCCCTGTCTCGTCCCACGGTACAACCTAAAATATACTGATCTCCGCCGGTTCGTAGATACGCTCGCCACCGGGGCCTGGTATAACAATTTGACCCACCCTATGAACCCCTCCCCGAACCCAAACCTGCCCAGGACTTCCCACAGGTACTCCCACTCCACCCGATCAAAGGCCTTCTCCGCGTCCATTGCCGCCACCACTTCCGCCTCCCCCCCTCCAAGGGCATCATGATTACATTCAGAAGCCTCCGTACATTTGCATTTAACTGCCTGCCCTTCACAAACCCCGTCTGGTCCTCCTATATCACTCCTGGGACACAATCCTCAATCCTTGTGGCTAGGACCTTTGTCAGCAACTTGGCATCTACATTAAGGAGCGAAATCGACCTATACGAGCCACACTGCAGCGGGTCCTTGTCCCGCTTAAGGATCAGCGAGATCGACGCCCGAGACATTGTCGGGGGGAGAATCCCTTTCTCCCTCGCCTCGTTGAAGGTTCTCACCAGCAGCGGACCCAGCAGATCCACAAACATCCTGTAAAATGCGACCGGGAACCCATCCGGCCCCGGGGCCTGGCCCGCCTGCATGCTCCCCAACCCCGTAACCAGCTCCTCTATCCCAATCGGGGCCCCCAGGCCTTCCACTTGCCCCTCCTCCACTCTCGGGAACCTCAATTGGCCCAGGAACCGCCGCATCCCCCTCTGTCCCTGATTCCTCCAATTTCACTCGCCGCCTCCCTCTTGCGTAGCTGATGCGCCAGCATCCGGCTCGCCTTCTCCCCATATTCGTATACTGCCCCCTGCACCTTCCTCCTCTGGGTCTCAGCTTTCCCCATGGTCAACAAATCAAATTCCGTTTGGAGGCTCCGTCGCTCCTTCAGCAGCCCCTCTTCAGGGGAATCCGCATACCTCCTATCCACCCTTAATATCTCCCCCACCAACCAAAACGGCGCCAATCAGACGGGCATCGCGCCGCCCCAAAGGTGCGGAATGCTCCGCATCTTTGGGGGCCGAGCCCCAACATTGAGGGGCTAGGCCGACGGCGGAGGAATTTCCGCCCCGCCAGCTGGCGGAAACGGCCTTTGTTGCCCCGCCAGCTGGCGCGGAAATGACATCTCGGGGCGGCGCATGCGCGGGAGCGTCAGCGGCCGCTGACAGTTTCCCACGCATGCGCAGTGGAGGGAGTCTCTTCCGCCTACGCCATGGTGGAGACCGTGGCGGAGGCGGAAGGGAAAGAGTGCCCCCATGGCACAGGCCCGCCCACGGATCGGTGGGCCCGATCGCGGGCCAGGCCACCGTTTGAAAAAATGAGTTGTGCTGCTCAAATGAGCTGGAAACTAAGACAAGGCACAAGCTCATTCAATACAGGAAACAAAGGAGTCATTTGTGGGCAGCACGGTAGCCTTGTGGATAGCATAATTGCTTCACAGCTCCAGGGTCCCAGGGTCGATTCTGGCTTGGGTCACTGTCTGTGCGGAGTCTGCACATCCTCCCCGTGTGTGCGTGGGTTTCCTCCGGGTGCTCCGGTTTCCTCCCACAGTCCAAAGATGTGTGGGTTAGGTGGATTGGCCATGCTAAATTGCCCTTAGTGTCCTAAATTGCCCTTAGTGTCCAAAATTGCCTTTAGTGTTGGGTGGGGTTACTGGGTTATGGGGATAGGGTGGCGGTGTTGACCTTGGGTAGGGTGCTCTTTCCAAGAGCCGGTGCAGACTCGATGGGCTGAATGGCCTCCTTCTGCTCTGTAAATTCTATGAAGGGAACTCCACAATGTGCCACTTTTTGGCTCATCTGCATATTAGAGCACGGCAGTAAGTCTTACTCTAATGTACAGATTCCCGAGGTACCTGAGGCTTTGGGATTCAATTCCTTTGCTTCAGGGATTTTAGGCGAGCGCCGTTTGGTACTGGTCTCCACAAACAGCCACCAGATAGAATGGCACCTGTGAGGTTCTGCAAGGGGATCGTAGGGCCCCTGCTGCATGCCCTTTGGACAGGATAGTGCCCTGACACTGCTGGTGCCACCTGGGTACCCTGGCAGTGCCACCTGGGTGCTAGCCTGGCACTGCCAAGGTCACTGCCAGTTTGGCACTGCCAAGTTGCAAAGCTGGTATTTTTGCACACGTGCGATGGGGCTGGGGTTGCCCGGTGTGGGTGTTGGGGAGGGGGACGGGGGTGCTTCCCATATTGCGTTTGGGCTGGGAGGGAGGTCAGGGATTCTTTTGGGGGCCTTAGCGATTGGGCCGCCATTTAAAAATGGCATCCCAATCTCTCGCTACAAAGGGGAGTTCCGGCGAGTGGAGTTCCCCATTGCAAAAAACGGGGCTATGTGTGGCCTCGGCCATGCATTCCCCATTCAGGCCCCTTATTCAAAGTGAGTCACGTTGAATAGCATGTGTTTCTCGGCACTGTCGTGCCTCGAAACACATGGCTAAACGCGTTCGCTCGGGGACTTTATTCACTTTAGAGAAGATTGCGCCCCAGCCTCTGACCTGTTTTTGTAGCCACGGTATTAATATGGCTGGTCGAATTAAGTTTCTAGTCAATGATAATCCCCCAGTATGTTGATGGTGAGGAATTCAACAAGGGTAACATCATTGGTTATCAAAGGGAGATGATTCTTGGATGGTCATTGCCTGGCATTTGTGTGGCATGAATGTCATTTACCACTTAATCAGCTCAAGACTGAACGCTGCTCATGTCTTGCTGCTTGTGGCCATGGACTGCTTCAGTATCTGAGGAATTATGAATGGTTCTGAACATTGTGCAAATATCAGTAAGCATCCCCACTTCTGACCTTAGGATGGAGGGAAGGTCATTGATGAAGCAAAACCTCTTGTATCATTGATTACACTGAGTCAGAAGATTGTTTAATGTGAGTGAAAATGCAATATAGTGTAGGGCCACTGATTTAGTGATTGAGTAAATAACATTGTGTTTTTATTATAGTATACTGAAAGACCATTAGCAATATTTTCAGGTTAAAATTCAATGATTACTTGTCTCCAATAGCAAGGTTCTTGCTGAGTCAGAGCAGTCATTCTTTTACTTGACTTTTTGTTTTCCTTGCTTTCCTCCGTCTTCCAGTGCTCATCTCTCCTCCTGCCACTCTTCTACTTCTTTCCCTATCTTTGCTTTCTCATCTTCTGATTTGACTTTTATCTTGCTCTGTTGGCTGGGATATTGTGGCTAGCTGGGTCAGTGGAATGTTCATTGCTGGCGAGTCACCGGTGAGGGAAGCAACTGGCCTGGTCACAAATGGAGAGTTGAGGTGGGAGGTTAAAGTGGGTGGTGCTGTAGTGCATAACACCATAGCGCCACCCAGCTTTGGGAGGATCCAAAAAATATAATACAACGCCAAGTTGATGTTTCTGTCCAGTTTCGAACAAAAAGCCAGGCATGACAAATAGTGTGACGGAAAAATTGTGACACAGGAAGTAACTGAAAAAAACAGGAAGCCTTATTCAATAGAAGTTACAGCACCATTTCTGGAACAAAATAAAAATAACAGTGCTCCTGTAACATTGTTTTTTTTTTTAGTTTGCCGTGCCATCTGTAGACAAAGTGATAATTGCGGTGATTGTAATTACAATAGTGGCTATTGATTTCAATGTGTCTAAAATCATGATTGTGCTAACCTCAGTAAAGACCTCTTATTTAGGAGATATTTTCAAGCAAACTGTTATTTGGTGCCTCATTCATTATTAAAGATTAGTTCAACCACTAATTATTTTGTCTTCTAACTTTAAAAAAATGGATGATGATAGAGAAGATATTCCAGGTAAGTAGGAAATAGCTTTTCGATACAACCGGCAAAATTCTCCGTTTGGGAGACGAAGTATTGACTCACAGCCAGTGAGGAGCAGAGGGACACCCTCTTCCCCAGCATGGGCTGCAGACTCAAGCTTGCCCTCCTGAACACTGCCTGGGAGGGGGTGGCAGAGGTAGTCGGCACTGCCAGCCCCAACAGGAGGAGACAGCTGTTGATCTGGTAGGGTAGGGGTCTCTGGTGAGGCCTCTGCCCTGAGAGGGGCAGTGAACCAGGGAGAGTTCCAAAGACTGTGGTGCAGGTGACCTCTGGTTGGGGCGAGCTCTGCTGATCCCCTGCTTCCGCTGCAGTGGGGTAGCACTTCTGAGGAGTGCCAGAACCTGCTGGGCTCCTGATTGTGTTTGGCCCTTGATGATGCAGCTGGGGTATGAGGGTGTCCTGAGGAGTAGCCTGGGTGGACTCCCAGATGACCAGAGGCCTTATGACCCTTTAAAGGACCCAGGCAGCTCTCAGCAGTGTGAGCAGCCAGGAACCAATAAGTATCACCAAAGAGGTACGTTTAAAAGACAGACTGCAGCAATGGCAATTTGAGCCAAGCCACCCCAATCCCGAGGGCATCAAGTCACGAACCACTATCACCCCCAGCCTGGGCGGCCATCCCTCAGCAAGCCCGACAGTTTTTAATGGTTTTTCAGTGTTTATTTAGCCACCTGCTCCCCCTCCGCAGCCATGCTTTGCAAATACCTGCAGCAATTCAAGCCTGCGAGACTTCCATCTGAGAGGAGTGGACAAGAGTGAACATACCAGCCGGGATTCTCCCTTCTGGGGACTAAGTCCCCACGCCGGCGAGAGAACCGGCACCAAGCACTCCAGCGTCTACTAGATGGACACCGGAGGGTTGGTGCCGCTCCAGACGGCGCCGAAGGGATGGCGCAAGTTTGCGCATGCGCAGACTGGCCGGCGTATTTTGGCGCATGCGCGGGGGGTTCTCTTCTCCGCGCCGGCCATGGCGGAGCTCTACAGGGGCCGGCGTGGAAGGAAGAACTGCCCCCACGGAACAGGCCCGCCCGCAGATCAGTGGGCCCCGATTGCAGGCCAGGCCACCCCCCACGGGGTCGGATCCCCCCACCCCGTGGACCTCCCCCGCCAGTTCCTGCCGGTGCGTGAGGTGAGTAATTCACGCCGGTGGGACGGCCCAAAAACGGACGGCCGCTCGGCCCATCGTGGCCCGGCGAATTGCCGGGGGGGGGGGGGAGAACTGCTGTCAACGGCCCCCAACCGGCGTGGCGTGATTCCCCCACCGCCCAAAAAACGGCACTGGAGAATAGGCAGGTGGCGTCGGGGCGGGATTTGCGCTGTTCCCGGAGATTCTCCGACCCGCCCCTCGTCTCTAACCCGCCCCGAGGTTTAATCACATTTAAATGAATGCAAATGCCGGTTTTGCATGCTGCCGCCGGCGTGGGGCGCAAACCTTGTTATCGGCAACAGTGAGGTACCGGAGCATGACGCCTGATTTTGACCGTGTGCCTAATTCTTCGCCCGATCATGGTCACGTTTGTAATGCTGGTGGGCCGGCGGGGGCGCTGGCGGTGAACAGGGGATGAGAAATGTTATGGGTCAATCGGGTTGGGAGAGTGATTCTTGTATTTTGGAGTAGGGGTCATTGAGTGTGAGAGCACTGGGATATGCAACAGTCTGGGAAAGCTGGGAGGGAGATTACAGGTTAGGACTACTGCCATGGATAGGAAGGGGGTCAATTTAAATTGCCCTTATTTCCCCGCTCTCTACCCATCTGTAAGCAGAATTTTTTTTAGTTCTGATTTCCCTCTTTATAAATGGCAGAGTATTTTCCCCAACCCTTATATTTGGAAATGTTTCAATCTTCTGTTAATCACTTATGTAGCAAACTCGAGATAAGATGAAAATAAAAGAGTTGGTTTATTTTATACACAGACACACACAGACACAGAGACACACACACAGACACACACACACACACAGACACAGACACGCACAGACACATAAACGCACGTGTGCAAGAGGGGATTTGCAATGTCCACCCTTTTACATTCACACAATAAATGGGGAATTATGAAAAAAGAGGAGGTTTCAGGGCATGACCACAGTAAAATACAGGTATTGATTTCACATGTGTCCAGAGCTTAGAATCAGATATCAAATGCAATGTTTCTTTTGATGGGAGGCTGACTGCTTGTTGAATGCTCCATCGTTCCAGAGTGAGACTTCCCTGATGAGAGAAGGCACATAGAGTGAATCAGTCTGGAGGCACCAGTTTCAAGTTCCAGCCGTTGGCAGGTTTGATGAAGGCCTGAATTCTTTCTGCTGCCAGCAGCTTGATGGTAGACAGCACAGACTGTTGCCTGGAGTTCTGTACACGTTGGAGATCAAGCACGAGCTGCCTTAGTTCAGTTCCACCAGGCAATAGTGCAGTGCAGTTTGGGGAGCACGTGTGACAATGTTGGACAAAGGATGTATATTCCCAAGGTTGGATTCTTGAGGTGTTTTAATTGGAGTCAGGATACTTTTGTTCTAGGACACATTGGTTTCCAGTTGGTAAACAGGCTCTCTTGTCAAAACCATTGCATTAGAACTGCTAATGCTCTGCCATTAGCACCATTATGGGAGCTTAAGACCTTTGAAGGCTTGCCTTTGATCAAAGTTGTCTGGAGCAGACTCACCGTCCATGTGGCCATTGTTACTTTGAAGCTGCTGCAAGGCATCAGGTGACCAGCTGGAGGTATTTTCTTAGCTCAGTAATTGACCATTTTAAAAAGCACAGAAAAAAATGAATTTATAAAGTATTCCAGCTGGTGAATATATATATATCATCATAAATTATCATAGAATTTACAGTGCAGAAGGAGGCCATTCGGCCCATCGAGTCTGCACCGGCTCTTGGAAAGAGCACCCTACCCAAGGTCAACACCTCCACCCTATCCCCATAACCCAGGAACCCCACCCAACACTAAGGGCAATTTTGGACACTAAGGGCAATTTATCATGGCCAATCCACCAAACCTGCACATCTTTGGACTGTGGGAGGAAACCGGAGCACCCGGAGGAAACCCACGCAGACACGGGGAGGACGTGCAGACTCCGCACAGACAGCGACCCAAGCCGGACTTGAACCTGGGACCCTGGAGCTGTGAAGCAATTGTGCTATCCACAATGCTACCGTGCTGCCCTAAAGATATATATTTTCCATCAAGCAACGACTGTGATACTTTGATGGTAGAGCTGGTTGTGAGACTGGACCTCTTCTTCCAAGAGAACAAAAAATTAATCCTGTATCTAATTATGGTTATAATCTAATTATGTCATCTCATACATTTAATGTGGATATGTTAATGTCTCATTATAAGAATGCAAATAGTGCCTTGGCCAGGGCAAACGCTAAGAACAACAAAGGGCTGAGTTTTGTTTCCTCTTTGGGAGGTGACTTGGCATTTTGGTTCAGGTCACATGATAACAGTGGCCATCTTAACTGCAAAAAGCATTGAAAAGGGCAGGAAGCTGAGAAATTCACTGAGAACCATCTAAAAGAAGCTTCAATCCAGGGAGAGACAGCAATCTAACTGAAATAAATAGAGTCCATTCTAGGCGGGATTAGCGGGGGTCATTCCCGGTGCTACAAGCGGCGGGAAAGACCCCACTATCTAATGGTACTTACTTTTTGTGGTGATATGCCTATGGGCCATATCATAATTGGATGGTGTGAGACCTCCAACTAGCAGGTGGCGGTACAGCCACACCATGCGGTCTCAAGACCAAGGTCATGTGACCTGGGACCTGTGTATAAAGAGAGGCTCATCAAGCCATCGCCAGACGAATATGAGATCGAGGGTAATAAGACGCACATGTAACAGACCAGCAGATGTTGTAAGTTCCGGGAGTAACAAGACTCCATGATAGCATGCTCTGTATCAGATTGCCATCCTATCGCACGAGACACAATAAAAGGATCTTGGGGGCAGCATGGTGACGCAGTGGGTTAGTCCTGCTGCCTCACGGCGCCAAGGTCCCAGGTTCGATCCCAACTCTGGTTCACTCGTGTGGAGTTTGCACATTCTCCCCATGTTTGTGTGGTCTTTTGCCCCCACAACCCAAAGATGTGCAAGGTAGGTGGATTGAACACGCTAAATTGGCAAAAAATTAATTGGGTACACTAAATTTAAAAAAAAAAGATAAAATAAAAGGATCTTGGTTTGGACAGATCACAGCGTTTGGTGAGTTAATCATAAAAGTACAAGGGACCAAACACAGCACCTTTGTGCCCTGGTGGGGACGACCCCCCCCCCCCCCCCCCCCCGAGGCTGCCCATAGCGTAATTTACTGCACTGAGGAGCTCCGATGAGTGGAGCTCCTCAGTGCAGGAAGAGATCGGGATGCTCGGACCCCCCTCCCCAGTATCCCAACCCACCTGTTGGGGAGCCCTTGGGCTCCCCTGCATCCCACCTCACATGGGCAGTGATTCCCGAGCCTGATCCCTGGTGAAGGCACAATTCCAGCATGGCACCTTGGCACTGCCAACCAAGCACCCTGGCAGTTCCCCTGCCAGGATGTCCCGGTAACAGTACCAGGCTGACAGTGCCATGGTGCCGGGTGGCACCAGCAGTGCCAGGATGCCACCCTTCCCAGAGGCCGACCACCCGTGGGCCTGTGATTGCCTGGGAGACCCCCCAAGTACCATTCCGCCTGGTTCCTGTTCCTCTGAACCAGCACTGAACGGCGCCTGGCTAAGGTCTCCTCAGCGAGGTCAGTAGGTGCTGGGCGGCTGTTCGATCAGGTTAGATCTCGCAAGGCGTAATGACCATTGGGAATCCGGGGAAGGCCTCTCCTGGGATCTACCGGCCGCGTCCCATCCTGAGTCCGGCGGGATGTGGGTGGTAGATCGCGCCCAGAAATTCCACAACCTTCACTTCAAGCAACGCAACATTTCAACTTCAAGAATCTAGGTCTTCACCTAACATGCACTAAACAAACCAAACATTTTTAGTATTAGTTTATCTTTATTTGTAACTAAACTTTGTGTGCATATATATTTGTAACATTATACTTTCTTAAGTAACTTGCAGAGCAATAGAGTGAAATAAACTAACCCTTTCTTTTTAAAGTAAAAAGGCTTTATTTTAAATTGAATTCCTCATTCCACGGTAAGAGCAAATACATACACACATACATTGTTCATAAGTGACTTTGGGCCTTTGAAAGCGTCCGTGACACACACCAATTACTTGGTCTGGGTAGCTGCAATATAACTGCAATCTAAGAAGTCCTGTAGGTTCCAACCATGTTTATTTTGGCTTGCAACTATACTGACTTGTCAATGGTAGTAAAAGTCATATATAAAACATGTCTAACAATTGAACCATGATTTATTTTTGTAGCTTAATGATGTGCTTTTACCTTTAATCTCCGGCTCTTTGTCATGCCTTATTATCTCTTCTTTCCATTTATCTCTAATCTTTTATATTGCTGAAGAGAGACCTGTTGCTGAAATGTTTCATCTTGCACTCATTTGGACAAAGGCAAGAATAAAAAATTTCAAACAAATGCAACAATTTAAATTACAGGAGAAAAGGGGGATCTGATTGGTTGACAAGTCAACACGGATAAGGGTGACATGGTGGCGCAGTGGTTAGCACTGATGCCTCACAGTGCCGAGGACCTGGGTTCGATCCTGGCCCCGGGTCACTGTCTATGTGGAGTTTCCACATTCGCCCCCACAACCCAAAGAGGTGCAGGGCAGGTGGATTGTCCATGTTAAATTGCCCCTTTATTGATTTAAAAAAAAAGACAACTCGGATTGGCTGAGATGTTGTCATAGAGGAATGTTACATTTAAATGCCGCTGAGGTGCCAGATATATAGGCCCTATACTTTACTAAAAAAAATTTCTTTCAGCTCCCTCAGGACTACAGGTCACATGCCCTTCAGTGTCTGTAAAGAAGAACAATTGACTTTACCCAGGCTTTTTCTAATTAGATGTCGCCAATACCTCAGTATCTCTCTCACATTCCCAATCTAGGGGCTAATTCCTACTTCATCCTAGCAAAGGGTGACATGAACCCTGATTAAGTTGTGCTGGTGAGCTGGCTGATCAAATCAAACAACATGATCCTTTGGTTGTTTATCAGAATCAGAGTTCAGGTCATATCCAAACAGCTCTCACTTGCAAACCCAAAACAAATCACCTACGGCTGGATGTGATTCAGCAATTGAGCAGCACTTGCTGAGTATGGGAATACTCTCACAACCTATTTAAGATAATCAGTTGGTCTGGTAATATGGCTCATTTATGCTTGTTCAAAGTAACATACATTCACAAGCATGGAACCCCCTCTCTGCAAACAAAAGGAATGGCCAAGCCCTGTGCATTTTTTGAATTGCTAAGAAGCTTATTGTCCCCATGCTTTATCCATGGCACTACGTCACAAATCAGAGTCAGAGGTTTTTTTTATAAACATTTTATTGAGGTACTTATGGTTTTACAACAACAACAAAATAAACAATGTACATGAAAATATAAACATAGCGCAAAAGCCGTCTTCCTCCCTTACAGGTCCCACCTTTACTAACCCCGTACTCTAAACTAAGCTAACCCCCAGCCCCCTTCTGTTGACGGTTAATTTTCCCCAAAGAAGTTGACGAATGGCTGCCAATTCCGGGCGAACCCTAACATTGACCCTCTCAAGGCAAACTTGATTTTCTCCAGACAGAGAAAGCTCGCCATGTCAGTTAGCCAGGTCTCCGACTTTGGGGGCTTTGAGTCCCTCCAAGCTAATAATATCCGTCTCCGGGCTACCAGGGAAGCAAAGGCCAGAACGTCTGCCTCTTTCTCCTCCTGGATTCCCGGAACATCCGACACTCCGAAAATCACCACCTCTGGACTCGGTGCCACCCTTGTTTTTAACACCCTGGGCATGACATCCGCAAACCCCTGCCAGAATCCCCTAAGCTTCAGGCATGCCCAAACCATATGGACATGGTTCGCTGACCCTCCCGCACACCTTGCGCACCTATCTTCTACCCCAAAGAACCTGCTCATCCTGGCCACTGTTATGTGGGCCCGATGAATGACCTTAAATTGTATCAAGCTGAGCCTGGCACATGTTATGGACGCGTTGACTCTACTCAACGTGTCCACCCAGAGACCATCCTCGATCTCTCCTCCTAACTCCTCTTCCCACTTGCGTTTCAACTCCTCGGTCTGCGTCTCCTCTGGCCCCATGAGTTCCTTGTAAATGTCAGAAACCCTCCCTTCTCCCACCCATGCTCTGGAAACTACCCTGTCCTGTATCCCCCCTGGTGGTAGGAGCGGGAAGGTTGAAACCTGCCTGCGTAGGAAGTCCCGCACCTGCAGGTACCTAAACTCATTTTCCCTCGTCAATCCAAATTTCTCCTCCAGCTCCCTCCGGCTAGAAAAGCTCCCCTCTATAAACATATCTCCCATCCTCTCAATCCCTACTCTCTGCCATCTCCAGAACCCTCCATCCATACTTCCCAGGACAAACCGGTGATTATTACAGATTGGAGACCAGACCGATGCTCCCTCCACTCCCACATGCCTCCTCCATTGCCCCCAGACCCTCAGGGCCGCCACCACCACGGGGCTGGTGGAGTACCGTGCCAGCGGGAATGGCAGAGGCGCCATTACCAACGCCCCCAAACTGGTGCCCTTGCATGATGCCGCCTTCACACGCTCCCATACCGACACTCCCCCACCACCCACTTCCTGATCATGGCTATATTCGCTGCCCAATAATAATTACTAAAGTTCGGCAGCACCAGCCCGCCCTCCCCCGGCTCCGCTCAAGCATTCCCTTTTCTCCTCGCGGGGTCTTACCCGCCCATACAAAGCCAGTGATCACCTTATTGACCCGTTTAAAGAAGGACCGTGGAATAAAGATGGGGGGATGCTGAAACACAAACAGGAATCTCGGGATGACCGTCATTTTCACTGCCTGCACCCTCCCAGCTAGCGACAACGGAAGCGCGTCCCACCTTCGAAAATCGTCCTTCATTTGGTCGACTAATCGGGCCAAATTTAACTTGTGTAGCCGTTCTCATTCCCGCGCCACCTGGATGCCTAGGTATCGAAAGCTTCCCCCTACCACCCTAAACGGCAGCTCCCCCAATCGCCTCTCCTGCTCCCTTGCCAGCGGCTCTATGGCTAACGCGAACAGCAGTGAGGAGAAGGGGCATCCCTGTCTCGTCCCACGATGCAGCCTGAAATAGTCCGATGTTGACCTGTTCGTCCATACACTCGCAACAGGAGCCTGATAGCCTCACCCAGTCAATAAACCCGCCCAAATCCAAACCGCTCCAGTGCCTCCCACAGATATTTCCATTCCACCCGATCAAAAGCCTTCTCTGCGTCCATTGCGACCACTACCTCCACATCCCTACCCTTTGGGGCATCACAATCACATTTAACAACCTTCTTACGTTGGCCGTCGACTGCCTATCCTTAACAAATCCCGTCTGGTCCTCCCCAATTACGTCCGGAACACAGTCTTCAATCCTAGAGGACATGATTTTGGCCAGCAGTTTGGTGTCCACATTTAGTAGGGATATCGGCCTATAGGACCCGCATAGCTCCGGGTCCTTGTCTCACTTCAGGATTAATGAAATAGTGGCCTGTGACATCGTTGGGGGAAGCACCCCATGTTCCCTTGCCTCATTGAATGTCTTCATCAACAGCGACCCCAATATCCCTGAGAACTTTTTATAGAACTCCACTGGGTACCCGTCCGGCCCCGGGGCTTTACCCGACTGCATGGCCTTCAGTCCCTCTGCTATTTCCTCCAACTTGATTTGGGCCCCCAGCCCGTCTATCAACCCCCCTTCGGGAAATTCAGCCCCCCTAAAAAGTGCCTCATCCCCTCCGGCCCAGCTGTGGGTTCCGACTCATACAACCTACTGTAAAACTCCTTGAATGCCTTATTAACCCCTGCTGAATCTCCGACCAGGTTCCTGTCCTCATCCTTTACTTTCCCTATCTCCCTGGCTGTCTCCCTCTTTCTAAGCTGCTGCGCAAGCATTCTGCTGGCCTTCTCCCCATGTTCATAGATCGCCCCCCTCGCCTTCCTCAGCTGCTCTACCGCCCTCCCTGTAGTTCTCAAGCCAAACTCCACCTGTAGCCTAAGTCGCTCCCTTAGAAGCCCTGTCCCTGGGGTCTCCGCATACCTCCTGTCGACCTGCAATATCTCCTTTATCAGTCGGTCCGTCTCTGCCCTGTCTGCTTTCTCCATGTGGGCCCGTATCGAGATCAGCTCCCCTCTAACCACCGCCTTCAATGCCTCCCAGACCACTGCTGCCGAAACTTCACCCGTGTCATCGACATCCAGGTAGTTCTGAATACATTTCCTCAGCCACCACACACCTCTTCATCAGCTAAAAGTCCCACGTCCAGCCCCCATTGCGGGCGCTGGCTACTCTCCTTACTAACCTGTAGGTCAACCCAGTGTGGGGCATGGTCTGAGATTGTGATGCCGAATACCCCGTGTCCACTACCCTCGTCAGTAGAGACCTGTTCAAAATAAAAACATCAATCCGAGAGTACACTTTATGCACGTGTGAGTAGAAGGAGAATTCCTTCACTCTCGGCCGCCCAAATCTCCATGGGTCCACCCCCTCCATTTGCTCCATGAACCCCTTTAGCTCCTTTGCCATTGCTGGCACCCTGCCCGTCCTTGAGCTCGACCGGTCTAACCCAGGGTTGATAACTGTGTTAAAGTCCCCTCCCATGACCAACTTATGCGAATCCAAGTCCGGGATCTTCCCCAACATCCTCTTTATAAACTCCACATCATCCCAATTTGGCGTGTACACATTCACGAGCACCACCGGCATCCCCTCCAGCTTCCCACTAACCATAATGTACCGACCTCCCACATCAACTATTCTTCCCCCCTCAAATAGCACTCGCTTATTAATCAGGATCGCAACCCCTCTAGTCTTCGAGTCCCGCCCCAAGTGAAAAACCTGTCCGACCCATCCCTTCATTAATCTAATCTTATCAGTTACTCTCAGGTGCATCTCCTGTAACATTACCACGTCCGCCTTCAGTCCCCTCAAATGCGCGAACACGCGTGACCTCTTAACCGGCCCATTTAGCCATCTCACATTCCATGTGATCAGCCCAATTGGGGGGCTCATCGCTCCCCCCACTTCGCGGATCAGCCATCACCTTGCTTGGGACAGTCTCCAGCCCGCGCCCCATTCATCTGCCGGTTTGCTGTCAGGCAGCCTCCGCTCCCGACCTCCTTTCTGTCCCACAGCGAATGTCTCTCCTCCGTCAGCAGAACATTTTCCCCCCCTCCCCCCTCCAGTAACAGCACTATGTAAACCAACCCCTTCAACAAGCATAACATCTGTTCACCCCCCCCCCCCCCCCACTGCGCTTCCGTGAACTAGCCTGCCCAGCTAGCTTGGTGACCCCCGCCCTTGGCGCCAGACATTCTCCCACCTATTGTTCCATCTCCCCCACGCCCCCCGCTCGGACACACATATTCAAAAGAAAAACAATCTCAACACAATTGCCCAAAAAACCCACGAAAAATAAAGAAAAGTTCAAACGGAAGATCCAACACCTAACAATCGCACATCCATCCCCCATTAGTGCAAATGTAAACTTTAACTCACTCAGCTCTGCAACAGGCCCCAAATCAATGCAGAAGGCATTACAGATAATGTCCAAAAAACAAGAAACTTTATTAATGCGAGCGCTGCAGAAAGTTCAAAGTCCTCAGTCCGCCACCAGTCCTTTCCTTCTAGCGAGGTCCATCGCGTCCTCGGGCGACTCAAAATAAAAATGTTGCTCCTCATATGTGACCCAAAGACGGGCCGGATACAGCAGTCCAAACTTCACCTTTTTCTTAAAAATGGTCGACTTTATCTGATTGAACCCCGCTCTTCTCCTGGCCACCTCTGCACTCAGGTCCTGATAGATCCGCAGGATACTGTTGTCCAATTTACAACTCCGTGTCTGCCTGGCCCACTGTAAATACGCTCCTTGTCCCAGCATCTGTGGAGTCTCACCACCATTGCCCTCGGGGGGTCCCCCACTCGCGGCTTCTTCTTTGTGAGCCCTGTCCACCTCCAAGGGTCGGGAGAACGTCCTATCCCCCAGTAACTTCTCGAACATGCCCGCTATGTATGTCCCAGTGTCCGTTCCTTCAGACCCCTCCGGGAGACTGACGATTCTCAGATTCTGCCGGCGGGATCTTTTCTCTAGGTCCTCCACCTTCTCCAGGAGCCTTTTCTGCTAGTCTCTCAGCATCCCCACCTCCAACTCCACCGCAGTTTGATGTTCCTCCTGCTCAGCCAGCGCCTTCTCTACTTTCTGGATCGCCCAGTCTTGGGCATCCAGTCTAAGTTCCAGTCGTGCAATCGATTCTTTAATCGGATCCAAGCATTCCAGTTTGCTTGGCAAAGCCGTCCTGAATAAACTGCACCAGCTGCTCCGTCGACCGCTGGGTCGACAAGCTAGGACTCCGGTCGTCCGCCATGCTTCCCCCCCGCTGCAGCTTCAGCCCAGGCCTTCTCTGTTCGTCTATTTCTTCCTTTGCTAGCACTTCTAGTCCGCCTCTCCATGCACTGATGTAGGAATCCACTCCACAATTGCCTCCACCATCAATTTACCAAATCAAGTCCGACAAAAAATCGGGGGAAAAGGTCCAAAGATCCGACCCGAGCGGGAGCCACCAAATGTGCGATCTACTCCTTCATAGCCACCACCGGAAGTCCACCAATCAGAGTTCACTTGACAACTGATCAGTTACCCTGATAGGGTGTCACACCAACAACGAAATGAACATTATATACAAACTACTGGAACGATGAAACAGGATAACAGAACAGATCAAAGAGTCCAACATTGTAAAACTCATAAGTCAAGTCTCTGAGGTGGGCGACGAATTCTGGTTGACCGCCTCAAGGGTGGGTCAGGAGCCACCGGCTGAGGAACGGGCTGGGCCACGGCAGAGTGAGGAGGATGCAGAGTATTCGGAATCTCCACATTGTTCAGGTTGGGGGCAACAGGAGGGCGTGGCACCGGTGGAGGATCACGTAGCGAGCGTGGAACGAGACGAAGGGCACGCCGATTGCGGCGGCGAATGGAACCATCTGGAAGACGAACCAGGAACGAGCAGGGAGACACCTGTCAAAGAACCACAGCAGTTGCAGACCAGCCACCCTCCGGAAGATGGATGCGGACGTTGTCATCCGGCGCCAGAGCAGGGAGATCAATCGCCCGAGCGTCATGCGCCGCCTTGTGTTGTGCACGAGACTGTTGCATCCGCTGAAGGACCGGAACGTGGTCGAGGTCTGGGACGTGAATGGACGGCACCGTGGTCCTGAGCGCGCGACTCATGAGCAGCTGGGCTGGTGACAGGCCCGTGGAGAGTGGGGCCGAACGATAGGCCAGCAAGGCGAGGTAGAAGTCGGATCCTGCATCGGCAGCCTTGCAGAGGAGCCGTTTGGCGATGTGGACGCCCTTTTCCGCTTTGCCATTGGATTGGGGGTACAGGGGACTGGATGTCACATGCACAAAGTTGTACCTGCTGGCAAAGTTGGACCATTCATGGCTCGCGAAGCAGGGGCCATTGTCCGACATCACAGTGAGTGGGATGCCGTGACGGGCAAAGGTCTCCTTGCAGGCACGGATAACCGGCGATGATGTGATGTCGTGCAGGCGTATGACCTCCGGGTAGTTCGAAAAATAGTCTACAATCAGAACATAGTCCCTGCCGAGCGCATGGAACAGGTCAACGCCTACCTTAGACCAAGGGGACGTGACCAACTCATGGGGTTGTAGGGTCTCACGTGGGTGGGCCAGCTGGAACCGCTGACAGGTGGGGCAGTTGAGCATTGGCGATGTCCTCATTGATGCCGGGCCAGTACACAGCCTCTCGGGCCCTCCGTCGGCACTTCTCCACGCCAAGATGGCCCTCGTGTAACTGTTCCAAAACGAGCTGGCGCATGCTGTGCAGGATCACAATGCGGTCCAACTTCAGGAGGACACCATCAACTACTGTCAGATCGTCTCTGATATTGTAGAACTGCGGGCAGTGGCTCTTGAGCCACCCGTCCGTCATGTGGTGCATGACACGCTGTAGTAGGAGGTCAGCCGCAGTCTCGCGGAGTTTAAGCAGAATGTGCTGAAGGCGAGGGGTCATATCATTCAGGTCTTTTTGTATAATGTTGACCAGCGGGCGATGGTCGGTCTCGACAGTGAATTGGGGGAGGCCGTACACGTAATCATGAAATTTGGCAACCCCAGTCAACAGGCCCAGGCACTCCTTTTCTTTTTTTTTAGAAAATATATTTATTAAGATTTTTAACACAATTTTTCACCCTTACAAACAAACCCCCCCCCCCCACCCCCCTCCGTAACAAATAAAAAGAAAACGCACATAGCAAGACATAAACATGGTAAATCGATATGTTACAGAACTTTGTACATTGGATTCCTCCCGTACATGTCAGTTTTCCAGATCCTTCATGTATTTTCTTGCTCAAATACCTCCCAGACAGAACCCCCCCCCCACTCCCCCCACCCCTGCTGCTGACCGACCTTAATCTAACGCTCCGCGAGGTAGTCTAGGAACGGTTGCCACCGCCTGTAGAACCCCTGCGCAGACCCTCTTAAGGCAAACTTTATCCTCTCTAACTTGATAAACCCTGCCATATCATTTATCCAGGCCTCCACGCTGGGGGGCTTCGGCTCCTTCCACATTAGCAAGATCCTTCGCTGGGCTACTAGGGTCGCAAAGGCCAGAATGCCGGCCTCTTTCGCCTCCTGCACTCCCGGCTCGTCCACTGCTCCAAATATTGCTAGCCCCCAGCTTGGCTTGACCCGGGCTTTCACCACCTTAGATATTTTTCCCGCCACTCCCCTCAGAACCCCTCCAGTGCCGGGCATGACCAAAACATATGGACATGGTTTGCCGGACTTCCTGAGCACTTCCCACATCTGTCCTCTACCCCAAAGAACTTACTCAGCCTCGCCACCGTCATGTGCGCTCTGTGAACCACCTTAAATTATATCAGGCTATGCCTGGCACATGAAGAAGAGGAATTAACCCTATTTAGGGCATCAGCCCATAGGCCCTCCTCAATCTCCTCCCCCAGCTCCTCTTCCCATTTACCCTTCAGCTCCTCTACCAACGCCTCCCCCTCTTCTTTCACCTCCTGGTATATCGCCGACACCTTGCTCTCTCCGACCCATACACCCGAGATCACCCTGTCTTGAATTTCCTGTGCCGGGAGCAACGGGAATTCCCTCACCTGCCACCTCACAAACGCCCTCACCTGCATGTATCTGAAAGCATTTCCCGGGGGTAGCCCAAACTTCTCCTCCAGTGCCCCTAGGCTCGCAAACGTCCCACCAATGAACAGGTCCCCCATTCTTCTAATCCCTGCTCGATGCCAGCTCTGAAACCCCCCGTCCATCCTCCCTGGGACAAACCAATGGTTACCCCTGATCGGGGACCACACCGAGGCTCCCATTGCACCTCTGTGCCGTCTCCGCTGGCCCCAGATCTTTAGCGTTGTCGCCACCACCGGACTCGTGGTGTACCTTGTCGGCGAAAGCGGCAGCGGTGCCGTTACCAGCGCCCCCAGGCTCGTTCGTTTGCAGGACGCCATCTCCAACCTCTTCCATGCCGCCCCCTCTCCCTCCATCACCCACTTACAGATCATCGCCACATTTGCTGCCCAGTAGTAGCCACCCAGATTCGGCAGCGCCAACCCTCCTCAGTCCCTACTGCGCTCCAGGAACCCTCTCCTTACCCTCGGGGTCTTATTCGCCCACACAAAACCCATCATACTCTTGCCTACCCTCTTAAAAAAGGCCTTGGTGATTACAATTGGAAGGCACTGGAACACAAAAGGAAACCTCGGGAGGACCACCATTTTGACCGACTGCACTCTACCCGCTAGCGAGAGCGGCAACATGTCCCATCGTTTGAAGTCCTCCTCCATCTGCTCCACCAGCCTCGTCAGATTCAGTTTATGTAGGGCCCCCCAACTCCTAGCTATTTGGATCCCCAGGTACTGAAAGCTCCTTTCTGCCCTCCTCAGCGGTAGATCGTGTATCCCCCTTTCCTAGTCTCCTGACTGTACTACAAAAAGCTCACTCTTCCCTACATTAAGCTTATAGCCCGAAAAATCCCCAAACTCCCTTAGAGTCTGCATGACCTCCACCATCGCCTCCACTGGATCCGCCACATACAGCAACATGTCGTCTGCATAAAGCGACACTCGATGCTCCTCTCCCCCTCGGACCACCCCCCTCCATTTCCTAGACTCCCTTAATGACATGGCCAAGGGTTCAATTGCTAATGCAAACAACAGGGGAGACAGGGGGCACCCCTGCCTCGTCCCATGGTACAGCCGAAAATACTCCGACCTCCACCGATTCGTAACCACACTCGCCACCGGGGCTCTGTAAAGGAGCTTAATCCAACTAATAAACCCTCCCCCGAACCCAAACCTACGCAGCACTTCCCAGAGGTACTCCCACTCTACTCGGTTAAAGGCCTTCTCCGCGTCCATAGCTGCCACTATCTCCGCCTCTCCCTCCACCGATGGCATCATTATCACTTTTAGGAGCTGCCGCACATTGGTGTTTAGCTGCCTGCCCTTTACAAATCCCGTCTGGTCCTCGTGAATCACCCCCGGGACACAGTCCTCGATCCTCATAGCCAGCACTTTTGCCAGCAACCTAGCATCCACGTTGAGGAGCGAGATCGGCCTGTACGACCCTCATTGCAGTGGGTCCTTGTCCCGCTTCAGGATCCAAGAGATCGTCGCCTCCGACATTGTTGGGGGCAGGGTCCCTCCCTCCCTTGCCTCATTAAATGTCCTCACTAGCAGCGGGGCCAACAGGTCTACGTACTTCCTATAGAACTCAACCGGGAACCCGTCCGGTCCCGGGGCCTTCCCTGCCTGCATACTCTCCAGACCTTTGCTCAGCTCCTCCAACCCAATTGGTGCCCCCAAACCAGCCACCTCCTGCTCCTCCACCCTCGGCTACCTCAGTTGGTCCAGGAATCGTCTCATCCCCTCTTCCCCCGCTGGGGGCTGGGATCTGTACAGCTCCTCATGGAAGGCCTTGAATGCCTCATTTACTTTCGTCGCACTCCGCACCGTAGCTCCCCTTCCATCCTTGACTCCACCTATTTCCCTCGCTGCCATCCTCTTACGGAGTTGGTGTGCCAGCATCCGACTCGCCTTCTCCCCATACTCATACGTCACCCCCTGCGCTTTCCTCCACTGTGCCTCTGCCTTCCCTGTGGTCAACAGGTCAAACTCCGTCTAGAGACGTCGCCTTTCCCTTAGTAATCCCTCTTCAGGGGCCTCTGCATATCTCCTGTCCACTCTTAAAATCAACCCCACTAACCTCTCCCTTTCCATGCTCTCTCTCTTCTCCCTATGAGCCCTGATGGAGATTAGCTCTCCCCTGATCACCGCCTTCAGCGCCTCCCATACTACCCCCACCCGCACCTCCCCATTGTCGTTGGCCTCCAAATACCTTTCGATACACCCCCTCACCCTCCCACACACTGCCTCATCTGCCAGCAGTCCCACATCTAACCGCCACAACGGGCGTTGGTCCCTCTCCTCTCCCAACTCCAGTTCCACCCAGTGCGGGGCGTGATCTGAAATGGCTATGGCCGAATACTCCGTTCCCTCCACTTTCGGGATCAGCACCCTGCCCAGAACAAAAAAATCTATCCGGGAGTAGGCTTTGTGTACATGGGAGAAAAATGAAAATTCTCTGGCCTGCGGCCTGGCAAACCTCCACGGGTCCACTCCCCCCCATCTGATCCATAAACCCCTAAGCACCTTGGCCGGCCACTGGAGTGATCCAGTGCCGGGTCCAACACCGTATTAAAATCCCCACCCATTATCAAGCTTCTTACCTCCAGGTCCGGAATGCGCCCCAACATGCACTTCATGAATCTGGCATCATCCCAATTCGGGGCGTATACATTTACCAATACCACCCACGTCCCCTGCAACTTGCCGCTCACCATCACGTATCGACCTCCATTGTCTGCTACGATATTCTTGGCCTCAAACGACACCCGCTTCCCCACCAATATTGCCACCCCTCTGTTCTTCGCATCCAGCTCCGAATGGAATACCTGTCCTACCCATCCCTTTCTTAACCTGACCTGATCCGCCACCTTAAAATGTGTCTCCTGGAGCATGACCACGTCTGCCTTCAGTCCCTTTAAGTGCACGAACACTCGGGCCCTCTTTACCGGCCCATTCAGGCCCCTCACATTCCATGTTATCAGCCGGATTGGGGGGCCTCCCCCCGCCCCCCCCCCCCCCCCCCCCCCCTGCCGACTAGCCATCTCCTTTTCTAGGCCAGTCCCGTGCCCGCGCCGCCCTCTCCCTCCAGTCCCCCAGACGGGAGACCCCCGCCCCAACCACCTCTTCTGTGTCCCTTTCCCCTTCGGCCAGTGCAGCAGCAACCCTATTTCTCTCCCCCCCCCCCCCCCGAGACCCGAGTTAGACCCGAGTCTAGCTTTTTTGATCCCCCCATAGCACTCCCGTAAGTGCTATGGGGGCAGCAAAATGTGAGGGAGTTGAAGATGTGGATGGCATGTTGCCCTGCCGTAGTGAGGAGCAGAGCAATCTTCCTGGTGTCCGAGGCGTTCCCCCTGTCCGTGGCTTCGAGGAAGAGCTGCAAGTGCTGTTTAAAAATCTTCCAATTGACCCCGAAATTGCCAACGATGCGGAGCGGCGGCGGCGGGTTGATGTTCTCCATACTTCAGGATGCCGGAATGCTGATTAGTTGCAGGTGGGTCTCAGAAGTGCTAGTATGCAACCACTCATGTTCCATGATGTGTTGGGTGTTCTGGATCACAAACAGGCCATCAACACTGGAAGTGGTGCAAATCTATTTTATTATAAGGTTAACTATATTAACATACTTGAACTGTGGGTAAATGCAATACCAGCTTCTACTGTTGACCCTTGCCTAGTCCTAACCAGGTGATGCACTCAGTACATGGTGAATGTCTATGTTGCAGGCTGTGAGCTCTGTGCTCCGAGCTGACTGCTATTAGAATGAGCGGGAACTCTCCTGTCCCCTCTCCTGTCTTTATAGTGTGTGTGCTCTCACTGGTGATTGGCTGCGGTGTTGTGTGTGCTGATTGGTCCCACTGCATGTCCATCTGTGGGTGTGTGTGTGTCTGCACCATAATATACTGGTGTATATTGTGACAGCGATCATTTGAAATTTGGCATTCTTGCATTTGTCCTGATGAGGGAAAAACAAAGAGATTTGGCAACATGTCACTCTTTTCACCAATTTTCCAGTTTGAATCTTTTACTTCAGGCTCTTTTATTCTTACAGTTGTCTTCCCTAACTCTTTTACTGCAAGAAAAACTCTTTCATCTCTGTCACTCAGTGCCTCTCAGGATCGTTCTTTGCAATTCTCTTCCTCTTGTCTCTTTTCCTTCTCATTTCCAGTTGTTGCTTTAATCCGCAACATTTGAGTTCCTCCTCCCTTCTTAATTGGCCTATTATTTTTAATTCTTACATCTGTGTGAACTTGATGTTTGACAAACTGAACTAGATTGTGTCTTGTCTGAATTATAAAACTGATTCTGGTCTTGACGTGGTGCCTGCCTATACTTCAAGGGTGCTTCAGTACTTCAAGTTGACACATTAAAGCATCTACTTATGCAAGATTCTAATTATAGTTTTATTTACTGGTATGAGAAGTATTATTAAATCCTCCAGAATAATTAGTCACTTTAATGTGCTGCAAAATAATTTAGCTCTCCTTCAAAAGGTTACACCTTAGTATTTAACAATCTTCTTTTAAATTTTGACATATCAAATCAAAAGGTATCATGACAATATGCTTATGGATAGATCAGGTATCCCAGACATGCACGTCAACTATTTTTGTGGAATAAACAGCTTTAGCGAGTATAATATTCTGTGTTATCTCATCTTTACGTGGCTCAATTGTTATGTTACATATTCATAGAATTTACCGTGCAGAAGGAGGCCATTCGGCCCATCGAGTCTGCACCGAAACTTGGAACGAGCACCCCATCCAAGCTCACACCTCCACCCTATCCCCGGAACCCACCTAATCATTTTTGGAGGCTTGGGTGATAACACGTACAAGGAACAAAGATCTAAGGGCAATTTAGCATAGCCAACCCACCTAACCTGCACATCTTTGGACTGTGGGAGGAAACCGGAGCACCCGGAGGAAACCCACGCTGACACGGAGAGAACATGCAGACTCCGCACAGTCAGTGACCCAGCGGGGAATCAAACCTGGGACCCTGGAGCTGTGAAGCAACTGTGCTTACCACTGTGCTGCCATGATGCCCTTCATTTGATTCATTTGGATCAAATCTAGCAAAGTGAATTGAGAGAAGGTTTGGTCTTAAATGTATTCACACTGGTCAAAGACTGATTAATGTATTGTGGCAACCTCTGGAAGACTTGCTTTCTAGACTGTCAGGTTTAAAAGAATGTTATATGCTCCATTACCAGACCATTAAGAACAGACAGTTCTTCTATTACTCTGCCAAAAGCCAATCAATATCCAAAAACTCACAAGAAACTCCCTGCTTTACGTCAATAGTCCTTCAGGGAGTAGGCAACCTGAGCCAATTTGCTAACGCAACTTGTTCATGTCATCCTTTGCTGGGATGATATGGGTGCAAGCCCCTGGACTCAGCCATGAGTGACTTATCGAGTTATTGGCTCCATCCAATGAGAGCCTGGATATAAGTCCGTTGTTCTGCTTGTCAGACTGCTTGTCAGACAGGCCATCTGACCTGTGATTCCGAGGGAGTTAAAGAAGAGACCATTTTTAAAAAAAAAATCAAAACCGACGCTGTCGTGATTATTTTACACTTTGTGATACACAACAAGATTCTTGCACAAGATAAAGGCTCATGGAGTTGGGGGTAGCATTTTAGTGTTGTAAGGTCATTTGTTCAGTATCTCATTATTAGGTCTGGAGGCTTGGGCGATAACACGAACAAAGAACAAAGAACAAAGAAACGTACAGCACAGGAACAGGCCCTACGGCCCTCCAAGCCTGTGCCGACCATGCTGCCCGTCTAAACTAAAATCTTCTACACTTCTGGGGTCCGTATCCCTTCTATTCCCATCCTATTCATGTATTTGTCAAGATGTCCCTTAAACATCACCATCGTCCCTGCTTCTACCACCTCCTCCAGCAGCTAGTTCCACTATCCTCTGTGTAAAAAAACTTGCCTCGTACATCTCCTCTAAACCTTGCCCCTCGCACCTTAAAACTATGCCCCCTAGTATTGACCCCTCTACCTTGGGAAAAAGTCTCTGACTATCCCCTCTGTCTATGTCCCTCATAATTTTGTAGTCCTCTATCAGGTCGCCCCTCAACCTCCGTTGTTTCAGTGAGAACAAACTGAGTTTATTCAACCTCTCCTCATAGCTAATGCCCTCCATACCAGGTAACATCCTGGTAAATCTCTTCTGCACCCTCTCTAAAGCCTCCACATCCTTCTGATAGTGTGGCGACCAGAATTGAACACTATACTCCAAGTGTGGCCTAACTAAGCCTTCTTGACTATCTTCTCCACCTGTGTTGCCCCTTTCAGTGACTTGTGGACCTGTACACCTAGATCTCTCTGGCTCAGTATTCTTGAGGGTTCTACCATTCACTATATATTCCCTACCTGTATTCGACCTTCCAAAATGCATTACCTCACATTTGTCCGGATTCAATTCCATCTGCCATCTCTCCGCCCAAGTCTCCAAACGATCTAAATCCTGCTGTATCCTCTGGCAGTCCTCATCACTATCTGCAATTCCACCAACCTTTGTGTCATCCGCAAACAAATGCATAGTAACTATATACATCTCCAAGGAACAGCCCTGACAGGGGACTGTCCTCATCTTGGCTTCTGCGAGACTTCTCTTGTACTCAGTCCACTATCATGTGATTCTCCTCATTATAAGGTGGGCGGTACTGCTTCCCTGTCCCACATTAACCCGTGCTATGCTGAATACCCTTATACCACAGTTAGCAAGTATAGAAGATTTGTTAAGGACTGGAAGCAGAATGTATTGTGTTCAGTTTTTGTCTCTTTACCTGAGAAAGGACGTACTGGCGCTGGAGGGTGTGCTGAGGAGATTCACTAGGTTAATCCCAGAGTTGAGGGGGTTGTATTAAGAGGAGAGGTTGAGTAGACTGGGACTGTACTCGTTGGAATTTAGAAAGATGCGGGGGGGGGGGGGGGGGGGGGATCTTATAGAAACATATAAAATTCTGAAGGGAATAGATAGGGTTGATGTGGCAGGTTGTTTCCACTGGTGGGTGAGAGCAGAACTAGGGGGCATAGCCTCAAAATAAGGGGAAGTAGATTTAGGACTGAGCTTAAGAGGAACTTCTTCACCCAAAGGGTTGTGAATCTATCAAATTCCTTGCCCAGTGAAGCAGTTGAGGCTCCTTCATTAAATGTTTTCAAGATAAAGATAGATAGTTTTTTGAAGAATAAAGGAAGAAAGGGTAATGGTGTTCGAGCGGGGAAGTGGAGCTGAGTCCACAAAAGATCAGCCATGATCTCATTGAATGGTGGAGCAGGCTCGAGGGGCCAGATGGCCTACTCCTGCTCCTAGTTCTTTTGTTCTTATGTTCTTATGTATGGATAAATGGAGCATTCTCAATTCGACAGACTGTCACGAGTGTAGTTCCGTGAGGATCATTGTTGGACTGTCAACTATTTACCGTCTATATAACAAAGATTCAGAGGTGTATCTACGTTTTCTGACAATGCAAACCCAGGTGGGAATGTAAGCTGTGTGGGGGACACAAAGGCTGAAAAGAGATATGGACTGGTTAAGTTAGTGGGCTTCAAAGTGGCAGATGCAGTATAATGTGGGGAAATGTAAGATTATTCACTTTATTCAAAATAGAAAATATATTTTAAAAGGTGTGAAAACTGTAAATGTTGATCATCAAAGAGTGTTGGGCGTACTTGTACAAAACGTTAGCATGCAGATACAATAAGTAATTGAAAGCAATGGCATGTTGGCCTATATTGAAAGAGGATCAGAATACACAAATAAAAAAAAAGCTTTGCTACAATTGTACGGGATATTGATGAATACTGTGTGCGATTTTGGTCTCCATATTTAAGGAAGGACACACTTGCATTAGAAGCAGTGCAGTGAAAGTTCACTAGGTTGGTCACTTGGATGAAAGGGTTGTCCTCTGAGAGGCTGGGTCAATTGGATCTATATTCACTGGAGTTCAGAAGAATAAGACATGATCTTACTGAAGCATTCAAGATTAAGAAGGGGCTTCACAGGGTAGGCGCAGAGATGTTGTTTCCCTGGTTGAGGAACCTAGAAAAAGGGGGCATAGTTTCAGTCTGACGGGTCAATCATTTAGGACTGAAACGAGGAGACAGTTCTTCAATCAAAGAGTTGTGAATCTTTGGAATTCTCTACCCCAGAGAGTTGTGGATTCCCCATCATTGAAAATATTTAAGGCTCAGATAGTAAGATTTTTGGCCTCGCACAGAATCAAGGGATGTGGGGAGCAGAGAGGGTTGAAACCCAGGGTTAGCCATGATCATATTGAACGATGGAGCAGGCTCGATGAGCTGAATAGTATACTCCAATTTCTTATGTTCTTATGCTATCCAGCTTTCTGTTACATTCTGAGCTATGATGACATGCCTGATATAGGACAGAGGTCAGAGGTAGGTTCTTTACGCAAAGAGTAGTGAGGCCGTGGAATGCCCTACCTGCTACAGTAGGGAACTCGCCAGCATTGAGGGCATTTAAAAGTTTATTGGATAATCATATGGATGATAATGGCATAGTGTAGGTTAGATGGCTTTTGTTTCGGTGCAACATCGTGGGCCGAAGGGCCTGTACTGCGCTGTATTGTTCTATGTTCTATGTTCTATGATTGTTTTATGCTACTTATTTTGTGTTAGGCCTGCCGTTAATCTGCAAAATACTTGACCTATCAGCACTGTGTTCGAATTTGGTTGTCAGCTAATGCATTAGGTGTTACAAATTAATTATTAATATTACGAGGGATTTAACTCCCACAGAATTAATAAAAATATTTTCAAAGCACAGATAACAATTCATTGTGCCACTATTCTAGGAATCTAGGTGCAAAGTTCGATAGCCATCGAAAATGGGTGTGTGGATTACGATTGCCAATGCTTCCTTTTAAAAAAACAGATTTTATTGAAATTTTTTTTGAGACTCAACCACCCCCCTCATGCCGCAAAGAAAACAACCAAGACCAAAAGCCCAAAGCAAATCTCGAAGCCACCCCACCCCCACCCCCCTAACATCTGACTGTGGCCAGGTCCCTAAAACCTTCTGCCGAACCCCTCAAGATACACTTGACCTTTTCTAATGCAAGAACTCCATAAGATCACTTAACAATGATGAAGCATTGGGCGGATCCGAAGTACTCCACCCAAGCAGAATTCACCTTCGGGCCATCAGCCTCCGCACCGCCCCCCCCCCCCCTCCCCCGTGCTGCTCCGGCAAGACGGAGACCCGGAAGGTAGTCACCAAAGGGCAAGGCTCCAACTCAATCCCCATAATTCCTGACATGGTGCTGCTGAAGAAGGAGAACCAAAAGCTCACAAGTTTAGGGCAATACCAGAACATATGCGTGTGATTCGTGGGACCCCGTGAAGAACTCTACTTCAAGAAAAAACCCACTCACCCATGCCATGGTTAGATGTGCCCTATGGACCACCTTGAACTGAATCAAGCTGAGCCTGGTATATGAGGAGGTAGAGTTGACTCCGTATCGAGCTTCACTCCACACCCCCTCCCCCTCAAACATCTGACCCAGTTCCCTCTTCCAATTCTCATTAACCTCATCCAGTGGACCTTGCTCCACTGACACCAGCCAACTATAAGTATACCTACCCTTCCCCCAGCTCTACCATCAAAAGAACCCTGGTTTGGAAGGAAGGGAGGAATCTCCTTACGCAAAAGGTTATGCACCTGATAATATCTAAACAGATTAGTTCTTGGGAGCTGGAACGTGCGCAACCCATTCCTCAAAACCAACAAACTTCCCTTCTATAAACATGTACCCAAACCATCCCACCACCTCCTTACCCCAAGCCCAAAATGATGAGTCCACGGCTGCTGGAACAAAATGGTGGTTACCACAGAATGGGCACACAGTTTGAAATGTTGCCCAAACTGTCTCCATATTCTCAGAGCGGCCACAAGCATCGGACTTGAAGTAATCTGCGCAGGGGAAATGGAAGAGGAGCCGTAACCAAAGACCTCAGATAGTGCCTCTGCAGGTGCTGCTCTCCATCCTGCTATATGGATTCCATGCCCATAAACCACTCCCGTACTGTCTCAATATTCGCTGACCAATAATAAAATAACAGTTTGGGCAACATTAGATCCCCCAATTGTCTTTCCCTCTGCAAAAGCATCCTACGAATCCATGGGGTCTTGTCCACCCAATTTAAAGAAGATATAATTTTATTGACTTTCACAAAGAAAGATGTGGAAAGAAAAACTGTAAGACACTGGGAAAAAAAATAGAAACTTTGGGAGAATATTCATCTTTACCAACTCAACCCTTCCTGCCAGGAACAGAGGGAAGTGATCCTTCTTCCTCAAATCAGCCTTGACCCCATTTACTCGATCCACAAAATTCAGTTTATGGAGCAAGGCCCAGTCATGGGCCACCAAGGTTCCCAGATAACAGGACCTCGACCTTCCAGAGGCAACCTTCCTAGATCAGCTCCCCTCCCTGGAAGATTCACCGGAAAACATTCGTTTTTGCCCAGGTTCAATTTATATCCTGAGAAGGAGCCAAAACTCCTAAGCAGCTTCATTATCTCCTCCACATTGGAGAGAGGGCCCATCACACACAACAACAAATCCTCCGTGTACAGAGACCCCTATGCTCCACCCCCTCTTTATCCCCCTCCACTTCAATGCTATGGCCAAAGGCTCAATTGCCAACGCAAGCAATAGCGGGGACAAAGGACAGCCCTGCCTCATACCTCTCTTCAGCTGGAAATATTTGCGGTGGGGACCTTATATAAGAGCTGGATCCAAGATATAAATCTGGGTCCAAAAGCAAACCTTCCCAGGATCTCACAACAGATACCCCCACTCCACCCTATCAAATGCCTTTTCAGCATCCAATGAAATAAATACCTCTGGGCTGAAGAGGGGGACAGAATAACATTAAGCAATCGCTGAATAGGCTGACAGCTGCCAGTCCTTAACAAACCCAATCTGATTTCTGATCTAACCTCTGGAAGCGCACTGCCAAAACCTTCGCCAACAACTTTGCAACCGCATTCAATAATGGAATAGGGCGATATGACCCACATTCATTCGGATCCTTGGGCGTCATTCTCCGACCCCCCGCCGGGTCGGAGAATGGCCGTTGGCCGCCATGAATCCCGCCCCCGCCGAAGTCTCCGGTACCAGAGATTGGGCGGGGGCGGGAATCGGGCCGCGCCGGTTGGCGGGACCCCCCCGCTCAATTCTCCGGCCCGGATGGGCTGAAGTCCCGCCCAGAAATTGCCTGTCCCGCCGGCGTAAATCAAAGCTGGTATTTACCAGCGGGACCAGGCGGCGTGGGCGGGCTCCGGGGTCCTGGGGGGGGCGCGGGGCGATCTGACCCCGGGGGGTGCCCCCATGGTGGCCTGGCCCGCGATCGGGGCCCACCGATCCGCGGGCGGGCCTGTGCCGTGGGGGCACTCTTTCCCTTCCGCCTCCGCCACGGTCTCCACCATGGCGGAGGAGGAAGTGACTCTCCCCACTGCGCCATGCGCGGGAAACTGTTGGCGGCCGCTGACGCTCCCGCGCATGCGCCGCATTTCCGCGCCAGCTGGCGGGGCAACAAACGCCATTTCCGCCAGCTGGCGGGGCAACAAACGCCAGCTGGTGGGGCGGAAATCCCTCCGGCGCCGGCCTAGCCCCTCAATGTTGGGCCTCGGCCCCCAAAGATGCGGAGCATTCCGCACCTTTGGGCCGGTGCGATGCCCGTCTGATTGGCGCCGTTTTTGGCGCCAGTCGGCGGATATCGCGCCGTTGGGGGAGAATTTCGCCCCTTATCTTTCTTTAAATTCAAAGAAATCAATACCTGCGCCAATATGGCCGGAAACCTCCCCCCAGATCAAATTCTGTCTTCAGAACGATTTTCTAAATCGTCCATCTTTGATCTTAATGCCTTGATGTCACTGCCCACCTGTGCGTTCTCCATTTCCAGAGAGGTGATCTGGTCACTTTACCTTGAAAGAACCACTGTCACCTCTTTTAGCTCCCCACCCTGAGCCTTTACCACTTCATCCACTTTTGCCAAGGCCGCTTAAATCAAGGACATTGCCCCACAATCTCTCTTTAATGATCCTCAGAGACTTCCTGCCATAGTTTCTGAAGTTTCTCTCAAAGGATGCATGTCGGTATCTCAGTGGTTAGTGAATGGCTACCTATGATGCAGGAACCTCTGCAATTTTCCTCTCAGTCAGAGCTCTCGAGGCTTCCAAGTTCCTTATTTTTCTGCTGCCTAGTCTTGTATTTATTGGCCTTCCTTTTGTCATGGGAGTCTTAACCCTTCAATCTAACCAAACTCCAGCCCAAATCTCCTCCAAAAATCAGGCGGAAAGGGCTTAAACAAAAGTCTTCTGGCGGGAGCCACCTCGTGTGAGACTGCTCTTATACATGTCACCCCCTGAAGTCCGATTTCCACTGATTTCAATGGAAGAGTGACAAGACAGTGATAATCCAGGAACATGGCCACTCGGTCTCACACTTGCAGCCATCAACTAAGATACTGACACTGAGCATATTCTGGAGGGTAGCTTAGGGAGAGACTCCACACATGATGAAATACTGTGCGCCAGGGACCTGCAGCAGGGCATGAGGAATGGATAACGCAGGTGCCAGTTAGCTAGAGGGCAAGGTTGCATGCCAAGTTCTGCTGCAGAAGGACCTTGATGGAGCAGTATACAGAAAAAGGCTGAAGAGTACGCAGAGTGAAATACCTGGGACCGTGGCAAGTCTGCCAGACTGACCCTGTGCAATGTTCAGGAGCATGGACGGGCTTGGCACTTGCAAAAGCTTTTGCGCAGAGCTTGAGCCCATTCCTTCCAGAATGGAAATGGACATGTGGATCAAACCATGATTCAATGTCTAATGGCCAAAATTTCAGCTTCTATTGCAACACAAGCAGATCTCATAGATTTTGAGCCTGCCAAAGTCAACGGTGATGCAGGCCCAAAAGCCCGTGAGAGTTGGGAAACAAGATGCTCGCTAGCGAGATCTTGTTTCCTGAATCTCCCTGAATAATATTGAAGATCCTCCCCAGAAAGGTGGGGTCACATTACAAATTTCAATCTCATTAAAGTCTTCCCAGCCACATGATCCGCGCCTCACTGAATGTTCGTATCTCGCCGACATGATGTCAGCAAGGCTCACAACAGCTATATAAAAATGGATACAGTTGAGGGGAATCCACTGGGGGTGCCAGGTAAGAATATCCCCCCGTGGGGAGAGGACGATGCCTGAGCAATGCCCTTGCACTCCCCTCTGGTACAGGTTGACAGAGCCCAATAGCAGAGCTGATTTCTGGGTTTGTTTGGGTGGGGGACAACCTGTGTGTCAATAGGACTTTTTTGGAATGGGATGAGGAGGAGGAAAGGGGGGGTGGGGTTGGCGTTGCCGAATAAAATGAACTATTACTGGGCGGCGACCATCGCCATGGTTAGGAAATGGGTAGTGGCGGACGGGTCAGCATGGGGGCAGGTGGAGGCGACTTCTGTCGGGGAACGAGCTTAAGGGCACTTTAAAAAAAAAATTTAGAGTACCCAATACTTTGTTTTCAATTAAGGGGCAATTTAGCATGGCCAAACCACCTACCAGCACATCTTTGGGTTGTAGGGGTGAGACCCATGCAAACAGGTGGAGAACGTGCAAACACCAACCAGGCAGTGACCCAGGGCTGGGATTGAACCCGGATCTTTAGAGCCATGAGGCAGCAGTGCTAACCACTGCGCCACGGCGTCGCACCACTTAAGGGCATTGTTAACAGCGCCTCTGCTGTTCTCGCTGGCCAGGTAGTCCATGGACCCAGTGGTGGTGTCAGCCTTGAGGGTATGGGGGAGTGGAGGCAGCATTTGGGACTGGAGGGTGCCATGGTGTGGGTACCGATCTGTAATAATCAGAGGTTTGCTGGGGGTGGCTGGATGCGTAAAGGGTGTGGTAGCAGGCAGGGCTTGCACGATTCAGTAACCTATTTTTAGGGGGCAGTTTAGCGAAATTAGAGAACCTGGAGGAAGAGTATGAGCTGTCCAGGGGGAATTGTCTTCAGGTACTTTCAAGTTTGGGATTTTGTGAAGAGAGAGGTGCCGTCCTTTCCTGGGTTACTAGTCTTGGGGCTGCAGGACAAGGCGTGGTCAAAAGGGGAGAGAGTGGAGGAGAACGTATCTGAGGTCCACAAGGAGCTGATTGGATTGGGAGGGGGCCTCGATGGGGGATATAAAGCGGATGCGAGAGGAGGAGCTGGGTGGGGAGGTGGAGGCGGGGATGTGCAAAGTTAAGCCTTCCTCAGTTTAATTTTTTCTTTACATAGGGCACATATGACGGTCGCGTGGATGAGTAGGTTTTTTGAGGGGGTAGAGGATGGGTGTGGGCGATGCACGGGGAGGCCTGTGAATCATGTCCATGTGTTCTGGGCATTTCAGAAGCTAATTTGCTTTCGGATGTTTACTTTGCATTGGCATTTATATTTAGCGTTGTGGTCAAGCAGATGCTGTGATGGTCAGCGATAGGGGAGGTAAGATGTGGGGCTGTTGGTGAATGGGGAAATGGGGTTCGGGCTATTGGTATTGTAGTCGGAGGAGTGGTTCACACACAGTCCACCCAGAAAGGAGCTGTCTAGGTTTCCTTCTCCTTCTCCTGCTCTTCAGCAGCTGGCTGCACAGCTGTTGGCTTAGGCTGTGCCCTCATGACATCGAGTTTGTCTGAAATACAGTAGACTGTCACAAATCTTGACACTGGCTCTGCTGAGTATTACAGGGCTCCACCACGGCATCAGGAAGTTGTTTTAACATGCCCACACTATCACACCATGTGTGGCAGTGCGGCTTTCATTGGATGCATTGTGCATGGGGTGCGCACTAGAGCAGGCATTGTCAAACTCGGGGATGCGACCCGCGGGTGGGTCGCGGGCGGGTGTTGGGAGATACGCGGAGCCGTCCGTCGCGGTGCTCCCGGTCGCACAAATCTGCGCGCAACAGCCGCAGCAGCCAGCTGTTAATAACGCCGGCTGCAAGCGACCTTCAAAATGGCCGTGAACATGTAAAATAAATGCAGCCGCACTGCACATGCGTGCCAGATCTTCAGAGCGCATGTGGAAAACTATGCGCATGTGCGCCGATGATCGGGCACTCATGCGAAGTGCGGCTGCTTTTTAAAAATGGTTGCAGCTTTCTGTTTTACAAGTTCGGGGGGGGTTTATTCATTTATTTTATTCATTTAATTTTTAGTTTTAAAATTTATTTTATTTATATTTTATTTTTACAAGTTCAGGGGGGTTTTATTTGATAAAATTTTACAGGAAAAAAATGCAGAACTTTGGACAGATGGAGACTCCATACTTTCCGACAGCGGAAGGCTTTACCTTCATCCAACAGGTTCCATTGGAGGAGCGTGTACGAGGGCCAACGGGTCCCAAAACCATTTCCTCCATTTTGGCAGCAGCAAATAAGGTAAGAGAAAATGGTGGGTCGCGCAGGTCGGCCGGCGTGGGTCGCGCAGGTCGGCCGGCGTGGGTCGCGAAGGTCGGCCGGGTTGGGTCCCGAAGGTTGGCCAGTTGGTAAAAATGGGTCCCCGGTAAAAAAGTTTGAAGAACACTGCACTAGAGTGATCAGCCATGTGGCTGGTAACCACTTTGTCACCAGTAATTACCTTTGGTTTGCCCTAATGGCTCAAAGACTGCTGACACAGTATCACAAAATGAAGGCATCATGACGATTGTTGGGGAATCTGTATAATATATAGCCTATGGCTACAGGTCAACTGTATTTAGAGGGCTGATCCAGTTCAGTTTCTAGTCAACAGACTGCCCCAGGATGTTGATATTGGGGGATCCTACAATAGCATTACCATTGAATCTCAAAGGGAGATGTTGGACATGGGAATTGCTTTGAATTTGTGTGGTGCAAATGTTACTTTCCATATGCTATTCGGGTTGTGTTGCATATGGACACTGGCCTTGCCAGCATCTAAGAAATCAGGAATATTAAGAAGACTGTGCAATCTTCACATTTCTGACCTTTTGTTGGAGGGAAGATTAATGACGAAGGAAGAGGGTTGGGCCTAGGATACTGAGGAGTTCTTACAGTGATATCCTGGGACTGAGATTATTTATTTACAACAACAACAAATATCTTCCTTTGTGCTTTTTGCTTTGTTTCCTCTTATTTTTGTATTTTTGTATTTTCTTCACAATTAATAATACCCACTTATAGGCAATCCACCTGACAATGTCATTCTTCATGTGATGGGTTGTGATCCTCTTTCTCCCAGTGACAATCCCTTGGTATGTGAGGTATTGGGCGCGATCCACTGGCCACGGTGCGCAGGAAAATCAATTCGCCACAGCATAGCGTGGCTGATAAAAGCCAGGAGACCCCACTCCCAGGATTTACCCGGCTTGCGACGTTGCGATGTAAATCCCGCCCATTGTGGGCGAGATGACTTTTTGGCAAATCTGCACATTAGAGCGAGACAGCGAGACAGCAGATGCCTGAGGTACCTGAGGCTGTGGGATTCATCTCCTTTGCCTCAGAGACCTCGGGCGAGCGCCGTTCAGACTGGGGCCAGAAGGAATGGCACTTGATTGAGTCTCCCAGGGGATTTCAGACCCCCAGTTGCATACTCTTTGGGTAGGGTGGTGCCCTGGCACTGCTTGTGTCACCTGGGCACCCTGGCAGTGCCACCTGGGTGCCAGCCTGTCACTGCCCAGGTGGCATTGCCAGCTGGCATTGTTTGCACATGCGCGATTGGGCCGGGGGGTGTACTGCATGGGTGTTGGAGGAGTGCACGGGGGGCTGCGGACTCTCCCATATTGAGTTTGGGATACGGGGAAGATCGGGGATCACTTCGGGTTCTGGCGAGCTCCCCACTGTACAAAATGGGGCTATGTGCAGTCTCGGTCATGCGTTTCCCATTGAGGCCCCTTATACAACACGAGTCGCGTTGAATAGCCAGGTGATTCTCAGCACTGCGAGCACCAGGAAACACAAGGCTAAATGCACTCGCTGTGAGACTTTGGTCCCTTTTGGCAGAGTCGCGCCCATTGTATTTTTTTATTGAATTAATCGAATGCATGTGTCAACATCAGCAGATGTGAATGTTAGCTTTAGACAGTGAACATTAAATGCTGTGTATTTTCTAAATCTGAAATTTAAACAGCAAATGCTGGAAATGCTCAGCAGGTCTGCCATCATCTGCAGAGAAAGAAATAGATTTAATGTTTTGTGGTTGATGACCTTTCATCAAAATCACAGACTCATCCAGAGAGGAAGGAAAATAAATCATTCAACAAAAATTAAAATAGTTGATATAAGTCATGACCTCCCATTATACAATCCGATATTCCCAACTTTACTGAACATTTAAATAACAACGTAGTGCGAATGCTGGAACCTGAAACAAAAACAGAGAATGCTGGGAAAATTCAGCAGGTCTGGCACATCTGGAGGGAGAGAAAAAAGAGTTAACATTCCGAGTGCGCATGTCTCTTCTTCAGAACTAAAGAGAGAGAAAAATGCGATTATATTTAAGAGGGTGAGGAACAGCTGGAACAGAGATTAGTGGGAGCTGGGAGTGATTGCTAAAAAAATGTAGCAAAACTGACAGATGGCCCGATGGGGGAGGGGAAGGGAGGGATTTTTGCACAGGAACAAAAATTGTTAGGGATATAAAAGGAGGTTAAGATGGAGGAGAAAGGCCTGCATTGCATTTGTTTAGGTAAGGGTAGAATGTATTTATCATTATTATCAGTAGTATTCTTTCAGTACTATTCCCAGACAGACCATACCATGTGGACTGGTGGTAGGTAAAGAAAATCCGGGCCGAGACTCTATTTGGGAGACTATGGGCGCGATTCTCCACTCCCGCGCCGGTTGGGAGAATCGCCTGGGCCGCCAAAATTTCCCGGGACTCCGGTCCGACGCCCTCCCGCGATTCTCCCAAGCGGCGGGAACGGCCCGGTCGAGTTTCGCGGGCCGCAGGCCGGAGAATCGCCGGAGACACCCAAGATGGCGATTCTCCGGCACCCCCGCTATTCTCAGGCCCAGATGGGCCGAGCGGCCAGGCCAAAACGCCGGTTTCCCCTTGGCGCCGTCCACACCTGGGGCGAAATTCTCCGTTATCGGCGCAAAGTCCGGCGATCGGCGCAAAAAACGGCGCAAATCCGACCTGCATCACGCCGCCAAAAACGTCGCGAAGTCTCTGGCCCGAAATGGGCTAGCAGTGACGTGACGGGATCCGCGCTTGCTCACGTGGTTCACGCCATGCAGCGTCATACACGCCGCACGGCATGACGGCGCATAAGGACGCGCTGCTCCCCCCCACCCGATCGGAACACCCGACCGGAACACCCGACCGGATGGCCGGCCGCCGCTCAGCCCCGAGGTTCCAGTCACGGGATGTGGAGGCGCTTCTGGACGCAGTGGAGCAGAGGAGGGAGGCCCTGTATCCCGGGCACGGCCGCAGAGTAGCCCCACGCCACAGCCGGCGTCTGTGGAGGGAGGTGGCAGAGGTCGTCACCGCTGTGACCCTGACACCACGGACAGGCACCCAGTGCCACAAGAAGGTGAACGACCTCGTCAGAGCAGCCAGGGTGAGCCTCCCCCCCCTGCCCGATATCCATATCCCCCCTCCCCCATATCCCCCCCTCCCCATATCCCCCATATCCCCCCCTCCCCCATATCCCCCCTCCCCATATCCCCCATATCCCCCCTCCCCCATATCCCCCTTCCCCATATTCCCCCTCCCCCATATCCCCCCTCCCCATATCTCCCCTCCCCCATATTCCCCCTCCCCATATCCCCCATATCCCCAAGTGAATCCAGCCCTAACCTTAACCTCTGCAATACACGCGCAACCGATGGCGTGCATTTATATACCTGTCTAACACTGTTGCCTTTTACCCCTGCCACCACCCCCCACAGGAGAAGCGCGCATACAACAATAGGGAGCATGTGAGGACTGGAGGAGGCCCAGCTGATGAGAGGCCACTGACCGAACATGAGGAAAGGGCCCTGGAACTGGCTGGCGGACCTGAGGACCGGGAGGTTGCTGATGCAGAGGTTGGGGGCATACTAGCAAGTGAGCCACCGACAGCCCATCCCCATATCCCCCCTCCCCTATATCCCCCTCCCCCATATCACCTGATTACTGCCTGCGTGTCTAACCATGCATGCTTCATTGTGTATCGCAGGAGCAAACGTCGAGGCACCATTCCCCGCAGATGCAGACCGCCCACAGGATGCCCCTCGGAGGCCACGGGAGACGGAGAGACCCGGACCCTCCGGCATGCGACGCCCGCAGGATGCCCCTCGGAGGCCACGGGAGACGGAGCGACCCGGACCCTCTGGCATGCGACGCCTGCAGGATGTCCCTTGGAGACCATGGGAGACGGAGAGAACTGGAGCAACAGGGAGACGACGCCCCCGTCTTGTGCGGGTGCGACGACGCAGGCGTGTGCCACCCAGCGACGAGAGGGGCAGCCACAGGTCCCCGTCACAGCCGAGCCAGGACACCACTACCCAGGACACCACTACCCAGGACACCACTACCCAGGACACCCCTACCCGGGACAGCACTACCCAAGAAGACGAAATACCGGACAGTGACACAGAGTGGATGGTGGAGACGAACCCCCACCCCCAAGTGCCATGGACTCAGAGTGGGACGAAGAGCACGACACAACGCCACTGCTGTCACCAACACTCTCCACCATCGCAGAAACACTCACCTCGGTTGGGCACTTTAGTGATGAGGCGTCTGGTACACTCACTGGTGCGCACAACACAGCTGTCCCGGTACAGCAGGTGGAGGTAGGAGCAGCAGAGGGGCCGGGCGGTCGGAGGGCAGCCCAGCCCAAGCGAACATCTGCCGCCCAGATGGATCCCGGGTTCCTGGAGTTACCACACCCAGCCATAGATCCGATGCAACCACTGAACCGGAGACGAGCGAAGAGGGTGACGGGCGGCTTGCGGCGGCTGCAGTCGCAGGTGGAGGAGTCCACCCGCGTCCAGGAGCTGGGAGTGGTGCCGGTCATGCGTGCCACCCAGGCCGACACGGCACGGGTGGCGTCCGCGGTGGAGGCAATGGGTGCGACGGTGTCAGACATGGGGAACGGTTTGCGAGGCCTGGGGCTTTCTGTGCAGGCGGCGTCTGTGGCCCAGGACATGGCTGCCCTCTCACAGGAGGCCATGAGCCAGTGCCAGCACCAGATGGCAGAGGTGCTCAACGCCATAGCCCAGTCTCTGCAGGCCATGGCCCAGTCTCAGCAGGCCATGGCCCAGTCTCTGCAGGCCATGGCCCAGTCTCAGCAGGCCAACGCTGAGGGTATCGGCGCCAGTGGCCATGTGCGAGCCGCCGTCGCACTGTCACAGACAGGGTTTGCCAACCCCCTGGGCTCCATGGCTGCAAACCTGCAGACCCCTGTCGATACCAGCACGGGCCTCCAGGACTGGCAGCGCCAGATGCCGGGGGGGCGTCGGATGGCCAGTCCGTTTAAAACCCTTCACCCATGTAGAGGCCTGGGGGCCATCGGGCACCCCGAGGGAGGAGGAGGTGGTGTGGTCCGTCCCGGGTCCCCCTGTAGGGGAGGTCCGGGAACACCGCGACACCTCGGACTCCCCCCCCCCTTCCATCCCAGGTGCATCGGGTGGGCAACGGGCAGGACAGGCTGGCAGCTCGCCATCCCAGTCGCCCGGGCCGCAGCCTGGCCCATCTAGGCCAGGACGCACCAGGAAACGGCCGCCAAAGGGATCCAGTGTCAGAGGGCAGGAATCACAGGAGTCCACCTCCAGTTCTGCTGTACCGTCTGGGGAACCACGTAGACGTAGTCAAAGGGCCCGTAAGGCCAAACAATTAGACACTGAGTAAGTTGGCACGGGTGCAGGGCACAGATGAGTTTTAGGGGCTAGGGCACGTGCATGAACTCGTTTGGTTATTAAAGTCAATGTTACACCGACAGAAGCTGCCTTTGTGCTCTGTCCAAAGTGTGCGGGGGTGTCATGTACGTTGAGCGCAAGTGTGTGTGTGAGGGGTGGTCTTACCTCAGCCCCAGGTGAGTCTGCCCCCTTCCCCCTGGGCCGCCATCAACACCCCCCCCGGGCAGAGGACGGGACCGTGCGCTGCAGTGTCACAGCCGCATGCAGGGATTGTCCGGGTGGATGGTGGTACTGTGGCCATGGGTCAGACATAGTCCAACGATGTAGAGCCAGGAGCTCATCGCAGGGCGGGTTATCATCATCCTCCATGGCCTGCAATAGACACGCGTCCACCCGCAACTGTGTGAGCCCGGCCGTTGTGCCGCAGGTGGATCGGCAATGGGGGGGGTTGGTGTGCATGCGGGTGGGGTGGGTGGGGTTGGGGAGGGGGGTGAGGGTGCTGGGTGGGTGGATGGGTGGGGGGGGGTGGGTGGTCGGCTGTTGCCATGGTGTGCGGTCTGTGGCCATACTACCCGATTCCCACGCCCATCTAGTCGGTGAAGCGGGCGGCTATCAGTCTGTCCCGTGCCCGCTGGGCCAGCCGGTAACGGTGGACAGCCACCCGCCTGTGTCTAGCCCGTCTGCCCTGACCATTGCCCCCATCCCCCTCATCTGGGGAGGACTGCGCCTCTTCCTGCTGCTCCTCTACTCCGCCCTCCTCTGCCTGCGGCACATCGCCCCTCTGCTGGGCTATGTTGTGCAGGACGCAGCACACCACAATGATGCGGCCGACCCTATCTGACCGATACTGGAGGGCGCCCCCAGAGAGGTCCAGGCACCTGAAACGCATCTTCAGCATGCCATAGCACCTCGCTATCACTCCCCTTGTCGCGACATGGGCATCATTGTAGCGGTTCTCCGCCTCATTGCGTGGCCTCCGTACAGGCGTCATCAGCCACGATCGCAATGGGTAGCCCCTGTCTCCCAGCAACCAGCCCCTCAGCCGGGGATGGCGTCCCTCGTACATGCCGGGGATGGATGACCGCGACAACACGTATGAGTCGTGTACACTGCCTGGGTAACGGGCGCAGACTTGCAGGATCATCATGCGGTGGTCGCAGACCACCTGTATGTTCATCGAATAGGTCCCCTTCCTATTAGTGAACACGGCCCTGTTATCTGCAGGTGGCCGCACGGCGACGTGCATCCCATCGATCGCGCCCTGGACCATGGGGAACCCGGCCACGGCAGAGAAGCCCACGGCCCGGGCATCTTGGCTGGCCCGGTCCATAGGGAAGCGGATGTAGCGGTGCGCCATGGCATATAGGGCATCTGTCACTGCCCCGATGCACCGATGCACCGATGTCTGCGATATGCCAGACAGGTCCCCACTTGGTGCCTGGAATGACCCCGTTGCATAAAAGTTCAGGGCAACTGTAACCTTGACGGACACGGGGAGAGGGTGTCCCCCGCCAGTGCCACACGGTGACAGGTGTGCCAGCAGGTGGCAGATGTGTGCCACTGTTTCCCGCCTCATCCGGAGTCTCCTCCTGCATTCCCGGTCCGTGAGGTCCTGGTATAACTGCCGGGGCCGGTACACACGGGGCGCCCTTGGGTGCCTCCGTTGTCGTGGGGCCGCGACGTCCTCCTCCCCCTCCTCGCCCTGTCGGTCAGGTCTCCCTCCAGCCTGGGCGGCTGCCGCCTGCCCCTCTGCGGCAGGCTGCGCCGCCTCTCTGGCACGCTCCTCCTCCTCCTCCAGGGCAACATCGACATTAGCGGCTGCCGCCATATCGGCCAACATCGCTGGATGATCGGAAAACATGCCGGCCTGGTGGGGGGGGGGAACGACGACATGTCATCATTGCCCATACCCCCTCCTCCCCCCAGCCAGGTGGCATGGACCGCATGGGTCCAACTGTTGGAGGCTGGCACCTGGCCAGGTGGACCAACTCACTTGCCCCCCATACCACTCCCTGGCACGGGCCCCCCCCGGGCACGGACCCCCCATCCCCCTCCCCGGCACGGGCCCCCCCCCCATCCCCCTCCCCGGCACGGACCCCCCCCATCCCCCTCACCGGCACGGACCCCCATCCCCCTCCCCGGCACGGACCCCCCATCCCCCTCCCCGTCACGGACACCCCCCCCATCCCCCTCTGCGGCATGGACCCCCCACAACCTCCTCCACGGCACGGACCCCCCCCATCCCCCTCCCCAGGACGGACCCCCCCAACCTCCTCCCCGGCACGGACCCCAACCTCCTCCCCGGCACGGATCCCCCATCCTCCTCCCCAGCACGGACCCCCCATCCCCCTCCCTGGCACGGACCCCCCCCATCCCCCTCCCCGGCACGGACCCCCCATCCTCCTCCCCGGCACGGACCCCCATCCCCCTCCCCGGCACAGACCCCAAACTCCTCCCCGGCACGGACCCCCCCCCCCAACCCCCTCTCCGGCACGGACCCCCCCCCATCCTCCAACCCGGCACGGACCCCCCTCCCCGGCACGGACCCCCCCTCATCCACCTCCACGGCACGGACCCCCCCAACCTCCTCCCCGGCACGGACCCCCCATCCCCCTCCCCGGCACGAACCCCCCCCCCATCCCCCTCCCCGGCACGGACCCCAACCTCCTCCCTGGCACGGACCCCCCCATCTCCCTCCCCGGCACGGACCCCCCCCCCATCCCCCTCCCCAGCACGGACCCCCCCAACCTCCCCCACGTCACGGACCCCAACCTCCTCCCCGGCACGGACCCCCCATCCTCCTCCCCGTCACGGACCCTCCATCCTCCTCCCCGGCACGGACCCCCCATCCCCCTCCCCGGCACGGAACCCCCATCCCCCTCCCCGGCACGGACCCCCCCCATCCTCCTCCCCGGCACGGACCCCCCATCCCCCTCCCCGGCACGGACCCCCCATCCTCCTACCCGGCACGAACCCCCCTCCCGACACTCCCCCGGAGCCCAGCCCACTCTAACCACCCCCCCCCCCCCCGCCGCACAGACACACACACAACCCGAGACACACCTCTCCCCACACATTCAGACTGCGGCCACGCCATCGCCTGCCGAGCGGCCAACCCCCCAGGCCGTCACTCACCTCCACGCTGGTCGGCGTGAACCTGGAGCACAGGTTCACGCCGATGAAAAGGAGGTTTGATTTACGTCGACGTGAACGGTCATCACGTTGACGGGACTTCGGCCCATCCGGAAGGGAGAATATCGGCAGGCCGAAAATCGGCTGCCTTGCGCAGACCCGTGCCATTCTCCGACGGCAGCGGCGACATTAACGCCCCGCTGACTTTTCTCCCTTCGGAGACTTCAACAACTGGCGGGGGCGGGATTCACGGCGGCCAACTGCCATTCTCCGACCCGCTGGGGGGTCGGAGAATGACGCCCCTGATTTCTGGAAGCAGCCATTCAGCAAAGCCACAGCTGAAAAGGAAGCCGGATAACTCCTCTCAAATAAACTACAGAACCCTGGCATTTCAAAACCAACTATTCAACTGCTGAAGTCAGCATTGTTGGAATCACGAATCTCAAACGGCAACAACATTTCATCATCTACTCCTCACGGCAAGTGAAAGACTGGTTTCTAATTGATTCAGTTTTATTTTTGACTCTCTTCTCGGGCGTCATTCTCCGACCCCCCGCCGGGTCGGAGAATGGCCGTTGGCCGCCGTGAATCCTGCCGAAGTCTCCGGTACCGGAGATTGGGCGGGGGCGGGAATCGGGCCGCGCCGGTTGGCGGGACCCCCCACTCAATTCTCCGGCCCGAATGGGCTGAGGTCCCGCCCAGAAATTGCCTGTCCCGCCGGCGTAAATTAAACATGGTATTTACCGGCGGGACCAGGCGGCGTGGGCGGGCTCCGGGGTCCTTGGGGGGGCGCGGGGCGATCTGACCCCGGGGGGGTGCCCCCATGGTGGCCTGGCCCGCGATCGGGGCCCACCGATCCGCGGGCGGGCCTGTGCCGTGGGGGCACTCTTTCCCTTCCCCCTCCGCCACGGCCTCCACCATGGCGGAGGCGGAAGAGACTCTCCCCACTGCGCATGCGCAGGAAACTGTCGGCGGCCGCTGACGCTCCCGCGCATGCGCCGCATTTCCGCGCCAGCTGGCGGGGCACCAAACGCCATTTCCGCCAGCTGGCGGGGCAACAAACGCCATTTCCGCCAGCTGGCGGGGCGGAAATCCCTCCGGCGCCATCCTAGCCCCTCAATGTTGGGGCTCGGCCCCCAAAGATGCGGAGCATTCCGCACCTTTGCGCCAGCACGATGCCCGTCTGATTGCCGCCCCGGGGTCAGATCGCCCCGCGCCCCCCCCAGGAACCCGGAGCCCGCCCACGCCGCCAGGTCCCGCCGGTAAATACCAGCTTTGATTTACGCCGGTTGGACAGGCAATTTCTGGGCGGGACTTTGGCCCATCCGGGCCGGAGAATTGAGAGGGGGGTCCCGCCAACCGGCGCAGCCCGATTCCCGCCCCCGCCCAATCTCCGGTACCGGAGACTTCGGCGGGGGCGGGATTCACGGCGGCCAACGGCCATTCTCCGACCCGGCGGGGCTCGGAGAATGACGCCCAGGGAGTCAAACATTTCAGGGGAAAATTTGTGATAATAAGGCACTGTTTAATACAGCTTGAATTTTTTAATGAGGTACAAATGTCTTCTTCATAAAAATAATTTTATGTTCAAAAGTACGAACAGTCAACTAGAGAGGAATAGTATTTGCCAGAACCCTTGATGGAATAAACAATCCAGACTATCTAGGACAAGAAATTTCCAATTAAGGAATCACAGAGTTGAACCTAAGATTTTGGTTTATGAGAGTGTTGATGTTGTGGACCCTCGTTTTAAACCCAGCCACTTCTTGGTCTCCACAGTAGCTTGTTATGGAAAAACACAGGAATGGTAGTATTGTCGTTATGTTACTGCACTAATAATCCAAAGGTCTGGAGTAATCATCCAGACATACGAGTTCAAATCCCACCACGGCAGCTGGGGTTTTTAAGTTCAGTTAATTAAATACATCTAGAAAACAAAGCTAGTTTCAGAAATGTGTGAACCGACTATGTTGTCATAGTAACCTAGCTGGCTCACTGTTGTCACATTGGAAGGATGGAAATCTGGCAGCTTTACCTGGAATGGCCTCTACGGACTCCAGAACCACATCAAAGTGGGGGATCTTAACGACCTCAGTCATTTCACTGGCTTTAGCAGTCTGTCATGACAGCTGTTGTTTGGGGGGCAAGGAAAATCTTATGTAAACATGTCACAATATGAAGGAAAATAGTGTAGAAATAAGATAGCCTCATTGGTTCAAACTAAAGGATTGACAACTGAAGTGTAGGTGTGAATTTTTCTGGATATTGGTTGGTGGGAATGGAGGTCAGAGAAGGTTGGGACACCTGCCCGCCACTGGGATAGCATCCAGTCTCTTGGAGGTGGGCTGAGGCATGGAACAGTTGCCTGCTCCATCTAGGCAGGCTGTCAATTTGCAAAATTAAGGCCTGAATTATAGTCTATTAGAAGGTTCCAGCTGAGGCTCCATGGTCCAAAGAAGGAACAGGAAAGGCATCTCCCACAGCCCCAACAAATCCCCTGGCCAGTGTTTCCCCTCAAATAGGCTCTTAGCCATCTTAAATTTATTATTTCTACTTCCCTGTCTGAGGGCTTCTTCCTGTAAATGCACCATCGAATCTTCAGAGCAGCCACCCATCTAATTGAGCTGGCAGCTGGAACTTCTGGTGTGAGTTAGCGGTCGCACATTTGGTGCCCCCGCTCAAGGTGGATGCTTTCGGTCCTTTCTCTGTTCGTAGGGTGGACGTTTGAATGGAAAAAAGGTGGAAGAGTGCTCGGAGTGTGACTTCTGGTGTGACGGGTGGATGGATCCATGGACCAGGAGTGTGTCAGTAAGAAGGGAGCTGGTGGAACAGGTGAATCTTTGTGCACCAATGGTCAAGATAGTGGAGGGCAAAGGGCCTATTCTGCCCATGCAGTGGTCGACGGAGCAACCGATGGACTTCTTAAATGAGAAGTTCAGCCATCACAGCAAGGAGGCCCTGGAGGACCTAGCCAAGATGGTAGAGCTGCTCAAAGCAGGGACTGATTCTGTGGAGCAGAGGCTGGAGTTCCAGGGTTAGGTGATCCATAAAGTGGAGGAGGCAGTGGGTGAGCACGAGGAGCAGTACGCCTCGCTGGCGGCCGAGATGGGGGTGATGCGGGAGACCCAAAAGAGATTGAAGGAGAAGGTGGAGGATCTGGAGAACCGCTCCAGAAGGCACAATTTGAGGATCATGGGGATGCCCAAAGGCATTGAAGGAGCGGAGGCCGGCACGTATGTGGCCAAAATGTTGAAGAAACTGATGGGGGAGGGTGCCTTTGCCCGGCCTCTGGAGGTCGACCGAGCGCACAGGGCACTGATGAGGACGTCGCAGGTGGGTGAACCGCCAAGGTTGATGGTGGTGCAGTTGCACCGCTTCTTGGACAAGGAGAAGATTCTGTGGTGGCCGAGGCAGACGAGGAGGTGTACCTGGGAAGGGAACGGGCTGAGGGTGTATCAAGGCCTGGGTGCAGAGCTGGCGAAGAGGAGGGCCGCGTTTAATCGGGTCAAAGCTGGCCTCTTCAAGAAGAGGGTGAAGTTTGGAGTTCTATACCCACCCGCCTTTGGGTGACTTTCCAGAATCGAGAACACTATTTTGGTATGCCAGAGGAGGCGATGGAGTTTCTGAAGGATAATGGACTGGCAGGAGAAGGACGACACTGAACTTTGGAGGTGGTGTGAGGTGGTGTTTCCTTTTAGTGGTTGTTGGAGAGTTTTTTCTTAATTGAGATGCTTTGTTGGGCTTGGTGATGCAGTATTTGGGGAGTATTAAGGGTGAGCGCACCTTTTTCTGTTCCTTCGTTTCTTTGATTCCTGAGGGAGTGCTGATGGTTGTGGGAGGAGAGTCAAGAGGGTAGGAGCCTGCAAGGCTTTGGACGGGAGCTGCCATGTTAGCTGGGCGGGCTAGTTAGCGGGAACGCAGCAGGGGGTGGTCAGGTGGTTAGTGTAGGGAAGGGGGATGGGGTTGTTGACAAAGGTGTGGTCGTTGTGGCGCATTTGGAAAAGGAGCATTGATGGTGGACATCCGAAGGAGGGCCCGGAGGGTTGCATGACATGAGCCAGGAGCTGGCCCAAATGGGGATAAGTTGCTTTTTGCCTTGCCTATAGAATCATTGGCTCTGGCGCTTAAAGCGTCAAGGGATTGGAAAGGGATTTTGAGGGGGGGGGTTTCATGCAAAGGGTTTTGGTGTATGTGGATAACCTGTTATATACTTCGGACCCATTGGGCGGCATTGGCAGTATTATGGGGATTTTGGAGGACTTTAATCGGTTTGCTGGAAACAAGCTTGTTGTGTTATGTTACTTCGAGTAACATTAGCTGCTACTTGATGTAGGCTTTGCTGAAGGATGCTCCAGACTCTGAGATAAGTTCAACGTATTTATTGAGTGATTAACAATGCTCCTAAATGAGTTCGACACTCTGCTAATCTGACTCTAGTAACTCAGTCTACTCTGCTAACTATACAAGCTGGCTCTAGACCACGTGCTAGGGTGTGATGTTGCTGTTAATCAACCCTCTCTTGCTCCCTAGGTTTCTGCCGGTGGAAGAGGCAGAGCCTGTGTGCCTTGTCCTTTTTATAGTGGTCGTGTAGTGCCCCCTTGTGGTAATGCCACCTCTGGGTGTCCTGATTACCTATTGAATGTGTCCTGTTCTGATGACCCATTGGTTGCGTGTCTGCATATCATGACTAAGCTGAACACAGGAAAGAGCGAGGTGTTCCTGATTGAGACCAAATGCCCGGAGAGGAGGTTAGGGAGCTGCCGTTCAAAGTGGTGGGGGCGAGCTTTAGATACTTGGACATCCAGGTGGCCGGGGTTGGGCGCAGGTGCATAAGTTAAATTCATCTCGGTTGGCGGAGCAGATGCAGGGGGATTTTAAGAGGCGGGATGTGCTGCATACTGTCTTTGGCGGGATGGGTGCAGACAGTGAAGATAACGGTGCTGTCTCCCGTCTTCATCCCGAAGTAATTCTTCAAAAACGTCAATGTGCTGATCTCGGGGTTTGTGTGGATGGGGAAACACCCTGTGGGTCAAAAGGGCTTTTTTAGAGCAAGGGGTGAGGAGGGGAGGGTTGGCATTGCCGAATATAATGAATTACTACTGGGCGGCAAACATCGCTACGGTTAGGAAATGGGTAATGGGGGAGGGGTCGGTATGGGGGCGGGTGGAGGCAGCTTTTTGCAGGGGAACGAATTTAGGGGAATTGTTGACCGTCTCTGCCGTTCTCGCCGGCCAGGTTCTCCGTGAGCCTAATGGAGGTGTTGGCCTTGAGGGTATGGGGCAGTGGAGGCAGCATTTGAGACTGGAGGGTGCCTTAGTGTGGGCATGTATCTCTGATAACCATAGGTTTGCGAGATGGGGGGTGCTGGATGCAAGGTTTCGGGGTTGGCGGCATGCGGGGATTGACCGGTTTAGGGATTTGTTCATAGGGGGTAGATTTGCAAAATTAGATGACCTGGAGGAGGAATATGATCTGCCCAGGGAGAATGGGATTTCATAAGGGGGGAGGTGCCTTCCTCTCCCGGTTTGCCACCCCTGGGGCTGCAAGTTGGGGAGGGGAAAGTGTCTGAGGTCTACAAGGAGCTGATGGACTGGGAGGGAGCCCCGATGGGAGAGGAGGAGCTTGGGGGGGGGGGAAATGGAGGCTGGGATATGGGAGGAGGCCCTGTGAAGGGTGAATGCGTCCGCATCATGTGCAAGGCTCAGTCTTATCCAGTTTAAAGTGGTCCACAGGGCGCATATGATGATGGCTGGGATGGGTAGGTTCTTTGAGGGATTAGAGGACAGATGTGGGTGGTGTGCGGTGAACCATGTCCACATGTTTTGGGCGTGTCCAAATCTGAAGGGGTTCTGGCAAGGGTTTGCGGACGTAATGTCCAAGATGTTGGGGGTGAAGGTGCCCTGAGTCCAGAGGTAGCGATATTTGGGATGTCGGATGACCCGGGAGTCCAGGGGGCGAGAGAGGCCGATGTCTTGGCCTTTGCCTCCCTGATAGCCCAGAGACGGATTGTGTTTGTGTGGAGGTACTCGGAGCCGCCAAATGCGAGGGTGTGGGTGAGTGACCTGGAGGAATTCCTGAGGTTGGAAAAAATCAAGTTGGTCTTGAGGGGGTTGGTCGATGGGTTCGCTCAGAGGTGGAATCCGTTCATTGACTTCTTTAAGAAGGACTGAGGTGTCAGCAGATCAGAAGGGGGGGGGGGGGATAAGGGGGTTAAAATGGGGCAGGCAGGACGGGAGGAGGGGAAGAGCGGGGGGCGGGGAGTTGGTGCTAGTTATTATGTTGTACAATTTTGATTCTGCTCTTATTTGTTTTGTTTGTTGTTTATATAAATGCCTGAATAAAATATTTTTAAAAAATTGAGGTGACAGCTTCAGCAGCTCATCTGCCATCCTTCATCAGGCATTGCCACTGGTGGGCAATTAGGAGGCCACCTCCAGTTAAATCCCCTAGCTGGTCATGTGGGCTAGTGTGAGTTTGGGATCTCCATTCTGGATCTCACATTGGAGTCCCAAAACTAGCGGTAAAATTCAGACTCCAGTCTTTGTATGTTTTTGAACCAAGGCTCTTGAATGACATGTGTTCTAGTTTTAACAATGAACTATTGCAATGTTCAATGACAAAGGATTAGTATTGGTCAACTGGGTGGAAAATTTTGGATCTTGATACATCCCACGGGACTTATAACCACAGTTATTTGACGAATGAGGCTGCATTTTCCTGTGAAAGTATAATGCCTCCTTCACTCTGAGGAAAAATGTGGATGCACCCTGAGTATGAAAGTTATTTACTTAGCAATATCATCCATTAAACTCAATGAGGTTTACAACACATAAAATAACATGGACGGTTTAAGACCAGGACCTTTTAAGGATTAGATAAAAGTTATAAATTGCTAATTGTTTGCATTTATATTTATGGTAAAATTTGGATATCTGAGATTAGCTGTGAAATCACTTCCTGTTTCCAATAATTTTTGAAATTGAGTTCCTGGAGATTTCCGATCAGCTTTTAACTTCATTTTGCAACAAGCATCAACAGTTGACATACTCCACACACATGCTGTTTAATTACGTCCTTATTATGGATTGACAATTTCATCTTAACTGGTTGCAACTCATTGAGTGACTTGCAGTTAGTTAAGATTTGTGGATTCTCCGAAATCCCGGCCAAGTGTTGACGCCGGTGTAAACACCGGAGTGGTGTACGCCGGCATCAACAGGCCTCCTGGCCCTGCAATTCACCGTTTTTTAAGGAGCTAGCACAGCGCCGGAGTGCTGCGTGCTGCTCCGGTGCCAAAGGGCAGCCCTGCACGGCCGGCGCAGGTCCAAGCATGCGGGCCATGGCCGGCGCGGGTACATGCATGCGCGCCACGGCCATCTCCGCGCCGGCACATGTGCGTGGTTGGCATTACCGCGCCTGCACAGAGCAACATGTCGGGAACCTAACAGCAAGCCCACGCGGAAGGAGGTAGGCTCCCTCCAGATCGCGGCCGCCCGCCGATTGGAAGCCCCCGGGCATGGGCCTGGACCCTGTGGAGGCCCCCCCTGGAGTCAGATCCCCCCACCCCCCCACCAGGACGTCCACAGCGTCCGTGGGTCCGAGCTCCCGCCGGGTGGTACCAGGTTTGAACCACGCCGGCGGGACTCGGCGGAACACGGCGGGAGTTTGGCCCCTCGCCCGCGGAGAATCGCTGCGGGGGCCTATTTCAGCGCCCCCCTGACCTACGCCGAGGGCGCGATTGGCGCCGATAATCGGCGACCCAGCGTCGGAGCGGCATGGCAGGAATTTCCCCTGCCCCCGGTGATTGTCCGACCCGTCGTGGGCTCAGAGAATCCCGGCCTGCGTGTTTTGTAAAAGCCAAGTGACTGCATCCATTTATTAAAACTTCAGCTGTTTTGTGCGACTTCACTTCCATTTTAGCTTGATGTGACATTAAAGAAAGATGTAGCAGCTCCCAATACAGCACTTACTACAACTCTGAGGGTTTGAACCTGCCTAAAACAGAAGATTTCTCGTTGAATTTGAGGCTTAAAGAAATGGAAGGCACGCAAGCAGCAGGTGCAGGAAAAGTACTTTGATGTGCTGTTTTACGTCTTATTTCAGACACTCCTTTCCCATTGTTCTTGGGCAGGATGAGGAACCTCTGTGTAGTGTTGCTCTTATTAGCCTTAGTTTATTAGCTCTGATTATGTCACCTTTGCTCACGAGTCGCCAGGTATCTTTCTGATACCGCCACGTGGTTCAAGCTCGAGTTATGATTAATAAGTCAGCTCACCGCTTAGTAAGATTGAAATCAACGGTCATTTATTATATACAACAAGTAATGCTTACACAATAATCCTACTATCTATATAGAAACCTACCACTACTGGCCAATACTTAACTTTAGGAAGGGCCCACCAGGTCAGGGAAACGAATGGCTTATCGAATCAGATCTGGCCCGCGGGATTCAAAAAGGCTGATACAGGTCGATGTCTAGGAGTCTTTATCGGGTAGCGATCGCTGGAGTCAAACTTACTGTTTCTTTGTTGATGTTCTTGCGAAGGTCTCGAGCAGGAGAAGAACGGAGAGAGAGAGAGAGCTGAACTTGGCCCCTCACTTTATAGGGCCCAGGGGTTTCCCGCCTCTCGGGGCGGCCCTTGACCCTGAGTCCCAAGTGATTGGACTTGTTCCCAATCACTGGGTTCGATACGTCCAATAACGGGGCGATTCCTCGATCGGGGGGTGGTCGTTCACCTGACTTTGTTTCGGCCACTGCAGGCGCCGACAGGTCTGGCCCGGCATTCAATTGCTAATATGTTGCAATTGTTCCCGGGGATAGCCGATTAAACTGCAGATGTCTGGGTTGATGTGCTGCTAATGGTCTTGAGTATCGATCTGGGCCGACTTCCCCAGAGCCGAATATGCTATTCTGTCTGCAGCTGTCTGTTTGTATCCTGTTGGCTGCTTTTCCCATCAGCCTTTTTGGTGAGCCATTTTAAATCCGGTTTTGGCCAAATTAATAGGGAATCAGCCATTTTAGGTGGCTACAGTAGTATGTCTTCCCATTTCACATTCCTCTTGGTTGCTGAGTCATACAGATTTCCAATTGATATCTTCTTATTTTAAGAAGCTGGCTCCCTCTTGACTTGACATTTTAAAGAGCCCCACTCCCATGTGTCTACCATGTTGCCATTTCCCCAGACATTGGGGTGCTTCTGTTGTGGCACGTCCGCTGATGGAGAAATACCTATGTGTCAGCATTCAGCTGCATGATCTGGCTTGAGCTGCACCCCTTAATTACAAAAGATGCTTCCAGGCTCCAATTCATTAACTAGAATGTGCTGTGTGGAATGTTTTATGCGTTTTTTCCCCCATTTACTAGATGTGAGCGTCTGCTGACGAGGCCAGCATTTATTGCTCATCCCTCGTTACCCTTCAGAAGGTGGTAGTGGTGAGCTGAAGTCCATGTGGTGTAAGTACATTCACTGTGCTGTTAGGGAGGGAATTCTGGGATTTTGACCCAGCGAGATATTTCTAAGTCAGGATGGTGTGTGGCTTGGACGGGAAACTTCAGCTGGTGGTGTTCCCATGTATCTGCTGCCTTGTCCTTCTAGATGGTAATGGTCGTGGGTTTAGAAGGTGCTCCCTAAGGAACCTTGGAAAGTCCCTGCAGTGCATCATGTAGCTGCTACACATGGCTGCCATTGTTTATTGGTGGTACAGGGATTGAATGTTTTTGGAAGGGATGGCAATCAAGTGGGCTGTTTTGTCCTGGATGGTGTTGAGCTTCTTGAGTGATGTTGGAGCTGCACTCATCTAGGCAAGTGGAGAGTATTCCATCACACTCCTGACTTGTGCTTGTGGACAGGCCTTGGGCAGCCAGGAGGTGAGTTACTCACCACAGGATTCCTCGCCTTTGACCTACTCTTGTAGCCACAGTATTTATATGGAAAGTCCAATTCAGTTTCTGGTCAATGGTAACCCCCCCCAGGATGTTGATAGGACACGTGTAAAATTATTGCAGAACAGTCTTGGAGGAGACGCACCTTAGAAGTTACGGTTCAGGATTCACACACAGTTTTGTCACTGGCATCCCTTCCTCTTTTTTCTTCTATGTGTTTGTGAGGTTGTGACAAACACTGTATCCCATTAATTTCCGTTGCCGTTATACTGTACCTGGTTGCCAAGTAAACATTGTTGTGATTCAAAATTCCTCCAGGAACATGAGCAACCTGGGGCGTCATTCTCCGACCCCCCAGCGGGTCGGAGAATGGCCGTTGGCTGCCGTGAATCCCGCCCCCGCTGGTTGCCGAAGTCTCCGGTACAGAGATTGGGCAGGGGTGGGAATCGGGCCGCGCTGGTTGGCGGGCCCCCCCGCTCGATTCTCCGGCCCGGATGGGTCGATGTCCCGCTGAGAAATTGCCTGTCCCGCCAGCGTAAATTAAAGTACCTATTTACCGGCGGGACAAGGCGGCGTGGGCAGGCTCCGGGGTCCTGGGGGGGTGCGGGGCGATCTGACCCCGGGGGGTGCTCCCACGGTGGCCTGGCCCGCGATCGGGGCCCACCGATCCGCGGGCGGGCCTGTGCCGTGGGGGCACTCTTTCCCTTCCGCCTCCGCCATGGTCTCCACCATGGCGGAGGCGGATGAGACTCTCTCCACTGCGCATGCGCGGGAAACTGTCAGCGGCCGCTGACGCTCCCGCGCATGCGCCGCCCCGACATGTCATTTCCGCGCCAGCTGGCGGGGCAACAAAGGTCGTTTCTGCCAGCTGGCGGGGCGGAAATCCCTCCGGCGCCGGCCTAGCCCCTCAATGTTGGGGCTCAGCCCCCAAAGATGCGGAGCATTCCGCACCTTTGGGGCGGCGCGATGCCCGTCTGATTGGCGCCGTTTTGGGCGCCAGTCGGCGGACATCGCGCCGTTTGGGGAGAATTTCGCCCCTTATGTCTGTATTATGTCTCACTTTGTTTTAATTTGTGCTTGGGATAAGCGAGACGGCAAGGGCATTATTGATTCATGCAATATTAATTATTAATGCTGGCAAGGGCATTATTAATTTCCCGCTCCTACTTAGCCTTGAATGCCTTTCCTTGGCAACTGCTTCAGAGTAGAGATAGCTGTTGATATGGATCAGATATTGCCCTGATATTACCAGAGCAGTTAAGGACAAAGATTTCCTTCCCTAAAAGATTATATGTGAAGCTATCGGGCGGGATTCTCCGTCGGCTCACGACAGAATCGAGACATGCGATTGGGCGGAGAATCGGTTTTGACGCCACAATAATGGCGGGTTCCATTTCATGCCAAATCGCAATTCTCCGGTGCCTCGTCAGTGCCGTCAAAGTGCTCCGCTCCAAATGTATGGTAAACACCAGTTGGCATATCATTAGCGAGCCGAGCCTGACCCAGTATTCTCCGGGGCATCCGCGATCCTTCACCTCCACCAGGGTGAATTCCCGATGGCGAGGTAGGACACGGAGAGGAGTGACGATGGGCTGCCGGTCCTGACACTGGCCGGGCTGGCTGGGGTGGGATGGTGGGGGCTGCAAGGGCCGGGGTGGGGGGATGGGGAGGGGGGGGGGGTGCGAAGGGTTCTGATGTCGGGGTGGCCTCCACACAGTACTGGGGGGGGGTGTCCAGGGTTGGACCACTATTGCCGGGGCTTGCAATGCAGCCATCTTGCTGCGCACCCCACTGACCACCCACCTTGGGCTCTGGTTCTTCAAAGTGCCACTGGCCGTATAGGTGCCTCCACGCCACCATCCCCACACCTCACCCTCTTCCATGCCACCCCAGCCCCCAACCAGCCGGCACCCACCGGTGGGGCATCACACGGCCTACCCAGGGCAACGCCCACAGTAGCCCCGACAGGGAAGCGCTGCATGGGGGCCACGGAGTGAACTGCTAGCAGCAGGGATGTGCACCAGGGTCCGAGGCCCCCACGGTGCCGGACACCAACCGGGTCAGGAGTGCAGAGAGGAGGGGGGAAGGGTCAGCAGTGCCAACTGAGGCCAGCGTGTAGCCCGTTGGATCTGGTTGGGCATGGGGGTACGCACCATGCTAACATGTTGGCCTTTCACCCCCTGCAGACAATGGATATTGGAATACAACCAGCAATGGTGACCTTCCTCCTCTTCGCTGGTGCCCTGGGAGTTGCCCTGCGGCTGTACAAGCTGGAGCTGCTTGAGGATGAGGAAGCTGCCGAAGCGGAGCATGCAGCAACAGAGCGTGCAGCAACGGAATGTGCAGCAACGGAGTGTGCAGCAACGGAGTGTGCAGCAGCAGAGCGTGCAGCAACAGAGCGTGCAGCAACGGAGTGTGCAGCAACGGAGCATGCAGCAACAGAGCGTGCAGCAACGGAGTGTGCAGCAACGGAGTGTGCAGCAACGGAGTGTGCAGCAGCGGAGTGTGCAGCAGCAGAGCGTGCAGCAGTGGAACAGGAGGCAGCCGCTGAGGATGGAGAGTGGACCACCCAACAGACCGAGCAGGAGGTGCAAAGGAGGCACCACATGAGGCCTCGTGTGTACCAGCAGCACATGTCGGACCAGACATGCCGTCGAAAACTCTGGCTGAGCAGGGGAACAGTGCGATATATCCTGGCAGTCCTGGACCAGGCAAGTTTTGGGGTGTCTCAGGTGAGGAGGGTAAGGGAGGCCTGGGGCGACGGACAGAGACGGATGGGATTGTCGACTGAGAGGTCATGGGTGTAGAAGGAGGCCCTGAGGTTACTGGACTTTAATAAGGTGGTGAGCAAATTTTACTGTAGATAGAAAAGATCCCAAAGTTCTCAAAGTTTAGGATGAAGAGTTTTGCTGAGTCCAAGAATGGGAGAATAGGACAACAGATGAACAGAATTTTCCACTGCTCCGTAATGGAGGTTGCGGTTGTTTAAAAATAACGAAACAGGCAGCAATTGATTTTGCCAATTTTGGTAGTTCAATGTGCACTGCAGCTTTCTCACTGTGGCTGTTTAATGTCGGGATGTCTGAATTAAGTGGAATAGTTCAGAATATGCATCTGGCAGCACATTCCTAGTCGTTCCACTGCCTGCAATCAAACCTTTAATATATTTCATTTCTTTTTTTTTAACAAACAATTTTATTGAGGTATTTTTTGGCATTGTAAACAGTTACAGATAACAGAAATGTGCAAACATCAATATAAAACCAATGCTTCAATCAAACCAGACTGCACATGCCCGCTCCTCTCCCCTAGACACTACCCGCCGATTTATCCCTCCTACTCTACTCTAATCTCCCCCCCCTCTTCCTTCCTCCCCCCCGCCCCCTGCTGACGTTCACTCTCCCGTGAAGAAGTTGATGAATGGTTGCCACCTTCGGGCGAACCCCAATACAGATCCCCTCAAGGCGAACTTGATTTTCTCCATACCCAGAAAACTTGACATGTCCGAAGGCCATAGTTCGGTCTTCGGGGGTTTTGAGTCCCTCCATGGCAGCAGTATTCGCCGCCGGGCTATCAGGGAAGCAAAGGCCAGAACATCTGCCTCTTTCTTCCCCTGGACTCCCGGGTCTTCCGAAACCCCCAAAATTGCCACCCCTGGACTCATCACCACCCTTGTTTTCAGCACCCGGGACATGACCCCCGCAAATCCCTCCCAGTACCCCCTAAGCTTAGGACATGCCCAAAACATGTGAACATGGTTCGCTGGTCCTCCCACGCATCTAGCGCACTTATCCTCTACCCCAAAGAATTTGCTCATCCGAGCCACCGTCATGTGGGCCCGGTGAACGACCTTAAATTGAATCAGGCCGAGCCTGGCACATGTTGCGGTTGAGTTTACCCTAATCAGAGCTTCCGCCCACAGCCCGTCCTCCATCTCCCCGCCAAACTCCTCATCCGTTTGAGTTTCAGTTCCTCTGTCTGGGACTCTTCCCCCCTCATGAGCACCTTGTAGATATCCAAGACTCTACCCTCTCCTCCTTCTCCTCTAGAGACTATTCTGTCCTGGATCCCTATTGGCGGGAGGCGTGGGAAGGATGGGACCTGTCTACCTACAAAGTCCCGCATCTGTAAGTACCTAAAGTCATTTCCCCTTACCAGCCCAAATTTCTCCTCCAAGCCCTTCAAACTCACAAAGCTCCCCTCCAGGAACATATCGCCCACCCTCCCCACCCCCGCCTGCCACCATGTTCGAAACCCTCCATCTATGTTCCCGGGGGCGAATCGATGGTTATCACAGACGCACACCCCCACCCACATGCCTCCTCCACTGGCCCCGTATCCGCAGGGCCGCCCCCACTATGGGCTGGTGGAGTACCTGGCCAGCGACAGCGGTAGGGGAGCCGTGACCAGGGCTGCCAAACTGGTGCCCCTGCATGAAGCCGCCTTCACCCGCTCCCAGGTAGACCCCATACCCACCATCCACTTCCTTATCATGGCTATGTTAGCCGCCCAGTAGTAGTTGCTCAGACTCGGCAATGCCAGACCCCCCTCGCTGCGGCTCCTTTCAAGCATCGCCTTCTTCACCCGCGGAGATTTTCCCGCTCAGACAAAGCTCATGATGATTTTGCCGGTCCTTTTGAAGAAGGACCGTGGGATAAAGATCGGGAGGCACTGGAAGATGAATAGAAATCTAGGGAGGATTGTCATCTTTACAGTCTGCACCCTCCCCGCCAGTGACAGCGGGAGTGCATCCCATCTCCGAAACTCCCTCTTCATTTGTTCCACCACTCTAGTCAAATTTAACTTATGTAACCTGTCCCAACCTCGTGCCACCTGTATCCCCAAGTACCGGAAACTTTCCTCCACCAGCCTAAATGTAGCTCCTTCAGTCTATTCTCCTGGCCCCTTGCCTGCACCACAAACATCGCACTCTTGGCCATATTTAATTTGTACCCTGAAAACCGGCCAAACTTCCAGTATATTTTCCATCCCGGCCAGTGGGTCCGACACATACAGGAGCAGGTCGTCCGCATAGAGAGAGACCCTATGTTCCACCCCCCACCTCTAGTCATTCCCTTCCACCCCTTTGCAGCTCTCAACGCCATCGGCAATGGCTCTATGGCCAGCGCGAACAGCAACGGGGAGAGTGGGCACCCCTGTCTGGTCCCGCGATGTAGTCTGAAATAATCTGACATTACCCTGTTCGTCCTAACGCTAGCTTTTGGGGCCTGGTACAATAGTCTGCCCCAATTAACCAGTCCCTCCCTGAACCCAGACCGTCCAAGCACCTCCCAAAAATAGCCCCACTCCACCCGGTCGAAGGCCTTTTCAGCGTCCATTGCCACCACTACCTCCACCTCCTTGCCCGTCGGGGGCATCATGATCATTAAGCAATCTTCTCAAGTTAGCTGTCAGCTGCCTGCCTTTCACAAACCCTGTCTGATCGTCCCCAATCACCTCCGGTACGCAGTCCTCAATTCTAATCGCCAGGACCTTGGCCAGGAGCTTGGCATCCACATTGTTCAGGGAGATTGGCCTGTATGCCCCGCAAGATTCCAGGTCCTTGTCCCGCTTCAGTATCAGCGATATGGTGTCTTGCGACATCATCGGTGGCAGGGTCCCTCTGTCCCTCACCTCATTAAAAATTCTAGTCAGGACCGGTCCCACTATCTCCGAGAACTTCTTGTAAAACTCTACTGGGTATCTATCCGGTCCAGGGGCTTTCCCCGACTGCATGGCCTTTAGTCTCCCCAATACCTCCTCCACTCTAATCGGGGCCCCCAGCCCGTCCACTAGTCCCCTGCCTACTTTTGGGAAGGTTAGTCCATTTAGGAACCTTTTCATCTCCTCCGGCTCCTTCGAGGGTTCTGAAGTGTACAGCTTACTATAGAAGTCCCGAAATACCTTGTTCAGTCCTGCCGGGTCCTCCACTCTGCTCCCCTCCCCATCAACCACTCTACCTATTTCTATGGCCGCCTCCCTCTTCCTGAGTTGCTGCGCTAGCAATCTACTGGCCTTCTCCCATGCTCATACACCACTCCCCTCACCTTCCTAAGTTGTTCCATGGCCCTGCTCGTGGATAGCACCCCCAGTTCCGCCTGCAATCTCCGTTTCTCCCTGAGTAGGTCCTCCCCCGGGGACCCCGCATGCTCCTTGTCTATCCGGTGAATTTCCCTAACCAATCTGTCCATTTCTGCTCTGTCTGGCCTGACCCTGTGAGCCCGAATTGAGATCAGCTCCCCCCTCACTACTGCCTTCAGCGCCTCCCACAGGGTCGCTGCTGAAACCTCCCCCGTATCGTTCACCTGCAAGTAATTTTGCACACACTTCCGAAGTCTCTCACATATCGCCTCCTCCGACAACAATCCTATGTCTAAGCTCCATTGTGGGCGTTGGTAATTCGCCCCCCCGACCTGCAGGTCCACCCAGTGCGGGGCATGGTCTGAGATAGTGATTGCCGAGTATTCCGTATTCTTTACCTCCCCAACACAGTCCCTGCTCACGATAAAAAAATCAATCCTAGAATATACTTTATGAACATGCGAGTAGAATGAGTAGCCCCTTCCTGTTGGCTCTCCATGGGTCCACAGCCCCCATTTGCTCTATGAACCCTTTCAGCTCCCTTGCCATTGCTGGGAGTCTGCCCGTTCTGGAACATGACCGGTCCAGCCCCGGGTCAAGGACCGTATTAAAGTCCCCCCCCCCATTATCAACTTACGTGAGTCTCGGTCTGGGATCTTCCCCAGCACTCTTTTGATAAAGTCAACGTCGTCCCAGTTCGGCGCATATATGTTCAACAGCACCACTCTTCTCCCCTCCAGCTTGCCCCTTACCATAAGGAATCTGCCCCCGCCGTCTGCGACTACGCCCTCCGCCTCAAATTGAACCCGCTTATTGATCATAATTGCTACCCCACTAGACTTAGAACCCAAGTCCGAGTGGAAGACCTGGTTGATCCAGCCCTTCCTTAGCCTAGTCTGGTCAGACACTTTCAGATGTGTCTCCTGCAACATAATTATGTCCGCCTTTAGAGCCCGCAAATGTGCAAACACACGTGCCCTTTTAACTGGCCCATTTAGTCCCCTGACATTCCAGGTGACCAGCCTGGTTGGGGGGCACAACCCCCCTCCCTTTCTTGGGCCCGCCCCCGGCCCATGCGCTGCGCCATTCCTGGCTCGCCTCTTTGCTGCCTCCACCCCCGACCTCCTTTCCATTATCTACTTCAGATCCCCTCCACATCAGCAAAATAACTCCCCCCCCTCCCCCCCTCGCAACATCCCCCAATAACCCCACCCCTGCCATTCACTGGCTGTATTCTCCCCCCCCCCCACCTGACTCCCTTGACTAGCCAACCTGCTAGTCCGGTGACTCATCGCTCCAGAGTACCCTTGTCTCACTCCCATTGTTTCCCTGACCTCATCTCCCCACTCCCCAGCACACCATCCCCCACTCCGACCCACTGGAACAGTCTCACTAAGATGGGAAAGACCAAACAAGATGTAAACATCAAACAGCACCTCGAGGTACAATATAGTTCCAGCTGTGTACACAGAAAAGTGTTGACCCACGTCCCTTTCTGAGCATCCAAAAAAATATATATATAACACCGCAATAACCCAGTACCCGTACATCTCCCATCCGAAACAAACAGAAAATCCATAGACATAAATTAAACAAAAGCCCCCAACCAACATCTTTAATCCCCATTGCTGACCGGCCACCCTTTTGTTACAATACAGGCTCCAGCGCACTCAGAGAGCCCAACAAAAGGTACACACCACAACAGAAGAAAAAAAAGAGAGGAAAAAAAACAACAGAAAAAAGGAAAAAGACCATTCGAAAGTGGGTGGGGGGGGGGGGGGGGGGTACCCACCCCCACAGGCAAAAACTGCCCACAATAAATACACCACAAGGCACCTTTAAAGCAGTAAACAGTCGACCTGCAGTCCAGGCACAGTAGGCATCCCCTCAAACAGTAATTCTTGGACCCTAGCTTGCGTCCATTGGTCCTTTTTTCGAGACCAGCCCCTGATCCCTCCAAAGTCCTTCGCTTCTTCGGGCTCGGAGAAGTAGTGGTGTTGGCCCTGATGCGTAACCCAAAGATGGGCCGGGAAGAGCAGACCAAACGTCACGTGCTTTTTGAACAACACCTCCTTAACTTGTTTAAAGGCTGCTCGCCGCCTGGCCACCTGCTGGCTTAGGTCCTGGTAAATGCGAAGGACACTGTTATTCCCACGTGCTGCTCTTAGCGCTCTTTGCCCACTGCAGCACCCGCTCCTTCTCCACAAACCTGTGGAACCTAATCACCATCGGACGGGGGGGGGACCCCCCGGACGCACGTGTCTCGCCTGTACTCTGTGTGCCCCCTCCAACTCCGGCGGTCGCGGACAGGCTTCAGCCCCCATCAGCTGCATCAACAGGTCTGCCACGAACGCTGTGGTATCAGCTCCCTCCGCCCCCTCCGGGAGGCCGATGATCCTCAGATTTTGTCTACGGGCTCTATTTTCCAGCTCCTCTGCTCTGTCCAGCAGTCTTCTCTGTCTCTCCTTCAACCCGTCGACTTCTAGCGCCGCAATCGTCTGCGCGTCCGCCTGCTCCTCCACCGCCTCCCACAGCTCCTTAACTTTTTCGTCCTGGGCATCCAGCCTCTGGTTCAGCTGATCCACTGAAGTGGGTCCAAGTTATCCCGCTTCAACGACTCAAAACATCACCTGCAGCATGTTTTCCAGCACCTGGATCGCCGGGTCCGAAGTCTGCAGGTCCGCCATCTTTGCTCCCGGGTCAGCTTCCCCTGCACCTTGCCTTTGTCCCTTCCTCTCCCGTTTGCGCTGCTTTCTGCTCTCCCGCGGTTCCATGCAGCTCTGATCGCTCCTTAGCCCCCCGTGGCCGTCCTTTCAGCGCTCCACAGCCCCGCAAAACCGGGGAACCAGGTCCTCAAATCCCACCGGAGTGAGAGTCCCCGAATGTGCGGCTCACTCACGTATTGCCGCCACCGGAAGTCTCATATATTTCGTTTCTAAGCATTTCTCCCACAACTGCTTTGAGATTGACCATCTCTGTTTCATTAAACAAGGAATAAGGAAGAAAATGCTAAATTGTAACAGGAAAGTTCGCATTAGGTTCAATGAATGCTTTCGTAGCAATCAAAGTGATCTGTGATAGATTTATTTACACATTGGGTGGTATTGTGCATTTAAACATGTAAGCAACCTCGACCTTAGCCTGCTGTGTAGTTTTTAAGTTTATAACATAGTTACCAAGCAACCATCAAGTAGGATCCAAAATACTGAAAACACAAATGATATAATGTATTGATTTTGACTCACGCCAGTGTATTTGCAAAATGGGGGTTTTCCCTGCTCGTTTCCTTCTGAATAAAATTCTAGAAATGAAGTTATCTCCATGTATCAAAGATGTCTTTTGCGTACTTTGCACAATGACATGAATCACATGAATTTGTGGTACTTGCACCCTTATTCTTTAGAAAATGTGTGAAGTTTGATTTGGAGAGGATTTAAGTACAGGACCAAATATTTCTTACTGCAGTTGTGCAGGGCTTGGTGAGTCTGCGCCTGGGGTATTGTCTGCAGTTTTGGTCTCCTTACCCAAGAAAATCCCTAGAGGGAATGCAGAGAAGGTTCACCAATGGATTCCTGGGAGAGCAGGATTGTCGTGTGGGTCGACTAAGCCTGTATTCACTAGAGTTTAGAAGAATGAGAGGGCATCTCATTGAAACATATACAATTCTGACAGGGGTGGACAGACTGGAGGGAGGGATGTGTTCCCCTGGCTGGGGGGTATGGAACAAAGGGTCATGGCCCCAGGATAAGGAGTAGGCTATTTAGGACTAAGATGAGGAGAAATGTCTTCACTCAGAGGGTGGTCAATCTATGAAATACTCTGCCACAGAAGGCGTGGAGGCCAAGTCAATGAATATATTTAAGAACGGAATAGATGGAATTCCTAGACACCAAAGGCATCAAGTGGTATGGGGAGAGAATGAGAGTATGGCGTTGAGATAGAGGCTCAATCATGGTCACATTGAATGGTGGAGCAGGCTCGAAGGGTGATATGGCCAACTCCTGCTCCTATTTTCTATGTTTCAATGGGTAAAATTCTCTATTTTTTGTTGAAGTGCGGTGGCAGGCAGATCCAGTGGCACTGTTCTAGCTGTCTGGAATGGCGTGAACTCACGCCCGATTCCACACTTGGGGCCTCATTAATTATGCACGAGTGACTATCTCTCCGAATCACATGGCGGCCCGGTCCGCCGTCACCTGGCAGGTTCAAAGTTCCCCGCGCCACATGTAAACACCAGTCCAACAGCACACTCATATCACTCTCTCCAGCCCATCTGTCTCCACCAGACAATGCAGGACTTCTGGGACACAGAGGGAAAAGGTTAGCACCCTCAAGAAGAAGCCTGTTTATCGATTCAACCACCAAGCTTTCGAGGCCTTGATTTGAGGAGTCCAGGTGCAGAGGCATGTCCTCTACCCAAGGGATGACTCCAAGAAAGATGCCAATCTGACCCCTCTGGCCTGGGAGTCTGTTGCCCACAACGTGGCTGTCAAATGTGCCAGAAACACCATGCAGTGCCGGAAGTGGATGAATAATCTCATCTGATCCATCAGGGTAAGTCCTCTCTCAGTTCCCTCCACTATCAAACCCTCATGTACTAAAATGGCTATTCTCTCTTCACAGATCTCATGCATCCATTAGCAGGAGGCACATATCAACACTCATTCTCTCATGTCACATAGGAAAACCAAAAGGAAGAAGTGTATCTAGGAAAAGGTAAAGGGATCGGAAAATAGTTGATAATCATGGAAACCAGCTGAGCTCCTGGAATAATCCAGTGAGTGCTATCGACCTGGAGCCGGATCTCTAAGGGTGGTGGAAGCAGAATAGTCGATGATTTCAGAAGAGAATTGGTTAGGTACATGATGGAAATAAACTTGTAGGGCAATGAAGATAAGTGGAGAGAATGAAATTGCTCAACAGAGAACTGGCATGGATTGATGGGCTGAATGGTTTGCCATGAAGACTCAATGACTCTGCAGCTCTAATTAATTATTTTGGTAATGTTTTGGATCCGGGTTTACAGAACCCCAAAGTGTTTCATGGAGTTCAACCGATGCACAACTTTTAATAGATTGTGGTGTGGGACGCACAAGCCGTACTCTCCAGGTGTGATACAGCAATTATGGACAAATGGTTTTTTAAAAAAAACAATGTTTATTCTATGAACTCAAGTTAATCTTTTTAAAATAAAAATTGAATATCTTAACACCCATTACTTCAAAGATAACCCCAAAAGACTGCAACACTAAATAATCCTTCAAACTGTTCCTTTAAACATCCAAAAGACTTCAAACCTTCAAAACAGACATGAGGTTACATTCAATATATTTATAGTCTTTGGGTTGCAGAAATTAACAGACCAGCTCTGTGTTTCTTCCTGCAGCTCACAGCGAAACACACAGACACTCCCAGCTGCCTTCTCAAACTGAAACCAAAAAGCAGAAGTGAGCTCAGCTCACCCCACCCTTCAGTAATATGATCAGCTCCATTTCTTAAAGGTGCATTGCTTAAACATCCATTTCTTAAAGGTACTCTCACATGATAGTAATATAGATTTTCTTTTATTCTTGGGATGTGGGCATTGCTGGCTGCAGCATTTATTGTCCATCCAAAATTTCCCTTGATGGGCATTTAAGAGTCAATCACATTTCTATAGCTCTGGAGTTACATGTAGCCCAGACCAGGTAAGGGTGGCAGATTTCCTTCCCTAAAGGGCCTTAGTGAACCAGAAGGTTGTACGACAATCGACTCATGGTCATCATTAGACTTCGGATTCCAGATTTTTATTCAATTCAAATTTCACCGTCTACCGTGGTGGGATTTGAACCAGGATCTCCAGAGCATTACCCTGGGTCTCTGGAATACTAGTTCAGTGACAATGCCAGTAACACAACTGCCTCCCCAGATAGGTCAGGCTAGACGTGAGGACAGAGATTAAAATAATTTTTGTGATATTTGCAGCAAAGACAACTGAGGCTGAACTCTTGTTTAAAGGCAACTGGATCAGTGTGATGTGAATGTTGAGAGAAATTACAGGTTAAGATGATTAAACACTCAAGGAGCCATGTCTTGTTCCTTTGCTGTTGTTCCTCTGTGGAGCCAGTGTTGAATTATGTAGTTCTGATGACTGATGAATATTTTGGAGTTTGTTTGATTGTTGTCCAGATCGGAGTGTAGAGTTCTCCCATGTGGGAGTTTAAAGAGTGGAATGGAGTTTATGTGTAGTAGAATATACAAGGTCTGCAGACAAAGTGTACCTTTCTTCTTCCATGCTTCATTCTTCTTCTCAAAGGGAACAGTTTAGATTCTATCTTTCTCTCTTAAAGCCCAGCTGATGGATTTGCTGTGATCTTTGATCCAATCATTTATCTAAATGATCATTAGTAGTTCTATATTCATGTGGAAGTTGGCAGAACAAATGACTTGCTAAAGTTCAGAAGGTTAGTGAACTTTCCTTCTTAATATATTTTGACAAAAGAAATCGCAGTTACCACATTGATGGAAGACATGAATAATGTACTGAAGTTCTGAGAAACAAAAGTTTTAGTGAGGAGCTGAAGGAAATTAGTATTAGTAAAGAAATGGTTTTGGGGAAATTAATGGGATTGAAGGCGGACAAATCGCCAGGGCCAGATAATCTTCATCCCAGAGTACTTAAGGAAATGGCCCTAGAAATAGTAGACCCATTGGTGGTTATTCTCCAAAATTCTTTGGACTCTGGAATGGTTCCTACAGATTGGAGGGTAGCTGATGTAACCCGCTATTCAAAAAGGGAGGTAGAGAGAAAGCAGGGAACTATAGACCAGTGAGCCTAATAACGGTAGTAGGGAAGTTGCTGGAGTCCATTCTCAAAGATTTCATAGCACAGCATTTGGAAAGCAGTGGTATAATCAGACAAAGTCAGCATGGATTTACGAATGGAAAATCATGCTTGGCAAATCCACTAGAATTCTTTGAAGATGTAACTAGTAGAGCTGACCAGGGAGAACTGGTGAATGTGGTTTGTTTAGACTTTCAGAAGGCTTCAGACAAGGTCTCACATAGCATTAATATGTAAAGTTAACGTGCATGGGTTACGGGTAGAGTCTTGAGATGGATAGAAAGCTCGTTAGCAGACAGGAAGCAGAAGGTTGGAATAAATGGGTCTGTTTCTGATTGGCAGTCGGTGACTAGTGGGGTACCGCAGGGATCTGTCCTTAGACCTCAACTGTTCACATTGTATATTATTGATTTGGACAAGGGAACTAAATGTTCCAAATCTGCAGATGCTACAAAGTTGGGTGGGAGGGTGAGCTGTGAGGAGGATGCAGGGATGCTTCAGCAGGATTTGGACAGGCTGAATAAGTGGGCACCTGCATGACAGATGCAGTATAATGTAGATAGATGTGAGATTATCCAGGTCAGTAGCAAAAATAGGAATGCAGATTATTATTTGAATGGGTGTAAATTGAGAGAGATGGATACTCAGCGAGACCTTGGTGTCCTCGTGCATCAGTTGCTGAAAGTAAGCACGCAGGTACAGCAGCCAGTAAAGAAGGCGAATGGTATGTTGGCCTTCATAGCGAGAGAATTTGAGTATAGGAATAGAGCTGTTTTACTGCAATTGTATAGGGTGTTGGTGAGGCCACGCTTGGAGTATTGCATGCAGCTTTGGTGTCCTTAAGTGAGGAAGGATGTTCTTGCTATGGAGGGAATGCAGTGAAGGTTTAATTCCTGGCTGATTCCTAGGAAGGTGGGAAGGTCATATGAGGAGAGACTAAATCGATTAGGATAATATTAATTGGAGTTTAGAAGAGTGAGAGGGGATCTCATAGAAACTTACACAATTCTAACAGGATTAGGGAGAGTAGATTCAGAAAGAATGTTCCCAATGGTGGGGGTGCCCAGAACAAGGGGTCACCGTTTGACGATAAGGGGCAAACCTTTTAGGACTGAGGAGAAATGTCTTCACCCAGAGGGCAGTCAATCTGTGGAATTCACTACCACAGAAAGTAGCTGAGGCCAAAATATTGTGTAATTTCAAGAATAAATTAGATATAGCTCTTGGGCTAAAGGGGTTAAGGGATATGGGGGAGGCAGGATCAGGGTATTGAACTTGATGATCAGCCATGATCATAATGAATGATGGAGCAGGCTCGAAGGGCTGAATACACTCTCCTGCTTCGATTTTCCATGTTTCTATGATGGCCAGAAATTCAAATTATTCATTCATCCTTGCAATTCTGACAAACCAAATTGTATACATCGATCAACCTATTGGGTGGCAGCACAGAGATATATTTAATTTATCAAAACTCACTATTTAAGGAGCCATAAACAATACATGTTGAGTGTATTGTGCAGAGTAGAGTTAAAGACGTTGAGCAGGATTTTCAGGCCGGCTGCTGGGATCGTCTTGTCCTACTGGAAGTTATTGGATCTTTGGCTGTCACCACATCCCTGCCACGGCTGGGCCGGAAATTCCCAGGCCCGTTTTAAAGATATAAAGCCACATAAGCAGCAGTCTCCAGCATTCTGGTTGCAGGCCACACCTCCTACCAATAGACAGCTGTGGGTATGATTTTCCGACCCTTCCTGCTGTCTGGATCTTCCAGTGCCGCGGTAGGAGATCCTCCCACGTTGGGTTCCCCCAGAGGCGGGACGGACGAGCCACAAAAAATGCCATAGACATCGGTGGGATCAGATGGTCACGCCAACGGCCAAGACGAGCTGCCTCCGCTGGCAGAAAACAGCCGTTATCTTTTATTCTCTGCTTATAGAAAATTAGCATACACACAGAATAATTAACCTCGATAAAGGTAAAATACTCATGAAAGCACATGGGATGTACATTACATTCCCAGGGAATTTCAGAAGATATAAAGTAATAATAACAATAATAATCTTTATTGTCACAAGTAGGCTTACATTAACACTGCAATGAAGTTACTGTGAAAATCTCCTACTCGCCATATTCTGGCACCTGTTTGGGTACACAGAGGGAGAATTCAGAATATCTAAATTACCTAACAGCGTGTCTACAGGGCTTATGGGAGGAAACCGGAGCACCCGGAGGAAACCCACGCAGACACGGGGAGAACGTGCATGCTCCGCACAGACAGCGACCCAAGCCGGGAATTGAATCTGGGAGACTGGCGCTGTGAAGCAACAATGATAACCACTGTGCTACCGTGCTGCCCTAGGAGAACAGCCTCACCTTTCCAATCAACCCTCATAACTGAGTAACTAAAGATTATTATATTATTATTATAACAACAATACGTTAAAAAGCTTGCCGACGCTCAAACCCTAGGTTTCAAAATGAAGAATAATTGAATGACTGAGGCGATCAGACAACTGGATGTGTGGAATCTAGACATTGCTTTTGACGAGAGGAGCTGGTTAAGTATATACTTACTGGCTATTTTTTTTACTCATACTCTTTTTAAAAAACTAAATAACAAATGAAACTGGGTTTTAAATGAACACCGAGAAAATAACATGGTTTTATTTTGTAGATAGCTTACATAGATGTTTGTCCCAACAGCCTTAAATTTGAGATTCAGCCACCATAAAAATATGAATAGTGTGTGGGAATGTGGTCATGCATATAATGGAAAGGTTCTAATTGCGTCTTTTCTTGGTCATAAAAAGATATACCTATAAATTGTATCTGATGTCTAAATTGCTTTTTTAATAGAACATATTCGGAAACTTGCAACCTGTATGTTAGGTTAGAAGGGATCTTGAATTGTACGATAATTATCTGCAATGTACATTAGAACCATTACCATTAAAAGGTCATTTGTTGGGTGGGTAAGCGGGGGATGGGGGTTAATCGGGAGGATGGGGTGTTAGTCTGATTGGGTGGGTAGGGGATTGGGTGGGTAGATTGGGGGTCGGGGTATGGTCAGGGGGTGGTCGGGGGGGGTGTAGTTTGGGGTAGTTAGGTGGTGGGGGTACTTGTGGAGGTGGAAGGCTAGTTGGGAGGATGGGGATAGATGGGGGGTTAGTCTAGGGGGTTGGATGGGTAGTTTGGAGATAGGACTATAGTTGGAGGGTTGGGGGCTGGTCACTTAACCTGAATACCTTTGTACTGTTGGAGGAAAACAGAGCATCCGGAGGAAACCCACGCAGACACGGGGAAAATGTGCAAATGCCATACAGACAGTCACCCAAGATCGGAATTGAACCCTATGTTCCTAACGCTGTGAGACAGCAGTACTAACCACTGTACCACTGTGCCGCCCCTGTGCCACTGTGGTAACATCTGTTCGGGGAATCTGGAACAAGAGGGCAAAATCTGAAAATTAGCCAGTGAAGTTAGGAAACATTTTCTTTTCCCACTGAAATCTGGAACATTCTACGTCAAAAGGCTGTGATTGCTGGGCAACCTGAAATTTCCAAAATGGAGATTGATAGAAGCTGGTTACACAGGATGCCAAGTAATATAGAGCAACAGGGGTTAATGAATTTAGGGTATAGACCACCATGATCTCAAGGAATGACACAATCCTATCGCTATGATTAGCTGTTATGTTTGCATGAAGCAGCAGCTTTGTACAAAATTAACTTGCCAAAATCCTAAGAGACACCAAGTGGGATACGACAGGGAAGCCTCATAGGTTGTGAACGAGCAAAGCAATATCAGTATGGAACTTTTCTTCTTATTCACATATTGTGGTAGTCACCACTGATGTATTATACTGTGTATATATATGGGTTTTACAGTAAGGCCCCTGTACTGCAGGTACGGGGGTAGATCCCTGCCTGCTGGCTCTGCCCAGTAGGCGGAGTATAAATATGTGTGCTCTCAGTACAGCAGCCATTTCGTCAGCTGCTGTAGGAGGCCACACATCTCTGTGTAATAAAGCCTCGATTACATTTTACTCTCGTCTCGTCGTAATTGATAGTGCATCACACATCCTGCAGATGCATTAATATGCTGAAGTATTTAAAACATGAAGATCATATTGAGGGATGCCACAAATACAGAGGGAAATGAATTTATCAACACCAGAATAGGGATATTCATCTCTTCTCCAAACCTTTGAACTAGTTTTGTACCTCTTAACTACCCTTCACACAATTACAAGACAGACAGGAATTTGTAGTCAAGAAGCCTGCGGTCAGTTTAAACCCAATAAAATTGTTATAGAACACTACCCCCGCTGAAGAATGACATGTTAAACTCATTTCAGAGGCCCACGTGCCCTCTGTCCATTTATGGGATTAAGTCATTCATAATATGTAATGTTTGACCTTGGTGACCTTTTCTGAATGTGCTAATGACATCCCCCGATTGTCATGTCATTCGGCTGTTGAAACACGGAGACAGGTCATTTGGCTCATTAAAACTGTGCTGTTGTTTTTCTCCACATGAGACACCTATTACAAACTCGCATTCTTCCCAAACCTTTCATCAAGCGGAGTTAAATAATTCACTTTGAAAAGAATTTGTGGATATTGCTTCAGCATCTGGATTTAGAAGTTGAAGTAAAATAAATCTATTAAAGTGATCCGTGGCTCATTTTAATCTGACATAAACATCAGTCAACTAAATCTATCTCTCTAGCTTTGCAATGAATGATGAGATTCAGAACATTTATTTGGCATTATTATCAGTCTTTCAAGCCAGGATTAAAACCGACTTCATACAAGATAAAAATATGAGAATTAAAATCTTCCATCCTCGTTCATGGCAGAGATTTTCCTGTGTTGCTGAAAGCAAATGGAGTTTTGGCGGGAATTCCAAATTCTCCATTCTCGCTTGCAAAGGGCCTGGCCACAGTCGTGACCGGAGAATCCCACCGTTTTTCATTTTGGGTTAGATGCGGGTCCCAATCCTGCACTGTGCCAGGAGCAGTTACCTGAAATCCATCTTGGCTAATTTGGCCCAATAGTGGCAGGAGGAAGTCCTTACAGCCCAATTTTGGATGGTGGATAGACTCTCAAGGCTGGAAGGCTCTCCAGCATGGAAGGTGCTGCAGGCTGCCATTGCAGGTAAGGGCGAGAGAGGGTTCTTCCATCTTGAGGCACCATCTGTGCAATTTTAAACTTTTGAAAATAAAGTTGCCTTCAGCTGGCGTACCAGCGTTGTCTAGAGGAAACACTTCCACATGGTGGCCTCTGGCCGCTGTGTGACCTGCTATGTGCAGGGTGGCCTCATAGTCACCCTGGAGTTCAGACCAGTCTGCCACCAGGAAGCTGCCTCCAGGCAGCTACTGTGCTCCCATGCTGCAGAGCACATCATGGCGGACTGGAAAATGCCAGTCAATCCCTGGTCTATGGCCTTAATTGGTCTTCTAATTACCTTAAGAAACTATCCATCGCTTGTGGTTGGGCAGACATCCCACACCCGATCTGCCTTTCTGAAAATGGCTTGAGAAATTACGCCCTGCTCACAACCATCCCGAGCCCCACTGTCCCAGACTTTTGGTAGCTGATTTTTATTAACACTTCATTTAAGGGACAGACAGGAACCAAGGAGGAAAAGCTTTTCATTAAAATCAAAATCTAACCAACCATACAAACATACGTAAAAGGAGCAGAGATAAGCAATATGGTCCCTCCAGCCTTCTCTGCCAAATGATAAGATCATGACTGATCTGTTTGAGTTTTGAGTTCTACATTCCCATCTATCCCGATTCTCTTTGATTCTCTTGCCTAACGAGAATCTATCTATCACCGCCTTAAAAATATTCAATGACCCCACTTCCACCATCCTCCGAAGCAGAGAGTTCCAAAATTGTGGCGCACAAAGACTCCGTGAGACGAATAGAGTGAAGTCGATGAGGCTTTATTAAGCGTGTCTGTTCCCCAGCAGCCCGATAGTAAACTGGCCTGCGGGGGAAGGCACCGGCTTCTTATACTTCGCCTTCAGGGCGGAGTATGAGGTCAACGGCCAACCAGGACCCGGGATCTGTCAGCCAATGACATTAGGGCTTCCAGTCCCACATGACCCCCAATACATACTACCACATTCACCCCTTGTCAAAAATGAACCCGGCGGGGTGATGCTTCGTATGGTGGTAAGGGTTTACAGGGCTGGTCCTGGGAGGATAGAACAGTTACATGGTAGTACAGTATTGGACAGTATCGTCCTGTTACAACTATTTACAGAGGGTACAGGAAAAACAAAATGTTCATTGGACAGTCCATCTTTGTTTTACATCGACGCCACGAGTCGGTCGGGCGGTCTGGTCGTCCGTGTCGATCGCCTCGGCCCCGGCGGTGGTGGTGGTGCTTGTACCAGCGTTGTCGCCTCCGGGAGCCGCACGGTTTCAGCTGTCGGTGCAAAGGGGAGGGGGACTGATCCTCCTGGGAAGGGGGTGGTCGCGGGCTGCGGCGGTGGCAGGAAGGGGGGCGGTTGGGTTGATGGTGTCGGGGGGGTGTGCGTGGTGCCGGCGGGCGCCAGATCCCGCAGGGAGACCGTGTATCTGTCGGCCGTCGGGGTACTCCACGTAGGCGTACTGGGGGTTTGCGTGGAGGAGGTGAACCCTTTCGACCAACGGGTCCGCCTTATGTGCCCGCACGTGCTTTCGGAGCAGGATGGGTCCTGGGGCCGCCAGCCAGGTCGGCAGCGACGTTCCAGAGGAGGACCTCCTAGGGAAGACAAGGAGACACTCGTGAGGCGTTTGATTAGTGCTTGTACATAATAACGACCGGATGGAATGGAGAGCGTCCGGGAGGATCTCCTGCCACTGTGAAACTGGGAGATCCCTAGACCGTAGGGCCAGTAGGACGGCCTTCCAGACCGTGCCGTTCTCCCTTTCTACTTGCCCGTTCCCCCGGGGGTTGTAGCTGGTCGTCCTGCTTGAAGCTATGCCCTTGCTGAGCAGGAACTGGCGCAGCTCGTCACTCATGAAAGAGGACCCCCTGTCGCTGTGGACGTATGTGGGGTAACCGAACAGCGTGAAGATGCTGTTCAGGGCTTTAATGACTGTGGCCGCGGTCATGTCGGAGCAGGGAATGGCAAAAGGGAAACGGGAGTATTCGTCCACTACATTAAGGAAATACGCGTTGCGGTCGGTGGAGGGGAGGGGCCCTTTGAAATCGAGACTGAGGCGTTCAAAAGGGCGGGAAGCCTTAATCAGGTGCGCTCCATCTGGCCTGAATAAATGCGGTTTGCATTCTGCGCAGATGTGGCAGTCCCTTGTGACTGTACGGACCTCCTCTAAGGAGTATGGGAGATTGCGGGACTTGATGAAGTGGTAAAACCGAGTGACCCCCGGGTGGCAGAGGTCCTCGTGGAGGGCTTGGAGGCGGTCAATTTGTGCGTTGGCACATGTGCCGCGGGATAGGGCATCGGACGGCTCGTTCAGCTTTCCGGGCCGGTACAAGATCTCATAGTTGAAGGTGGAGAGTTCGATCCTCCACCGCAAGATCTTGTCGTTCTTGATCTTGCCCCGCTGTGCATTATCGAACATGAAGGCTACCGACCGTTGGTCAATGAGGAGAGTGAATCTCCTGCCGGCTAGGTAATGCCTCCAATGTCGCACAGCTTCCACTATGGCTTGGGCTTCCTTTTCCACTGAGGAGTGGCGGATTTCTGAGGCGTGGAGGGTTCGGGAGAAGAAGGCCACGGGTCTACCCGCTTGGTTAAGGGTAGCCGCTAGAGCTACGTCAGAGGCGTCGCTCTTGACCTGGAAGGGGAGGGACTCGTCGATGGCGCGCATCGTGGCCTTTGCGATGTCCGCTTTGATGCGGCTGAAAGCCTGGCAAGCCTCTGTCGACAGCGGGAAAATAGTGGTCTGTATTAGGGGGCGGGCCTTGTCTGCGTACTGGGGGACCCACTGGGCGTAGTATGAAAAGAACCCCAGGCAGCGTTTCAGGGCTTTTGGGCAGTGCGGGAGGGGAAATTCCATGAGTGCGCGCATACGTTCGGGGTCGGGCCTATTATCCCATTGCGCACTACGTAGCCCAGAATGGCTAGCCGATCGGTGCTAAAAACGCACTTGTCCTCGTTGTACGTGAGGTTCAAGGCTTTGGCAGTCTGGAGGAATTTTTGGAGGTTGGCGTCGTGGTCCTGCTGATCGTGGCCGCAGATGGTTACATTGTCGAGGTACGGGAACGTGGCCCGTAACCCATGTTGATCAACCATTCGGTCCATCTCCCGTTGGAAGACCGAGACCCCGTTTGTGATGCCAAAAGGGACCCGTAGGAAATGGTATAATCGCCCGTCTGCCTCGAAGGCTGTGTACTTGCGGTCACTTGGGCGGATGGGGAGCTGATGGTAGGCGGACTTGAGGTCCACAGTGGAGAAGACTTTATACTGGGCAATCCGATTGACCATGTCGGATATGCGGGGGAGAGGGTACGCGTCTAGTTGTGTGTACCTGTTGATGGTCTGGCTATAGTCAATGACCATCCTTTGTTTCTCCCCTGTCTTTACTACTACCACCTGCGCTCTCCAGGGACTATTGCTGGCCTGGATTATGCCCTCCTTTAGTAGCCGCTGGACTTCGGAGCGAATGAAGGTCCGGTCCTGGGCGCTGTACCGTCTGCTCCTAGTGGCGACGGGTTTGCAATCCGGGGTGAGGTTCGCAAACAAGGACGGGGGTTGCACCTTGAGGGTGGCGAGGCCGCAGATAGTGAGTCGGGGTATGGGCCGCCGAATTTAAACGTAAGGCTCTGTAGGTTACATTGAAAATCTAAGCCCAGCAAGGTGGGGGCACAGAGTTGGGGAAGGACGTTAAGTTTGTAGTTTTTGAATTCCCTCCCCTGTACCGTTAGGGTAACTATGCAGAATCCCTGGATCTGTACGGAGTGGGATCCTGCAGCTAGGCAAATCTTTTGTGCGCTGGGGAAGGTAGTTAAGGAACAGCGTCTTACCGTGTCGGGATGTATAAAACTTTCCGTGCTCCCGGAGTCGACTAGGCATGGCGTCTCGTGGCCGTTAATTAGGACCGTTGTCGTCGTCGTCTGGAGAGTCCGGGGCCGAGCCTGATCGAGTGTAACCGAAGCGAGCCGTGGTTGTAGTAGTGGGGTGGGGTCCGTTGTTGCCCTCCAAGATGGCGTCTGGGATGGACAAAATGGCTACCCCCATACATCGCACGTGGCTGAGGGGTCACAAGATGGCGTCGGGGGTGGACAAAATGGCCGCCCCCATGCGTCGTACAGGTCGGGGGCGGTCCAAGATGGCGGCGCCCCTCCTCCCCTCGTGGTGGTCGGGACCCAAAATGGCGGCGTCTGCGGGTCGCACATGGTGTGCTGGGGGGTCTGGGAGCGCTAGGACCGCGCGGACTTCCTGCATTGCGAGCGCCCGGGCCGCGGGCGCTAGGACCGCGCGGAGTTCCTTGACTGCGAGCGCAAGGGCCGCGGGCGCTAGGACCGCGCGGAACTCCCTCGCCGGGGACAGCGGTGGTCGGGGCCCAGGCCGGCGGGTCAGTACCGCGAGCGCTGGGACCGTGCGGAGCTCCCTCGCCGGGGACAGCGGTGGTCGGGGTCCAGGTAGGTTGCGCCGGCGGGTCAGGCGTGGGGCGCGGGACGGGGATGAGGGCCCAGGTCGGCGGCGCCGGCGGGTCAGTCGTGGGGCCGCGAGCGCTGGGACCGTGCGGAGCTCCCTCGCCGGGGACAGCGGTGGTCGGGGTCCAGGTAGGTTGCGCCGGTGGGTCAGGCGTGGGGCGCGGGACGGGGGTGAGGGTGGCGTTCGGGATGCGAAAAACCCCCTCCTCTCCGTGGAGAGTGTTGGCCGGCACCCAAATCGGGAGCGCCGGCGGCGGGTCGTACATGGACTGCGGGGAGGGGGGTTGGGGAGCGTAGGCGGCGTGCAGTGCTCCCAGTTCTCCCGGGACCGCGGTGGTCGGGACCCAAAATGGCGGCGTCTGCGGGTCGCACATGGCGTGCTGGGGGGGTTGGGACGCATAGGCTGCCTGTAGGGCTCCCTGTGGCCCCGGGACGGCGGCGTCCACGCGGGATCGGCACACCACCGCATAGTGGCCCTTTTTCCCGCTTCTTTTGCAGATGGCTGCGCGGGCCGGACAGCGTTGTCGGGGGTGCTTCGCCTGGCCGCAGAAATAACAGCGGGCGCCCCCGGTGCGACTCGGCGTTTGGACTGCGCAAGCCTGTGGGGTGTCCGGGGGGGGGGGGTGGGGGCTTTGCCGCGGCGGGTACGTACGGGGCCCAATGGCCTGCCACGCGGTCGGGGCCGTAGGCGCGGGTATTACAAACGTCTACGTCCAGTGAGGCTGCCAGGGCCCGTGCCTCTGAGAGTCCTAGCGACTCTTTTTCTATAAGTCTTTGGCGGATTTGGGAGGATTGCATACCTGCCACAAAAGCATCGCGCATTAACATGTCCGTATGTTCGTTTGCATTCACCGACGGGCAGCTGCAGGCTCTTCCCAAAATCAGCAGCGCGGCGTAGAACTCGTCCATCGATTCTCCGGGAGCTTGCCGTCTTGTCGCGAGCTGGTAGCGAGCGTAGATTTGGTTAACTGGGCGAACGTAGAGACTTCTCAATGCTGTGAACGCCGTTTGGAAATCGTGGGTGTCTTCAATGAGGGTGAAAATCTCCGTGCTCACCCTGGAGTGCAGGACCTGCAGTTTTTGTTCGTCTGAGACTCGGCCTGTGGTCGATCTGATGTAGGCCTCGAAGCAAGTCTGCCAGTGTTTGAAGGCTGCTGCCGCATTCACTGCGTGGGGGCTGATCCTCAGGCATTTTGGAATGATCCTGAGCTCCATAGTCCTTTTTAGGCACGCTTAATAAATTGTGGCGCACAAAGACTCCATGAGACGAATAGAGTGAAGTCGATGAGGCTTTATTAAGCGTGTCTGTTCCCCAGCAGCCCGATAGTAAACTGGCCTGCGGGGGAAGGCACCGGCTTCTGATACTTCGCCTTCAGGGTGGAGTATGAGGTCAACGGCCAACCAGGACCCGGGATCTGTCAGCCAATGACATTAGGGCTTCCAGTCCCACATGACCCCCAATACATACTACCACAAAAATCACAGAACCCTCTGAGAGAAAACACATCTCCTCATCTCTGTTCTCAAAGGGCAACCCCTGATTTTAAAACAGTGCCCCTTAATTCTCGACTCACCCACAAGAGGAAACATTCTTTCCCCATCCACCTTGCCAAGACCAATCAGGACCTTTTATACTTGTCTATCAATCGATTAGTATCAACATGTTGATTGCTCCAACTCCCACTTCTGAGACTTACCTGAAGATCTTGCTGGTGAGACTGTGGCTTGACATTTATCTGTTCGATGAAAGCTTACTGGCGGGATTCTACGATCCTCCGCGCTGGAATCACACCGGGTGCGGAGAATAGCCGTCCATGCCGGAAATCCGGCGTGACGCGCTTCCGCGATTCTCCACGGACCCACAAGTCGCGCGCGGTTGCCGCGCCGCCGGTCGGGGGACGCTGGAAGAGGCCCCCGCAGTGGACATCCTGATGGGGGGGGGCAGTGGGATATGACTCCGGGGGGGGCCTCCACGGGGTCCAGGCCCGCGTTTGGGGGCTTCAGATCGGAGGGCGGCCTCGATCTGGAGGGGGCCTACCTCCTTCCGCGCGGGCCCGCTGTAGGTCTCCGACATGTTGCTCCGCGCCGGCGCAGAAGACGCAACCACGGTAACCAAGTGCATGCACGGACCCGCGCCGGCCGTGCAGGGCCGCCTTTCGGCGCTAGAGCAGCGTGCAGCACATTGCCGCCGTGCTAGCCCCCTGAAGACTGCTGAATTGCTGGGCCAGGAGGCCTGTTGATGCCGGCGTACACCACTCCGGTGTTTACGCTGACGTCAACACTTGGCCAGGATTTCATAGAATCCCAGCCTATGAGTCCTGCACATTCAGTTTCTTCAATCCTCCAGCTTCTCTGGACCAGAGAATAGGCCCAAACCTAAACCTATCCCTGTGAGTTGAAACCAGGATTTAAGCAAGATTTTTTTATTCAGTAACATTCCAGAAACGTTTTGCAGAACCTGTTAGGGATTTAAAAATAAATTATGCAAGAATAAGTGATATTTCAGCTCACCTGTAATTACTATTTTAACCATTCATATTCTGCCACACCCCAACCATTAATTTAGTGCCACATTGCTTCAAAAGCAGTCAACTACATACCAGAACCCTTAATAATTCCATTAATAGCTCACTCACATTAACAATGTGAAGTAATAATGGTGCTGTTATGGTACAGACTCTTTGGTGTTGTTGGTGTGCCAGTTCTCAGTGTTGTTTTGACTAAGTTGGGCCTACATAACAATTTTTTAAAAGTAAAACAAAAACAGGTCTCGAATTTGTTGGGAATTTTCAGAGATAGAGCTGTGTTGTGGTTACACTCCACCATTTCCTTCTCCCACTCTCAATCCCTGTCTCTCCCAGCTACAGCTCCCCATCCCCACTCCCTCATCCTCACCTCCCTCCTCCCATCCTCTATCCGTTCAAACAAATTTATATGTAACTTATTTAGGCTAGTTTCGACTTCCGGGTTGCGGCGATGTGGAGCTAAGCCACGCGATTCGGCAGCTCCCGCGAAAACGGACTTTCGGGCCCGCTAACGGAGCCCCAAAGGCACTTTTTTGAAGGAGAAAGGTCCCCAACCAACCTGTATGGATCGGACCCGCAGCGAAACGGCAAAAAAAGCGGCCCTGGAGCAGCGAGAGTAGAAGGGAAAAAAAAACAAAATGGCGGCGCCAACAGACAAAGAAGAGATGCAGGAGTTCATCAAGCGCTGCTTTGAGGAGATGTGCAAGGAGATGGTGGCGCCTCTGCTGGCGATAATTGAAGGACTTGGAGCAACCCAGAAAGCCCAAGAGGTGCAGATCCAGGAAAAAGTGAACGTGAACGACGATGAGCTCGTGGGCCTGGCGGAGAAAGTGGAGTGGCACGAGGCGCTGCACAAGACGTGGGCGGGAAGACTCGAAGACCTGGAGAATAGGTCGAGGAGAAACAACTTGAGGATCCTGGGACTCCCAGAAGGAGTGGAGGGGGCTGACGCCGCGGCATATGCGGGCACAATGATCGGGACGCTGATGGGTATGGAGGCCCCCCCGGGATTGCTGGAGCTGGATGGGGCGCACCGAGTGCTTGCGAGGAAGCCCAAGGCAAATGAGCCGCCAAGAGCGATGGTGGTGAGATTTCACCAGTTTACGGACAGAGAGAGGGTCCTGAAATGGGACAAGAGGGAACGGAGCAGCAAGTGGGACAATGCAGAGATTAGAATATACCCGGACTGGAGCATGGAGGTCGCTAAGCGGAGAGCGGGTTTCAACCGGGCCAAAGTGGTGCTGCATCGGAAAGGAGTGAAATTTGGAATGTTGCAGCCAGCGCGACTGTGGGTTACACATAATGGTCAACACCACTACTTCGAAACGCCCGAAGAGGCGTGGACCTTTATACTAACTGAAAAGCTGGACTCTAATTGAGGGTTTGTGTGGGAGGGTGGTGTTTGAGGGTTGAAGTATGATGGTTGTTGTACATAGGGGGTCAATCACGCACAGGAAATGTTATATGGGCTGGGGGAGATAGACAAGGTCACGACAGGAGGCGCCATTGGGGGCGGGGCAGGCTTTGGAAAGCCCGAGGTTTTCTTTCCCGCGCGCGGCAAGAAAGGCGGGAAGGGGAACGAAGGAATGTATACTGATTGGGAGATTCCCACATGGGGGGGTCAAAGGGATGGCGGGGGAAGCCGGGGTCAGCAGGTGTCAGCTGACTTACGGGAGGGATATGGGGGGAGCAAAAAAGCTAGACGGGGATCTAGCGAGGGGGAGGGGAGGGAGGGGAGGGGGGTAAGCGGGGGGAGAGGATGGAGGGGGGGAAGGGGGGAGGGAGAAAGGGTTGCTGCTGCACTGGCCGAAGAGAACGGGACACAGAAGAGGTGGCTGGGACGGGGGTCCCCCGGCTGGGGGACTGGAGAGTGAGGGAGACGCGGACAAGGGACTGGCCCAGAAAAGGAGATGGCTAGTTGGCCGGGGGTGGGGGGGGCGGGGTTTAGAGTCCCTCCAATCCGGCTGATAACATGGAACGTGAGGGGCCTGAACGGGCCAGTGAAGAGGGCTCGAGTGTTCGTGCACTTGAAGGGACTGAAGGCAGACGTGGCAATGCTCCAAGAGACACACCTGAAGGTGGCGGACCAGGTCAGGTTAAGAAAGGGATGGGTAGGACAGGTATTTCACTCAGGATTATACGCGTAAAATAGAGGGGTGGCAATTCTGGTGGGAAAGCATGTGTCATTTGAGGCCAAGACTATCGTAGCGGATAATGGAGGGAGATATGTGATGGTGAGTGGTAGGCTGCAAGGGACGAGGGTGGTGTTGGTAAATGTATACGCCCCGAACTGGGATGATGCTGGATTTATGAAGCGTATGTTGGGGCGCATTCCGGACCTGGAGGTAGGAGGACTGATAATGGGAGGGGACTTTAATACAGTGCTGGACCCAGCACTGGACCGCTCCAGATCAAGGACGGGAAGGAGGCCGGCGGCGGCCAAGGTGCTCAGGGGTTTTATGGATCAGATGGGGGGAGTGGACCCATGGAGGTTTGCAAGACCGCAGGTCAGGGAATTTTCTTTTTTCTCCCACGTACATAAGGTTTACTCCCGGATAGATTTCTTTGTTATGGGTAGGGCGCTTATTCTGCGAGTGGAGGGGACGGAGTATTCGGCCATAGCCGTGTCGGACCATGCCCCGCACTGGGTGGAAATGGGGCTGGGAGGGGAGAGGGACCAACGACTCTGTGGCGGTTGGACGTGGGACTGCTGGCGGACGAGGTGGTGTGTGGGAAGGTGAGGAGGTGCATTGAAAGGTACTTGGAGGCCAACGACAACGGGGAGGTGCGAGTGGGGTGGTATGGGAGGCATTGAAGGTGGTGGTCAGGGGAGAGCTGATCTCCATTAGGGCTCATAGGGAGAAGACAGAGGGCATGGAAAGGGAGAGGTTAGTGGGGGAGATCTTGCAAGTGGACAGGAGATACGCAGAGGCCCCAGAGGAAAGAGTACTCAAGGAACGGCGACGGCTCCAGACGGAGTTTGACCTACTGACCACGGGCAAGGCGGAGGCACAATGGAGGAAGGCGCAGGGGAAAAGGCTAGTCGGATGCTGGCGCACCAGCTCCGTAAGAGGGCGGCAGCGAGGGAAATAGGGGGATTCAAAGATGGAAGGGGAGCCACGGTTCGAAGTGCCACGGAAATAAATAAGGTATTCAAGGCCTTCTATGAAGAGCTGTACAGGTCCCAGCCCCCAGGGGGGGAAGGGGGGATGAGGCGATTTCTGGACCAGCTGGAGTTCTCGATAGTGGAGGAGCAGGAGGCGGTTGGTTTGGGAGCACCAATTGGGTTGGAGGAGTTGAGTAAGGGTTTGGGGAGCATGCAGGCGGGGAAGGCCCCTGGGCCGGACGGGTTCCCGGTGGAGTTTTATAGAAAATATGTGGACCTGCTGGCCCCGCTGCTAGTGAGGACCTTGAAAGAGGCAAGAGAGGAGGGAACCCTGCCCCAGACAATGTCGGAGGCGACAATCTCCTTGATTCTTAAGCGAGACAAGGATCCACTGCAATGTGGATTGTACAGGCCGATTTCGCTCCTCAATGTGGCGCTAAGTTATTGGCAAAAGTGCTGGCCACGAGGATTGAGGACTGTGTCCCGGGGGTGATTCATGAGGACCAGACGGGATTTGTAAAGGGCAGGCAGTTAAATACCAATGTGCGGCGGCTCTTAAACGTGATAATGATGACATCGGAGGAGGGAGAGGCAGAGATAATGGCAGCTATGGACCCGGAAAAAGCCTTTGACCGAGTAGAGTGGGAGTACCTCTGGGAGGTATTGCGCAGGTTTGGGTTCGGGGGAGGGTTTATTAGATGGGTTAAGCTCCTTTATAGCGCCCCGGTGGCGAGTGTAGTGACGAACCGGTGGAGGTCGGAGTACCTTCGGCTGTACCGAGGGACGAGGCAGGGGTGCCCCTGTCCACCCTGTTGTTTGCACTGGCGATCGAACCCTTGGCCATATCACTTAGGGAGTCCAAGAAATGGAGGGGAATAGTCCGCGGGGGAGAGGAGCATCGGGTATCGCTATACGCGGATGACCTGCTGCTATACGTGGCGGACCCAATAGAGGGGATGGTGGAGGTCATGCAGACTCTGAAGGAGTTTGGGGAGTTCTCGGGCTACAAGCTTAATGTAGGGAAGAGTGAGCTTTTTGTATTACAGGCAGGGGACCAAGAAAGAGGGATAGGGGACCTACCGCTGAGGAGGGCGGAGAGGAGTTTTCGGTATCTGGGGATACAGGTGGCCAGAAGTTGGGGGGCCCTACATAAACTGAATTTGACGAGGTTGGTGGAGCAAATGGAGGAGGATTTTAAAAGATGGGACATAGAACATAGAACATAGAACAATACAGCGCAGTACAGGCCCTTCGGCCCACGATGTTGCACCGAAACAAAAGCCATCTAACCTACACTATACCATTATCATCCATATGTTTATCCAATAAACTTTGAAATGCCCTCAATGTTGGCGAGTTCACTACTGTAGCAGGTAGGGCATTCCACGGCCTCACTACTCTTTGCGTAAAGAACCTACCTCTGACCTCTGTCCTATATCTATTACCCCTCAGTTTAAGGCTATGTCCCCTCGTGCTAGCCATTTCCATCCGCGGGTGAAGGCTCTCACTGTCCACCCTATCTAACCCTCTGATCATTTTGTATGCCTCTATTAAGTCTCCTCTTAACCTTCTTCTCTCTAACGAAAACAACCTCAAGTCCATCAGCCTTTCCTCATAAGATTTTCCCTCCATACCAGGCAACATCCTGGTAAATCTCCTCTGCACCCGTTCCAAAGCCTCCACGTCCTTCCTATAATGCGGTGACCAGAGCTGTACGCAATACTCCAAATGCGGCCGTACCAGAGTTCTGTACAGCTGCAACATGACCTCCTGACTCCGGAACTCAATCCCTCTACCAATAAAGGCCAACACTCCATAGGCCTTCTTCACCACCCTATCAACCTGGGTGGCAACTTTCAGGGATCTATGTACATGGACACCTAGATCCCTCTGCTCATCGACACTTACAAGAACTTTTCCATTAGCCAAATATTCCACATTCCTGTTATTCCTTCCAAAGTGAATCACCTCACACTTCTCTACATTAAACTCCATTTGCCACCTCTCAGCCCAGCACTGCAGCTTATCTATATCCCTCTGTAACCTGCTACTTCCTTCCACACTATTGACAACACCACCGACTTTAGTATCGTCTGCAAATTTACTCACCCACCCTTCTGCGCCTTCCTCTAGGTCATCGATAAAAATGACAAACAGCAACGGCCCCAGAACAGATCCTTGTGGTACTCCACTTGTGACTGAACTCCATTCTGAACATTTCCCATCAACCACCACCCTCTGTCTTCTTTCAGCTAGCCAATTTCTGATCCACATCTCTAAATCACCCTCAATCCCCAGCCTCCGTATTTTCTGCAATAGCCTACCGTGGGGAACCTTATCAAACGCTTTGCTGAAATCCATATACACCACATCAACTGCTCTACCCTCGTCTACCTGTTCAGTCACCTTCTCAAAGAACATGCTCCCGCTCTTGCTGGCGGGAAGGGTGCAGTCGGTCAAAATGGTGGTCCTTCCGAGGTTTTTGTTCATGTTTCAGTGCCTCCCCATCGTGATCACCAAGGGCTTTTTCAAGAGAGTAGGTAGGAGTATTATGGGGTGTGTGTGGGCAAATAAGACACCGAGGGTTAGAAGAGGGTTCTTGGAACGCAACAGGGACCGAGGAGGGTTGGCTTTGCCAAACCTAGAGAGTTACTACTAGGCAGCAAACGTGGCGATGATCCGCAAGTGGGTCATGGAGGGAGAGGGGGCGGTATGGAAGAGGATGGAGATGGAGTCCTGTAAAGGAACGAGCTGGGGGGCATTGGTAATGGCACCGCTGCCGCTCTCGCCGACAAAACACACCACAAGCCCGGTGGTGGCGGCAACGCTAAGGATCTGGGGCCAGTGGAGAAGGCACAGGGGTGCAATGGGAGCATCGGTGTGGTCCCCGATCAGGGGTAACCACCGGTTTGACCCGGGGAAGATGGACGGGGGGTTCCAAGGCTGGCATCGGGCGGGGATTAGAAGAATGGGGGACCTGTTCATTGACGGGACATTTGCGAGCCTAGGGGCACTGGAGGAGAAATTTGAGTTACCCCCGGGAAACGCATTTAGATATATGCAGGTGAGGGCTTTTGTGAGGCAACAGGTGAGGGAATTTCCGTTGCTCCCTGCACAAGAAGTTCAAGATAGGGTGATCTCGGGGGTATGGGTCGGGGAGGGCAAGGTGTCGGAAATATACCAAGAGATGAAAGAAGAGGGGGAAGCGCTAGTAGAAGAATTGAAAGGTAAATGGGAGGAGGAGCTGGGGGAGGAGATTGAGGAAGGGCTATGGGCTGATGCCCTGGGTAGGGTTAATACCTCCTCCTCATGTGCCAGGCTTAGTCTGAAACAATTTAAGGTGGTTCACAGAGCGCATTTGACGAGGGCGAGGCTGAGTAGGTTCTTTGGAGTAGAGGATAGATGTGAAAGATGTTCAGGGAGCCCGGCGAACCATGTCCATATGTTTTGGTCATGCCCGGCATTGGAGGGGTTCTGGAGAGGAGTGGCGGGAGTAATATCTCAGGTGGTGAAAGTCCGGGGCAAGCCAAGCTGGGGGCTAGCAATATTTGGAGTAGTGGATGAGCCGGGAGTACAGGAGGCGAAAGAGGCCGGAATTCTGGCCTTTGCGTCCCTAGTAGCCCGGCGCAGGGTCTTGCTATTGTGGAAGGAGGCGAAGCCCCCCAGCCTGGAGGCCTGGATAAACGACATGGCGGGGTTCATAAAATTGGAGAGAATTAAGTTCGCTTTGAGAGGGTCTGCACAAGGGTTTTACAGGCGGTGGCAACCGTTCCTAGAATACCTCGCGGAGCGTTAGAGGAAGGTCGGTCAGCAGCAGCAGCAACCCTAGGGGGGGTGGGGAGGGGAGGGGGAAACGAGAGATTGCTGGAGGGGACGGATGAGCGGGGGATAACATGGAGGGTGGGGGAAACTGGCACGAATGGGCGAGAGCCAGTGTATAAAGCTATGTAAATATACCATCTTGCCATGTATATGTCTTGCTCAGGGAGAATTTGCGTTATTTTGTTACGGGGGGCGGGGAGGGTTATTATTTGTAAGGGGAAAAGATTGTGTCGTTAAAAAACCTTAATAAAAATAATATAAAAAAACAAAAACTTATTTAGGCTATGTTTGCAGTCAAATTTCTCCACATTCGAAATCCATCTTCAGCTCACTTACATGGAGCTCGAGCCCAATCGGCCCGTAGTCACTTGATATTGGCGTAACTGAAATAATTGATAGTAGCGGCAACTGAGATTTCCAATATTGACCTAATGGAGAGTTTGGTAGTGAGTTTTTAAGAAATACATTCTTATCAAGGCCCTTGCAATATTAATCAAAGTGCTGTCAGCCGGTGAATATTTAAAATTGTTTTGGACCCTAACCGCTCAGAAGGGCGGAATGACCCCGTTGGGCGTAACCCTAATCTTTTTGATCACTGAGTCATTGATTCCAATACAAAATGAAAATTAGCTGATCTGTAAGACCTGTTTTCCACCTGATGAAAATCTCTTGTGTCTCTGAGGGGGAGGGACGATGTTGGAGTCCCTTCGTGGCACACACAGTCTTTGTTTTACCATAAGCAAATAGTGTGGCATTTGATCCGTTGTAGTGAGCGGTGTCAGCTCTCAGAAGTGCTCAGAAGCTTGCATTTTTGTCTTTCCAATGACCTTTACTGCACATTGCAAGACGTATGAGGTAAACTGCTTATCACATGATTGTTGACGAAGTTTGTAGGATTTCTTGCACCATCTCAAACCAGTCTGGATTTGCTGCAGATTTCCGCAACGTCTCAGGAATGGTCAGTGGGTACGAAGGCGTTATACCATATTGGTATTATAAACAAAAGGGGTGAGCTTTATTGGTTATTGATAAGTACTGTGAGTTCCTATTCTCATCTAATTTCTTCCCATGTTTCAGGTTTTTCAATGCTGTGGTTGTTCCCCTTGTGTGCTTATCTGATTGTTGAAAGAACAGAACGTCTGGACTAGATGGCAGAAACGTACCTTTGTTTAAATGGGATGAAACAAAGTTCTTCCCCCTGAGGAAAACAACAACAAAGCAACCTCCTTCAGCTCAGTTGGTTACTGACCTTTTTAAAGCACAGCTTGCCTTTTCTTCCCTCACCTCTTTCAGTGTGAAGTGAATAAAACTTAGCCTCCCACACAGCGCTGAACATTCTGCAGCTGCTACCAAGCTACTTTTTATTTCAATCCCGTTCCCTGTACAATCATTCTCTCACTGGCGGAGGTGGTAATATGAAATTCTGTGGTGCCAGTGGAAATAATGGGGACGGTTCTCCAATATTGGGCCCAAATGTTCACGCCGTCGTGAACGCCGTCGCGTTTCATGACGGTGCGATCAGGGCCCGGGTACGACAGATTCTGGCCCCCTCTCCAGCCTCCCATTTGGCGCCGCGCTAACCCGCGCATGCGCAGTTGGGCCGCACCGAACTGCGCATGCGCGGGGGACTTCTTTAGCACGCCGGCCCTGACCAACATGGGGTCGGTGTTCAGGAGCCGGCTGCGCCAGGAAGTAGGCCCGGGGGGGAGAGGCTGGCCCGCCGATCGGTGGGCCCTGATCGCGGGCCAGACCCCATCGGAGGCCCCCCCCCCACCCCGGTGAAGGAGCCCCCCCCACACAGGCCTCTGACTGTTCCCCAGTGTTCCCACTGGCAGCGACCAGGGGTGAATGGCGCCGGCGGGACTCTATCGTATCGGTGCGGCCGCTCGGCCCATCTGGGCCAGAGAATCGGCGGCTCCACCGATTCCAACGTCATGCGGCCAGCGGCGCGCCAAATGCGCCAGCGCAAATGGTGCCGCTTCGCCGCACCTCGGAGAATCGCGCGCCGGCATCGGGGCATCGTGTCGCGGTTGCGCCGATTCTCCGGCCCGGCGCGGGGCTCGGAGAATCGCCCCCAGTTTGTGTGTGTGTGTGTGTGAGGGTGCAGTCACGGAGACTCTGGCAGTTTACACACTATGGTGGCAGTCTTGGGACTCAAGGGGCTGGATTCTCCGCAGCCCCGCACCAAAATCGCGTTTGGCACGGAGGCGGGGAATCAAATTTCCCAACGGACCCAGCATCACTCAGGCAATTCTCCGGGTCCAGAATATCCGCGCGTTCGTGAATTATGGCGCGGGGCTGGGGGCCATTGCCAGAGGCACGCTCAGCGATACTCCGCTTCCGACTCGCCGAGTTCCCGACGATGTGGAACTAACATGGTATGGCTAGTCGGGATGCTCGCGTGGCGGCTGCGGACTCAGCCCGCGGTTGCCCTGGGGGGTGAGGGGGCCTTATAGGTGACCCGGGGGAGAGATCGGGCCAGACGGATCCTCAGGAGCGCGGCCGATCGGGGGGGTCTAGATTCTTGGTGTGGGTCCCCGGTGTGAGACTGCCATGGCGCTCAGCGCGGCCACTTTGAGGCCGCCGCCGTGTTCAAGCGCGGACTCAAAACAGGAAGTGAGGGGGCCCGTATACACAGCCAAAGCTGCGTGAAGCACTCCGGGTCCCTGCTAGCCCTGAAGGTAAGTGAATCGGGTTGTATTTTTTTCAGGAAATTCGGGAGTGCAACTCCTGCGTTTTTACACCGATGCGGGGACATAGCCCCATTTTGGGAGAATCCAGCCCCAGGTGTTGGATGTTTCAGTCTGTGGCTTCCTTTGCTGGACTCGCAACTTTGTTTGGGGTTTACACTGTTGACTCGCATGGGGAGGAGAGCGGTGGAAGCGGTGCTCAAACCACTGCCATGCTCTTTAACAGCCAAGTCAGGTAAACATCAGTTATACAAAGTAGTCATCAAACAGATAATAAGCAGCTTGGTCAGAAACCCAGATCAGAATAGCTCATTTAAATATGCATTCGCCGGAATCTCCCTGCACCCGGGACCTAATGGCTGTGCCTGGGAGATCTTGCCAGGGTGCTGTTTAGTACTGGTCCACATGAATGTGAACCAGCCATAATGGCACCTGAAAAGATCGGGGCAGCCGGACAAAATGGCTCCCCAATCTGCGAGGAGCATTTCCTGCTCGCGAGCTGAAGCTGAAGTGCGGCCTCGGCGAAGAGAAACACCCTGAGGCCAAAAGAAACAGCAAAGTACCGTTGAATAGCGGGGTGCTTCTCGGTGCTGCAGCTGCAGGGAAACACCCTGCTAAACGTGCCCGAAATCAGGCATAGAATTTTGTGATTGAATTGCGCCCCGTAGCGTTTAAAATTGTTGAAGTCTACGGGGAGTAGTGTGTCGTGCACTGAAGAATCCTGTCCTTATTTCAAGGATTCTGCACAAACCACTTTCTCCATAGGCATTCCTCTTGGGACAATGAGCAAGGGCACCACAGAGTAGGCCAAGTTCCTCGACAAGGGAGGGACAAGGTGTTGTCAGCAGAAGATTTGCCTCTGTTCAGGGAGCAATTCTCCGACCTAAACCTCAGAGGGGAACAAAGTACGAAAGCTCGTCTCTTCCGTAAGGCCCACACTGAAATCTGCCATCTTCTGCAGCCACCGCTGTAATCTCAGAGCAGGGCAAGGACTGTAAAAGTGTTTGACTTCTAGTCTCATCATTGGCTGCCGCATAATTCATGGTTGCTCCAATGGCAGTGAGCGCTGTTTCATCCATGGGGGGAAGGGCACACAGCCGTCCTTGTCCCCTGTTAGGTGCTGCTGTCTCCATTTATACCCTATCTTGACTTTCAAGAGAGAAGGAAGTGTGTCAGTGGGTGCAGAGCAATGCTTTTGGGTATCTTGGTTGAATGGCTGAAGGTGTGTGCGAGTTGAGAGATGTGGATTTGAATCTAATAGCAGCTAAATATGTGAAAGAGAAGTGAAGCTATGTATGTCAGATATGAGTCATGATTGATAAAGATTGTTAGTAGATCAGTGGTGGAGTTGTGATGCACTGGGCAGTGTGTGAGGCTAGTGGTACAGTTTGGGGAATATGGATTTGGAGTTCATCCACTGACATTGAGCACTCATATGAGGCCATTACATTTTTTGTGGCATTGCATCCAGGTTCTCCGGGCTTGACTCCTGGATTTGACTCCCACTGCCTTTCTACAGCTGGTCGGGACACCCTCCGGTCCCGTCTGGATAGATCACAAGATCATCCTTGGTCCTCTCTTCCTCTCTATCTTCTCCAGTAAGGCATGCAGTGAAGCATTGAAGGACCTCATGTCATGCTCTCTCTCTCTGCTACTTCATAATTCACTCTTCTTCCTAATCAGACTGATTTTCACAAGCAGTTCCAGCACATGTTGCCAGCCAGAATCCACCTCCTATTTAAATGGTATAGGTTGAGTTTTAAGTCGCGCAGACTGAGTGTGAGTGATGCTAGCCTCACATAAACGTGGGCCTCCTCCTGAACTATGCAGCCACTCAGCAGGGTGGTTAGTGCCCCCTGCACACTGCAATCATGTAAATTACAAGCAGCATTAAGTTGACATGCTGCTTGCATTGGATGCAATAGGCATGAGTTAATCGCCCAACGCAATCCCTGTTGGTACGGGGGGGGGTTGTCAAACTTTGCTCCCAAAGCACTTTGAAACATTTTCACTTCCAAGCAAAGGGCTTCTGTTTATTTATTTTTTTTAAATTCTTGCGATGCAGGTGTTGCCAAGTAGGGAGTTTTTGTTGCCCATTCTTTGCTGCCATTGAGAAGGTGTCAGTGAGCAATGAGTTGTGAAGAGTGAAGGTGCACCCGCAGTGCGGTTCGGAAGAGAGTTCCAGGATTTTGATTCAGGGATGACAATGAAGCAGTGATTATATGCGGCCAAGAATGGCGTGTGACTTGGAGGTGGTAGTGTTTCCGGGCTGGGATTCTCCCCTACCCAGCGGGGTGGGGGTGCCGGCGAGATGGAGTGGCGTGAACCACACCGGCGTCGGGCCGCCCCAAAGGTGCGGAGAAATCCGCACCTTTAGGGGCCAAGCCCTCACCGTGAGGGGCTAGGCGTGCACCGGAGTGGTTAGCGCGCCGCCGACCGGTGTGGAAGGCCTTTGGTGCCATGCCGGTCGGCGGCACGCTAACCACTCCGGTGCACGCCTAGCCCCTCACGGGTCGCCGACCGGCGCAGCGCTATTCCCACCCCCGTCGAATATCCGGTGCTGGAGAATTCGGCAACCGGCGTGGGCGGGATTCACGCCAGCCCCCAACACTTGAAGTAGTGCAACGCTATTTTATTAACAGGTTAACTATTTAAACATACTTGAACTGTGGGTAAATACGATAGCAGCTTCAACTAAAGACCTTTGCCTTGTCCTAACCAGTTGATCCACTCAGCACATGGTGAATGTCTGTGTTGCAGGCTGTGAGCTCTGTGCTCCTAGCTAGCTGCTACTCGAATGAGCGGGATCTCTGATGTCCCCTGTCTTTATAGTGCATGTGCTCTCACTGGTGATTGGCTGCGGTGTTGTGTATGTTGATTGGTCCCACTGTGTGTCCATCAGTGTGTGTCTGCACCATGATATACTGGTGTATATTATGACATCCCCCCTTTTATATAAAAAAAATGGGCCTGCGTGACAATAAATAGTGTGTGGTGAATGTTCCTGACTACGTGTGTGCGAAATATTTACAGGACTATGTACATAAAACTAAGCTATTTACATGGGAAGGTGCCTGGTGCAGAAAAAAACAGTGTGTCACACAAATAACGTGATTAACACTATATACAAACCACTTGAACGATTAAACGGAAGAACAGAACAGACCAGAGAGTCCATTAGTGCAAAGTTCACAAATTAAGTCTCTGAGGTGGGCGACGAATTCTGGTTGACCGTCAGGGTGGCACACCACTCATCGTCTGGATCGATGCTGTATACCAACAGCGGCTGGTGTCTTTGCTTCGGGGACAGCCTGTTTTTCGTTACGACACCGACTCGAAAAGGCGCCTTCGGGTCCTCGGTGTCACTGCTGTGTGGGAGTTCGGAATCGGACTCGGTGACCGTGGGTTGAATTGCCCGAACATTCCTGCGAGGCTGGCTGAAGCGATATGAATTGGAAGGCTGAGCTGCTCGACAGCAGGCAGCATAGTGGCCAAGTCTTCCACATTGTAGGCATTGTCGAGATTTTGCGGGGCATTGCTGCTTTAAATGGGCGGAGCCACAGTTGCCGCACGTCGTGACGTCAGCACATTCACTGTGCCACCGCGCATGCGCGGTGCGGTCCTGCGTGGTGCGTGTCTGCGCATTACGTTTCTCCATGTCGCCGTCCCCTCGTTTGGTGCGTACAAGCGCGGGAGTCCACGAAAAGCGCACGAAATGGCCGCCCTCATCCAGGCTGAGGCCCTGGAGGTGTTCAATCACTCGGACCCGTTCTGCCTCGTGGGGACCTTGCCGCACCGTTTCAGCCGCTTGTATATGGGAGTACCGACTGGTGGCATTTTCATGTAGGAAACAGGTCTCGATGGCGGTCGCTAGGGTGAGTTGCTTTACTTTGAGGAGCTGCTGACGGAGGGGGTCCGACTGAACACCAAAAGCAATCTGGTCGCGTATCATGGAGTCGGAGGTGGGCCCGTAGCAGCAAGATTGCACAAGGATGCGGAGGTATGTTAAAAAGAATTGGAAAGGTTCGTCCTTACCCTGCAAACGCTGCTGGACCACGTAGCGTTCGAAACTTTCATTCACCTTTACGCTGCAGTGAGTGTCAAATTTGAGGAGAACCGTCTTGAACTTTGTCTTGTCTTCGTCATCTGCAAAGGCGAGAGAGTTGAAAATATGGATGGCATGGACCCCGGCCGTGGAGAGGAGAAGAACAATCTTTCTGGTGTCCGAGGCGGCCTCTCTGTCCGTGGCTTCGAGGTAGAGCTGGAAGCGCTGTTTGAAAATCTTCCAGTTGGCGCCTAGGTTGCCGGCGATGCGGAGCGGCGGCGGTGGCGGGCTGATGTTGTCCATGTTGCAGAATGACGGAATGCTGGCGGAAGGCAGATCACTTGCAGGTAGGTCTAAGAAGTGCTAGTATGCAACCCCACTCCTGGTATCATGAAGTGTTGGGTGTTCTGGATCACATACAGGTCACCAACACTTGAAGTAGTGCAACGCTATTTTATTAACAGGTTAACTATTTAAACATACTTGAACTGTGGGTAAATATGATACCAGCTTTATCCAAAGACCTTTGCCTTGTCCTAACCAGTTGATGCACTCAGCACATGGTGAATGTCTGTGTTGCAGGCTGTGAGCTCTGTGCTCCGAGCTGGCTGCTACTAGAATGAGCGGGAACTCTCCTGTCCCCTGTCTTTATAGTGAGTGTGCTCTCACTGGTGATTGGCTGTGGTGTTGTGTATGTTGATTGGTCCCACTGTGTGTCCATCAGTGTGAGTCTGCACCATGATATACTGGTGTATATTATGGCAGTGACCATATAAAAAGTGAATGCTTCCTGGAGATTATGGGTTGTTCATTTCCCTAATAGTTACTTTTTGACTAATAATTAGTCATTGTTGTGACTAATATCTAGAGGTAAAATTCTAAGCAGAGGCTGAACAATTGATTGATTTCCCAACTTAAAATGCTATGGCATCTTATTACTCTACTGTACAGGGCACATTGCATATATTGAGTGATTGGTCACGCATTGGAGCATAGATTCCACTGAAAGTGATACTATTAAATTGAAACTTTTTTGATACATATCTTGTCTGCTTTGAGGTTTTGAGTTATGTCTGGGACATTCCATGTATAACATACAGGGAAAAATTCAATTCAAGAACACATGGCCAAAACCTGTTACAATCTTCTATATTGCCCAATTATATTTTGAAATTTCCAATTGCTTCTTTTCTTGTTTGCTGTAAGCTTAATTCCTCAAAAGAAAATGGTTGTAATTCCTTTGGCAGAACACACTGGCTCTCTTGTGTAAAGACTTGCATGCGGTAGGTGATGCACGTTCAATGACCACTAAAACGAGGTTGTAGTCCAACTGAAGGCTTTAATAAGCTAGATGTTTCCCCCAGCAGCTCAGGTACAGAATGAGGGCTGCTGGGAAGGCACGGGTTCTTATATCCCGCCGATCAGGGCGGAGCTATTATACACTCTAGCCAACAGCAAGCTTACAGGTTCTACCAATGGTACTTCAGCCTCTCAGTTACCGTAATACCTATAATACCACATTCACCCCCTGTTAAAAAAAAGTCCGGCGGGGGTGGTGGCCAGCAACTACAAAACATAACAACATGGTATAATTAGTTATGGAGGTACCGTAATACCTCCGTACAGTGTTCAGTAAATATTTACAAGTCTGGTAGCTGTGTACATTTGGTGTTTTATATTTACAGATTACAGTTAAAATGAAGCAATCAGTCGATCGGGGGCACTGGTCGTCCTCTGTGATCGTCGGAGCCTCGGTGGTGACTCCGGTAGAGGCTCAGGCGTCTGTGACTCCGGGAGCGTGGCTTCGATCTCCATGGCAGCTTAGTCACCCCTAGACGGCGCTGGTGGGGAAAACGGCTGACCTGGGGAGGGAGCGCCTGCGGGGGGGCGTCGGTGGGTGGGGGGGCCTAGACGGGGGCGGCGGAAGGACCGATCCTCCTGTAAGGTGCTGCGGTGGGGGGGAGGGGGGGACTGGTGGCTGGAATGTGTGTGGAGCTCCGGCGAGCGCCAGGTCCCGTAGGGAGACCGTATCTTATCGGCCGTCGGGGTACACCACGTAGGCGTACTGGGGGTTAACATGGAGCAGATGGACCCTCTCGATCAACGGGTCCGATTTGTGCGCCCGCACGTGTTTTTGGAGCAGGATGGGTCTGGGTGCTGCCAGCCTGGTCGGGAGCGAGGTCCCGGAGGAGGACTTCCTAGGGAAGACAAGGAGACGTTCGTGAGGTGTCTGATTGGTGGTTGTACAAAGTATTGACCGGATGGAGTGGAGGGCATCCGGGAGGACTGCTTGCCAGTGGGAGACTGGGAGGTTCCTGGACCATAGGGCCAGTAGGACGGTCTTCCAGACCGTTCCGTTCTCCCTCTCTACCTGTCCATTACCCCGGGGGTTGTAACTGGTCGTCCTGCTCGAGGCAATGCCCTTACTGAGCAGGAATTGACGCAGTTCGTCGCTCATAAAGGAGGACCCCCTATCGCTGTGTATGTAAGCGGGGAAGCCGAACAGTGCAAAGATGCTATGGAGGGCCTTGATGACGGTGGAGGCGGTCATGTCGGGGCAGGGGATGGCGAATGGGAACCGGGAGTACTCGTCAATCACGTTCAGGAAGTACGTGTTGCGGTCGGTGGAGGGGAAGGGGCCTTTTAAGTCCATGCTGAGGCGTTCAAAGGGACGGGAAGCCTTTATCAGGTGCGCCCTCTCTGGTCGGTAGAAGTGCGGTTTGCACTCCGCGCAGATTTGGCAGTCCCTGGTGACTGTCCTGACCTCCTCGATGGAGTAGGGCAGGTTGCGGGTCTTGACGAAATGGAAAAAGCGAGTGACCCCCGGGTGGCAGAGGTCCTCGTGGAGGGCTCGGAGGCGGTCCACTTGTGCGCTGGCACATGTGCCGCGGGACAGGGCATCAGGAGGCTCATTTAGCTTCCCGGGACGATACAAGATCTCGTAGTTGTAGGTGGAGAGTTCGATCCTCCACCGCGAGATCTTGTCGTTTTTTTATCTTGCCCCGTTGTGCATTATCGAACATGAAAACCACCGACCATTGGTCCGTGAGGAGAGTGAATCTCCTGCTGGCCAGGTAATGCGTCCAATGTCGCACAGCTTCTACTATGGCCTGGGCCTCCTTTTCGACTGAGGAGTGGCAGATTTCAGAAGCATGGAGGGTACGGGAGAAGAAGGCCGCGGGTCTGCCCGCTTGGTTGAGGGTGGCAGCCAGAGCAACGTCGGACGCATCGCTCTCGACCTGGAAGGGGAGGGACTCGTCGATGGCACGCATCGTGGCCTTTGCAATGTCTGCTTTGATGCGGCTGAAGGCCTAGCGGGCCTCTATCGACAGGGGAAAAACTGTGGATTGGATCAGGGGACGGGCCTTATCCGCGTAGTTGTGGATCCACTGGGCGTAGTAGCTAAAAAACCCTAGGCAGCGTTTTAGGGCCTTAGAGCAGTGAGGGAGGGGGAACTCCATAAAGGGGCGCATGTGTTCAGGGTCGGGGCCTATAACTCCATTTCGCACTACATAGCCAAGAATGGCTAGACGGTTGGTGCTAAACACGCATTTATCCTTATTGTATGTTAGGTTAAGGATTTTGGCGGTCTGGAGAATCTTTCGGAGGTTGGTGTCGTGGTCCTGCTGGTCGTGGCCGCAGATGGTGACATTATCGAGATACGGGAATGTTGCCCGTAAACCGTACCGGTCAACCATTCGGTCCATCTCGCACTGGAAGACCGAGACCCCATTAGTGACACCAAAGGGAACCCTTAAGAAGTGATAGAGCCGCCCGTCTGCCTCGAATGCAGTGAATTTGCGCTTACTCGTGCGGATGGGGAGCTGATGGTAGGCGGACTTGAGATCCACCGTGGAGAAGACCTTATAATGCGCGATACTGTTTACCAGGTCGGTTATGCGGGGGAGGGGGTACGTGTCCAGCTGTAAACCTGTTGATGGTCTGACTGTAGTCGATGACCATCCTGTGCTTCTCCCCGGTCTTTACGACCACTACTTGAGCTCTCCAGGGGCTGTTACTGGCTGAAATGACTCTGTAGCACAATCAATCACTCACGAGACGAGATGAGAAGGAGTGAATCGATGGCTTTATTACGCAGACTTGTTCCCCAACAGCACATTTACAGAATGCGGCTGCTGGGAGAACCCGGGCTCTTATACTCCGCCTTACTGGGTGGAGCCAGTAGGCGGCTGATCCAATCGGGACCCGGCTTCTATCCACCAGCAGCCTCTCGGCATCACCGGGTACAGTAATACCCCTAATGCATACCACCACATTCATCCCTTGTTAAAAAGAACCCGGCGGGGGTAGTGGGCCATATGGTGGTAGGGGTTTACAGAGTCGGTAGCTGGGATTCCACTAACACAGCGGCTATGCTCCGATATCAAACTACTAGCACTATTTACAATGCCGCTTTTACTGGGCAACTGAATTATTTACAGAGGCATTTCTTGTTTGTTATAATGCTTCGATGAATCGAATGGGTGCCCTGGTCGTCCTCCCCGATCGTCTCAGCCCCGGTTGTGATGCAGGCGCTGGCTCGGGCACCGTCGTCTCTGGGAGCGTAGCGATGTCTCTTCCTGCTTCACTACCCCTAGGCGGGGCCGGGGGAAGGACCGATCCATCCGGGAAGGGGGCGGCTGTGGGACGCACCGGTGGGAGGGAGGGGGTGATTGGTGTTGGGGGTGTGTGTGTAGATCCGGCGGGCGCCAGGTCCCGCAGAGAGACCGTGTCCTGCCGGCCGTCGGGGTACGCCACGTAGACGTACTGAGGGTTCGCGTGGAGGAGATGAACCCTCTCGACCAACGGGTCCGATTTGTGTACCCGCACATGTTTTCGGAGCAGGGTGGGTCCCGGGGCTGCCAGCCAGGTCGGGAGTGACGTTCCGGAGGAGGACATCCTAGGGAAGAAAAGGAGGCGCTCGTGAGGTGTTTGATTTGTTGTGGTACACAGCAGCGACCGGATGGAGTGAAGGGCGTCCGGGAGGACTTCCTGCCAGCAGGGGACTGGGAGATTTCTGGACCCTAGGGCCAGGAGAACGGTCTTCCAGACCGTTCCATTCTCCCTCTCTACCTGTCCGTTACCCCGGGGTTTGTAACTGGTCGTCCTGCTCGAGGCAATGCCCTTGTTGAGCAGGAATTGACACAGTTTGTCGCTCATGAATGAGGACCCCTATCGCTATGTATGTAGGCGGGAAACCGAACAGTGTAAAGATGGTGCAGAGGGCTTTAATGAATGTCGGGGCAGGTGATGGCGAATGGGAAACGGGAGTACTCGTCAACCACGTTCAGGAAGTACGTGTTGCGGTCAGTGGAGGGGAGGGGGCCTTTGAAGTCCAGACTGAGGCGTTCAAAGGGACGGGAAGCCTTTATCACATGCGCTTTATCTGGCCTGTAGAAGTGAGGCTTGCACTCTGCGCAGATTTGGCAGTTCCTGGGGGCTGTTCTGACCTTCTCGATGGAGTAGGGCAGGTTGCGGGTCTTCATGAAGTGGTAGAACCGAGTGACCCCCGGGTGGCAGAGGTCCTCGTGGAGGGTTCGGAGGCGGTCCACTTGTGCGTTGGCACAGGTGCCACGGGATAGGGCATCAGGAGGCTTGTTTAGCTTCCCGGGACGATACAAGATCTCATAGTTATAGGTGGAGAGTTCGATCCTCCACCGCAAGATCTTGTCGTTCTTGATCTTGCCCCGCTGTGCATTATCAAACATGTAGGCAACTGACCATTGGTCAGTGAGGAGAGTGAATCTCCTGCCGGCCAGGTAATGCCTCCAATGTTGCACAGCTTCCACTATGGCCTGGGCCTCCGTTTCCACTGAGGGTGCGTGAAAAAAAGGCCACGGGTCTGCCCGCTTGGTTGAGGGTGGCGCCAGAGCTACGTCGGACGCGTCGCTCTCGAGTTGGAAGGGGAGATACTAGTCGATGGCGTGCATTGTGGCCTTTGCGATATCCACTTTGATGCGGCTGATGGCCTGGCGGGCCTCTGTCAACAGGGGAAAGACAGTGTACTGAATTAGCGGACGGGCCTTGTCCGTGTAGTTGGGGACCCACTGGGCGTAATAAGAGAAAAAGCCCAGGCAGCGTTTCAGGGTCTTGGAGCAGTGAGGGAGGGGGATCTCCATAAGGGGGCGCATGCGTTCCGGGTCTGGGCCTATAACTCCGTTTCGCACTACGTAGCCGAGAATGGCTAGACGGTCGGTGCTAAACATGCATTTCTCCCTGTTGTATGTGAGATTCAGGGCGTTTGCGGTCTGGAGGAATTTTCGGAGGTTGGCGTCGTGGTCCTGCTGGTCGTGGCCGCAGATGGTGACGTTATCGAGATACGGAAACGTGGCCCGCAAACCGTACCGGTCAACCATTCGGTCCATCTCCCATTGGAAGACCAAGACCCCATTAGTGACGCCGAATGGAACCCATAAAAAGTGATAGAGCCGCCCATCTGCTTCAAAAGCAGTGTATTTGCGGTCGCTCGGGCGGATGGGGAGCTGGTGATAGGCGGACCTAAGGTCCACCGTGGAAAAGATCTTGTACTGTACAATCTGATTGACCATATTGGATATGCGGGGGAGAGGATACACATCCAGCTGCGTGTACCTATTGATGGTTTGACTATAGTCTATGACCATCCTCTGCTTCTCCCCGGTCTTTACAACTACCACCTGAGCTCTCCAGGGACTATTGCTGGCCTGGATTATGCCTTCCCTCAGCAGCCGCTGGACTTCTGACCGGATAAATGTTCGGTCCTGGGCGCTGTACCGCCTGCTCCAAGTGGCGACGGGTTTGCAATCCGGGGTGAGGTTCGCAAACAGGGAAGGCAGGTCGACCTTGAGGGTTGCGAGGCCGCAGATAGTGAGTGGGGGTATAGGGCCGCCGAATTGAAACATTAAACTCTGGAGGTTGCATTGGAAATCCAACCCCAGGAGTGTGGCAGCGCAGAGGTGGGGAAGGACGTAAAGCCGATAGTTCTTGAACTCCCTCCCCTGCACCGTGAGGTTCGCGATGCAGAACCCTTTGATCTCTACAGAATGGGATCCTGCTGCCAGGAAAATCTTTTGATTACTCGGGTGGATCGGAAGAGAACAGCTTCTCACCGTATTGGGATGTATAAAACTCTCCGTGCTCCCAGAGTCAATCAGGCAGGGCGTCTCGTACCCATTTATGAATACCGTCGTTGTTGCCGTTTGGAGCGTTCAGGGCTGTGACTGGTCCAAGGTCACCGAAGCCAGTCGCTGTTGCTGCATCGGGGCGTTTTCCTCAGGCCCCGTGGGGCCGTCCATCCCGGGGTCCTTAGTCGTCAGCCAAGATGGCGGCGTCCACGGGTCGCACACGGTTGGGGGTGCACAAGATGGTGGCGCCCATCCCTCCCGCATGGAGTCCGGGACCCAAGATGGCGGCGCCCGGTGGCCGCACATGGATCGTTGGTGGGGTTGAGGTTGGGGTCCTGGTTCTCCCCCGGAGATTGCAGCGACCCCCCCGGGCCTGGCACACTGCTACAAAGTGTTCCTTTTTGCCGCACCCTTTACAGAGGGCTGAGCGGGCCGGGCAGCGTAGTCGGGGGTGTTTCACTTGCCCACAAAAGTAGCAGCGGGGTCCACCCGTGTAATCTGGTGCTCTGGCAGCACAGGCCTGCGGGGGAGCGGGGGGATGCCGGGGGTTCGGTCGCAGCAGGTGTTCACAGTGCCCAAGTGGCTGCCGCGCGGTCGGGGGCGTAGGCACGGGCGTTCTGCGATGCCACATCGCACGAGGCAGCGAGGGCCCATGCCTCCTTGAGGCCTAGTGAGTCTCTTTCCAGCAATCGCTGGCGAATTTGGGACGAAAGCATACCTGCCACGAAAGCATCCCGAATCAGTAGCTCCGTGTGTTCATTAGCCGGAACCGGTGGGCAATTTCTCCCCAGTATTAGCAGCGCACTGTAGAATTCGTCCAGCAATTCCCCGGGGATTTGCCGTCTCGTCGCGAGCTGGTGGCGTGCGTAAACCTGGTTGACGGGTCGAACATAGAGTCCTCTCAGCATGGCGAGCGCCGCCTTGTAATCGTCCGCGTCCTCTATGAGAGTGTAGATTTCCGGACTCACTGTGGAAAGCTGGACCTGCATTTTCTGGTCCTCTGTAGGTACTCAGGTGGCCGTTCGGAGATATCCTTCAAAACACACTAACCAGTGTTTAAAAGTGGCCACTGAGTTTGCCGCGTGGGGGCTGATTCGCAGACACTCCGGCGTGATTCGGAGCTCCATGTTCTTTAAAATCTGCGTAATAAATTGGAGCACAATCAATCACTCACGAGACGAGATGAGATGGAGTCAATCGATGGCTTTATTTCGCAGACTTGTTCCCCAGCAGCACAGTTACAGAATGCGGCTGCTGGGAGAACCCGGGCTCTTATACTCCGCCTTACTGAGTGGAGCCAGTAGGCGGCTGATCCAATCGAGACCCGGCGTCTATCCACCAATAGCCTCTCGACATCACAGGGTACCGTAATACCCCTGATGCATACCACCACAGACCCCTTCCCTCAGCAGCCTTTGGACCTCTGACCTAATAAAGATCCGGTCCTGGGCACTGTAGCGTCTGCTCCTGGTGGCGACGGGTTTGCAATCCGGGGTGAGGTTCGCAAACAGGGAAGGCGGGTCGTCCTTAAGGGTTGCGAGGCCGCAGACAATATGGGGGGGGTATAGGGCCGCCGAATTGGAAGGTCAGACTTTGAAGGTTACACTGGAATGTGGTTCACCAGCTTCTTAGTTCTGTCATCTCTGCCAATTGGGTAATAACAGTAAGCAATTAAATTGTACTTTTTCGCCCTCTCTTAAGTTGCTGAGCTGTATCCAACCACAAAGGCTGAAGGGCGGCGGCCTGCTGGATTTGAGACAAAAAATCACGACAACGTCAATTCTGTTACAATGCTTCATGGCTCGATGATTGATAAATGAACTTTCACTGGCGTCATGTAGGTTGTCGAATTGTTTGTAAGCAGTGGGCCCCTGCAAAACACATACATTAGATGTAAACCGTAAAGACCTTGAATATTCAGGCGTCCCATTTTCAAAATGGTTTTGTGAGATAGAATTATTGATGGGCCGGTGGGTGGGAGGAGTGTGTGGGTGGGGATTGGGGGGGTGCAGCGGGGGGGTGTGGGGGGGGGGGGGGGGGGTGGGGGGGGGGGGGAATGATCAACTCGAAAAACCCGACGAATGTGTGCCTTCTTTCCTTCTCCATGCAACAAGGAGATAACTGAGCATAATCTTTTAGTCTCCAAATTGGTGTCTTTAGTAATGTTGGTGGTGAACCTAAGACTTGATGAGTTTCTCATATTTCATTGGGTTTCGGGAGAAAACCAATGAACAATGACACATTGTATGGCTAGAATTTACAAGAGCGCAGATGGCACCTAGAAGGTTAGAAATAGATGGTACAGGTGAAGAGAACTATTTGCATCAAGTGTACCTGGGGGCCACTGCAAAATCAGAATTGCCCATTACTTCACATTTTCAGGGCATAAAAGTAAAGTAAAGTCGCCATAGTCCCAGAAGACCATAGGCTGCTTCCCCCTTCGAGGGGGGAAAGTAACCTGAGGGTCACCGCACCTCAGGCGAGGGGAAAGGTTGAGATGGTGGGGCCTTTATGAATAACCTCAGCTGGTACGCAAATTGAATCCATGCTGTCGGTCTCGCTCCGCATCAAAAACCAGCTGCCCAGCCAACTGAGTTAAACCAGCCCCCGTACACCAGTGCTGTGAGCTGCCAATTAGGTGCAAGCAAAATTTAGAAAGATGGTGCCAAGTGAAGGCACTGTCACAATAGGGTGAGGAACATTTTGGAAAGGCGGTGACAAGTCCGAAGAGTGATGGTACGGAAAAATAATGGCTCCTAACTTCTGGGCTTCCAGGCATTGGTTTTTTGGATGCACTAGAGAATCTCTCTCAAGAGGTTCCCAGGTAAGCTTATGCATTGCAATTGTTCAAAAGCATTAACTTCCCCCGGACAATTGTACTGTGCTGGGGACCATCCAACAAGGCAATTTAAACCACTAACTTCTGCCAGTGTTATTGAAAATGTTAGAAGAAATAAAACCGCTACGAACTTCAGCGTAACTATTTAAAATATCCACCGAACCCCGCATGGGGTAGTCCCCACACTCCTGACCCCACAAGGCCCCCCCCCTTCCCCCATGTTATTCCTCATCTTTCATACTACAACCACATAGGACTCCCCCCACCGCTGACTCCCCACACCGCATCCCCCACCCCTCCAACCTGACCCCCTGACTGGACACCCCCCTCTCCGACCCGGTCTTACTCCGACCCAATGGCAGCCCCATCCATGGCCTGAACCCCCACCCGTCCTGGCTGGACTCACCCCCCCAACCTGACTCCTCCCAGCCTGACCCAACACTCACCCCACACCCCCCCACCCCCGACCACCAGCCCCCTGATATCCGATTCCCCAACCCACCTGTGTCTGCCTTCCATCATGTCCCGTGTGTCCAACCCCCAAAATCCCATCCACTTACCTTCGACACTCTCCTTCTCGCTGGCCTGTCATTTTCTTTTTTTTTTTAAATTTATTTTATTCAAAATTTTTGGCCAACCATGACAGTACATTGTGTATCCTTTACACAGTAATATAACAATATAAATAACAATGGCCAGTTTTAAGCAAGAAATAAATAATATATATAAACAACATCAAAATTAAAAAACAAAACAAAAAACAAAACAAAACTAAATGGCAACTGCCTTGTCCCAAATAAATACTCTCCCAAAATACAATTCAGCAGTCCAATATACAATTACCTATAACAACAACCTATGCATATTATACATATACACTAACATCCCTGAGAGTCCTTCTGGTTCCTCCCCCCCATCCTCACCGCCCCCCCCCCCCCCCCCCCCCACAACCCCCCCCCCCCCCCGGGCTGCTGCTGCTGTCTTCTTCTTTTTCATTCCCTCTATCTTTCTGTGAGGTATTCGACGAACGGTTGCCACCGCCTGGTGAACCCTTGAGCCGATCCCCTTAGGACGAACTTAATCTGTTCCAGCTTTATAAACCCTGCCATGTCATTTATCCAGGTCTCCACACCCGGGGGCTTGGCTTCCTTCCACATCAACAGTATCCTGCGCCGGGCTACTAGGGACGCAAAGGCCAAAACATCAGCCTCTTTCGCCTCCTGCACTCCCGGCTCCTCTGCAACCCCGAATATAGCCAACCCCCAGCTTGGTTCGACCTGGACCCCCACCACCTTCGAAAGCACCTTTGTCACCCCCACCCAAAACCCCTGTGGTGCCGGACATGACCAGAACATGTGGGTGTGATTCGAGCATCTCGCACACCTATCCTCTACTCCAAAAAATGTACTGAGCCGTGCTCCAGTCATATGCGCCCTGTGTAACACCTTAAATTGTATCAGGCTTAGCCTGGCACACGAGGACGATGAGTTTACCCTACTTAGGGCATCAGCCCACAGCCCCTCCTCAATCTCCTCCCCCAGCTCCTCTTCCAATTTCCCTTTCAGCTCATCTACCATAATCTCCCCCTCGTCCCTCATTTCCCTATATATGTCTGATACCTTACCGTCCCCCACCCATGTCTTTGAGATCACTCTGTCCTGCACCTCCTGCATCGGGAGCTGCGGGAATTCCCTCACCTGTTGCCTCGCAAAAGCCCTGAGTTGCATATACCGGAATGCATGCCCTTGGGGCAACCCGTATTTTTCGGTCAGCACTCCCAGACTTGCAAACGTCCCATCTACAAACAGATCTCTCAATTGTGTTACTCCTGCTCTTTGCCATGTTCCAAATCTCCCATCCATTCTCCCCGGAGCAAACCTATGGTTATTTCTTATCGGGGACCACACCGAGGCTCCCGTCTTACCCCTATGCCGTCTCCACTGCCCCCAGATTTTCAGAGTAGCCACCACCACCGGGCTTGTGGTGTATTTCTTCTGTGAGAACGGCAACGGCGCCGTCACCATAGCTTGTAGGCTAGTCCCCCTGCAGGACGCCCTCTCCAATCTCTTCCACGCCGCTCCCTCCTCTTCTCCCATCCACTTACATACCATTGAGATATTGGCGGCCCAGTAGTACTCACTTAGGCTCGGTAGTGCCAGCCCCCCCCTATCCCTTCTACGCTGCAAAAATCCCCTCCTCACTCTCGGGGTCTTCCCGGCCCACACAAAACTCATGATATTCTTCTCAATCCTTTTGAAAAAAGCCTTTGTGATCACCACCGGGAGGCACTGAAACACAAAAAGGAATCTCGGGAGGACCACCATTTTAACCGCCTGCACCCTCCCTGCCAGTGACAGGGATACCATGTCCCATCTCTTGAAGTCCTCCTCCATCTGTTCCACCAACCGCGTTAAATTTAACCTATGCAATGTACCCCAATTCTTGGCTATCTGGATCCCCAAGTAGCGAAAGTCCCTTGTTACCTTCCTCAGCGGTAAGTCCTCTATTTCTCTGCTCTGCCCCCCTGGATGCACCACAAACAACTCACTTTTCCCCATGTTCAGTTCATATCCTGAAAATTCTCCAAACTCCCCAAGTATCCGCATTATCTCTGGCATCCCCTCCGCCGGGTCCGCCACATACAACAACAAATCGTCCGCATACAGAGATACCCGGTGTTCTTCTCCTCCCCTGAGTACTCCCCTCCACTTCCTGGAACCCCTCAATGCTATTGCCGGGGCTCAATCGCCAGTGCAAACAATAATGGGGACAGAGGACATCCCTGCCTCGTCCCTCTATGGAGCCGAAAATATGCAGACCCCCGTCCATTCGTGACCACGCTCGCCATCGGAGCCCTATACAGCAGCTGTACCCATCTAATATACTCATCTCCAAAGCCAAATCTCCTCAACACCTCCCACAAATAATCCCGCTCCACTCTATCAAATGCTTTCTCGGCATCCATCGCCACCACTATCTCCGCTTCCCCCTCTGGTGGGGGCATCATCATTACCCCTAGCAGCCTCCGTATATTCGTATTCAGCTGTCTCCCCTTCACAAACCCAGTTTGGTCCTCATGGACCACCCCCGGGACACAATCCTCTATCCTCATTGCCATTACCTTGGCCAGAATCTTAGCGTCTACATTCAGGAGGGAAATAGGCCTATAGGACCCGCATTGCAGCGGGTCTTTTTCTTTCTTTAGGAGAAGCGATATCGTTGCCTCTGACATAGTCGGGGGCAGCTGTCCCCTTTCCCTCGCCTCATTAAAGGTTCTCATGAGTAACGGGGCGAGCAAGTCGACATATTTCCTGTAAAATTCAACTGGGAATCCATCCGGTCCCGGAGCCTTCCCCGCCTGCATGCTCCTAATTCCTTTCACTACTTCCTCCATTTCGATCTGTGCTCCCAGTCCCACCCTCTCCGGCTCCTCCACCTCAGGAAATTCCAGCTGTTCCAGAAAACACATCATTCTCTCCTTCCCATCCGGGGCCTGAGCTTCATATAATCTTTCATAGAATGCCTTGAAAACTCCATTCACACTCTCCGCTCCCCGCTCCATCTCTCCCTCCTCATCCCTCACTCCCCCTATTTCCCTCGCTGCTCCCCTTTACCTCAATTGGTGGGCCAGCAACCTGCTCGCCTTCTCCCCATATTCGTATTGTACACCCTGTGCCTTCCTCCACTGTGCCTCTGCAGTACCCGTAGTCAGCAAATCAAATTCTACGTGTAGCCTTTGCCTTTCCCTGTACAGTCCCTCCTCCGGTGCCTCCGCATATTGCCTGTCCACCCTCAGAAGCTCTTGCAGCAACCGCTCCCGTTCCCTACTCTCCTGCTTTCCTTTATGTGCCCTGATTGATATCAGCTCCCCTCTAACCACTGCCTTCAGCGCCTCCCAGACCACTCCCACCTGGACCTCCCCATTATCATTGAGTTCCAAGTACTTTTCAATACACCCCCTCACCCTTAGACACACCCCCTCATCCGCCATTAGTCCCATGTCCATTCTCCAGGGTGGACGCCGTTCTTTTTCCTCCCCTATCTCTAAGTCCACCCAATGTGGAGCGTGATCCGAAATAGCTATAGCCGTGTACTCCGTCCCCCTCACCTTCGGGATCAACGCCCTTCCCAAAACAAAAAAGTCTCTTCGCGAATAAACTTTGTGGACATAGGAAAAAAACGAAAACTCCTTACTCCTAGGTCTACTCCTCCCATCTGCTCCATAAAGTCTTTAAGCACCTTGGCTGCTGCCGGCCTCCTTCCAGTCCTGGACCTCGATCTGTCCAGCCCTGGTTCCAGCACCGTGTTAAAATCTCCACCCATTACCAACTTCCCCACCTCTAGGTCCGGGATACGTCCTAACATGCGCCTCATAAAGTTGGCATCATCCCAGTTCGGGGCATATACGTTCACTAAGACCACCGCCTCCCCCTGTAATTTGCCACTCACCATCACGTATCTGCCCCCACTATCCGCCACTATGGACTTTGCCTCAAACATTACCCGCTTCCCCACTAATATAGCCACCCCCCTGTTTTTCGCATCCAGCCCCGAATGAAACACCTGCCCCACCCATCCTTTGCGTAGTCTAACCTGGTCTATCAGTTTCAAATGCGTCTCCTGTAACATAACCACATCTGCCTTAAGTTTCTTTAGGTGTGCGAGTACCCGTGCCCTCTTTATCGGCCCGTTCAGCCCTCTCACATTCCACGTGATCAGCCGGGTTGGGGGGCTCTTTACCCCCCCCCTTGTCGATTAGCCATCCCCTTTTACCCAGCTCCTCACCCGGTTCCCACGCAGCTGCGTCCCCCCCAGGCGGTGCCCCCCCGCCCCGTCCACCCCACCCCATACCAGCTCCCCCTTCTCCCCAGCAGCAGCAACCCAGTAAATCCCCCCCTCCCACCCCCCCCGCTAGATCCCCCACTAGCGTAGTTACACCCCCCATGTTGCTCCCAGAAGTCAGCAAACTCTGGCCGACGTCGGCTTCCCCCGTTACCTCGGCTCGCACCGTGCGACGCCCCCTCCTTCCTGCTTCCCTATTCCCGCCATAATTATCATAGCGCGGGAACAAAGCCCGCGCTTCCCTTTTGGCCCTGCCCCCAATGGCCAACGCCCCCAACTCCTCCACCTCCCTTCCTCCCTCCCCCACAACCTGTGGAAGAGAGAAAAGTTACCGGGTCGCAGGATTAACAACATAAAAATCATCTCTCCCCCCTTTATCCCCCCTCTTCGCCCCCCATATTCGCCCCACCACTTTGTCTCAAACGTTCTTTTTTAATAACCCACTCATTCCAATTTCCCTTCAACAATAAATGTCCACGCCTCATCCGCCGTTTCAAAGTAGTGGTGCTTCCCTTGATATGTGACCCACAGTCTTGCCGGCTGCAGCATTCCAAATTTGATCTTCTTTTTATGAAGCACCGCCTTGGCCCGATTAAAGCTCGCCCTCCTTCTCGCCACCTCCGCACTCCAGTCTTGATATACGCGGATCACCGCGTTCTCCCATCTACTGCTCCGAGTTTTCTTTGCCCATCTTAGGACCATCTCTCTGTCCTTAAAACGGAGGAATCTCACCACTATGGCTCGAGGAATTTCTCCAGCCCTCGGTTTTCGCGCCATAACTCGATAGGCTCCCTCCACCTCCAGCGGACCCGTCGGGGCCTCCGATCCCATCAACGAGTGCAGCATCGTGCTCACATATGCCCCGACGTCCGCCCCTTCTGCACCTTCTGGAAGACCAAGAATCCTTAAATTCTTCCTCCTCGCATTATTCTCCAGCACCTCCAGCCTTTCCACACATCGTTTATGGTGTGCCTCGTGCATCTCCGTCTTCACCACCAGGCCCTGTATATCGTCCTCGTTCTCGGCAGCCTTTGCCTTCATGACCCGAAGATCCCGCTCCTGGGTCTTTTGCTCATCTTTTAGCCCTTCAATCGCCTGTAATATTGGGGCCAACAGCTCCTTCTTCATCTCCTTTTTAAGCTCTTCCACGCAGCGTTTCAAAAACTCGTGTTGTTCAGGGCCCCATATTAAACTGCCACCTTCCGACGCCATCTTGGTTTTTGCTTGCCTTCCTTGCCGCTGCTCTAAAGGATCCACCGCAATCCGGCCACTTTCCTCTCCTTTTTCCATCCGTATCCAGGGGGGATTCCCTTCTGGTTTACCGCACAGTGCTTTTAGCCGTTAAAATTGCCGTTGGGGCTCTTATTAAGGGCCCAAAAGTCCGTTCCACCGGGAGCTGCCGAAACGTGCGACTTAGCTGGTCATCGCCGCACCCGGAAGTCTGGCCTGTCATTTTCAATGGAACCGTTAAACTTTCCTACTTTACGGCAGCTAGTGCTGTAAAAAAGGAGCAGCCCTCCTTCCCCAGGTTAGATTTAGATTTAAACTTCAACGTTGCTAGCTTGAATCTCGTCCGGCCTGAATCGGGAAGGTCAGGTGAGATAGGTGTGAAGAAACTTGACATAGGTAAGAGGGTACAGAGTGGTAATCCAACACTGATTGACACTCCGAGGGAGTTATGGTCCAGTGTAATAATGAAGCAAAAGGAGGACTCTAGGTGCAAACATGAGTCTGAATGTCAGTGACTGAGTAGCCCAGCATTTTGCCCTCTGGCTTAGAGATGCTGAAGTGGCAACATTGCTGCATGAGGGAATTGTATGGAGGTTACAATTTGTACCACTCTTAGCCATGGTTCAGTTGGTAGCTCTGAGAAGGTTGCATGTTAATGTCCCCTCCCAGAGGCTTCAGCACAAAATCGTGCCAGGATTCTAAGGGAATCCTGCACATCGCAGGTGTTGCCTTAAACCAAGGCCCCATCTGCCTCTCAGGTAGGAGTAAAAGACCCCATGACACTATTTTTACAAGCAACGCTACTCAGTCCTGGCCAACATTTATCCCTCAACACCATTAAATATGATTATCTGGTCACTCTACCATTGCAGTGTGCGGGACCTTGCTGTACATAAACTAGTTGTCACTTTTCTCACACTGCATTAGTGACTAATGTTATGATTCCCCAAGTTTCAAAGTTCAAATTTCTAGTCAATGACTGAAAGGCCAGACCTCCGATGGCGGCCATGGAGTGAGTCGTCGTACATTTGGTAGCTCCCGCTCGAGGTGGAATTTCTTGGTCCTGGGTGTTTGCTGGTGTGAGGTGTATAAGCACTGAGGAATAGCTCCGTCAGCGGGGCCGGTTTATGGCGTACCAGACGAGTGTAACGAGTAAGAGGCAGCAGCCTGGGTAAGAGTTTATTTGAGGTATGACACGGGAAAAGATGGTGGAGGGTGCTGGGGTGTCGTTGCCTGGCCAGTGGTCTACTGAGCAACTTGTGGATTCTATAATGCATACTTTCAGCAGCAGAGGCAGGAAGCCTCAGAAGATCCGACAAAGGCGTGGAGCTGCTTAGGGTGGCTAACGAGAGAGTGGGGCAGAGGTTGAAGGTGCAGGGCCTGGCACTCCAGAAGTTAGTGGAGTCAGTGGGAAGGCATGAAGACCAGCTGGCCTCACTGGAGGTGGAGATGGTGCTCGTGGTGGAAAGCCATAAGAGGTTGAGGGAGAAGGTGGAAGACCTCGCGAACCATTCCAGGAGGCAGAATCTCTGGATCGTGGGGCTGCCTGAGTGAGGGGATTGAGGGAACGCAGGCCACAAAGTATGTGGCGAGCGTGTTTGTGAAGTTGGTGGGGGAGGGGGTCTTTGAGTGCACAGGACATTGAGGAGGAGGGCGAAGGCGGGGAGTCGTCAAGGGAGATGGTGGTGAGGCTGCATCGTTTTCTCGATAAGGAGAAGATACTGAGGTGGGTGAAGCAAACGATAAAGTTCACCTGGGAAGGAAACATGCTGAGGATCTACCAGGACCTGGGTGCAGAGTTGGCCAAGCGGTGGGCCGGTTATAATCGGATCAAGGCTGCTCGCTACAAGGAAGGGTTGAAATCTGGGGTGTTGTATCCTGCTCGCTGTGGGTCACAATCGGGAGTTTTATTTTTATACACCAGAGGAGGTGAGTGAATTTATGAGAGACTATGGACTTGGAGGTGTGTAAGGACACAGCACTTTGGAGATGCTAAAGTGGGGAAAGTGAGTTTGCACGCCGGTGGTTGCTGGTATTTAATGAATATAGGCGCGGAGTGGGTGAATGTGTTCTTTTTACTGTTTTTGTTGAATTACGGGTGAAGGGTGGCTGAGGGGAAGGGGGATAGGTGGAGGCCTTGAGTGGTGATCACCATGCTAGCTGGTTGGCTAGTTAATGGGAGTGAGGGCAGCACTGTGGCGCAGTGGTTATCACTACTGTCACGTGACAATAAATTATATCCAAATCCAATCCATCCACAGGTCAGGGTGTCCTAATTTCAAAGTGAGAGTGCAAGCCCCCACCAAATATTACTGGCATTGGTGCAGCAGGGCCCTCCCAAAAGGAGTGTCCTCAGAGCCCACCCTTTCTAGTCACCACCCCCCAATTGTCAGCACCGTTGCCCCCGCCCTCCACTCCTCTCATCCCCTCCCCTGCAGGTGAACAACACCCCTCTCTGGGGTCGACAAATGACCTTGACAGGGTGCCAGGAGACAAAGGCTGGAAACAGCCTCAGTCTATATAAATACTCATTTATATATACTCACCTGGTTCGCGCCCAGCAAGGGCGCCTGTTGCTGCGGGCTGGAACAATCGCACTCTTCTCTGCACCTGCAGCAAACCCTGTTTGGGTGCTCTCCTGTTATTCTCCTGGAATAGGACAACGTGCGCAGGGCTCAATGTGGGTGGAGAATCGCCCCCATTAAATCTGGATGGGATTCTCCCATTCTGCCCACAGTGGGATTGGTGGCGGGCGGGCGTGGTGTATCTGGCAGGAGCCAACATGTCAGAAACCCGCCAATGTAAAATACCGTTGCAATTGTCACAATGACTAGTTAATGACAGGTCGCTCTTCCCACTGGCAGGTGGCGCCAACTCTATTTGCATTCATTTCCCTCTCATGGGGTTCTGCAGGTCTCGGTGCTAGGGTTATTGCTGTTGTGGTGCACATTAATGATCTGGATTTAAATGTAGAAGAGATGATCAAGAAGTTTGTGGATGACACGGAAATGAGTATGGTAGTAAATAGTGAGGAAGATAGCTGAAGTTTGCAGGAGGATAGCGATGGGTATGTCAGATAGGCAAAGCACTGGTAAATGGAATCCAACCAGCAAAGTGTGAGATAATGCACTTGGGGAAGGCTAACACTCTGAATGATAGGACCCTGGATAATACTGAAGATCAGAGGGACCTTACAGTGCATATCCACAGATCGCTGAGGTGGCAGGGCAGGTAGATAAGGTAGTTAAGAAGGCAAATAGGATAATTGCCTTCATTGATTGAGGCATAGAATATATGAGCCGGGAGAGCATGCTGGAACTGTATAAAATGTTGGTTAGGCCACAATGGGGAGCTGCGTGCAGTTCTGTTCACCACACTATAGGAAGAATGAGATTGCACTGGAGTGGGTGCAGAGGAGATTTACCAGGTTGCTGCCTGGGCTGGAGGGTCTGAGCTATGAGGAAGGATTTGGTAGACTGTACTGTTTTCCTTGGTGAAGCGAAGGTTGAGAGGGAAGCTGATAGAGGTGTGTAAGATTACGAGGGGCATAGATAGGGTGGATAGCAAGGCTTTTTTTCTATTAGTAGAGGGGTCAATAACCAAGGGCATAGATTTAAGGTCAGAGGTAGAAGCCTAAGAGAGAAGTTGAGAAACATTTCACCCAGAGGGTAGTGGGAGTTTGGAACTCACTGTCTGAAAGGGTGATGTGTCAAAAAATCTCGTAACATTTAAAAACTGTTAGATATTCACTTGTGCTGCCAAGCTCTGAAAAATGGGATTAGTGCAGTCAGATCTTTAATGACCAGTGTCGAAACGATGGGCTGAATTGCCTCCTGTGCTGTAAACATCTATGAACTTATGAGTCATGAATGCTCATTAAAACAGCTGTCCACCAGCATCCCTTCAGCCTCTCAATCTTGCGTCACCCCAGCGGGAATTTGCACAAGGTGGTCCTCAGTTTGCCAGCGACTTCGAGGTGAGTGCAATGACTTTCTGCCATAGTGCTGTGCTGGTCCTGATGCGCTGAACACCGCACATCGGTTCCTGCGCTCCATCTCCGAGCTGGTCTTCATAGACAGCACCGTGCTGCTGGACCCATGGACTCTCCTATGTCACCAAGTCAGATCAGTACAGCGCCTGGGATTGGCGAGGACACGGGTCTCTTTCCCTTTGGTGCCACACCAAAGAGTCAGTGTCTCTCTGGACAGCACGGGGCTGGGGGACTCATGCAGCTACCGCAACAAAGGTCTCAAGTTCGACAGGAGGTGGAATGTGAGGTGAGGCCAGGTGGGTAGGTGGGCTGCTAAAGAAAATGGGGTAATGACGAAGGGCTAATGATGGGAGGCAGAAGGGCAAGGAGGTGGACGAAGAAGACAAACAATTTAGGGCAGAGGGAAAACCAAGGGAAGGGAAGCTGGATACCAAGTGAAGGCTGTCCCACTAGCTGGATGAGAGTGGGGAGGTGTTGGAGGATAGTCAACCAAGTCAAAGAGTGCAGGCAGGTCGATAAGGATGTGAAGGGAAAGTTTACTTTTATCACAGTCACTTCGGATGCCATTTGTCACTTTGATAAGAGCTGTTTGGGTACTGTGCCAGCTCGGGGCGGAAACCTGATTGGCGGGATTCAAAAATTGAGTTCCGGGAAAGCTGGGATGATGCAAGAGGTGACAACATGTTCAAGGACTATGGAGAGGAAAGGGAGGCTGAAGTTGGGAAAGTAGTTTGCAAAGAGTTCAAGGTTTTTTTTTGAGGATCTATATAGCAATATATAACAATTTACAATCAAAAGGTTGACAAGAAATGTGTGCAGATCCAAGATCTTTAATAAATTATACACCCAGTCTACAGCACAGAGATAGGTGATTCAGCCCTGCTGGTGTATACTGACTATGTTTCACACAAGCCTCCTCCCACTCACCCTTATCTAATCCTAGTAACAGAATCTTCTGTAGGTTCCTCGCAAATGCTTGTCTGCTATTTGTCTCAACCAGTCTTTGCAGTAACATTTTTTTCAAACTTGAACCACTCTCCGGGAGTTTCCCCTGAATTCCCTTTTGGACATATTTGTAACTATTTTGTGTCTATCATATCAAACCCTTTCATAGTCGTAAGATCTTCTATCAGGTTAATTCCTCAGTTCTAGAGAAATGAGCCCCAAATTGTTCAATCTGTCCTGATAGTTTCAACTTCTGAGTTCTTGTAAATTTTGCACTGTCTCCATGGAGACCATGGGCGGGATTCTCCGCGAACCGGCGGGGCGGGCCACTCCGGCCCCGAGGAGTGGCGTGAACCACTCCGGTGTCGGGCCACCCCGAAGGTGCGCAATCCTCTGCACCTTCAGAGGCTAGGCTGGCGTCGGAGTGTTTGGCGCCGCCCAGCCGGCGTGGAAGGGCTTGGCGCCATGCCAATCGGCGCTGAAGGGCCTCTGCCGGCCGGCGCATGTTGCCGCATGCGCGGGAGCACCAGTGTGTGCTGGCATCATCCCAGCGCATGCGCAGGGGGGTTCTTCTCCGCACCGGCCATGGCAGAGATTGACAGCGGCCGTTGCGGAGGGAAAGATGCCCTCACGGCACAGGCCTGCCCACGGATCGGTGGGACCCACATACCAGTGCAGTCTGACCAAGGTTCCTTACAAGTTTAACATAACATCTCTGTGTAGCGCACAAAGACTCCGTGAGACGAATAGAGTGAAGTCGACGAGGCTTTATTGAGCGTGTCTGTTCCCCCGCAGCTCGATAGTAAACTGGCCTGCGGGGGAAGACTCCGGCTTCTTATACTCCGCCTTCAGGGCGGAGCTAGAGGTCAACGGCCAACCAGGACCCGGGATCTGTCGGCAATACAGTATTGTACAATTTTGTCCTGTTGCAACTATTTACAGAGGGTATGGGAAGAAAAGCAAAATGTTCTTGTGAAAAGTCCATATTTAGTTTTAGATCGACGCCACGAGTCGGTCGGGTGGTCTGGTTGTCCGTAGCGATCGCCTCGGCCCCGGTGGTGGTGGTGCTTGTACCGGTGTTGTCGCCTCCAGGAGCCTTACGGTTTCAGCTTGGGCTTTATTCTTGGTCGGTGCTGAGGGGAGGGGAACCGATCCTCCTGGGAAGGGGGCGGTCGCGGGGTGCGGTGGTGGCAGGAAGGGGGGGTTTGGGTTGATGGTGTCTGGGGGGGTGTGCGTGTTGCCGGCAGGCGCCAGATCCCGCAGGGAGACCGTGTCCTGTCGGCCGTCGGGGTACTCCACGTAGGCGTACTGGGGGTTCGCGTGGAGGAGGTGAACCCTTTCGACCAACGGGTCCGCCTTATGTGCCCGCACATGCTTTCGGAGCAGGATGGGTCCTGGGGCCGCCAGCCAGGTCGGCAGCGACGTTCCAGAGGAGGACCTCCTAGGGAAAACAAGGAGACGCTCATGAGGCGTTTGATTAGTGCTCGTACATAATAACGACCGGATGGAGTGGAGAGCGTCCGGGAGGACCTCCTGCCACCGTGAAACTGGGAGGTCCCTGGACCGTAGGGCCAGTAGGACGGCCTTCCAGACCGTGCCGTTCTCCCTCTCTACTTGCCCGTTCCCCCGGGGGTTGTAGCTGGTCGTCCTGCTTGAGGCCATGCCCTTGCTGAGCAGGAACTGGCGCAGCTCGTCACTCATGAAAGAGGACCCCCTGTCGCTGTGGACGTATGCGGGGTAACCGAACAGTGTGAAGATGCTGTTCAGGGCTTTAATGACTGTGGCCGCGGTCATGTCAGAACAGGGAATGGCAAAAGGGAAGCGGGAGTATTCGTCCACCACATTAAGAAAATATGCGTTGCGGTCGGTGGAGGGGAGGGGCCCTTTGAAATCGAGACTGAGGCGTTCAAAGGGGCGGGAAGCCTTAATCACGTGCACTCCATCTGGCCTGAAAAAATGCGGCTTGCATTCCGCGCAGATGTGGCAGTCCCTTGTGACTGTACGGACCTCCTCTAAAGAGTATGGGAGATTGCGGGACTTGATGAAGTGGTAAAACCGAGTGACCCCCGGGTGGCAGAGGTCCTCGTGGAGGGTTTGGAGGCAGTTAATTTGTGCGTTGGCACATGTGCCGCGGGATAGGGCATTGGACGGCTCGTTCAGCTTTCCGGGACGATACAAAATAACATAGTTGAAGGTGGAGAGCTCGATCCTCCACCTTAAGATCTTGTCCTTTTTGATTTTGCCCCGCTGTGCATTATCGACCATGAAGGCTACCAACCGTTGGTCCGTGAGGAGAGTGAATCTCCTGCCGGCCAGGTAATGCCTCCAATGTCGCACAGCTTCCACTATGGCTTGGGCTTCCTTTTCTACTGAAGAGTGGCGGATTTCTGAGGCGTGGAGGGTCCGGGAGAAAAAGGCCACGGGTCTGCCCGCTTGGTTAAGGGTGGCCGCTAGAGCTACGTCGGAGGCGTCGCTCTCGACCTGGAAGGGGAAGGACTCGTCGATGGCGCGCATCGTGGCCTTTGCGATATCGGCTTTGATGCGGCTGAAGGTCTGGCAAGCCTCTGTCGACAGAGGGAAGGTCGTGGTCTGTATTAGGGGGCGGGCCTTGTCTGCGTACTGGGGGACCCACTGGGCGTAGTATGAAAAGAACCCCAAGCAGCGTTTCAGGGCTTTTGGGCAGTGCGGGAGGGGAAATTCCATGAGTACGCGCATACGTTCGGGGTCGGGGCCTATTACTCCATTGCGCACTACGTAGCCCAGAATGGCTAGCCGATCAGTGCTAAAAACGCACTTGTCCTCGTTGTACGTGAGGTTCAAGGCTTTGGCGGTCAAGAGGAATTTTTGGAGGTTGGCGTCGTGGTCCTGCTGATCGTGGCCGCAGATGGTTACATTGTCGAGATACGGGAACGTGGCCCGCAACCCATGTTGATCAACCATTCGGTCCATCTCCCGTTGGAAGACCGAGACCCCGTTTGTGACGCCCAAAGGGACCCGTAGGAAATGGTATAATCGCCCGTCTGCCTCGAAGGCTGTGTACTTGCGGTCACTTGGGCGGATGGGGAGCTGATGGTAGGCGGACTTGAGGTCCACGGTGGAGAAGACTTTATATTGGGCAATCCGGTTGACCATGTCGGATATGCGGGGGAGAGGGTACGCGTCCAGTTGTGTGTACCTGTTGATGGTCTGGCTATAGTCAATGACCATCCTTTGTTTCTCCCCTGTCTTCACTACTACCACCTGCGCTCTCCAGGGACTATTGCTGGCCTGGATTATGCCCTCCTTTAGTAGCCGTTGGACTTCGGACCGAATGAAGGTCCGTTCCTGGGCGCTGTACCGTCTGCTCCTAGTGGCGATGGGTTTGCAATCCGGGGTGAGGTTCGCAAACAAGGATGGGGCTTGCACCTTGAGGGTTGCGAGGCCGCAGATAGTGAGTGGGGGTATTGGGCCGCCGAATTTGAACGTAAGGCTCTGTAGATTGCATTGGAAATCTAATCCCAGCAAGGTGGGGGCACAGAGTTGGGGAAGGACGTTTAGTTTGTAGTTTTTGAACTCCCTCCCCTGCACCGTTAGGGTAACTATGCAGAATCCCTGGATCTGTACGGAGTGGGATCCTGCAGCTAGGGAAATCTTTTGTGCGCTGGGATAGGTGGTCAAGGAACAGCGTCTTACCGTGTCGGGGTGTATAAAGCTCTCCGTGCTCCCGGAGTCGACTAGGCATGGCGTCTCGTGGCCGTTTATTAGCACCGTTGTCGTCGTCGTCTGGAGTGTCCGGGGCCGAGCTTGATCGAGCGTGATTGAAGCGAGACGTGGTTGTAGTAGTGGAGTGGGGTCCGTTGTTGCCGTCCAAGATGGCGTCGGGGATGGACAAAATGGCCACCCCCATACATCGCACGTGGCTGGGGGGTCACAAGATGGCGGCGGGGGTGGACAAAATGGCCGCCCCCACGCGTCATACAGGTCTGGGGCGGTCCAAGATGGCGGCGCCCCACCTCCCCTCGTGGTGGCCGGGACCCAAAATGGCGGCATCTGCGGGTCGCACATCGGCGCCCCTCCTCCCCTCATGGTGGCCGGGACCCAAAATGGCGGCGTCTGCGGGTCGCACATGGTGTGCCTGGGGGGCTGGGGAGCGCTAGGACCGCGAGCGCTAGGACCGCGAGCGCTAGGACCGCGCGGAGCTCCCTCACCGGGGACAGCGGTGGTCGGGGCCCAAGTAGGTGGCGCCGGCGGGTCAGGCGTGGGGCGCGGGGTGGGGGTTAGGGTGGCGTTAGGGACACGCAAAACTCCCTCCTCTCCGTGGAGAGTGTTGGCCGGGACCCAAAGCGGTAGCGCCGGCGGCGGGTCATACATGGGCTGCGGGGAGGGGGGTTGGGGAGCGTAGGCGGCGTGCAGAGCTCCCAGTTCTCCAGGGACCGCAGTGGTCGGGACCCAGAGCGGCTGCGCCTGCGGGTCGTACATGGCGTGCTGGGAGGGTTGGGGCGCGTAAACTGCTTGCAGGGCTCCCTGTGCTCCCGGGACAGCGGCGACCTCGCGGGACCGGCACACAACCGCAAAATGGCCCTTTTTCCCGCAGCTTTTGCAGATAGCTGCGCGGGCCGGGCAGCGCTGTCGGGGGTGTTTCGCCTGGCCGCAGAAATAACAGCGGGCGCCCCCGGTGCTGCTCGGCGTTTGGACCGCGCAAGCCTGTGGGGTGTCCGGGGGGGGTAGGGGGTTTGCCGCGATGGGTACGTACGGGGCCCAATGGGTTGCCGCGCGGTCGGGGCCGTAGGCGCGGGTATTACGTGCGGCCACGTCTAGGGAGGCTGCTAGGGCCCGTGCCTCTGAGAGTCCTAGCGACTCTTTTTCTAGAAGTCTTTGGCGTATTTGGGAGGATTGCATACCTGCCACAAAAGCATCGCGCATTAACATGTCCGTGTGTTCGTTTGCGTTCACCGACGGGCAGCTGCAGGCTCGTCCCAAAATCAGCAGCGCGGCGTAGAATTCGTCCATCGATTCTCCGGGAGCTTGCCGTCTCGTCGCGAGCTGGTAGCGAGCGTAGATTTGGTTAACTGGGCGGACATAGAGACTTTTCAGTGCTGCGAACGCCGTCTGGAAATCCTCCGAGTCTTCGATGAGGGAGAAAATCTCCGTGCTCACCCTCGAGTGCAGGACCTGCAGTTTTTGGTCTTCTGTGACCCGGCCGGTGGTCGTTCTGAGGTAGGCCTCGAAGCAAGTCTGTCAGTGCTTGAAGGCTGCGGCCGCGTTCACTGCGTGGGGGCTGATCCTCAGGCATTCCGGAATGATCCTGAGCTCCATAGTCCTTTTTAGGCACGTTTAATAAATTGTAGCGCACAAAGACTCCGTGAGACGAATAGAGTGAAGTCGATGAGGCTTTATTAAGCATGTCTGTTCCCCCGCAGCTCGATAGTAGAATGGCCTGCGGGGGAAGACTCCGGCTTCTTATACTCCGCCTTCAGGGCAGAGCTAGAGGTCAACGGCCAACCAGGACCCGGGATCTGTCAGCCAATGACATTAGGGCTTCCAGTCCCACATGACCCCCAATACATACTACCACACTCTGCTTTTCAATTTTGTCCCTGTGGAAATGAATTGGGTGCTTGCTTTTTTAAAAAAAATGGTTTTATTAACCTGCTCCATTTCATTTCATGATTTATGTAGCTTGACTCCAATCTCCCTAGGCTCCTCTGCCCAATTTAGATATTATCCATATCTTTTTATTAAAACAGTAAAAAATAAATACAAGGCCAAACAGTACAAACACTAATTTGTGTTGGAGAAACAGGGTACCCTCCGCTCAGTACCAATGTACGGGGAGGGGCGGTGGATACTCTGATTATTAAAACAGCTCACAACACCTTTCTACAAAAAGCAAATGGTACAAGCACTAAACTTTGTTCTGGAGAGACCAGATACCCTTGCCTCTGTGTCATAATATACACCAGTATATCATGGTGCAGACACACACACACACATACACACTGATGGACATGCAGTGGGACCAATCAGCATACACAACACCGCAGCCAATCACCAGTGAGAGCACACGCACTATAAAGACAGGGGACAGGAGAGTTCCCGCTCATTCTAGTAGCAGCCAGCTCGGAGCACAGAGCTCACAGCCTGCAACACAGACATTCACCATGTGCTGAGTGCATCACCTGGTTAGGACTAGGCAAGGGTCAACAGTTAAAGCTGGTATTGCAACTACCCACAGTTCAAGTATGTTAATATAGTTAACCTTATAATAAAATAGAGTTGCACCACTTCCAGTGTTGGTGACCTGTTTGTGATCCAGAACACCCAACACATCACTCTGTACCAACAGAAGGGAAAGGAAGGGGGTGGTGGGGAGAGAGGGGATAGGAGGGTGGTGGGGAGGGAGGGAGTTGGGGTGTTGGTGGAGGGGGGCCCAATAGGACACTGCCTGAACTATCTACGGAGGCAGAAAAACAAAAGAACCTTCAATTAAGATGTGCCTGATTCCAGGAGTTCCCCAGAGGGGGTGAGGGGCGACACAGTGTCAGGCACGAGTGAGCCCTGAGCAGTTGCCTTATCCATCTTACCGAAATGCAATTCCTCACACTTATCGATGCTGAACTGAATTGGCAATTAACAATTGATGGTAATTGCACTCTATCCAACTGCTCCTTCATCATCACCCTCCACACTTGCTGACCTACACTCCGATTCTAGCAATACCTCAATTTAAAAGAATTCCCACCCTTGTTTTCAAATCTTTCCATGACTTTACCCCTCCCCCTTCAACCATCCCACCACTGGCTGCTATGCATTCAGCTGCCTGCCTCCTGAACTCAAGAATTGCCTACCTAATCCTCTCTGCCTTTTTCATCCCCTTTAATGCGCTCTTGACCTACTTTTGTAACCAAGGTTTTGCACACTTGTCCTGAAATCTCTTTATATCCTTTGGTGTCTGATAAGATTCTTGGGATGCAACTTGAGCTGTTTTCTAAGAAAAAGGCACTATATAAATGCAAGCTGATATTATTGTTTATTGATGAACATCCATCAAAATGGCAAGCCATCTGCTACATGCCTGCATTCAGAAGATCAGGATAATGATTGATTAAGTGCCAAATTAGCATTATCGTTATTTGTGATGGTTAGGTTGATCATTAGCTATTATTGGTAAAAGCATAGAGAGAAAACAAAATATCCAGGTCACTATGTGACTGTAAACGCATCCTTGTCAATATATTGTGAGCAAAGTGATCTCCTTCTGCATAATTAGCCAGCACTTTAGCTGTCGGAAGGTTTTTTTATTCTTCTTTCTCACTTTTCTCCCTCTCTCACCACACACACTTTTCAAAGTGGAAAACTACAGGAAAACAACCTGCCCATTCTGAAATAGACAACATGCAATTATCAGTGTATCTGGGACAGGATGGGGAGAGAGATAAATCATCATTTACACACTTGATCCTTTTAAATCCAGCCCTTAAATCAGGGATTTGCTGGACAGTAAAAGCTATGTAAACAATTGAAATGGCTATTTTATTGTCTCATTAACCTTAAACTTTACGCTTCAGTGAAAGCTCCTGGGAAACGCATCATTGACAGATATGAAACAGTGACATTTATCTGGTCTATAAATACAGAGCAATGAGGCTGTTTTTGTAAAATAAATACATAATGTTAATGTACAAATCATTGGGCAGGAAAGCAGATCAAAAGGTGCACGTGTTATTTATATACTGGGGACACGATAACTGTGAGGCTTACAAAGTGCTTGCAGGGTATGGAAAATTCCATTTCAGCCCGATTATGTGCTGTGGCATTGGGTTTTTGTAATTTATTGCTGGTGTTGTGGTTCCGAGCAGTGAAGTTGCTGATCTTCAGTTTAAAGAGTGCACTGTTTGGAAAGTGATATCTGGTTACCTTCTTATTGCCACCAGCTTTGGAAATTTCCATCCTTCATAATAATGGATTGAATGCTGGCCAGGGCAGAGAATAAAAGTGCACACCAGGCCTTTGTCCTTCTTGTCCCGAAGCTTTGTTTCTTAATCATGGAGATATTTTCCCTTGTCTGAATCAGAGTTAGCTCCATTTCAAACATTGAACATCATTACTTTTCAAAGGGTTCATACTGACCACTCTTGTCTCCAAACTGGGGCTTGTGGATTCAAACCCCATTTGAGGCTAATATTTCCCTGAAGTATTGGGAAAGAGTTCTATTCTCCATCTGAGGTCCCCACCATTCAGCTAATATGTGACGCTGAGGCTGTATCTATCTGTTCAGGCGTAGGTGAGAGATCCTATGGTGTTATCTGAGAAAAGTACAAGAGAAGAGTTTCACGGGCTGGTTTAGCACAGGGCTAAAGAGCTGGCTTTTAAAGCAGGCCAGCAGTGCGGTTCAATTCCCGTACCAGCCTCCCCAAACAGGCGCCAGAATGTGGGGACTAGGGGCTTTTCACAGCAACTTCATTTGAAGCCTACTTGTGACAATAAGCGATTTTCATTTCATTTCACACGTCCAGGCCAATGTCCATTCCTCAGCCACAAATGTAAATGCTTTGTTCCCAGTTTTTAGCATTTAGCCATGCACACCCCTTGAATTGAAATTTGAGCTGAATGTTTATGACACTTGATTATGAGGACTTTTGGCAGTTCCTGAGAACAGATAGAAATCAGCAACAGGCACTGTGTGTGTTCCAGAATGATATTTAACACTAACATATGAAAATTTCATAGAATTTCATAGAATTTACAGTGCAGAAGGAGGCCATTCGGCCCATCAAGTCTGCACCGGTTCTTGGAAAGAGCACCCTACCCAATCCCACACCACCCTATCCCCATAACCCAGTAACCCCACTCAACCAACGCTAAGGGCAATTTTGGACACTAAGGGCAATTTAGCATGGCCAATCCACCTAACCTGCACATCGTTGGACTGTCAAAATGACAAGGAAAAGACCAGCTGGACCATCAAGCCTGATGCAGCCTCAAGAGCAGCCAGTGGCTGATAGGAGAAATCCCGGGACCAATTCAGGGAAACACAGACGAGAAAGATTTGTAGTAGACCATAGAGACCAAGAGATGCATCACCCATTACCTCATTTACCTTTTATACTCTGTGAAACCGCCGGATCTTGGAATTTGTCTGACTTGCTTTCAAAGGTTTACAGCGAATGCGCTTATCGCACGAGCCGGCAACTTGTTTAAAACATCCTGACTGCGAACATCATTTTATTCTAGTATTCACGTCCCTTGGAGATTCCTATCCTATCCTATCCTATCCCATCCGATCCGATCCTATCCTATCCTATCCTATCCCATCCGATCCGATCCTATCCTATCTTATCCTATCTTATCCTGTCCGGTCACGTCCTATCCTATCCTATCCTGTCCTGTCCTGTCCCATCCCATCCTGTCCAAAATATTCTATCCTATCCCATTCTATCCCACCCTGTCCTATCCCATCCTATCTTATCCACATGAACCACACCTTGGCCACTAAAATTCAGCTCCTTTTGTATCCTTTTGCCCCGCCACCACTGCCAGCAAGAACGGAGAATTCGGCGCTCTGCCAAAACGGCATTAACTGCAGCGGGATCAGAGAATTCCAGCCACGGGCAAGGTCAGAGAATTCCGGTCATAGAGTCATAGAGGTCGACAGCACAGACAAGGTCCTTTGCCCCATTGTGTCTGCGCTGGTCAAAAACAACCACCTAACTCTTCCAATTCCATTTTCCAGACCTTGGTCCATAGCCTTGTATGCCTTGGCATTTTCAGTGAACATCCAAATGCTTCTTAAATGTTATGAGGGTCTCTGCCTCCACCACCCTTTCAGACAGTGAATTCCAGACTCCCACCATCTCTGGGAAAAAAGAGTTTATCCTCAGATCCCCTCTAAACCTCCTGCCCCGTACCTCAAATCTATGCCCCCTGGTTATTGATCCCTCCACCAAGGGGAAAAGTTTGTTCCAGTCTATTCTATCTATGCCCCTCATAATTTTATGCATCTCAATCATGTTCCCCCTCAGTCTCCTCTGCTCCAAGGAAAACAACCCCTGTCTATCCAATCTCCCTTCATAACTAAAAGCTTGCAGCCCAGGCAACATCCTGGTAAATCTCCTCATCACCCTTTTCAGTGCTATAACTTCCCTCCTAAAATGTGGACACCAGAACTGCACACAATACTCTAGCTGTGGCCTAACCAACGTTTTATACAGTTCCAGCATAAATTCCCTGAATGCTTTGCACTGTGTTGAAGGAGCAGACACAAGAGAGACGAGCCTGCTCGCACAGTGGAGAGAAGGAGAGCTCTCAGGAGAGCTCAATTCTTCGGGGAGCATTACTCCTAACTCCACTTCAACCAGTAACGACGCTGCACCAAGGAGATGGTCATTGAACTGAACCACGTCTGCAGCCAGACTTGCAAACTCAAAGCATTGCCAGGGCAGCACTGCCAGTGGCCATCATTCCCTGGACCAGCAGATCCTTACATTGTGGAGCTGGTGACATTGCCACCATTTCTCAGTTTGTTGGGTAATGGAGCATGCGGGAGGTCCCTAAGATCCTGTACATCAGGAGAAGGGACTGCAATATCTTCTTTTTAAGCAAAAAAGGTGTAGGAGGAGTGGGCACATGGCCGTACTAGGGCACCCACATCTCAATGGGGGCATGTACTGCAACTGCAAAAGGTTCCATTTCCGGAACATGCAATTGGTGTGGCCACACACTGTCCAACATGTTGGTAAATTCCTGCTATACTGGCAGCAGCCATAATGTTTCCATCTTGTGCCAGTCAGTCATTTCTGCCCTCTTCAAGCTACCACAAGGAAGCAGAGGCTGGTATCTCATTGACCGTTGTACTTGTGGCTGATTCTGCAGCCGAGTCACTCATGGAGAGGGCTTGTACAAAGTCCCCTACGAAAAGAATGTCATGGAGCACATCTTCAGCATCTTGAAACAATAGTGACACTAGCTGGATCACGCAGGGGAGGGGGGTGGCATCCATTCCACACAAAGCTCGCAATTCATGCTGCATTCTCCATAACCCGGAAATCATGAGGGTGTAGCCCTCGTCACTGTCATGATCTGCAGACACGCAACCAATGGGTCATCAGAACAGGACACAACCAATGGGTAATCAGGACACCCAGAGGTAGCATTACCACAAGTGGGCACCACACGGCCACTATAAAAAGGACAAGGCACACAGGCTCTGCCTCTTCCACCAGCCGAAACCTAGGGAGCAAGAGAGGGTTGATTAACAGCAACATCACACCCTAGCACATGGCCTAGAGCCAGCTTGTATAGTTAGCAGAGTAGACTGAGGTACTAGAGTCAGATTAGCAGAGTGTCGAACTCATTTAGGAGCATTGTTAATCACTCAATAAATACGTTGAACTTATCTCAGAGTCTGGAGCATCCTTCAGCAAAGCCTGCATCAAGTAGCAGCTTCTGTTACTCGAAGTAACAGAACACAACATGGTACAGGAGTGACTGCTCAATCTCCCTAGTTCAACTCAGTAAAGTCAGAGACAACCAGCTACCGAATCCAGGCACGATGGACAGGATTCAGGCTCCTCATCAACTCAGGACCACCGGTAATTTTAGTACCAACTGCCGTTCGTTCAAACAGAAATTCCAACTATACGTGGCAGCATCCGACCTAAATGGCGCGACCGATGCTCGGAAGATAGTTCTACTCACCACTGCGGGTAACCATGCGATAGAGATCTTCAATTCGTGTCAATACACAGAAGGGCTGGACAAAACGAAATACCAAACCATCCTGGAAAAATTTGACAGCCACTGCGAGGTGGACATGAACAAAATATTTGAGCGCTACATCTTTAAACAGAGGATGCAAGGTAAAGACGAATCCTTCAATAGTTATCGAACTAACCTTAGACTGCTAGCGCAATCCTGTAACTTCGGTGACATAACTGACTCCATGATCAGAGACCAAATCATTTTTGGAGTTCACTCTGATCCTCTGCTAGAGCAATTGCTGAAAATCAAGCACATGACCGTAAAAGTCACTATTGAAACGTGCACTGTGACTGAGCATTCAAAAAATCGCTACTCACAATACAAAAATGCTGAGAGTGAAAAACAAGCCTCCCACGAGGTGGAGAGTGTTCAGGCCATCTCCCGGATGCAGCGCCTCCACATCTCCAACGGCAGCCATTTTGCGCGCTCCTCCCGGGCCCCGGCGCATGCGCAGTACGATCGGGAATACGAAGCGGCTGAGAACCGCACTGCACAGGTGCACACGGCCGAGAACCGCACCACGCATGCGCACTGAGCGTCATGACGCCGACATCAAGACGTGTGCAAACTGCGGCACCGCCCACTTTAGAAAAAGATGCCCTGCAAGAAGCAAAAGTTGTTTACACTGTGGGAAACTTAACCACCATGTAGCCCTGTGCAGATCTGCACCACAAGTCAGGAGTCAGTGACCACAATTCAGGCAGGAGCGCATCAGAAGTGTGTAACACCGTATGCATGACTCTGATCAAGGTAGTGCTCCAGATCCAGATGATGACTACCTGGATAGCACATACCGAGTAGGCATCATCACAAAGTGCGAATACGCCACATAGGGCACATCGCAACTCCGGTCAATCCTTGCCATGGATTCCGAGGACGAATGGAACGCAGTGATGGATGACAACCAATGCCCCATCCAGTTCAAACTGGACACAGGTGCCTCTGCCAACCTGATCTCGCAGTTGGACTTCACGAGAACCAAGAACGCTCCCAAAATCCTTCCAGCTCCCTGCACACTCCAAGACTACAATGGCAACGTAATTAAGGCACTGGGGTCCTGCCACCTGACAGTGTCCAACCGACACTTACAGACAAGCCTACTCTTCAAGATTGTTCAACCAGACAGGGCGTCCCTGCTAGGTGCGTACGCCTGCAAGCAACTGAACCTCATCCAAAGGGTCTACACCATGATGCCGTCTCATCCGGATCTTCAGGCCAGCATCGACGACATCCTGACCCAGTACACAGATGTCTTCAGCGGGATGAGCACACTTCCGTACGAGTACAAGATTCTACTGAGACCTGACGTCAAACCAGTGGTCCACGCATCACGAAGAGTCCCTGCTCCACTAAGGGAGCGACTGAAAGTAGAGCTCACAATCTCACAAGAAAGGCATCATCTCTAAGGTCACTGAACCAACCGACTGGGTCAGCTCGATGGTGTGTGTAAAAAAGCCTTCGGGGGACTTACGCATGGCTTGTGTTTCCACAGTCGAGAATGGTCCACGTTTGCTAAGAGCTATAACTTCAGACACGTCACCTCCAGTCCGCACTACCCGCAGTCCAACGGCAAAGTCGAAAAGTTGGTGCACATCGTCAAGCAACTTATCCCCAAGGCCTCGGACTCCGCCTCCGACATATACCTTGTACTACTAGCGTACCGGGTGACTCCCTTATCAACTGGCATGTCACCAGCTCAACTGCTGATGAACAGGGACCTGCGAACAACACTTCCAGCCCTCCATCTGCCCAACCCAGATCACCTACCGGTACTACAAAAGATGCAACAGCTGCGCAACAGTCAGAAACAGAACTATGATGCACATGCCACCGATCTGGACGTGCTATCCCCAGCAGACACTGTCAGGATCAAAACACCTGATGGTGGGTGGTCTGTCATCGTTCGGCAGGCCACGCCCAGATCCTATGTGCTCAAAATGTCTGACAGCACCATTGTTCGCATAAATCGAAGGGCACTGGGGAAAATCATACGCCCACAACAAAATCCCCCTTCACTTCCACCTGTTGAAGTGCCACCTCTTGACACCACAAACCACGAGTCCACCAGTTGTGCCTCCCACACACCTATCAAGACACCGGCATCCCCTCCGCCACCTTTCCGGCGGTCAGCAAGGGTCAGATGGAAACCCCAGAGACTGAACTCATGAACATTTGTTTTTTTTATGTCCACTGTATATACCAGTCATCCTTATCACTGTCAGCCGTAGCTCCCGTTGCCACATTAGACAGGCACATACACATGTATATATAAAACAAAACAAAAAAAAGGGGGAGATGCCATGATATGCAGACACGCAACCAATAGGTCATCGGAACAGGACACAACCAATGGGTAATCAGGACACCCAGAGGTGGCATTACCACAAGGGGGCACTACACGACCACGATAAAAAGGACAAGGCACACAGGCTCTGCCTCTTTCATCGACAGAAACATAGAGAGCAAGAGAGGGTTGATTAACAGCAACATCACACCCTAGAAAGTGGTCTAGAGCAAGCTTGTATAGTTAGAAGAGTAGACTGAGTTGCTAGAGTCAGATTAGCAGAGTGTCAAACTCATTTAGGAGCATTGTTCATCACTCAATAAATACGTTGAACTTATCTCAGAGTCTGGAGCATCCGTCAGCAAAGCCTACATCAAGTAGCAGCTTACAACAGTCACCAGCCCCTTCAGTGACCACCTCAGAAAATGGAGGAGGAGGAAGAACTGAGAGTAGGTACAAGAGAGGAGGTATCTGGGAAATCATTACTCCATTAAGGGTGACTGTCTTGTGAGACTTCAACTCCCCTGAACAAATCCCCTGATCACCTCCACTCCACATTTCCTCACCTTTCAATCGACCTGCTCTGTTCCATCATAGAATCCTCTTGGCCCAGATACTGAAATGAATCACCACAAACGAACCCACAGAACACAATAATACATTCAATACTCAACTACTGAGCCTTGTGCACTCGCTGATAGCTGTCTTACAGGTGCCTTTGCCTGCTCCTACACAATGTTCCCCCAGTACCGGCAGCCTGGCTGATGAAAAGCTACTGGCTTTCAGTGGGAGAGGCTGCGGGTGGTCTTGTAGGATGACCTCAAGCAGCTCTGGGCCTTGGGGGCCTGGCTGTGGGCTCAACCCCATTGGCATGGGCCGGCTGGCTGGGAGGTAACAGCAAGGGCACTAGTGGAGTGGCAGTAGGAGCACAAAAGCTCTCATCCTTAGAGAGAGAGCTCCATGGAGACCCTGCCGCACCCATGGGGCAAATGCTTCAGTAAAGCTAATAATCTGTTTGAGGACAGATTGCTGGGTTTCTGCGAGACCCTTCGAGCACTGACATCCTCAGCCCATGGTACAAACCCTCTGAGCTTACTGAGCTTGAGTCACATGACCTTGGTCTGACTATCCACTATAGTACTCTGACATTGGGCATATTTGGTTTGCGCTGCAATGGAAATCAAGCCATCAGCAATCAGACACTACATCATATATACAGAAAGTACTGGAAACACTCAGCAGGTCTGGTAGTGTCTGTGGAGAGAGAAAACAAGCTAACTTTTTGAGTCCAATATGACTACAAAAGGGAAGAAGCCAGTGACGCTCTCATCCCAGGAAAGAATAAAGCACTCATAAAATATCTCAGCTTGATATTCAGTTGTGAAAGTCTCAGACTCATGCCAACAGCAGTGAGATAATCAAAAAGGGATCTCAAAGCTGTTCAATAAACCGTCTGGGAATGAGAGCACAAGAGACTTTTTTTAAATCTCGAAAGTATACTTTGAAGTTTCAATTTTCTTTCTCCTCTTTCTGTGGTATCCCTCAGGCTTCATTTCAAATAGATGCTTGATTGATACTTATTGAAGCTTATTCCTCTTCTCTCTGGGCTTTTCAGCTGCGGTATTCTCCATGCAAGAGCCTCAACAAGGTAGAAGATAAAGGAACCTTGAAATATTTGTTGAATAAAATATAGAGAGTCAACCTGAAGCTTTTAGTCGCACACATTAAAAAAAAATCAAACTTCCGTTCATCTATGTTTGTCAAATGGCTGCTGACCTTCAAAGCATTGAATCCCTTTCATTTCTGTCAGTTCTAAATTTAACAAGTTTCTGGCTGGTGGCAGGTTTTCAATCTTGTTTTTTTTAATAAACATTTTATTGAGGTATTTTTGGTATAGCAACAACAACAAAATAAATAAGATACATGAAACCATAAACATTATGCAAAAGCCATTTACCTCTCGTACAGGTCCCACCCTTATTGACCCCCTACTCTAATCTAAACTACTCCCCCCCCCCCCCCCCCCCCCCCCCCCGCCGCCCCCCCCCCCCCCCCCCCGTCTGCTGACGATTAATTTCCCACAAAGAAGTCGACGAACGGTTGCCACCTCCGGGCGAACCCTAACAGTGACCCTCTCAAGGAAAACTCGATTTTCTCCAAACAGAGAAAGCTAGCCATGTCCGATAGCCAGGTCTCCGACTTCGGGGGCTTTGAGTCCCTCCATGCTCATAGTATCCGTCTCCGGGCTACCAGGGAAGCAAAGGCCAGAACATCTGCCTCTTTCTCCTCCTGGATTCCCAGGTCTTCTGACACCCCGAAAATCGCCACCTCTGGACTCAGCGCCACCCTTGTTTTTAACACCGTGGACATGACGTCCACAAACCCCTGCCAAAATCCTCTCAGTTTTGGACATGCCCAGAGCATGTGGACATCGTTCGCCGGTCCTCCAGCACATTTTGCGCACCTGCCCTCCACCCCAAAGAATCTGCTCTTCCGGGCCACTGTCATGTGAGCCCGATGAACAACCTTAAATTGTATCAGGCTGAGCCTGGCACATGTTGCAGCTGTGTTGACTCTACTCAACGCGTCCGCCCATAGACCATCCTCTATCTCACCTCCCAGCTCCTCCTCCCACTTGTGCATCAGCTCCTCGGTCTGCGTCTCCTCCGACCCCATAAGCTCCTTATAAATGTCTGAGACGCTCCCTTCTCCTTCCCACCTTCTGGAAACTACCCTGTCCTGAATCCCCCTTAGCGGTAGGAGCGGGAAGGCTGACACCTGATTATGAAGGAAGTACCGCACTTGCAGATACCTGAATTTGTTTCCCCTCGCCAACCCAAACGTTTCCTCCAACGCCCTCATACTCAGAAAGCCCGTGATCACTCTGTTGACCTGCTTAAAAAGGGACCGCGGAATAAAGATGGGTAGACACTGAAATACAAAAAGGAATTTCGGGAGGACTGTTATCTTCACCGTTTGCACCCTCCCAGCCAGAGACAACGGAAGCGCATCCCATCTCTTATCTGTCAGTCACCTGAGGTCTGTTTAGTGGCGCAAGGGTGTACATTGTATTCTTCTCTTTGAAGCTTAAGTAGTGTGAGTCACCCTGGTTAGCTGAGGTCTGTATAAAAGACAGACAGAAACCGCACTCAGTAAGCTTCGCGCACGTCAAGGAGACACAGCCTGAGTGAGTGAGATACATCCAGAGTGGGAATTAAACTTGGTAATTTGGTGCAGTGAGGTAATTCGGTGCCGAGTAGGAGAAGGTGCTTTTTCCCTACCATTTTGTTCTCTTTCTTCTGGCCTGTAACTATTAATCTGCAGGGAGAGAACCAGAGAGCATCCTGGGAACGTAAGTGATTCTTATTTTTATTACCTTTTCAAATTGTGTGGGGGGGAAAACTGAAGTGACATCACAGTAAAACTGTGACCTGATTGGCTGGCTGCGAATCTACTCTAAATTTAAAAATTAAACATTGTTAAACTAATTAAACGTAATTACTTAATTACTTAATTATAATTTAGAGGGGTATCGAAATCAGAGATTGGAGAGTACTGTATTTACTTTCACATTTATAGTAGAAATCTAATGCTAGGAAACATATAGTTAACAGTAACTTAAAAAATATTTTTTAAAAATTTAATTGACTAATTAATTAATGCAATGTCAATTAGAGGAGTACAGTGCTCTGACTGTGAGATGTGGCAGGTCCGGGAGGCTTCCGGCATCCCGGATGGCTTAATCTGCAGAAAGTGCACCCAGCTGGAGCTCCTCACAGACCGCATGGTTCGGTTGGAGCAGCAGTTGGATGCACTTAGGAGCATGCAGGTGGCGGAAAGCATCATAGATAGCAGTTATATAAATATGGTCACACCCAAGGTGCAGGCAGAGAAATGGGTAACCACCAGAAGGGGCAGGCAGTCAGTGCAGGAATCCCTATGGTTGTCCCCCTGTCAAACAGGTATACCCCTTTGGATACTGTCGGGGGGGATAGCCTATCAGGGGAAAACAGCAGCAGCCAGAGCAGATGGCACCACGGATGGCTCTGATGTTCAGCAGGGAGGGTCAAAGCGCAGAAGAGCAATAGTCATAGGGGACTATATAGTCAGGGGCACAGATAGGGGCTTCTGTGGACGTGAAAGAGACTTCAGGATGGTATGTTGCCTCCCTGGTGCCAAGGTCCAGGATGTCTCAGAACGGGTAGCGGGCATCTTGAAGGGGAGGGCAAACAGGCAGAGGACATAGGCAGGAAGGGGCATGAGGTCCTGCAGCAGGAGTTCAGGGAGCTAGACAGAAAGGTAAAAGACAGGACCTCTAGGGTTGTAATCTCGGGATTACTCCCTGTGCCACGTGCCAGTGAGGCTAGAAATAGGAAGATGGAGCAGCTAAACACGTGGCTAAACAGCTGGTGTAGGAGGGAGGGTTATGTTATCTGGACCACTGGGAGCTCTTCCGGGGCAGGTGTGACCTATATAAGAAGGACGGGTTGCATCTAAACTGGAGAGGCATAAATATCCTGGCCGCGTGGTTTGCTAGTGTCACACGGGAGGGTTTAAACTAGTATGGCAGGGGGGTGGGTACTGGAGCAATAGGTCAGAAGGTGAAAGCATTGAGGGAGAACTAGGGAATAGGGCCAGTATGGCACTGAGGAAGAGCAGACAGGGAGATGTTGCTGAACACAGCGGGTCTGGTGGCCTGAAGTGCATATGTTTTAATGCAAGAAGTATTACGGGTAAGGCAGATGAACTTAGAGCTTGGATGAGTACTTGGAACTATGATGTTGTTGCCATTACAGAGACCTGGTTGAGGGAAGGACAGGATTGGCTGCTAAACATTCCAAGATTTAGATGTTTCAGGCGGGATAGAGGGGGATGTAAAAGGGGTGGCGGAGTTGCGCTACTGGTTAGGGGGAATATCACAGCTGTACTACAGGAGGACACCTCAGAGGGCAGTGAGGCTATATGGGTAGAGATCAGGAATAAAAAGGGTGCAGTCACAATGTTGGGGGTTTACTACAGGCCTCCCAACAGCCAGCGGGAGATAGAGGAGCAGATAGGTAGACAGATTTTGGAAACGAGTAAAAACAACAGGGTTGTTGTGATGGCAGACTTCAACTTCCCCAATATTGACAGGGACTCACTTAGTGCTAGGGGCTTAGAAAGGGCAGGGTTTGTAAGGAGCATCCAGGGGGGCTTCTTAAAATACTATGTAGATAGTCCAACTAGGGAAGAGGCGATACTGGACCTGGTATTGGGGACTGAGCCTGGCCAGGTGGTAGAAGTTTCAGTAGGAGAGCATTTCAGGAACAGTGACCACAATTCAGTAAATTTTAAAGTGCTGGTGGACAAGGATAAGAGTGGTCCTCGGGTGAATGTGCTAAATTGGGGGAAGGCTAATTATAACAATATCAGGCGGGAACTGAAGAACCTAGATTGGGGGCGGATGTTTGAGGGTAAATCAACATCTGACATGTGGGAGGCGTTCAAATGTCAGTTGAAAGGAATTCAGGACTGGCATATTCCTGTGCGGAAGAAGGATAAATACGGCAAATTTCGGGAACCTTGGATAACGAGAGATATTGTAGGCCTCGTCAAAAGAAAAAGGAGGCATTTGTCAGGGCGAGAAGGCTGGGAACAGACGAAGCCTGTGTGGAATATAAGGAAAGTAGGAAGGAACTTAAGCAAGGAGTCAGGAGGTCTAGAAGGGTCATTGGCAAATAGGGTTAAGGAAAATCCCAAGGCTTTTTACATGTACATAAAAAGCAAGAGGGTAGCCAGGGAAATGGTTGGCCCACTGAAGGATAGGCAAGGGAATCTATGTGTGGAGCCAGAGGAAATGGGCGAGGTACTAAATGAATACTTTGCATCAGTATTCATCAAAGAGAAGGAATTGGTGGATTTTGAGTCTGGAGAAGGGTGTGTAGATAGCCTGGGTCACATTGAGATCCAAAAAGACGAGGTGTTGGGCGTCTTGAAAAATATTAAGGTAGATAAGTCCCCAGGGCCTGATGGGATCTACCCCAGAATACTGAAGGAGGCTGGAGAGGAAATTGCTGAGGCCTTGACAGAAATCTTTGGATCCTCACTGTCTTCAGGTGATGTCCCAGAGGACTGGAGAATAGCCAATGTTGTTCCTTTGTTTAAGAAGGGTAGCAAGGATAATCCAGGGAACTAAAGGCCGGTGAGCCTTACATCAGTGGTAGGAAATTACTGGAGAGAATTCTTCGAGACAGGATCTACTCCCATTTGGAAGCAAATGGACGTATTAGTGAGAGGCAGCATGGTTTTGTGAAGGGGAGGTCGTGTGTCACTAACTTGATGGAGTTTTTCGAAGAGGTCACGATGATAATTGATGCAGGCAGGGCAGTGGCTGTTGTCTATATGCACTTCAGTAAGGCCTTTGACAATGGTCCCTCATGGTAGACTGGTACAAAAGGTGAAGTCACATGGGATCAGGGGTGAGCTGGCAAGATGGATACAGAACTGGCTAGGTCATAGAAGGCAGAGAGTAGCAATGGAAGGATGCTTTTCTAATTGGAGGGCTGTGACTAGTGGTGTTCCGCAGGGATCAGTGCTGGGCCCTTTGCTGTTTGTAGTTTATGTAAATGATTTGGAGGAAATGTAACTGGTCTGATTAGTAAGTTTGCAGACGACACAAAGGTTGGTGGAATTGCGGATATCAATGAGGACTGTCAGAGGATACAGCAGGATTTAGATCATTTGGAGACTTGGGCAGAGAGATGGCAGATGGAGTTTAATCCGGACAAATGTGAGGTAATGCATTTTGGAAGGTCTAATGCAGGTAAGGAATATACAGTGAATGGTAGAACCCTCAAGAGTATTGACAGTCAGAGAGATCTAGGTGTACAGGTCACTGGTCACTGCAACACAGGTGGAGACGGTAGTCAAGAAGGCATACTGCATGCTTGCCTTCATTGGCCGGGGCATTGAGTATAAGAATTGGCAAGTCATGTTGCAGCTGTATAGAACCTTAGTTAGGCCACACTTGGAGTATAGTGTTCAATTCTGGTCGCCACACCACCAGAAAGTTCTGGAGGCTTTAGAGAGGGTGCAGAAGAGATTTACCAGGATGTTGCCTGGCATGGAGGGCATTAGCTGTGAGGAGCAGTTGAATAAACTCGGTTTGTTCTCACTGGAACGACGGAGGTTGAGGGGCGACCTGATAGAGGTCTGCAAAATTATGAGGGGCATAGACAGAGTGAATAGTCAGAGGCTTTTTCCTAGGGTAGAGGGGTCAATTACTAGGGGGCATAGGTTTAAGGTGCGAGGGGCAAGGTTTAGAGGAGATGTACGAGGCAAGTTTTTTACACAGAGGGTAGTGGGTGCCTGGAACTCGCTGCCGGAAGAGGTGGTGGAAGTAGGGACGATAGTGACATTTAAGGCACATCTTGACAAATACATAAATAGGATGGGAATAGAGGGATAGGGACCCAGGAAGTGTCGAAGATTTTAGTTTAGACGGGCAGCATGGTCGGCACAGGCTTGGAGGGCCGAAAGGCCTGTTCCTGTGCTGTACTTTCTTTTGTTCTTTGTTCTTATCTCCGAAAATCGTCCTTCATTTGGTCCACCAGCCGGGTCAGATTTAATTCATGCAGCCGGTCCCATTCCCGCGCCACCTGGATGCCTAGGTACCTAAAGCTTCCCTCTACTAACCTAAACGGCAGCTCTCCCAGTCGCTTCTCCTGTCCTCTCGCCTGGACCACAAACATCTCACTCTTTCCCATATGAAGCTTGTACCCCGAAAACCGGCCAAATTCCCCTCGAGTCCTCATGATTTCTTCCATCCGCTCTATTGGGTCCGAAACGTACAGAAGCAGGTCATCTGCATAGAGCGGAACCCTGTGCTCCCCCCCCCCCCCCCCCCTGGACCAGTCCTCTCCAGCCCCTCGAGGCTCTCAGAGCAATTGCCAATGGCTCTATAGCCAGCGCAAACAACAGTGGGGAGAGGGGGTATCCCTGTCTCTTCCCCTCGTGCAGTCTAAAATAGTCCGATGTTGTCCTATTCGTCTGTATACTTGTCACAGGAGTCTGATACAGTAACCTGACCCAGTCAATAAAGCCCCACCCGAATCCGAACCGTCCCAGTATCTCCCACAGATAGTCCCATTCTACCTGATCAAAAGCCGTTTCTGCATCCATTGTGATCACTACCTCCACCTCCCTACCTTCCGGGGGCATCATGATCACATTTAACAGCCTTCTTACATTAGCCACCAACTGCCTGCCCTTAACAAACCCCGTCTGATCCTCCCCAATAACATCCGGAACACAATCCTCGATTTTGGAGGACAAGATTTTGGCCAGCAACTTGGCATCTACATTCAACAGGGAGATCGGCTTGTAGGACGCACACAGCTCCGGGTTCTTGTCCCGCTTAAGAATCAGCGAAATCGTTGCCTGTGACATTGTCAGGGGCAACACCCCTCTTTCCTTTGCCTCATTGAACATCCTCAACAACACCTACCCCAATATCCCCGAGAACGTTTTATAAAACTCCACTGGGTACACGTCCGGACCCAGGGCCTTATCCGCCTGCATGGCCTTCAAGACCGCCACTATCTCTTCCAGCCCGATTGGGGCCCCCAGCCCTTCTGCCCGCTCCCCGTCCACCTTTGGGAAATTCAGCCCCTCCAAGAAGGGCCTCATCCCCTCCGGCCCCGTAGGGGGTTCCGACCTGTACAGCCTGCTGTAGAAAACCCTAAACTCCTTATTCACCCCTACTGAATCACCAACCAGGTTCTCATCTCCGTTCTTTACTTTCCCTATCTCCCTAGCTGCCTCCCTCTTCCTAAGCTGCTGTGCAAGCATTCTGCTGGCGTTCTCTCCATGTTCATAGATCGCCCCCCTCACCTTTCTCAGCTGCTCCATCGCCCTCCCTGTGGTCAGCAAGCTAAACTCTGCCTGCAACCTCCGCCGTTCCCTGTAAGGTCATGCCTCTGGGGTCTCTGCATACCTCCTATCGATCTGTAGTATCTCCTTAATCAGTCGGTCCGTCTCTGCCCTGTCCACCTTCTCCCTATGGGCCCGTATCGAGATCAGCTCCCCTCGGACCACTGCCTTCAGTGCTTCCCAGACTATCGCTGGCACCTTGCCTGTTTTCGACCTTGACCGGTCCAAGCCAGGGTCCATAACTGTGTTGAAGTCCCCTCCCATGACCAACCTGTGCGCGTCCAGGTCCGGTATCTTCCCCAACATCCTCTTTATTAACTCCACATCATCCCAATTTGGCGCATACACATTTACTAATACCACCTGCACTCCCTCTAGCTTCCCACTGACCATAATGTACCGACCTCCCAGGTCCAAGACTATTCTACCCGCCTCAAACACCACTCGCTTATTAATCAAGATCGCGACCCCTCTAGTCTTTGAATCTTGTCCCAAGTGAAAGATCTGACTGACCCAGCCTTTCCTCAGTCTAACCTGGTCCGTTACTCTAAGGTGCGTTTCCTGCAACATTACCACGTCCGCCTTCAATCCCCTAAGATGCGCGAACACACGTGCCCTTTTGACCGGCCCATTTAACCCTCGAACATTCCAGGTGATCAGCCTCGTTAGGGGTCTCATTGCCCCCCACTCCCACCGATCAGCCATCCCCTTTTTTAGGCCTGCCTCCAGCCCGTGCTCCACACCTCCACCGGTCCATCCCCAGGCAGCACCCGTCTCCAACCTCCTCTCAGTCCCTCAGCCCAAGTCCCTCCCTCGTCAGAAGAACATTCACCCCCTCCCCCCCTTGTAACAACACCCTGTAACCCAACCCCTTTACTAAACCAAACATATGCACACACCCCACTGCGCTTCCGAGAGCTAGTTCACCCAGCTAGCTTGGTGGCTCCCATCCCTGGCGCCAGATAGTCTCCCACCTATTGTTCCCCCCCCCACCCTCCCCCCCATTCATACAAACAAACTCCAACATCAAACAATCCCCACACAATTGCCCAACAGAAAAACACCAAGATCAAAACAAGCACACCTCCATCTCCCAACAGTGCAAATGAAAATCGTAACTCACTCAGCTCTACCGCTGGTTCCAAATCAATGCAAACGGCATCACAAACATCTTCCATGAAACGCAAAACGAGAAACGTTTTACAAAAACAGAGAAACAAAAAGAAAAAACAAAAACATGGACGTTGCAGCCAAGTGCAAAAGTTCTCAATCCAACACCAGCCCTTTCTTTTCCGCAAAGTCCAACGCGTCCTCAGGCGACTCAAAGTAGAAGTGCTGATCCTCATGCGTGACCCAGAGACGGGCTGGGTATAACAGTCCAAACTTCACCTTTTTCTTAAAAAGGATCGACCTGATCTGGTTGAAGCCTGCTCTCCTCCTGGCCACCTCTACACTCAGGTCCTGGTATACCCGCAGGATGCTATTGTCCCATTTACAGCTCCGTGTCTACTTGGCCCACTGTAGAATGCGCTCCTTATCCGAGAACCTGTGGAATCTCACCACCATTGACCTCGGGGGGTCTCCCATTCGTGGCTTCCTCACGAGTGCTCTGTGAGCCCTATCCACCTCCAAGGGCCGGGAGATTGCCCCACCCCCCAGCAGCTTCACAAACATGTCTTTCGGACCCCACCGGGAGCCTGACGATTCTTAGGTTCTGCCGGCGGGACCTATTTTCTAGATCCTCCACCTTCTTCAGGAGCTTCTTCTGCTGGTCCCTCAGCATCCCCACCTCCAGCTCCACCGCGGTCTGATGTTCCTCCTGCTCAGCCAGCGCCTTCTCCACCTTCCGGGTCGCCCGATCCTGGGCATCCAATCTATGCTCCAACCGCTCAATCGACTCTTTTATCGGGTCCAAGCAGTCCCGTTTCTGCGTAGCAAAGCCTTCCTGATTGACTTGCATCAGCTGCTCCATAGACTGCTGGGTCGACAGGCCAGAGGTCCGAACCTGCGCCATCCTGTCTTCTGTTGCAGCTACAGTCCAAGCCTTCTCTATCTTTTTGTTTCTACCCTTACGAACACTTCTAGTCCTTCTCTCCATGCACGGAAGTAGGACTTCAATAAACAATTGCCACTGACATCCGTTATACAATTCAAGTCCGGTAGAAAAACGGGGGAAAGGTCCAAAAATCCGACCAGAGCGGGAGCCACCAAATGTGTGACTTACTCCTTCATAGCCACTACCGGAAGTCCAGGTTTTCAATCTTGTTACCAATAGTTTGATTTTCTTTGCTACCAAATGATCTTCTCTTCTGAAGTAGTTGATTCTGTATTCATCTATTGGGGCAGAATGTTGTGGTCCATTACAGGTGGGTTTTCAGGCAGGGCGTGACCTGTAAACCTTTGTGCCTTTCCCGACCCACCCACCCACCCCCAACCTGGCCAATATTTAAAGGGCAGGGTTTTTGGATTTTCCAGCTGTTTCTGCGGGTTCTGCCGATGGCAATGTCCCCTCCCACTCACGGTGGGTTCCTCGGTGGTGGGATGGGCGAGTCACTCAAACCGTTGTAGACATCAATGGGGCTGGTAGATCTTACTGACAGCCAATGGAGAGCTGCCTCTCCTGCCGAAGGGGTTGGGAGAGAGTTAGGTGGTTGGGAAAATCCCCTTTAATGGATGGTGGGCAAGGCCTCGGGTGGTAATTGTGCCTAATTAATGGCACATTAATGGCAAGTTAAGAACCAGTTCATACCCGGCTATAATTTTCCAGCAGGTGGGATGAGGTCAGGATCAGTTGGGAAGCCCATTAGGTAAGCCTACTCAGGCAGGTGAGTGCCTCCTTCACAGGCTCTCTCTTATGATTGGAGGGCAGTCCACTCCTCCTGACACTCATGGGTGCCCCCTCCCCCACTTACCTGTGTACTCCAGTCCCTACCCACTATCCCCAGACCCTCAGATCCTGTCCTTGCTGAGAACTGTTCCAACATACCCATAATTCAGTTCCTGGCTCTTCTTCAGAGCCGGGTGCAGACCCAGCCGTGGCCACCGCTCCCAGTGCTGTTGCCAGGACATGAAAGCAGCTGGCCAAGTGGCATGGCCAGCCAGGCATCAGTCGAAGGGCGTCGTCTCCAGATCAGGATGGGCGCTGTTAAATAGCTTTGATGTAGCCCACTGGAATAGGACAAAGTTTTATGCTGACTTTCCCAGCAGTGGGGTGGTTTAGTAACTTGAGGAAGCTAGTGGTAGTGGAGCAAGGATTTATTGAACTATGTACAAGACTCTGCCCACGGCAGTAACTCTCTCCCAATCTAGTCCTTGTTGGGACAACAAACAACTGCTTGGGCCGACTTTTATGTGTAGTCTTCAACGAGTTCCAGCTGGATGGCCTCTGCCCCCTACCTGGGAAACTTGTACTCTGCGAGCCCCACGGGAGATCAACAATGGTTTCTTCTTGGTCCTTCCCCCCCAAAAGTCTGAAAATTCCATTTCAGGCGTCAACGACTTCTGTGCCTTATCCTCCCTAAAAAGGCCAAGAAGGGGCTTGTGTTCGGTCAAAATAGAGAAGTGCCTTCCATAACCATATTGGTGGAATTTCTTGACTCCAAATATTAGCGGCAAGCCCTCCTGCTCGATTTGAGCATACCGTCGCTCAGCATCCGCCAGGGTCCTCGAAGCGAAAGAGATGGGGTGCTTTGTGCTGTCGTCATCCCACATGTGGCCCGCACCACCCGAATGCCAAAGGGAGAGGCATCACATGTCAGGATCAGAGGCTGAGCTGGATCATAGCGAGTGAGGAGCTATGTGGATGATAGATGCTCTTTTACTACAGCTAATGCTTTGTCGTGTGAGGCATCCCAGAACCACTTCTGGTCCTTCTTCAAAAGTATGTGCAGTGCAGCCAATAAAGTAGCCAGGTTGACAATGAACTTTCCGTAATAATTTGCCAGGCTTAGGAATGACTGGGGTTCAGTGGTTTTGTTCGGGGTTGGGGTCCCTTTTATTGCCCAATCCTTATCTTCCATTGGGTGTAGACCATCCCTGTCCCCCCTGTGTCCTAGGTAAGGCACTGTAAGGCACCACTTTTGGACAGAACACCATAACACCATAAGATATAGAGGCAGAATTAGGCCACTCAGCCCATTGAGTCTTCTCCGCCACTCAATCATGGCTGATATTTTCTCATCCCCATTCTCCTACCTTCTCCCCATAACCCCTGATCCCCTTATTAATCATGAACCGATCTATCTCTGCCCATTCCACACTTGTACAGGGTGTATAATCCCCAAATGCTTCAGATGCTGAAGTTCCACATCGATCTTGACAAGCAATGTGTAGGTGTGATATGCCATTAATAAACACACGGTGAGTGATGAACGTAACTGAGGCTTAAATACACTAAACAGAAAGCCTCCTGGCCTCTGGTCCCGAACTGGGTCGGAGGCGGAGACCAGCCACCTTTACACATGAGCCCGAGGGGAGGAGCCACAGGCGGAGCCAGCAGGGACAAGCCCAGGCATGTAACAACACAACACAACACAATGCAAGACAGTGGTTTACCACATTCACTCCCTGTTTAAAAAAAAGCGTCCAACGGGGGTGAAGTGGTCTTAAAGGTCAAGTCTGTCGGGGGCCTTGACCTTCCGCCGTGATCGCCTCAGTCCCGGCTGTGGTGTGGGCACCGGTGTCGAGACCTGCACGTCTGGGAGCATGTTGTCCTCTTCTTCACCCAGATGTTGAGTCGGCGAAGTGGGGGGCGGTGTATGGGCGGAGGTGGTGGTGATTGTCGCCGATGGGCCTGTGGGTGTTAGTTCGTGAGTGAGGCAGGGGTGAGGGAAGACGGAGTAGGGTCGGGGGTGGTGGTGATGGTCACCGGGGAACCTGCAGGTGCCAAATCCCGGAGGGGGACTGTGTCCTGTCACCCGTCCTGATGTGCCACGTGGGCATATTGTGGATTGGCATGGAGGAGCAGGATCTTCTCAATGAGGGGGTCGGATTTATGGCTCCTCGCATGCTTCCGGAGGAGAATGGGCCCTGGGACTGCCAGCCAGGACGGGAGCGAGACCCCGGAGTTGGATTTCTTGGGGAAAGCAAACAGACGCTCGTGAGGAGTCTCGTTGGTGGCTGTACACAGGAGCGACCGGATGGAGTGGAGCGCATCGGAGAGGACCTCCTGCCAGCGGGAGACTGGGAGACTTCTAGACTGTAGGGCCAAGAGGACGGCCTTCCAGACCGTCGCATTCTCCCTCTCCACCTGTCCGTTTCCCCGGGGGTAGTAGCTGGTCGTCCTGCTGGAGGCGATGCCCTTGCTGAACAGGAACTGACGGAACTCGTCACTCATGAAGGAGGATCCCCGATCAGTATGGATGTAGGTGGGGAAACCGAACAAGGTGAAGAGACTATGCAGGGCCTTGATGACGGTGGCAGAGGTCATGTCAGGGCACGGGATGGCGAAGGGGAATCTTGAGTACTCGTCAACAATGTTGAGGAAGTACACGTTACGGTCAGTGGAGGAGAGGGGCCGTTTGAAATCGATGCTGAGGCGCTCAAAGGGGTGAAAGGTCTTTTGCAGGTGTGCTCTGTCTGGCCGATAGAAGTGCGGCTTGCAATCCGTGCAGACCTGGCAGTCCCTGGTCACGGTCCTGACCTCCTCGATGGTGTAAGGCAGGTTGCGAGCCTTGATGAAGTGAAAAACCGGGTGACCCCTGGGTGACAGAGGTCATTGTGGAGGGCCCGGAGTCGATAACTTGTGCGCTGGCACATGTACCGCGGGATAGGGCATTTGGGGGCTCAGTGAGCTTCCCAGGTCGATACAAGATATCGTAGTTGTAGGTGGAGAGCTCGATCCTCCACCTCAGAATCTTGTCATTCTTAATCTTGCCCCGCTGTGTGTTATTGAACATGTAGGCAACCGACCGTTGGTCAGTGAGGAGAGTGAATCGCCTGTCGGTCAAGTAATGTCTCCAATGTCGCACAGCTTCTACGACGGCTTGGCCTTCCTTTTCGACGGAGTAGTGTCGAATTTCGGAGGCATGGAGGGTACGGGAGAAGAAAGCCACGGGCCTGCCCGCCTGGTTGAGGGTAGCGGCCAGAGCAAAGTCCGACGCATCGCTCTCCACATGGAATGGGATGGACTCATCCACAGCATGCATTGCGGCTTTGGCAATGTCTGTCTTGATGCGATTGAAGGCCAGTCGGGCCTCAGCCTTCAGGGGGAAAATGGTGGATTTGGTAAGTGGACGGGCCTTGTCCGGATAATTGGGGACCCACTGGGCATAGTACGAGAAGAACCCCAGGCTCCTCGTCAGGGCCTTGGGGCAGTGGGGGAGGGGGAGTTCCAGGAGGGGGCACATGCGGTCGGGGTCGGGCCCTAGGACTCCGTGTTCCACAATGTAGCCGAGGATGGCTAGGCGGGTTGTGCGGAAATCACATTTTTCTTTATTATAGGTGAGGTTCAGGAGTTTAGCAGTGTGTTGGAAGTGCCGGAGGTTCTCGTCATGGTCCTGCTGGTCATGGCCTCAGATGGTGACATTGCCTAAGTACGGGAACGTGGCCCGCAGCTTGTACTGGTCAACCATTCGGTCCATTTCTCTTTGGAATACCGAGACCCCGTTGGTGACGCCGAAGGGAACCCTGAGGAAGTGGTAGAGGCGGCCATCTGCCTCGAAGGTAGTGATTGGCGGTCCTCCAGGCGGATGGAGCTGGGGGTACGCGAACTTCAAGTCAACTGTGGAGAAGACTCGATACTGCGCAATCTGGTTGACCATGTCAGATATGCGGGGGAGGGGTACGCGTCGAGCTGCGTGTACCGGTTGATGGTCTGGCTGTAAACGATGACCATCTGGTGCTTCTCCCCAGTCCTGACGACCACCACTTGGGCTCTCCAGGGGCTGGTACTAGCCTCAATGATCCCCTCTCGCAGGAGTCGCTGGACCTCCGACCTGATAAAGGCCCTATCCTGGGTACTGTATTGTCTGCTCCTGGTAGCGACGGGCTTACAGTCCGGGGTGAGATTTGCGAAGAGCGAGGGTGGGGCGACCTTAAGGGTCGCGAGGCTACAGACGGTGAGGGGGGGCAGGGGTCCACCGAACTTTAAAGTAAGGCTTTGGAGGTGGCACTGGAAGTCAAGCCCCAGTAATAGGGCAGCGCAGAGATGGGGAAGGACGTAGAGTTTGAAGTTGGCGTACTCTACGCCTCGTACAGTAAGGGTCGTGACACAGTACCCCCGGATTTCTACTACATGGGATCCGGAAGCCAGGGAGATTTTCTGGGTCACGGGTAAGATTGGGAGGGAGCAGCGCCTTACCGCATCTGGGTGAATGAAGCTGTCTGTGCTCCCGGAGTCGAAAAGACAGGCCGTCTCGTGCCCGTTGATCCGGACGGTCATCGCAGACTTCGCGAGGTGGTGTGGCTGGGACTGGTCGAGCGTGGTGGAGGTAAGCTTCGGAAGGCGGTTGGTAGGCTGGTCGGAGGTAGCGGCGGCCAGTGTACGGTCAGGTGAGCTGAGCTCCCGGGAGGCTGCGGAGTGGTCCTAAGATGGAGGCCCCCATGAGTCGCGCGTGGCGGTAGGCATCGGCGATGGCGTCCAAGATGGCGGACCCCATGGGTCGCGCGTGGCGTGTGGCAGCAGTGATGGTGTCCAAGATGGCGGCCCCCGTGGGTTGGAGGATGCGTTAAAGTTGGCGACCCCCATGGGTCGCATGTGCCTGCCAAAATTGAAGATGGCGGTGAAGATGGCGGCGCCCGCGGGTCACACATGGCAGGTGGCGCGACAGCTGGGGGCAGCCCCGACAGGCAGCAGGCAGCGCTGCTGGGCCTAGACGTTTTAGGGGGAGATCGGGCCTGGCAGGCTTTTGCAAAGTAGCCCTTCTTTCCACTGCCGTTGCAAGTTGCGTTCCGTGTAGGGCAGCGTTGTCTGGGATGATTACCATGGCCGCAAAAGTAGCACCTCGGGCCTCCGCCGTTCGCGGGCCGCTGCACGGCATAGGCTTGCGTCGCACCCGGGTCGATTGATGGCTGTGCCCACGAGGTCCACGAGTGTGCCGCACGGTCGGAGGTGTAGGCTCCCATGTTCTGGGAGGCCACCTCCAGCGAGTTGGAGAGTTGTACTGTCTCCGGGAGGCCGAGTGTCCCCCCTTCTAGTAATCACTGGCGGATATAGTTTGAGTTCATGCCTGCGACATAAGCATCCCTGATCAGCAGCTCTGCATGCTGGGTAGTCGATATCGCCCGGCAATCACAGTTCCGGCAGAGTACACGCAAAGCACGCAGGAATTCTGCAAGTGATTCCCCAGGGCGTTGCCATCTCGTGGCAAGGAGGTGCCTAGCATACACCTCGTTAACGGACTTCACATATTGTCCCTTCAGCAGCATTATTGCCTCCCATACGAGGGGGCGTCCCTGATGAGAAGAAAGACTCTTGGGCTCACCTGTGCATGGAGGATCTGCTTCTTCTGGAGGTCTGTGAAGTCTTCGGTGAAGGATGCGAGGTACGCTTCGAAGCAGCTTAGCCAGTGCTCAATTGTTTCCGTGGCATTGGCTGCCCGTGGGTCCAGCTGCAGGCGATCAGGCTTGAATGATGAGTTCATCTTAAAGTTTAGTGTATTAAATTGTATGCCATTAATAAACACACGACGAGTGATGAATGTAACTGAGGCTTTAATACACTAAACAGCAAGCCTCCTGGCCTCTGACCTGAACTGGATCGGAGACGAGACTAGCCACCTTTATACATGAGCCCGAGGGGAGGCGCCACTGCGGAGCCAGCCGGGACAAGCCCAGGCATGTACAACATAACACAATGCAATACAGTGGTTTACCACAAGATGATAGGCCTCGCCGCCCTAAAGTACCATGGCTGAGCATCAGGATCCACATAGATACTGGCCTTAGTTCCTTTTATACTGCCCAGAGACTCCTGGAACACTTGGAGGTATTTGCCCGTTCGATGTACAGATTCCTGGTGTCCATCTGAAAAGCCTGGTGCCAGTTGAAACGGAGGACTTGCAACCAGTCACGTCCCAGCAAATTGGTCCCCGGTCCCCGTATCACAACCAAGGGTGGACGGACCAACTGGTGCCCGTGTGTTACTGAAGTTACCGTGGTCCCTACGATACTCAATGGCTCACCAGTATAGGTTGCCAACCTCACCTTGGTGTCGTGTAATGTCAGTTGCATGATCCCTGCGCGAAGGCGTCAAAACATCTGATGGTCCACATTGACGATGGCAGCCCCAGTGTCCATTTCCATCACTACAGGGTGACCATTTACTTATAACGTGACCCAGATCTTTGCTACTTTCAAGGCCTGATGTACCATCAATTGACGACAGACGAGGAGTCGGAAGAAAAACTGTGGCTCTAATCAGCTTAAAGAAACCTGCTGACAGCCGGTCCCAGAATGAGGGCAGGGCTGGAGGTTGGCCACCTTTATACTTGAGCCCGAGGGGAGGAGCCACAGGCGGAGCCAGCAGGGACAAGCCCAGGCATGTAACAATACAACAGTACAATACAATGCAATACAGTGGTTTACCACATTCACCCCCTGTTAAAAAAAAGAGACTGGCGGGGGTGAAGTGGACGGGTTGAGTTATAGATCGAGTCTGTCGGGGGCTTTGACTTTCCGCTATGACTGCCTCAGTCCCGGCTGTGGTGTGGATATTGGTGTCGGATGAGGTGTTGAGGCCTGCGTGTCCAGGAACGTGTCGTCTTCTGCGTCTTGTAGTAGATGAGTAGCAATGGGGGGAGACGGTGTAGGGTTGGGGGTGGTGGTGATGGTCACTGGGGAACCTGCGGGTGCCAAATCCCAAAGGGAGACTGTGTCCTCCCGCCCGTCATGATGTGCCACGTAGGCATATTGGAGGTTAGCATGGAGGAGAAGGACCTTTTCGACCAGATCCGACTTATGGCTCCTCGCATGCTTCCGGAGGAGGACGGGCCCTGGGACCATCAGCCAGGACGGGAGCGAGACCCCTGAGGTGGATTTCCAGGGGAAAATAAACATCCTCTCATGAGGGGTCACATTGGTGGCGGTGCTAGCGGGAGACAGGGAGACATCTAGACCGCTGGGCAAGAAGGACGGCCTTCCAGACCGTCGCGTTCTCCCTCTCCACCTGTCCGTTACCCCGGGGGTTGTAGCTGGTAGTCCTGCTTGAGGCGATGCCATTGCTAAGCAGGAACTGACGCAGCTCATCACTCATGAAAGAGGAACCCCGTTCACTATGGATATAAGTGGGGAAACCGAACAAGGAGAAGAGACTGTGCAGGGCCTTGATGACTGTGGCAGAGGTCATGTCGGGGCATGGGATGGTGAAAGGAAAACATGAGTACTCATCTGTTGAGGAAGTACACGTTATGGTCAGTGGAGGGGAGGGGCCCTTTGAAATCGACGCTGAGGCGCTCAAAGGGGCGGGAGGCCTTTACCAGGTGTGCTCTGTCTGGCCGATAGAAGTGCGGTTTGCACTCCGAGCAGACCTGGCAGTCCCTGGTCATGGTCCTGACTTCCTTGATGGAGTAAGGCAGGTTGCGGGCCTTGATAAAGTGGAAGAACCGGGCGACCCCTGGGTGACAGAGGTCATTGTAGAGGGCCCGAAGTTGGTCTACTTGTGCGCTGGCACATGTACCGCGGGATAGGGCATCTGGGGGCTCATTGAGCTTCCCAGGTCGATACATGGGGCGAAATTCTCCCCCAACGGCGCGATGTCCGCCGACTGGCGCCAAAGCCGGCGCCAATCAGACGGGCACCGCGCCGGCCCTAAGGTGCGGAAGGCGCCGCATCTTTGGCGGCCTAGCCCCAACATTGAGGGGCTAGGCCGACGCCGGAGGGATTTCCGCCCCGCCAGCTGGCGGAAATGGCGTTTGTTGCCCCGCCAGCTGGCGCGGAAATGCGGCGCATGCGCGGGAGCGTCAGCGGCCGCTGTCAGTTTCCCGGCACATGCGCGGGAGTGTCAGCGGCCGCTGTCAGTTTCCCGCGCATGCGCAGTGGGGAGAGTCTCTTCCGCCTCCGCCATGGTAGAGGCCGTGGCGGAGGCGGAAGGGAAAGAGTGCCCCCACGGCACAGGCCCGCCCGCGGATCGGTGGGCCCCGATCGCGGGCCAGACCACTGTGGGGGCACCCCCCGGGGTCAGATCGCCCCGCGCCCCCCCCAGGACTCCGGAGCTCTCCCGCGCCGCCTGGTCCCGCCGGTAAATACCAGGTTTGATTTACGCCGGCGGGACAGGCAATTTCTGGGCGGGACTTCAGCCCATCCGGGCCGGAGAATCCAGCGGGGGGTCCCGCCAACCGGCGCGGCCCGATTCCCGCCCCCGCCCAATCTCCGGTACCGGAGACTTCGGCGGGGATGGGGGCGGGATTCACGGCGGCCAACGGCCATTGTCCGACCCGGCGGGGGGTCGGAGAATGACGCCCAAGATATCATAATTATAGGTGGAAAGTTTGATCCTCCACCGTAGGATCTTGTCATTCTTGATCTTGCTCCGCTGTGTGTCACTGAACATGAAGGCAACCGACCGTTGGTCAGTGAGGAGAGTGAATCGCCTGCCGGCCAGGTAATGCCTCCAATGTCGCACAGCTTCCACAATGGCCTGGGCTTCCTTTTCAACGGAGGAGTATTGAATTTCGGAGCCCTGGAGGGTACGGGAGAAGAAAGCCATGGGCCTGCCCGCCTGGTTGAGGGTAGCGGGCAGGGCAAAGTCAGATGCATCGCTCTCCACCTGGAACGGGATGGACTCGTCTACTGTGTGCATCGCGGCTTTAGCAATATCTGTCTTGATGCGGTTGAAGGCCAGGCGGGCCTCAGCCGTCAGGGGAAAAAGGGTGGATTTGATGAGTGGACGGGCCTTGTCCGCATAATTGGGGACCCAATGGACATAGTAGGAGAAGAACCCCAGGCATCTCTTCAGGGCCTTGGGGCAGTGGGGGAGGGGAAGTTCCAGGAGGGGGCGCCTGCGGTCGGGGTCGGGCCCTAGGACTCCGTTTTCCACAACGTAGCCAAGGATGGCTAGGCGGGTTGTGCGGAAAACACATTTCTCCTTATTGTACGTGAGGTTAAGGAGCTTGGCGTGTGGAGGAATTTTTGGAGGTTGGTGCCATGGTCCTGCTGGTCATGGCTGCAGATGGTGACATTATCCAGATACAGGAATGTAGCCTGCAGCCGGTACTGGTCAACCATTCGGTCGATCTCCCGTTGGAAGACCGAGACCCCATTGGTGATGCCGAAGGGGACCGTAAGGAAGTGGCAGAGGCGGACATCAGCCTCGAAGGCAGTGTATTGGTGGTCTTCCGGGCGGATAGGGAGCTGGTGGTACGCAAACTTCAAGTCGATGGCATTTCATTTTCATTTCAAGACGTGGTACTGCGCAATCTGGTTGACCATGTCAGATATGCGGGGGAGGGGTACGCATCAAGCTGCGTGTACTGGTTGATGGTCTGACTGTAGTCGATGACCATCCGGTGCTTCTCCCCAGTTTTGACGACCACCACTTGGGCTCTCCAGGGGCTAGTACAGGCCTCTATGAGCCCCTCCCGTAGGAGTCGCTGGACCTCCAACCTGATAAAGGCCTTGTCCCAAGCACTGTATCGTCTACTCCTAGTGGCGACGGGTTTACAGTCCGAGGTTAGCGAAGAGCGGAGGTGGGGTGACTTTAAGGGTCGAGAGGTTACAGACGGTGAGGGGGGGCAGGGGTCCATCGAACTCCAGGGTAAAACTTTTGAGGCGGCACTGGAAGTCAAGACCTAGTAGCACGGCAGCGCAGAGTTGTGGGAGGACATAGAGTTTGTACCATTTGAACTCAACGACCCGTACTCTAAGGGTTGCAACACAGTACCCACGGACTTCCACGGAATGAGACTCGGAAGCCAGGGAGATTTTCTGGGTCACGGGTAAGATTGGGAGGGAGCAACGCCGTACCGTATCTGGGTGAATAAAACTCTCTGTGCTCCCGGAGTTGAACAGGCAGGCCGTCACATAACCATTGATCCAGACTGCCATCATGGATTTGGCGAGGTGATGAGGTCGAGACTGGTCGAGGGTGATGCAGGCGATCTTTGGAAGGTGGGCGGGCCGATCGGATGAGCAGGGGTTCCGGGAGGCGGCGGGGTGAATCAAAGATGACGGCCTCCGCGAGACGCACGTGGCGGGGGCATCGAAGATGGCGGCCAAGATGGCGGCCCCCACGGGTCTCACGTGGCGGGTGGCATCAAAGATGGCAGCAAAGATGGATGCCCCCACGGGTCGCACGTGGCGGGTGGAGTTGAAGGTGGTGGCCAAGATGGCGGCTCCCATGGGTCGCACGTGGCGGGTCCGGAGTCGAAGATGGCGGCAAAGATGGCGGTCCCCATGGGTCGCACGTGGCGGGTGGTGTTGAAGAAGGCGGCTCCCACAAGTTACACGCAGTGCTGCTGGGCTTACAAACAGGTCGGGCCTGGCAGACTTTAGAGACGTGGCACTTCTTACCGCACCCGTTGCAGATCACGCTCCTCGCTGGGCAGCGTTGCCTGGGTGCTTACCCTGGCCACAGAAGAAGCATTTTGGGCCTCCGGGATTGGCAGGTTGCTGCGCGGCACAGGCTTGCGGCGCCCCCGGGTCAGGTGATGGCGGTGCCCACGACGTCCACGAGGATGCCACGTGGTCGGAGGTGTAGGCATCCAAGTTGCTGAAGACCACTTCTAATGAGTCTGAAATCCGTACTGTTTCTTGGAGGTCGAGTGTACCCCCTTCTCGTAGGCGCTGGCGGATGTAATTCGATTTTATGCCTGCGATATAGGCATCCCAGATCAGCAGCTGTGTGTGCTCGGCAGTCAATACCGCCTTACAACTGCAGTTCTGGCCGAGTACCTGCAATGCACGCAGATATTCGGCTTGCGATTCTCTGGTGCGCTGTCGCCTCGTGGCAAGGAGATGCCTAGCATACACCTCGTTGAATCCCTTAACATACTGTCCTTTCAACAGCGTTATCGCATCCTCGTACGAATCAGCGTCCCTGATGATAAGGAATACTTAAGGGGGGGGGGGGACAGGGGGGGATGAGAGGTGGGGGTAAAAACAACACAAAAGTAACAGAGCACAGAGCAAGAATAATTATTTGGGCTCCGTACGGGCTTCGGCGAGTGAGGAGCAGGTTGAGGAAACAAGAAGGCGCCGCAAGCAGCCACTTTGGAGGGTCCCTGGTCAAAGGAAAACCACGGATGATGACTGTGGCTATTTTGGACAGCCCCCTAACAAAGGGAAACCCCAGAATGCAGCGGCGTGTCCACCAGGTAAGTATGGTTGATCCCACAGGAGTGGGGGGACAAAACCACCTCCCCCCCACCAGGATAGTCACCTGGAATGTCAGGGGACTTGACAGACCAGCGAAAAGATCCAGAGTCTTCGCCCACCTAATAAGCCTGCAAGCCAACATAGTCTTCTTGCAGGAAACACACCTGAGGGAGAAGCACTGATTGGAGGTAAGAAAGGGCTGGGTGGGATAGATGTACCATTCATGCTACAGGACTAGGGCTAGGGGTGTGGCCATATTGATTAGTAGGAGGATGAGTTTCACGGCGCCAAGGACGGTTACAGATCAAGAGGGACGGTATGCCATGGTTAACGTTGTCCTAGACGGGGCACCGGTAGTTCTGGTAAATGTGTACCCGCCCAACTGGGATGACACAAGGTTCACAAAAAAGACCATGGCAGAAATCCCCGACATTGACATGACTGATAATGGGGGGCGACTTCAACTGTGCACAGGACCCACTGACGGATAGATCGAACCCCAGATCGGGGAGAAGGATGGGCATGAACAGGGAACTGGGAATATTCATGGAGCAGGTAGGGGCGATGGACCCATGGTGGTTCCTACACCTTGGTGAGAAGGAATTCTCGTTCCTTTCGCAGGTCTACAAAGCATACTTGAGGATAGACTTTTTTGCAGTGGAGAAAGCAGTGCTTCCAGGAATAGTAAGAGCGGAATACTCCGTGATAGTTATGTCTGACCACGCTCCACATTACGTGGATGCCCCAATGCCCCACTTGGAGGTTGGAAATGGACCTACTGACCAATAAGGTCTTCTAACAGAAAATATCACAAGGCATAAGCGAGTATGTCACAAATTTGAGGAAGGGGGAAGGTCTCACCCTCCACGTTCTGGGAGGCACTGAAGGCAGTGATTAGGGAAGAGATTATAGCCTACAAGGCACGAAGAGATAGGGAAGGAAGGGTGGCCAGGCAACAACTGATCGACTCCATTCTGGAGATCGAAAGAAAGTACTCCGAGACCCTGACCATGGAGCTTCTGGCAGAGAGGAAAAAGCTGCAGATGGACTTTAACCTGCTATCCACCAGGAAAGCAGTGCCCCAACTCTGCCAGACAAGTGGGACCTCGTACGAACATGGGGGAGAGGCTGGCCGCCTACTGGCTCACCAGCTGAGAAAGCAGGCAGCCACTATGGAGATAACGTTGGGGAACCTCTCATAGAGGTAACAAATCCCCTGGGAGAGGTAAAAAAAAAAGCAGAAAATGAACAGGAACAATAAAGGGCAAAATAAGGATAACTTTAAATGTAATATTTGGGCGTAGATGGAGAGCTATGAAGACCCGTAAGCTGTACAGACTACATGGTGCAATCTCAAATGACCCAATGTAGACATGCCATGTGTGGATCAAATCCCTGGGCATAAGGAATCCCTTCACTGACTATTTGGTCAGCAGGTTGTATCACCTGTAAACCCACCTGCATTTTCTTTTCTTGTGTTTAGTGCTCCATCCAGTGGTCTTCCTGCAACCTGCCACCAGAGCCACCCAGAGAAGATACACATGTGCTTGCGCCTGCCACTGGAAGGGTGGGCGACATTGCATGATCATGCCAGCTTGAGGTTATACACTTGGCAGGACTGGCTCCATTTTATAGGGGTAGCAGAGGAAGTTCATGCTTTATGTTGCTTGTAGCTCATGAAACTTGAGCAGGACTGGCCATATAGCACAAGATTGCAGTGTGCCATTCTGAAATATGGGCAGCGGAATTCTCTGTTCCTGAGACTAAATGTTGACACCGGGGCAGGATCGGGGGATTTCTACGACAGAAAAACTGGCGCCATACCTGGATCGATTCAAAGACTGTTGAGGGGCTAGAACCGGCGCCACGTGGAACACAATTGATTCCAATGAGAAACTGTGTGGGATTCGCCGGGTTCGCAATTGACACTCAGGAGGCTGACAAGCTGCAGCCGCATATACACACTTCACTCCCCACACACACCAACCCAGCCAACAAGATGGCATCGAGGAGAGCTGCACCCAAATTCATGGATGCCGAGCTCGAAACCCTCCTGGATGCTGTGGAGGAGAGGTGGGTGACCCTGTACCTCGGGCCAGGAAGGAGGTTGCCAGCTGCTGCTGTTCACCGGACCCGGACGCAGGTGGCAGAGGCAGTCAATGCCATGGGCAACACAGTCTAGACCGGCCAGCAGTGCAGGAAATAAACTGCACAACCTTCCCTGGGTGGCCAGGGTGAGTAGGCAGCAATGTGCCCCTGGGACCAACCCCCCCCCCTCCCCCCCCCCCCAACCAGGAGGGTGGCCAAACCTCCACCTCTGCACCACATGCCGGCACCCATACCGGCTGCTATGGCCAGGTGCCCTGGCTACTGAAGCCACCAGCTACCCACATCCTGGGCTGCATGCGTTTGACTGTCTAATAATGTGGGTTTTCTGTTTTTCCAACCACCCCTGAGCAGGAGAAGGCTGCCCATAACAGCCGGGAGCGGGAGAATACCCGAGGAGGACCATTGAACCTGCAGCCCCTCACCGCAGCAGAGCAGAGGGCATTAGATGTGGTCGGGGGCCCGAAGAATGGGCAGTCGGTGGGGTGGAGGTTGGCATTGGGCGAGGAAGTGAGACCCCGCTGAGTTGCGGTTTCCCATGGCACGTGTGTCAACCCCTCCCCCCACCACCAACCCCTCACCACCCTCACAACCCGCACCACCACACACCACTTTCACACCACCACCACCCCCACACCCTCGCTCCACCACCTAACTCCGAAAATGGCGACCCACCTTCCCTCTTTGCCAATCTAACTCCAGATTGCAACCCGTCGCCACCAGGAACAGACGGTACAGCACCCAGGACAAGACCTTCATCAGATCCGAAGTCCAGCAGCTGCTTCGGGAAGGCATCAACGAGGCCAGCAACAGCCCCTGGAGAGCCCAAGTGGTAGTAGTTAAAACTGGGGAGAAACACCGAATGGCCGTGGACAACAGCCAGACCACCAACCGGTACACGCAGCTCAACGCGTACCTCCTCCCACGCATATCTGATATGGTTAACCAGATAGCGCAGTACCGGGTCTTCTCAACGGTAGACCTGAAATCCACCTACCACCAGCTCCCCATCTGTAAATCGGACCGTCCATACACGGCCTTCGAGGCAGATGGCTGCCTATACCACTTCCTTAGGGTCCCCTTCGGCGTCACAAACGGGGTCTCGGTCTTCCAAAGGGAGATGGACCAAATGGTCGACCGGTACGGGTTGCGGGCCACCTTTCCGTACCTAGACAATGTCACCAGCTGCGGCCATGATCAGCAGGACCACGACACTAACCTTGCTAAATTTCTCCACACCGCTACTCTCCTAAACCTCACTTCCAACAAGGAGAAGTACGTGTTCAGCATGAACCGCTTAGGCATCCTCGGCTATGTGGTCCAGAACGGAGTTCTGGGGCCTGATCCCGACCGCATGCACCCCCTCATGGAGCTTCCCCTCCCCCCACTGCCCCAAGGCCCTCAAACGCTGCCTGGGGTTCTTTTCGTACTACGCTCAGTGAGTCCCAAACTATGCGGACAAGGCCCGCCCACTCATACAGTCCACCCAGTTTCCCCTGACGGATGAGGCTCAACAGGCCTTCGCCCGGATCAGAGCTGATATTGCCAAGGCCACAATGCACACTGTAGATGAGACACTGCCCTTCCAAGTAGAAAGCGACGCATCAGACGTCGCCCTTGCCGCCACCCTCAATCAGGCAGGCAGGCACGTGGCATTCTTTTCCCGCACCCTTCATGCCTCAGAAATCCGGCACTCATCCGTCGAAAAGGAGGCCCAAGCTATCGTTGAAGCTGTGCGGCATTGGAGGCATTACCTGGCCGGCAGGAGATTCACTCTCCTCACTGACCAACGGTCGGTAGCCTTCATATTCAACAACATCAAAAATGATAAAATCTTGCGGTGGAGAATCGAGCTCTCCACCTATAATTACGAGATTATGTACCGCCCCGGCAAACTCAACGAACCTCCAGACACCCTATCACGAGGGACATGTGCCAGCGCACAGGTAGACCGTCTCCGGGCCCTGCACAACAGCCTTTGTCACCCAGGAGTCACATGGTTTTACCACTTCATTAAGGCACAAAATCTGCCCGACTCCGTCGAGGGATACGGACAATCACCAGGGACTGCCAGGTCTGTGCGGAGTGCAAGCTGCACTTCTACCGGCCGGACCGCGCGTGCCTGGTGAAGGCCTCCCGCCCCTTTGAACACCTCAGCGTGAACTTCAAAGACCCCCTCCCTTCTGTCGTGTTTATTGTCTTAAACAGTGACAACTACTAACTGCTGGCTTGGGTACGTGCTTCACCAGCTAACCTGTGGACCCAGCCCTATCACTATCTTAATGAGGCACTCAGCACATGGTGTATGTCTGAGTGGCACGCTGTGAGCTCTGTGCTCTGAGCTATCTCCTGGTAGAATGAGCGGGAACTCTAGTATTCCCTGTTTTATAGTGCGTGTGCTCTCACTGGTGATTGGCTGCGATGCTGTGTGTGTGTTGGTTGGTCCAACTACCTGTCCATCAGTGTGTGTGTGATTGCACCATGATATGCCGATGTGGATATCATGACACCCTCCACCGACCATCACACAGATTTTCTCAGTGTGATCGACGAATACTCCAGATTCCCCTTTGCCATCCCATGCCCGACATGACGTCTGCCACCGTCATTAAAGTCCTCAACACAATCTTCACTCTGTTCGGTTTCCTCGCCTACATCCACAGTGACAGGGGATCCTCATTCATGAGTGATGAGCTGCGTCAGTTCCTGCTCAGCAGGGTTATCGCCTCCAGTAGAACGATGAGCTATAACCCCCGGGTAAACGGACAGGTAGAAAGGGAGAATGGGACGGTATGGAGGGCCGTCCAGCTGGCCCTACGGTCCAGAAACCTCCCGGTCTCCCGCTGGCAGGGGACGTCCTCCCTGATGCACTCCACTCCATTCGCTCATTACTCTGCACTGCCACGAACAATACACCGCATGAACGTCTTTTTGCCTTCCCCAGGAAGTCCACATCCGGGGTGTTGTTACCGACTTGTCTCGCAGCTCCGGGAACCGTGCTTCTCCGTAAGCACGTCCGACTCCACAAGGTGGACCCATTGGTGGAGAGGGTGCACTTGCTCCAGGCAAACCCCCAGTACGCCTACATGGCATTCCCCGACGGCCGCCAGGATACTGTCTCCTTCAGGGACCTGGCACCAGCAGGTTCCACATCCACACCCCCTCCGCCCCCGGCGCCACCCTCCCCTCTCCCGTCGCTCCCAACAGCACCCCCCCCCAGGACCATCCAACCCCCCCCTGCCCACGCCCAACGATGAAGAGGATTTTGGCACGTTCCCAGAGTCACCATCGACCAGATCAGCACCAACATCGCCGACACCACTGCGTCGCTCCCAGAGGAACATCAAGGCCCCGGACCGGCTAAACCTCTGACCAGTCCACCGGACATAAAGGACAGTTTTTGCTTAAATCTTGTAAATATTAACTCATTGTTGTATATAGTTATCCACCACCCCCGCCGGACTCAAATTTTAACAGGGGGTGAATGTGATAAACCACTGTTGCACCTGTATTAGGTGATGTACGGTAGGACCTGTACTACAGGTTTTCCGGTAGTCCCTGCCTGTATAAATATGCATGTCCTCCAGCCAGCAGCCATTTCGCCAGCTACTGTGGGAGGCCACACATCTGATAGCAATAAAGCCTCAGTTGGATTCAACTATCGTCTTAGTCCAATTGATTGCGCCTCAGGCATGTCAGTGAAGAGTCTCCTGGGGACTATCTGTTGCACACTACACACATGCTCCAGTACATCAGGTGGAGATAGGAACTCTAGAGGGGGCAGAAGGTCAGAGGGGGGGCCGACGCCAGATGGGTTTTGGGTTTCTGGAACGGACGGTCCCATTGATTGTGGAGATGCAGTCGCAGAGCCAGGAGCTACATGAGGAGTTATCGGCGAGCATCCAGCACCTGCAGGTGCAGTTGGAGGAGTCCAACCGTGTGCAGCAGCAGGATGTGGTGGTGCTGACCATGCATGCCACAGGTAGGTAGATATCATGAAGGGGTTGCAGGTGGTGGGGGGGGGGGGGGGGCGGGAAGGGATGTGGGCGTGGGATGCAGTGTTCGTGCCCCTGGCCAGTCCCCCACTTCCTAACACCCCCTTAGTCGGTGAACCTGGAGGCGATCAGAACGTCCCATGCGCATTGGCCCTGGTGCACACGTGCCTGCCCGGGCCCCATGTCCAGCCCATTCGCGCCCTCCTCACATCCTCCTCCTCCAGCACATCGCCCCTTTGCTGCGCGATATTGTGGAGGTCGCAGCAGGCCGCCACTTTCCCAGTACTATACTGCAGGACACCTCCAGAGCGTCCCAGGCACCTGAAGCGCATCTTCAGGATGCTGAAGAACTGCTCGATCACACTCCCGGTCGCGGAATGGATGTCTCCGTAGCGGGTCTCCACGTCGGCCTGTGGCCTCCGGATAAGTGTCAGCGATGACCGCAGCGGATAACTCCTGATGCCCAGGAGCTAACTCTCCAGCCAGGGGTGGGACGGGAGTTGCCTTGAAGCGGAATCGTCGAGTGTTCCAGGATGAAGGCGTCATGCACACTGCCCGGGCATCTGGTACAGAAGTGTATGGCGCGCATCTGATGGTCACACAGCAGCTGCACGTTCATCGAGGGAACTCCTTTTGGTTTGTGAAGTCCGGTCTGTCATCTCCAGGTGCTTGTTCGATGACATGCATGCCATTGATCACCCCCTGGATCCAGAGATTCTCGGCTTGGCGGCGAACTCCACTGCCTGGGCATCCTGGTGGGGTCGGTCCACAATGGAATGGATGTATTGTGCCAACTGGGCATATCGGGCCTCCCTGATGGCACAGATGCACCTGCGAGCTCTGTGAGAGCACAGACAGGTCTCCACTCGACACCTGGAAGGACCCTGGCACGAAAAGGTTCAGGGCGACCATCACCTTGATGGTCACCGGGAGCGGGTGTCCTCCCCCATATACCCACGCTGCCATGTGCGCCATGATCTGGCAGAAATGTTGCACTGTCTTGTTGCTCAGCTGGAGTCTTTGATGGCATGCCCGGTCCTGAGGTCTTCGAATGACAGGCGCTACCGGTACCCGTGAGGCCTCATGTGATGCTTCCTTTGCACGTCCTGCACCGCCTCCTCCTCCTCGGCCTGTTGGGTGGCCGACTCTCCATCCTCACCAGCTGCATCCCCTGGGGCAGGCTCCGCTACTACTGCTTCCTCCTCCTAGAGCAGCTCCAGTTCGTATTAGGAGGAAGGCCTCCAATGCTAGCTGAATTCCAATATCTATTGTCTGCAGCAGGTGAGAGTCCGTCTTGTTTGCATGGTGCGTACTTCTATGCCCAACCAGGACCAACGGCTACATGGTGGCTCCAGTTGGCACTATGGACTCTGCCACCTCATGTCCACCCCCCTCCCCCACCACTGCACCTCTGGCCCCATCGGTGACAGGCACCATGGGAGCCTCTGGCCCTGGCGCCCCTCCCTGCTGCCATTGGTACCGTCGGCTAGCACTGCCCATACCAGCGGTACGCTCCACGTCCCCCTTCTTGTACCCCCTGTAGGGGCTACTGTGGCCACGGTCCTTGGGCGGGCTGCGTAATGCCCCGCTGGTCGGTGGTGGCTGGTTGGGGGGATGGTATGGCAGAAGGTGTGGGTGGTGGGGTTGGGGCATCCATATGGCCAATGGCAGAACCATAGGCCAAGGTGGGTGGTCAGTAGGGTGCGTAGCAAGATGGCTGCCTTGCAGGCCGCGGCAAAGGCGATCTATGCCTACACACTGCCTCAGTCTCGGAGTTCACCCCCGCCCCATGCCAATCTCCCCCCCCCCCCCCCCCCCCGCCCCCACTTCCGGACCTGGCAGGGCCCACCCCTCCACTCCAGCCAGCCCTGCAAGTGTCAGGACCGGCAGCCCACGGTCGCGCCTCTCCGTGTCCTACTTCCTCTCTCTCCCTCATCAGCCACGGCGCCTGTTTCTCAATTTTTAAAAGCACCAGTGAACCTCGCCATCGGGAATTCCCCCCAGTGGAGGCGAAGAATCGCGGAGGCCCCTGAGAATACCGTGTCAGGCCCGCTAATGACATGCAAATGGCGTTTACTGAACGTATGGAGTGGAACACATTGATGCCACTGTTGAGGCACCGGTGAATTGTGATTTGGCGTGAACCTGACATCCACCATGATTTTCACGGCAAAACCAATTCTCCGCCCAATTGCATTTCCCGATTTTAGCGTCGGCCAACAGAGAATCCCACGTAGGGTATATCTTTTCATTCCTAACTTAAGTAATCCCTCAGTGAAAGGTGAGACCAAATGGTTAAGTAAATAAGGAGATCAACAATAACAAGAAAGAAAAGGCCATGAACCATAAATGAACATTCTGAATTCAGTCACCCAGCCCTATTTGTTGACTCAATGCCAATAATCCCATGAGCCCTCTCATAAGAAATCAGGGTTTACAGGTTTAATACTCCTAGCCTTATGTCTGCAAAGGTTCTGCCTTTCATTTTTGTGCAGTCTCCTACACGCAGATATGAAAAGAGGTGAGAGAGCAGATTATGTGAGAGGGAGGATTGTGAGTTCAGTTGCAATCAGGTAGCAGAATAGTTGCCCCACTGAGTTTCTGAGCTGCCAGGAATCTTGAGATGTCACAGGGCTTGGCGTCTGATATTTGACCCATGTAATGAGCAATGTGAGCGATGTCACCAAGGCCTGGTCATGCATTGATCCTGTTCCAAGATTGATGATTAATAGTCAAGCTTGGCCAAACAGCTGATTTGAAATGTTGTTGCGTGTATACACACTTACCCTGACCACATTTCTTCCACACCTTTTTGAAGTTTTAGGGCAGAGGTGAGGCAGAATTGATGCACTTTGTTGCCTTCATCCACGTTGTTCTGCTTGTGCCTTTATTATTATCGAGCCCGTTCTTCCCAATAGGGGCACACTTCACTGCAGAATCATCACCAAACAGCAATACTCTGCACCCACCATTCAATGACATTTCAAACTTTAATGGTAGGCAGTGTTTAGAGTTGCTAATGCCTGAAATACCATATACCATCTTGGTGAGCTCCCAAAGTGTCATGCACAATGTGCTGAAAGCTATACAAAACTATATAAATTAGTTAATCTTGTCTTACCAGTTAAAATCAACTCCTTCATGTGCATAAGCCTGAATAGTGCAATCATTTGTGGTGCTATGGGTCTTTTGTGCATTCTATACTAACTGATAATGTTTACTGGTATCAAGAGCACTGTTGTGCTTATCCCATTCTCTCTCATAGAATTTACAGTGCAGAAGGAGGCCATTCGGCCCGTCGCATCCACACCGACCCTTGAAAAGAGCACCCCATCTAAGCCCACACCTCCACCCTATCTCCGTAATCCAGTAACCCCACCTAACCTTTTTTGGACACTAAGGGCAATTTATCATGGCCAATCCACCTAACCTGCACATCTTTGGACTGTGGGAGGAAACCAAAGCACCCGGAGGAACCCACACAGACAGGGGGAGAACGTGCAGACTCCGCACAGACAGTGACCCGCGGGGAATCGAACCTGGGACCCTGGAGCTGTGAAGCAACCGTGCTAACCACTGCCCATTAAAAGCAGCAACGTTGGTTAATCATGGCCAATGGCATGGTCCCATTCTGTCTAATGGTCATCAGCATGGTCCCATACTATATGATAGTCATTGGTATTAGTCCTATAGTATTTAGTGTTCATTGGTATTGGGTTCATATTATGCTGATGCAGGAAGATTTCAGAAATCAGTATAAATAAGTGTGGCCTCCAGCTGACAGGCCACCATTTTGGAGGGAATGCCACTTTATGTTCTGCAGCTGCAGCTTCTGATCCCAAGGCCAACGTCTCGGGAGCTGCCCCACACATCATCTTCTTAAATTCCCTTTCCCCCCACCTCTGAAGACACCTTCCCACGGCTGAGATTCTGTCCTACATTGGGTAGAGGATCATAAGAATCAAATGGGAACAGATATCCAAATCATTAGAAGCAGCAACATAGGTTAATCAAGGCCACAATTTAAAACAAAATTAAATAAATTATTTTGAGAGGGATAGAATTGAAATGCATAAAACCTGTGTCCAATTTGTTTAGACCACACTTGGAGCATTGTGGTCTCTATATTTTAAAATAATTTAGAGGCATTGGTGATGGTACGAAATAGACTTTTTACTGGAACTGAGAGGATAAGCCAACCAGATTGGAGCTGTTTTGTCTCAAAAAGTGGGAACTGATGGATGATGGAGGCCTCAATACTTACAAAAGTGTTTGATGAGAGCAGAAAGAGAGGAGGTATTTCCACTTCCATGGGAAACCAAAACTAGGGGCTGTAAATACAAAATAGTCACAAACCAATAGAAAACTCTGGAGAATTCTTTTTACCAAACATTGCTTAGAATATTGTATTCACTATCACAGGGAGTAGGTGAGGTGAATAACATAGATACATTTAGTAGGAATCTGGATAGACACACTGCAGAGAGAAAGGGATAGAAGCCGTTAACCACCCAGGCGAAGCTCTGGTATTCCCACTCTAAACATCTCTCCCTTTCTCCCTCTACTCATTTAAGATGCTCTTCAAAATCTACCTTTTTGATCAAGCGGGTGAGAGGCTCCTAATTGTATTTATGGGGCGCGATTCTCCACTCCCGCGCCGGTTGGGAGAATCGCCCGGGCCGCCAAAATTTCCCGGGACGCCGGTCCGACTCCTTCCCTCGATTCTCCCAAGCGGCGGGAACGGCCCGGTCGTGTTTCGTGGGCCGCAGGCCGGAGAATCGCCGGAGATACCCAAAATGGCGATTCTCCGGCACCCCCGCTATTCTCAGGCCTGGATGGGCTGAGCGGCCAGGCCAAAACACCGGGTTCCCCCCGGCGCCATCCACACCTGGTCGCTGCCGTCGTGAGCGGTGCGTGAACGCTGGGGGGGGCGGCCTGCGGGGGGGCGAGGGGGGATCCTGCACCGGGAAGTACCTGAAATGTGGGGTGGCCCGCGATCGGTGCCCCCATATCGGGCAGATGACGCCCGTTATGCAGCGCCGGCCGCGTCATCTATGCGGCACCGCCTTTACGCGGGCGACAAGGCCTGGCACGTGTAGACGACCCGGCCCCGATCCTGGCTCATTGTCAGGGCCTGAATCGGTTGGGATCGGGGCCGTTTCGCGCCGTCGTGAACCTCAACAGCGTTCACGACGGCGCGGCCACTTCGGCGTGGGAGTGGAGAATCCCTCCCCTGATGTCCCACTGGCCAGGTCTGATTCATTGCAACCCCCTCCAGATATAAAACTAACCAGGTTGACTCTTTCTGTAGTGTAGTGGTTATCACGTTTGCTTTACAGGCAAAGAGTCCCAGGTTTAAATCCGGGTACGAACAACATAAAACAAACCAGCAACTGTGTTAAAACTGCAGGACTCGTCCTGGTAAATAAATTGGCATCACAAGACTGTGATCTGATTGCACAACACTTCAAACTCAAACCCTCTCAGTGAAGGAGGCAACCCTTGCTTTTTTTCACCCTTTTGCCCCCGTGGGAAGGGAGTGATGGGCAACCAGAAAAGAAAATGCACAGCGAGCAAATCAGACTTGCTTGACGAGAAGACATCGCCCCAGACACTGGACTTGCACTCGTGCCTTCTGATGACATCAACCAGCTGGAGAGCAAAACCTCTCCCCAAGGGAAATGAGAGTATGTTTTCTAGCAGAGTCGTGTTATTGAAAGAGAGAACGTGACGTCCTGCGAATACAAGGCAAGGGGGAGGGCAGATGCAGTCTATCACTATAAACAAAGTTGAACCCGGTGTTGTAAACAAAGGATGAAAACATTTTCTGTGTAAATACTGCCCAGTTTCTGCAGCATCCATTAAAATAGATAGCCTGGTGGGAATGGACACAACTCAGAACAGCACTAAGCAATTGAGGCATGCAGAGGGCTAGGTCCATCTTTGGGCCATGCTTGGATAACTGAACTTAGCTGGGATAGCAGAATGGGATGCTGCAAATGGTGTGGCACCTCTGGGCTAGGGAAGAAGGAAAATCTTGTCCAGTGATTGCCCCAGGGAAGTGTAGGCATGCGGACTTTAGACTAAAAAAAATCAGCCCTGTCAATGGGACGTGAATAGATATTGATTAAGTTTACAGGTGTGAAGAAAGCTTGAGTCCGGTATTAGGGCAGGTTAAAATATCTGAGGCACCAGGGGCGAAATTCTCCGGACACGGCGCGATGTCCGCCGACTGGCGCCCAAAACGGCGCAAATCAGACGGGCACCGCGCCGCCCCAAAGGTGCGGAATGCTCCGCATCTTTGGGGGCCGAGCCCCAACCTTGAGGGGTTAGGCCCGCGCTGGACGAATTTCCGCCCCGCCAGCTGGCGGAAAAGGCCTTTGGTGCCCCGCCAGCTGGCGCGGAAATGACATCTCCGGGCGGCGCATGCGCGGGAGCGTCAGCGGCCGCTGACGGCATTCCCGCGCATGCGCAGTGGAGGGAGTCTCTTCTGCCTCCGCCATGGTGGAGACCGTGATGAAGGCGGAAGGGAAAGAGTGCCCCCATGGCACAGGCCCGCCCGCGGATCGGTGGGCCCCGATCGCGGGCCAGGCCACCGTGGGGGCAGCCCCCAGGGCCAGATCGCCCCCGCCCCCCCCAGGACCCCGGAGCCCGCCCGCGCCGCCTTGTCCCGCCGGTAAGGTAGGTGGTTTAATCTACGCCGGCGGGACAGGCATTTTAGCGGCGGGACTTCGGCCCATCCGGCCCGGAGAATCGAGCGGGTGGGCACGCCAATCAGTGCGGCGCGATTCCTGCCCCCGCCGAATCTCTGGTGCCGGAGACTTCGGCAACCGGCGGGGGTGGGATTCACGCCAGCCCCCGGCGATTCTCCGACCCGGCGGGGGGTCGGAGAATCTCGCCCCAGATCTGTACCAGTCGACACTTTCTGAAGAAGAAGGGGGAAATTTGAACATGTAACTAAACATCATTTCCAGTAAAATTTAGTACTGAGAAAAACAAGTAGAAGCTTCTAATTTTCTATGTTTCCATACTGACTAGATTACTGAATTAGAGAACAAGGCGGCCATTCAGATAATGAATTTATTATATCCTATGACTTTGCATGTCAAATGTATTAAAATGCAATTCAATGTGTTGTCATTCGACCTGCTGCAATTGGAATGAATATTTTTTTCTGTTCAAAGCTTTACACTGAAATGATAAAGGTCACACAGGTCCCAGAAACATAGTTATCCTATTGAAGACAATAATTCTTCTTCACAAAACAGTATATTCAATTTCGCATTTAATAAATACATTCAAACTGAAGGGGCTGGGGATGATAAATATACAAATGGAAATGCACTTCATAAAATTACGTGTCTTCCTTACATACACAGTGTTCAATCTACAAATGAGTATTGTATCACAAACACTTGATTTATAACAACTGTTTTCACTTTGAACACTTAAATACATGTGCACTAAAACGTATATTTGATCTTCTAGCGCCTTACCAGCTCAAAGATATAAGGGTAGGGAAAGCTGTTTTGACATGCCTTGGTTGGTTAAAAAACAGAAGAGTTATCCTAAATAATATGAAATAACTTTACGGCAAAGATACGTTGGGACACGGGAGACTGGCACTGGGACAAGTCCATTTGGGTAAAGACTTGCTGTCAAACAAAACTGCATTCCATGTAATGGCTGGAAACCAAGAACGAGAGAGCACCATGAGGAAAGTTTTCCATCTATCCCATCTTCATTGCAACAATAATGTACACCGGCAGAGTAAAATTCATGACTGGAATGGTGCAGACAATGCAATATGAGAGAACTCTGCGTGTACAGTATAGCCTTCCTTAGCTGAACCTCCTTTGTGTCTGGCTGTTGCTCTGTGTCTGGTTTAGCACATCCAAGTAAATCTTTGATCTCAGGAACCTGGGGTAAGAGTCCCTTTCCATCAGGCTGTGGATTCGCTTTTGCGCATCGTTGAAGCAGCTGTGGGTTGGCTCCAGCAAATTCTTCCTGGTCAGCTCCCGTGTTTGAAAATCGAGGTTTACCTGAGAACGGGAACCAATTCAAGGTTAGACTGGCTGCTTTGTACGTGTACTGACACTGGACAAAAACGCATTCTAGGGAGCTATGTTTTGGTTCCAAGATAGACTTTGTCCTCACTGAGCATTTGAAACGGGGCTGCAGTGAGAAAATAATTTCCGTCATTTTTTTAAAAACATGTTGGGATAACCTGAGATGGTGAAAGGCAATATACAAATACAAGACTTTCCATCCCCGTCTTGTCACCATGAAATTACACCCAAGTGGTCACCTGCATGCCATTCTCCAATGCATTATTGGAAAGATGTGATTGAATGAGAGAGAATACAGAGGAGATTTGCAAGGATGCTGTGTGGACTGAAGAATTTTAGTTAGGAGGCAAATTTTGATAGACCAAGCTGTTGTCTTTGGAGGAAGCTGAGGGAAGATTTAATTAAGGTATAAAATTATGAGTGATCTATAGAGTGGATAAGAAGGGCCTATTCCCTAGTTTGAGGGGCAAATAACCAACGGGCATAGATTTAGGGGGCGACATTCTCCGACCCCTGCCGGGACGGGGAATCGCCGGGGACTGGCGTGAATCCCGCCCCCGCCGGTTGCCGAAGTCTCCGGCACCGGATATTCGGCGGGGGCGGGAATCGCGCTGCGCCGCTTGGCGGGCCCCCCTGCTCGATTCTCCGGCCCGGATGGGCCGAAGTCCCGCCGCTAAATTGCCTGTCCCGCCGGCGTAAATTAAATCACCTACCTTACCGGCGGGACAAGGCGGCGCGGGCGGGCTCCGGGGTCCTGGGGGGGGCGCGGGGCGATCTGGCCGCGGGGGCTGCCCCCACGGTGGCCTGGCCCGCGATCGGGGCCCACCGATCCGCGGGAGGGCCTGTGCCGTGGGGGCAGTCTTTCCCTTCCGCCTCCGCCACGGTCTCCACCATGGCGGAGGTGGAAGAGACTCCCTCCACTGCGCATGCGCGGGAAACTGACAGCGGCCGCTGACGCTCCCGCGCATGCGCCGCCCGGAGATGTCATTTCCGCGCCAGCTGGCGGGGCAACAAAGGCCGTTTCCGCCAGCTGGTGGGGTGGAAATCCCTCCGGCGCCGGCCTAGCCCCTCAATGTTGGGGCTCGGCCCCCAAAGGTGCTGAGCATTCCGCACCTTTGGGGCGGCGCGATGTCCGTCTGATTGGTGCCGTTTTGGGCGCCAGCCGACGGACATCGCGCCGTTTCCGGAGAATTTCTCTCAGGGTGTGAGGTATGAGCTGTAGAGGGGATTTGAGGGGAAACCTTTTCATCCACAAGATGGCGGGGGATCTGGATTTTATTGCCTGAAAGGGCGGTAGAGACAGAAACCCTCATGCCATTTCTAAAGTACTTGGATCAGCACTTGAGGTGTTGTGACTAGAGGGCCAAGAGTGGGATTAGGCTGGATAGCTACTTGACAGCCAGTGTGGACATGATTAATGCCCTCTTTTTGTGCCGTAAATGTTTATGATTCTATGGTGCATTTTCATTAAAGTCGTCACCATCATGGCGCACTGGCAAGCAAACTACCTTTTTTGTAAATATCAGCTCATTCTGGGCGGCGAGCACATGGCGTTCTAATAACTGCCTCGGGATGATGTTGTTTTGCATTGTGCCTGTTTTGTGGGACTGCATCTGGGCACTTGTTTAGTACCCTGAAATTTGACACGTTCCTTAGAGTCGCAAATAGTGCCTTGTCTGCAATTCAAAGTAGGAATTTTAAATCATATACGGCAGTCGTTTTGAGGCTTTATTCAAAGAATCAAATACTTGCTTCTTTTGGAGCTTGAACATCGATAAATTCCGAGTAGATCTTCTTTGCCTTGGAAGCCAGTTTTGCAGGCGACTTGGTTTTCTTGTAGTCCTCACAGGTCAGCCAGAATTCAATGTTCTCCTCGCTGTATTCCGAGCGGAGGAACGCTCTGAAGGCAGCCAGACCATCTGCCAACGGGAAAAGATGCCAAGTGGTTACCACAGCTTAAATATTTTATTTTTCAGTTTGTTGTTTCTGTTGCGAGGATCAATATTATCTAAACATTTCACGTTAAAAGTGTTCCTATAACAAACTGTAAATATAAAATTCTGTGTGCAGAAACATTTTAAAGGGGCAATTTTGTAAGGAATATCTGTCTTGTATACATGGGAAGGTGTGAATACAAATGGCTGCATGCGAACATTGTTATTTTGGCAAAGAGGTACCTTTTTGTGACCTGTTTTCACATTGATGCACGATCAATGACTACTAAAGCGAGATTGTAGTCTAACTGAAGGCTTTAATAAGCTAGATGTTTCCCCAGCAGCTCAGGTACAGAAAGAAGGCTGCTGGGGCGGCACGGGCTCTTATACCCCACCTTGCAGGTGGAGCTATCATACAGCTTGAACAATGGGACACATACAATATCTACCAATGGTGTTCCAGCATTACTAGGTACCGCAATACCTCTACACAGACTACCACACACAGGTATGACTAGAAATGCCAAAACCATTTTCCAAATCTCAATTAAGTCAAACTGAATGGTAGGAATTTTCGTCTGATCAGATTGCCACTGTTCGTTGGGGGTAGAGGGTTTGACTGTTTGTGGAAGGGGGAGCAATCAAGCGGGCTGCTTTATCCTGTATGGCATTGAGCTTCTGGAGTGTTGTTGGAGCTGCACTCATCCAAGCAAGTGGAAAGCATTCCATTACACTCCTAACTTGGGCCTTGTTGATGGTGGACAGACTTTGGGGGTCAAGATGTGAGTTACTCACCATAGGGGACCTAGCTTTTGACCTGCCCTGGTGGCCACATTGTTAATATGGCTAGTCCAGTTCAGTTTCTGATCAATGGTATACCCCAGGATGTTGATTGTGGGGATTTAGCTATGGTAATGCCATTGAATGTCAAGGGGTGTGGTTAGATCCTCTCTTGTAGGAGGTGGTCACTGCCTGACACTTGTGTGGCACAAATGTAGTTTGCTACTTGTCAGCTCAAGCCTGGATATTATCCAGGTCTTCCTGCATTTGGACTGTTTCATTATCTGAGGAGTCGCAAATAGTGCTGAATATTGTGTATTCATCCACAAATATCCCCACTTCTGATCTTATGATGGAAGGGAGATCATTGATGAAGCAGCTGAAGATGGTTGGGTCTAGGACACTATCTTGAGGAACTCCTGCAGTGATGTCCTGGAGCTGAAATAATTGGCCTCCAACCACCACCACTATCTTCCTTTGTGACTTCCTTGTGGGAGTCGCGTCAATGCCAGATTCATCAGTCGCATTCACAAGACAGCCCCGAACGTCACCCAAGCACAACGCAATGCCATCCGCGCTCTCAAGACCAACCGCAGCATCGTCATCAAACCAGCAGACAAAGGAGGGGCCACTGTCGTACTGAACAGAACGGACTACTGCAAAGAAGTATACCGACAACTGAACAACCAAGAACACTACAGTTACCCGCAGATCCGACCAAGGAACACATCCGCCAACTTAACAGACTGATCAAGACCTTGGATCCAGATCTTCAGAGCACCTTACGTGCTCTCATCCCACGTACTCCCCGCATTGGAGATCTCTACTGCCTCCCAAAAATACATAAGGCCAACACACCAGGCCGCCCTATCGTTTCAGGCAATGGGACCCTGTGTGAGAACCTCTCTGGCTACATCGAGGGCATCTTGAAACCCATCGTACAAGGTACGCCCAGCTTCGGTCGCGACACGACGGACTTCCAACAGAAACTCAGCAACCATGGACCAGTTGAACCAGGAACATTTCTCGTCACAATGGACGTCTCGGCACTCTACGCCAGCATCCCCCATGACGACGGCATTGCTGCAACAGCCTCAGTACTCAACACCGACAACTGCCAATCTCCAGACGCAATTCTGCAACTCATCCGCTTCATTCTGGATCACAACGTCTTCACCTTCGACAACAAGTTCTTCATCCAGACACACGGAACAGCTATGGGGACCAAATTTGCACCCCAATACGCCAACATCTTCATGCACAAGTTTGAATAGGACCTACTCACCGCACAGGACCTTCAACCGACATTATACACCGGATACACGATGACATTTTTTTCCTTTGGACCCACGGCGAAGAATCACTGAAACGACTACACGATGACATTAATAAGTTCCATCCAACCATCAGACTCACCATGGACTACTCTCCAAAATCAGTTGCATTCTTGGACACACTCGCCTCCATCAAGGACGGTCACCTCAGCACTTCGCTTTACCGCAAACCCACGGATAACCTCACGATGCTCCACTTCTCCAGCTTCCACCCTAAACACATTAAAGAAGCCATCCCCTATGGACAAGCTCTCCGTATACACAGGATCTGCTCAGACGAGGAGGAACGTAACAGACATCTACAGACGTTGAAAGATGCCCTCGTACGAACGGGATATGGCACTCGACTCATCGATCGACAGTTCCAACGCGCCACAGCGAAAAACCGCACCGACCTCCTCAGAAGACAAACATGGGACACAACCGACAGAATACCCTTCGTCGTCCGGTACTTCCCCAGAGCGGAGAAACTACGTCATCTTCTTCACAGCCTTCAACACGTCATTGATGAAGATGAACATCTTGCCAAGGTCATCCCCACACCCCCCATACTTGCCTTCAAACAACCGCGCAACCTCAAACAAACCATTGTTTGCAGCAAACTACCCAGTCTTCAGAGCAGTGACCACGACACCACACAACCCTGCCATGGCAATCTCTGCAAGACCAGATCATCGACATGGATACCACCATTACACGTGAGAACACCACCCACCAGGTACGCGGTACATACTCGTGCGACTCGGCCAACATTGTCTACCTCATACACTGCAGGAAAGGATGTCCCGAAGCGTGGTACATTGGCGAGACCATGCAGACGCTGCGACAACGAATGAACGGACATCGCGCGACAATCACCAGGCAGGAATGTTCCCTTCCAGTCGGGGAACACTTCAGCAGTCAAGGGCATTCAGCATCTGATCTCCGGGTAAGCGTTCTCCAAGGCGGCCTTCAGGACGCGCGACAACGCAGAATCGCCGAGCAGAAACTTATAGCCAAGTTCCGCACACATGAGTGCGGCCTCAACCGGGACCTGGGATTCATGTCGCATTACATTCATCCCCCACCATCTGGCCTGCAAAATCCTACCAACTGTCCTGGCTTGACACAATTCACACCTCTTTCACCTGGGGTTACCCCATCTCTGGATCTGTAAAGATTTAACCACCTGCTAATGCTCGCATTCCAAGCATTGTCTGGCATCTTTGAATTTGTCTATATATATGTTTCTGGAACATACCTCTTCATTCACCTGAGGAAGGAGCAGTGCTCCGAAAGTTAGTGACATCGAAACAAACCTGTTGGACGTTAACCTGGTGTTGTAAGACTTTGTACTGTGCTCACCCCAGTCCAACGCCGACATCTCCACATCATTCCTTTGTGACAGGTATGAATCCAACCAGCAGAGAGGTTCCCCCCTGATTCCCATTGACTCCAGTTTAACTAGTTAGAGATAGCATACTCGGTCAAATGTTTATGTTGGGTCATGTACAAACGAAAATGATGCCAATCCTACATATAAATTGATCTTACATATAGCAACCATTTGTTAGTTTGGCCAAAAAAGAAACATTTTCTTTAACTCTTGCAATTTAGTGAATGCTTAATTGCCCCTTCCATCCATTGGAAGTTCCTCCTATATTTTAGGCTTTAGAATCATTGAATCCCTATAGTGTAGAAGGAGGCCATTCGGCTTATTGAGCCTGCACCAACCCTCAAAAAGACTGCCCTACCAAGGCCCAGTCCCCCAACCTATCCTCATAACCCCACCTAGGGCAATTTAGCATAGCCAATCCACCTAACCTGCACATCTTTGGACAGTGTGAGGAAAGTGGAGTACCCGGAGGAAACCCATGCAGGCACGGGACGAATGTGCAAACTCCATGGTCACCTGAGGTTGGAATTGAATCCGGGGCTCTGGCGTTATTTCATAGAATTTACAGTGCAGAAGGAGGCCATTTGGCACATCGAGTCTGCACCGGCTCTTGGAAAGAGCACCCTACCCTAGGTCCACACCTCCACCGTATCCCCATAACCCAGTAACCCCACCCAACACTAAGGGCAATTTTGGAAACTAATTACAATTTATCATGGCCAATCCAGCTAACCCGCACATCTTTGGACTGTGGGAGGAAACCGGAGCACCCGGAGGAAACCCACGCACACACGGGGAGGATGTGCAGACTCCGCACAGACAGTGACCCAAGCCAGAATCGAACCTGGGACCCTGGAGCTGTGAAGCAATTGTGCTAACCACAATGCTACCGTGCTGCCCTACAAATTGTTGTGAAGCAGTAGTTGTGAAGCCACCGCACCGCAAATTTTAAATTTGGGCTATGCTATATTGCAAACAAATCAAATCCAAATCTTTAATGAATCAGAAAATTTATAGTAACAATTGTATTGATTAGATTTGAATATTCCATGAATTCTTCTTTGAAATTGTTTCTAATGAACTGTGTAAAAGATAATGAACTAGAAATTAGGAAATCAGCATTTGCTGCACCCGCCTTGCCAGGCCCAATGTCATCACACCTGACACTGGGATTTGGGTCTCATTAACACACATTTAGTGACTGAGAGGTTTGGGGGTTGGGGGTCAGTTGAGGGTCCGAGATTGGGCATGGGGCTATTAAGTCTGCAAGGTAGAAGTGGTGGAGGGAAGTTGAGGGTATCAGGGAAGATGGTGGGGGGGGGGGAAAGAGAACAGAGATCAGCAACAGCTCCCATTCTTTGAACGAGTGTTGGGGAGCGAAGCAAACCTCCCTTTTTGATCAAATTTGACCTTGTTTTTCTGAGTGCCACTAAGAGCTCAGGACACGGCAATCTTGCAGACAACGTCTGATGGGCCCCCTAACCTTTGCGTATTCAAATGATCAAGTGTCCATTTCATAATGAATGTGCAATTCTTGCCTGCCACACTGGAGATACAGAAGGCCAATCAGCACCAGCAAAACATGCATTTACACCAGAATGTCTTGGCCAATAGCTTTGCGTGGCTACTTCCTACTTGGAATGCTCACTAAACTCAAAAGGCTCATCTTGAGCCTGTACCAAGTTTCAACTTTGACGTTCGATACTCCTTGTGAGGGTGACTTTAAAAAAAAACACCTTTATGCATTCAAATACTGATCGCACAGTAACTATTTAAGAGGCATGAGAAGATGCATTCATGAGAAACGTAACAAGAGCACATGACAAGAGTACTTTTCCCATGGCCTAATCCTGGCACAACAACCTCGCTTTGACCCTGTCTCTAAGCCACACTTTGGGGACTCGAGGGCAATGGGGCAAGCTCCAATGACTCAGACATCTCTGTCTTTAACAATCTCCCTTCAACTCTGCTTCTGTTTACATTATCCAGCTGGCTTTAAGATTGTTGGAATGAATAGAGGGATTTTTGCGGACTTGGCTGCACGTTCTACCAGAATGCTTTCTGACCTAAAGACCTTGCACAGTAAGCTATTCTTCTGACACACTTGAATTTTTAATGTATCATTATTTTTTATCTGGGAACATTGCACGACTCAGTAAATGGAGGAAACTTGTGTTGTGTTATGCTGCTTCGGGTAACACAGGCTGCTACTTGATGCAGTCTTAACTAAAGGTTGCTCCAGGCTCTGAAATTAGTTCAACGTGTTTATTGAACTATGAACACATTTCTCAAATGAGTTCGACTCTCTGCTAATCTAACTGTAGTAACTCAGTCTAACTGTACCAGCTTGCTCTAAGCCAGTGCTGGGGTGTGATGCTGCTGATCAACCCTGTCTAACTCTCTAGATGTCTATCTGTGGAAAGAGGCAGGGTGTGAGTGCCTCATCCCTTTTGTAGTGTTTGTGTCATGCCCCCTTGTGGTGATGCCACCTCTGAGTGTCCTGACTGCCCATTGGTTGTGTCCTATTCTGAGTATTCATTGGTTGCATGTTTGCATATCATGACATCTCCCCCTTTTTTTTAGATGTATATACATGTGAATGTGTCTGTCTAATGTGACTGACTGATGAATACAGAACAGAACAAACAAAACAAATGCTCATAAATACAGTCTCTGAGGCTTGCGTCTGATCCTCGTCGACCGCCGGAGAGGTGGTGGAGGGGATGACGATGTCTTGACAGGCGAGTGGGAGGCACAACTGGTGGCCCCGTGGCTCGAGGTGTCTGGAGGTGGCAATTCGACATGTGGAAATGGAGGGGAAAGTGGTTGTGGGGAAGCAACTTTTCGCAGTGCCCTGCGATTCCTTCGCACAATGGAGCCATCAGCCATATGTATGAGTGAGGATCTGGGCACGGCCTGTCGAACAACGACAGCCGGAGCAGACCACCCACCATCCAGTATCTTGATCCTTACCATGTCTGCCGGGGATAGCACGTCCAGATCGGTGGCATGTGCGTCACAGCCTTGCTTCTGGCTGTCGCGAAGCTGCTGCATCTTCTGCAGCACCGGGAGGTGGTCAATGTTGGGCAGGTGTATGGCTGGAAGCATCGTCCGCAGGTCCCTGTTCATCAGCAGTTGAGCTGGCGACATGCCAGTGGACAAGGGAGTTGCCCAGTACGCAAGTAGTGCAAGGTGTATGTCGGAAGCGGAGTCCGAGGCCTTGCGGATGAGCTGCTTAACTATGTGCACCCCTTTTTCGACTTTGCTATTGGACTGCGGATAGTGCGGACTGGAGGTGATATGCCTGAAATTGTAGCTCTTGGCAAACGTGGACAATTCTCGACTGTGGAAGCACGGGCCATTGTCGCTCATGACAGTGTTCGGGATGCTATGCCGTGAGAATGTCTCTTTACGCGCTTTGATGACGGTCCGTGAGGTGAGGTCTGGCAGCTTCAGCACCTCAGGATAGTTCGAAAAGTAATCGATGATTAAGATATAGTCGCGGCCATTCGCGTGGAATAGGTCAATGCCAACCTTGGACCACGGAGAGGTCTCTCGGTCGTGTGGTTCGAACATCTCCTTGCTCTGCGCTGGTTGGAACCTCTGACAGGTTTCGCAGTTCAGGACCATGTCTGTGATGTCCTGGTTGATGCCGGGCCAGTAGACAGCTTGCCGGGCCCTGTGTCTGCACTTTTCTACGCCCAGGTGTCCCTCATGAATCTGCCGCAGCACCATGCTCTGGAGACGTAGTGGGATGACTATCCTGTCCAACTTGAGCAGGATGCCGTCGATCAGCGCCGGATCATCCTTGACGTTGTAGAATTGAGGGCATTGACCTTTTTGCCAGCCATTGCTGAGGTTGTGGATGACTCGCTGCAACAGGGGGTCTTTGGCCGTCTCTTCTCGGATGAGAACGATCTTCTCATCTGTTGCCGGGAGAGTGCTTGCACACAGTTGTACCTGCAATTCAATGTGCTGGATGATCTCCAGTGGTTCACTGGGTGAGTTGACGGAGCGGGACATTGCATCGGCGATGATGAGCTCCTTGCCAGGTGTGTACACCAAATTGAAATCATACCTCCGGAGTTTGAGCAGAATTCTCTGCAAATGAGGCGTCATATCGTTCAGGTCCTTTTGGATGATGAGGACCAGAGGCCTATGATCCGTCTCAACAGTAAATGTTGGCAAGCCGTAGACATAATCATGGAATTTGAGGATGCCGGTGAGAAGACTTAAACACTCCTTCTCAATCTGCGCATATCTGGTCTCAGTGGGTATCATTGCCCGTGACGCGTATGCTACTGGTACCCAGGATGACGTGTCATCTCTTTGAAGCAACACCGCCCCAATGCCATCCTGACTCGCATCTGTGGATATTTTGGTCTCTCGGTCTGGGTGAAAGAATGCAAGGGCGGGTGCAGTGGTGAGCTTGGCTTTCAGCTCCAGCCACTCTGTTCAGTGCTCCGCCTTCCACTCAAAGGTGGTTGGTTTTTTTCACCAGGTTGCGTAGGGCCGTGGTGTGTGGCCAAATTCGGGATGAAATTGCCAAGGAAATTGACCATTCCCAGGAAGCGCAGTGCTGCCTTCTTGTCCTCGGGGACTTTCATTGCCTCGATGGCTTTAATTTCGTCTGTGTCTGGGCTCACACCGTGTCGTGAAATCTGATCGCCCAGGAACTTCAGCGTGGATGTCCCAAAACAGCACTTGGACCTGTTTAGCTTGAGGCCATGTTCATGAATGCGTCGCAATACTTTCTTGAGTCGCGACACACGTTCCTCTGGGGTTGTGGACCAGATTATGATATTGTCAACGTAGAAACGAGCCCCTTCTATTCCCTCCATCATCTGTTCCTGATGCGATGGAAAATCTCTGATGCCGAGATGATGCCAAATGGCATTCGGTTGTAGCAGAACCTGCCAAAAGGCGTGTTGAAGGTGCAGAGCCTTCTGCTGGATTCCTCATTGTAGTCCAGGAGTTTGCAGGCAGCTGGAAGGATTGTGGGGGGCTTCTTGATTCTCTTGAAGTCCACCTGCGCAATCAGGTTGGCGGAGGGACCTGTGCCCAGTTTAAACTGGATGGGTCAGTGGTTGACCTTCATCACTGCATCCAATTCGTCCTCGGAATCCACGGCCAGGATTGATTGGACTTGCGATGTGTCCGGTGTGGCGTATTCGCACTTTGTAATAATGCCCACTGGGTAAGTGTTGTCCAGGTATTCATCATCTGGATCCGTCGCACTGCCTGGATCAGAGTCATGTATCCGGTGTTGCACACTTCTGATGCGCCGCTGTCGGAATTGGGAGCGCTGGCTCCTGACTGGTGGTGCAGATCTGCACAGGGCTGCATAGTGGTTTGGTTTCCCACAGTTTAAACAGCGTTTGCCTCTTGCAGGGTAGTTTTTTAAAAAATGGGCAGTGCTGCAGTTTGCACACGTCATGATTTCGGCGTCATGACGCTCAGTGCGTCCTTGCACATGCGCTGTGCAGTTCTCTGACGTCTGCACCTGTGCAGTGCGGTTTTCGGCCGCTTCATGTTCCCGATTGCATTGCACATGCATTGGGCCCCGGGAAGAGCACGCAAAATGGCCGCTTTCGTCAATGTGGAGGCGCTGCATCTGGGAGATGGCCTGAACACTCTCCACCTCGTGGGAGGCTTGTTTTACACTTTCGCCGTTTTGTACTGTGAATAGCGATTTTTAGAGTGCTCATGCACAGTACACATTTCAATTGCGCCTGGCAGGGTCATGTGCTTGATTTTCAACAATTGCTCTCGCAGAGGATCAGAGTGGACTCCAAAATCGATTTGGTCTCTGATCATGGAGTCAGTGATATCACCGAAGTTGCAGGATTGCACTAGCAGTCTAAGGTTAGTTAGATAGGAGTTGAAGGATTCGTCTTTACCTTGCATCCTCTGCTTGAAGATGTAGCGCTCGAAGATTTAGTTGGTGTCCACCTCGCAGTGGCTGTCGTATTTGTCCAGGATGGTTTGGTACTTCATTTTGTCCTGCCCTTCGGAAAAGTGAAAGGAGTTGAAGATCTCTATTGCATGGTCACCCGCAGTGGTGAGTAGAAGAACTATCTTCCGAGCATCGGTCGCGCCATTAAGGTCGGATGCTTCCATGTATAGTTGAAATTTCGGCTTGAATGTCCTCAATTGGCATTAAGATTGCCGGTGGTCCTGAGCTGATGAGGAGCCTGAATCTTGTCCATTGTGCCTGTATTCAGTAGCTGGTTGTCACGGATATTGCTGAGTTGAACTAAATAAATTGAACAGTCACTCCTGGTATCATGTTGTGTTATGCTGCTTCGGATAACACAGGCTGCTACTTGATGCAGTCTTAACTAAAGGATGCTCCAGACTCTGAAATGAGTTCAACGTGTTTATTGAACTATGAACACAGTTCTCAAATGAGTTCAACTCTCTGCTAATCTAACTGTAGTAGCTCAGTCTGACTGTACCAGCTTGCTCTGAGCCAATAGCTGGGGTGTGATGCTGCTCGTCAACCCTGTCTAACTCTCTAGATGTCTGTCTGTGGAAAGAGGGAGGGTGTGAGTGCCTCATCCCTTTTATAGTGTTTATGTCATGCCCCCTTGTGGTGATGCTACCTCTGAGTGTCCTGACTGCCCATTGGTTGTGTCCTATTCTGAGTGTTCATTGGTTGCATGTTTGCATATCATGACAACTTGCATGTATTTTTCACAACTATGTGGCTTCTGGAGTTGTCTTTGGGTGAAAATCAATCCATTATCTAGAACTGTATTGTAAATCTCTTGTTCAAGGCAGTCAACAACACATCAGGCTGTAACACTGGCTCATGGGACACCTCTTGCCCATGCAGATGGTCCACATGTTTCTTCAAAATCCTGTCCGCTCACTTAAAGAACAACGGTCCTGTCTTGGCCACAAAGATTCCTTGAACCCAGCTTGGCCACTCTCTAAATTCCTCACATAAACTGGGTCACCTACTTCGAAAGACCTTGCTTCTTTAGTCGAATCATTGTTACTCTTTTGATTGCACTGTTTTGCCTCTATCCCCCCCACTAAATTTGGGAATACGAGTGTTAGCCTGGTTCTTAATCGGCGATCCAGCCACACGCTCTGACAGTGGAAAATGAGGAAGGCCATCAGCTTTGGTTATCTGTGTACCTGGTCAGTGTTCAAATGTATATTCATAAGCTGACAAGATCAATGTCCAGCGCTGTGCCCTGGCTGATGTAATCGGCAGAATGGCCTTGTCCTCCTTAAAAAGGCACAACAAGATATCTGGTGGCAGCCATGAGCTGAGTGGTCACATGAAAGGTGGATCTCTTCTATGAACTTCGGCTACAACCTTTCAACCCAACAACCGGGCACCAAAGGTACCTATAATCCCCCAGAATAACCCCCCATCGAGCACACTGCCAAGCAGGATGGGAAAGAATCAGTCACCCAGCCGAAAAGTCAGTAAAGATGAGGGGAGGGAATCCTCTGCCTCGGAGCAGGGAACCGCATGTGGAGTCACAGAACCGGTGAGGGTCAACCCCGCAGAGTTCCCAGCACAGACCCAGGTGCTGATGGACAAATTGACGGGCTCATTCACCTCCGAGCTCCAGAGATGTAAGGAGGAGATGAGAAATGACCTTCTGGCAACCGTCAAGGCGGCAATGGAAGTTGCGACTGCCCCCATGAGGGAGGCGATGGATACTATGGAGTGGAGGCCAGAGGCCCAGGTAACAACGACACAGGACCTCGAAAAAGCCGCCACAGACCAAGGGGGCCAGATCGCGGAACTCGAGGCTGAGGTAGTGAGCCTGGTCAAGACCTAGAAAGGGTTGAAAGATAAAGATGATGAACAGGAGAACTGATCGAAGCGACAAAACCTGAGAATCGTGGGCCTTCCGGAGGGAACGGAGGGGATAAACCTCACAGAATACGTAGCAGTGGTGCTCGGGAAGCTGGTCAGTGAGGAGGGCTTCACAAGCCCTCAGAGGTAGACCACGCCCACAGGTCTCTTCGGCTGCGGCCTAGGGCTGGGGAACCACTGTGGGTGATAATCGTGAAGCTCCACAGGTACCAGGGCAGAGAGCGGATCCTGAGGTGGGTGAAGAGCGCGGGAGGGTGCAAATGGGAAGGGAATTCCATCCACCTGTACCAGGATATTGGTGCCGACTGTTGTGTTATGTACTCTGGGATAACACAGGCTGCAACTCGATGCAGCTTTGACCAAAAGATACTCCAGACTTTCATTAGCACAGTTCTCTATGAGTTCGACTCTCCTGCTAATCTAACTGTAGTAACTCAGTCTAACTAAACCAGTCTGCTCGAAGCCACGTGCTGGGTGTGATGCTTCTGATCAACCCTGATGTACTGTCTAGTTGTGGGTCTGTGGAAAGAGACAGAGCATGTGTGCCCTGTCCTTTTATATCGGTTGTGTAATGCCCCCTTATGGTAATGCCACCTCTGGGTGTCCTGATTACCCATTGGTTGTGTCCTGTTGTAATGACCCATTGGCTGTATGTCTGTGTGTCATGACATCTCTGGTGCTCCCTCTAGTGGTTACTTAGTTGTAGTGTATTTACATTAACCCCTTGTGTTTTTACAGTGACGCATATCACCACATCGACCTGGCCAAGCGGTGGGCAGAACTCAATGGTGGCAAATCCGCGCTGTACAAAAGTAGGGTGCGGTTTGGCATGCTCTACCCTGCCAAGCTATGGGTCACGTACCAGGGTAAAGAACACTACTTTCATGCCCCAGAGAAGGCCAACAGATTTGTCCAGAAAAATGGACTGGGCAACCAACTATAGAGGGCAATGACCAGAATGTGGGCTGTATGAATTCGAGAAGGGCAGCGGTGACCACTGGTAGAGGCGCAGAGAGAGGGGGGAAGGGGGGGAAGGGGGGTAGAGGTATTCGGGTGTTAAATAGGGGAAACCAACTGTTAGGGGAGCTGCTACACTAGTGAGTAGGTTGGTGTATGGGAGTACAGTGAAGGAGGAGGCCTCGCGTGCCTCCCGGGAGGGTCGGAGCACCAGCAGAGGGGAAAGGAAAACCAGAACTTCAGGGGAAACAAAGGGCAAAAAGGGGGGTGGGTCAGCGGAGGCAGAGAAGGGGGTAAAGCCAAGATAAATGGGAGACTAGGAAGGGAAAGCACAAGATAGGGGAGATACAAGGGGGGAACAGAGGGCGTAGGGGGAGGGGAGGAGAGACAGGGAGGGTAGAGTGCTGGTTGCAGCAGACAACATGTAGAGATGGTAAAAATGAGGAAGTAGTTGACACATATCTTGAATGGCCCGTGAGCAAGGGCAGGCCCGGACAAACAGGGTCAGGTGTGCTGGTGAATGTGGTTGACCCCACAGGAGGGGAGGCTTGGACACATTCAAGAGAGACAGACCGACTGCAGGCAAGGAAGGGCTGGGTGGGACAAATGTTTTATTCATATTCGACACCAGGCCGTGGGGTTGGCCATTCTAATCAACAGGACAGTTTCATTCACAATGGCGGACTCAGAGTGGCGATATATTATGTACCAGCGGAACCTGAGAAGGGGTCCCGATAGTCTTGGTAAATATCTTAGCCCAGAACTGAGACAATGCGGAATTTGTCAAGAAAACGATGGCCGACATCCCACCCTAGACACCCACCGACTTATCATGGGCCAGGGGAGCTTTAACGGCGTACAGGAAGGAACAATGGAGAGATCCAATCCCGGGGCGGAACCTTGTCAGGTATGGCACGAGAATTGAATGCCATTATGGAGCAGAAGGGGGTAGACCGGTGGAGGTTCTCCCATGTGCAAAGGCCTCCTGATGCACAGATTTCTTTGTTGTAAGGAAAAGGGTGCTTCCATTTTCTTTGGAATACTCCGCGATTGTAATCACCGACCATGCGCCACGTTACATAGACGTGAGGTTGGAGAAGGGTAGGGCCAATGCCCCCACATCGCCGATAAGGAATTCTATATAAAGATATCCCAAGCCATCAACAGTTATGTAGCCTGCAACCAGATCGTGGAGGTCTCACCCGCCATTTTCTGGGAAGCACTGAAGGTGGTGATCAGGGGCGAAATCATAGTTTATAAGGCCTTTAGCGACAGGAAACAACGGGCAGCCAAGCAGCAGCTGATTGACTCCATACTGGAGGTGGATCGGCGATACTTCACGCCACACACACACCATCCCAGCCAACAAGATGGCAGCAAGGCGAGCAGTCCCAAGATTCACTGACGCCAAGCTGGAGACCCTCCTGGATGCAGTGGAGGAGAGGCGGTTGACCCTGCACCCGGCCTGGGAAGAAGGCTGCTATCTGCTACCATCTGCCATGCCTGGGTGCAGGTAGAAGAGGTGGTGAGCACCACCAATAAAACTGTCCGGACCGGCCAGCAGTGCAGGAAAAAACTGCACGACCGCCTTGGGCAGCCAGGGTGAGTAGGCAACACTGTGCCCCTGGCACCAACCCCCGTCTCGCACTAGTAACCCTTCCCCCCCACCCATCTACCCACCCCCTGGGCTGCATGCGTCGGACTGTCTAACAGCGGGAGCGGGGGAAAACTGGAGGGGGACTGTCAGACCTCCAGCCCTTAACCAGGGCAGAGCAGAGGGCCCTGGGCACGGCGGCCCGGAGGAAAGGGTGGTCACTGGGTTGGAGGGCAGCTGCGGGCAAAGAAGTAAGATCCTGCTGAGTTGCAGTTTCCCATGCCATGTGTGTCAACCCCCACCACCCCATCACCACCTCCACACCACCCTCACCCTCGCCCTCGCTCTCACTTCATCTTCACCCTCACCCCGCCGGCCCGCGGTCTAATCATGTGTCTTGTGTCTTGCAGGATCTGCGGGTGTCCTCCCCCATATCCCCGTGGTGCCAGGTGTGCCATTATCTGGCAGATGTGTTGCACTGTACTCCTGCTCAGCCTGTGTCTTCGACGGCATGGCCTGTCCGGTAGGTCCTCGAATCACAGGCTCTGCCGGTACACACGAGGCCCCATGCAGCACCTCCTTGGCACCTCCTCCTTGGCGTGTTGGGTGGTCGGCGCTCCATCCTGGGTGGCTGCCTCCTGTTCCTTGGGGCAGGCTCCGCTGCTGCACCCTCTGCTGCTGCAGCGTCCTCCTCCTCGAGCAGTGCCAACTTGTACAGCCACAGGGCATTCCCCAGGGCAGCAGCGACTAGCAGGAAGGCCACCATTATGGCCAAAGATGTGCAGTTTAGGTGGATTGGCCATGCTAAATTGCCCTTAGGTTAGGTGGGGTTACTGGTTTACGGGGATAGGGTGGAGGTGTGGGCTTAAGGGGGGCGCTCTTTCCAGGAGCTGGTGCAGACTCGATGGGCCAAATGGCTTCCTTCTGCACTGTAAATTCTATGATTCATTGCTGGTTGAATTCCAATACCATTGTCTGCAGGGTGCGAAAGGCCGAGGTGTTCTTCCTGGGAGCCGATGCGGCCGGGTGGTCTCCTTTAGGGCAGCACGGTAGCATTGTGGTTAGCACAATTGCTTCACAGCTCCAGGGTCCCAGATTCGATACCCGGCTTGGGTCGCTGTCTGTGCGGAGTCTGCACATTCTCCCCGTGTGTGCATGGGTTTCCTCCGGGTGCTCCGGCTTCCTCCCACAGTCCAAAGATGTGCAGATTAGGTGGATTGGCCATGCTAAATTGCCCTTGGCATCCAAAATTGCCTTTAGTGTTGGATGGGGTTACTGGGTTGTGGGGATAGGGTGGAGGTGTGGACCTTGGGTAGGGTGCACTTTCCAAGAGCTGGTGCAGACTCGATGGGCCGAATGGCCTCCTTCTGCACTCTATATTCTATGATCTTCTGTTCTGTCGGGATTCTATGATTCTATGTTAGCATGGTGCGTACCCCTGTGCCCAACCAGGTGCACCGGGTTACATGGTCACCTCGGTTAGCACTGCGGACTCTGTCCCCTCATATCACCACCACCCCCCCACACCTCCACACCACTGGCCTCGCCGTTGCCTGGTACCGTGGAGGCCTCTGATGCCTGACGCTGTTGTCCAGGGTGTAGCGCACAAAGACTCACGAGAGACGAATAGAGATGAAGTCGATGAGGCTTTATTAAGCGTGACTTGTTCCCCGCAGTTCAGCAACAGACTGGCCTGCGGGGGAGAACACCTTGTTCTTATACTCCGCCTTCAGGGCGGAGCTAGAGGTCAACAGCCAACCAGGACCCGGGATCTGTCAGCCAATGACATCACGGCTTCACAGTCCCACATGACCCCTAATGCATACTACCACATTCACCCCTTGTTAAAAATGAACCCGGCGGGGTGGTGCTTCGCATGGTGGTAGAGGTTTACAAGGCTGGTCCTGGGAGGAAAAACTTTTGCATGTCATCACAGTATGTACATGGTTTTTTTTTTGTTTTGAACTATTTACAGTATTCGTAAGAGGGAAAAAGGGAAAAAATTCTCGTTAAAGTCCACAACATTCTAGTGTTACACCGATGCCACAAGTCGGTCGGGCGGTCTGGTCGTCCTTGTCGATCGCCTCAGCCCCGGTGGTGGTGGTGCTTGTTCCAGTGTTGTCGCCTCCGGGAGGTTTACGGTTTCTGCTTCAGCTTCACTTCTGGTCGGACCTGGGAGGAGGACCGATCCTCCCGGGAAGGGGGCTGTCGCGGGGTGCGCCGGTGGCAGGGAGGGGATGATTGGTGTCGGGGGGGTGTGCGTGTTGCCGGCGGGCGCCAGATCTCTCAACGAGACCGTGTCCTGTCGGCCGTCGGGGTACTCCACGTAGGCGTACTGCGGGTTCGCGTGGAGGAGGTGAACCCTCTCGACCAACAGGTCCGACTTGTGCGCCCGCACATGTTTCCGGAGCAAGATGGGTCCTGGGGCCGCCAGCCAGGTCGGCAGCGACGTTCCAGAGGAGGACTTCCTGGGGAAGACAAGGAGGCGCTCATGAGGCGTTTGGTTAGTAGTGGTACACAGTAGCGACCGGATGGAGTGGAGAGCGTCCGGGAGGACCTCCTGCCACCGTGAAACTGGGAGATCCCTGGACCGTAGGGCCAGTAGGATGGTCTTCCAGACCGTGCCGTTCTCCCTCTCTACTTGCCCGTTCCCCCGGGGGTTGTAGCTGGTCGTCCTGCTCGAGGCTATACCCTTGCTGAGCAGGAACTGGCGCAGCTCGTCACTCATGAAGGAGGACCCCCTGTCGCTATGGACGTATACGGGGCAACCGAACAGTGTGAATATGGTGTTAAGGGCTTTAATGACTGTGGCCGCTGTCATGTCAGGGCAGGGGATGGCGAAGGGGAAACGGGAGTACTCGTCCACCACGTTCAGGAAGTACGTGTTGCGGTCGGTGGAGGGGAGGGGCCCTTTGAAATCCAGACTGAGGCGTTCAAAGGGACGGGAGGCCTTGATCAGGTGCGCACTATCCGGCCTGAAAAAATGCGGTTTGCACTCTGCGCAGATGTGGCAGTTCCTTGTGACTTTACGGACCTCCTCCACGGAGTAGGGGAGGTTGCGGGACTTTATAAAATGGTAGAACCGAGTGACCCCCGGGTGGCAGAGGTCCTCGTGGAGGGTTTGGAGACGGTTAATTTGTGCGTTGGCACATGTGCCGCGGGATAGGGCATCGGACGGCTCGTTCAGCTTTCCGGGACGGTACAAGATCTCATAGTTGAAGGTGGAGAGTTCGATCCTCCACCTTAAGGTCTTGTCATTTTTAATTTTGCCCCGCTGTGCATTATCGAACATGAGAGCTACTGACCATTGGTCAGTGAGGAGAGTGAATCTCCTGCCGGCCAGGTAATGCCTCCAATGACGCACAGCTTCCACTATGGCTTGGGCTTCCTTTTCCACTGAGGAGTGGCGGATTTCTGAGGCGTGGAGGGTTCGGGAGAAAAAGGCCACGGATCTGCCCGCTTGGTTAAGGGTGGCCGCTAGAGCTACATCGGAGGCGTCGCTCTCGACCTGGAAGGGGAGGGACTCGTCGATGGCGCGCATCGTGGCCTTTGCGATATCCGCTTTGATGCGGCTGAAGTCCTGGCAAGCCTCTGTCGACAGAGGGAAGGTCGTGGTCTGTATTAGGGGGCGGGCCTTGTCTGCGTACTGGGGGACCCACTGGGCGTAATATGAAAAGAACCCCAGGCAGCGTTTTAGGGCTTTTGAGCAGTGAGGGAGGGGAAATTCCATGAGGGGGCGCATACGTTCGGGGTCGGGGCCTATTATCCCATTGCGCACTACATATCCCAAGATGGCTAGCCGGTTTGTGCTAAAAACGCACTTGTCCTCGTTGTATGTGAGGTTCAAGGCTTTAGCGGTCTGGAGGAATTTTTGGAGGTTGGCGTCGTGGTCCTGTTGATCGTGGCCGCAGATGGAAGATCTTCGTTGGAAGACCGAGACCCCGTTTGTGACGCCAAATGGGACCCTTAGGAAGTGGTATAATCGCCCGTCTGCCTCGAAGGCTGTGTACCTGCGGTCACTTGGGCGGATGGGGAGCTGATGGTAGGCGGACTTGAGGTCCACGGTGGAGAAGACCTTATATTGGGCAATCCGACTGACCATGTCGGATATGCGGGGGAGAGGGTACGCATCTAGCTGTGTGTACCTGTTGATGGTCTGGCTATAGTCTATGACCATCCTTTGCTTCTCCCCTGTCTTTACTACTACCACCTGTGCTCTCCAGGGACTATTGCTGGCCTGGATTATGCCTTCCTTCAGTAGCCGCTGGACTTCGGACCGAATGAATGTCCGGTCTTGGGCGCTGTACCGTCTGCTCCTAGTGGCGACGGGTTTGCAATCCGGGGTGAGGTTTGCAAACAAGGATGGGGGCTCAACCTTGAGGGTTGCGAGGCCACAGATAGTGAGTGGGGGTATTGGGCCGCCGAATTTGAAAGTTAGGCTCTGCAGATTGCACTGGAAGTCTAATCCCAGTAATGTGGGGGCGCAGAGTTGGGGAAGGACGTAGAGCCTGTAGTTTTTAAACTCCCTCCCTTGCACCATTCGGGTCACTATGCAGAAGCCTTTGATCTGTACGGAGTGGGATCCTGCAGCTAGGGAAATCTTTTGCGCACTGGGACGGATGGTCAAAAAACAGCGTCTTACCGTGTCGGGGTGGATGAAGCTTTCTGTGCTCCCGGAGTCGACCAGGCATGGTGTCTCGTGCCCATTGATCAGCACCGTTGTTGTCGTCGTCTGGAGCGTCCGGGGCCGTGCTTGGTCCAGCGTCATTGAGGCCAGACGTGGTCGTAGTGCTTCAGCGTCTTTTTCGAACCCCGTGGAGCCGTCGATGCTGGGGTCCATTGTTGCCGTCCAAGATGGCGGCGGGGGTGAACAAAATGGCCGCCCCATGCATCGCACATGGCTGGGGGGTCACAAGATGGCGGCGGGGTGGACAAAATGGCCACCCCCATGCGTCGCAGAGGGCTGGGGGGTCCCAAGCTGGCGGCGCCCCTCCTCTCCTCGTGGTGGCCGGGACCCAAAATGGCGGCGCCTGCGGGTCGCACATGGGCGCTGGGGGGGTTGGGGAGCGTTAGAAACGTGCAGGACTCCTTGTTCTCCGGGGATAGCGGTGGCCGGGACCCAAAAGGGCTGCGCCTGTGGGTTGTACATGGGGCGCTGGGGGGGGGGGGGTTGGGGAGCGTTAGAAACGCGAGGGGGGGGTGGTTGGGGAGCGTTAGAAACGCGCAGGACTCCTTCTTCTCCAGGGACAGCGGCGACCTCCCGGGACCGGCACACAGCCGCGAAATGGCCCTTTTTCCCGCAGCTCTTGCAAATCGCTGCGCGGGCCGGGCAGCGCTGCCGGGGGTGTTTCGCCTGGCCGCAGAAATAGCAGCGGGCTCCCCCGGGACGACTTGGCATCTGAACCGCGCAAGCCTGTGGGGTGGGGGGGGGGGTTTGTCGCGATGGGGGTCCACGGAGCCCAAGGGGCTGCCGCGCGGTCGGGGCCGTCCGCGCGGGCGTTTCGCGCGGCCACATCTAGTGAGGCTGCAAGGGCCCGTGCCTCTGAGAGTCCTAGCGACTCTTTTTCTAAAAGTCTTTGGCGGATTTGGGGAGAGTTCATACCTGCCACAAACGCATCGCGAATTAACATGTCCGTGTGTTCAATCGCGTTTACCGGCGGGCAGCTGCAGGCCCGTCCCAAAATTAGCAGCGCGGCGTAGAATTCGTCTAGCGATTCTCCGGGACTTTGCCGTCTCGTTGCGAGTTGGTAGCGTGCGTAGATCTGGTTCACTGGGCGAACATAGATGCTTTTTAGTGCTGCGAACGCCGTCTGGAAATCCTCTGCGTCTTCTATGAGAGGGAAAATTTCCGGGCTTACCCTCGAGTGCAGGACCTGTAGTTTCTGGTCTTCTGTGACCCGGCCTGGGGCCGTTCGGAGGTATGCTTCGAAACAAGTCTGCCAGTGTTTAAAAACTGCTGCTGAGTTTACTGCGTGGGGGCTGATCCTCAGGTATCCCGGGATGATCCTGAGCTTCATAGTCCTTTAAGCACGCTTAATAAATTGTAGCGCACAAAGACTCACGAGAGACGAATAGAGGTGAAGTCGATGAGGCTTTATTAAGCGTGACTTGTTCCCCGCAGTTCAGCAACAGACTGGCCTGTGGGGGAGAACTCCTGGTTCTTATACTCCGCCTTCAGGGCGGAGCTAGAGGTCAACAGCCAACCAGGACCCGGGATCTGTCAGCCAATGACATCACGGCTTCACAGTCCCACATGACCCCTAATGCATACTACCACAAAGGGGTACCATCAGATGGTGCTGCCCTTGCCAGCGGTACGTTCCGTGGCCCTCACCCAGCACCCACGTATGAGTGGGCGGGGTGATTTCCCACCGGTGGGTGGCGGCCGTGTAGGGGAGGGGTGTATGGTGAAGGGTGGCATGTGGGGAGGGGTGTGGGCACCCATATGGCCGGTGTCATTCTGCAGAACCAGGGACCAAGGTGGGTTGTCAGTTGGGTGCGCAGGAAGGTGGCTGCCTTGCAGGGCGGCAATGGTGGTCCATGACTGGACACCGGCCCAGATCCATGGGGGTCACCCTGGGGACACCGCCCGTTCCCCTGTCATTCTCCCCCCCCCCCCTCCCCCCCCCCCCCCCCCCCCCCCCCACCCCTCAGCCCTGGCAGGGGCTCTCCCACTCCAGTCAGCCGGGTCAGTGTCCGGCCCGGCAGCCCACAGTCGTGTCTCTCTGTGTCCTACTTCTTTCTCTCCCTCATCAGCCACCACGCCGGTATCACGATTCTGAAAAGCACAATTGAACCGCGCCGTCGGGAACTCGGCCCATCGGAGCTGGAGCATGGCAGAGGCTCCGAAGAATATTGGATATTGCCCGCTAATGACATACAACCATGTTTACTGCACCTGCGTTCCGGAATGCATTGAGGACGCTGTCGAGGTGACAGCGAATTGCGATATGGCATCAAATCGGCGCCTGCTGTGATTTCAGCGTCGGACACTATTCTCCAGAACTGCAATTGCACAGGTCTAACCCTGAAACATTTTGGGGTGGCTTCTGGGTTAAGTGAATTTTTGCCTTTAACCCGTTGATTTTTCCCAGTTCATCGTGAAAAAAGTCCTGATACTTCCAGGTTACATCATGCTTAATTCTGAAAACGTCTAACCAGTTGAGTTTAATTTCTTGAAGCCAGTCATGGCCTATTAGACTTGGTCCTTGGCCAGATACTGCGATTAATGGAAGTTAGACAGATTGCTGACCATAGCTCACAGGCGTTTTGGTCTTCTCAACTATCTGTTTGAAAAATATATTTTACTCCAAACATTTCAAATTCTCACATACAAAGGCATAACTATATAATACAAACAGTTTGTCAGTTTTAATTTAACGAAAGTAGCAGTAACGACCCTAAATCCCCTATCCCCTCTCAGCCCAGCTATCCTCACTCACCCCCCCCCCCCCCCCCCTAACCGCTAGCCACGAACAGGTCCTTAAAGAACCTCTCTTCCAGCCCCCTCAAGATATACTTAATCTTTTCCAATCGCAGGAACTCTGCCAGGTCTCCCAACAATGCCGAGGCCTTCTCTGGAACCGCTGACCTCCATTCAAGCAGGATTCGCCTCCGGGCCACCAAGGAGGCAAAGACCAAGATGTCGGCCCTCCTCCCCTCAACAAGCTCTGGGGAGTTTGACACACCAAAAAATCGCCAAAACGAGACCCAGAACCCAACTAGTTTGAGGCAGGACCACAACATGTGTGAGTGGTTCCATCCCTACTATCTTTATTTTAAAAAAATATTTTTATTAAGGTTTTTTAACAACACAATTTTTTCCCCTTACAAACAATAACCACCCCCCCCCCCCCCCTCCCGTAACAAAATAACACAAATTCTCCCTGAGCAAGATATATACAAGGCAAGATGGTATATTTACATAGCTTTATACACTGGCTCTTGGCCGCGCGTACCGTTTCCCCCCACCCTCCATGCTATCTCCCGCTCGTCCATCCCCTCAGACAGTCTCTCGTCCCCCCCCACCCCCCCCGCAGGGTTGCTGCTGCTGCTGATCGACCTTCTTCTAACGCTCCGCGAGATAATCTAGGAACGGTTGCCACCGCCTGTAAAACCCTTGTGCAGACCCTCTCAAAGCAAACTTAATTCTCTCCAATTTTATGAACCCCGCCATGTCATTAATCCAGGCCTCCAGGCTAGGGGGCTTCGCCTCCTTCCACAATAGCAAGACCCTTCGCCGGGCTACTAGGGACGCGAAGGCCAGAATTCCGGCCTCTTTCGCCTCCTGCACTCCCGGCTCATCCACTACTCCAAATATTGCTAGCCCCCAGCTTGGCTTGACCCGGACTTTCACCACCTGAGATATTACTCCCGCCACTCCTCTCCAGAACACCTCCAATGCCGGGCAAGACCAAAACATATGGACATGGTTCGCCGGGCTCCCTGAACATCTTTCACATCTATCCTCTACCCCAAAGAACCTACTCAGCCTCGCCCTCGTCAAATGCGCTCTGTGAACCACCTTAAATTGTATCAGACTGAGCCTAGCACACGAGGAAGAGGTATTAACCCTACCCAGGGCATCAGCCCATAGCCCTTCCTCAATCTCCTCCCCCAGCTCCTCCTCCCATTTACCTTTCAGTTCATCTACTAGCGCTTCCCCCTCTTCTTTCATCTCTTGGTATATTTCCGATACCTTGCCCTCCCCGACCCATACCCCCGAGATCACCCTATCTTGAACTTCTTGTGCCGGGAGCAACGGAAATTCCCTCACCTGTCGCCTCACAAAAGCCCTCACCTGCATATATCTAAATGTATTTCCCGGGGGTAACTCAAATTTCTCCTCCAGTGCCCCTAGACTCGCAAATGTCCCGTCAATGAACAGGTCCCCCATTCTTCTTAACCCCGCCCGATGCCAGCCTTGGAACCCCCCGTCAATCTTCCCCGGGACAAACCGGTGGTTACCCCTGATCAGGGACCACACCGATGCTCCCATTGCACCCCTGTGTCTTCTCCACTGGCCCCAGATCTTTAATGTTGCCGCCACCACCGGGCTTGTGGTGTATTTTGTTGGCGAGAGCGGCAGCGGTGCCGTTACCAATGCCCCCAGGCTCGTTCCTTTGCAGGACGCCATCTCCATCCTCTTCCATGCCGCCCCCTCTCCCTCCATAACCCACTTACGATCATCGCCACATTTGCTGCCCAGTAGTAGCTCTCTAGGCTTGGCAAAGCCAACCCTCCTCGGTCCCTGCTACGTTCCAAGAACCCTCTCCTAACCCTTGGGGTCTTATTTGCCCACACATACCCCATAATACTCCTACCTACTCTCTTGAAAAAGCCCTTGGTGATCACGATGGGGAGGCACTGAAACACAAACAAAAACCTCGGAAGGACCACCATTTTGACCGACTGCACCCTACCTGCCAACGAGAGTGGGAGCATGTCCCATCTTTTAAAATCCTCCTCCATTTGCTCCACCACCCTCGTCAAATTCAATTTATGTAGGGCCCCCCAACGTCTGGCTATCTGGATCCCCAGATACCGGAAACTCCTCTCCGCCCTCCTCAGCGGCAGGTCCCCTATCCCTCTTTTTTGGTCCCCTGCCTGTAATACAAAAAGCTCACTCTTCTCTACATTAAGCTTGTAGCCCGAAAACTCTCCAAACTCCTTTAGAGTCTGCATGACCTCCACCATCCCCTCCATTGGGTCCGCCACGTATAGCAGCAGGTCATCAGCATATAGCGATACCCGATGCTCCTCTCCCCCGCGGACTATCCCCCTCCATTTCTGAGACTCCCTAAGTGATATGGCCAAGGGTTCGATCGCCAATGCAAACAACAGGGGGGACAGGGGGCACCCCTGTCTCGTCCCTCGGTACAGCCGAAAGTACTCTGACCTCCGCTGGTTTGTCACTACGCTCGCCACCGGGGCGCTGTAAAGGAGCTTACCCCATCTAATAAACCCTCCCCCGAACCCAAACCTGCGCAATACCTCCCAGAGGTACTCCCACTCTACTCGGTCAAAGGCTTTTTCCGCGTCCATAGCTGCCACTATCTCCGCCTCTCCCTCCTCCGATGTCATCGTTATCACGTTTAAGAGCCGCCGCACATTGGTATTTAACTGCCTGCCCTTTACGAATCCCGTTTGGTCCTCGTGAATCACCCCCAGGACACAGTCCTCAATCCTAGTGGCCAATACCTTCGCCAATAGCTTAGCATCCACATTGAGGAGCGAAATCGGCCTGTACGATCCACATTGCAGTGGATCCTTGTCTCGCTTTAGGATCAGGGAGATTGTCGCCTCCGACATTGTCTGGGGCAGGGTTCCCTCCTCTCTTGCCTCGTTGAAGGTCCTCACTAGTAGCGGGCCATCCCTACTATCTTAATGGCCTCCCCTGTATAGGCAGCCAATCTAGTTGCCATGTTCTGCAGCCTCAGAGGCTGAGCCTCATCTCGAAGATATTTGTAGGCGAGCTCCCCTAATACGGCAGCTGCTCCCGTGTCTACTTCCATCCTTAATGGTCTGCCATTGACCAGTAACACTACTATAACGCTATTATAATCAGCAATATCAGCTGTGAGTGAGGTTGGTTGAGCTGGGGTTGTTCTCCTTAGAGCAGAGAAGGCCGACGGGGGATCTGATTGAGGTGTACAAAATGATGTTAGACACAGGATAGATAGGAAGAACCTTTCCCCCTTAGTAGAGGGGTCAATAACCAGGGGGCATAGATATAAGGTATGGGGCAGGAGATTTAGAGGGGATTTAAGGAAAGACATTTTTACCCAGAGGGTGGTGAGATTCTGGAACTCACTGCCTGAAAGGGTGGTGGAAGCAGGAGACTTCACAACATTTAAGAAACATTTAGATGAGCATTTGAAGCGATGTAACATACAGGCTACAAGGCTACGGACCAAGTACTGGAAAATGGGATTAGAATAGATCGGTGCTTGATGGCCGGCACAGACAAAATGGGCAGAAGGACCTCTTTCTGTGCTGTTAAGCTCTATGACTGTATCAAACAGATTGCAATGCACTCACTGACACACTGCCCTCTCCCTTTCTGGAGAAGGTGACACACAACCGGAAGTGGGAGCTCTTATCTGGCCAGGCTTAGGGTCCATTCACCCATGGAGATGACAGTCCCTACCATCATTGGAGCATGCATTGTTGGGTCTGTGGCCAGAAGAGGGGCTGAAATTGTTGAGGATGGTAGTATTCTCATCTTCTCCAATCTCACTCCTCCCCCATTCCACAATCTCTTCTGATTTACAAACCGTAGCTACAGTGAGAAGAGGTCAACCAGCAACTAACCTGGAAGTAGTTGATGATAAATAGTGCTCACTATTAGGGAGAGACAGTCGGAGGAGAAGGGATTCCTTCTTATTGCTGAATGTGTGCGTATTAGTTAGAGTGTTGAACTCCAAAATGGTCGCACTGGTATCAAACCCACTTTGCACACTGATTGGCATTATGCTCTTACTTACTATGGTCATGAACCCCATGCTTTAGCACACCTATCAGAATGATTCTCCCCATGACTTGCACGAGGAGCTGGAAACTCAAATGTAGAACTCAAAAAATTGGCCACAATGCAGAGAGGGCCTGGTTGTTAATGCCGTCTTGTTTGTGGGAGCTTGCTGTGTACAATTTGTCAACTGCATCTCTTACCTTCCAATAGTGACTGTGGGTGGAATTTTCCAGCTGTTCCTCCCAGTCGGATCTTCCAATCCTGACGACGGCGATCCCCCACCGCCCACCGCGGGTTCCCCGGCGGCAGAGAGTGTGAACAACGGATATGATGGGAAGAGCAGGTGTGGTGATTGGTGATCAGTTTGGAGATTCCTGGCGGAGAGATGGTCGATGGGGAAATAACGGGGGAGAGATAGAATGGATAGTGCGGGGAAAGAGTGCATGGTCATCTTGGGGAATACTTGGGCATTGTGGAGGGTGGAAATGAGATTGAAGGAGAATGGGAATGAGATGGGGATGGGAATGAGATGAGGGTGGGAATGAGTTGTGGTTGGAATGAGACGGAGGGTGGGAATAAGACGAGAGTGGGAATGAGACGATGGTGGGAATGAGATGGAGGTGGGAATGATATGGTGGTGGGTGGGAATGTGATGGGAATTTGAATGAGATGAAGAGTGGGAATGAGATGGAGGATGGGAATGAGATGGAGGTGGGAATGAGATGGAGGATGGGAATGAGATGGAGGTGGGAATGATATGGTGGTAGGTGGGAATGTGATGGGAGTTTGAATGAGATGAAGAGTGGGAATGAGATGGAGGGTGAGAATGAGATGGAGGTGAGAATGAGATGGAGGATGGGAATGAAATGGAGGATGGGAATGAGATGGAGGTGGGAATGAGATGGTGGATGGGAATGAGATGGAGGTGGGAATGAGATGAGAGTGCGAATGAGATGGAGGTGGGAATGGGATGGGAGGAAATGAAATGGGGCTGGGAATGTGATGGGGTAGGAATGAGATGGAGGTGAGAACGTCATGGGGATACGAATGAGATGAGGGTGGGAATGAAATGGAGGTGGGCATGAGATAGAGGTGGGAATGAGATGAGGGTGGGAATGCAATGGAAGTGGGCATGAGATGGAGGACTGAGATGAGGGTGAGAATGAGATAGGGTGGGAATGAAATGGAGGGTAGGAATGAGATAGGGGGGAACGAGATGGAGGGTGAGAATGAGATGGAGGTGGGAATGAGATGGGGATGGGAATGAGATGGGGTGGGAATGAGATGGAGGTGGGAATGATATGGTGGTAGGTGGGAATGTGATGGGAGTTTGAATGAGATGAAGAGTGGGAACGAGATGGAGGGTGAGAATGAGATGGAGGTGGGAATGAGATGGGGATGGGAATGAGATGGAGGTGGGAATGATATGGTGGTAGGTGGGAATGTGATGGGAGTTTGAATGAGATGAAGAGTGGGAACGAGATGGAGGGTGAGAATGAGATGGGGGTGGGAATGAGATGGGGATGGGAATGAGATGGGGTAGGAATGAGATGGAGGTGGGAATGAGATGGAGGTGGGAATGAGATGGAGGTGGGAATGAGATGGAGAGTGGGAATGAGATGGAGGTGGGAATGAGATGGAGGTGGGAATGTGATAGGGTGGGAATGAGATGGAGGGTGGGAATGTGATGGAGGTGGGAATGAGATGGAGGTGGGAATGAGATAGGGTGGGAATGAGATGGAGGGTGGGAATGAGATGGAGGTGGGAATGACATGGAGGTGGGAATGAGATGGGGTGGGAATGAGATGGAGGGTGGGAATGAGATGGAGGTGGGAATGAGATGGAGGTTGGAATGAGATGGAGGTGGGAATGAGATGGGCGACTGAGATGTGGGTGAGAATGTGATGGGGATGGAAATGAGATGGAGGTGGGAATGAGATGGAGGTGGGAATGAGATGGAGGTGGGAATGAGATGGGGATGGGAATGAGATGGGGTGGGAATGAGATGGAGGTGGGAATGATATGGTGGTAGGTGGGAATGTGATGGGAGTTTGAATGAGATGAAGAGTGGGAACGAGATGGAGGGTGAGAATGAGATGGAGGTGGGAATGAGATGGGGATGGGAATGAGATGGGGTAGGAATGAGATGGAGGTGGGAATGAGATGGAGGTGGGAATGAGATGGAGGTGGGAATGAGATGGAGGTGGGAATGAGATGGAGGGTGGGAATGAGATGGAGGTGGGAATGAGATGGAGGTGGGAATGTGATAGGGTGGGAATGAGATGGAGGGTGGGAATGTGATGGAGGTGGGAATGAGATGGAGGTGGGAATGAGATAGGGTGGGAATGAGATGGAGGGTGGGAATGAGATGGAGGTGGGAATGACATGGAGGTGGGAATGAGATGGGGTGGGAATGAGATGGAGGGTGGGAATGAGATGGAGGTGGGAATGAGATGGAGGTTGGAATGAGATGGAGGTGGGAATGAGATGGGCGACTGAGATGTGGGTGAGAATGTGATGGGGGATGGTAATGAGATGGAGGTGGGAATGAGATGGAGGTGGGAATGAGATGGGGATGGGAATGAGATGGAGGTGGGAATGATATGGTGGTAGGTGGGAATGTGATGGGAGTTTGAATGAGATGAAGAGTGGGAACGAGATGGAGGGTGAGAATGAGATGGAGGTGGGAATGAGATGGGGATGGGAATGAGATGGGGTAGGAATGAGATGGAGGTGGGAATGAGATGGAGGTGGGAATGAGATGGAGGTGGGAATGAGATGGAGGTGGGAATGAGATGGAGGGTGGGAATGAGATGGAGGTGGGAATGAGATGGAGGTGGGAATGTGATAGGGTGGGAATGAGATGGAGGGTGGGAATGTGATGGAGGTGGGAATGAGATGGAGGTGGGAATGAGATAGGGTGGGAATGAGATGGAGGGTGGGAATGAGATGGAGGTGGGAATGACATGGAGGTGGGAATGAGATGGGGTGGGAATGAGATGGAGGGTGGGAATGAGATGGAGGTGGGAATGAGATGGAGGTTGGAATGAGATGGAGGTGGGAATGAGATGGGCGACTGAGATGTGGGTGAGAATGTGATGGGGGATGGTAATGAGATGGAGGTGGGAATGAGATGGAGGTGGGAATGAGATGGAGGTGGGAATGAGATGGAGGTGGGCATGAGATGGGGATGGGAATGAGATGGAGGGTGGGAATGAGATGGAGGTGGGAATGAGATGGAGGTGGGCATGAGATGGGGATGGGAATGAGATGGAGGGTGGGAATGAGATGGGGTGGGAATGAGATGGGGTGGGAATGAGATGGGGTGGGAATGAGATGGAGGTGGGAATGTGATGGGGATGGGAATGAGATGGGGAGTGAATGAGATGGGGTGGGAATGAGATGGGGTGGGAATGAGATGGAGTTGGGCATCAGGTGGAGGAGGGAATGAGATGGGGTGGGAATGAGTTGGAGGAGGGAATGAGATGGGGTGGGAATGAGTTGGGGTGGGAATGAGATGGAGGTGGGAATGTGATGGGGATGGGAATGAGATGGGGTGGGAATGAGATGGGGTGGGAATGAGATGGGGTGGGAATGAGATGGGGTGGGAATGAGATGGGGAGGGTGGTGGTTTTAGCCTGGAAACCATTTGTGTTTGGAGGTATGATATGAAATTGCTTGGTGTGGTAAGGGATGAGGGGTTGCGGGCATTGATAAACATCAGTGATTGCAGAGAATGGGTCCTAATCTTAGCTTGGCTGGGTTCCCGAGCCTTGGGAAATGTGCAGCCTGCAGCCATGATGGCTAAAATCTAAACCTTGTTCACATATTGAAATTCCTGACCTGTCTCTTGAGAACAGGTTACTCACCCAACACCGGCCCCCACCCAGGTTAAACAGGAAGCTGATACAAATTTGGGCGGTTGTAGTCGGGTTTGAGATTTAACCCTCCCTCTCCACTGGGAATTAACATTCACTCAGAACAGTTAAGTGGGACTCATTGAATGAAAGATCAAAGAAGTAAAAGTAAAAACACTTTTAATATCATTTCTAGCAAAAGTGCACAATTAAACTACTAAGTGTTTTTGGTGCAAAATCTTCTTGTTTGAGTTAATTTGCTTTGCTTTCGCACTGCAGGTCTAGAATGATGCTTTGATCATCACCATTGCCTTTGTACTTGTTCCAGTTGATATATTAAAATATTTATTGTACTTACACTTATTAGCCAGAAGTACACTGAATGATTCAGTCCATTGCACGACTTCCTCTGTGGACAGCCTTTGAAAATCCAGAGAATAAACATTATTATCATTGCAGAAAGTCACTCGGGAGGATGTCTCGCCTCAGAAAGTTGCTGGCCAATCTGATTGGCCGGCAGCTCTGTAGTCCTAGCAGCCCTGCTGGCAGCAGCGACTCGGACCTGGAGCACAAAGTTGACCCAGGTTCAAAATCCTGGTGTCCAAAACCAGGTAAATAAGGATGATGTGATAGTGGGATGGGAGAAGTGAGGCCTGGAGAGATGGGGAGAGTGGGGTGAAGGTCTTATGTGGAGGCAAGGTGAGGAGGGAGCACCCGTGGAGGGGCGGACTTTGGATTGGGGGGTGGGTTGCTCACTGTGGAAAGGAGACCACTCAACTCTCCTTCTAGTCCAAGATCTGAACAGAGTGACTTTCAGGTCTCTTCAGCCCCCCCCCCCCCTACCATCCCCCGCCCCACCTCACCCCCGAACTCCTCCAGGTGGGTGGAACAAGCTTTCAGTGTTCGTCAGTAGGCCACATAGGGGCCTCAGTTGGGTATAGGGCAGGTTGGCTAGCCTAGGCCTTGCCTGTCCCCCTATAAAATTGCGTAAAAGTTGGGGCAGACAGGAGGGCATTGGGCGGACCATCCAGGAAATTGTACAAGCCCTCCTCCGCCTGAAAACCCACTTCATCTTACTTTATCAACATGTCCTTTCTTATCTAATTTCACCTTAAGTGCACTGAATGATCTGCCCTTTCTGCACTGAATGATGTGCCCTTTCTGAACATAGGCTGTCTGTTTGGAATATAGTGAGGAAAATCACAATTGCTATTTAAATCGTTTGTTTCCTGTTGTGAACAAGATTTACTGACAATAGTTTCCACTTATTAATGCACTCTAAAGGGGACAGCAAGGTGGCAGTGTTTAGCACTGCTGCCTCACAGCGCTGAGGACCCAGGTTCAATCCCACTCCAGGTCACTATCCGTGTGGAGTTTGTACATTCTCCCCATGTCTGCGTGTGTCTCACCCCCAGAACCCCAAAAAATTTACAGGGTAGGTGAATTGGACACGCTAAATTCCCCCTGAATTGAAAATAAAGAATTGGGTACTCTAAAATAATGCATTCTAAGAATCCAGGTCTGTGAATGTATTTTGTGATTTTTTTTGGCTTGAGTTCTGTCTTTCCAAAGAACATTTCCTGTTCACATGCTTCATGCTGGTCTGTCTCTGCATTTTGTACATGTCACATTTCACACCCCATCAGTTGTTAAGAGACAGTTGGCAGGGTCCCAGTGGCAGCAACTTATTCACTGTTTCTTCCTTTCGAAGAGGCAACTAAAGCAGTGGGCAGCGAAAGCCTATGGATGTTAGTGACATAGATACTAACTTGCGAACATCAGAATTCGATTCCCAGAAAACATCTGATGAAGCCACCAGAGGTCACTAGCTGTATTGAAGCTCATGGAATCGATGGAAAATTATTGACCAGGTTTGGAAATTGGCTGAGCAACAGGTGACAGAGGGGGCCGGATTCTTGTCAACAAAATGGGTATCAGGAGTCAGCACTTTTCACAGACCTGCAATCTTGTCTCCATCCTGGGTCACCGTCCTGGAGGAGCCCGCCTGTCCTATTTTTAAGTTGAGGACGTGGACATGGGCTGGAGACAAGCCCAGCATCTCTGCCAGCAGGTCGGAGATGGCAACAAAGCAGGCGGATCATGAGGCCAGCAGATTAGAAGGCCTGCCTCTGTTTGCTGCAACAAAGGCCCAGGCTTGGGTGAACACCAGGGATGACTAATCGACTCAGGCTGGCAGGAGCCTATTTACAGAGCTACAAAGGAGATATCTAGCTCTTTGTTTGGTTGGCAGCTTTATTACACTGAAATAATGTGGGGTGGGATTCTCCCCTACCCGGCGGGGCGGGGGGTTCCGGCGTAATGGAGTGGCAGAAACCATTCCGGCGTTGGGCCGCCCCAAAGGTGCGGACGTCTCCGCACCTTTAGGGGCCAAGCCCTCACCTTGAGGGGCTAGGCCCGCGCCGGAGTGGTTTGCGCTCCGCCGGCTGGCGGGCAAGGCCTTTGGCGCCACGCCAGCCGGGGCCGAAAGGTCTTCGCCGGGCGACGCATGCGCGGGAGCGTCAGCGGCTGCTGACGGCAACCCCGCGCATGCGCAGCGGAGGGGGTCTCTTCCACCTCTGCCATAGTGAAGACCATGGCGAAGGCGGAAGAAAAAGAATGCCCCCACAGCACAGGCCCGCCCGCGGATCGGTGGGCCCCGATCGCGGGCCAGGCCACCGTGGGGGCACCCCCCGGGGCCAGACCGCCCCCCCCAGGACTCCGGAGCCTGCCCGCGCTGCCTTGTCCCGCCGTTCAAAAGGTGGTTTAATCCACGCTGGCGGAACAGGCATTCCAGCAGCGGGACTTCGGCCCATTGCGGGTCAGAGAATCGGCGGAGGTCGGCCTGCCGACCGGCGCGGTGCGATTCCCGCCCCCGCCGACCGGCGTGGGGTCGGAGAATCTTTCTTTCAAGTGGATTTTCAATGCCTGTCTTTATTTGGACAGGAGTAACAGGTGTGAAGTGGTTTATTGGTTTCCTCAGTGGCACTTTCTCTGCCTGTGTTTGATTGGCAGTATTGTGAGAAGGTAATTGGGGCATGTGGTGGTATGCATTTGTGGTCATGTGGTACCTGTGAAGCCGAGAGGCTATTGGCTGACAGGTCCCGGGTTCTGGTTGGATCTGTCGACTTCTGGCTCCGCCCTGAAGGCGGAGTATAAGAGCCCGAGCTTCTCCCCGCAGCCTCATTCTGTTGCTGAGCTGCTGGGGACAAGTCTCGCTTAATAAAGCCTAGATCGACTTCATCGCTTCTCGTCTCGCGTAAGTCATTGTGCGCTGCAATTTATTAAGCGAGCTTAAATGACTATGGAGCTCCGGATCGCCCCGGAGTGCCTGCGGATCAGCCCCCACGCAGCGAACTCGGCGGCCGTATTCAAACACTGGCAAGCATGCTTCGAAGGCTACCTCCGAACGGCCCCCTTCCGGATCACGGAAGAGCAGAAAATGCAGGTCCTGCATTCGAGGGTAAGCCCGGAGATTTACTCTCTAATAGAAGACTCAGAGGATTTCCCGACGGCGCTCGCATTGCTGAAGGGCATCTACGTTCGGCCCGTAAACCAGGTCTACGCGCGCCACCAACTCGCGACGAGACGGCAAAGTCCCGGAGAATCGCTCGAGGAATTCTACGGCGTGCTGCTAATTTTGGGACGAGGCTGCAGCTGCCCGCCGGTGAACGCGATCGAACACACGGACCTGCTAATTCGTGATGCATTTGTGGCAGGTATGAACTCTCCCCAAATTCGTCAAAGACTTTTAGAAAGAGAGTAGCTAGGACTCTCAGAGGCATGGGCCCTTGCAGCCTCCCTTGATGTGGTCTCCCAAAACGCCCGCGCCTACGGCCCCGACCGCGCGGCAGCCCCTTGGGCTCCATGGACCCCTGTCGCGACCAACTCCCCGGCACCCCCCCCCCCCCCCGCAAGCTTGCACGGTTAAAGCGCCAGACCATCCCGGGGGGGCTCGCTGCTATTTTTGCGGACAAGTGAAACACCCCCGGCAGCGCTGCCCGGCCCGCGCAGCTACTTGTAAAAGCTGCGGCAAAAAGGGCCATTACGCGGCAGTGTGCCGGTCCCGGGGGGTCGCCGCAATCCCCGGAGAAGAACGAGGACAGCACATCCCAAACCCCCCCAACCCCCCCAGCGCCCCATGTGCGACCCGCGGGCGCTGCCATTTTGGGTCCCTGGCACCACGAGGGGAGGATGGGCGCCGCCATCTTGTGACCCCCAGCCACGTGCGATTCATGGGGGCAGCCATTTTGTCCACCCCGACCACGTGCGACCCATGGGGGCGGCCATTTTGTCCACCCCCGGCCGCGTGCGATTCATGGACGCCACCATCTTGGTTGACAACAAAGGACCCCAGCATCGACGGCTCCACGGGGTCCGAAGAAGACGCCGCGACACTACTACTATGACTGGCTTCGGTGACACTGGATCAATCGTGGCCCCGGACGTTCCAGACAACGACAACAACGGTGCTGGTCAACGGATACGAGACGCCACGCCTGATCGACTCCGGGAGCACTGAAAGTTTTATTCACCCAGACACGGTAAGACGCTGTTTTCTGACCATCCATCCAAGCACGCAAAAGATTTCCCTAGCTGCAGGATCCCATTCCGTAGAGATCAAAGGGTTCTGCATCGCAAACCTAACGGTGCAAGGGAGGGAGTTTAAGAACTACAGGCTCTACGTCCTGCCCCAACTCTGCGCGCCCACATTACTGGGATTAGACTTCCAATGTAACCTTCAGAGCCTAACATTCCAATTCGGCGGCCCAATACCCCCACTCACTACCTGCGGCCTCGCAACTCTCAAGGTTGAACCGCCGTCCTTGTTTGCAAACCTCACCCCGGATTGCAAACCCGTCGCCACTAGGAGCAGACGGTACAGCGCCCAGGACCGGATATTTATTCGGTCTGAAGTCCAGCGGTTGCTGAAGGAAGGCATAATCCAGGCCAGCAATCGTCCCTGGACAGCCCAGGTGGTAGTCGTAAAGACCGGGGAGAAGCAAAGGATGGTCGTAGACTATAGTCAGACCATCAACAGGTACACGCAGCTAGATGCGTACCCTCTCCCCCGCATATCCGTCATGGTCAATCGGATTGCCCAGTATACGGTCTTTTCCACCGTGCACCTCAAGTCCGCCTACCACCAGCTCCCCATCCGCCCTGGTGACCGCAAGTACACCGCCTTTGAGGCAGACGGGCGGCTATACCACTTCCTCAGGGTCCCATTTGGCGTCACGAACGGGGTCTCGGTCTTCCAACGGGAGATGAACCGAATGGTTGACCAGCACGGGTTGCAGGCCACGTTCCCGTATCTCAACAACGTAACCATCTGCGGCCATGATCAGCAGGACCACGACGCCAACCTCCAAAAGTTCCTCCAGACCGCTAACGCCCTGAACCTCACATATAACGAGGATAAATGCGTTTTTAGCACAAACCGTTTGGCCATCCTTTGATGCGTAGTGCGCAATGGAGTAATAGGCCCCGACCCCGAACGCATGCGCCCCCTTATGGAATTTCCCCTCCCCCATTGCTCTAAAGCCCTGAAACGTTGCCTGGGCTTCTTTTCATATTACGCCAAGTGGGTCCCCCAGTACGCAGACAAGGCCCGCCCGCTAATACAGTCCACTACCTTCCCCCTGTCGACAGAGGCTCGTCAGGCCTTCAGCCGCATCAAAGCGGATATCGCTAAGGCCACGATGCGCGCCATCGACGAGTCCCTCCCCTTCCAGGTCGAGAGCGATGCATCCGATGTAGCTCTGGCGGCCACCCTTAACCAAGCGGGCAGACCCGTGGACTTTTTCTCCCGCACCCTCCACGCCTTAGAAATCCGCCACTCCTCAGTGGAAAAGGAAGCCCAAGCCATAGTGGAAGCTGTGCGACATTGGAGGCATTACCTGGCTGGCAGGAGATTCACTCTCCTCATCGACCAACGGTCGGTAGCCTTTATGTTCGATAATGCACAGCGGGGCAAAATTAAGAATGACAAGATCTTAAGGTGGAGGATCGAACTCTCCACCTACAATTATGAGATCTTGTATCGTCCCGGAAAGCTGAACGAGCCGTCCGATGCCCTATCCCGCGGCACATGTGCCAACGCACAAATAGACCGCCTCCAAGCCCTCCACGAGGACCTCTGCCACCCAGGGGTCACTCGATTCTACCATTTCGTAAAGTCCCGCAACCTCCCCTACTCTGTGGAGGAGGTCCGTACAGTCACCAGGAACTGCCACATCTGCGCAGAGTGCAAACCGCACTTTTTCAGGCCGGATAGAGCGCACCTGATCAAGGCTTCCCGCCCATTTGAACGCCTCAGTTTGGATTACAAAGGGCCCCTCCCCTCCACCGACCGCAACGCATGCTTCCTGAACGTGGTGGATGAGTACTCCCGTTTCCCCTTCGCCATCCCCTGCCCCGACATGACAGCGGCCACAGTCATTAAAGCCCTTGGCACCATATTCAAACTGTTCGGTTGCCCCGCGTATATCCATAGCGACAGGGGGTCCTCCTTCATGAGTGACGAGCTGCGCCAGTTCCTGCTCAGCAAGGGCATAGCCTCGAGCAGGATGACCAGCTACAACCCCCGGGGGAACGGGAAGGTAGAGAGGGAGAACGGCACGGTCTGGAAGACCGTCCTACTGGCCCTACGGTCCAGGGCTCTCCCAGTTTCCCGGTGGCAGGAGGTCCTCCCGGACGCTCTCCACTCCATCCGGTCGCTGCTGTGTACCACCACTAACCAAACGCCTCATGAGCGCCTCCTTGTCTTCCCCAGGAAGTCCTCCTCCGTAACGTCGCTGCCGACCTGGCTGGCGGTCCCAGGACCCATCTTGCTCCGGAAACATGTGCGGGCGCACAAATTGGACCCGTTGGTCGAGAGGGTTCACCTTCTCCATGCGAACCCGCAGTACGCCTATGTGGCGTACCCCGACGGCCGACAGCACACGGTCTCCCTGCGGGACCTGGCGCCCGCCGGCAACACATACACACACCCGACACTGATCACCCCCTCCCTGCCACTGGCGCACCCCGCGACCGCCCCCTTCCCGGGGGGGATCGGTCCTCCTCCCGTGCCCGCCCAGGAGTAAAACAGGAACAAACAGCAAAACGCTCCCGGAGACGACAATGCCCGAGCAAGCACCTGCACCACCACCGGGGCTGAAGCAATCAACGAGGAAGACCGACCGTGACACCAAGAAAAGCAAGAATGTTGTTGTAACAAAAATTTTTTTTTGCTCGTATTGCAAATAGTTCTCACAAACTTGTACATAGCCCAGTGTAGGGCTAAAGCTGTATTAACACAGTCCGAAATTTGTTCCAGGGCCAGCCTTGTAAACCCCTACCACCATGCGAACCACCACCCCGCCGGGTTCCTTTTTAACAAGGGGTGAATGTGGTGGTATGTATTAGGGGTCATGTGGTACCTGTGAAGCCGAGAGGCTATTGGCTGACAGGTCCCGGGTCCTGGTTGGATCTGCCGACTTCTGGCTCCGCCCTGAAGGCGGAGTATAAGAGCCCGAGCTTCTGCCCGCAGCCTCATTCTGTTGCTGAGCTGCTGGGGACAAGTCTCGCTTAATAAAGCCTAGATCGACTTCATCGCTTCTCGTCTCGCGTAAGTCATTGTGCGCTACAGGGCAATGATTTTCAAAGGGAATGTTGAATGCCTGATTGTTTCTTGCTTCCCGATTCCAGACTAGGGGGGCGGGATTCTGTGATCCTGAGGCTAAGTGTTGACGCCGTCGGAAATGCCGTCGCGTTTCTCGACGGCGTCAACGTGGCCTCAGGATCAGCAATTCTGGCCCCTACAGGGGGCCAGCATGGCACTGGGGCGGTTCACGCCGCTCCAGCTGTTGATCCCGGCGTGAACTGGGCGCTGCAGGATCCGCACATGCACAGTGGCACCGGCGCCAACGTGCACATGCACAGTGTCTTCCTTCAACCCGCTGGCCCCGCTGCAACATGGCGCAAGACGACAGGAGCCGGCACAGAAGAAAGGAGGCCGCCAGCCAGAGAGGCTGGCCCGCCGATCGGTGGGCCCCGATCGCTGGCCAGGCCATATCGGAGGTCCCTCCTGGGGTCAGAACCCCCTTCCCCCCACAGGCCGCCCCCTGTTGATCGACCGTTCCACGCCGCGTTCCTGCCGGCTGAGAGCAGGTGTGGCCGGCGCTGGCGGGACTCGGCGTTTTTATGACGGCTGCTCGGCCCATCCCAGGCCGAGAATCGGCGGGCCGGCCGCATAGGGCGGCCCCCCACCTGTGCCGCGCCAACCACGCCGGCGCCAATGGCGCCGATTCTCCGCTCTGCGGTGAATCGCGTGCCGGCGTCAGGGCGGCGTGGCGCGATTCGCGCCGGTTGCGGGGATTCTCTGGCCCAGCCCCGGGCTGAGAGAATCCCGCCCGGGATCTCCCAAGGTTCGCAACTCCACTGAAAATCCGGGAACCACGTCTCCTGCAAAAACTGACCCGACTCCATCAAAGTCGCAGGCGTTTGAAATGCCCACCCCCGCAATAGAGCCGGAAAGTGGGGGAATACTCAGTGCAGGCCCGCCTCTCATATCCTTAATCTGCACTGCCAAAAGTGACTGAAAAGGGAAAGGGGCGGAATCCCCAAATTAGGTCCTGTCAACCATTTTAAAAATCCCTCAGCCTCCATCACAGGCAGATGGAAGAAAATCCCAGCCTGAATATAGGGATGGTGATCAGGAGCTCTAATTTGCTGGATGGATCATAACATTCAACAAACACCTATGTTGGAGCCTTAACTATTCCCTATCTTTATTAATATCTTAAATGATGGGCTAAAAAGCCACACATGCAAATTTATCAATGACACAAAAATGTGTGGCATTATAAGTAGTGCAGATGAAAGCCAAAAATTATATTAATAGATTAAGTGAACAGGCAAAACAATGGAAAATGGGTTTCAATCTGAGCAAGCATGAGATAATGCACTTTGGACAAAAAAGGATACATCTGAGTGCTTTCTAAATGGTGAAAAACAGTGGAGGCATAAAAGGGACTAGGGATCTTTCTACATAAATCATTAAAATGTTATGAACAAGTACAGAAAATAATCAAAAGGATAATGGAATGCTGGCCTTATCTGAAGGATTGAAATGCAAGGGGGTAGAAGTCATGTTACAGCTATACAGTGCCCTTGTTGGACTGCACCTGGAGTACTATGAAAAGCTTTGGCACCACATCTTAGGAAATATATAATAGCCTTGGAGGGTGGCACGGGGGTGCAGTGGTTAGCACTGCTGCTTCACGGCGCCGAGGACCCGTGTTCGATCCCAGCCCTTGTTCACTGTCCGTGTGGAGTCTTCACATTCTCTCCATGTCTGCGTGGGTCTTAGCCCCATAACTCAAAGATGTAGGTGGATTGGCCAAGCTAAATTGCCCCTTAATTGGAAAAAAAAGAATTGGGTATTCTAAATTTATATGAAAATAAAAGACTTGGAGGGACATTGCAGTGTCGATACATTGGAATGATACCTGGACTCCAAGATTTAAATTATAAGAGATTACATAAAGTAGGGATATATTAGCTTGAATTTAGAATGTTATGGGTTGATTTGACTGACATTTTCAAGATATTTAAGGGGAATTGATAGGACAGATGGAGAAAAACTATTTCCCCAGTTGGGGAGTCCAGGACTAGAGAATATAGTTTACAATTTATAGGCAGGCCTTACCGGAAATGTTTCTACATGCAAAAGGGCAGCAGAAGTTTGGAATTCTCTCCCGAAAATGGCAGTTGATGCTGGGTCAATTATTAATTTTAAAATCAGATTGATGGATTTTTATTATGGGTAAAGGTGTTAAGGGAAATGAGGAAAGGTTGGTATATAGAGTTAGGACACAGATCAGGCATGATCTCATTGAATGGCATGAACAGGCTGTCATAATATCCACTCATGTATATAATGAGAGGCAGTGATTGACACATAGGATAACCAGTAAGCATACAACACATCACAGCCAATCACCAGACAGGACACTACCACTATAAAGCCAGAGGACACTAGGTTTCCCGCTCTCTCAGGACCCAGGTACTGAGACAGTCAGACCATGAGCTAGCAAGCACAAACACAATGCGGTAGCTAGTAAGTCTGGTCAGGCTACTACAAGGTCACTAGTCAGATCAGTATAGTGTTGATCCACAGCTGAATATGTACAGCAGTTCATCCACTTGAATAAAACAGTGTTGGATCTTCTCCTGTGTTAGACGTCCGTTTCTAACTTCCCTGCATCGAGTACAGTCCACATCGAACCAAGCTGCCTAACACATCATGGTACCAGAGTGATACTGATCTTGACGGACCTACCTCGAGTGAATCAGCATCGACCAGCAAGCAGCCATCCAGCGAAATGGAAAACATCCAGCCTCCTCTGCAACTCCGCATCTCCGGCAACCTCGGCGCCAATTGGAAAATCATCAAGCAAAAGTTCCTCTTGTACATCGAGGCCTCCGACCTCGAGGCAGCATCGGATGCCAGGAAGATCGCGCTGTTTCTCTCCACTGCGGGAGACCATGCCATCCATATTCGCTTACGTTCGCCGATGGCGAAGACAAAATGAAATTCAAAACAGTCCTGCTGAAGTTCGACAGCCACTGCGACATTGAGGTGAATGAGAGCTTTGAACGGTACGTTTTCCAGCAGAAGCTTCAGGGTAAGGATGAACCTTTTCAGTCCTTCTTGACCCATCTCCGCATCCTAGCGCAGTCATGTAACTATGACTCGACGGCTGATTCCATGATCCGGGACCAGATCGCTTTCTGGGTCCACTCCGACTCCCTGTGGCAGCAGCTCCTTAAAATCAAACAGTTGACCCTTTCTGTCGCTATTGAGACGTGTGTTGTCCATGAGCATGCCAAGAATCGTTACTCCCACATCAGGGCGGCAGAAACTGCAAAACTGGCCTCCCATGAGGCAGAAAGGGTGCAGGCCATTGCACTGATGCAGGGCCTGAGCATCAAGGAGAGTGGCCGATTCGCATGCTTTTCTCGGATCACTGCGCATGCGCGCCACAACCGAGTGGACGGCGAGACCGAAAACCCAACTGCGCAGGTGCATACGTCGGCCGACCGCACTGCGCAGGCGCGATGGCGCACGGATCGCGCTGATCTCAGCGTCATGACGTGTCCGAATTGTGATTCTGCCCACTTAAAGCGGCAATGTCCGGCAAGAGGCTGCTGCCGATGTCTCCAGTGTGGCAAGCTTGGCCACTACGCAGCCCTCTGCAGATCCGCTCCACCGCTCAGCAGCCAGCGATCCCAGCTGCGGCACAGAAGTATCCGCTCAATACAACAAGGCATGCCAGATTCTGATCCCGACAGCCCAACGGACCCTGATGCTGACTGCCTCAAGTCTCCATATCAGGTGGGCATCATAACCACACATGAGCTGGCCTCCACCACACCTGCGCAACACCTCTCGATCCTCAGTGTGGATCCCAACGCCAAGTGGTGTGCTGTCCTCACAGTTAACAAGGCTCGCATCCGATTTAAACTTGACAGCATGTCTGCGAACCTCATCTCACAATCCGACCTCCACACCATCTGGGCCCCACCAAGCATTCTTCCACCGATCTGCCAGCGATCCTGCCGGCCCACGCGACCACCGCAATGGCAGTGATCCCACCTCTCCACGTGCAGGCGGCTCCTGATCCACCTCTGCGGCGATCGACAAGAATTCATCACCCGCCACAAAGACTGAATCTGTACACTTCACTTTTGCAAATTTTTGTGACTGAATCCATCGACTTAACTCTTGTAAATATTGCTTAGTTTGCCATGTATCTGCACTATCGACACCTTCCCATGTATATACGTTTGTTCAATCACCGTTTGTATATAGTCAGGCATATATATATATATATATATATATACACACACCTCAGTATTTATTTAACTCAAAAAAAGGGGAGATGTCATAATATCCACTCATGTATATAATGAGATGCAGGCAGGCAGTGATTGACACATAAGATGACCAGTAAGCATACAACACAGCACAGCCAATCATCAGACAGGACACTTCCACTATAAAACCAGAGGGCACTAGGTTTCCCGCTCTCTAGGGACCCAGCTACTGAGACAGTCAGAGTCCACGAGCTAGCAAGCACAAACACCTAGTAATCTGGTCAGGCTACTACAGGGTCACTAGTCAGATCAGTATAGTGTCGACCCGCAGCTGAATATGTACAGCAGTTCATCTAGTTGAATAAAATAGTGTTGGATCTTCTCCTGTGTTAGACGTCTGTTTCTAACTTCCCTGCATCAAGTGCAGTCCACATCGAACCAATCTGCCTAACACATCATAGGCCTTGAGGGCCTAAGTGGCCTGCTCCTGGTCCTTCCTCTCCCACTAACTTCCTCATGAGGGTATGGCAAAGGCAGAGTTGTTGTGTTATGTATTCTGGGATAACACAGGCTGCAGCTTTAACCAAAAGATACACCAGACCTTGAAGTTAGTTCAATCTGATTTACTGAACCAGTAGCACAGTTAGCACAGTTCTCTATGAGTTCGACTCTCTGCTAACCTAAGTGTGGTTACTCTGTCTGACTGAACCAGACTAGCTCTTAGCCACGTGCTGGAGGTGTGATACTGTAAATACACCCTGACTCACTCTGTAGATGTTCATCAGTGGAAAGAGGTGGAGTGTGAGTGCCTCGTGCCTTTTATAGTGAGATACCACCCCTGAGTGTCCTGCCTGCTCATTGGTCATGTCCTGTTCTCTGTGTTCATTAGCTGCTTGTCTGTGCCTGTCTGTATATCATTATCTACATGTCTGCATATCATGACATCTCCCCTTTTTTTGTTTTATGTTTTGTTGGCATATGGGAAGGTACTTACATGTGGTGGCATATATTAACATATTTACAAGCGGTGGCATATGTGAACATATTTACATGTGAAGACAGCTGTCTAATGTGAGAACACAGAACATAGCAAACAAAACAAATGTTCATAAGTCCAGTCTCTGGGGCTTGCGCCTGATCCCTGTCGACCGCCGGAGTGGTGGTGCTGGGGACAACGGCGCCTTGACAGGCGGGATGGAAGCCTGACTGGTGATCTTGTAGCTCGAGGTATCAGGAGGTGGCAAAACAACTGACGGAAACGGAGAAGAATGGAGTTGCGGGCAGGCAACGTTGCGCAGTGCCCGTCTGTTTCGTCGCACAACAGAACCATCAACCATACGTACAACATATGAGCGGGGCGCAGCCTGTCGAACAACGACAGCTGGAGCAGACCAGCCACGATCCGGTATCTTGATCCTGACAGTGTCTTCCGGGGATAACACGGACAAATCGGTGGCATGAGCATCATAGCCCAGCTTTTGCTGGTTTTGGAGCTGCTGCATCTTCTGCAGCACCGGGAGGTGATCCAGGTTGGGCAAGTGTATGGCTGGCAGTGTCGTCCGCAGGTCCCTGTTCATCAGGAGTTGAGCCGGGGACATGCCAGTGGACAGTGGGGTCGCCCTTTACGCAAGCAACGTGAGGTAGATGTCAGAAGCAGAATCTGTGGCCTTGCAGATGAGCTGTTTCACAATGTGCACCCCTTTTTCAACCTTCCCATTGGACTGCGGATAGTGTGGGCTGGAAGTGACATGTTTGAAATGGTATGACTTGGGAAACATAGACCACTCTCGTGGCTGTTGAAGCACATGCCATGGTCACTCATGACAGTGAGTGGGCCTGGAGAACGTCTCCTTACAGGCCTTGATGACGGTCCGAGATGGGAGGTCTGAGAGCTTCATGACTTCAGGGTAATTGGAGAAATAGTCAATAATCAACACGTAGTCACGACCATTCGCACGAAAGAGGTCGATGCCAACCTTGGACCATGGGGCGGTCTCAATTTCATGCTGCCCTGCGCTAGCTGGAAGCGTTGACAGGTTGCACAGTTGAGGACCATGTTCGAGATGTCCTGACTAATACCGGGCCAGTAGACAGCCTGCCTGGCTCAGTGTCTGCACTTCTCGACGCCCAGGTGTCCCTCATGGATTTGGCGGAGCACCAACCTCTGGAGACTGAGTGGAACGACAATCCGGTCCAGCTCGAGTAGGATACCATCAATCACCATCAGGTTGTCCTTTACATTGTAAAATTGAGGGCACTGCCCTTTCTGCCAGCCATTGGCGAGGTGGTGCATGATACGCTGCAAGAGGGGGTCTTTGGCTGTCTCCTCGCGGATACGAACCACCTTCTCATCAGACGCCAGGAGGGTGCTCGCACACAGCTGCACCTGTGATTCAATCTGCGGGATGATTTCCAGCGGTTCACTAGGCAATGTGATGGAGTGGGACAATGCATCAGCGATGATGAGCTCCTTGCCAGGCGTGTACACTAAGTCAAAGTCGTACCTTCTGAGTTTGAGGAGGATGCGCTGCAACCGAGGCGTCATGTCGTTCAGGTCCTTGTGGATAATGTGGACCAGAGGCCTATGATCCGTCTCGACAGTGAATGTCAGCAGGCCGTAGACATAGTCATGAAACTTGAGAATGCCAGTGAGAAGACCCAGGCATTCCTTCTCTATTTGCGCATACCTTGTTTCGGAGGGTGTCATGGCCCTCGATGCGTAGGCTACCGGTGCCCAGGATGAAGTGTCATCGCGTTGATGCAGCACTGCACCGATGCCATCCTGGCTCGCAGCTGTCGAGATCTTTGTCTCCCTGTCTGGGTCGAAAAATGCCAAGATGGGTGCAGTGGTGAGCTTGGCTTTCAGCTCCAACCACTCTGCCTGATGTGCTGCCTTCCACTCAAAGACTTTTTCACCAGGTTTCGTAGGGCCGTGCTGTGTGAGGCCAGGTTTGGGATGACCTTGCCCAGAAAATTGACCATGCCCAGCAAGCGCAACACCGCCGCCTTGGCTTCAGGGACCTTCATAGCTTTGATGGCCTTGACCTTGTCTGTGTCCGGGCGCATGGCCTGCTGAGAGATCTGGTCACCTAGGAACTTGAATGTCGACATGCCAAAGCAACATTTGGATCTGTTCAGCTTCAGGCCATTGGCATGGACATGGCGGAATACCTGCTGGAGACGGGAAACATGCTCTTCAGGGGGCGTGGACCATACGATGATGTCGCCCACGTACACACGAATCCCTTCAATGCCCTCCATCATCTGCTCCATGATGCAATGGAGATCTCCGATGCCGAGACAATGCCAAACGGCATGCGATTATAGTAGTATCTGTCAAATGGTGTGTTGAAGGTGCAGAGCCTTCTGCTGGACTCATCCAGTGCAGGGCATGATCTGACACTGCAATTGCTGAATACTCAGTATCCACCACCTTCGGTCTTTGCGCACTGCTCAGAACAAAGAAGTGGATGCGAGAGTATACCTTGTGGACATGGGAAAATCCTTCAATTCTTTTGCCTCAGCCGCCCTCCTCCCTGTCCTGGATTTTGACCGGTCCAATTCCGGATCAATGACAGTGTTGAAGTCCCCTCCCATGATCAGGTTATGTGACTCTAAGTCTGGGATCTTATCTAATACCCGCCTCAAAAATTCCACATCATCCCAATTCGGAGCAGATATGTTCACAAGTACCACTTGCACCCCCTCCAGCTTCCCACTCACCATTGTGTACCTACCCCCCTTGTCTGACACGATTCTCCCTGCCTCGAATGCCACTCGTTTGTTGATCAAGATCGCTACCCCCCTGGTCTTTGAGTCCAGTCCTGAGTGAAACACTTGGCTAACCCACCCCTTCCTCAATCTCATCTGGTCTGTAGCCTTTAGGTGTGTCTCTTGTAGCATTGCCACGTCCACCTTCAGTTCCCTCAAATGCGCGAACACGCGAGCCCTCTTGACCGGTGCATTCAGTCCTCTCACGTCCCATGTGATCAGCCTGGACCCCCACCCCCGCCGCCGACTAGCCATCATCCTTTTTAGGCCAGCCTCGAGCTTGCGCCCTCCTCTTCCTCGAGTCCCCACTCAGGCTGTCGCCGTTCCGAACCTCCCATTTGTCCCCTCGTAACAGTTCCTCCCCTGTCAGCAAAGCAGCCCCCCCCCCGCCCTTCCCCCCCTAGCAACAGCACTAGAAACCCAATCCCCCAAGTCAAGCTCCAGCTTAACACCTGCTCACCCCCCACTGGGCTTCCGAGAGTCAGTTGACCCTTGCTGACTCGATAGCTCCCTCCCCCGGCACCAAGCAGTCTGTCTCCCTATTGTACTTTCCTCTCTCCCCCCTACATGAATAAACAATTTAAAAGCATCACATTCCCCAGTAAACAAACAACAGAAAAAACAGTGAAGAAACAGTCACTTTAGAACAATAGTCACCCAAAAAGCAGAACTAAATTCAAAGCCCATACCCCCCTCTAACAAGGTCCCTGCAAGACAGATCAACCTGACAGATAGGGGCTGGTTTAGCACAGGGCTAAATCGCTGGCTTTGAAAGCAGACCAAGGCAGGCCAGCAGCACGGTTCAATTCCCGTACCAGCCTCCCCGAACAGGCGCCGGAATGTGGCGACCAGGGGCTTTTCACAGTAACTTTATTTGAAGCCTATTTGTGACAATAAACGATTTACATTTCATTTCATTCCAACCTTTAACCATCTACACAGTCCATTATTTATACAATCCAGCACCACAAATCGCTGCCACAGTGCTTCCCCAAGGCTTAAATGTCTTTTAATTCACCTCCAGCTTCATTTCTTTGATAAAGATCCATACTTCGTCTGGCGTTTCAAAGTAGAAGTCCCGTTCCTCATATGTGACCCACAGATGGGCTGGGTACAGCATCCCAAATTTCACCCCCTTCTTAAAGAGTGTTGTTTTTGCCCAATTGGAACTTGGCCAAATCTGCTCCCAGGTCCTGATAGATGCGCAACTCATAGTTCTCCCACTTGCTGCTCCGTTCTTTCTTGGCCCACAGCAAAACATGTTCCTTGTCCATGAAACGGTGAAAACGTACCACCATGGCCCCCGGTGGCTTGTTCGCTCTGGGCTTCCTCGCGAGGGCTCTGTGCGCTCCGTACAATTCCACTGGTCGAGGGAATGCCCCAGCTACCATCAACTTCTCCAACATGTCCGTCACATAGGCCCTTGCATCCGATCCCTCACTACCTTCAGGGAGGCCAACAATTCTGAGATTCTGCCTCCTGGACCTATTCTGCAGGCCCTCCAGCTTCTCCTGCATTCTTTTCTGGTGGTCGTTCATCATCCCCACCTTGATTTCCAGCACGGTTATATACTCATCGTGCTGAAACAACTTTTGTTCGACCTCCTGGATCGCTCTCCCGTGGGTTTCCTGATTCTGAACCACTTGATCAATCGAAGCCTTAATCGGGTCCAGCGTGTCCTTCTTCAGCTTGGCAAAGCAATCCTCAAAAAACTTCACCAGCTGCTCCGTCGACCACTGTGCCATCTCCCCGCAGCCCTTGCTCTCCGCCATGCTGTCCCGTGTTACCAGCTCTGCTCGCGTCTCCCTTATAGGACTTTGTCTTCTCACACGGCTACTTCTGGTCCAATTCTCCATACACCGGAGGGGGAGTCTCCTTACTGTCTCAATCTTCATTGATTTATCCCATAAAATCCGGAAAAAATGGGGGAAAAAGGTCCAAAAGTCCGTTCCAGGCGGGAGCTATCAAATGTGCGACCTACTCCTCCATGGCCACCACCGGAACGTCACTGAACATTTTAATGCCAAATAAAATTATAAGCTTTTGGGGCGGCACGGCGGCACTGCTGCCTCACAGCGCTAGGGACACGGGTTCAATTCCAGCCTTGGGTGACTGTATGGAGTTTGCACTTTCCCCCCGTGTCTGCATGGGTTTCCTCCGGATGCTCCAGCGTCCTCCCACAGTCCAAAGATGTGCAGGTTAGGTGGATTGACCATGCTAAATTGCCCCTTAGTGTCCAAAGATGTACAGGTAAGGGGGGGGGGGGTTACAGGTGGCCGGTGCAGACACGATGGGCCGAAATGCCTCCTTCTGTACTGTCGGGATTCTATGGATACTGTTCTATGTGTCATGTGAGAGTACCTTTAAGAAATGGGTGTTTATAAAATAGCTGTAGTGGGTGTACCTTTAAGAAATGGGTGTTTATCGGATGGCTGCAGTGATGTCAGAGAGTGGGTGGAGCTGGGCTGTCTGTCTGCTTTTACTTTTGCTTTGAGGAAGCAGCTACAGGGTGTGTTTTAGTTTTGTTTTAGATTTGTAGAAGCTACAGTCACAGCAAAAAAGTGTATGAATCTCTGCAAGCTAAAGAATGTTCATTTGGTGATTTCAAAGTGGTAACTGCTCTCAGTAGAGAATTTAAACCTGCTAAAATTCTGTAAAAAGTGTTTTTGTCTTATGGATGTTAAAAGGAAAGATTAAGGGCTACTTATAGAGTACTGTATTCTTGGGGGGGCGGTGTATTTGAATTGATGGTTGCTAAGATGTTCACTGTTTATAAAATGTTAACTGGGTTCATAGAACAAACATTGATTTTGTTTATAAACACTCTTAGCTCTCTGTTGCATCACACCTGTAAAGTGGGCCCTTGTGTCCCCATAACCATAATCTATGTAAAGTTGTGGGTCAGGTGAACTCCATGATACACTTTGGGTTCTCTAAACCCTGGCCCATAACATATGGATTGAACTGAAGAGACCAGCTTCACCTAAATCAGAAGTGATCAATGAATTCCCATAAATTACTGGGTTTGAGTCACTATCTAACTTTCTTGTTCTGCTTACAAACAAGTGGCGCAGTGATATAAGCAGGTTGGATGGCATCCTGCCATCACTAGTATGTGATGTAGCATTGAAATGATGCTTCATTCCCTCTCCTGTTTGGCAAAATAAAATTTTCATGAATGCAGAGCACCTTTAAACACCTAGAGCTGTCAATTTATTCTCCGCCATTTCCCCAACACCCCCCCACCCCCCGAAATAAATAAATCACTTACTTCATGCACCTAATTGGCTTCTCATGCTTATTGGGGAGAAATGTGCTGAAGTCGCTGTAGGAGTCAGATTTCTGTGATAGGCAGCCCAGTCGGGTTTTCATTGTTCTAGCCCTGTGGAAAGACATAACAACAGTCCGTCCTTAAAAGGTATTCCCAGTGCCGGACAATTTGATATCTTCAGTGAACATATGCGCACTGCAAGGTTCACCATGAGGATTACTTCAGAACATCAATGATCCTGAATAATAAGTCATGAATAAGCAGGGGTGGATTTTGACTTTTCTCATTGCGTGGAACAGGTGAGAGCCAGTTGGCAGCTTTTACACCTTGTCCGCCTTGTTTTAATTTCCGCTGACTTCAATGTCAATACAAATGCGGAGAGATGTAAAACAGGCTGTCATTTTCTGCTGATCTGCAAAGTCATGATCTACCCGTGCTCAAGTTAGCCAGAAATAGCATTTAAATCAGCAACTGAGCACACAGCACCTAAAATCAAGTGCATATAACATAGCCGATAAAGTCAGAGGGTGCGATTCTCTGGAAAAAGCTCAAAGTTCATTTGTGGCGGCTTTTTCAGGGACTTTAGTTCTGCTAAACAATGACGCTTAGTCATTTTTTGGGCCCTGTGAAGTTTCTCACCAGTTTAGCCCACACTTAGCACTGGGGAGCTGAACTCTGAGATCGGGCCCGTATTTTGAAAGGGTGCCCCGATCTCTAAATGAGCTTGTGGGTCCGTCCCCCCCCCAACTATGGGCAATGTCACCCCCCACCCATGGGCAATGTCACCCCCCCCACCCATGGACAATGTCACCCCCCCACACACATGGGCACTACCCACCCCCCCCTCCCCCAAGTGCGGACAGCCTGGAGGCCCCTACGTATATGCCCTGTACACCCCTACCCTTGGAAACCCCCTTCCACCCTCCTTTCATGGGCATGGTCCCCCTTACCCTGCCAGCTGGCACCCTTGCACTGCCATCCTGGCACCCAGGCAGTGCTCCTGCCAGCTTGGCAGTGCGATCCAGGCACCTTGACAGTGCCACCATGTCAGCTGGTGTCTGCGTTCCAGGCGGAGGGCCAGCGGGCCACCCTGCACTGACCCTGAGCACTCAGAGGTCTCCGATGGCCCAGGAGACCCCCTGGGTGCCATTCCACCTGGTCCACAATTGTGTGGAGCAGTGCTGAATGGCGCACGGCTGCGGCCTTGCTGGGGAGGCCGGAGAATCGAGGGAGGTCGGTGGATGCTGGGTAGGATCGCCGAAGCCTGTTTAAAATCGGCTTCGGCATGGACCATTTAGTCCCACCCCTTGTGGGCGGGATTCATACTCCGATGTCTCGCAGGACTTGGGAGAATCATTTTGATTTTTTTATAAATGTTTTTTATTGGGTTTTTGAACAGAGTATATTTACCGTTATGCACACAGGATAAGAAACATATATATATAATTACATATATAGAAGAGATGGGCACACCCAAACATAAAAAGAAAAGAAAATAATAAATAATTAAAAAAAAATAATAATAATATAGAATAACTGATAGGGTATTGTGCAACAGCTCAACAGCAGCAACTCTATACACCTGGCAAAATTATTTACAACACATAAGTATGTGACTGTTTGTGGGTGGGAGGGAGGGCTGTGGAGACTGGGGAGGTAAATATACATTTGGGTGCCGGAGAAACAATTACAGTGGGCAATACTCGAATGGGTTTGGTGTTGGTGTTGTCACTTGCTTCTCCCGGGCGGATATCGCCCGTCTCGCGCTCACCTCCGCTTCTGCCGTTCCTCCCGTCTTTCGTCTTTATTCTCCTCTTTTCCCGGCTCCTGGAGATGCCAAGTTCGTAATTGTATCCCATGCCTTCCTTCCGGCTCTCATTTCCCTGCCTCCCCCCCACTTCCCTGGTTCTCCTCTCTTGTTCCCTGTCTCTTCCATCTCCCCCCCCCTCGCCCTCCTGTGGTTCGCCTTTCTTTCCTCTTAGGTTTAGCTGTCCCCTCCCCCCCCCCCCCACCACCCCCTCCCCCCGCCCCCCACCCCCTCCCGGTCTATCTCTCCCTCTCACGCCTTTGGCTACTTTCCCCTGATTCTTGGCTACCTGGCTATTCTTCCGCTTGTTCGTCGGCCACAAACAGGTCCCGGAACAATTGGGTGAATGGCTCCCACGTTCCGTGGAAGCCGTCGTCTGACCCTCGGATGGCGAATTTGATTTTCTCCATTTGGAGAGATTCTGAGAGGTCAGACAGCCAGTCTGCAGCTTTGGGTGGTGCTGCTGACCGCCAGCCAAACAGGATTCTACGGCGGGTAATCAGGGAGACAAAAGGAAGGGTGTCTGCCCTCCTCCCCAGGAATAGACCTGGCTGGTCTGAAACCCCGAAGATCGCCACTTTCGGGCATAGCTCCACCCTCATCCCCCCCACTTTGGACATTGCCTCGAAGAAGGCTGTCCAGTACCCAGCAAGCCTGCGACAAGACCAGAACATGTGGGCGTGGTTGGCCGGGCCTCCTTGGCACCGTTCACATCTATTCTCCACCTCTGGGAAGAGCCTACTCATACGGGTTCTTGTTAAGTGGGCTCCATATGGCTTTTAGCTGTGTCAGGCTGAACCTTGCGCACGTGGAGGTGGATTTGACCCTATGCAGTGCTTCGCTCCAGAGTCCCCACCCTATCTCAATCCCCAGGTCCTCCTCCCATTTCTTTCTTGTTGCGTCCATTAAGGTGTCGGCCCTTTCTATCAGTCGGTCATACATGTCACTACAGTTTCCTTTGTCTAGTATGCTTGCGTCCAGTAGTTCTTCCAGTAATGTCTGTGGCAGTTGTGGGCACGTCCTTGTCTCCTTTCGTAGGAGGTTTTTGAGCTGTAGATACCTTAGCTCGTTCCCCCTGGATAGCTGGAATTTCTCTGTCAGTTCGTCCAGTGTTGTAATCCTGCCGTCCATGTATAGGTCCCTGACTGTCAGTGTCCCTCCGTCCTGCCCCCATCTTTTGAAGGTGGCGTCAGTCAGTGCTGGTGTGAACCTATGGTTGTTGCAGATGGGAGCTTTGTCCGACATTTTGGTCAGGCCAAATTGCTGCCGTAGTTGGTTCCAGGATTGGAGGGTGAGGTGTTCTGGATCACAAACAGGTCACCAACACTGGAAGTGGTGCAACTCTATTTTATTATAAGGTTAACTATATAAACATACTTGAACTGTGGGTAAATGCAATACCAGCTTTAACTGTTGACCCTTGCCTAGTCCTAACCAGGTGATGCACTCAACATGTGGTGAATGTCTGTGTTGCAGGCTGTGAGCTCTGTGCTCCGAGCTGGCTACTACTAGAAAAGAACGGGAACTCTGCTGTCCCCTGTCTTTATAGTGTGTGTGCTCTCACTGGTGATTGGCTGCGGCGTTGTGTACGCTGATTGGTCCCACTACATGTCCATCAGTGTGTGCGTGTGTGTGTGTCTGCACCATGATATACGGGTGTATATTATGACAGGGGGTGGCTATCACCACCGGGCTGCTGGAGTGTTTTTTGGGTGGGGATGGGAGTGCTGCCGTGGCGATGGCCCAGAGGGAGGTCCCCATGCAGGAGGCCTGTTCCGCGCGCACCCACTCGGCTTCTGGCTCCTTGATCCATCCCCTTATTTGCTCGGTCATCGCCGCCCAGTGGTAGAATTGTAGGCTTGGGAGGGCTAGCCCCCCCCTGGATTTTGTTTTTTGTAAGACCTTCTTTGGGATCCTAGCATTTTTACCCCCCCATACGAACGCCATGATTAGTTTGTCCAGCGCTTTGAAAAAGACCTTGGGGATGGAGATCGGAATGGATCTAAATAGGAAGAGGTACTTGGGCAGTACGTTCATTTGGATCGTCTGGACTCTCCCCGCGAGGGAGAGTGGGAGTGGGTTCCATCTTTGCAGGTCCTTTTTTACCTCCTCCATCAGACTGGTGAGGTTCCATTTGTGGAGCCCTTTCCAGTCATGGGCTATTTGGATCGCCAGGTAGCGGAATTTGTGTCGGGCTTGTTTAAATGGCAGTACCCCCCCCCCCCCCTTCCTTGTGGGTGTACCGGGAAGATCTCGCTTTTGCTCATGTTGAGTTTGCAGCCCGAGAAGGCGCCAAACTCTTTCAGGAGCGCGATGATTCCGTCCATGCTGCTCTGTGGGTCCAAAATGTAGAGGAGCAGGTCATCTGCATAGAGTGAGACTCTGTGCTCTCTGCCGCCCCTTCGGATCCCCCTCCAGCTTTTTGCTGCTCTGAGCGCAATTGCTAGTGTTTCAATCGCTAGAGCGAACAGCAGCGGGGACAGTGGGCATCCTTGTCTGGTGCCCCTGTGCAGCTGGAAGTATCGGGGGATGGTATTGTTGGTCCATACGCTCGCCATAGGAGCGTTGTGTAGGAACTTTACCCAGGAAGTGAACCCAGTTCCAAGCCCGAACCGCTCCAGTACCTCTATGAGGTATTTCCATTCAACTCTGTCGAAGGCCTTTTCTGCATCTAGGGAGACGATCACCTCTGGTGTTCTCTCTGCGGAAGGGGTCATTATCAAGTTCAGCAGGCGCCTGATGTTCAAGGTAAGCTGTCTACCTTTGACGAAGTCGGTCTGGTCTTCTGCGACCACCTCTGGTACGCATTCTTCTAGCCTTTTGGCTCGGATTTTGGCCAGTATTTTGGCATCTGCGTTCAGCAGTGAGATGGGTCTGTATGACCCACATTCCGTTAGGTCTTTGTCTTTCTTAGGTATCAGCGACATTGAGGCCTGTGCCAATGTGGGTGGCAGTGTGCCCCTAGCTAGCGAGTCTGTGAACATCTCCCGCAGGTGCGGGGTCAGTGCCGTCGCAAATTTTTTGTACTAGTTCGCCGGGAACCCGTCTGGTCCTGACGCCTTCCCTACCTGCATGGAGCTAATGCTGTCCATGATCTCTCATGGACTAGTAGTGCTAGTGGTGCTTCCAAGCCCCGTTTTTTGCCCTCCTCCACGCCTGGTATGTCCAGTCCATCAAGGAACCGTTTCATCCCGGACTCCCCCATTGGGGGCTCTGAGGTGTACAGTCCTTGGCAGAAGGCCTTGAAGGTTTTGTTGATCTTTTCTGGTTCTGTTTCTAACGTGCCTCTGGTATCCCTGATTTGTGCAATTTCTCTGGTGGCTGCCTGCTTTCTCAGCTGGTGTGCCAACAGGCGGCTGGCTTTGTCTCCGTGTTCGTATAGGGTCTCACGTGCCTGGCGGAGTTGATGCACTGCTTTCCTGGTGGAGAGTAGGTCAAAGTTCCTTTGCAGATCTTTCCTCTCCACCAGGAGCTCTACGGTCGGGGCCTCGGAGTATTTACGGTCTACCTCCAGCATGGAGTCGACCAGCTGCTGCCTAGCCGCCCTTTCCACCCTATCTCTTCGCGCTTTGAAAGCAATGATTTTCCCTCTTCGTACGGCCTTTCGTGCTTCCTAGAATGTGAAGGGTGAGACCCCCCGTTCTGGTTGTTCTCTGTGTACTCTGCTATGGCCCGCGATATCCTTTCGTTGAAGGCCTTGTCAGCTAGTAGTGCAACGTCCAACTTCCATGTGGAGCATTGGGCCCTGCCCGTCTCCAGCCTCACGTCCATGTAGTGTGGAGTGTGGTCTGATATCACAATTACGGAGTATTCCACTTTGTCTATCCCGGAAGCACCATTTTCTGGTGTATTCGTTGTGCACTGGGGAGAAGAAGGAGAATCCTTCTCCCCTGGGTGGGCGAACCTCCAGGTGTCCACCGCTCCCATCTGCTGCATAAAGTGACTGAGTTCCCTGGCCATGCTTGAGGTTTCCCCGTTTTGGGGTTTGATCTGTCTAGCTTTGGATCCTGGACACAGTTGAAGTCCCCCCCCCCCCCATGAATACCCCACCGATGCGTCGCTATGTCAGGGATTTCTGCCATGGTCTTCTTGATGAAGCTCGTGTCATCCCAGTTGGGTGCATACACGTTAACTAGTACTATTGGTGCCCATCCAGGGACCATCTGACCATGACGTACTGTCTCCCCGGGTCCGTAACCGTCTTTGTCGCCCTAAACATCGTCCTCTTGCCGATCAGTATCGCCACCCCCCTGGCCCTTGTCCCATAGCAGGAATGGTAGATTTGTCTGACCCAGCCCTTTCTTACCCGCAGTCGGTCCTGCTCTCTCAGGTGTGTCTCTTGGAGGAAGACTATGTCGGCCCTCATATTTCTTAGGTGGGTGAGGACTCTGAATCTTTTCACTGGGCCATTGAGTCCTCTTACATTCCAGGTGACTATCCTGGTGGGGGGCTTCTGCTCCCTCGCACCTGTGGGATTAACCATACTTACCTGGTGGACGTGCCCCTGCCCTCCGGGGTTTCCCTTTGTTAGGGGGCCGTCCAGGATGGCTGCTGTCACTGCTCTCTCCATGCGGTCGTGTCCCTGCGCTCCAGGGATCCCCTTTGTCCCGGGGGCACCCGACATGGCCGCCCACTGTGCGTCCGCCACGCGGGTAGTCCCCTGCACTCTGGGGTCTCCCTTCGCCCAGAGACTGTACTCGGTGGGTGCTTGCAGCGATTCCTTGTTTCGAGCCCTTGGTTGTGGCACTTTGCAGCCCTATTCCTTTTCTAGCCTTGTTTGTCCCTCCTTCCCTGTGTCGTGCCTCCCCGGTCTCTCCCTCCCTGCTCCCCCCCCCCCCCCCATCTCTCCCTTTTCCCCCCTCTCCCGTATACCCCTCCTTTTCCCTCTTTCCCCTGTTCCTATCCCCGTTTGCTCTCCCGCCTCTGTTGAGTGGTCCCCCCCAACCCCTGCCTGGCGCCTTCCCTCCTGTTGGGGGCGCACTGCGGCCCTGCTTTGTTGCATGCCCCCGGCGCTAGCTTTCCTGCTAGTGCGGTGGCCCCCCTCTCGGGAGTTACTGTCTCGCTTCTCCCCTGCCCGGCCTCTACGGTTTTCTGCCCGCTCTTCCCCTATCCTACCCTGCACTCCTCTTGCTTGCTCTATCTTCTCCGCTACTCTCGTTCCCTCGTGCTGGGGCCTGGTCTCCCAGCTGAAGCGGTCCCTCGGGCAATGGTTTGGACTTGGGAGAATCATGCGAGGCGTGAAGATGCAACCCGGCCGGTGGATTGCACCCACAGTTAAAGATGTGTGGGGAGGAGGTGACGTAGTGGTATTGTCACTAGGCTAATGATCCAGAGACCCAGGGTAATGCTCTGGGGACGGAGGTTGAGGGGCGACCTGATAGAGGTCTACAAAATTATGAGGGGCAAAGACAGAGTGGATAGTCAGTGGCTTTTTCCCAGGGTAGAGGCGTCAATTACTAGGGGGCATAGGTTTAAGGTGCGAGGGGGCAAGGTTTAGAGGAGATGTACGAGGCAAGTTTTTTTACACAGAGGGTAGTGGGTGCCTGGAACTGCTGCCCGAGGAGGTGGTGGAAGCAGGGACAATAGTGACGTTTAAGGGGCATCTTGACAAATACATGAATAGGATGGGGATAGAGGGATATGGACCCAGGAAGTGCAGAAGATTTTAGTTTAGATGGGCAGCATGGTCGGCACAGGCATGAAGGGCCGAAGGGCCTGTTCCTGTGCTGTACTTTTCTTTGTTCTTTCTTTGTTCTTTGACTTGGGTTTGAATCCCACCATATGAATTGCATAAAATGATGCCCACAAAAAGATTGTCAGAAAAACCCATCTGATTTAGGGAAGGAAACCTATTGACCTTACCTGGTCTGGCCTGCATGTGACTACAGAGCCACAGCAATGTGGTTGACTCTGAAATAGCCCAGCAAGACACTCAGTTCAAGGGCAATTGGGGATGGTCAATAAACGCTGGCATAGCCAGCGATGTCCACATCCTTTGAATTAACTTTAAAAGAACTATCACTAGAGTGATACTGTCATGTGAGAGTACCTTTAAGAAATGGGTGTTTATAAATGGGTGTGTATATAAATATCTGTAGTGAGAGTACCTTTAAGAAATTGGTATTTACTACTGCAGTGATGTCAGAGAGTGGGTGGAACTGGGCTGTCTGTCAGCTTTTTGCTTTCGTATTTGAGCATGCTGCAGGGTGTGTTTTCGTTTCGTATTTAGTGTTGGAGCTGAAGCCAGACAAAGCAGGGGTACCGCTGTTCTCTCTGCCATCAAAAGACTATCTCTTGATCATTTGGTGAATTCAGAATTATAAATGTTCTCAGTAGTGAATGTGAACCTAATGTGCTTCTGGTGAAAGGTGTTTTAAGTCTTACGGATGTTAAAAAGGAAAGCTTAAAGGATTACTTAGTGTTGTATTCTTTAGGGGTTGTATTTGAATTAATGGTTGCTAAGATGTTCACTGTATGTTTTAAAAAGGTTAACTTGAGTTCATAGAATAAACATTGTTTTGCTTAAAAAAATACTTTTCCATTTCTACTGTACCACACCTGTAGAGTGGGCCATGTGCTCCCCATACCACAATCTAGTAAAAGTTGTGAATCAGGTGAACTCCATGATACACTTTGGGGTTCTCTAAACCCTGGCCCATAACAATACTTGGTTTGCACATAGGTATGGCCCTTAGATTGCACTGTGTGTTAGTGAATAAAGTTACCAATTGGGCACATAGCCTGAATCAACATTATAATTGTCAACAGATTTTCTGCCCCTCCTGGTTGAATGGATTTTCTGCCCCTCCTGCATTGATGCAGGGCCTTTTTGTTCAATAGTGCTGTCTGAAAACATCTTTAAGCGGTTTGAATTTTCTCATGTCACTTAATCGATTGCATTAGTTCATTCAAACCCACTTCACAGCAGTGTGCCTGAATTTGGTAAATACCACAGGAATGATCTACACACAATGTGAGAAACTGTGTTGGGAAAAGAAACAAAGATGCCGGTTGATGTTTGACAGCAGCTGTTTCAACAGCTAATTTTGAGGGGGTTGGGGGTGCGGGGGGGGGGGGGGGGGGGGGTGGTCGTTGGATAGAAATAAGTTCACTTTTAGTAAAGACATTTTCATATACTGCTTTGAAGAGATGTATATTCTGTGTGAAGATTTATATAGGCAGGTGCATACATCGAAAAATGGTTCAACTATGGACATTCATTGCGCCATTTTAAGACACCCATTAAATCAAAGTTGCTGATGTGAAATATCTTTAATTTGAACTTTATATTAATTACAGAAAGGAACTGGATGATTGATTAGATGAAGAGTGAAAATAATCGGAGTTATCCATTGAAACACATTTTAAGATGGAACAAATATTTTCCTTCTTGTCTTTCTGAGTTGATGTCATTGTTTTTTTTCCCCCCCTAGTGTTGCACAAGGGGAATACATACAGGTCGTTAAATGTGAAAGGGGCACCATTCCACATCAAACATGGCTAACCAGGGGTCTTTCCCGTTCTTTCTGCCTGCCATTGATGTGATGGAAGGATTTTCCAGGTTGATACTCAACCTGTTTGACTACGTTATGAACACACATTCCTCAGCCATCAAGTCCTGGGATGGGCCTCAAACCCGGAGCTTCAGGCTTAGAGACTGGGACAGATGACTTGCATCGAGTTAATGTAATATTGACGATAAATTTGCCAAATGGATCAGGAGGATGATTGGAAAAAGACCGCCATTGCGTGCAGGAATCATGATTAACTTGTGACTGTTCGTTCTGAGGCAGGTACCACACAAACATTGTTCTGCCTGTTAATTTAAATGATTGTAGTATGCATCTGAGCACCAAATATTTTGTCAAGTGGATGCACTCCTCAGAAGGGACCCAAGATCATGCAACACAAATTCTGCTACTTAAAGCCAGACTCCTTCTCTTAAGCGGGGCCTAATCCTGCTGTGCTGGCACTGGAGTGACTGGGAAAGATTTATTGAACAAGAGGAAACTTGCCTGTTGCTGCAACATGGCAGAGAATGGTCTCCAAGGTTCTCAGACTGAAGGCCTTGGTTGGGGAGGTAGAAAGGATGAGAAAAGTCCTTTGTGTGTAGGGAGCCAGCAGGTCCTCCAGACAGGCAATGAGAGCTGATATCTGGGTGGTCAATGCCAGCAGTTTAGCTTCAAAGACCTGGACGTAATTTGGCTAAAAGTTCAATGTTCTCTCACATGGTGACCAAGGTCAGTGAATGCAGCTTCGGATACCAAAGTGTTACAAATGGACCACTTAGCCATACCCCTTCAATCACCCAGCAACAAACCCTATCAGTCACAACTCAGGCATTACGGTAGCATTGTGGATAGCACAATTGCTTCACAGCTCCAGGGTCCCAGGTTCGATTCCGGCTTGGGTCACTGTCTGTGCGGAGTCTGCACGTCCTCCCCGTGTGTGCGTGGGTTTCCTCCGGGTGCTCCGGTTTCCTCCCACAGTCCAAAGATGTGCAGGTTAGGTGGATTGGCCGTGATAAATTGCCCCTAGTGTCCAAAATTGCCCTTAGTGTTGGGTGGGGTTACTGGGGATAGGGTGGAGGTGTTGACCTTGGGTAGGGTGCTCTTTCCAGGAGCCGGTGCAGACTCGATGGGCCGGGTGGCCTCCTTCTGCACTGTAAATTCTATGATAATCTATGATTACATCCCAGCTGCGCCTCTCCCACACATATTTAGTGCTGCTGCAAGTCTCACACCCACAGCTTGCACACACGCTGCCTGCCATTCAACCATGACAGTCATCCTACCCAAACACAATGCCACCGACTTAATGAAATGAAATGAAATGAAAATCGCTTATTGTCACAAGTAGGCTTCAATGAAGTTACTGTGAAAAGCCCCTAGTCGCCACATTCCGGTGCCTGTTCGGGAAGGCTGGTACGGGAATTGAACCGTGTTGCTGGCCTGCCTTGGTCGTCTTTAAAAGCCAGTGATTTAGCCCAGTTAGCCTCAGATGCATACTAAGTATCCCAATGGGATACTTTATTTTATTTTGTAGGACAACATGGCACAAGGCTGGAGATAGCAAGATCAATTAGGCAGGGGACAGGCACGGCTGCATGTCCCAATGGAGGAGATGGTGCTCACCATCATTGGAGTCGACAAGACTGAGGCTGTTGCTTACGGTGGGACTGAAACCACTGAAAGTGATATGTTCCTACCAACTCCACGTTCTCACATCCCATTTCCCCCTCATTTCATGATATTTTCTGATTTATAAGCAAAGACATGCACCTCTTCTCCTCCCACCTCCTCTCCCCTTGCCTTCCTGGACTGCAACTTTAACCTTGTGCCTTTCTCCTTTCACATGCCCAAGAGCTGCCACCTATCCAGCCACTGGTTCAGGAGCATAAAGTACATGAGAAACAATTTCCTGCTGGTGAAACACCATCACTCAATTTACACAATCACAGCCACTATTTCAGATACTGGAATTGCATGTACCTGCAGGAGAGCAGCATGGAGGTGGGACATGCACGGGGTGAGGCAGCTGAATCAAGTGGGTTACAGCCAGGGCACAAAGGTTTGGGCGGTTGCCGCTCATTGGGGGATGAGGTCACATAGGATTTCTACTTCAGGACACTCCAGTGATCATTTTGATGGATTGGGCTACAGAGCAAGTCTGATGGGTATGCAAACTGAAATGCTTGGTGCATTGGCAGGACCTCATATAAAGCTTGTGAGTAATGTTAAGGAGCAGAGAGGAGTTTGACACCAACTTGGCGCAGTGCTTGCAGAGAGCTTTGAGCCCATCCTTATCAGCATCATGTTGATGAAATGAAAAATGAAATGAAAATTGCTTATTGTCACAAGTAGGCTTCAAATGAAGTTACTGTGAAAAGCCCCTAGTCGCCACATTCCGGCGCCTGTTCGGGGGGGGGCTGGTACGGGAGTTGACAGCCAACTCTTTGCGAACACTAGTGGACCCAGCCATGGTGGCTGACGTCTCAGCTTCCATTGCAGTACAGGTAGAATGACTGAGTGCTGCAGAGGAAGCTCAGACTGAATTTACACAAGGGCAGCAAGCTGCCTGCTGGCTCAGGCTGCTGCCAACATGGCTGCTGATGTTCAAAGGGGCTTGCAGGGTGTCACTACAATCTCTCCTCCAGTGGCTTGCTAGGTTTGTTGAGAACTTACCAGAGGGAGTGACAGTGGTGCACCAACTGCTGTCCTCTCACAGGGTGACAACCTTGCAACTCCACCAGGACCCTCACTGTCGCCTATCAGTCAGCTAGGCAGGATTGCTTCTGCTGAGGTTGTGAAAGCCATTCTAAGACCACAGTTGGTAGAGGACTCAGCTTAAGAGCCCCAATGGTCTGCTTGATGACATTTCATGCAACAGCATGCCTCTTAGATGTTGGGTTGAAGAGTCATGAGCTAGGTGGTCAGCAGACAACCCTTTCCACCCAGCAGCCACTCTCTTGTTTGATGTGCAGACTCGGATACTGATGGTGCAGCTGACTGGCTGCTGCCAGCTTACTGGGCACTCAATTATATGATGCACTGAATATGATTCCATACCAACTGTGCATCAAATAAACATAATTTGTTGCGGTTGTGGTACATCACAGAATGTACATTGTTTGGAAAACAAAGGTATTTGGGGGAATTTATATTTGTATGGGTAAACATTAGAAATAAGTTATTGTTTTAGGTAAGTTTAATTTAATGTTTCTGTGCCTGGGCAGGATATACAGTCAGATTCAGACTGGACAAAAGTGTTTGTATGTGTGGGGGTTGGTTTCAATTCTAACTAGGATTCGATTGTGATAGAGAGAGAACTACGATGTGAAAAATCAATATGCTAGCAGAGGTATGAAGGCAGTGCTTAGCAACTGAAGACTCTTGTAAAGTAAAACAAAAAGCTTTCCTTGGTTCTTCAGATTTTTTTAAAACTGAAAACCAGAGCAGTTGCAGATAGACAGAGGAACCATCTCTCAGCTCTGCTCAAGGCAAGGGAAGCTGTACAATGGAGTAATATGCAAGAAAGCAAGCTCCAGAGGAACTAAAGGGCGGTTGGTTCTAGAAAACTGGAAATAGAACAGGATACTGTACATTGGCAACCCAGACACAGCTGACAAGGAATTGGTTGGTGAGAACATAGAATTCTAAAGTAATCGTAAAGTTTGGAATGTCTTATCACAGTTTGTGAGCCATATGTAAAAGTAATTGGGAAGATAGTATTGGCTGGATAACAGAGTTTGTGTAACAGTTGAAGTCAGTTGAGACAAAGGAATCCTGAAAGGTTGGTGTAAAATCCAGGAATCAATTCACTGGTAAAAGTGGAGTGGAAGCTATATTCACAAGAGTCTTTTGGAAAACGTGGACTGGATTTTGGAATGCAAACGTCTAATGGAAAGCAAGTTATGCAAGAAGATTTTAAAGCATGTTTTGGTGATTAGAGTTTGTAAATTCTGACTTGACAATCATCTGGGGGATTCTGAAGAGGCATCCACAGACATTCACTTGGGGTTTCAGAAAGGAATGTTTACTTGACCATAGTCATCTTGTGTGCATCAAAGGATCTTTTGTGTCTCAATGAGACCCCTGTATCTTCAAAGTCACTTTGCCATCTGTGTTAATCTTAAAATCTGTGTGCATTTGTTAAGCTAAATGGGGGATGGGGGGTGGTAAAGGAGTATTGTATTGTAATCCATTTTTTCATGTTTAATAAATGTATTTTCCTTGTTGTTAACATTTATTAGCGGTCCTGTTACTCAGTTCTTCCAGGTTTTATTTAATAAAGTAAGAATAATGTTTTTTTGAGTCAGTGTTCTATTCTGGCATCTTCCCGTCCAGTGATAACATCAACTGGGATCGTAACAAAATAGAAAACCTGCAAAGCTGCATGTGTGCAGCCAATGGCATCCTGCAGCAGGGGAAGGCCCACTATCCTATCGAAGTCGAGTGCACACGCAATCATAGATCATAGAATTTACAGTGCAGAAGGAGGCCATTCGGCCCATCAAGTCTGCATCGGCCCTTACAAAGAGCACCCTACTGAAGCCCACATATCTACCCTATCCCCGTAACCCAGTAACCACCACTTAACATTTTTTGGACACTAAGGGCAATTTAGCATGGCCAGTCCACCTAACCCACACATCTTTGGACTGTGGGAGGATACCGGAGCACCCGGAGGAAACCCACGCACACATGGGGAGAACGTGCAAACTGTGACCCAGCCGGGAATCGAACCTGGGACTCTGGAGCTGTGAAGCAACTGTGCTAACCAATATGCTATCGTGCTGCCCTACTATGCTACCGTGCTGCTCTCTCTCCTGATATCGACAGAGGGTCTTGCTCTTCCCTGCTCTAGCAGTAGTGAACAAACTGTGCGATGTTAGAGATGTGACCTGGCACAAGCTGAAAGGATCCCGACTCATTGAAATGTAGGGTCACATCACACCACAGCCACTGCAAGCGGTCTCCCTGACCTGTCCCGAGCATGCAGGTCTGTGTGCGCATGATAACAGATTTCAATGAACACCTCCTTAATAAAATAGAGATACCACACATACTGTTCTTTGGTGAGATTGTGGTTAGAGAAATGCTCACTGAAATCCTGGATGGATATGGCCTCAGGTTGAGAGCCCTGCTCAACCTGTCCCTCCTCTCTTTTCAAGTGGCTTGTCCTCCTCTGTGTTGCCTTTGCTCAATCTACCTGTCACACAGCGGGCCATGACAGATGGAATCTACAGCAGTCGTGATGGTGCAGAATCCTTGTAATCATAACCAAGACTTTCACTTTCACTGTGTGCCGCACCATTCCCTGTCAACTTCACCAACGTTGAACTGTAATAGCAAGTTCTCAATGATTTTACAAGTTTAGAAATTAATCTGCAACTAAAGTGAAAACAATTGATGGTCCCTCTTTAATAATGCTGGTGGAGTATTGTTTATGCAGTTGAACACATGTTCAGCTTTACAAAGTTAATAACTCTGGTGTCAAATCAGTGCTACACGTGGGGATCAGTTTAGCTCAATTGGCTAGATAGCTGATTCGTTGCAGAGCGAGGCCAGCAGTGTGGGTTCAATCCCTGTGCTTGCTGAGGTTATTCATGAAGGCCCACCTTGCCCCTCGCCTGAGGTGTGGTGATCCTCAGGTTAAATCACCACCAGTCAGCTCTCCCCATAAAAGGGGAATGCAGCCTATGGCCACCTGGGAGGATGGTGCCTTTTTCTTAACGCTGACTGATATCGTAATCTCCCTATGCTGCACACATCTGCCCATCTTCCTGACGACCGCACTAACAACTTCAGCGTAATGGAATCCTTCACGGGCTGTCATTTTGCGATCAAAATTACACCCATTGCGCCAAAAATGTGGGAGTTATAAGCTACATTTTGCGGCCACCTTGTTTTAAGTAGGTGTTGTATATTTCAGATTCAGTTAAATATGGGCAAGTGAAGGAAAGAAACGTTCAACAGTCTGGCTAGATGACGGAGGTGGATGAGAAATGTGAATACTGGAAGACTAATGAACTGAACGTGGGATGTAATATAAAAGAGATAGTCACTTAATTATATATTGAAGTGTCAATGTGGAGCAGTGATGTGGGTGGGAGCTGCATTTTCATGTAGGTTGTGCCTTGCTCAGTAACAGGGAAGAGTGAAGATGGCAAATATGCAAAGGATTCATATCTCCGTTCTGGCTACTCTAGAATTAATAATGACCGGCCTCTCGGTGAACTCTGTGTATTTTCACAGCCCTGCCCTTAGCCCCGCCTTGAGGAATCAAAGTGGCTGAGAATTCACATGGAAAATAGTGGAAATTGTTGAAGCTTGTGACAAGCATGGTTATGTAATGTAAAAACAAATCTTTGGAGAGAGCCTGAAGACAGTTGAACAATGCAACACTGTTTATGCCACAGATTGAACTCGGTTTACATCCCCTTTTTTAGATTAGTTGGCCCAGGTTCCCCTTCATTAATGTACTTCATGTGGTGTGTATCCTGTCATGCCTTATGTAACGTATCATTTCCTCCAGCAATTTAACACAAAAGTCGCTGTTATATTTCATGCTTGCACTTTCAGTGTTGGAAAACGAATGCTGGGAACATTTTCTTGTTTTCGTAACGATGCATAATTTTCCCCCTTTCCGCCTTTCCTTAATTCCCCCCCCCCCCCCCCCCCCCCATTTGCCATGTGCATTTCCCAGTTGGGAAGCTCTAATGCTTCTGCGAATGCTGCTTTTTTTTGCAGCAGTCTTTGACAGGAGAATGAAAACTGTCCCAGCACCTCATACCCAGATGGTCATTGCTTATGGGAGCCCGAAGGTGTGAGCACATCTCCAGCTGCTCGTTGCTGCAATTCAGTGAGGCAACATATTCTCTGCGTTTCCCCAGCTTACCGTGTGAAACAAGGGATGTGCCCAGCTGTGGGGAGGGTAAGGGAAGAAATGGCCAGGCAAGCCAGCGCAAGAAAGAGCACAAAGTAAAACATGAGAAAGAGAGAGAGAGAGAGGGCTGAGAGCAGCTGAGAAAGATAAGAAAATGCAAAATCAGTAAGAGTGAGAAGCTGAAGGCACGGTGCACCCAGATATCAAGTGGAACACTGTTACAAACAAAGACTGAGCCTTAGGGGCATTGAGCAAGCCTTGAGGGCAGTTGGGGAGCACGGTCTTCTCATTTATCAGAGACCAAGGAGCCAATTAAAAACAAAATTGGTACCCATTTATTTTTTTCCAATTAAGGGTCAATATAGAGTGGCCAATCCACTTTCCTGCACATCTTTGGGTTTGTGAGGGTGAGACCCACGCAGACATGGGGAGAATGTGCAAACCCCACATGGACAATGACCTGGGGCCAGGATCGAACCTGGGACCTTTGCGCCGTGAGGCAGCATTGCTAACCACTGCTCCACCATGCCGCCCCTCAAGGGGTCAATTTTAACCTAACCCACCAGTCTGGAGCTTGATGAGATTGGGGGGGGGGGGGGGGGGGGGGGTTGAACCTGGTATTGAATTTGCTGCAAAACCATCATCCATCGGACCCTGACGGTTTTCTACCCTACAGATTAGGTTAAAATTACACCACTAAGAAGCCTGGGCCACTGAGCAGAGAAAGAGAGAACACAAGGGGGGCTGGATTCTCCGATTATGAGGCTACGTCCTCACGCCGGCGTGGGAACAGTGGCGTATTACCCCCGCGAATTTAGTGCAAAATGGCCACTGATCCTCCGTTTGGCTGGGGCCTAACATCCGAGGAGCGTAGAGCAGCCGGTCGAGCAGCAGCCTGCAGCGGCCACGCAGTGCAACATGGCGCCGGCCGCTCGCAGACCCGGCTTACAAAATAGTGGCCCCCTTTGGCCGGCTCGCGAGCCCCGGACTACCTCCCAACAGTGTCCCCAGCTCCTGACCAAGTCCTTCCTGCCGGTGGATCGGCCCTCCATTGACAGTGCCGGCGCTGGACTGAGTCTGCAGCTGCCACGCCGAGTTCCCGACAGATGATAGCACATGTGACCGACGCCGTTGGGAACTCGGCTGGTTGGGGGCGGAGCATCGGGGGGTGGGCCTCAGGCAATGTCCTGAAGCCGTCGAAACGGTGCGCGGCGTGCCCCGCTTTGGAGGGGGCGATGCATCGCGAAAGCGGCGCCACCCTCGATTTCGTCGGGAACTGGTATTCGCCGGCCGATCGGCGTACGCGATTTTGGCGTCGCCAACCGGAGCATCCCGCCCCTGGAGTCTGGACCTAGACATTTGACTGCTAGCATCGGGGAGAAAGATTCGGAGATGGAGGCTGTGCTCGAATTTGGTTGCAGGGGTTATCATTACTTAATATAATTGAAAATAGAGATAGCTTGTGGCATCTCAGGGCAGACATTAAAAGGAAGTTGGTCAAGGCCTGGTAACAGTATCCCGGTGTAGTTACTGAACTGTGAATAACTTAGTGAAGTAAATCATAGTGGTTAATGCAAAAATACAAGGGAAATCAAAATGGTCAATCTATTACTGTGTCATACGGCAAGTTGATTCAGGCCTGCTTTCAGGCTGCCTGGTAATAAAGTAATTATACAGCAGCAGGAGTATCATTACCACTGAGTTCAGGATCAATGTGTCAGAGTCCTCGTGGGGATGTTTGGTGCAGGCCAGACAAGCAGTTGACCTGTGCCCTGTGCTGGTAAATGACAACCTTGTAATTTCAGTTCAGAAACCTCAAGCATTTCAGCTATAAACCCTCATGGGAACTTATGCGTCTCTTAGACCTTGGCTATTGCTAGCCTAACCCTAAAATCTTCAGATTGGAACAAACTGGTTACAACAAATAAAACAGCAAATCTACCGATGTGGATTTCTGGATAACTTAATTTGAAAACTCGTGTGGTGAGTCTAATATCCTGAACAGGACTCACGGGGTGGGAATGATCATCTTCCCTGCAGTCTTCCCAGAGTACGAGCTCTCCCGCTGGGGGTGGGGTACTCTAATTAACCAATTTATAAAAGATCGCCAGTAAGGTACCAACCAGAAAGAGACCTGGTAGGGATCTACCCGGAACTGTATATGCCGTTTTGTAAATAAATCTAGTTCTTTACTCGGCATGGACTCCTCATGTCCTTATTAAACTGGCGACGAGGAGTAAACTAGTCTGCTTTCGACACTGTGACATACTTGGCTGAGCCAACTCCCCAATTTTCTGGACCCAGGTTGGAACAGATTATATCACCATGTCTCTGTTTGGCGGGTTAGATGCATTTGACACCGGTGTTGAAGACTGGAAACAATACGCAGAAAGGATGTGTTACTTCTTCCGGGTCAACAACATCATGGAGAATGAGTGCCATACGGTCATACTATTGCTGACCTATGAAGCGCACACGTTCGGGATGATCCGGAGTCTCACGTACCAGATACCCATTCACTCGACCAACTCATGCCACTTGTGGTGCAACACTTTACCCCAACACCATCAGTGATAGATCAAAGATATAAGACGGGATTCTCCCGAACCAGCACGATGGCCCGACTCCGGCGTCAAAAACGGCACAAACCATCGTCGGGCCGACCGGAAGTAGCGGAATTCTACACGCTTCCGGGGGCTAGGCCAGTGGCAGAGGGCTAGGGGCCGCTCCAGCCGGCACCGAAGCGACTGCGTGAGTTAGCGCATGCACAGAACCACCGTCGTGATTCCGCGCATATGCAGACCGGCCGGCGTATTCTGCTGCATGCGTAGGGGGGGTATCATCTCCGCACAGGCCATGGCGGAGCCCTTGAGGGGCCGGCGCAGAAGGAAGAAGTGCCCCCACTGCACACGCCCGCCCGCAGATCAGTGGGCCCTGATCGCGGGCCAGGCCACAGTGGGGCCCCCCCAGGGTCGGATCCCCCGCCCCCCTCCCTCCCGAAGACCACAGCAGCCAACTTACCTGCCAGGTCCCGCCGTGTGGGACTATGTCCAATCCACGGCGGCGGGACTGGCCAAAAACCTGCGGCCGCTTGGCCCTTCGGGGCCCGGAGAATTGGCGGGTGGGCCGCTGCCAACGGCCCCCGCCCGGCGTGGCGTGATCCCCACCCCCATCCGAAAACCGCCGCTGGAGAGTATGGCAGCCGGCGTCGGAGCGATGGGGCGGGATTTGCGCCGCACCCCGGGGATTCTCCGACCCCCGTCAGAGAATCCCACCCATAGTTTTAATATGACGGAGAGGTCCCCCAGGGCGTCCGCTGACAAGTTCATATCGCGGCTGAGGAAGATAGCCAAGTTTTGTGTCTGTGGGATTGCTTTATCAGACATGTTTCGCGATCATTTGGCCTGCGGTATAAATAATATGGAAACACAAAAACATCTTTGGAGCGAAACCCACTTGACTTTTCAGCAGACACTGCAGATCTCCTTGTCCCGTGAAAGCATGGAATGGGGCGTTACCCCTCACAGTGTATCCCCACGGCCCAGACCGACCGCCGCAACGACTCCGACCTCTGGGCGAAGAGTCAGTTGTCAAGACACGGGACGTTCCCAGACTTGGCTGAAGGCGATTCTGGCCCGTGTACAACGTGTGGACGCAGCAGGAAGGCCAGTGCTGCAGGCGCCCTGGTCGAGGTAGGCGTCAGCCCCGGGGCCGGGTCCTGCATCTGAATGATCCAGAAGAGGCCGTGATGCAGCTGTACTGTTTGGCAGTGCACTGCGTGACCCCTATTTCTGTCCTGATACAGGTGAATGGTCATATGCTCCAAATAAATTAGACACTATGAGTACACCTGGCTCCCGTTCAGAGGATCCTCGGCAGGCGTAGTCCTTCAGCGTGTCATGGCGAGTGTCCTGCATGGATTGCCGTGCATTGCGGTTTATTTAGATGACGTGCTAGTCACAGGGACCATGGACCAATAACACTTACAGAACCTTGAGGCGGTGTTGATGGTTCTTTTGGAGTATGGGGTCTGCCTGCGCTGCGCGAAGTGCACGTTTCATGCAAAATAAGTATTCTATTTAGGATATTGAGTGGACTGAGACAGCCTGCATCCAGTTGTCGAGAAAATGAGAGCCATCAAAATGGCCCCCACCCAGCGAGATGCAACAGAGCTTCCCACTTTTCTTGGAATGGCCAATTACTCTGGCTCATTCATCCTGAATTTGGCAACCACCCAGGCCCCCCTTCACTTGCCCTACTTGTAAATGGAACAAGGCCCAGGATAAGGCGCTTAAGAAGGTAAACGGCAGTTGTCCTCTTCAAGGTGTTGATGTATTTCAACCCATTCTTTGTCACATGATGCATCGTTATACATGATTGGGGCAGTCCTGTCTCATCGGATGAACGATGGCCGTGAACGTCCGATTGCCTTTGCGTCCCGGACACTATCTGCAGATGAGAGAAAATCCGCCCTGATCGAGAAAGAAGGACTTGTGGTTGTATTTGCTGGAAAGTGGTTTAATCAGTATGTCAATGGCCGCAATTTCTTTATCGTCACGAATCACAAGCCGTTGCTGGGCCTCTTCCGTGAATGCAAGGTGATCCCACTGATAGCTTCCACAAGGATTCTACGCTGGGCCTTGTTATTGGCTACTAATGAATACTCTTTCAAACACTATGGGCGGGATTCTCTGACCCCCCGTCGGGTCGGAGAATCGCCAGGGGGCGGTGTGAATCCCGCCTCGCTGCTCCGACGGTAGCTGCCGAATTCTCCGGCGCCGGTTCTTTGACGGGGGCGGGGATCGCGCCGCGCCGGTCGGGGGCGGTTGGCAGTGGCCCCTCTGGCGATTCCCCGGTCCCCGATGGGCCGAGCATCTGCCCGTTTTTGGCCAGTCCCGCTGGCGTGAATTACACAAGGTTTGTACCGGCGGGACCTGGTTCTGAGGGCGGCTTGCGGAGTCCTCGCGCGGTGCCAATCGCTCCAGTGCCAGCCTAGCCCCCAAAGGTGTGGAGGATTCCGCACCTTCCGGGCGGCACGATGCCCGAGTGGTTCACGCCACACTTTGGCGCTGGTACGGCCTGCTCACCGGATACCAGAGAATCCCACCCCACACAGGGACCCAGATTGCAAATACTGATGCATTGCTCCGTCTTCCACTATAGACCAAACTTGCAGACCCACCTGCACCAAATGAAGTGGTCACTGTCCTGAATTGCATAGACTCCTTACCCGTTGCTACATCGTGTAATCGTGATTGGGTGCAAACCGACCCTGTACTTGCCAACATGCGGCATCTGGTGCTCTACAGTGGGCAGCATCGACAGCTATCAGGGGAGTTGAAGGCTTTTGCCTCAAAGTTTTTGGAGCTGACGGTGGAAGATACTACGTTCCTATGGGGATGAAGGTTGTTGTTCTGGCGAAGAGTCAGGCAATTGTGTTGAAGGACCTTCACAACAGGCACCCCGGAGTGTCCAAAATGAAGATGCAGGTGATAAGCCGGGTTTGGACAAGGATATCGAGATGTTGGCCCAACTGTGCTCCATCTGTCAAGTGCTGCCCGGGGCGGCACCCATACACCCTTGAGAATGTCGGGGGTGCCCTTAGGCTCATGAACACGCCGAGTTTGGGGGTCCATTCCTGTGTTTGATGTTTCTCATGTGCACTCAAATTGGCTGGAGGTCCACAATATGGCAACGATCACCTCCTGGGTGACTGTTAAGTGATTGCTCAATTCTTTTCCACCAATGGGATCTCTGAGGTGTTTGTAACAAACAACGGGGCCTCTTTCACGAGGGAGGAAATTGCCTCTTTGTGAAATGCAACGGGATTTGGCATTTCCGCACTTTCCTGTACCATCCGGCATCAAATGACTTAGCAGAAAGAGCGATGCAGACGGTTAAATGGGGGCTAAAGAAATAGACTTCTAGCTTAATGGACACCAGGCTGGCATGTTTTTGATTCTCATACAGGACCTCGCCGCACACGCTGACTCAGATGGCCCCCGCTGAGATGTTAATGAGTCGTAGGCTTCGCACACGATTGAGTTTGATTATCCCGGGCATCGGCCCGAAGGTGCGCTGTAATGAAGAATCGCAAGGACATTGCCCAGTTCTACATTGATATCTTCGACACTTCACACCTGATGACGCAGTGTTCATTCGTAACTTCAATGACGGTGCTCTCTGGTGCTCCAGGATTGTCGCCCGTAAAACAGGAACAGTCTCTTATCAAGTTCAGGTTTGGGGGCAACTAATGAGTCAGCATTTCAGCATTTGGATCACTCAAGGAGGTTGCTCCCTTGTGAGGTTCATCAGAAGAAACATGTCTTGGATCCTCCATCTCCATTGCTGAACCAGCCTGATGTGACACCTCCAGTCTCTCTGTCTACATGCCCAACATTGTATCCTCCATCTCTGGAATGGAGACATAGACATCTGTGTTCTCGGATGCCGATCCAATAGTTTAGCTGCCTCCTCCTGATCTTCCAACGTGGGGGAAATGCATGGGAGGGAAGCCCTTTAGGAATATGTAAATTTATTTAAATGGATTTAGTGGGAACCTTGTTATGTCACCGGCAAGGGACAGGGACAATCAGAGAACGCGGTCTGGCCGCCGACATTCGCGGTTCTGCGATCTTGAGATTTTCCGCCAGTGTTGCTGTTTTTGCCCATGGTGAATGCCAGTGTAAAATCCCACCCTATATTTCTCTGCTCCCACATACTAAGCCAGTGTGGTCTGTTCACCCCTCAGAGATTTCTGCACCCCGTATTGCTGAATGTTAAGCAGGAACTTGACCACATGTTACACATGGGCATTATTTCTCCAATTACAAAACCAACCTGCTGGTGTTCTAGTCTGGTCACCATCGGCTCCAAGTTGGTCTTATGCGCCTAAATAAAGCATGGCAAGAAGTCCACCTGGTGGAATTGGTAGACAATAGTTTGACTACACTCGCCAATGGTGTCCTTTTTATGAGCTTGATGCGAACAGCAGGATTTGGCAAATACACCACCACGTGGAATCTAGGCATCTGATGTTATCACATCCTTCAGGCAATTTTGTTTTATCTGCCTCTCTTTTGGCATTCCGTCTGCCCCTGAGATATTCCAACGTACCAAGTCAACAATACTCAAGAGTAAACAAGGTGTTATCTGCTATATGGACAACATCACACATGGTTCTACAAGAGCCGAACATGACCAAAGAGTAAGGGAGGTCCTCAAGGTGCTTTGGGAAGCAGGCCTCACACTGAACAATGAGCATGAGTTCACCAGGATCAACATGAAATTCCTAGGACATGTCATCCAATGACATGGCATTCTGGCCAATCCTCAGAAAAAAAAGCCATTACTGAGTTTCCTCAACCGGCGTGTATCGTTGATATTCAACATTTCCCAGGGGTGATAAACCAGATGTGAAAGCTTATCCCTAACTTGGCTACACTCACTGAACCCTTAAGCGATCTCCTGCAGAAAGGCCAACAATGGTTCTGGGACAAGAGACAAATCAAGACATTGCAATCCATTAAAGATTGCCTCATCTCATCAGATGTCTTAGCGCACTAAAGCACCACATTGCCTATGATCTGCACTGCGGCTGCTTCCTGTAGGGGTTCTCGTCCAGCTGCAAAAACTTACCTATTTTGCTTTGAAGTCAAACAAAATTGTGCCACATTGAGAAAAGGACAATGGCAGTTACATGGGCCGGCAAGTTTTTCTAATTAGCTGATGGGGCTACCCTTACAGGTGGAAGCAGGCAGCAAGCACATCAAACCATTCCACAAAGATCTGTAGAGGGAAGGTAATATTGAGGAAGCAAGAGGGCTGCAGAAGGACTTGGACAGGCTAGGAGAGTGGGCAAAGAAGTGGCAGATGGAATACAATGTGGAAACGTGTGAGGTTATGCACTTTGGAAGGAAGAATGGAGGCATAGACTATTTTCTAAATGGGAAAATGAAAATGGGGAAATCAGAAGCACAAAGGGATTTGAGAGTCCTTGTTCAAGATTCTCTTCAGGTTAACATGTAGGTTCGGTTGGTAGTTAGGAAGGCAAATGCAATGTTAGCATTCATGTCGAGAGGGCTGGAATACAAGAGCAGAGATGTACTTCTGAGGCTGTATAAGGCTCTGGTCAGATCCCATTTAGTGTATTGTGAGCAGTTTTGGGCCCTGTATCTAAGGAAGGATGCGCTGGCCTGGGAAGGGTCCAGAGGAGGTTCACAAGAATGATCCCTGGAGTGAAGAGCTTGTCGTATGAGGAATGGTTGAGGACTCTGGGTCTGTACTCATTGGAGTTTAAAAGGATGAGGGGGGATCTTATTGAAAGTTACAGGATACTGCGAGGCTTGGATAGCGTGGACTTGGAGAGGATGTTTCCACTTGTAGGAAAAACTAGAACTAGAGGGCACAATCTCAGACTAAAGGGACAATCCTTTAAAATAGAGATGAGGAGGAATTTCTTCAGCCAGAGGGTAGTGAATCTGTGAAACTCTTTGCCGCAGGAGGTTGTGGAGGCCAAATCATTGAGTGTCTTTAAGACAGAGATAGATAGATTCTTGATTAATAAGGGGATATGAGGTTATGGGGAAAAGGCAGGAGAATGGAGATGAGAAAAATATCAGCCATGATTGAATGGCAGAGCAGACCCGATGGGCCGAATGGCTTAATTCTGCTCCTATATCTTATGGTCTAATTCTCCATCGATTTCTTAAGATGCTGATCCCTATTTGACGGTTTCACCTCTGGTTAGTGTCTGTAACTACAGCTATTCATGTCCTGGGCAAGCAACAAACCATGGCTGATGCTCTGTCCAGAACCCCGGTCAGTCACTTGATTCTACATTGGTGTCCGATGCAGAAGCGTTTTCCTGCACTGTCATGAGCTTATTCCCATATCTGCCACAAAGCTCTGGGATGCTCTATGTACCCAAAAAGAGGACACTGAATGTGTTCAAGTGCGAGAGTTATGTCTCCAAGGATCGCCTAAATATAGTCCTACTGATCATCTTATCCACAAATACTGTAAGCACTAAGCCCATTTAACTATTGTGAATGACCGCCATCCAGTTAATGGTCATCATTTGGTCATTCCAGGTGCCAATGCAACAAGATGTTATTCACAGTCTCCACAGAGGTCACCTCGGCATTGCTGAATACAGAGTGAGAGCCCTACAGTCAATGTGGTGGCCAGGTATCACACAAGTGGTCCAGGATTTTGTCCTCACGTGCCACAATCACACTCTGGTACAACGGAATCCCTGGTACCATCTGTCTTTCCTCACCGCTCGTGACAGAAGTTAGGGCTCGACCTCTTTGAGTTTTGACTTCCGGGGCAAGGTGTACCTCGTAGCTATTGATCACTATTCTCAGTGTTTGGGGATAATCAGTCTGTCATGGCATTCAGACCATGTTTTACCAGTAGGTTCCTGGATGAAATTGTTTCTGATGATGGGCCGACGACCATTTTCTGCAGTTCACCATTGATAATGGGATCTTGCATGTCCCGAGCTCCCTTCTTCACCTGCATGCCAACAGGGAAGCTGAGCAAACAGTTTGGACCTAGTAAGGGCCTGATGTCTAAGAATCCTGATTGTTATGTTGCTCTCATACAATATCGGGCTGCTCCCCTTGCCAATGGATTCTCCCCGGCTGAACTCCACATGGACCATTATCTAAAATGCAGTTTCCCCTGTTTCCTGCAAGCCTACAACATCATATCATCCTGCTGAGCGTGAGAGTGAAGGGGATTAATCGCTGGGGAAAAAGCAACAAATGGTCCTCATTGCACTTATTCCCACCAGACCACAGGGTTTAGACTTCCACAAGATGTGGGCAGAAGACCCTCAAAAACATTCCAGATTCTCCATTGTCTCCCGACTCAGTGGAGCTGTCACCAGGATACGTTCGGGGAAGAGTGGTGATGGCTCTGGAAGGTCTCACTTTAAGCAGAACTCAAAGACGGAGAATCGCCGGGGGCTGGCGTGAATCCCGCCCCCGCCGGTTGCCGAAGTCTCCGGCACCGGATATTCGGCAGGGGCGGGAATCGCGCCGCGCCGGTTGGCGGGACCCCCCGCTCGATTCTCCGGCTCGGATGGGCCGAAGTCCCGCCGCTAAAATGGCTGTCCCGCCGGCGTAAATTAAACCACCTACCTTACCGGCGGGACAAGGCGGCGCGGGCGGGCTCCGGGGTCCTGGGGGGGGGGGAGCGGGGCGATCTGGCCCCGGGGGGTGCCTCCACGGTGGCCTGGCCCGCGATCGGGGCCCACCGATCCGCGGGCGGGCCTGTGCCGTGGGGGCACTCTTTCCCTTCCGCCTTCGCCACGGTCTCCACCATGGCGGAGGCAGAAGAGACTCCCTCCACTGCGCATGTGCGGGAATGCCGTCAGCGACCGCTGACCCTCCCGCGCATGCGCCGCCCGGAGATGTCATTTCCGCGCCAGCTGGCGGGGCACAAAAGGCCTTTTCCACCAGCTGGCGGGGCGGAAATTCGTCCGGCGCCGACCTAGCCCCTTAAGGTTGGGGCCCGGCCCCCAAAATGCGGAGCATTCCGCACCTTTGGGGCGGCGCGATGCCCGTCTGATTTGCACCGTTTTGGGCGCCAGTCGGCGGACATCGCGCCGTTTCCGGAGAATTTCGCCCAGGATTGCTATTTCTTGGGAAGTTAAAATACTGCAGACTGGACTAAAACAAATCAATCCAGTAAAGAACCCCTAGCAGCTAAAAGAAAATCTGAAAATTGGCTACTCTTCTCTGTTTGTTTTCACTTGTGAAATGTGCATCCTTTTTCCCACCTAAATCACTGCATTGTGGGCAGAGCTGAGAGTTAAATGTGGGAAAAGTAAGAAAGAGCTCAACGGCCCCACCATTGCAATCAAACTGTAAGCAGCCAAGGCAATGACTGCTAAGGTATTGTAACCAAGAGTCAAATTAACTAAAAGTGCAGGAGGAACCTCAATAGGTATAAAAGGTTCAAGACAGCATGAAAAATCTTGCAAAAGGTGACCACAAAATTTCCAACACTCAGTTGGAAGGCAGCAGACCTCCTACCTGAAATTACTTTGTTCCAGCAATTCATTAAGCTATATTTTTTGGACTTCAATATTCCAAAGCAGATTTTAAAAGAAGCCATAAATATGAAAATTGCTCCAGACAACGAAGGCCTCCACAGAGTGAACATATCAGGTGTGTCTGACAATCATCTTAAAAATCCAGATAAATTATGGCCAACACTCGAAGATCAATAACAAGTGAAGCTCACATTCCAAATAGACCATCTGGAATTCATGTCTTACAGGTCACAACCCACTGAGGCCATTGATCAGTTTATAAGCAGATGCAAAGCCAAGTTTCACGGCAGCTGAGTTGGTTGAGAGAATAATCAAGATTGTGCTAGCATTTAACCCAATAGACAAAAAGATAGTGAGCTGCCACCATCATATCAACCCCAGCCCCCACCGCACGCTCACCTCCAAGCCCGCTATCTTGGGGCTAGAACAATTCAGCTCTGAATGTCCAAGAAAGCTTCACTAAGTACATTATAAAACGGGATAAAACAGCTTTAATATTCAAAGAAGTGATTGTCATCCATGGTGAAAAACACTGTTGTTTTGCTGTCATGGAACCGGATTTTTAGAAGCAAAGTTTATCAGCTTTAATTAAAATGATTTGCAATATTGCAGTATTTTTCCAAGGTGGGCGAATTAATCATTTTTATTATTTTCTGTGGTGGCCATGATGCAGAGAACCCCTCCCCTGCAGTGCATCTGTACCGTGTTTACGATTGTGATTCAGGCAATTGACAAGGTTCCTATTCCATCCAGGCAGGGATCTATTTAACATTCAAAAGTTGCAGCCCAGTGGTACCATCTATTTCACCATGTAATATCAAGCTGCAGATGAAAAAACAGCCGCAATTATTCAGGTCTTTCTTTGCATTTGTATTTCCTTATGTCAGACAGTATTCCAATGAATCTGTGTCGCACCGCCTCTTTCTTATACCATGGATTCTAAACATCAATGCAACACTCCTAATGTGACCTTACATGGTTTTATATAGATTCAACATTCCAGTTGAGATTTTATAATCTATGCTTCTTGTTATAAAATCCAGTATACCATCCACTGAGGTGCTGCTTTTAACTGTTTGTGAACCTAAACCCTCACATCCCTCTGAGCTTCCATGTCACCCAGTCTTCCCACACTGTCATTGTTTTTGCCAAAATGTACTATCTCAAACTGACTGGCATGGAATTCTGTCTGCTGTATTTTTTGCCTAGTTATTTTACCTTATCACTATCCCATGAAATTTTTATTGGTCCTCAGAATTATTTACTATGCCTCCTACATTAGCACCATCTGAAAACGTGGGAAGCACATACAACCGGTATCCAGATGACTGATTCACAGAGTGAACAGAAACAGTCACAGGACATAACCTCGTGCGCCATCACTACTTTCAATCACTCTGAAAAAGTACCCTCAACTCCTGCATTCTATCTGTTCCTCTCTGGTTAGTTTGAAATCCAATTTGCTGTTTTCTTCTATGTCCCTTAGTCATCACCAATAATCTCTGAAGAGTTTGTTTGAAATTCTAGCAAGATACTTGTTTCCCGGTCATGGCTTGGCTGAATGGAGTCTTAGTCGGGTGCAATTTCAACAGTATCACCCATCATCTCACACCATTTTCAACTGACAGTTCTTCATGTATCAATCTTGATGTTGAGTGCCAGCAGTTTTCTGACCTGGAGGCATCTTGACTGAGCTCAATTCTGTTCTCCCTCACATGTAGACATTACAACATGAGTCATGAGATTACAAGTGGGAAGAGGATGGGTTTGGAGATTGATCCCCACTGTTGCCCCTAGTCCCAAAGTGCTCAATTGCTGAAGTACCCTGACTGTTACCCTAGCTGTTAACAGCACAAAATGGGGCTCAAACCCTCCTTTGCTACATGATTCAGTTAAGTAATGATTTTGCCAGAGTCATGTAAAATTAAAGTTATTTGTTTGTGCGCATTTTTTAATTTTCCTCTGTAAAGCACCAAGTGATCAATGCTCTCTGACCTTATAGTCATCAGACTTTCCACCTAATGATAGCTTTGAAAAAGGCAGATTTAGGAATATGCCTCATACTGAATCCCTAACACCAGGTTAATGCTAGCACAGTGGCAATGAGGGAAAGTAGCCAAATTTGGAATTCCATTTCACAAGTCAAATCTATGCCAGCTCCTATAGCAAGGCTCTCCTTTTCCTGGCTCAGGGAGAATCAAGATGGGGGCAGCAGACCCAATCCAGGCAGCACCTGCAGCTGGAGTGTCATATTGTGAAAGGACAGCCGGAAGCAAAAATGAAACAGACTCACTGTGTAGTGCCGCTCCTTTTCTCGACGGGTTTCTCTTTGTGAATTCTGCAGTCGGATAAGCTGTCCTCGCGAAGCTGCGACAAGCTGAGCTGTGGAGACAGGAGAAGCAGGCTGTGTGATTACTCTCAAACCAGTTCGCTCATCAACATACAATTTCTTGCGGAATTCTTTTGAAGTGCTTTCTGCTCAACAAGAATGTCGACTCACAAAAGAAAGGCACTCTTGTTATCTTGAACACAATAATATTTACACCCCCCCCCCCCCATTAGCCATTTCAATAACTTTGTTATTTTTGCTTTCAGCTGGTGGAAACTATGAACAGCTTATCTTACTCAGGAACAGCATCTTTTATTTATTGTGTGTCTCTATTGTTGCTGAAAATGACTGGCTGTTGTCAGCCATGTTGGCAATAGCTTGGATGGGAATAATTTGTTTTGATCAGTGTTCTTGGGGCGAATAGAATTGAACTTGAATGATGTATATTTTGCTTTTTTCTCCCCAGACCCCAAGGAGTTATCTGCATCTCACACACCAGCCAAAATATATAGTTTAATTTCCTTTGGTGTTCAGCACAAGAACATTCTGTGTCCTGTTTCAGAAATAACATAAAGCTTTATTATTTTGAGGCCATTATGCCCTTTGTTGTGATTCATATCAGATACAGGATAGCGCCACTTCACTGTGGAATTTCATCAACAAAACAAATGGGGGCAGTGGGGAGTAAATTCTTAATTAAGCAAAAGTCAACCTTCACATCATTGTTCCCCAAAGGCTAAAGCAGCGAGATAAAAGCACCGGCTAAATATAGCCCAGACTCAAAGATCCATTTGAAAGAGAGAGTCATAAATAACGCATACAGGATTTGATGGAAAATGGCTTGCAGCTCACACTCAGGGGCACCACTCACAAGTATTCTGTGATGAGCTGTAAATGTTATTGGCCTTTTGAAGACTTTTAAAATAACAAGACTGTCCTGGGTTTATTGCCATCAGATAATATAAGAGATATGCAATACTGAAGAAAGCATTAATGTTAAAAGAACTGCTATGTTCACACTGGTGTCACACATCAGATAGTCACGTAAGAATGTTCTCCATTTGACGCAACTTATTTCATGTAAATTTTGGTGGACATTTTGCTGGATGGCACAATTAGGAATGGAAGTTGATCGTGTACTGCCAAACAGTGGAATTATAATTCAAGTGGATGGCTATTCAGGCTTCTTACGTAGACCGGACTTTCATTGCTCCACCATCTGCCTAGGCCTAGAAACTCTGGAATTTCCTCTCGAAATCTCTCTCTCTTTCCTCTTTTAAGATGCATCATAAAAAACATCCCTTTGATCAAGCTTTTGGACATCTGCCCTAATATCTTCTTAAGTGGCTCCGTGTGAAATGTTATTTGAAAACGCTCCTGTGAAATGCTTTGGGACGTTAACGATGTTACATAAATGCAAGTTGTTGTTGTAAGTGTGTAGGCATTGTTTCATTCAAACTGAGGTAGATTGGAGCCTTTGATGTCCATAAACCTTGTACATTCACAAATATCTACAATTCTCGTCAGAATATTAATCATGTTCCACACAGCAACACTTTTTAGCTGAACAAACTACCCTTCCCTTTGTTCCAAATTACGGAAAGGTGTGAGATGTGCTCCCAGCCTCCCTCCATTCTGTCTCTCCGATGCAGGGGCTTTTTTCTCCTGGATATTTTTCCAGGATCAGAGAGACATCCGTACCATCAAAAGATAGTGACAGAATTATCCTAGGAGACCTGTGCAGAGGATTCATTGGTGATTTGGAATCAATTCTAATAGAAATGATGCTCTTGTATTAAGACTCTCCTTTCAATTTTCATTTTGTTCTCTGCTTCTTCAGCCCTACTTTTTGTGATGTGTTGTGGATTTGTTGTCTATGTTAATAACATCTGGACAATTTAGCTGACCCACTTTACTGCCCGTGGGGGACATCGGCTTACACGCACAGTACAAAGGTGGTCTTGATATCTTAGTGAATAAAAGTTAACCTCCTTCAGTCAGCCTATATGCCTTCACAGGAACATAGGGAATAGAAATAGGCCAGTCAACCTCTTGAACCCATTCAACTTGATCTTGGTACTCTTGTATGTGAACTCTATTGTCCCACCTTTGCTCCTTATCTAATCCAGCTATCTCAGTCTTGGGCGCTCCAATTGTCCTAGCGTACAAAGACTTTGGGGGATTTGTTCCAAATATCTACCAACCTTTGTGTGCAGAAGTGGCTCCACATTTCACTGCTGTATGTGCTTGTTCAGTTACACATCTGCTCTGCACCATTCCCCAACTTCAGAACTTCCCGGTCTCTCTTGACGTGTACTATTCTGTTAATTATAGGTTTTCTTAATCTTAATTGGATGTTCCTTTATCATGTCAGCTTCTCCTTTCAATGTATTGTGGGAGGTAGTGACGTCTTGGAAGATTCTATTCAATAATCCCCCCAAATTAGTATGTGGATCGTAATGTGGGATTGATCCATGCCTGTTGTTCCAATCCAGGCAGCATGTCAACTTTGTGCTGCCTGCTCATTATCATGACTGTTGTGGGGGCATGCCTCAGCAAGTCGCTCACAGCAGTTAAAGTGAGAGGACCACAGCAGATAAAGTGAGCCCACACCTCTTACTGGAAAGCGGCTTTGTGGCTGAAACATGTGCTGGAAGTGAAGTCACAGCTGATCCTGCCCTGGGAAAGGCATAAAAATTGGCACAACATGGGAAAGACCAGGCTCCAATATTTTCCAATGATGTGTTACAGGCTTCATTCGAGGAGGTGCAGAGAAGGAGAAATTTGTCATCTCCACAGGGGACCAGGTGGTCCTCCAGACACACATTCAGGAGGAGGCAGTAGGTGCCCAAAGCTGTTGCATTCCACAACCTGGTTGCCATTCTGTAAACATTCAGTGACATCATATGAGGGTAAAGGTCAGTGGATACATCTTCAAATGCTATTTCCCACCAAATATACCTTTTGCCTCAGCTCAATTCACCACAACCCCATCAGTCGTCTATCAACAATCTCTAATAATCAGGCTCAATCCAAAAATTATACTTTTAAAACATTTTTTTAAAAATTCATTTACGGGCTGTGGACGTCGCTGGTTAGGCCAGCATTTGTTGCCCATCCCTAGTTGCTCTTCAGAAGGTGGTGATGAGTTTCATTCTTGAACCGCTGCAGTCCTTGACTTGTAGGTACAGCCACTGTGCTGTTAGGGAGGGAGTTCAAGGATGTTGCCCCAGCGACAGTGAAGGAACAGCAATATATTTCCAAGTAAGGATGTTGAGTGACTTGGAGGGGAACCTCCAGGTGGTAGTGTTCCCAGGCATCTGCTGCTCTTGTCCTTCTAGGTGGTAGGGGTCATGGGTTTGGAACGTGTTGTCTAAGGAATCTTGGTGAGTTGCTGCAGTGCATCTTGTAGATGGTACACCCGGCTGCCACTGTTCGTCATTGGTGTAGAGTTTGAATGTTTGTGGAAGAAAGAGCAATCAAGCGGCTGCTTTGTCCTGGATGGTGTTGAGCTACTTGAGCGTTGTTGGAGCTGCACTCGTCCAGACAAGTGGAGAGTATTCCATTACACTCCTGGCTTGTGCCTTGTAGATGGTGGACAGGCTTTGGGGGGGTCAGGAGATGAGTTACTCGCCGTAGGATCCCTGGCCTTTTACCTGCCCTGGTAGCCACAGTATACATATGGCAAGCCCAGATCAGTTTCTGATCAATGGTAACCCCCAGGATGTTGATTGTGGGGGATTCAGTGATGGTAATGCCATTGAATGTCAAGGTGCGGTGGTTAGATCCTCTCTTGTAGGAGATGGTCATTGCCTGGAACTTGCGTGGCCCAAATATAACTTGCCACTTGTCAGCCCAAGCCTGGATATTGTTCAGGTCTTGCTGCGATCGGAGTCGCGAATGGTATTGAACATTGTGCAGTCACCTGAAAACATCCGCACTTCTGACCTTATGATGGAAGGGAGGTAATTGATGAAGCAGTTGAAGATGGTTGGGCCTCGGACATTACCCTGAGGAACTCCTGCTGTGATATCCTGGAGCTGAGATGATTGACCTCCAACCACCACAACCATTTTCACTTCACCCTCACACGCTTGGCACTGCTGTAACCCCCACACCGCAAAGCTTGCACACGCTGCCAGCTGGTCAACCATGACAGACATATCAACCAAATGGATCGCACGACACCTCACTGGCACACTTTTTACTCTCTTGAGGACAGATTGGTCAGCAGGACCTAACTGGCAGGGAGGGGGGCAAACATGGCTGCATACCATTATTGTGGCTGTCATTGCTGAAGTTGCGGCCCACAATGGAGCTGAAACCATCAAAGATGAAAGTATACTCAAACCTAAACCTCTTGCTCAGGTTTCACCCTGCTCTCACCCAACACTCTCTTTTTGATTCAGAAGCTGCAGGCTGTTTAAGCATCCACCTCTTCAATTGTATCCTTCCCCTCAGCACAAACTCCGTATATGCCTTACTCCTTTCAGATAGTTAAGAACCGCAACTGGAGAGTGATGCATAGACAATAGATGGAAAAGGAAGAAGAGAGGAATGCTGAAGAAACACACTTGTTCTCAAACTCACTGCCATGAGCTCAGTACAACTGCTGCACATATTTTGTATTGTTGAGTCTGTACCTGAATGATACATGCAGATTGACGCTATAATCTGCCTATACTGTATACTAATGGCCTCACAAATATGGCGTATTGTGTGACTCGCAACAGAACTATGCACTGCAGATGGCATTTTGGATTTCTAAAGCCACTAGTGCCTCAAAAATGGGTGCCATGCATCCAGATTCTGCAGCCTGCATTTCTTCATAAGTTGTTCGTTGGTTCTCAAGTCACTGTTTAATTTCAAAAATTTACTAAGTTACTTCATCTCGAGGTATTTGTCATTCTAAAATAATTCATTAATATCCATTAAAAAGGTGGCGCACTGGTTAGCTTTGCTGCCTCACGGCGCTGAGGTCCCAGGTTCGATCCTGGCTCTGGGTCACTGTCCATGTGAATGTCGTGTTGGGTGCTCTGCTACACAGACGAACCAACATGGTTGCGGAAGGTACAACTCAGTTTTATTACTAACAATTATTAACATTTGTAAACTGGTTGCTGTGGTTCGTTCATTACCCTCTAACCTGTGGACCCAGCCCTAACACTATCTTGGAGAGGCACTCAGCACATGGTGAATGTCTGAGTGGCTTGCTGTGAGCTCTGTGCCCTGAGCTGTCTCCTGCTGGAATCAATCGGAAGTGTCGTGTTCCCCGTTTTATAGTGTGTCTGCTCTTGCTTGTGATTGGCTGTGATGTTGCTTGTGTATTGATTGGTCCGTTGACCTGTCCATCAGTGTGTTTGTGTGTTTGCACCTTGATGTTTATCTGAATATCATGACAGTGGAGTTTGCACATTCTCTCTGTGTCTGCGTGGGTTTCACCCCCACAACCCAAAGATGTGCAGGATAGGTGGATTGCCTACCTTAATTGAAAAAAATGAATTGGGTACTCTAAATTTAAAAAAAACTGTTCATTAAAAACCCATCTGCTGATCTATTTCAAATGTTCTTTGAGCATAGAGCTTAAGAAAGCAAGACAATTTCTGTTTATTATTTTGTGTGGATTTGACTATTTTACTTCTCCGCTTCATTCTCTCTTTTTTATGCTCCTCAGAATTGACTGGGTTGGTCATTTTTGTTTTTTTAAACAATTAATTGATTTGCCTTTGTGACAAGTGTTTCATAAATGCTCCCCATACATAGTGATGCAGAGTTGAAACTTGCATCAAAGTGCATAATTTGATTGCAAAAGTGCTATTGAATTGCCTGCATATGAAGGGGAGCCCGTGCAAACCTTCAAGACGGTGCACCTTTCAACCTCTTTTTATCCGCACTTAAATGGGGAATGTAATTAGCGATTTGCTCCATTTCACTTCAGCAATATTCAAGGGCAGCTTGGGATGCATGCTGGGTCCTTATCTTCTGTCACAACTGAAATGCTGGTGCATGGTTGTGAGATAGAAGACACTTCGATGTGACGTGGTCACATTATGTTCTAGTGGCTTTGGAATGCTGATGATATCCTGAATGGTGTTAATGGAACAATGGAACAATCTACAGGCTACCTCTAAGAACAAATCAACTTAACTCTTCCTCCTTTCTTCCCCCATGGCTTAGTTCGTGAAGTCATGGCCTGTTGTGGCACTGAGTCATAAATTTAAAAGGTGGTCAGTGCTGAGTTTGGGAGTCTCAATATGTCTCAACAACTGGCTTTAACCATCTAGTGGTGGGAATAGAAATATCAAGCACTGTTCCTACCCTGATTGTCATTCCCTTTCTGGAAATCCATACGTTACAACAATGACTACCCTTCACTAAAATCTTGGTAATGACAAGTAACTTTAAAAAAGAAATGTGAAATCCTTATTATTTACTAAAAGAATGAAACCATGAAATTCTACGGTTTAAAACAGAGAGAGTTTTACCATACAAGAGTTAAACAAAGCAAACCATAAATACTATCATAGCTAACAACCTATAATCTAAAACCTAGACTCAACATTAAATGAAACTTGAATTCACAAGCAAATTGTGGTTAATTTTAAACTGTTATCTACACCTTAAATGCCATATATAACTCAGCCAGAATTTACAAATTGGCTCAGCAGTCCAATCACCAATCTCTTTAACAAAGCCCTTCAAAACCTTATCTTCCTCATGAAGAATTACAGCTTTTCTTCATTTAGGATTTAGACTGATCCCCAGCTGACAGTGGCACACAACTAACCCAGGTTCCATGAGCATGGTCTTTACTAAAAATGGCACACGTCTGCAGGACTTCCTCAGCTCCATTGGATGGTGTAGATCCATCAAATGTATCTTCAAGGGCCAGAAATAACTCAAGCCACCATAGTTTTTATTATTCTCAACTACTGGATCTCACCTCTATCATCTTTAACCTGCCACTGGATTCATCATCTATCGAGCTCTGATGGTTCAGTCTCCTTTTGTATTGTTTCAACTAGAGGTTTTAGTTTCCAATTCTCAGTTTCAGTCATAGTTCCCTTCGTGACGAGGAGGGTCAGTTTCCTTTTTCCGTTCCATTTTCAATTAGGGTCTGTCTCAAAAGTTACAAGCTTTGAAATCACAAGTTCCTCACTTTGTCCAGCCCATTCTGAGCAATTAATTCCACTCTTACTCTTTCTCCTCCCTCCCTGAACATTGATAGGGTTCCCTTATCCTCACCTTCAAACCCCATCCGTGACCTGGTCTGTGTTTAATCGGTCACCTTCACCATTTTTGCTGTCTCTGGTGTGATGTCACCACCAAGCAAATCTTCCCTTCCCTTCCCCTTTCAATAGGAGCCATTCCGTCTGTGATATCCTTATCTACTCCTCTATCACCTCAACACTTGAGCCTTCCCACATCTTTCCATGCATGCACCGGAGTTGCAATGCATGCCCTTTAAACACATCTCCTCTCACTGTCCAAATCCCCAAATACTCCCTCCAACTGACACAGTGATTTAATCATACTTCTTTCAATTTAGAAGACTGTATACACAACTTAAAATGGGGTCTCCTCTACACTGGAGAGCCGCTTTGTGGAATATCTCTGTTCAATCCTTCAGTTTCTGATCACCTCTCATTTTAATTCTCCAGCTTGTTTCCACTCTGACCTCTCTCCCTCGACCTCCTGCAGTGTCCCAGTGAAGCTCAACTTAAGCTCGGGGAACAACACTTCAACTGGGCACTTGACAGCCTTCTGGACTCAACATTGTTGTCAAAAATTTCAGATCATAACTTCTGTCCCCATTTTGTTTCCTATATTTCTTTGCTCTTTCTCCTCACTTTTTACTCTTTCTTTCTTTTGAACAGCAGCAGTTCATCATTGTACCATTCACACCTCCGCTGGACGGGTGTTCTTTACTTTTCCCAATCTCACTGCCTTTAGCTTTGCACTATCTTCCCAGTTGTTATCGAATCTCTCCTGCCCTCCACTCTATCACAGATCTTCCTTTTGGTTCCTTCACCTACTCTCGCCCTCTCACTTGTTTAAAACCCATTACCCATTTTAACATTTCCAATTCTGATATTATAATCTTTATTGTCACAAGCAGGCTTACATTAACACTGCAATGAAGTTACTGTGAAAATCCCCTAGTCGCCACACTCCTGTGCCTGTTCGGGTACACAGAGGGAGAATTCAGAATGTCCAAATTACATAACAGCACACCTTTCGGGACTTGTGGGAGGAAACCGGAGCACCCGGAGGAAACCCACGCAGATACAAGGAGAACGTGCAGACTCCCCACAGACTGTGATACAAGCTGGGAATCGAACCTGAGACTCTGGTGCTGTGAAGCAAAAGTGATAACAATGAAAGGTCACCAAGCAAAAGCATTAAACCTTCCCTCTCCACGGAGGCTGCTGAATATTTCCAGCATTTTCTGCTTATATTCCCCTGAAGCCTGAGTTCCTTAAAGCAAGTATACTCTTTCTGGTGCTCTTGTTGAACAGATGTGGAAGAGTGTGCTATGAAGGATCATCTCAGGACCATGGTCTGTGCATGTGTGGTGTTGCGTTATGTACTCTGGGATAACACAGGCTGCAACTAGATGCAGCTTTAACCAAAAGATACCCCAGACCTTGAAGCTAGTTCAATCTGATTTATTGAACCAGTAGCACAGTTAGCACAGTTCTCTATGAGTTCGACTCTCTGCTAACCTAAGTGTGGTTACTCTGTCTGACTGAACCAGACTAGCTCTTAGCCACGTGCTGGAGGTGTGATACTGTACATACACCCTGACTCACTCTGTCGTTGTTCATCAGTGGAAAGAGGCGGAGTGTGAGTGCCTCATGCCTTTTATAGTGAGATACCACCCCTGAGTGTCCTGCCTGCTCATTGGTCATGTCCTGTTCTCTGTGTTCATTAGCTGCCTGTCTGTGCCTGTCTGTATATCATTATCTGCATGTCTGCATATCATGACATCTCCCCTTTTTAAAATGTTTTGTTGGCACATGGGAACGTACTTACATGTGGTGGCATATATTAACATATTTACAAGCGGTGGCATATATGCACGTATTTACATGTGAAGACAGCTGTCTAATGTGAGAAAACAGATCATAGCAAACAAATGTTCATAGGTCCAGTCTCTGGGGCTTGCGTCTGATCCTTGTCGACCGCCGGAGAGGTGGTGGTGGGGATGACGGCGTCGTGACAGGCGGGATGGAAGCCTGACTGGTGGCCTCGTAGTTAGAGGTATCAGGAGGTGGCAAAACAATGGACGGAAATGGAGAAGAAAGCAGTTGTGGGCAGGCAACTTTGCGCAGTGCCCGTCTGTTTCGTCGCACAACAGAACCATCAGCCATACGTACAACATACGAGCGGGGCGCAGCCTGACGAACAACGACAGCTGGAACAGACCAGCCACCATCCGGTATCTTGATCCTGACAGTGTCTTCCGGGGATAACACGGACAAATCGGTGGCATGAGCATCATAGCCCAGCTTTTGCTGGTTTCGGAGCTGCTGCACCTTCTGCAGCACCGGGAGGTGATCCAGGTTGGGCAAGTGTATGGCTGGAAGTGTTGTCCGCAGGTCCCTGTTCATCAGGAGTTGAGCCAGCGACATGCCAGTGGACAGTGGAGTTGCCCTGTACACAAGCAGCACGAGGTAGATGTCAGAAGCAGAATCCGCGGCCTTGCAGATGAGCTGTTTCACAATGTGCACCCCTTTTTCAACCTTCCCATTGGACTGCGGATAGTATGGGCTGGAAGTGACATGTTTGAAATGGTATGACTTGGCAAACATAGACCACTTGTGGCTGTTGAAGCACATGCCATGGTCACTCATGACAGTGAGTGGGATACCATGCCTGGAGAACGTCTCCTTACAGGCCTTAATGACGGTCCGAGATGTGAGGTCTGAGAGTTTCACAACTTCAGGGTAATTGGAGAAATAGTCAATAATCAACGCGTAGTCACGACCATTCACACAAAAGAGGCCGGTGCCAACCTTGGACCACGGGGAGGTCTCGATTTCATGCTGCTGGAGTGTCTCCTTGCCCTGCGCTAGCTGGAAGCGTTGACAGGTCGCACAGTTGAGGACCATGTTCGAGATGTCCTGGCTAATACCGGGCCAGTAGACAGCCTGCCTGGCTCTGCGTCTGCACTTCACGGCGCCCAGGTGACCCTCATGGATTTGGCGGAGCACCAAGCTCTGGAGACTGAGTGGAATGACAATCTGGTCCAGCTTGAGGAGGATACCATCAATCACCGTCAGGTCGTCCCTTACATTGTAAAATTGAGGGCACTGCCCTTTCTGCCAGCCATTGGCGAGGTGGTGCATGACACGCTGCAAGAGGGGGTCTTTGGCTGTCTCCTCGCGGATATGGACCACCTTCTCATCAGACGCCAGGAGGGTGCTCGCACACAGCTGCACCTGTGATTCAATCTGCCAGATGATTTCCAGCGGTTCACTAGGCAAAGTCATGTAGCGGGACAATGCATCAGCGATGATGAGCTCCTTGCCAGGCGTGTACATTAAGTCAAAGTCATACCTTCTGAATTTGAGGAGGATGCGCTGCAACCGAGGCGTCATGTCGTTCAGGTCCTTGTGGATAATGTGGACCAGAGGCCTATGATCCGTCTCGACAGTGAATATCAGCAGGCCGCAGACATAGTCGTGAAACTTGAGAATGCCAGTGAGAATACCCAGACGTTCCTTCTCTATTTGCGCATACCTTGTTTCGGTGGACGTCACGGCCCTCGATGCGTAGGCTACCGGTGCCCAGGATGAAGTGTCATCGCGTTGAAGCAGCACCGCACCGATGCCATCCTGGCTCACATCTGTCGAGATCTTCGTCTCCCTGTCTGGGTCGAAAAATGCCAAGACGTTTGCAGTGGTGAGCTTGGCTTTCAGCTCCAACCACTCGGCCTGATGTGCTGTCTTCCACTCAAAGGCAGTGGACTTTTTCACCAGGTTTCGTAGGGCCGTGGTGGGAGATGGCCATGTTTGGGATGAACTTGCCCAGAAAATTGACCATGCCCAGGAAGCGCAACACAGCCTTCTTGTCTTCAGGGACCTTCATGGCTTCGAGGACCTTCATGGCTTCGATGGCCTTGCCCTTGTCTGTGTCCGGGCGCACACCCTGCTGAGAGATCTGGTCACCTAGGAACTTGAGTGTCAACATGCCAAAGCAACATTTGGACCTGCTCAGCTTCAGGCCATTGGCATGGACATGGCGGAATACCTGCTGGAGACGGGAAACATGCTCTTCAGGGGCTGTGGACCATATGATGATGTCGTCCACATACACACAAACCCCTTCAATGCCCTCCATCATCTGCTCCATGATGCAATGGAAGATCTCCGATGCCGAGACAATGTCAAACAGCATGCGATTATAGCAGTATCTGCCAAACGGTGTGTTGAAGGTGCAGAGCCTTCTGCTGGACTCATCCAGCTGGATTTGCCAAAATCCATGTGACACATCTAACTTGGTGAAAGTCGTGCGTGTGCCATCTCACTGGTGTGTTCCTCCCGCTTCGGGATGGGGTAGTGTTCACGCATTATATTCCTATTGAGATCCTTGTGATCAATGCAGATGCGCAGGTCTCCTGTAGGCTTTCTAACACATACCATCGAGCTGACCCAGTCAGTCGGTTCGGTTACCTTGGAAATGATGCCCTGTTGCTGAAGATCCTTGAGCTGTGCCTTCAGGCGCTCCCTCAGCGGAGCCGGGACCTGCCGTGGTGCGTGGACCACTGGCTTGGCATCAGGTCATAGCAGAATTTTGTATCGACATGGCAGCGTGCCCATCCCGTCGAACACATCCGGATACTGAGCGAGGTTGTCGTCAATGCCGGCCTGAAGATCCACATTGGAGGATGTCGTTGTGTAAACCCGCTGCACGAGGTTCAGCTGCTTGCAGGCATGTGTGCCAAGTAGGGATGCCCTGACTGGCTTGACAATTTCAAAACGTAACCGTGCATGGGTGCTCCAGTTGGAGACGAGTAGATGGCAGGATCCCAGTGCCGTGATGGCATTTCCGTTGTAGTCCAGGAGCCTGCAGGCTGCTGGAAGTACCTTGGGAGGCTTCTTTATGCGTTTGACATCTGCCTGTGAGAGTTGGCAGAAGCACCTGTGTCCAGCTTAATTGGACGGAGCAGTGGTTGACCTGCATCACCGCGCACCATTCGTCCGCAGAATCTACAGTGAGGATGGATTGAATTTGTGATGAGTTGGATGTGGCATATTCACATTTGGTAATGATGCCCACACAGTCGGCGGAGTCCAGGCATTCTTCCTCTGAATCCATTGTGCTGCCAGGATCAGAGTTCTGTAATCGTTGTTGCACACGCTGAACGCGCCGTCGTTGGAATTGGGAGCGCTGGCCCCTGACTGGTGGTGTAGACCTTCACAAGGCTGCATAGTGTCCAGGCTTGCTGCAGTTTAAACATCGCCTGCCTCTTGCAGGGCAGTGTTTCTTTAAATGGGCAATGCCGCAGCTCGAGCACGTCGTGACGTCGGCGTCCTGACGCTCTGCGTGTCATCGCACATGCGCAGTGCGAGTGTCGGCCTCTTCGTTATCCCGTTCGCATCACGCATGCGTGGGGCCCCAGGAAAAGTGCGCAAAATGGCCGCTTTCATCAATGCTGAGGCGTTGCATCCGGGAGATGGCCTGCACACTCTCTGCCTCGTGAGAGGCACATTTCTCATTTTCAGCCGATTTGTACTGGGCATAGTGACTTTTGGCGTGCTCATGCACTGTACATGTTTCAATCGCGACTGGCATGGTCATATGCTTGATTTTCAGTAGCGGCTCTCTCAGAGGATCAGCGTGAACTCTAAAAACGATTTGGTCTCTGATCATGGAGTCAGCAATATCATCAAAGTTGCAGGACAGCACTAGCAGGCGAGGTTAGTTAAGAAGGAGTTGAAAGATTCATCTTTACCTTGTAGACGCTGTGTGAATATGTAGCGCTCAAAGATTTCATTGGTGTCCACTTCACAGTGACTGTCAAACTTGTCCAGGATGGTCTGAAACTTTGTCTTGTCCTGGCCTTCAGTGAAGTGAAAAGAGTTGAAGTGTTCGATGGTTTGATCACCCGCTGTTGAGAGGAGAAGCGCAATCTTCCTTGAATCAGACGCACCCACGAGGTCTGAAGCTTTGATGTACAGCAGAAACTTTTGCTTGACTGTCCGCCAGATTACCTCAGGAGGTCCTGAGCTGGTGAGGAGCCTGAATCTTCTACATGGTGCCGGGATACATTTGCTGGTCGTCACGGAATGACTGAGGTAAACCACCTAGATTAAGCAGTCTCCTGGTAGCATGTTGTGTTATGTACTGTGGGATAACACAGGCTGCAACTGGATGCAGCTTCAACCAAAAGATACTCCAGACCTTGAAGCTAGTTCAATCTGATTTATTGAACCAGTAGCTCAGTTAGCACAGTTCTCTATGAGTTCGACTCTCTGCTAACCTAAGTGTGGTTACTCTGTCTGACTGAACCAGACTAGCTCTTAGCCACGTGCTGGAGGTGTGATACTGTAAATACACCCTGACTCACTCTGTAGATGTTCATCAGTGGAAAGAAGTGGAGTGTGAGCACTTTGTGCCTTTTATAGTGAGATACCACCCCTGAGTGTCCTGCCTGCTCATTGGTCATGTCCTGTTCTCTGTGTCCATTAGCTGCCTGTCTGTGACTGTCTGTATATCATTATCTGCATGTCTGCATATCATGACATGTGGCACTGACTTGCACTGCTGTCCTGTCTTCCAAAGCTCAGTTCACTGAGCAGGAGAGCACTTACTAAAATTGGCTTCCATTGTCCATGGAGCAACAATGTAACAGACAATTCTGGGAAGACACAGGCTGGGCTGCCCAAAGGGAAAGTAGATGTTATCTCAAGTCAGACACTCAAAGTGAAATGAAACAGCAATTTTACTTGGTCAGAACAGTCATCCTTTGATCTGCATGAAATTGGCTTGTTGCTGTTTGAAGCAGTTATGTATTTAGTACTCTGGTGATTAAATCCTTGGAATGGTCTCTTTGACGTGGCAGTGAAAAATACTAATTATTTTAATGAGTGTATGTGATTTTTTATGTTTCCAATCACAAATCTGTATCCCACAAGCTGCCCAGTTATTCATTTGATGGGAGCGGGGAAGGTGTGGTGCCAAACTGGTGTCCGAACACAACAGTGTTCCTCTGACAAAGAGGTAAAAGGAATTACTCTCCATGTAGAGCTTCAGACAGAGTGGCTGTTGTGAACAAGTAAAATAACTAATCCCAACAAAACAAATGATCTTATTGTGTGTTGCATAACCCAGCAGCAAGACAGAAAAGCCTTCTGCAGAAAGTTGATCAAAGGCTTTTCAGGTCACTGAACCTTTTTTAGTTGCTCCCTTTGTTTCGACTTATTCTTCAGTGCAATTAATGGCCAAATAATGAGTACCTTGTTTCTTATTGTTTCTACACAAATGGAAGGAAGTGGTATCAGTTCCTGCCTTTGCTCTGTGTTTAACAGGAGGTTAAGCTGGCTGTCCTCCTGTGGAAATGCCAGAGTTTCTACCCATTGCAGGGATGTAGAGCAGTGCTTCTCACAAAGTGTAATCCCAGGATCACTGAGGGTTCTCCAGGTGGCCTGCAGGGTGGCCCAAAAAGCAAGTCACTAACGCGCAAAATTACAGACGAGAGAATGGACTAGAACTCGCATCCCCAGTGCTTGTATGATGTTACATAACCAGACCAGCTCCCAAGAGCAGCACGGGTGGATATAAGTATGAGCCACAACAATGTAATTTTATCAGCAAGATTTATGTTACCTTGGATTTTGCTTGATTAATATAGATGGAAGATTAGTATCTCAGAGGAAGAAGATTTTGATGGTTTTATAACTCATATTAGAATGTTTCAAATAAACACATAGACAGATTTTAATCAATATGGGAATCAAGGGTTATAGGGATAAGGCAGGAAAGTGGAGTTGAGGATTATCAAACAAATCAGCCTTGATCTTATTGAATGGGGAGCAGTATAGCCCAATATACGTCTGATCCCACATCTTATGGTCTTGGCACATTAATGTTTGTAGTATGAAAATGTCTATACTTTTATTTCTGATATGAATTATTAATTTAGTATGATACTTCATAAATTCACATAAATGCATCACATTTAGGGTGGGGTTTACAGGCCCTTCTCACCGCTGGGATTATTTGGTTTTGCCAAAAGTCTTAAAAAAATTTTTTTTAGAGTACCCAATTCATTTTTTCCAATTAAGGGGCAATTTAGCGTGGCCAATCCACCTAGCCTGCACATCTTTGAGTTGTGGAGGTGAAACACACGCAAACACGGGGAGAATGTGCAAACTCCACACGGACAGTGACCCAGAGCCGGGATCGAACCTGGGACCTCGGCGCCGTGAGGCAGCAATGCTAATCACTGCGCCACCGTGCTGGCTTGCCAAAAGTCTCTTGACTGGCCTGCCACATCCCCCGCAGCGGGTTCCACTCTGGTGGGGCCAGAAATCTCAGCTTCAGAAGTGAAAAAGCAGCAGAATATCTACATTTTTCATAATTTCCATTAATCTAATGATTTTCTTTTGCAGCAGCAAACAAAAATGGGTGATGTAGGTGTGAGGCCGCTTTTGCCCCGTGTCCAGCACTGGAGCTCCAGCACAGGCGGCGCGGGTGCGTGCATGCGCGCCACAGCCGGCGCAGGTCCACACATGCTGCCACGGCCGGCGCGGGTCCGCGCATGCGCGAGGGTTGCACATCTCCACGCCGGCCCCCACGCAACATGGCAGAGCCCTACATGAGCCCAGCGCGGAGGAAGCTAGGCCCCCCCATTGGAATTAGCCCGCCCGCCGATCTGTAGGCCCCAATCGCGGGCCTGGCCACCGTGGAGGCCCCCCCGGAGTCGGATCCCCCCTCCAGGTCAGCCCCCGCAGCCAGAACACCGAAGTCCTGCCGGGTAGGACCACACGCTGGCGGGACTCGGCGGGCACGCGGCCCATCGAGTGTGGAGAACCCCCGGGGGAGGCGCTTTTAGCGGCCCCCGACGACCACGCCGGCGCCATTGCCGCCAATTCTCCATTCCCTGGAGAATCGGCGGCCCGGTATCGGAGCGGCATCGCGGGATGCACGCACCCCCCCCCCCCACCCCCCTCACCCCCCGCGCCGATTCTCCAACTTGGCGCGGGATCAGAGAATCCCGCACCAGGTTTTGAGAAAAACTGATGCAGGATGTTCAAATGACAGATCCAGTAAGACGCCTCTTGATTTAATATTCACTTATATGATGGATGATGGAACCATGTTTTATAATTTGTGGAATTACAAGGTTCCCACAGTGATGTGATTTTTTGGATCTGTTCTAATGTTGCCCTTCTTCCTGAGTTCTATTCTGCACATTGCAGGGGACATGAGTCCGATATACATCTGCATAAAACTGTTTAAATTTCTACTGCGTTAAAAGAACCCTTACAGGGAACATGAAGCCTGAAGGAAACGTGATTTGTCACTTCATTCTAACTGCTAACTGATAAACCACAGACCTAACTTTAGATTAGTTTAAAACAAGACATTGGCTGGCAAATATTTTTGTCATTGACAATAGTTTTGGTGAACTGAAAGTACCATGGTAGACCTAGTAATGTTCCCAGAGTGTAAATTTATTGACAATCGAATAGGCAACTCTGTTTAAATCTGAATGTGCAGCTGAATCTGTGTGCAGCTGAATCCAAACACTGCTAATTAAATAAATCTTCCCGTGAGGGTTCGATAGCACCTTGCAGATGTGCCACACTAACAAGCCCATTGGGATTTTAAAATTTGCATCTCTCACGGTGCTAATGCTGAATAGGTGCTATTAATGAGACAGAAAGAACTCCTGATTTAAAGATAAACACACAGTGCAACACAGTTCTTAACAAGATCGTTTTGAGAAGTTTTCTGCATCTGTATTCCTGAGCATCAAACCCATCTCAGTAATGCGCAGTCAGCTTTATAGATTAGCCCAGTGTTTATGTTGAAGTGTATAAATAGCTGTGCCCTGCCTGCAATTTCCATATGAAAATAAGTGGTTAACTGTAATGAGCTCAGCAATTAAGCCTGACCTTCTATTGCTAGAAGTATGAAATGCACAGACAATCTGTTTAGTCACTTTCCGGCCCTGATGTTTTAATGATGCCCCTGGTGCTGCTTAGGCAGACTTCTTTTGAAAATATCTTATTGCGGTCCACATTCATCCTTCCACTTTCACCGCGATAATCAGTTGGACAAGGTAGGTCAAACGCCTTGACGCAGGGCACCATGGGATGGTACAGCACCGCACAGCTTGACGCACGAATGATGTCCTCTGTTTCTGAGTGGTAACAAATTGCCTTCCCTAAAATAAATCTTCCACATTCTCTAAGGCTGAATTAAGCGGCAATTTGCAGACTGGATCGCTCAATGACTGATGAGTGAGAGTATAATGATGCCAGCCTTTCTGAAATCATTACTCACCTTTTCAATTTTCCAACTCCTCTTACATTTCCATCAAAAAAAGAAGCCTAAACAGCTTCAGGAGCTATAATATAATATATATTTTATTCAGATTGCGGGCATGTTTGTGGGAGTCTAGATTTTCCTTTGATTTAATACTGAGGATTTTCTTTCTACTTCTTCAGACCTGCTTCCTTAGTTTGTCGCTGTCATTTTTGTTGGTGCAATGCAGCAGACAATTTAACTGCAAGAACAGCAAAGGCAAGCTATTCTGTGGCGGTAGGAGTAATTGGATAGCACTTTCAGGGAGCAAGCATGGCAGCAATGGACCGAATGGCTTCCTCTTGTACTGTATCATGCTATAGATATTTTAATGTTTTTCATCTCTAGCAAGTTGAGAACATTTGGGGGCAGGATGGTGGGAGAGGAAGATAATTTTAGGTGTTTTTCTTTCTCTGTCAGCTGTGGCTCAATTGGTAGCACCCCTGCCTTTTAATTGGCTTGCTTTGAAAGCAGACCAGCAGTATGGTTCGATTCCCGTAACAGCCTCCCCGAACAGGTGCCGGAATGTGGCGACTAGGGGCTTTTCACAGTAACTTCATTTGAAGCCTACTTGTCACAATAAGTGATTTTCATTTCATTTTCATAATTGGAAGGTTCTGAGTTCAAGTACAAAAATTAAGGCTGATATTCCAATGCAGTACTGAGGGAGTGTGGCATTGTCAGCTATGCTGTCTTTTAGATGAGAGATCAGGCCAAGGCCTCAGTGCCTGTTTGTGTGAATGCAAAAAAGATCCTTTGGCATTACTTTGAAGGAGAGCAGGGAAGTTACTCTTGGGTATCCTGGCCAATGTTTACTCTCCAATCAACCTCACAAACAGATTATCTGGTCAATACAACATTTCCTGGTGTGGGAGCTAGCCGTGCGCAAAATGGCTGCCACGTATCTTACGTGACAAAAGTGACTGCACTGCAAAAGCATTTCATTGGTTGTCAATTGTTTTGAAGTACCTTGTGGTCAAGAAAACCACCACACAAATGAAAGTCTTCCTTCTCCCTCAGTTCCCTTCCTCCTTCACAGTCTGCGAGCAGTTGGAGAATCCGATAGTCACACTACATGGTATTGAAGGGTCTAAGATCTCAGCCCTTTACTTAACACCGAGGCTCTACGATACTTAACAATGCACAAGCGAAAACATGTAGTTCCACTAGCACTGCATTACAAATTTGGGTGTGTTTGGTAATGCACGTACGACCTAAAAATTATGCAAATTTATGCATTCTGCCTCCGCAATCAATGTTCCTTCGGTGACTTGTTCAGGTGTTTTAAGGCAATGCTACAATTCAGTCAGCCCTTTTTGTACATTTTAACTTCAAATGATATTAAATTCTAACTGTAACTATGAAATTGGAACTTTAATTCAGGTATTATTTGTACTCAGGTTGATGTTCAATGATTCTCCTGGGAAAGTGTCCATATGTGTGAAAGCAGAATTAATCTTAACTCTGATACCTTTTTAAAAATGTTTCCAATTAAGGGGCAATTTAGCGTGACCAGTCCACCTACCCTGCACAGCTTTGGGTTGTGGGGGTGAAACCCACGCAGACACGGGGCGAATGTGCGAACTCCACACGGACAGTGACCTAGGTCAAGATCGAACCTGGGTCTTCAGTGCTGTGAGGCAGCAGTGCTACCCACTGTGCCACCATGCCGCCCTCTTAACTCTGATCGATGGTCATAGTTGAAGATACTTTAGAAGCAATTCTGGAAGGGAGGTGATATGGACGCGGGATTGAGCTGGAGTTAGATGTTCCCATCCATAATTGTAATTGATTTCAGTGAGCCCAGGGAAAATGGCTATCAGTCAGCATTCCTACTCCTAACTTTTATCCAATATCCCTACAGCGGGAAGTCAGGGGAGAAATTCTCCCCCAACGGCGGGATGTCCGCCGACTGGCGCCAAAGCCGGCGCCAATCAGACGGGCACTGCGCCGGCCCAAAGGTGCGGAAGGCTCCGCATCTTTGGCGGCCTAGCCCCAACATTGAGGGGCTAGGCTGACGCCGGAGGGATTTCCGTCCCGCCAGCTGGCGGAAATGGCGTTTGTTTCCCCGCCAGCTGGCGCGGAAATGCGGCGCATGCGCGGGAGCGTCAGCGGCCGCTGTCAGTTTCCCAGCGCATGCGCGGGAGCGTCAGCGGCCGCTGTCAGTTTCCCGCGCATGCGCAGTGGGGAGAGTCTCTTCCGCCTCCGCCATGGTGGAGGCCGTGGCGGAGGTGGAAGGGAAAGAGTGCCCCCACGGCACAGGCCCGCCCGCGGATCGGTGGGCCCCGATCGCGGGCCAGGCCACCGTGGGGGCACCCCCTGGGGTCAGATCGCCCCGCAGCCCCCCCCATGACCCCGGAACCCGCCCACGCCGCCTGGTCCCGCCGGTAAATACCAGGTTTGATTTACGCCGGCGGGACAGGCAATTCCTGGGCGGGACTTCGGCCCATCCGGGCCGGAGAATTGAGCGGGGGGTCCTGCCAACCGGCGCGGCCCGATTCCCGCCCCCGCCCAATCTCCGGTACCGGAGACTTCGGCGGGGGCGGGATTCACGGCGGCCAATGGCCATTCTCCGACCCGGCGGGGGGTCGGAGAATGACGCCCCAGAAGGCTCAGGGTGGCCTGATAGAGGTCTTTAAAATAACAAAAGGTTTTGATAGCTTTGATTTAGACTTTTGGACAAGGTCAAACTAGAGGTCACAAATATAAGCGGGTCAATAATAAATTCAATAGGAACTTCAGGAGAAACTTCGGGCGGAATTCTCTGACCCCACGCCGGGTCGGAGAATCGCTGGTGGGCCGCGCGGAGAATCGGCGCCATTGGCGCCGGCGTGGTTGGCACGCCGCCAGTCGCGGGCCGCTCTACACGGCCGGCCCACCGATTCTCCAGCCCGGATGGGCCGAGTGGCCATAAGAAAAGAGCCGAGTCCCGCCGGCGCCGTTCTAACCTGCTCTGGGCTGGCGGGACCTCGGCATGCAAGGGTCGGGTGGCGGCCTTTGGGGGAAGGAGGGAGGTTCTGACCCTGGGGGAGCCTCCGATGTGGCCTAGCCCACGATCGGGACCCACCGACCGGCGGGCCGGCCTCTGTGGCTGGGGGCCTCCTTTCCTACGCACCGGCCCCTGTAGTCCTGCGCCATGTTGCGTCGGGGCCGGCACGTTGAAGGAGGCCACTGCGCATGGGCGCGTTGGCGCCGGTGCCACTGCGCATGTCCTCATTGGCGCCGGCGCAACTGTGCATGCGCGGATCCCGCGGTGCACAGTTCGCGCCGGGATCTGCAGCTGAAGCGGCGCAAACCGCTCCAGCGTCGTGATGGCCCCCTGGAGGGGCCAGAATTAGTCGTGGGAGCGGGTTGTTCACGCCGTCGTAAAACGCAAAGCCATTTACGATGGCGTGGACACTCTGCCGCAGGATTGGAGAATCCCGCCCATCTTTCCCAAAGAGTGTTGAGAAAGTGGAATTTGCTATCACAAGGAGAGTTGAAGCTAATAGCTTCGACACATTTAAGGGGAAGCTAGATAACCCATGGGGGAGAAGAGAATAGAAGGATGTGTTGTTGAGGTTAGGTCAGGTAGGGTGGAAGGAAACATGTGTGGTGTACAAATGCTAGTAGAAACCAGCTGAAAGGCCTCTTTCTGTACTTACCGTAAGTAGTAACTGGATGCAGAGGAAATTGGAGAGAAAGGTGAGATAGAACCTATTCTAGACATTATTCCATGGGCAACATTTTACAATGCCCCCCCCCCCCCCCCCCCCCCCCCGGCCAACCAACGAGTAGGTTATTACGGTCCCGCTGATGTAAATAGCGCACCGCATTTGCTGGTGGGAGACATACAATCCTGGCCCATATGTTTCATGGTGAGACACTAACACCTTGATTTTGAGTCAATTGTGATTTGCTTTTTTCCATTTACCATTAAGAATATGGAGCAAAATACTGCGGATGGTGGAAATCTGAAATAAAAACACTGAAACCTTTATAATTTAATCTCTCTCACCTTCTACTCTAACACAGACCATCCCTCTTGTTCTTCCAACCCCTCCCCTGTTCAGCAGCATAAAACCCATCACATTCCTACCTCAAGAATGGAGTGATGTCCTGGAAAGGAGTCATACTGTACTCAAAACCTTTGCACTATTTCTCTCTCCACAGTTGTTGCCAGGCCTGCTGAGAATTCCCAGCATTTTCTGTTTTTCTTTCAGATTTCCAGCATCTGCAGTATTTTGCTGTTATTAAGAATGGAGTTTGTTCTTAGTTTCTCGCTCTTACTTATTGCTTCCTGAAGAATTTATTATGCGACTTAGAATAAAGTTTGTCAGTCATTCCCAGTCTTAGATTATACTCGGCAGTGCATTATTAAAAGTATTTTTAAAAATTTGGTACATGTGCCATAGGAACTTGGTTAGCACGGCTTGCCCACAGCATAATGGACCCAGGACCCGGGATCGATTCTGGCCTGGAGTGTCTGTGTGGATTTTGCGCATTCTCCCCGTCTCTTTATGTGTTTCCTCCAGATGCTCCGGTTTCCTCCCACAGTCCAAAGATGTAGGCCGGGATTCTCCGAGCCCGCGCCGGGTCGGAGAATCACCTTGGGGATGCGAATATCCCGCCACGCCGCTCAGCCGCTGGGCCGCTGATTCTCCGGTGACTGGAAAATCGGCAGCAATCACGCCCGCGCGGATGCCGCGGCGTTGGTCGGGGGCCGTTGAAAGCGGCCCCCGCAGCGATTCTTCGCGCCCGACGGGCTGAGTTTCCGCTGAGTCCCGCCGGCGTGGTTTAGATATGGTCCCACCTGGCGGGACCTTGACGTTCTTGCTGCGTGGGCTGTCCTGGTGGGGGGTCGGGGGATCCGGCTCTGGGGGGGGCCTCCACGGTGGCCAGGCCCGTGATCGGGGGCTACCGATCGGCGAGCGCACTCATTCCCGGGGGGGCCTATGTTCCTCCACTCCGGGCCCCTGTAGGGCTCCGCCATGTTGCCCGGGGGCCGGCGAGGAGACAGCAACCACGCACATGCGGCGGCACAGAGACGGACGTGGTGCACATGCGCGGACCCGCGACGGCCGTGTAGGGTGGGAGCAGCGCACAGCACTCCGGCGCCATTCTAGCCCTTGAAGAAGAGGAGAATTCCTGAGCCTGGAGGCCCGTTGATACCGGCGTCGCTCACGCCTGTTTTGACGCCGGTCAACACTTGGCCATGATGTCGTTGAATCCCGGCCGTAGACTTTAGGTGGATTGGCCAACAAAGGAGGAAAGATGTTTTTGTTTGCTAGTGTCTCAGGACAACTTGGAGAGATAGTGTTAGCCCATAGATAGGATTGCCCATCAATCCTAACAGGTTCCATAGCCTAAAATACGCATCTCAAATCCTGGCTTGGCAAAATGTACTTCACTCGATATCTGAGGGAAAGAATTTCTGGTGATCACTTTATGTGAAAGAGCATTTCACAGACATGGAAAGTGTTTTGTGTAACTTTGTGACCGATATTATTTTTAAAATAGTTAAACTTTATGGCAGCATGGTGATGCAGTGAGTAACACTGCAGCCTCACGGCGCCGAGGTCCCAGGTTCGATCCCGGCTCTGGGTCACTGTCCGTGTGGAGTTTGCACATTCTCCCGTGTTTGCATGGGTTTCGCCCCCACAACCCAAAGATGTGCAGGGTAGGTGGATTGGTCACGCTAAATTGCCCCTCAATTGGAAAAATGAATTGGGTACTCTCAATTTATTTTTAAAAAATAGTTAAACTTTTAGCTTGAATGTCAAAATGCTGCAGCTTCTTTGTTCTTGTGTTTCTATTACACTTATAGAAATATGGCTTAAGCACCAGGGCACCTGTTATTACTCCAGTTGTGTTAATCTGCAAAACTAACAAAGTGAATATGTATCAGCGTGTCATTTGGCTCTGAAATGGATTTTATCAAATATTTCTACTGTACATAAGGTGGATTTGGATGGTAAGGAAGCAAAAAGAGCGGATTTTTCTGCCAAGCAGATAATGATATCTCCTCACTGGGCACAGTTAGATTTCATACAATGCAAGGTGGCACTGGATCAAGTATAAAATTTAATTAAACTGGGAGAATTTCTGCACAGCCTCGCACTCGCATACATCATGCACAAATGCAGCCAGGAGCTGAATATTTCTAATTGAGGAGACTTGACAGTATTGCTCAAATGGGGCCAAGCTTTATCGAGAGAAATTACCACTGATGTCCTCAGTGCTGATAAGGTTTTACGATCAAATTCTGTCCGAGTATCTTTGTGAGTCAATTGCAGCTTATCTTAAGTAGGGGACTTCTGGGGCGAGATTCTCCGACCACCCCGCCGGGTCGGAGAATCGCCGGGGGCTGGCGTGAATCCCGTCCCCGCCGGTTGCCGAATTCTCCGGCACCGGAGATTCGGCGGGGCGGGAATCGCGCCGCGCCGGTTGGCGGCCCCCCCACCCCCGCGATTCACCGGCCCGGAAGGGCCAAAGTCCCGCTGCTAGGATGCCTGTCCCGCCGGCGTGGATTAAACCACCTACCTTACCGGCGGGACAAGGCGGCGCGGGCGGGCTCCGGGGTCCTGGGGGGTGGCGCGGGGTGGTCTGGCCCCGGGGGGGTGTCCCCACGGTGGCCTGGCCCGCGATCGGGGCCCACCGATCCGCGGGCGGGCCTGTGCCGTGGGGGCACTCTTTTCCTTCCGCCTTCACCATGGTCTCCACCATGGCGGAGGCGGAAGAGACTCCCTCCACTGTGCATGCGGGGGATGCCATGAGCGGCCGCTAACGCTCCCGCGCATGCGCCGCCCGGCAATGTCATTTCCGCTCCAGCTGGCGGGGCACCAAAGGCCTTTTCCGCCAGCTGGCGGTGCGGAAATCAGTCCGGCACGGGCCTAGCCCCTCAAGGTTAGGGCTCGGCCCCCCAAGATGCGGAGGATTCTGCACCCTTGGGGCGGCGCGATGCCCGACTGATTTGCGCCGTTTTTGGCGCCGGTCGGCGGACATCGCGCCGATACCGGAGAATTTCGCTCCTGATTCTGTACAGGGATTGTTATTAGTGAAGCAAATGTTATAATTTAACACATTCACCACTCTTTGATGAGGCATGGGGCCAGATCCATTTACTGAGGTGTTCCTGCATAATAGAAAGTCGAGTATTCATTTATTTATTATGAGCGAATGATTGCATCTTCTGATAAAGAAGCTGGGTGCCAACCCTGAGCCACCCGACAGAGTGGCAACGGCAGCCACCAGCTCTCCCGAGACCCAACCACCCAACAACGGCGCGTCTCACAGTCAGCACCCGGAACAGGGTGGTACAGTAGGGCATGTCCTGCCCCACACTCCAGCCCCAGGGCCCACAGAGGACATCCGCCAGGGGGATCGAAGACCAGGGGATGGGTAGGCAACAGGCTGCCTCCACCTTTGATGTGTATCCTGGGCAAACACCTCGGTGCAGGGGTAGAGCATGGAAGGCTAGGCAGGTCGAGGATCACTGAGAGGGCAGGGGGGGGAGCAGGGTTGGGGGTAAGGGGGGAGGGTGCAATGGGGGAAGGGGTGGAGGGAAGGATTGGGGGAAGGTGGGGCGGCACCATTGGGAGATCGGGAAGTTGGGAACACATACGTATAGCATTAAAAAACCTTACACTTGAGAAATATGACGCCTCTGGCACTTCTGCAATGCGGGCCGAGCGCCAACCCCCAGTTCTTCGGGCATGGGGATTCTGGATGCATCCTCACCCTCATCCCCCACCCCCGGCACACCACATCCAGGGGATGGGTGTGAATGAGCACTCAACAGACAGGCAGGATTCAGACTATGGCATAGATTGAAGAACACCAGCACTCAGCTCTCAGCGGGTTATCATCACCCCTCTGCCCTCGACAGTAATCCGCTGACAGTACCTACACAGTCCCATCACCTGGAGTGGTGTTACACAGAGGCTGGGAGGGTGGAACAGGGTGGGGGGGAAGGGAGGGGTAAAGAATGGGGGGAAAAGGAAGGGCGAAGGGAGAGGGAGGGGGAAGAGGGAGAGAGAGGGAGGAGGCGGAGGTGGAGGGGGTAGGCAGGGGGATGGGAGGAGAGGGGGGAATGACGGATGAGGCCATGGCATATGTGAAGCGGGCGAGGATGAGGGCTTCCCTGGCCCTCCGGGCTTGCCGGACCCTCGCCGCTGCCGCTTGTCCTCTATTCTCTGGCTAGTCCTATGGGTCCTGCCCGGATTCGTCCTCCAGCCCCTTCTGATCTGGTGCCTCCTCGTCCTCCTCCTCCTCCTTGGAGATGGCCATATGTTCCTCCACCTCCCGCACATCACCCCGTTGCTGTGCCAGGTTGTGGAAGGCACAGCAGACCACCACAAAGCAGGCGACCCTCTCTGGGGTGTACTGCAGTGTACTACCAGAGCAATCGAGGCATCGGAACTGCACTTTGAGGAGTCCGATGCACCAGTCAATGACAGCCCAGGTGGCCGCTTGGGCCTTGCTGTATTGGGTCTCCGGATCGGTCACCGGTCTCCACGCCGGCTTTATTAGTCAGGACTTCAGCGGGTAACCCATATCCCTGAAGAGCCAACCAGCCATCCTGGGGTGGTCCTCGAAGTGGCCAGGGATGTGTGACTGCCCCAGGATGTAGCCGTCATGCGCATCGCTGGGAAGCGTGCACACACATGAATGATCTTCATGTGGTGGTGACACACAAGCTGGATGTTGAAGGAGCGGAACTCCTTCCTGTTGATGTAGGGCACTCCCTGATGGCCTGGTGAGCACAAGGTGACATGCATGCTATCCACTACCCTGTGGACCTGGGGCATTCTGGCGATGGTGGAAAATCCTGCTACCCAGGCATCCTGTTGGGCAAGGTCCATGTCAGAATTTATATAGTTTGCTGCCTGGGCAAACAGGGCATCCATGACCTTATGGATGCACTTGTGGGCTGTAGCTTGTGAGATGCCGCACAAGTCCCCGCTCGAGCCCTGGTGTGATCCTGAGGCATAGTAGTTCAGGGTTGTGGTGACCTTGACGACCACCTGGTGGGGGTATCCTCCTCCTCCTCCACGTAGTGCCAAGTCCACAAGGATAGGTCCTCTTGTTGAGGCAGAGCCTCCTGTGATACACGCTGACCGCCATCTGTTCGAAAGACCAGCGACGCCTGTACACCTTGGACCATCTCCAGCCAACCCCTCTGTTTCCCTCCCTGGCCTAATGGGCAGCCGGTCCTCAGGGTGTGGTGTGGGGCCCTGCACATGGGCCGTCACCTCGACACTGCTGCCGCCTGCTTCTCCAGCATCTGGCCTGCCAGCAGCACCAAGAGGGCAGCTTCCGCAGGGTCCAAGATATCACCCATTCCGTGTAATATCTGTAAGGAATTAGAGAGGATGTGAGACTGACAACCAGCGGTGTCCTCCACCCTGGGACCCTCCATTCCCCTATTGCTCTTCCCACCCACCACACCACCTGTTATCCGACATGCCCTGCCCACCCACCCCCAGCCTCAGCTGGAACCCCAGCTCACCGGACCCCACGCCTTGTGCCCCAGACACCCGCACGTAACATTACCTGGACCAGGTGCTGTATCCCCAATGCACACTCCCACCCTCTGGTTGCCGAAATGTCTTCGTGTTGGGGCCCAGCCCCTGGGTGTTCACATGTTGGCCATTGCGGCTATGGTATTGCAGTGTTCAGGCACAGTTTCCAGGGATCATGGTCAACGGGGGCGGGCCGGTTAGATTGCAAACTGATTGGTGCCCAGCGTGATTCCCCATTTTGGCCTCTCCTGCAATCTAACGGCCTTGACGCACTCTTACTTAAGTGCAACACACCCATTAAATTGAGCCCATCAAGTTTTGCATCTTATAGATGCAACAAGACCAGTTAGAATGGAATATAGCATTATGCCAATGTTGAGGGAAACTGCTCCAGGTTCATGATTCACGCTGATAGCCTCATTTCTAACATTCCGCAAGTTTTGACATGATTGGCCATGTGGTTATAGTAACTCTTGGGTCCTGGCTTTAGCCCCATATTGGCTAGAATTGATTCGAAATTGCCTTGTGTAATATTAATAATAAACATGCTAACTTGTTTCTCTGAAAATTCTCTGCTTGCTATTTACATTTAGGGCACTAAGCTGGTTTATTTTAGCCTTTAAGATATCAAACAAAAGATTTTCATATGAACGTATTCATGAATTTGTTCCTAGTAGGTAATACTTTGTGCATTGGCACTCAGATGGGCAGACGACAGTCATTAACAGTTGAAAGAACCAGTGAAGCACTTAGTCCCATGATGTATTTATTATCCTTTATAACGCGGCATAATTATGAACTGTTTCAGCTTTGCTTCGGAGTAGGATTAGACCAGGCTACCTTTCTGGGCAGAGAGGAATCATTTTGCAGATAAGTTGATAGCAAAAGGAGTTGTGCCAACAGAGACCATTCATGGCTGCTGAAGCACGGGCCATTGTCACTCATGACAGTGAGTGGGATACCATGCCTGGAGAACGTCTCCTTACAGGCCTTGATGACGGTCTGAGATGTGAGGTCTGAGAGCTTCACGACTTCAGGGTAATTGGAAAAATAATCAATGATTAACACGTAATCACGACTATTTACATGAAAGAGGTCGATGCCAACCTTGGACCACGGAGAGGTTTCGAATTCATGCTGCTGAAGTGTCTCCTTACTCTGCGCTGGCTGGAAGCATTGACAGGTCTCACAGAAAAGGACCACGTTTGCGATGTCGAGTTGAAGAGTTCGATGGCTTGGTCACCCGCAGTTGAGAGGAGAAGCGCGATCTTTCTTGCATCAGACGCACCCTCGAGGTCTGAAGCTTCGATGTACAGCAGAAAGCTTTGCTTGAATGTCCGCCAGTTGGCACTGAGATTGCCGGAGGTCCTGAGCTGGTGGGGAGCCTGAATCTTCTCCATGGTGCCGGGATACATTTGCTGCCCATCACGGAACGGACTGAGGTAAGCCACCTTAAATTAGTAGTCTCCTGGTATCATGTCGTGTTAGGTACACTGGTATAACACTGGCTGCAACTGGATGCAGCTTAGATCAAAAGATACTCCGGACCTTGAAGTTAGTTCAATCAGGTTTATTTAACTAATAGCACAGTTAGCACAGTTCTCTGTGAGTTCGACTCTCTGCTAACTTAGGTGTGGTTACTCTGTCTGACTGAACCAGACTAGCTGTTAGCTACGTGGTGGGGGTGTGAGATTGTAACAACACCCTGTAGCGCACAAAGACTCCGAGAGACGAATAGAGTGAAGTCGATGAGGCTTTATTAAGCGTGACTGTTCCCCCGCAGTTCAGTAGTAGACTGGCCTGCGGGGGAGGACTCCTGGTTCTTATACTCCGACTTCAGGGCGGAGCTAGAGGTCAACGGCCAACCAGGACCCGGGTTCTGTCAGCCAATGACATCACGGCTTCACAGTCCCAAATGACCCCTAATGCATACTACCACATTCACCCCTTGTTAAAAATGAACCCGGCGGGGTGATGCTTCGCATGGTGGTAAGGGTTTACAAGGCTGGTCCTGGGAGGAAAACATTCGCATGTTATTACAGTATGTACAAGGTTTTTTGTTTCGAACTATTTACAGTAATCGTCAGGAGAAAAAGACAAAATGTTCTCGTTAAAAGTCCACATATTGTAGTGTTAGATCGACGCCACGAGTCGGTCGGGCGGTCTGGTCGTCCGTGTCGATCGCCTCGGCCCCGGTGGTGGTGGTGGTGCTTGTTCCGGTGTTGTCGTCTCCGGGAGCCTTACGGTTTCAGCTTGGGCTTCACTCCTGGTCGGGCCTGGGAGGAGGACTGATCCTCCTGGGAAGGGGGCGGTCGCGGGGTGCGGCGGTGGCAGGGAGGGGGTGATGGGTGTCGGGGAGGTGTGTGTGTTGCCGGCGGGCGCCAGATCTCGCAGGGAGACCGTGTCCTGTCGGCCGTTGGGGTACTCCACGTAAGCGTACTGCGGGTTCGCGTGAAGGAGGTGAACCCTCTCGACCAACGGGTCCGACTTGTGCGCCCGTACATGTTTTCGGAGCAAGATGGGTCCTGGGGCCACCAGCCAGGTCGGCAGCGACATTCCAGAGGAGGACTTCCTGGGGAAGACAAGGAGGCGCTCATGGGGCGTTTGGTTAGTGCTAGTACACAGTAGTGACCGGATGGAGTGGAGGGTGTCCGGGAGGACCTCCTGCCACCGTGAAACTGGGAGGTCCCTGGACCGTAGGGCCAGTAGGACGGTCTTCCAGACCGTGCCGTTCTCCCTCTCTACTTGCCCGTTCCCCCGGGGGTTGTAGCTGGTCGTCCTGCTCGAGGCTATACCGTTGCTGAGCAGGGACTGGCGCAGCTCGTCACTCATGAAGGAGGACCCCCTGTCGCTGTGGACGTATGCGGGGCAACCGAACAGTGTGAATATGGTGTTCAGGGCTTTAATGACTGTGGCCGCGGTCATGTCAGGGCAGGGGATGGCGAATGGGAAGCGGGAGTACTCGTCCACCACATTAAGGAAGTATGTGTTGCGGTCGGTGGAGGGGAGGGGTCCTTTGAAATCCAGACTAAGGCGTTCAAAGGGGCGGGAAGCCTTAATCAGGTGCGCACCATCCGGCCTGAAAAAATGCGGTTTGCATTCCGCGCAGATGTGGCAGTTCCTTGTGACTGTACGGACCTCCTCCAAAGAGTATGGGAGGTTGCGGGACTTAATAAAGTGGTAGAACCGAGTGACCCCCGGGTGGCAGAGGTCCTCGTGGAGGGTTTGGAGGCGGTTAATTTGTGCGTTGGCACATGTGCCGCGGGATAGGGCATTGGACGGCTCGTTCTGCTTTCCGGGACGATACAAGATCTCGTAGTTGAAGGTGGAGAGCTCGATCCTCCACCTTAAGATCTTGTCGTTTTTGATTTTGCCCCGCTGTGCATTATCGAACATGAAGGCTACCGACCGTTGGTCCGTGAGGAGAGTGAATCTCCTGCCGACCAGGTAATGCCTCCAATGCCGCACAGCTTCCACTATGGCTTGGGCTTCCTTTTCTACTGAAGAGTGGCGGATTTCTGAGGCGTGGAGGGTCCGGGAGAAAAAGGCCACGGGTCTGCCCGCTTGGTTAAGGGTGGCCGCTAGAGCTACGTCGGAGGCGTCGCTCTCGACCTGGAAGGGGAGGGACTCGTCGATGGCGCGCATCGTGGCCTTTGCGATATCCGCTTTGATGCGGCTGAAGGCCTGGCAAGCCTATGTCGACAGAGGGAAGGTCGTGGTCTGTATTAGGGGGCGGGCCTTGTCTGCATACTGGGGGACCCACTGGGCGTAGTATGAAAAGAACCCCAGTCAGCGTTTTAGGGCTTTTGAGCAGTGTGGGAGGGGAAATTCCATGAGGGGGCGCATACGTTCGGGGTCGGGGCCTATTATCCCATTGCGCACTATGTAGCCCAGGATGGCTAGCCGGTTGGTGCTAAAAACGCACTTGTCCTCGTTGTACGTGAGGTTCAAGGCTTTAGCGGTCTGGAGGAATTTTTGGAGGTTGGCGTCGTGGTCCTGCTGATCGTGGCCGCAGATGGTTACATTGTCGAGATACGGGAACGTGGCCCGCAACCCGTGTTGATCAACCATTCGGTCCATCTCTCGTTGGAAGACCGAGACCCCGTTTGTGACGCCAAATGGGACCCTTAGGAAGTGGTATAATCACCCGTCTGCCTCGAAGGCTGTGTACTTGCGGTCACTTGGGCGGATGGGGAGCTGATGGTAGGCGGACTTGAGGTCCACGGTGGAGAAGACCTTATACTGGGCAATCCGATTGACCATGTCGGATATGCGGGGGAGAGGGTACGCGTCTAGTTGTGTGTACCTGTTGATGGTCTGGCTATAGTCTATGACCATTCTTTGCTTCTCCCCTGTCTTTACTACGACCACCTGTGCTCTCCAGGGACTATTGCTGGCCTGGATTATGCATTTCTTCAGTAGCCGCTGGGCTTCGGACCGAATGAAGGTCCGGTCCTGGGCGCTGTACCGTCTGCTCCTAGTGGCGACGGGTTTGCAATCCGGGGTGAGGTTTGCAAACAAGGATGGGGGTTGAACCTTGAGGGTTGCGAGGCCGCAGATAGTGAGTGGGGGTATTGGGCCGCCGAATTTGAAGGTTAGGCTCTGTAGATTGCACTGGAAGGCTAATCCCAGTAATGTGGGGGCGCAGAGTTGGGGAAGGACGTAGAGCCTGTAGTTTTTGAACTCCCTCCCTTGCACCATCAGGGTAACTATGCAGAAGCCTTTGATCTGTACGGAGTGGGATCCTGCAGCTAGGGAAATCTTTTGTGCGCTGGGACGGATGGTCAAAGAACAGCGTCTTACCGTGTCGGGGTGGATAAAGCTCTCCGTGCTCCCGGAGTCGACCAGGCATGGTGTCTCGTGCCCGTTTATCAGCATCGTTGTCGTCGTCGTCTGGAGCGTCCGGGGCCGTGCTTGGTCCAGCGTCATTGAAGCCAGACGTGGTCGTAATGGTTGAGCGTATTCTTCGAACCCCGTGGAGCCGTCGACACTGGGGTCCGTTGTTGCCGTCCAAGATGGCGTTGGGGGTGAACAAGATGGCTGCCCCCATGCAACGCACATGGCTGGGGGGGTCACAAGATGGCGGCGGGGGTGGACAAAATGGCCACCCCCATGCGTCGCACAGGTCTGGGGTGGTCCAAGATGGCGACGCCCCTCCTCCCCTCGTGGTGGCCGGGACCCAAAATGGCGGCGCCTGCGGGTCGCACATGGGGCGCTGGGGGGGTTGGGGAGCGTTAGGAACACGCAGGACTCCCTCTTCTCTGGGGACAGCGGTGGCCGGGACCCAAAGTGGTAGCACCGGCGGGTCATACATGGGGCGCAGGGGGGGGTTGGGGAGCGTTAGAGACGCGCAGAACTCCCTCTTCTCCGGGGAGAGCGGTGGTCGGGACCCAAAGTGGTTGCGCCTGCGGGTCGTACATGGGGCGCTGGGGGGGTTGGGGAGCGTAAAAGGCGTGCAGGGCTCCCTGTTCTCCTGGGACAGCGGCGACCTCCCGGGACCGGCACACAGCCGCGAAATGGCCCTTTTTCCCGCAGCTCTTACAGATCGCTGCGCGGGCCGGGCAGCGCTGCCAGGGGTGTTTCGCCTGGCCGCAGAAATAGCAGCGGGCTCGCCCGGTGCGACTTGGCGTTTGAACCGCGCAAGCCTGTGGGGTGTGCGGGGGGGTGGGTTTGTCGCGATGGGTGCGTACGGAGCCCAATGGGCTGCCGCGCGGTCGGGGCCGTAGGCGCGGGCGTTTCGCGCGGCCACGTCCAGGGAGGCTGCTAGGGCCCGTGCCTCTGAGAGTCCTAGTGACTCTTTTTCTAAAAGTCTTTGGCGGATTTGGGAGGAGTTCATACCTGCCACAAAAGCATCGCGCATTAACATGTCCGTGTGTTCATTTGCGTTCACCGGCGGGCAGCTGCAGGCCCGTCCCAAAATTAGTAGCGTGGCGTAGAATTCATCTATCGATTCTCCGGGACTTTGCCGTCTCGTTGCGAGTTGATAGCGAGCGTAGATCTGGTTTACTGGGCGAACATAGAGACTTTTTAGTGCTGCGAACGCCGTCTGGAAATCCTCTGCGTCTTCGATGAAAGAGAAAATCTGCGTGCTTAACCTCGAGTGCAGGACCTGTAGTTTTTGGTCTTCTGTGACCCAGCCGGGGGCCGTTCTGAGGTAGGCCTCGAAACAAGTCTGCCAGTGCTTGAAAGGTGCTGCTGCGTTCACTGCGTGGGGGCTGATCCTCGGGCATTCCGGGATGATCCTGAGCTCCATAGTCCTTTAGTCACGCTTAATAAATAGTAGCGCACAAAAACTCCGAGAGACGAATAGAGTGAAGTCGATGAGGCTTTATTAAGCGTGACTGTTCCCCCGCAGTTCAGTAGTAGACTGGCCTGCGGGGGAGGACTCCTGGTTCTTATACTCCGCCTTCAGGGCGGAGCTAGAGGTCAACGGCCAACCAGGACCCGGGATCTGTCAGCCAATGACATCACGGCTTCACAGTCCCACATGACCCCTAATGCATACTACCACACACCCTTGACTGACTCTCTAGATGTTCATCACTGGAAAGAGGCAGAGTGTGAGTGCCTCGTGTCTTTTATAGTCAGATCCCACCCCTGAGTGTCCTGCCTGCTTATTGGTCATGTCCTGTTCTCTGTGTCCATTAGCTGCTTGTCTGTGCCTGCCTGTATATCATTATGTGTGTGTCTGCGTATCATGACAGCATCCATCTCTCTGCTAAACATCACCTGGTGTGACTTAGGAGCCTCACTCTGACATGGCAGTGTCTGTGATATTTGCTGCAGAGGAAGATAGTGAGAAGGAGCAGGATTCACTGGCCTCTCATTTCCTCTGGGCCCTCTTCTCGACAAGCTGAGCTTTCCATTTCTGCTCAGCTCTTCCAATCATGTCCCTCCAAAAGGTCAGCCTCCAGGGATCACGGCTATCAGCGATTGACCCAGCTGTCAGTGTCAATGACTGTCATTTTCTCCATCTGTAGTAAAGATATGGATGCCCAGCAGGCTATGGCCCAGTGGCCAGGTCACTGTACAGAAGGCCCATGGGTATTTTGTCATCATCCATCCGATTAATGTGGCTGAGCCAGTGCAGATGACATTAACGGCTAACGTTGACCGAACAGCAGAATGGCTTAATGCAGCCTCTTGAACTGGAGAGTTTATTTGTGTAGGTGTCTTGTCACAAGGTTCATCCACTGGGTTTTTCCGAGCTGCTATCTGCTATATGTGATGCTCTAGGGGAGCATCTCCATTAAATCTCATATAAGTACACCTTGTGTGATGCATTTCTTTACTGTGACGGACTCTCATGATTCCCCATATAATAAGTTCCTAATACTTCAAGTGAGGTGCTTAGGTGCTTCCTATGGGAGCAATAGTCAGAGAGTCTGCCACTCAATACCAATGTTACACAAGCTTCAAAGATCAAGTTAGTGCACAGCACTGGTGAAGGGTTGTAACCAATGTCTTTCAAACCATCCTGAACGGTGAAGTTGTGTGTGGCCTTTGACGGGAAAGGGGTGAGTTAAAGAGGAGATCAAGGAAATAAAAACTGAAGCGTCCAAAATAAATTCAGCTAAGCACATGTGTCATTTTAAGCTTCAGCCTAAAGCATAAAAGATGTTTGAAAAAATTGACAGGGAAGACTGGGGGATAAGCAGCTGAAGGAATGGACCTCTGCTAGAAGTAACACAGCATGAAAAAATGGTCAAAGTGATCAGCGGGAAAGCCCATTCAAAGCCTCCCTCCTTGCTTTGAAATTTGCACATTGCACAGGCAGTGAGTGGATTAAGTGCAATAAATGAAATTAGAGTTGGGTTGAAAAGGTTCTGTAAATGCTACAGGATGGAATGCTGTGCAGATGTCTTAGCAATGATATGCACCATCACTCAGAAAGTCAGCCATTTGTTTTCCTTTTGAGAAAGTTGGAGCTAAGAATGCTCAAAAGCATAGAGCTATAAACAGTGGGATTTATTCCAGGGCAGCCAGTCTGCCAAAGTGCTGCCTCCAAATACAATCTATCTCTGCATAGTGGTAATTCTTTAGCTGTGAAGCAATTTCACTTTGTCAACTCTCTATATGTTGGTGGGGAGGGAATGTTAAAATAATACTTTGTAACCATGTTGGAATTTCACTATTTTTCCCACATGCAGCCTGATTGATAAATGCCACTGGTGTAGTCTGCTATCAAATTGTCCATTATTTCTCCAAAGATCATTGATTTACTTTTTTTAAAATGCGTTAAGGAGATCTGTTTTTTGTGGACCTCATTAGAACATATGTAAGCATCTGCCTGTCCTGTCGTAGAGTGTGGCCTGACAGCTATATTGTTAAATGACATGATAAGTGAAACATTTTGATGGGGAAGCATGTTCTGATGGGTGAGCACCTGCATTTTGGCCCTTTCTAGATATTTCTACCTTCTAGCTTTGGCTCAGCTGGCAGAATTCTCATTGTGAGGCAGCATATCATGGGTTCAAGACCTGCCACAGACAACTAAGCACATCATTTTCATAATATACACCAGTATATCATGGTGCAGACACACACTGATGGACACACAGTGGGACCAATCAACATACACAACACCGCAGCCAATCACCAGTGAGAGCACACGCACTATAAAGACAGGGGGCATCAGAGTTCCCGCTCATTCGAGTAGCAGCTAGCTAGGAGCACAGAGCTCACAGCCTGCAACACAGACATTCACCATGTGCTGAGTGCATCGACTGGTTAGGACAAGGTAAAGGTCTTTAGTTAAAGCTAGTATCGTATTAACCCACAGTTTGAGTATGTTTAAATAGTCAATCTTTTAATAAAATAGTGTTGCACTATTTCAAGTGCTGGTGACCTGTATGTGATCCAGAACACCCAACACATCAATCATGCAAGCTAAAGAGAAGTTAAACTGCAATAGATCCAATATTTGAAGAAGATTGGGGAGTTTTCCAAGCGGCAAGGTCATTACTTTTCACTCAGGCAACATTTTTAAATGGTTATCTAGTCTTTTACTGCATTGCTGTTTCTGGGATCTTGCTGTGCACAAATTGGCTGCCATTTTTCCTTATTTACAACAGTGATTACAGATGTAAAGGACCTACAGTGAAGTGCTTTGGGACATCTTGAGCTTGTGAAAGGGACTGAATATAAATGCAAGTTCTTTGCAATCTAGAAATCTATTGATATGTCCCTAGACGCTGCAAATGTGACTCGATTCTTAGGTTCAGCTGTGGCTAGGTGTGTGTAGCCTATGCCCACCTGATAAAAATGAATATAGGTGCAGACTAATGCCTAGGATATGTTCACCCTTCAATATTTTAAGCACATATAGTGCAGACCTTGATAACCGTGCCTCTGAATAGAAGTCTCGTTCAGTCATGATGTACATAATACCAGACGACAAGTTAGTTATTTGAGATAGCATCCATAAGGAAACATTACATGATTCTGTCTAGCTGTTCAGTTCCGGTTAACAGACAAGTGCCTGCCTGCATATTTAGGCTCAGTAGCCTTACTTTTAATATGTGTAGCCATCTCGATTTCTCGGAAGGCTGGTAACTATGTGATCTATTTCAGTGTGTTTTTGCCATGGGATGGAATGAAGTGAAGCACCCAAAGGATTTTTTTTAAAAACAAAATTTTCAGGGACAAAATCTTTATTTTGTCTTCTTAAAGGAAGCTATTTACGTAAGATTCAACATCTCCAAAGGACTCCCCTCAAAAAGTCAAATTAATTTGCTTTGCAAATATTTTTTACATTCTGCACACACATCCAAGATTAAGGGAAATAAGCAAAGTCAGCATTCCAACATTCATCCATGTTAGATTGAAAAACAAATCAAAATCATTCTCAAGCAGTAAGGTGAAAGAGGAGAAGCGGGAACTTTGAAAGGTTTGCTTTTATAAAGTATTTTATATTAATAAAGGACTATCTCCTACAGTAACATAGCAATTTAATTCACACTTATTGACTGCAAGGCAGTTAACAATGCATAAGCCTTACCTTTCTGGCACTTGCAAACAATGTAAATGAAGGTCTAAAATGGCTTTTCTTGCAGTCGGTGGTCGGCACTGGAGCAGGAATGCTCTGAATTAAACTGTCGGGTATCTCTTGGTACATCAGATTGTGTGAAGCCAGATTGTTCGCTCTGTCTCTGCTCAGCGCTCACTGGGGAAACTGTCTGTATGCCAGCTTTGCATCCTAACAAGCTTTAGCTATTGTTGGCTCCTGCAGTCTCTGAGGGCACAGCCTGTACCAAGCTCCTTCTGTGTCCTTGCTCGAGACAGTAATGCATTCAGAGTCCTAGAAAACATACAAAATTCATCTGTCACGGGAGGGGGAAGGGAGAAGACGGAGGAAGGGAGGCTTTTTGCTTGTGCTAAGGTGGTTTAGCTTGCAGCTGAAAGATAAGAGAGGGGCAGAATTGAAAAGATCTACATGAACTACCATTTATTTTAGTATTTTGATCCTGAAGATAAAAGCCCCGTCTCCTGCTGAGAAATGCATTGAAAGGTTCTTTTGTGGGAGTATTAGCATTCTTAACATTTTGGAAAGCTGTTTTAGCTTTCTGAAGAATTGTCGTGGATAGAATAAAAGAGTTTTTAAAAACAAATTGGACTGTGGCAGGAAGCTACAAGTGTGTACAGTCAATATACACATTAAACTCTATGCTAAATTCAAAGACAAATAATGAAGAAAGCCTTGATTCTTATTATCTCGATGATTATGCATTAATTAATTTTATGACCAAAAAGTACCTCAGAGACTCATAATTATTACAAATTTAGCACAAAAGTTACCTCTATGCCTTTTTATATACCTGACATTATACTTCTCCGAATATAGTCAATTCACAGCACCATACTCTTATAAAAGTAAGTTCTCAATAGGGGCTCATTCTTTCAGGTTTGAATTTCTCTGTTCCCTCTTCTGGAACTCCAGGTGGGACTATTAGGGGTACTAAGAGTAATATTGATTTTGTACCATTGTGATAAACTCATGATAGTGAGTTAGTGGCTCATTTTCCATCTATCTCCACTTTTATTTCCACTGAATTTAAAAATAAAATAAAATCAGGAGGGATGTTTGTTTTTCTCCCAGCTTCACACTCGCGTACAAAGACAAATTTAACAACCCAAGGAATACAAGTCCAATCGCAACTCCGACCCTAGTTGAGCTCTCCAGCGGCCTGTAGAATGAGTCCCGCATGCACTGACACTATAATCAGATAAATGAGGAAGAAGCATCAAGTTCTTACACTAACGACAAATTGAAAATTTCCTGTCGAACAGTTCTAATTGGGAGTGACTCATCTTCCGCTCACAAAGAAAACTCCACACCCTCCACACAGTCCAGATTTACTGGGCTATTCTAATCTCATTCACAGGCATCCAGAAACATACAAATTCAGCAAAATTATCAATTTTTCTCACTTCTGATGATGGTTCATCGACCTGAAACGTTGACTTTGTTTCAGGTGCTGACTGACCTGTAGAATATTTCCAGCAATTCTTTGGTTCTTGTCACGTTCTCTATTCCCTAACTCCCGACTCTCTGCCTCTCCCTGACAGCGTTACATCACTAGTTGATCTGGTCTGGTGTTGAGGGTTGAATGTTGGCCCGGAGACCAGGGCAAGACTCTCTTCTCTTTTTTGCATTGTGCCCAGGGGAGTTTTCCCTCCTTTTTACCAAACAGTCAAGGCTTCCATTCAATGTGTAATCAATAATTTATTTTCTGAGGCACTGCTTTTAATTGTAAACCTGGATGATGTGCTTAAATCCTGAAGTCTAGGGCGGGATTTTCTCATCCCGTGGCAGAGTGTCCACGCCGTCGTAAACGGTTTTACGATGGCGTGAACGGGCCGCTCCCAGGATTAATTCTGGCCCCTACAGAGGGCCAGCACGGCGCTGGAGCGGTTCACGCCACTCCAGCTGCCGATCCCGGCGAGAACTGGGCACCGCGGTATCTGTGCATGCGCAATGGTGCCGGCGCCAAGGCACGCATGTGCATTGGCTTCCTTCAACGCGCCGGCCCCGACATAGCCTGGCGCAGGGCTACAGGGATCGGCGCATAGGAAATAAGACCCCCAGCCGAGGGCCAGGCCGCATCGAAGGCCCCCCCTCTCCCCGCCACACCCCCCCCCCCCCCCCCCCGGGGTCGGAGCCCCCCTTCCCTCCCCCCACAGGCCGCCACCCAACCCTTCCATGCTGAGTTCCCGCCTGCTGAGAGCAGGTGTGGACGGCGCCGGCGGGACTCAGCGTTTCCACGACGGCCGCTCGGCCCATCCCGGCTTGAGAATCGACGGGCTGGCTGCGTAGCGCAGCCCCCGACCAGCGCCGCGCCAACCACGCTGGTGCCAATGGCACCGATTCTTCGCTCTGCAGAGAATCGCGTGCCGCCGTCGGGGCGGCATGACCCGGTCGCGGGGATTCTCCGGCCCAGGGCTGGGAGAATCTCACCCCTAGCTTCAGTCAACAAATTTTTGACACAAATTAAAGGAAAAAATGCTGCAACACAGGGATAATCATGTGAAGGATAATTGAGTGATGAAGAATTTCTTGATTCAGGCTTTGCCTTTCACCGGTTTGAACATGTGCCTCTCATCTGTTGCTGTGGTTTACTTTGAACTCGTGTTCTGTTACTATCTTTTCAATGCTTTTTTTCTCTCCTCTGTTTCCAGGAGAAGATGGGGGGCGTAGAGGTTGTGTCACTGGAATAGTACTCCAGAGGCCCAGGTGTAATGCTTTGGCAGCTGGTGGAATTTAATTCAATTAATTAAAGCTAGTCTCAGTATTAATGTCCATGAAACTATCATCGATTGTCATAAAACCCCTTTGGGTTCATATGGTAGCGTGGCACCTTTAAGGGGCAGGCTCCATGGACCTCGTGACCGGTTCAGGGCCAATCGCAGGGAGCACACAAACCTCAGCCAATAGGGGATTTGTGCGGGGCCCTGAGAGCAGGCCCCAAGCATTGTGGATCCCGGAACCGAAGCGTTAAAACCTGTTGCATTGTATTCTGTGCCTGTTACTTAACTGCTTTCATCAATAAACCCGTTAGCTAACTACTGGAAGCGTCCAGTGTACGTCTCGAGTCACCACATTGGCGATGAGGTAAATGTTTTCGAATGCAGCCGACAGACGTCATGAATGGAGGGAGGAAAGAAGGAGTAGTTGAGAAAGTAGAGAAGTTCCAGCAAGAGATGAGAATCATCAAACCGTGAGTGAGAATACCTATCATTGGAAACTAGACCCATTTCATGGAATCAAAGAATTTACAGTGCAGAATGAGGCCATTCGGCCCATCGTGTCTGCACCGGCCCTTGGAAAGAGTTACCTACTTAAGCCTACACCTCCACCCTATTCCTGTAGCCCAGTAACCCCTGCTAACTTTTTGGACACTAGGGGCAATTTAGTGTGGCCAATCCACCAAACCAGCACATCTTTGGACTGTGGGAGGAAACTGGAGCACCCGGAGGAAACCCACGCAAAGACGGGGAGAAAGTGCAAACTCCACACATATAGGGCGGGATTTTCCCAGCCCTGGGCCGGGCCGGAGAATCCCCGCAACTGGGCCCCGACGCCGGCACGCGATTCTCCGCAGAGCGGAGAATCAACGCCATTGGCACCGGCGTGGTTGACGTGGCGCCGGTCGCGGGCCGCTCTACGGGAGCCCCGCCTGCGCCGTTCTAACCTGCTCTGAGCCAGCGTGACCTCGGCGTTGAAGGGTCGGGTGGCGGCCTGTGGGGGGGGGGAGGTGGGGTCCGACCTCGGGGGGGGGGGCTCCGATGTGGTTAGCACTATGGCTCCACAGCAGCAGGGTCCCAGGTTCAATTCCCAGCTTGGGTCACTAACTGTGTGGAGTCTGCACGTTCTCCCCGTGTCTGCGTGGGTTTCCTTCAGGTGCTCCGGTTTCCTCCCACAAGTCCCGAAAGACGTGCTATTAGGTAATTTGGAATTTGACCAAGGAACTGATCATCGATTTCAGGAAGCAAAGCACAACTCACACTCCCATCTGCATCAATGGCTCCGAAGTGGTGATGGTCGATAGCTTTAAGTTCCTGGGGGTCACTATCAGCAACAGTCTGTCCTGGTGCAATCACGTTGATGCAACAGTCAAGAAAGCCCAACAACATCTCTATTTCCTATGAAAGCTAAAGAAATTTGGCATAGCTGCATCGACTCTCACAAACATCTACAGATGTGCCACAGAGAGCATCCTATCCGGCTGCATCACAGCCTTGGCATAACAATTGCTCGGCCCAGGATCGCAAGAGGCTACAGAGTGTGGTGAACTCAGCCCAACGCATCACACAAGCTTGCCACCCCCACATTGATTCTGTCTGCACCTCCCACTGCCTCAGGAAGGCAGACAGCATTATCAGAGACCCCTCCCACCCAGGCATTGCCTTCTTCCAGACCCTTCCATCAGGCAGAAGGTACAGAAGTCTGAAGACCCACACATTCAGACACAGGAATAGCTTCTTCCCCACAGCTACAAGGCTCCTCACGACTCCCCCTCGGACTGTGGTGAACCACTGTATTAGGGGATGTAAGGCAGGACCTGTACTACAGGTTCGCCGGTAGCTCCTGCTGGCTGGCTCCGCCCACTGAGAACTGTGTAAATACGCATGACCTCCAGTGCCCTGCCATTTCGCCAGCTGCAGCAGGAGGCCACACATCTGACTGTAATAAAGCCACAGTTGTACCCAACTTTAGTCTTTGTGCAACTGATCGTGCATCAATTTATTACAGTCACATTTTCCACAGAATGGATATCAGAATTAAGCCCGATTGCCTGCAGCTGGAGCCGCACTCGCCCGACGCCAGAAAAGACTTTACTCACTGGCTAGCATGTTTTGAGGCCAACATCAACGCAGCGGACCCCACGCCAACGGAGGCTCAGAAGATAAACTTCCTGTACTCCAGACTGAGCTCCAGCGTGTTCCCATTGATCCAAGATGCCACGAATTACACAAAAGCAATGGAACTCCTTAAGGAACACTACGCGCAGAAGGTGAACATGCTCTTCGCCAGGCACGTACTTGGCACCCACTCGCAACTACCTGGTGAGTCCATCGAAGACTTCTGGCGGGCCCTAATTCCACTCGTCCGGGACTGTGACTGTCAGGCCGTTACGGCCGCCGAACACGCGAATCTCCTCATGCGCGATGCCTTCGTGACGGGGATTGCGTCGGACCGCATCCGAGAATGATTACTGGGAGGGGCCACACTTGAACTGGCGGAGACGAAAACCTTGGCGCTCTCCATGACGATCGCATCCCGTAACATACAATCGTACCCCTCCCACCGCGCTGCCCACCCTTCTACCCCATCCTACCGCTCCTGGACCCCGCCGATGACCTCCTCAGCCAGGGCCCTGCCTTCCCAATACGCCTGCACCGCACGCCGATCCGCGCCCCCCGGGGGTCCCCGCTGCTACTTCTGCGGTCAGCAGAAGCACCCCCGCCAACACTACCCGACCCGCACTGCAGTTTGTAAAGCCTGCAGTAAAAAGGCCCACTTCGCGGCTGTGTGCCAGGCCCGCGCAGTCGCTGCGATCGTGCTCGCTATCGCCCCCTCCCCCATGCCTGATGCACAATGGGAGCCGCCATCTTCTCTTCCCGCGTCCATGTGCGACCAATGGGTGCCGCCATCTTGTCCCCCTTCAGCCACGTGCGCCTCATGGGCGCCGTCATCTTGTCCCGACCCTGCAATGTGCGCACCATGGGTGCCGCCATCTTGTCCCGACCCTGCAATGTGCGCACCATGGGTGCCGCCATCTTGTCCCCCACAGGGTCTCCGGACATTCCGACATCGGAACCGCACACGCTCGCCACCCAAAGCATCCGATGGCTACCCGCAGTTCGCTTCGATGACGCTGGACCAATCTCACCCGCACAACCTGGCCACCGCGCCGACAACGGTTAAAATCAACGGCCACGCGACCTCGTGCCTGCTGGATTGCGAGAGCACCAAAAGCTTTGTTCACCCAGATACGGTAAGGCGCTGCTCCCTCGCGGACCACCCTGCCAATCAAAGGATCTCCCTAGCCTCCGGATCCCACTCCGTCCCGATCCGAGGCTTTTGTACAGTCACCCTCACGGTCCAGGGCGTAGAATTTAGTAACATCCGTCTCTATGTCCTTCCTAATCTCTGCGCTGCACTCCTGTTGGGCCTGGACCTCCAGTGCAACCTCCAGAGCCTCACCCTCAAATTCGGCGGGCCCTTACCCCCCCTTACCGTTTGCGGCCTCGCGACCCTCAAGGTCGATCCCCCCTCCCTTTTTGCCAATCTAACTGCGGATTGCAAGCCCGTTACCACTAGGTGCAGAGGGTACAGCACCCAGGATAAGACCTTCATCAGATCCAAAGTCCAGCGGCTGCTTAAGGAGGGTATTATCGAGGCCAGCAACAGCTCCTGGAGAGCCCAAGTGGTAGTGGTTAAAACTGGGGAGAAACACAGGCTGGTCGTGGACTACAGCCAGACCATCAATCGGCACACGCAGCTCGACGCATACCCCCTCCCACGTAATCTGATATGGTCAATCAGATTGCGCAGTACCGGGTCTTCTCAACAATTGACCAGAAATCCGCCTACCACCAGCTCCCCATCCGGAAGTCGGACCGGCCATACGCTGCCTTCGAGGCGGACGGTCGCCTCTACCACTTCCTTAGGGTCCCTTTCGGTGTCACAAATGGGGTCTCGATCTTCCAAAGAGAGATGGACCGAATGGTCGACCAGTACGGTTTGCGGGCCACCTTTCCGTACTTAGATAATGTCACCATCTGTGGCCATGACCAGCAGGACCACGATGCCAACCTCGATAAATTCCTCTGCACTGCCACTCTTCTCAACCTGACCTACAACAAAGAGAAGTGTGTGTTCAGCACGACCCGGCTAGCCATTCTCGGCTATATAGTCCAAAACGGACTTCTCGGGCCCGACCCCGACTGCATGCACCACCTCATGGAACTTCCCCTCCCCCACTGCCCCAAGGCCCTCACACGCTGCCTGGGGTTCTTTTCCTACTACGCTCAGTGGGTCCCAAACTATGCGGACAAGGCCCGCCCACTCATTCAGTCCACCCAATTCCCCCATGCGGCCGAGGCACAACACGCTTTCACCCGCATCAGAGCAGACATCGCCAAGGCCGGGATTCGCGCAGTGGACGAGTCACTGCCTTTCCAAGTAGAAAGCGACGCTTCAGACGTCGCCCTTGCCGCCACTCTAAGCCAGGCAGGCAGACCCGTGGCATTCTTTTCCCGCACCCTTCAGGCCTCTGAAATTCGACACTCATCCGTCGAAAAGGAGGCCCAAGCTATCGTTGAAGCTGTGCGCCACTGGAGGCATTACCTGGCCGGTAAGAGATTCACTCTCCTGACGGACCAACGGTCGGTAGCCTTCATGTTCAATAACACACAGCGGGGCAAGATCAAAAATGATAAAATCTTGCGGTGGAGAATCGAGCTCTCCACCTATAATTACGAGATCTTATATCACCCCGGTAAACTCAACAAGCCCCCAGACGCACTCTCCCAAGGTACATGTGCCAGGGCACAAGTGGACCAACTCCAGGCCCTATACAACAGCCTTTGTCACCCGGGGGTCACTCGATTGTACCATCTGGTCAAAGCTCGCAATCTGCCCTGCTCCGTCGAGGAAGTAAGGACAGTCACCAGGGACTGCCAGGTCTGTGCGGAGTGCAAGCCGCACTTCTACCGGCCAGACCGTGCGCACCTCGTGAAGGCTTCCCGCCCCTTTGAACGCCTCAGCGTGGATTTCAAAGGGCCCCTCCCCTACACCGACCGTAACACGTACATTCTCAGTGTGGTCGAAGAGTACTCCAGATTCCCCTTCGCCATCCCATGCCCCGATATGACGTCTGCCACCGTCATCAAGGCCCTCAGCATCATCTTCGCTCTGTTCAGTTTCCCCGCCTACATCCACAGTGACAGGGGATCCTCATTCACGAGCGATGAGCTGCGTCAGTTCCTGCTCAGCAGGGGTATAGCCTCCAGCAGGATGAACAGCTACAACCCCCGGGGAAACGGACAAGTAGGAGGGGAGAATGGGACAGTTTGGAGGGCCGTCCAGTTAGCCGTACGGTCCATGAACCTCTCAGCCTCTCACTGGCAGGAGGTCCTCCCTGACGCTCTACACTCCATCCGGTCACTATTGTGCACCGCCACTAATAACACACCCCATGAACGTGTTTTTGTCTTCCCCAGTAAGTCCACATCCGGGGTGTCGCACCCGACTTGGCTCGCAGCTCCAGGACCAGTCCTTCTCCGTAGGCATGTCTGACTCCACAAGGTCCCTTGGTGGACAGGTTTCACCTGCTCCACGTCAACCCTCAATATGCCTGCGTTGAGTTCCCCGACGGCCGCCAAGATACTGTGTCACTCAGGGACCTTGCATCGTCAGGTTCCACCCCAACACCCCCCTCCCCCCGCCCCCCACCCACCGCACCGCCAATATTGACCCCACCAGACCCCCCCTCTCCCCTTTTCCGCACAAGAGGATGAAGAGGAATTCGGCACGCTCCCGGAGTTCCCTGATGACTGGCCAGCATCAGCACCGCCACCGCCGCCATTGGTGCCACCTCCACCACCGCCAGCACCAACCTCGCCGCCACCGTTACGCTGCTCCCAACGAAGCACCAAAGCACCGGACCGGCTGAACCTTTGACGGACTCCGGACCGTCAACATGGACTTTTCTTTTTCCTACCACTGTACATAATTGCACTAATTGTATATAGTTACACCTCACCCCCTGCCGGACTCATTTTTAACGGGGTGAATGTGGTGAACAACTGTAATAGGAGATGTAAGGTAGGACCTGCACTACAGGTTCGCCGGTAGCTCCTGCTGGCTGGCTCTGCCCACGGAGAACTGTATAAATATGCATGACCTCCAGCGCCCTGCCATTTCGGCAGATGCAGCAGGAGGCCAGGCATCTGACTTCCGTTTGCGGAATTGGAGGCATTGGAGCAACGGAAAAACCGGGGAAAAAAGACAAAGTGGCGGCGGCCAGAGACAAAGTGGAGCTGCAGGAGTTTATCAAGCACTGCTTCGAGGAGCAGCGCGAGGAGATGCGTAAGGAAATGCTGGCGCCTATGCTTTCGGCAATCAAAGGACTAGGGATCACCCAGAAGGCCCACGAGGTTCAGATCCAGGAGGTACAAAAAGAGTTGGTCAGAACGAGGACGAGATCTCGGGCCTGGTGGTGAGAGTGGAGCAGAACGAGGCGCTACACAGGAGGTGGGCGGGAAGACTCGAAGACCTGGAGAACAGGTCGAGGAGAAAGAATCTGCGGATCCTGGGTCTCCCTGAAGGAGCGGAGGGGGCCGATGCCGGGGCATACGCGAGCACGATGCTCGGGGCGATGATGGGCAAGGAGGCCCATTCGAGGCCACTGGAGTTGGACGGGGCACACCGGGTGCTGGCGAGGAGGCCCCGGGCAAATGAACCGCCAAGGGCGATGGTGGTGAGGTTCCACCGGTTCACGGACAGAGAGTGGGTCCTGAAATGGGCCAAGAAGGAGCGGAGCAGTAAGTGGGACAATGCAGAGATCCGAATATACCCGGACTGGAGCACAGAGGTTGCAAAGCGGAGAGCGGGTTTCAACCGGGCCAAAGCGGTGTTGCACCGGAGAGATGTGAAATTCGGAATGCTGCAGCCAGCGCGACTGTGGGTCACATACAAGGCCTGAAGAGGCGTGGACATTTATACAAACCGAAAAGTTGGACTCTAATTGAGGGTTTGTGAGGGTGGGGGGGATATTTGAGGTTTGATGTGTGATGGTTGTTGTATATAGGGGGTCAATCACAATCACGCGCAGGAAATGTTACATGGGCTGGGGGAGAGAGACAAGGCCACGACAGGAGCTGCGCCAGAGGGGACGGAGCGGGCTTTGGAAAGCGCGCGGTTTTTTGTTTTTCCCGCACGCGGGAAGAAAGGTGGGAGGGGGAACTCCCACATGGGGAGGTCAATGGGATAGCGGGGGTAGCCGGGGTCAGCAGGTGTCAGCTGACTTACGGGAGTGACATGGGGGGAGCAAAAAGCTAGACAGGGGTCTAGCGGGGGGGAGGGAAGTGGGGGGGAAAGGGTTGCTGCTGCACTGGCCGAAAGGGAACGGGACATAGAAGAGGTGGTCGGGACGGGGGTCCCCCGTCTGGGGGACTGGAGGGTGAGAGAGGCGTGGACACGGGACTGGCCCAGAAAAGGAGATGGCTAGTCGGCAGGGGTGAGGGGGGAGAGCCCCTCCAATCCGGCTGATAAGGTGGAACGTGAGGGGCCTGAATGGGCCGGTGAAGAAGGCTCGAGTGTTCGCGCACTTAAAGGGACTGAAGGCAGACGTGGTCATGCTCCAAGAGACACACCTGAAGGTGGCGGACCAGGTCAGGTTACGAAAGGGATGGGTAGGACAGATATTCCACTTGGGACTGGATGCGAAGAATAGAGGGGTGGCAATATTGGTGGGAAAAAGGGTGTTATTTGAGGCCAAGACTATTATAGTGGACAATGGAGGGCGATTGGGGCAGCACGGTAGCCTTGTGGATAGCACAATTGCTTCACAGTTCCAGGGTCCCAGGTTCGATTCTGGCTTGGGTCACTGTCTGTGCGGAGTCAGCACATCCTCCCCGTGTGTGCGTGGATTTCCTCCGGGTGCTCCGGTTTCCTCCCACAGTCCAAAGATGTGCAGGTTAGGTGGATTGGCCATGATAAATTGCCCTTAGTGTCCAAAATTGCCCTTAGTGTTGGGTGGGGTTACTGGGTTATGGGGATAGGGTGGCGGTGTTGACCTTAGGTGGGGTGCTCTTTCCAAGAGCCGGTGCAGACTCGATGGCCTCCTTCTGCACTGTAAATTCTATGATATGTAATGGTGAGTGGTAGGTTGCAAGGGACGCGGGCGGTGTTGGTAAACGTATACGCCCCGAACTGGGATGATGCAGGATTCATGAAGCGCATGTTGGGGCGCATTCCGGACCTGGAGATAGGAGGCCTGATAATGGGAGGAGACTTCAATACAGTGTTGGATCCAGCACTGGACCGCTCCAAATCAAGGACTGGAAAGAGGCCGGTGGCGGCCAAGGTGCTCAGGGGGTTTATGGATCAGATGGGGGGAGTGGACCCATGGCGGTTTGCAAGGCCGCAGGCCAGGGAATTTTCTTTCTTCTCCCATGTACACAAAGCCTACTCCCCGATAGATTTTTTTGTTCTGGGCAGGGCGCTCATCCCGAGGGTGGAGGGGACGGAGTATTCGGCCATAGCCGTTTCGGACCATGCCCCGCACTGGGTGGAACTGGCGCTGGGAGAGGAGAGGGACCAACGCCCGCTGTGGCGGCTGGATGTGGGACTGCTGGCGGACGAGGTGGTGTGTGGGAAGGTGAGGGGGTGTATCAAAAGGTACTTGGAGGCCAATGACAATGGGGAGGTGCAGGTGGGGGTGGTACGGGAGGCGTTGAAGGCGGTGATCAGGGGAGAGCTAATCTCCATTAGGGCTCATAGGGAGAAGACAGAGGGTATGGAAAGGGAGAGGTCAATGGGGGAGATTTTGAGAGTGGACAGGAGATACGCAGAGGCCCCGGAGGAAAGATTACTTGGGGAAAGACGACGGCTCCAGACGGAGTTTGACCTGTTGACCACAGGGAAGGCGGAGGCACAGTGGAGGAAAGCGCAGGGGGTGATCTACGAGTATGGGGAAAAGGCTAGTCGGATGCTGACACACCAGCTCCGTAAGAGGATGGCAGCGAGGGAAATAGGGGGAGTCAAGGATGGAAGGGGAGCCACGGTTCGGAGTGCGACGAAAGTAAATGAGGTATTTAAGGCCTTCTATGAAGAGCTGTACAGATCCCAGCCCCCAGCGGGGGAAGAGGGGATGAGACGATTCCTAGACCAACTGAGATTCCCGAGGGTGGAAGAGCAGGAGGTGGCTGGCCTGGGGGCACCAATTGGGTTGGAGGAGCTGAGCAAGGGTTTGGGGAGTGTGCAGGCGGGGAAGGCCCCGGAACCGGACGGGTTCCCGGTGGAGTTCTACAGGAAGTATGTAGACCTGTTGGCCCCGTTACTAGTGAGGACCTTTAACGAGGCAAGAGAGGAGGGGACCCTGCCCCCGACAATGTCGGAAGCGACAATTTATTTGATCTTAAAGCGGGACAAGGACCCACTGCAATGTGGATCGTACAGGCCGATCTCGCTCCTCAATGTGGATGCAAAGTTGCTGGCAAAAGTGCTGGCCACGAGGAACGAGGGCTGTGTCCCGGGGGTGATCCATGAAGACCAGACGGAATTTGTAAAGGGCAGGCAATTAAACACAAACGTGCGGCGGCTTTTAAACGTGATGATGATGCCATCGGAGGAGGGAGAGGCGGAGATCGTGGCAGCTATGGACGCGGAGAAGGCCTTTGACCGAGTAGAGTGGGAGTACCTCTGGGAGGCGCTGCATAGGTTTGGGTTCGGGGGAGGGTTTATTAGTTGGGTTAAGCTCCTTTACAGAGCCCCGGTGGCAAGTGTAATGACGAACCGGCGGAGGTCGGAGTACTTTCGACTGTACCGAGGGACGAGACAGGGGTGCCCCCTGTCCCCCCTGTTGTTCCCATTGGCGATCGAACCATTGGCCATGTCATTGAGAGAGTCTAATAAATGGTGGTCCGAGGGGGAGAAGAGCATTGGGTGTCGCTATATGCGGATGACCTGTTGCTGTACGTGGCGGATCCAATGGAGGGGATGGTGGAGGTCATGCAGACTCTCAGGGAGTTTGGGGAGTTTTCGGGCTATAAGCTCAATGTAGGGAAGAGTGAGCTCTTCGTATTACAGGCAGGGGACCAGGAAAGTGGGATAGGGGAACTACCGCTGAGGATGGCGGAGGGGAGCTTTCGGTATCTGGGGATCCAGATAGCCAGGAGTTGGGGGGCCCTACATAAACTGAACCTGACGAGACTGGTGGAGCAAATGGATGGGGGACTTCAAAAGATGGGACATGTTACCGCTCTCGCTGGCGGGTAGAGTGCAGTCGGTCAAAATGGTGGTCCTCCCGAGGTTTCTGTTTGTGTTTCAGTGCCTCCCCATCGTGATCACCAAGGCCTTTTTTAAGAGAGTAGGTAGGAGTATCATGGGGTTTGTGTGGGCGAATAAGACCCCGAGGGTAAGGAGAGGGTTCCTGGAACACAGTAGGGACCAAGGAGCGTTGGCGCTGCCAAATCTAGGGAGCTACTACTGGGCAGCAAATGTGGCGATGATCCGCAAGTGGGTTATGGAGGGAGAGGGGGCGGCTTGGAAGAGGATGGAGATGGCGGCCTGTAAAGGAACGAGCCTGGGGGCGTTGGTGACGGCACCGCTGCCGCTCTCGGCGACAAAGTATACCACGAGCCCAGTGGTGGCGGCAACGTTAAGGATCTGGGGCCAGTGGAGACGGCACCGGGGCGCAATGGGAGCATCGGTATGGTCCCCGATCAGAGGTAACCACCGGTTTGTTCCGGGGAAGATGGACGGGGGGTTCCAGGGCTGGCATCGGGCGGGGATTAGAAGAATGGGGGACCTGTTCATCGACGGGACGTTTGCGAGCTTAGGGGCACTGGAGGAGAAGTTCGAGTTACCCCCGGGAAATGCCTTTAGATATATGCAGGTGAGGGCTTTTGTGAGGAGACAGGTGAGGGAATTCTCGTTGCTCCCGGCACAAGAATTCAAGACAGGGTGATCTTGGGTGCATGGGTCGGGGAGGGCAAGGTGTCGGCAAAACACCAGGAGATGAAAGAAGAGGGGGAAGCGCTGGTAGAAGAGTTGAAGGGTAAATGGGAGGATGAGCTGGGGGAGGAGATCGAGGAAGGTCTGTGGGCTGATGCCCTGGGTAGGGTTAATTCCTCCTCCTCGTGTGCCAGGCTCAGCCTGATACAATTTAAGGTGGTTCACAGAGCTCACTTGACGGGGGCAACGTTGAGCAGGTTCTTTGGGGTAGAGGACAGATGTGGAAGGTGCTCAGGGAGCCGGGCGAACCATGACCACGTGTTTTGGTCATGCTCGGCACTGGAGGGGTTCTGGAGAGGAGTGGCGGGAGCAATATCTCAGGCGGTGAAGGTCCGGGTCAAGCCAAGCTGGGGGCTAGCAATATTTGGAGTAGTGGACGAATGGGGAGTGCAGGAGGCGAAAGAGGCCGGTATTCTGGCCTTTGTGTCCCTGGTAGCCCGGCGAAGGATCTTGCTATTGTGGAAGGAGGCGAAGCCCCCCAGCGTGGAGGCCTGGATAAACGATATAGCTGGGCTCATAAAGTTGGAGAGGATTAAGTTCGCCTTGAGAGGGTCTGCGCAGGGGTTCTACAGGCGGTGGCAACCGTTCCTAGACTACCTCGCGGAGCGTTAGAGGAAGGTCGGTCAGCAGCAGCAGCAACCTGGAGGGGTGGGGGGTTGGGACTTCCGGGGAGGGGCGTGGGGGGGGGTGGGGGCGGGGGGTGGGGGGGGGGGGTGGGGGGAGAGCTGCCTGGAGGGGTGGATGAGCAAGAGATAACATGAAGAGTCGGGGAAACTGGCACGTACGGGAGAGAGCCAGTGTACAAAGCTATGTAAATATACTACTTTGCAATGTATATATCTTGCTCCGCGCGATTTCTCGTTTCTTTTTTTTGTTACGGGGGGGTGGTTGCTGTTTGTAAGGGAGAAAAATTGTGTTAAAAACTTTAATAAATATATTTTTTTTAAAAAAGGAGACCACGCATCTGACTGTAATAAAGCCACAGTTGTACCCAACTTTAGTCTTTTTGCAATTGATCGTGCATCACGGACTGATCTGTTACCTGTAAGAACACTATTCACGATGCCCTGTGCTGCTCTTGCCCATGTATTTGCTTTGTCCCACTTGACCGCTCTGTAACCAGTTACTGTTTGTCAATGTACCATTTGTCAATGTTCTCTGTTGATTATTCTTTTTGTCTACTATGTACGTACTGTGTACGTTCCCTCGGCTGCAGAAAATTACTTTTCACTGTACTTCGGTACATGTGACAATAAAAATCAAATCAAATCAAAATCAAACATTCTGAATTCTCCCTCTGTGTACCCGAACAGGTGCTGGAATGTGACGACTAGGGGCTTTTCACAGTAACTTCATTGCAGCGTTAATGTAAGCCTACATGTGACAATAAAGGTTATTATCATTATTATAATTCGAATGGCTCTGCTGTTTTTTTTACGAGGGGGATCATCGGCGAGGACAAGCCAAAGGTGATACAGTTTGCGGGCCCCAAACATATAATTTGATTAAGATCATGTCCCCGGAGGCACCTGGCTCGAAGACCTTTGACCAGATAGTAAAATTGGTCAGAGAACATTTCAACCCAAGGCTCTCGATAATCCCCCAACATTATAAGTTTAACTCTGCAGCGAGGGACCATGTCTGAGTCTATCTCAGCATTCATAGCCAGGTTTTGCCAGTTTGCTGAACACTGTGCATTCGGGACCACGCTCAGTGATATGTTGCGTGCCTGACTGGTTTGTGGGATCCATAATCTTAATATCTCGGATAGGCTTTTGACTGAGACCACTATAACGTTAGGAAAAGTGATCGAGATAGCCAGGCGACAGAAAAAGGTTTTGCTGAGCTTAAAAGTGTGGCTGAAGCTGAAGTTAACCAAATAGGGGACAGTATGGCCACGAGAACTGCGGCAGGATTAGCAGGCACAGCGGAGAACTAGACATGGTCCTCGGGACCAGACAGATGGCGTCAACCCAAGTCAGAGGTGGATTGCTATCATTTCGGGGGAGGCCATCCACAGGACACCTGTCATGTTTGGGAGTTTGTGTGCTTCCGATGCAACTGAAGGGGACACATTCAAGCAGTTGCTGTACAAGGCAAAAAGCGCCAATGCAAAAAAAAAAACAACAGCAGCAGTCCACAGTGCCAATGACTATAGTGCGGAAGAGCCCTGAAGAAGAGCTTACAATGTACCATTTGAATGCTGTCCAACTGAATAAGACGGCTCTGATTGAAAATGTCTTAAAGCTCATTGGTAAACCCCTTAAAATGGAAGTTGACACCGGAGCTTCGGTGACTGTAGTGGGGGAGCAACCTTTCCAATATCTTCACGCATTTATTCAGTCTTTAAGCTTAAAGAGTACGACAGTACAAAGATGAAGATCCTTGGAACCACCAATACACCAGTGACCTACAAAGGGCAGGAGGCCAATCTGCCTTTGGTTGTCGTGGAAGGGCACAGACCCAGCCTGTGGGAAAAGACTGGTAACAGAAGATTAGGCTTAATTGGGTGGAAATCTTCAAAATATCCAACGGCATCCTCCAAGATGTACGAAAGAAAAATGAAGAAGCCTTTCACAAAGAACTGGGCTGGATTAAAGGCGTCAAAGCCAAAATCAATGTCAATCTGGATTTGACGCCCAAGTTCTTCAGAGCTAGACCAGTGCCATGAGAGCAGACCATTGTGCTTAATTGTGATGCATCCCCTTACAGTATAGGGGTGGTTTTATCCCACAAATGGGGAGATGGTTCACAGCACCCCACTGCCTTTGAGCATAACATAAGAACTAGGAGCAGGAGTAGGGCATCTGGCCCCTCGAGCCTGCTCCACCATTCAATGAGATCATGGCTGATCTTTTGTGGACTCAGCTCCACTTTCCGGCCCGAACACCATAACCCTTAATCCCTTTATTCTTTAAAAAACTATCTATCTTTATCTTAAAAACATTTAATGAAGGAGCCTCTACTGCTTCACTGGGCAAGGAATTCCATAGATTCACAACCCTTTGGGTGAAGAAGTTCCTCCTAAACTCAGTCCTAAATCTACTTCCCCTTATTTTGAGGCTATGCCCCCTTGTTCTGCTTTCACCCGCCAGTGGAAACAACCTGCCCGCATCTATCCTATCTATTCCCTTCATAATCTTATATGTTTCTGTAAGATCCCCCCTCATCCTTCTAAATTCCAACGAGTACAGTCCCAGTCTACTCAACCTCTCCTCGTAATCCAACCCCTTCAGATCTGGGATTAACCTAGTGAATCTCCTCTGCACACCCTCCAGTGCCAGTACGTCCTTTCTCAAGTAAGGAGACCAAAACTGAAAACAATACTCCAGGTGTGGCCTCACTAACACCTTATACAATTGCAGCAGAACCTCACTAGTCTTAAATTCCATCCCTCTAGCAATGAAGGACAAATTTCCATTTGCCTTCTTAATCACCTGTTGCACCTGTAAACCAACTTTTTGCGACTCATGCACTAGCACACCCAGGTCTCTCTGCGCAGCAGCATGTTTTAATATTTTATCATTTAAATAATAATCCCTTTTGCTGTTATTCCTACCAAAATGGATAACCTCACATTTGTCAACATTGTATTACATCTGCCAGACCCTAGCCCATTCACTTAGCCAATCCAAATCCCTCTGCAGACTTCCAGTATCCTCTGCACTTTTTGCTTTACCACTTATCTTAGTGTCGCCTGCAAACTTGGACACATTGCCCTTGGTCCCCAACTCCAAATCATCTATGTAAATTGTGAACAGTTGTGGGCCCTACACTGATCCCTGAGGGACACCACTAGCTACTGATTGCCAACCAGAGAAACACCCATTAATCCCCACTCTTTGCTTTCTATTAATTAACCAATCCTCTATCCATGCTACTACTTTCCCCTTAATGCCATGCATCTTTATCTTATGCAACAACCTTTTGTGTGGCACCTTGTCAAAGGCTTTCTGGAAATCCAGATATACCACATTCATTGGCCTCCCGTTATCTACCGCACTGTTAATGTCCTCAAAATATTCCACTAAATTAGTTAGGCACGACCTGCCCTTTATGAACCCATGCTGCGTCTGCCCAATGGGACACTTTCCATCCAGATGCCTCGCTATTTCTTCCTTGATGATAGATTCCAGCATCTTCCCTACTACCGAAGTTAAGCTCACTGGCCTATAATTACCCGCTTTCTGCCTACCTCCTTTTTTAAACAGTGGTGTCACGTTTGCTAATTTCCAATCCGCCGGGACCACCCCAGAGTCTAGTGAATTTTGGTAAATTATCACTAGTGCATTTGCAATTTCCCTAGCCATCTCTTTTAGCACTCTGGGATGCATTCCATCAGGTCCAGGAGACTTGTCTACCTTTAGCCCCATTAGCTTGCCCATCACTACCTCCTTGGTGATAACAATCCTCTCAAGGTCCTCACCTGTCATAGCCTCATTTCCATCAGTCACTGGCATGTTATTTGTGTCTTCCACTGTGAAGACCGACTCAAAAACCTGTTCAGTTCCTCAGCCATTTCCTCATCTCCCATTATTAAATCTCCCTTCTCATCCTCTAAAGGATCAATATTTACCTTAGCCACTCTTTTTTGTTTTATGTATTTGTAGAAACTTTTACTATCTGTTTTTATATTCTGAGCAAGTTTACTCTCATAATCTATCTTACTCTTCTTGAAGCTTTTCTAGTAGCTTTCTGTTGCCCCCTAAAGATTTCCCAGTCCTCTAGTCTCCCACTGATCTTTGCTACTTTGTATGTTTTTTCCTTCAATTTGGACCATGAAAGATCAAGAAAAATGTGGAGCACTCGGTGTGGAGCACTCGGTGAGCTCTGGGGAGAAGTTGTGGGAGGGGGAGAGGGGGCTCACTATCTGTAGCTTGGGAGAATGGAAATGTCAAATGTTCACTTTTAAAACATGTCACACCTGATAGATGTGAAGACTCTGTCATGTTGAACTTCACAGCGGGTCTACCTGCACCCCCACCTCTGTTGCCCTCTGCCTCTCCCACCCCACATCCCCAGGGCACAGTGGTCCAGGATTGACACGATGCAGGTCCCTTTCAGAGAATGGGTGTGAGCGTGCTGTCAGCAGAGAAACAGGAGTCAGACATTTTCAGAAACTGAGGAAAACCATAGTTTACCTCACAACAATTGATCATCAAGCACCTGCCTCTGAGTCTTGTCCTATGAGAATCTGGTAAGGATGAGGGCCTCTCTGGTCCTCCGGATATATCGGACCCTTGCCGCTGCCTGTCCTCCATCCCCTGGCCCACCCTCCGGCTCCTGCCTGGGCTCATCCTCCAACCCCTCTTGGTCCTCCTCCTCTGTCGAGGCAGCATGTCCCTTCTTCTCCTCCTCCAGCATGTCACCCGCTGCTGTGCCAGGTTGTGGAAGGCTCAGCAGACCACTACGAACTGGGACTCCTCTGGGGGAAGGGTGGGGGCGGGGGGGGGGGGGGGGGGGGTGCAGTGTACTGCAGTGCACCATCAGAGTGGTCCGTGCACCGGAATCTCATTTTCAGCAGTCCAATGCACCACTCAATGACAGCATGGGCCTAATTGTCGGGCCTCTGCCTCGGTCTCAGGCCTCTGCATCGACGTACTCAGCCACGACTACCCCTTGTTCCCTAAAAGCCAACCCGTCATCCTGGGGTGATCCTCGAAGAGATTGGGGATCTCCAATGGCCCAAGGATGTAGCTGTCCTGCATGCTGCCCGCGTTGCGGGTACACACGGGAATGATCCGGAGCCAGGGGCGTCATTCTCCGACCCCCCAGAGGGTCGGAGAATGGCCGTTGGCCGCCGTGAATCCCGCCCCCGCCGGTTGCCGAAGTCTCCGAAGGGAGAAAAGTCGGCGGGGCGTTAATGTCGCCGCTGCCGTCGGAGAATGTCACGGGTCTGCGCAAGGCAGCCGATTTTCGGCCTGCCGATATTCTCCCTTCCGGATGATGACCGTTCACGTCGACGTAAATTAAACCTCCTTTTCATCGGCGTGACCCTGTGCTCCAGGGTCACGCCGACCAGCGTGGAGGTGAGTGACGGCCTGGGGGGTTGGCTCTGGGCAGGCGATGGCGTGGCCGCAGTCTGAATGCGTGAGGAGAGGTGTGTCTCGGGTTGTGTGTGTGTGTGTGCGGCGGGGGGGGGGGGGGGGGGGGTGGTGGTTAGAGTAGGCTGGGCTCCGGGGGAGTGCCGGGAGGGGAGTCCGTGCCGGGGAGGGGGATGGGGGTAGGGTCCGTGCTGGGGAGGGGGATGGGGGTGTCCGTGCCGGGGTGGAGGTTGGGGGGGGTCCGTGCCGGGGAGGGGGATGGGGGGGTCCATGCCGGGGTGGAGGTTGGGGGGGGGTCCGTGCCGGGGAGGGGGATGGGGGTGTCCGTGCCAGGGTGGAGGTTGGGGGGGGGTCCGTGCCTGGGTGGAGTTTGGGGGGGGGTCCGTGCCGGGGTGGAGGTTGGGGGGGGTCCGTGCTGGGGAGGGGGATGGGGGGGGGGTCCGTGCCGGGGTGGAGGTTGGGGGGGGTCCGTGCCGGGGTGGAGGTTGGGGGGGGGGTCCGTGCCGGGGTGGAGGTTGGGGGGGGTCCGTGCCGGGGAGGGGGATGGGGGGGGGTCCGTGCCGGGGTGGAGGTTGGGGGGGGGTCCGTGCCGGGGAGGGGGATGGGGGGGGTCCGTGCCGGGGTGGAGGTTGGGGGAGGGTCCGTGCCGGGGTGGAGGTTGGGGGGGGGGGTCCGTGCCGGGGTGGAGGTTGGGGGGGGTCCGTGCCGGGGAGGGGGATGGGGGGGGTCCGTGCCGGGGTGGAGGTTGCGGGGGGTCCGTGCCGGGGTGGAGGTTGGGGGGGGGGTCCGTGCCGGGGAGGGGGATGGGGGTGTCCGTGCCGGGGTGGAGGTTGGGGGGGGATCCATGCCGGGGAGGGGGATGGGGGTGTCCGTGCCGGGGTGGAGGTTGGGGGGGGGGGGTCCGTGCCGGGGTGGAGGTTGGGGGGGGGGGGTCTGTGCCGGGGTGGAGGTTGGGGGGGGGGTCCGTGCCGGGGTGGAGGTTGGGGGGGGGTCCGTGCCGGGGAGGGGGTGTCCGTGCCGGGGTGGAGGTTGGGGGGGGGGGGGGGTCCGTGCCGGGGAGGGGGATGGGGGTGTCTGTGCCGGGGTGGAGGTTGGGTGGGGGGTTCCCTGCTGGGGAGGGGGATAGGAGGGCAAGTGAGTTGGTCCACCTGGCCAGGTGCCAGCCTCCAACAGTTGGACCCATGCGGTCCATGCCACCTGGCTGGGGGGAGGAGGGGATATGGGCAATGATGACATGTCGTCGTTCCCCTCCCCCCACCAGGCCGTCATGTTTTCAGATCGTCCAGCGATGTTGGCCGCCGTGGCGGCTTCCGCTCATGTTTATGTTGCCCTGGATGAGGAGGAGGAGGAGGAGGAGGAGGAGGAGCGTGCCAGAGAGGCGGCGCAGGCTGCTGCAGAGGGGCAGGCGGCAGCCGCCCAGGCTGGAGGGACACCCGACCGACAGGACGAGGAGGGGGAGGGGGACGTCGCGGCCCCACGGCAACGGAGGCACCCGAGGGCGCCCCGTGTATACCGGCCCAGGCAGTCATACCAGGACCTCACGGACCGGGAATGCAGGAGGAGACTCCGGATGAGGCGGGAAACCGTGGCACACATCTGCCACCTGCTGGCACACCTGTCACCGCGTGGCACTGGCGGGGGACACCCTCTCCCCGTGTCCGTCAAGGTTACGGTGGCCCTGAACTTTTATGCACGGGGTCATTCCAGGCACCGAGTGGGGACCTGTCCGGCATATCGCAGACATCGGTGCACCGGTGCACCCCGGCAGTGACAGATGCCCTATATGCCATGGCGCACCGCTACATCCGCTTCCCCGTGGACCGGGCCAGCCAAGATGCCTGGGCCGTGGGCTTCTCTGCCGTGGCCGGGCTCCCCATGGTCCAGGGCACGATCGATGGGATGCACGTCGCCGTGCGGCCACCTGCAGATAACAGGGCCGTGTTCACTAATAGGGAGGGGACCTATTCGATGAACGTACAGGTGGTCTGCGACCACCGCATGATGATCCTGCACGTCTGCGCCCGTCACCCAGGCAGTGTACACGACTCATTCGTGTTGTCGCGGTCATCGATCCCCGGCATGTACGAGGGACGCCATCCCCGGCTGAGGGGCTGGTTGCTGGGCGACAGGGGCTACCCATTGCGATCGTGGCTGATGACGCCTGTACGGAGGCCACGCAATGAGGCGGAGAACCGCTACAATGATGCCCATGTAGCGACAAGGGGAGTGATCGAGAGGTGCTTTGGCGTGTTAAGATGCGTTTCAGGTGCCTGGACCTCTCTGGGGGCGCCCTCCAGTATCGGTCAGATAGGGTCGGCCGCATCATTGTGGTGTGCTGCGTCCTGCACAACATAGCCCAACAGAGGGGCGATGTGCCGCAGGCAGAGGAGGGCGGAGTGGAGGAGCAGCAGGAAGAGGCTCAGTCCTCCACAGATGAGGGGGATGGGGGTAATGGTCAGGGAAGATGGGGTAGACACAGGCGGGTGGCTGTCCACCGTTACCGGCTGGCCCAGCGGGCACGGGACAGACTGATAGACGCCCGCTTCACTGACTAGATGGGCGTGGGAATCGGGTAGTATGGCCACAGACCGCACACCATGGCAACAGCCGACCACCCACACCCCCCACCCATCCACCCACCCAGCACCCTCACCCCCCTCCCCAACCCTACCCACCCCACCCGCATGCACACCACCCGCCCCCCCCCCCCCCCCCGCCCCCCCGGGCCGGGCTCACACAGTTGCAGGTGGACGCGTGTCTATCGCAGGGCATGGAGGATGATGACAACCCGCCCTGCGGTGAGCTCCTGGCTCTACATCGTTGGACTATGTCTGACCCATGGCCACAGTACCACCATCCACCCGGACCATCCCTGCATGCGGCTGTGACACTGCAGCGCACAGTCCCGTCCTCTGCCCGGGGGATGTTGATGGCGGCCCAGGGGGAAGGGGGCAGACTCACCTGGGGCTGAAGTAAGACCACCCCTCACACACACACTTGCGCTCAACGTACATGGCACCCCCGCACACTTTGGACAGAGCACAAAGGCAGCTTCTGTAGGTGTAACATTGACTTTAATAACCAAAGGAGTTCATGCACGTGCCCTAGCCCCTAAAACTCATCTGTGCCCTGCAACCGTGCCAACTTACTCAGTGTCTAATTGTTTGGCCTTACGGGCCCTTTGACTACGTCTACGTGGTTCCCCAGACGGTACAGCAGAACTGGAGGTGGACTCCTGTGATTCCTGCCCTCTGACACTGGATCCCTTTGGCGGCCGTTTCCTGGGGCGTCCTGGCCTAGATGGGCCAGGCTGCGGCCTGGGCGACTGGGCTGGCGAGCTGCCAGCCTGTCCTGCCCGTTGCCCACCCGATGCACCTGGGACGGAAGGGGGGGAGTCCGAGGTGTCGCGGTGTACCGGGACCTCCCCTACAGAGGGATCCGGGACGGACCACACCACCTCCTCCTCCCTCGGGATGCCCGATGGCCCCCAGGCCTCTACATGGGTGGGGGATGCGAACGGACTGGCCATCCGACGCCCCCCCGACATCTGGTGCTGCCAGTCCTGGAGGCCCGTGCTGGTATCGACAGGGGTCTGCAGGTTTGCAGCCTTGGAGCCCAGGGGGTTGGCAAACCCTGTCTGTGACAGTGCGACGCCGGCTCGCACATGGCCACTGGCGCCGATGCCCTCAGCGATAGCCTGCAGAGACTGGGCCATGGCCTGCCGAGACTGGGCCATGGCCTGCAGAGACTGGGCCATGGCCTGCTGAGACTGGGCTATGGCGTTGAGCGCCTCTGCCATCTGGCGCTGGCACTGGCTCATGGCCTCCTGTGAGAGGGCAGCCATTTCCTGGGCCACAGACACCGCCTGCACAGAAAGCCCCAGGCCTCGCAAACCGTTCCCCATGTCTGACACCGTCGCACCCATTGCCTCCACCGCGGACGCCACCCGCGGACGCGGTGTCGGCCTGGGTGGCATATATGACCGGCACCACTCCCAGCTCCTGGACGCGGGTGGACTCCTCCACCTGCGACTGCAGCCGCCGCAAGCCGGCCGTCACCCTCTTCGCTCGTCTCCGGGTCGGTGGTTGCATCGGATCTATGTGTGGGTGTGGTAACTCCAGGAACCCGGATCCATCTGGGCGGCAGATGTTTGCTTGGGCTGGGCTGCCCTCCGACCGCCTCGCCCCTCTGCTGCTCCTACCTCCACCTACTGTACCGGGACGGCTGTGTTGTGCGCACCAGTGAGTGTACCAGACGCCTCATCACTAAAGTGCCCAACCGAGGTGAGTGTTTCTGCGATGGTGGAGGGTGTTGGTGACAGCAGTGGCGTTGTGTCGTGCTCTTCGTCCCACTCTGAGTCCATGGCACTTTGGGGTGGGGGTTCGTCTCCACCCATCCACTCTGAGTCACTGTCCGGTATTTCGTCTTCCTGGGTAGTGCTGTACCGGGTACTGCTGTCCCGGGTAGTGGTGTCCCGGGTAGTGGTGTCCTGGGTAGTGGTGTCCTGGGTAGTGGTGTCCTGGGTAGTGGTGTCCTGGCTCGGATGTGACGGGGGCCTGTGGCTGTCCCCCTCATCGCTGGGTGGTCGCTCCCGCACGCGACGGGGATGTCGTCTCCCTGTTTCTCCAGGTCTCTCCGTCTCCCGTGGAGTGCGAGGGGCATCCTGCGGGCGTCGCATGCCGGAGGGTGCGGGTCTCTCCGTCTCCCGTGGTCTCCGAGGGGCATCCTGCAGGCGTCGCATGCCTGAGGGTGCGGGTCTCTCCGTCTCCCGTGGCCTCCGAGGGGCATCCTGCGGGCGTCGCATGCCGGAGGGTCCGGGTCTCTCCGTCTCGCGTGGCCTCCGAGGGGCATCCTGCGGGCGGTCTGCCTCTGCGGGGATGGGTGCCTGCTGGACGTTTGGTCCTGCGATACACAATGAAGCATGCATGGTTAGACATCAGGCAGTGATCAGGTGATATGGGGGAGGGGGATATAGGGGAGGGAGGATATGGGGACGGGCTGTCGGTGGCTCACTTGCTAGTACGCCCCCGACCTCTGCATCAGCAACCTCCCGGTCCTCAGGTCCACCAGCCAGTTCCAGGGCCCTTTCCTGGTGTTCGGTCAGTGGCCTCTCATCAGCGGGGCCTCCTCCAGTCCTCACATGCTCCCTATTGTTGTGTGCGCGCTTCTCCTGTGGGGGGGGGGGGGGGGGGGGAGGTGGCAGGGGTAAAAGGCAACAGTGTTAGGCAGGTATATGAATGCACGCCATCGGTTGCGCGTGCATTGCAGAGGTTAAGGTTAGGGCTGGATTCACTTGGGGATATGGGGGAGGGGGGGTATGGGGGAGGGGGGATATGGGGGAGGGGGGATATGGGGGAGGGGAGATATGGGGGAGGGGGGATATGGGGGAGGGGGGATATGGGGGAGGGGGGATATGGAGGAGGGGGGTTATGGGGAAGGGGGATGTGGGGGAGGGGGATATGGGGAGGGGGGATATGGGGGAGGGGGATATGGGGGGGATATGGGGATGGGGGGGATATGAGGAGGGGGGATATGGGAGGGGGATATGGGGAGGGGGGATATGGGGGAGGGGGGATATGGGGGAGGGGGGATATGGGGGAGGGGGGGGATATGGGGGAGGCTCACCCTGCCTGCTCAGACGAGGTCGTTCACCTTCTTGTGGCACTGGGTGCCTGTCCGTGGTCTCAGGGCCACAGCGGTGACAGCCTCTGCCACTTCCCTACACAGACGCCGGCTGTGGCGTGGGGCAACTCTGCGGCCGTGCCCGGGATACAGGGCGTCCCTCCTCTGCTCCACCGCGTCCAGGAGTGCCTCCACATCGCGTGACTCGAACCTCGGGGCTGAGCGGCGGCCAGCCATCCAGTCGGGTGTTGCGGTCGGGTGTTGCGGTCGGGTGGGGGGGAGCAGCGCGGCCTATGAGCCGTCACGCCGTGCGGCGCGTATGACGCTGCACGGCGTGAACCACTGCGCAAGCGTGGATCCCGTTATGTCGCTTGCTAGCCCATTTCGGGCCGGAGGCTATCGACCCATTTTTCCGACGTGACGCAAGTCGGATTTGCGCCGCTTTTTGCGCCGATCGGTGGACTTTCCGCCGATAACGGAGAATTTCGCCCCAGTAGTCGCACACACTATGAACGTTAAGAGAGTGAAACCCCTTCCTGTTAATAAAGCGCCTTGATGCCTCGGTGCGTGCAGGGGGCCATCGATTTCCCCCTGGACCTGGGGATCCAGCAATGGCAGAGAATCCTGCAGCCCGGGCATCTTGGTGGACCTGGTCCAGGTTGATAAAATCTGATGCCCGGGCATAAAGAACATTCATGACCTCCTGGATCTACCTGTGGGCTGTAGTTTGAGAAATGCCACACAGGTCCTCACTCAAGCCCCAGAATGAACTGGTGGCATAAATGTTGAGGGCTGTGGTGACCTTCATGGCCACCAGGAGCGGGTATCTTCCTCCTCCATGGGGTGCCAAGTCCGCGAGGATTGTGGCACAGGTGCCGCACTGTCTCACTCGCGTGACGGAGTCTTCTGCATCTTATGTTGTCTGTCATCTTATTGAAAGAGCAACGATGCCTGTACACCTTGGGTTATCGCTAGCCTCCCCCTCTGGGTCCCTCGTCAGCCTGATGGGCGGCCAAGTCTTCAGAGTGTGCGGTGGTCCCCTGGACA